>NC_089507.1:69215783-70465783 GCF_036850995.1 Saccopteryx leptura | reverse complement strand
ACCAGTGACCTATTACGGCAGTTTGAGTGGGAAAAGTACCACTTCTTCCCTGAACACACTATCTAGATCGGTGGTTCTCAACCTTTCTAATGCCGTGACCCCGCAATACAGTTCCTCATGTTGCGGTGACCCCAAACCAAAAAATAATTTTGGTGGCTACTTCATAACTGTAATTTTGCTACAGTTATGATTCGGAATGTAAATACCTGATATGCATTATGTATTTTCCGATGGCTTTAGGCGACCCCGCTGGGGTCGCGACCCACAGGTTGAGAACCGCTGATCTAGATGTTTATGAGAAAAATAAACTTGTTTTATTTAATGCACTATGTTTTGGGGTTGCCTTGTTTTAAGAGCCTAATCTATTGTTAACTAATAGAACCTAAAGGCAAAAACAGTGATTCTAAAAAATAAATAAAAGCAAACAAAATACCCAGGTAAACATATTAAATATTCAGCAAGACTTTTATTTTAACAAACTTTTGGCTAATTTTATTTTTGAAAATATTTCCAAAAAGGAGTAGAGTAGAAGATAGGGTCAGCCAAATCCTCTGTTGCTGCTGATGGCTGCTTGAAGCGCTTCTTCAACTCTCTCCATCGTAGAATACTCAGGCAGGTAGAGGATACTAAAACATGTCTGTGCTCTGATGGGGTCTCTTTCATTCACATTTTCAGGACAGCGAAATGTTATTTTCATGGTCATTAAACCTTTCACTTGAATTCTGTCAGTTCCTGTAAGAAACACTAAAAAGCAGAATAAGATTGAGTGATCTGCTTCATAAATCACCAAAATTTATTGAGAAAAAAATATTTTTATTCTAAATATTTATTGAGGGCCCATGTGTAGATCCTACATTAGACTGCACTGGGGACCCTATCAGAACTGTCTGATACACAGTCACTGTCCTCAAGCAGCTGATAGTCTGGGTGGGGATATTAGATTCTTGTGCAGAAAAAGACACAAATGAGAAAAATAAAAAGGGTGTTGTAAGCTAGGTAAACAAGGTGCCACAGAAGTGCATGCCTCTTGAGTGTAAATGCTGTGGAGTTAGAGAAGAGAGAAACAACCAGGCTAGGAGGACTAGGAGACTTCTGAGAGTGTGGAACTAAGCTGGGCCTTTAAGGAGTGAAAGGTTTAACGAGACCAAGGAATGAAGGTTTAAGGCAGGTCAAGGAATTTCACAGAATGTCTAGAAATGAGACGGTGCAAGGAACCATAGGAACTGGAAAATTGAATGATGACACAACTACAAAACTCCATGTTTACCTTGGATGAAGAAAAATGTGTGTGTGTGTGTGTGTATTTTTTTTCATTTTTTTTTTACATGAGAGGAGAGGAGAGGAGATGGGAGACTCCCTCACGTGCCCGACTGGAATCTACCCGGCAACCCCCATCTAGGGCTGAAGCTCAAATCAGCCAAGCTATCCTCAGTGCCTGAGGCTGATGCTCAGACTGACGACTGAACCCAGGTCTTCTGCACACTGGGCTGATGCTATCTATCCACTGAGCTAAAGAGAAAAATTTTAAAGCAATAAGCAGGGTTGAAATCATAGAAGAAAAGACCTATATGAACATTTACTTTTCGACGCTGTGATGACCTGGCACATAGGACATTCAACTGGGCTTGGAGTGATCTTACACTGAAGTATGAGTAGTTGCAAACTGTACTTAAGATAAGACAAACAAAATCTTATTCCATACAAAAAGAGCATAAGATTATAGATGTATTCCTGATCTGATCCTTACCAAGGAACTTCTTCTTTTCCTCCAGAGTCAATTTGTGTAAAGCCTTCCAAAACATCACTATGGTGGGATGTGAACTGAAATATCCTTGTTCATAACGTGCATTCTAGAGAAAAATGCAAAGTAAAAAAGTATTCAAAAAAAAAAGTATTCAGAAAATAGAAATTTAAATGAAAACTGCTTGGCTTTCATGCTGTACCTTTTCGAATGTTTCCCAGTCATAATCTGTATTTCCAATAATCACATCCTTTAGTTCTTCAGGGTGGAAAAATGTAATAATCTCCTTGTCACACACTTTGTAAAATCCTCTTTGAAATTCTTCATAAACACCCTTTACGGAGATGTTGAAGATGTAATCCACACACTTAGACACATAGTCTGTCCTTTAATGAAACAAAAAAATGATTTGAGTTTACTGCAATACCCTGAACAAAATGGGAGAAAGGGTGGGAAGGAGGAGGTTACAAGTATTTTTCATATACAGTGGTACCTTGAGATACGAACAGACCAACATACGAATTTTTAAAGATACAAGCTGTGACTCGGTCTGTATTTCTGTTCGAGATCCAAGCGAAATTCCGAGATACAAGTCGTGATTCAGGAAGCTGCCTCTAGTTGGCACGTTGGCACACAGGTCCAGTATCGGCAGTTTGATATACGAGTTGACTGACTTATGAGCTCCGTTACAGAACGAATTAAATTCGTATCTCAAGGTATCACTGTTTTATCTAATTTAATCTTCATAAAGCTCTCTGAGGCAGATTCTTATGTCATTTCAGTGAGACACAGTGAAGTCACGTGATTGCCCAGGGTCATAGTCAAGAGAATTGACACAGATTGAAAAAGTTTGTAAGAATTTTTTAAACTTTAAAAAAAAAACATTTTATTATTTTAGAGAGGAGAGAGAGAGAGAGAGAAGGGGGGAGGAGCAGGAAGCATCAACTCCCATTTGTGCCTTGACCAGGCAAGCCTCAGGTTTTGAATCAGCGACCTCAGTGCTCCGGGTAGATGCTTTATCCACTGCGCCACCACAGGCCAGACAGTTTGTTAAGAATTAAACCTAACCTGCTAACAGTCATGTCTGGGAAATGAGTTTGGGAGATAAGGGAAATTTCGTATTTTATTTTATACTTTTCTGTCTTGGCTGAATTTGTGATAGGGAGTAATATTATTTGGGGTTAATACATATAAAGAGATTTATAGTATTTTGGGGTATAATAGAGTTGCTTGTAGCAAATACTCTCAGTAAGAACAACTAGAAAAAGGCAGGTAACATATAAAACATATGTAGCTCCATGCTCCCTAACCTGAGACAAGACTCAAGAGACCTCTGGACTCAGAAGGGGAGCTCACTGAGGGGAACCCATCATTTCACTTGCAGTATTTCCCTTTGTTCCTTTGGCACATTTGCCAATTCTTTCAGGAAAGGGACCGGGCATAAAGTAGTTGTTAAGGGCAGAAACCCTTATGATAGCCATCAATAATACTGTGGGCAAACAGGGGTATAGTCATAAAACATACTACAGAGCTCGAAATGTTCTATTTCTTAATCTGTACTTTTTTCATCTGTGTACTTTTCTGTATGTTAAACTTCAATACAAATGTATATATTTTTTCCAAAGTGAGAAGCAGGGTGGGTGGGTGAGGGGGGGAGAGGCAGGCAGGCAGACAGACTCCTGCATGCGCCCGACCAGGATCCATCCAGCATGCCCACCAGAGAGCAATGCTTGGCCCCTCTGGGGCGTTGCTCTGCTGCAATCGGAGCCATTCTAGCACCTGAGGCGGAGGCCATGGAGCCATCCTCAGCACCTGGGCCAACTTTGCTCCAATGGAGCCCTGGCTGTGGGAGGGGAAGAGAGAGACAGAGAGGAAGGAGAGGGGGAGGGGTGGAGAAGCAGATGGGTGCTTCCCCTATGTGCCCTGGCCAGGAATTGAACCTGGGACTTCCACACGCTGCCAGGCCAACACTCTACTGCTGAGCCAACTGGTCAGGGCTTCAATACAAATATTTTTAAAATAAATATTAAAATTAAAGAAAAATATTTGGCTTAGGCCAGAATGCTCACTAGATATCTCTTTGCCACTGGCCAACTAACAAGGGAACATTCTATATAATCCTACACTCTATTGCTTTACATCCCATAAAGTGTTGGGAAGTGAAGACACTACAGTAACATCTACAAATATTAATACATACTGAGTGCCTGCTATGGACCAGGCACTGGTGTGGACTGCACAAGGCACTGGACATACAGTGTTGAGTAAGAACGACTGAGTCCATGCCATTATACAGCTCATCATAGTGGGGGAAACACTGATCAGGAAAAAAGCAGATAAATCCTAGAGGCAGGTAAAGTGTAATATGACAAGAGAAAAGTAAAGCAGGGCAAAGGGAATCAGAAAGGTTGGTAGCATTATTCTAGATAGAAGGTTAAGGGAAGGCCTCTCAGAGCTGTTTTTTTTTCCTTTTTAGAGTATAAACTCCAGAAGACATGCATATATACAAGACACACAGTAACTCTCTACTTTATTAAAAAATTAACTGGGAATGAAAAATTATAATAACTACAAGAAATTTTTAGAGCCCAGTGAAATAAAGACAGTATACAAACAAAACAAATTATTTCACTTTTGTGTACTTACTTGTTAGTCTGGTTGACAATTATGTCTCCTCCATTAGGAATTAACTCTACATCAGTTTTGTCCCAATGCACCTGTAACACAAATGAACTCAGAGAACAGCTCCAAAATAATCCTAAACAGTCTATCATCAACAACACTTTGAAGCATACCTCTTTTCCTCAAGAACAAGAAGAAATGTACACTTTTGTCACAAAAACTAGCAAGAATTTACAAATAAAAACTGCCACCTTATGCAGAATGAAAAAAAACAACCTTGAATTATCTATTTTAACTAATCATACTAAAAACTAATTAGAAAATTACCATATTTCAGTATTCACTTTATATAGTATATATCTAATGTGGTGAATTTGTACAACTGGCCATAAATCCCCCCCATCCAGGTATCCATGCCCCTTTGCAACGTGACTACAACACACTTCTCATCAAGACGGGGAGTCTGTTTCTTGAACCCTTGAATCTGGATGTGCCCTTGTGAAGTACTCTGGCCAATGGGATCTGACAGGAGCAAAGGCATGAAAAGGAGCTTGTATGGTGGGGTTTGCCGTCTTTGTACGGAGTCCATCCTGTGGAGGAACCTCAGCTAGCCTACTGGATGACAGCAGACAGAAGGGAGACAAGCTGTCCCCGCTGACACCCCACCTGCCAGCCAGCCAGCCTGCCAAGAACCAGGTAAGTGGGTGAGGCCACTGTGGACCACCCAGCTTAGTCAGCTGGCCCAGTCCAAACCCCACAGAATAGTGTTTGTTGTTTTCAGCCACTGGGTTTAGGTGGTGTCAGCTACACGGGAAAATCTAATTGATACACCCAGCTCATGAACTCTGAGGGGAAAAAAACCTTTAGCACTAACTTAACTCAAAAGTTTGCATTTTTATTAAAGAGTGACATATTCAGGTAAGTATTTAAAGGGTTAATCGGATTAAATCTGATCTGTAATTTGGTTTTTTGTTACTCACATTAAAATGGATATAAAATACTTCTTCAAAGTCAGCCCTTTCTTCATCCAGAAGTGTTTGCAAACTCCTAAAGAACAAATAATTTTTAAGTTAATAATCATGATCAGTAGATACAGCTCATAAAATAAACATCAAGTGCAGGGCAATTCTGAAGGTGGGAGGTCAGGTACATTTCACAGGACCTGCTTCTCTGTGTATTCACTGATAGTCTAAACAGGGCCATACCTCAACTATCTATAAGTGTGAGGTTAGTAGTTCATTTCCAATTCTGCAGGCTCCCTACCTGATTCCCACTCTCCTCCTATCACTCTAATTTCCTTTACCTAATGATTGTAGATTTCTATTTAGAATAGGATCATTAACATATTTACTGACACTGAAACTCATTCAGATAGGTGTTACTTTTATTTAAGCTTTGGGACTTTACTTACAGAACAGTAATTGATCTTTTAAATAGCAGGAATCACTTAGGAAATCTGTGGAGTGAAAAGGAGGACCTTCTCTGTATCTGCTGCCCCAATATCATCAAGCTCAAGACAGACCTGATCTACTACCTTAATTGTTTCCAGGCATCTGTGAGAACAGAACAAGACGCTCCCACACATAAGACACACCTTAAATTTGGGGCCCGAAATTTGAAAAAAAAGTATTACATAAATTTACTGAACTCAAGTTTTATTCATCATAAAATTCATACAACTCATCACTGTCAAAACTCCCATCCTCAGTCACTGTCTTCATATTGCCTCATCCTCAGTTCCATCTGTAGCATTTGAACTGCCACAGCCACTGTATAAGACATGCCCAGTTTTTAGACCCCAAATTTTTCCAACGGTGCATCTTAAACATGGGAAAATATGGTAAGTACTTAATATGGCAGGTATACAGGATGTCAATTTGAGGTTAATTCCTTTTCTGTCACTAAACCCTGAGACTAGTAGGTTAAGACAAGCTGATAGAAGTCTCACCTACAGCACTGTGAGATGTGTACAGCCGGAAACAATATAAATGGAACAGGTAAACTTGGAAGAGCTTACTTAACTCTTTCCTAAGGGGAACATGTCACTGGGGAAGGTGGTGGAAATAAAATCGACTCTTTTTTCCTACTGCACTTCTTATTGTGATATAAAACAGACCGTCTTTTATTCATGTTTTTTGAGGGGTGAGGGAGTCTAATGGGAACTCAACAGAAAAAACTGGATTCATCACAATACTTGGTTCATTAGCCTCTTATTACATGTCCCTGTATGGCTTATTGATGTGTCGGGAGCCTATCTACAACTGCTGGCTGACAAGGTCACAGCAGGAGAAGACCCACAGCTGCTGGCTGACAAGGTCACAGCATAAGAAGATCAAAAACTGCTGATTGACAAAGTCACAGCAGAGAAGACCAAGGGCTGCTGGTTGACAAAGTCACCGCAGTGAAGACCAATGGCTGCCAATGGCTGCGGGTTGACAAAGTCACCGCAAAGGAAAGGCACAACGATACTTCCCCCTTTGATCTTTTGAATTAATCTGGCCTTATATCCACCCTCTTTCTGGGTGTGTGCTATCATTTATAGCACAGGGATAATAGTACCATGCTTTCCCTGTAGATTCGTAGTAATTTCTTTGGAAATGAGACAGAGGGTGTGAGTTCCACAGAAAAGCCTGTAAGCCCCTTGAACTGGGCTCATAGACATAAGAGGCTGGCTATGATATCCCTCGTAAAGGGTTAAGTTTGTAGGAGAATTTCTTCTTATTAATCATGTTAGAAAGAATAGATTGTGACTTATGAATAGGTAGGAAACAGTAACTATATACAGAGCACCTTTCAGCCTTCACTTAATTCATCACTTTTCCTCCCTAGCCTTTTCATGTGGTAGAGTAAAGAAACTTTCCATTCTTCTTGCATACCTGACCTGCAGGTGGTGGAACACTCTGAGAAAAGTAAAGTTAGAACTTAATTAGTGTATGAATATAGTAAATAAATAAAATTTGACTAGACAATAGTATCCTAGACAAGGTAGAGTTATTAATCAGTACTGACCTTTTGGAAGTTTGTATCAATATTGTTATTGCTGTTCAAGTTATTGTATAATTGTACTTTGAATGACTTACCACCTGATTTATAGTTTATAGAAATGAATTAACTGTTACCTAGGAAATGTAACCATAGTGAAACAAAAACAATGATTAATCAATGTATTCTGAATACCATGTGATTGTAACTTAGTGTGTGTGCATAAAAGGAAAGCTAGACCAGCAATTGAGAGAGATGCCTGGCAGTAAATGCTAACTAGAGAATAAAGAGAAAGAAAAGAATTCGGCTCTCTTACTCGATTCGTGCCGACGCCGTCTCTTCCTGTGGGACCCCTGGTTTCCCCCCGGGGCTGGACCCCGGCATTGATGAATATGTTAATGAGGAACTCCAGTGAGCCTCCCTCCCAAAACAAGAACTAAAACATTGATAATATACCGACCTACAGGAGATACCTTCCCGATCCCATTTTTTATTCCATTTTATTTGTTTATTTTTAAATTTAAATCTTTTTTATTAATTTAAATTTCTTGTGTTAACATGGATTCAAGTGTCCCACTCAATATAACACCCTCACCCCCAACCACATATTCCTCATTATACTCCCCTTCTTCCCTCTGGAATTTGCTATCCTGTTATTTGTAACTTTGTGTTATGTATCTTCCCACTAATCCCTTCACCTTCTCTGATCCCATCCCCTCATCCCTCTCCCCTCTGACAGCTGTCCCTCTGCTCCCTGTGACCCTGCCTCTGTCTCTATTCCGTTTCTCAGTTCACTCTGTTCATTTGATTCCACATATATGTGAGATCATATGATATTTGTCTTTCTCCGCCTGGCTTATTTCATTTAGCATAATAATCTCCAGGTCCATCCAGGCCATTGCAAAAGGTAAGATTTCTTTCTCTTTCATGGCTGTGTAGTAGTCCATTGTGTATATGTACCACAGCTTTTTATTTTTTTTATTTTTATTTTTTTGTATTTTTCTGAAGCTGGAAACGGGGAGAGACAGTCAGACAGACTCCTGCATGCGCCCGACCGGGATCCACCCGGCACACCCACCAGGGGCGACGCTCTGCCCACCAGGGGGCGGTGCTCTGCCCCTCCGGGGCGTCGCTCTGCCGCAACCAGAGCCATTCTAGCGCCTGGGGCAGAGGCCGAGAAGCCATCCCCAGCGCTCGGGCCATCTTTGCTCCAATGGAGCCTTGGCTGCGGGAGGGGAAGAGAGAGACAGAGAGGAAGGAGGGGGGGAGGTGGAGAAGCAAATGGGCGCTTCTCCTATGTGCCCTGGCCGGGAATCGAACCTGGGTCCCCCGCCTGCCAGGCCGACGCTCTACCACTGAGCCAACCGACCAGGGCCCCTATGTACCACAGCTTTTTAATCCCGTCGTCCACTGATGGACTCTTGCGCCGTTTCTAGATCTTCGCTATTGTAAACAAGGCTACAAGAAACATGGGGGTGCATTTCTTCTTTTGAATCAGTGATTTGGTATTCTTAGGATATGTTCCTAAAAGTGGGGTAGCTGGGTCAAAAGGAAGTTTTTTTTTTTGTTTTTTTTTTAATTAATTAATTTTTAATTTATTCATTTTAGAGAGGAGAGGGAGAGAGAGAGAGAGAGAGAAGAGAGAGGGAGAGAAGGGGGGGAGGAGCTGGAAGCATCAACTCCCATATGTGCCTTGACCAGGCAAGCCCAGGGTTTCGAACTGGCGACCTCAGCATTTCCAGTTCGACACTTTATCCATTGTGCCACCACAGGTCAGGCGGAAGTTCCATTTTTAATTTTTTGAGGAAACATCATTCTGTTTTCCACAGTGGCTGCACAAGTCTGCATTCCCACCAGCAGTGCAGGAGGATTCCCTTTTCTCCACACCTCGCCAGCACTTATTGTGTGTTGTTTTGTCAATGAGAGCCATTATGGCAGGTGGAAGGTGGTATCTCATTGTGGTTTGAGTTTGCATTTCTCTGATGATTGGTGATCTTGAACATTTTTTCATAGGCCTGTTAGCCATCTGTATGTCTTCTTTGAAGAAGTGTCTATTCAGTTCCTTTGTACATATTTTAATTGGATCGTTTACCTTCCTGGTGTTGCATTTTAGAAGTTCTTTATAAATTTTGGTTATTAACCCCTTATCAGATATATCGGCAAATATGTTCTCCCACTGTATGGGTTGTCTTTTTATTTTGTTAATGGTGTCTTTGGCTGTGCAAAAGCTTTTTAATTTGACATAGTCCCATTTGTTTATTTTGTCCTTTATTTCACTTTCCTGTGGAGATATACTAGCGAAAATATTGCTGCAAGAGATATTGGAGAGTTTAGTGTCTAAGTTTTCTTCCAAGATTTTTATAGTTTTGGGACTAACATTTAGGTCTTTTATCCATTTTGAGTTTATTTTTGTGAATGGTGTAAATTGGTGGTCTAGTTCATTTTTTTTTGCATGTACCTGTCCAATTTTCCAAACACTGTTTATTAGAGACTATCATTACTCCACTGTATACTCTTGCCTCCTTTGTCAAGTATCAATTGACTGTAAAGGCATGGGTTGATTACAATGGCCTTGTAGTACAATCAGGAAGTGTGATACCTCCCACTTTGTTCTTCATTTTCAAGATTTCTGAGGCAATTTGGGTTTTTTGTTCCCTATAAATTTTTGGAATATTTGTTCTAGATCTGTGAAGTATGCCATTGGTATTTTAATAGGTATTGCACTGAATCTATAGATTGCTTTGGGTAACACAGACATTTTAATGATGCTTGTATTTCCTATCCATGAACCCGGTATATGCTTCCACTTGTTTGTATCTTCTTTGATTTTTTTTTTTCAATGTCTTATAATTTTCCGAGTACAAATCTTTTACCTCCTTGGGTAAATTTATTCCTAGGTACTTTATTTTCTTTATTGCAATAGTGAAGGGGACTACTGCAATAGTGAAGTGTTTCCTTAATTTCCCTTTCTGATCATTTATTGTTGGTGTATATAAATGCAACTGATTTGTGAATATTAATTTTATATCCTGCCACCATGCCAAACTCATTTATCAGGTCTAGTAGTTTTCTGACTGAAACTTCAGGGTTTTCTGTGTATAGTATCATGTCATCAACAAATGACAGTTTTACTACTTCTTTTCCAATTGATGCCTTTTATTTTTCTTCCTGTCTGATTGCTGTGGCTAGGACTTCCAGAACTATGTTGAATAAGAGTGGTGAATGGGGGGCACCGCTGCCTTGTAGCTGATCTCAAGGTGATTGCTTTTAATTTTTGTCCACTGAGTGTGAGATTGGCCGTCAGTTTGTCATAGATGGCTTTTATTATGTTGAGGTATGTTCCCTGTATTCTCACTTTGCTGAGAGTTTTGATCATAAATGGGTGCTGGATTTTATCAAATGCTTTTTCTGCATCTATTGGTATTATCATGTGATTTTTATCCTTCCTTTTGTATATGTGATGACTCATATTTATTGATTTGCAAATAGTGTACCAGCCTTGCCTCATGATGTATAATCTTTTTGATGTATCGCTGGATTCAGTTTGCTAATATGTTCTGGACCATAAATGGGAGAAAACCATTGTACAATAGATTCGAGGCTTGGCAAAGGGCTGAGTTCTCCTACCTGTACCTCCTTATTGGCTGTGAGGCTGAGTATTTGCACCCACTTCACTTGCTTCCTTGACTTCCTGGAAGCAATTTATATGCCCTTCCTCTGACTCTTTGTTTTTCAGATGTTAGTAGATTTCACTAATACATCCTGTTTATGCCTTGGGAGAGTTCCTGTTTTAGCCTTGGATGTGTAACTTTGTATTAAGGACTTCCTTGATTTGCATATGGCTACATAATAAAGCAAACTGAGGCTATGGGGCACTCCGATATTGCCATCAGCATTTGAAAAGTCCTCCCAGTCCCATTTTTTTCTTGATGAGTATGTTTCCTTAATTCCACACGGTTACTAGGAGCCGCGCTGGTCCGTGGCAATAATATTTTGAGATTTTAGCATCTACATTCATCAGGGATACTGGCCTTTCCTTTTTTTTCTTTATAGCGTCTTTTTTTCTTTATAGCGTCTTTTATTCTTTATAGCATTTTGGAACGAGGATAATGCTTGCCTCAAAAAAGGGGCTTGGAAGTCTTCCTTCCTCTTGAATTTTTTGGAATAGTTTGAGAAGAATAGATGTTAGTTCTTCTTTGAATGTTTGGTACAATTTGCCTATGAAGCCATCCAGCCCAGGACTTTTGTTTGCTGGGAGTTTTTTAATAACTGTTTCAATTTCATTTGTTGTAATCGGTCTGTTTAGGTTTTCTGATTCTTCCAGATTGAATTTTGAAAAATTGTATGTCTGTAGAAATTGATCCATTTTGCTTAGGTTGTTTCATTTTTTTGCATGTAGATCTTCATAGTATTTTTTCCCATTTTTTAAAAATTAAATTTAATGCAGCGACATTGATAAATTAGGGTACATGTTGAGAGAAAACATCTCCAGATTATTTTGACATTTGATTATGCTGTATACCCCTCACCCAAAGTCAAATTGTCTTCTGTCACCTTCTATCTGGTTTTCTTTGTGCCCCTACCCTCCCCCACCCCCTCTCTCGCCACATCCCTCCTCCCCCGTTGCCATAACATTCTTGGTTCATGTCTCTGAGTCTCATTTTTATGTCCCATCTATGTATGGATTCATATAGTTCTTAGTTTTTTCTGATTTACTTATTTCACTCCGTATAATGTTATCAAGGTCCATCCATGTTATTGTAAATGATCCGATGTCATCATTTCTTATGGCTGAGTAGTATTCCATAGTGTATATGTACCAAAGCTTTTTAATCCACTCGTCCTCTGACGGACACCAGGGCTGTTTCCAGATCTTTGTTATTGTGAACAATGCTGCCACAAACATGCGGGTGCATTTCTCCTTTTGGAGCCATTCATGGTGTTCTTGGGGTACATTCCTAAAAGTGGGATAGCTGGGTCAAAAGGCAGTTCGATTTTCAATTTTTTGAGGAATCTCCATACTGTTTTCCACAGTGGCTGCACCAGTCTGCATTCTCACCAGCAGTGCAGGAGGATTCCCTTTTATCCACATCCTCGCCAGCACTTATTCTGTGTTGTTTTGTTGATGAGCGCCATTCTGGCTGGTGTGAGGTGATATCTCATTGTGGTTTTAATTTGCATTTCTCTAATGATTAGTGATGTTGAGCATTTTTTCATATGCCTATTGGCCATCTGTATGTCCTCTTTGGAGAAGTGTCTATTCATTTCTTTTGCCCATTTTTTGATTGGATTGTTTGTCTTCCTGGTGTTGAGATTTACAACTTCTTTATAAATTTTGGTTATTAACCCCTTATCAGATGTATTGTCAAATATGTTCTCCCATTGTGTAGTTTGACTTTTTATTGTTCTTACTGTCTTTAGCTGTGCAAAAGCTTTTTAGTTTGATATAGTCCCATTTATTTATCCTTTTATTTCACTTCCCCGTGGAGATAAATTAGCAAATATATTGCTCCGAGAGATGTCGGAGAGCTTACTGCCTATGTTTTCTTCAAAGATGCTTATGGTTTCACGCCTTACATTTAAGTCTTTTATCCATTTTGAGTTTATTTTTGTGAGTGGTGTAAGCTAGTGGTCTAGTTTCATTTTTTTGTAGGTAGCTGTCCAACTTTCCCAACACCATTTGTTAAAGAGGCTGTCTTTACTCCATTGTATTTCCTTACCTCCTTTGTCAAATATCAGTTGTCCATAGAGCTGTGGGTTTACTTCTGGGTTCTCTGTTCTGTTCCATTGATCTATATGCCTGTTGTTATGCCAGTACCAGGCTGTTTAGAGTACAATGGCCTTGTAGTATAACTTGCTATCAGGAAGTGTGATACCTCCCACTTTATTCTTTTTTTTTTTTTTTTCTTTTTTTTTTTTTTTTTTCATTTTTCTGAAGCTGGAAACAGGGAGAGACAGTCAGACAGACTCCCGCATGCGCCCGACCGGGATCCACCCGGCACGCCCACCATGGGGCGGCGCTCTGCCCACCAGGGGGCGATGCTCTGCCCATCCTGGGCGTCGCCATATTGCGACCAGAGCCACTCTAGCGCCTGGGGCAGAGGCCGAGGAGCCATCCCCAGCACCCGGGCCATCTTTGCTCCAATGGAGCCTTGGCTGCGGGAGGGGAAGAGAGAGACAGAGAGGAAAGCGCGGCGGAGGGGTGGAGAAGCAAATGGGCGCTTCTCCTGTGTGCCCTGGCCGGGAATCGAACCCGGGTCCTCCGCACGCTAGGCCGACGCTCTACCGCTGAGCCAACCGGCCAGGGCCTTATTCTTCTTTTTTAAGATTGCTGAGGCTATTCGTGTTCTTTTTTGGTTCCATATAAATTTTTTGAATATGTGATCTATATCTTTGAAGTATGTCATTGGTATTTTAATTGGTATTGCATTGAATTTATAGATTGCTTTGGGTAATATAGACATTTTAATGATGTTTATTCTTCCTAACCATGAGCACGGTATATGCTTCCACTTGTTTGTATCTTCCTTGATTTTTTTTTTTTTATAAATGCTTTGTAATTTTCCGAGTACAAGTCTTTAGTCTCCTTGGTTAAGTTTACTTCTACGTACTTTATTTTTTTTGGTTGTAATAGTGAATGGGATTGTTTCCTTAATTTCTCTTTCTGACTGTTCATTGTTGGCATATAAAAATGCCTCTGATTTCTGAGTTTGATTTTATATCCTGCCACTTTCCTGAATTCATTTATCAGGTCCAGTAGTTTTTTGACTGGGACTTTAGGGTTTTCTATATACAATATCATATCATCTGCAAATAATGATAGTTTTACTTCTTTTCCAACTTGAATGCCTTTTATTTCTTCTTCTTGTCTGATTGCTGTGGCTAAGACTTCCAGGACTATGTTAAATAAGAGTGGTGAAAGGTGGCACCTCTGCCTTGTTCCAGATCTTAAGGGTATTGCTTTTAATTTTTGCCCATTGAGTATGATGTTGGCTGTGGGTTTCTCATAGATGGCTTTTATCATGTTGAGGTATGTTCCCTGTATTTCCACTTTGCTGAGAGTTTTGATCATGAATGGGTGCTGGATTTTTATCAAATGCTTTTTCTGCATCTATTGAAATTATCATGTGGTTTTTCTCCTTTTTGTTTATGTGATGAATCACATTGATTTATGAATTTTGTACCAGCCTTGCCTACCCAGAATAAATCCCACTTGATCATGGTGTATGATTTTTTTCCATACATTGTTGGATCCGGTTTGCTAATATTTTATTGAGGACTTTAGCATCTATATTCATCAGAGATATTGGCCTATAATTTTCTTTCTTTGTGTTGTGTTTGCCTGGTTTTGGAATCAGAATTATGCTCGCCTCATAAAAGGAGCTTGGAAGTCTTCCTTCCTCTTGAATTTTTTGAAATAGCTTGAGAAGGATAGGAGTTAGTTCTTCTTTGAATATTTGGTAGAATTCAGTTGTGAAGCCATCAGGCCCCGAACTTTTCTTTGTTGGGAGTTTTTTGATAACTGTTTTGTTCTCATTTGTTGTAATTGGTCTGTTTAGGTTTTCTGATTCTTCCAGATTGATTTTTGGAAGATTATGTTTCAAGGAATTTGTCCCTTTCATCTAGGTTGTCTAGTTTTTTGGTGTACAGTTCTTCATAGTATTTTCTTACAATATTTTGTATTTCTGTTGTGTCAGTTGTTATTTCTCCACTCTCATTTCTAATTTTATTTATTTGAGTCCTCTCTCTCTTTTCCTTGGTGAGTCTAGTTAAAGGTTCATCGATCTTGTTTACCTTTTCAAAGAACCAGCTCCTAGTTTCATTGATCCTCTGTATTGTTTCTTTAGCCTCTATGTCATTTATTTCTGCTCTGATCTTTTTTATTTCCTTCCTTCTACTACATTTGGGCTTTACTTGCTGTTCTTTTTCTAGTTCTTTTAGATGCAGGGTTAAGTTGTTTATTTGAGTTTTTTCTAGCTTCTTAAAATGTGCCTGTAGTGCTATGAACTTCCCTCTCAGTACTGATTTTGCTGTGTCCCATAAATTTTGAGTTTGTATGCTCATTGTCATTCATTTCTAGGAATTTTTTTATTTCTTCTTTGATCTCATTCTTAATCCATTCGTTATTTAACAACCTGCTATTTAGTTTCCATATGTTTGAGAATTTTTGAGCTTTTCTGTTGTGGTTCATTTCTAGTTTCATGTCATTGTGATCGGAGAAAGTGCTTGATATTTCAATCTTCTTAAATTTGTTGAGACTGCTTTTGTGCCCTAACATGTGGTCTACCCTAGAGAATGTACCATGAGCACTTAAAAAGAATGTATATTCTGCTGCTTCAGGGTGAAAGGTTCTGAAGATATCTATTAAATTGAGTTGATCTAGTGTGTCCAATAAGTCTGCTGTTTCTTTGTTAATTTTCTTTCTTGAAGATCTATCTAGTGATGTTAGTGAGGTATTGAAATCCCTTACTATTACAGTATTGGTGTTGATCTCACCTTTTAAATCCATCAAAGTCTGCTTTATATATTTAGGTGCTCCTATATTAGGTGCATAGATATTTATAATAGTTATATCTTCCTGTTGGATTACTCTTTTTATCATCATGTAGTGGCCTTGTTTATCTCTTACTATATCCTTTGTTTTAAAGTCCAATTTGTCTGATATAAGTATTGCTACCCCAGCTTTTTTTTTCATTTCCATTTGCATGACATTTTTTTTCCATCCTTTTACCTTCAATCTATGTGTATCAGTTGTTCTAAGGTGTCTCTCTTGTAAACAG
This sequence comes from Saccopteryx leptura, assembly GCF_036850995.1. NCBI lineage: Eukaryota > Metazoa > Chordata > Mammalia > Chiroptera > Emballonuridae > Saccopteryx > Saccopteryx leptura. The sequence continues at coordinate 70,449,658 of NC_089507.1, read as the reverse complement.
CATATGTACGGGTCCTGTTTTCTTATGCACGCAGCTACCCTATGTCTTTTGATTGGATCATTTAATCCATTTACATTTATGGTTATTATTGATATGTAGTTGTTTATTGCCATTTTATTCTTTAAAACTGTATTCCTTTTTTTGCTATATTCTTTTCCCACTTTGATCTGTTTACAACAGGCCCCTTAACATTTCCTGCAGCATTGGTTTGGTTGTAATGAATTCCTTGAGTTGTTTTTGTCTGGGAAGCTTTTTATTTCTCCTTCAATTTTAAACGATAGCCTTGCTGGATAAAGTAGTCTTGGTTGTAGGTTCTTGTTCTGCATTACTTTGAATATTTCTTGCCATTCCCTTCTGGCCTCAAGTGTTTCTGTTAATAAGTCGGATGTCATCCTTATGGGGGCTCCTTTGTAGGTGATAGCTTTTTTTCTCTTGCAGTTTTTAATATTTTCTCTTTATCACTTAGCTTTGGTATTTTAATTATGATGTGTCTTGGTGTAGGTTTCTTTGGGTTTCTCTTTAATGGAGTCCTCTGTGCTTCTTGAAATGTGCGAGTTTCTCCTGCATTAATTTAGGGAAATTTTTAGCTATGATATGATTGAACAAAGTCTCTATCCCTTGTTCTTTTTTTCCTTCTTCAGGAACCCCTATGATGCAGATGTTATTTCTCTTCATGTTGTCACAGAGCTCTCTAAGAGTTTCCTCAGACTTTTTGAGTCTCTTTTCTTTTTTCTTCTCTGCTTTCTTGCCTTCATTCAAGTTGTCCTCCAACTCGCTGATTCGATCCTCAGCTCCATCCATCCTGTTTTTAATTCCTTCCATTGTGGTCTTTATCTCTGATATTGTATTTGTCATCTCCAACTGATTCTTTTTTAATATTTCAATATCTTTTTTATACTTGCTATTTCTTTATTTAGGTGTTCATAATGACCATCCATTGTTGTTCTAAGATCCCTAAGCATCCTTACAATCATTATTTTGAACTCCACATCTGGAAGTTTGATTATTTCCATATCACTCAGTTCATCTCCTGAAGGTTTCTCTTGTGGTTTCATGTGGATTGCATTTTTTTTTTTTTTGTATTTTTCTGAAGCTGGAAACGGGGAGGCAGTCAGACAGACTCCCACATGCGTCTGACTGGGATCCACCCAGCATGCCCACCAGGGGGCGATGCTCTGCCCATCTTGGGGCATCGCTCTGCCACAATCAGAGCCATTCTAGTGCCTGAGGCAGAGGCCACGAAGTCATCCTCAGCGCCCAGGCAAACTTTGCTCCAATGGAGCCTTGGCTGCGGGAGAAGAGAGAGACAGAGAGGAAGGAGAGGGGGAGGGGTGGAGAAGCAGACGGGTGCTTCTCCTGTGTGCCCTGGCTGGGAATCGAACCCGGGACTCCTGCACACCAGGCCGACGCTCTACCACTGAATCAACGGGCCAGGGCCAGGATTGCACTTCTTTGTCTTCTCATTATCTGTGTTTGGGTGTTTTGGTTTTAGAGTTGGTTGAGTCTAGGCTTGGTGTTGTCTGCCTCCAGTTTTCAATTGTGTTATTTCTAGGTCTTCTTGGGTTGGTATCAGCTATTATTTGTAATCCACTTTTGGATTTGAGCAGCTTTGAAGTCTTGATTTGTTTGTTTTCTTAACAGGTGATAGTCTTGTTTACTGATGTCAGCAGGGGGCTTCCTTGAAACTGTGTCCAGGAATGTGATGGGTGTAACCTGAGACTCTGAAGGCCACTTCCACCAACTAATCTCTCTGGGGGCAGGGTGTTTTCTCAGCTTCAGTAGGGGGAGGTGTATCTCAGATCTCCATGGAGACCTGAGTTACTGCCCCTCCTCCCCACTTCTTGTTTTCAGCTGTGTCTTGTTTCGCTGATTGGAGCTGGAGAGATGTCTGGAGATCTCTGATCTGGAAGCAATTCAGTACTGTTTTGTGGAAGGATCAGTCCCTCCCCCAGCTATGGCCGCCTCCAGCACAGATGAGTCAGCTTTTTTAGGTCATCTCCTGCATTCCTTAGCCCCTCACAGTCTGTCCCTCTCTCTCTCTCCCCTTTCCACTTGGGAGATAAGCTGGTCTTTTCAACATACTTTGCTCCCTAGTCGCCAGGCAAGTGGCTGTGAGCAGTATTTTCTGCTCTTTTCCCTGGAGTGAGATCCCCTCTGGGCTCTCAGCCTCCCCCCCCATTCCTGTAAGCAGGGGAGATTCAGGCGCTCCCTACCAGGTTTGTTGTGGCTTCTTCTTTGCTCCTTGGTTTTTGAGAGCTGTTCTTGTAGTCCAGAGTTGGTTTTTCACACTTATTTTTCCTAAATTGATTTGTATTTCAGTTTGGTGGTGAGAGCTGGGCGTCTGTGCATCCGCCTACTCCGCTGCCATCTTCCTCTCCTAAACGCTCTTGTTTTTGTAAACCTTCATAGTATTTTCTTACAATGCTTTGTATTTCTGTGGTGTCAGTTGTTACTTGTCCACTTTCATTTCTAATTTTATTTGAGTCTTCTCTTTTTTTCTTGATGATTCTGGTTAAAGGTTAATGAATCTTGTTCACTTTTTCAAAGAATTAGCTCTTGGTTTCATTGATCTTTTGTCTTTTTTTTTTTTTTTTAGCTTCTATGCCATTTATTTACACTATATTATTATTTCCTTCCTTCTCCTTCCTCTGGGATTTGTTGTTCCTTTTCTAGTTCTTTTAGGTACAGGGTTGTTTATTTGAGCATTTATTGCTTTTTAAGGTATGCCTGTGATGCTATGAACTTCCTTCCCTCTCAGGACAGCTTTTGCCGTGTTCCATAGGCTTTCAGTTGTTTTATGTTAATTTTCATTTGTTTCAAGAAAATTTTAGATTTCTTCCTTGATCTTATTGTTAACCCATTCGTTATTTAATAAATGCTATTTAGTATCCAAGTGTTTGAATGTTTTTCAGTTTCTCTATTGCAGTTGATTTCTAGTTTCATGCCATTGTGATCAGAGAAGAAAACTTGATGCGATTTCAATCTTCTTAAATTTATTGAGACTTGTTTTGTGTTCTAACATGTGGTCCATCCTAGAGAATGTACCATATGCACTTGAAAAGAATGTATATTCTGCTGCTGTGGGTGAAAGGTTCTGAAGATATCAATTAAATTCAGTTGATCTACTGTGTCATTTAAGTCCACTGTTCCTTTATTTTCTGTCTGGAGGATCTATCCATTGATTTTAGTGGGGTATTAAAATTCCCTACTACTATGTATTGCTGTCGATGTTGCCCTTTATGGCCGTAAAAATCTATCTTTATATATTCATGTGCTCTTATATTAGGCTCATAAATATTTATAATCATTATATCCTCCTGTTGGATTTCTCCCTTTATTACTATGTAGTGACCATCTTTACCCCTTACTATAGCCTTAGTCTTAAAGTCTATTTTGTCAGATATAAGTATTGCTACCTCAGCTTTTTTCTTCATTTCCATTTGCATGAAATAACATTTTCCATCCCTTCACTTTCAGTCTGTGTGTATCTTTTGTGCTGATGTGGGTCTCTTGTAGACAGCATATGTACAGGTCCTGTTTTCTTATCCATGTAGCTACCCTGCATCTTTTTATTAGAGCACTTAATCCACTTACATTTAAGGTTATTATTAATATGTATTTATTTATTGCCTTTTTATTTAAATCTACAATCTGCTTTCTTTCCATTTATTTTTTCCTTCGCTCTGTTTACAGCAGCCCCCTTAACATTTCTTGCAGTACTGGTTTGGTTTTAACGAATTCCTTGAGTCTTTTTTTTGTCTGAGAAGCTTTTTATTTCTTCTTCAATTTTAAATGATAGCCTTGCTGGATAGAGAAGTCTTGGTTGTAGGTTCCTGTTTTGCATCACTTTGAATATTTCTTTCCAATTCCTTCTGGCCTCAAGTGTTTCTGTTGAGTAGTCAGATGTCATCCTTATAGAGGCTTTTCTGTAGGTAATTAACTTCTTTTCTTTTGTACATTTTAGTATCCTTTCTTAGTCTCTTAACTTTGGCATTTTAATTATGATGTTGTCTTGGTGTAGGCTTCCTTGGGTCCCTATTTAATGCAGTTCTCTGTGCTTCTTGAACTTGTGTGACTTTTTCCTTCATCAATTTAGGAAAATTTTCAGCTGTGATTTCTTCAAACAGGTTTTCTATCCCTTGTTCATTGTATTCTCCTTCAGGAACCCCTATGATGCAGATGTTGTTTCTCTTCATGTTGTTAGAGGTCTCTTAGAATTTCCTCAATCTTTTGAGCCTCTTTTTCTTTTTGCTGCTCTGCTTCTGTGCTTTCGTTTATCTTGTCTTCTAAATCGCTGATTTGATCCTCTGCTTCATCCAGCCTGCTGTTAATTCCTTCTTGTGCAGTCTTCATTTCTGATATTACATTTGTCATTTCTGACTGGTTCTTTTTTTATGATTTCAGTGTCCTTTTGATGCTTGCTGTCTAGGTACTCATTATGACCATCCATTGTTGCTGTAAGACTTTTTAGCATCTTAAAAATTTATTCCTTTAGGCCTGACCTGTGGTGGCGCAGTGGATTAAGCATTGACCTGGAAATGCTGAGGTCACCAGTTCGAAACCCTGGGCTTGCCTAGTCAAGGCACATATGGGAGTTGATGCTTCCAGCTCCTCTCCCCCTTCTCTCTCTCTCTCTCTTTCTGTCTCTCCCTCTCCCCTCTAAAATGAATAAAAAAAAACACAGTAAAAAAATTATTCCTTTAAACTCTGCATCTGGTAGTTTAGTTACTTCCATTTGTTCTTTTTCTGGTGATGTCTCTTGTTGATTCATTTGGGTCATATTGCTTTGTCTGCCCATTTTGTCTGTGTATTAGGTAGTGCTGACTTTGAAATTTGTTGTGGTATCTTTATGAGAAAGATGGGCTTGGTGGTACTGACCTCCAGGCCACTTGATTTCCTTGGCTGTGGGAATGCTTCTCTAGGGTAGTATTTTCCCTTCTGTTGTATGTGAGGATTGAACACAGTTGGTCCTTCCGTGGATGCGGTTATCCCTTCCAGCTGGCTGGCTCTAAGGGTCAACCTAGATTGTGTGTATTAGACACTGTGCTGTGTCTGTTCTGTTGAGCATATTTATTCTCCACAGTGTCTGGTGCCTGCTGGACTCCTCCTCTGGGCATGCTGCTTGTGAAGTTAGCTGAGTGTAGGGTTGTTGCTGTCTGCCATCCACTACTGGTTGTGTTGATTTCAGGTCTTCTTGGGTTGGCATCAGCCATTGTTTGTAACCTGCCATGGGCTGTGATGGGCTACCTGTCTGGAGTTACTGCTCTGTTCGCTCTTTGTGTCTGCACTTCCCATGCCTGGGTAGTGTGGGAGAGTGGAAGGGGTCAACCTGTGTATATGGATCACCTTCCTCCTGATTAGAGATGACAGCAGCTCCATAAAACCTTAAGCTCCATAAGATTTGCCTCCACTTTTTAGCTCCTCCACTTCATCTTACAGCTGCCTGGTCTTCCTACAGAGTCTTCTGTAGAAAGAGTAGTATGGGCTCAGACTGGACGCACCTAACCAACCCCTCTATAGGTTGCAAGCTTGGTGAGTTAGGACAGCTGAGGTTGGAATATGTTAGTGGGACTGCCTACTTCAAGGGTCTCTTTGTCAGGAGCTCAGTATGGGGAAGGTGGCCCCTACTCCAGAAGCTAATCCCTCAGCCACTCCTGGATACTCAAATATTATTTCTCCCCAGCAAGGTGAGCAGCAAATTCAGATTGAGTAGGGCCAACAGTCCCCTCTGCAAAAGTTCTTGCAGCTGGTGAGGCCCTGGTCTCAGGGAGGAAGACTGAGAGAAGGTGCCCCCACAGAAAGTGGCTAAGCCCCTTGACCAAACCCAACATTTGGCTCACAGTGACCCACACTTTAAATGTCCATACTCTAAGCCTCTCTCCCAGCAGGACAGAATAGCACCGAGGCTGGCTGGCTGAGAAACTCCACCCTATGCAATGTATATGAGCTGCTGTGCCAGTGCTGATCACAGAAAATGGAACTCGCTTCAGCTGGGCCTGGTGTGATGAGCCCTTCCTTAGGACATGCCAGCAGGAAGGGTTGTTAGGTCCTGAACCAATGCTTTCCACAGCTGGCCACTGGATGTGCCAGCCTTGGGCTTCCCTGGCAGGAACCTAGCGCAGACCAGTGGGAGGCAATGCCTGTGGCTGGCCCTCAGCAACCTTCTTGAAGCTACAAGTAATCCAGTGTTTGTGCTGGGCACAGTTGCACATGGAAATACCAAGCTGCACTCCTAGGCTGGCTTTTACCTACACTGGGCCTGAGGGAAGCTTTGCTTAAAAAGGCCAAGGTTCCCTGAGTCCCACCTCCTGCAGTCCCTGTCAGGTGGCTGCTTGTTGGGCTCAGGCACTGAAAAAACCTCTAGAGCCTGTGGCAATTCAGAGATTAGTAAGGGTGGTTCTTGCCCCTCAGCCCTAGGTGTCAAGTCTGTCTAGATTTTTTTCACAGATCTCAGTAGGGTATGGCCCCAGGAGTCTGGTGGGTGTGGCCTCTGAGACTGAGAGATGTGGTCTGTCTACAGTCTGGACAGTTTCTACTGAGTCTCCTGTGAGGCTAGAGCATTAGTCCTAGACTCCAGAGTGTGTGGGGGAATGCTCTGGCCTCAAAGCCAGAAAACTGAGTCACTGATGCACCCCCTGCTTCCTGGCTTCTCAAAACAACCCAGTCTCCATAGGGTGGGGCAGGAGAGACTCCCGAGGGTGGGGTAGTTGCTTTCCCCCAGGCTCATGCCCCTCAGAGGGGACTGCTCCAGCCAAAAAAGATGGCCACCGCAGTACTGGAGAATGACTCAGTACAGGGGTTCCAGTGGCCATCCCCCACAGCATCTCTCCCTGGGCCTTCAACTTCACACTCTCCTCATGCAACTCTAATCCTTTCAGCCCTCCCTCCACCAGTGCCCTGGGTAAGTGGCTGTGAACAAGATTTTCTGGGCAGGCCCTTTAAGATGGAGCCTTTGTCTCCGAGAGCTCCTGTCTCTTTCTCACAGACAGAAACCCTAACTCTTTTCACCCCAAATGCTGTGTGGATGCCTCTTTTAGGCTCTGGTGCTCTAGGCTGAGATGCTGGGCCGGGTGCTGTGGACCCACACGTCTCAGGGAGAACCTCTTCACAGTGAGAGTCACTCCGGACTCTGCCACTCGCTCCTGGGAATGGGGCAGCTCTTGATGCATCTTCGCTCTTCCTACTAGTCTTGGATGGCTTCTTCTGTGATTCTTGGTTATAGACTCCTCTTCGCTTAGTTTAGTACAAAGCTGGTTTTTCAAGATGATTGTTCTTAAATTAAGTTGTAATACAATTTGGTCCTGAGAGGTGGCAGTTGGAATGTCCTCCTATTTTGTGGCCATCTTGGAATCCAATCCTATCCCATTTTTCTCCATATTCAAAATGTGTTTCAAATATCTCCCAGTGTAAAGAGTATTCTTTCATCATGGTTATGCTACTTTGGGACCTGGGGCAAGTTACCTAACCTGTCTGTGTTCTCTTGGTTAATAGAGAACTTCTTTAATCTTATTACAGTAAATTTACTAATCTTTCCTTCACTGTTGGTGTTGTTTATGTCTTAAGAAACCTCAAAAGTAAGAAAGAGATTTGTCCATATTTCCATTGTTTTTACATTTAATATTTAAGTCCTTCATCCACATGGGGTTGATTTTTTTGTGTGTGACATAACGTACGTGCTCTCATTTCCCCCAGGTGCATTAATTGAATGGTACTCTTATTCCTGTTGATTTAATATGCTCCCTCTAACAAAGTTCCACATATGCATGGGTCAGTTTCTGTTCCACTGGGAAACCTGAACCCAATATCATACTGTCCTAATTAATGCAGCTTTCTAATAATTCTTGATATCTGGTAGGACAAGTTCCCCACCCTTATTCACTTCACTGGCTATTCTTGGCCTTTTGTTCATTGGTATGAATTTTAGAATCAGCTTGTCAAATTTTATAGTAAGCCTTCTGGGATTAAAACTGTGGAGTTTTACTCAATGGAGAGTTTAGTGCTTCTCAAAGTGTCGCCCAGACCCACAACTTCTGGGGAACCCTGGGGACTTTACAGCTGGGTCCATGATGTCAAAACTATTTTATAATAATACTAACATGTTACTTGTCTCTTTCACAGTGTCACAGGTATAGTATCTTTACCAGAAGCTCTAGAATACCTAATATTTGTGTATTCCTGAATTTAAAACACTGATCACTTTTAATTTCTAATATTGAAAATATTGACAAATATAACCATCATAAATAGAAGTTCTTTGGGGTGCTCAATAATTTTTCAGAGTCTTAAGACCTAAAAGTTTGAGAAACACTGATATAGATCTAATGATCTTTACATTTACTAAGTTTATGTGTATTAAGTTAATAAGCTTATTAAGTCTTCTTAGACATAAGCATTATTTAGGTAATTTTTAATGTTTTCAGTAAAAAACAAAAACAAGTCAACTTTATCTCTCCTTCTTTCCAAACCTTTTGCTTTTACTATTTTTCTCTTCCTCTTATTATTATGATTAGTAGTTGGACTCTGGAACCAGACTGTGTTCAAATCTTGGTTATGTCAGTTTAGAACATACACTGGGGCAAGTTACCTAACCTGCCTGTGTTTTAGTTTTCCTTATCTGTAAAATGAGAATAATATTAATAATAGGATCATACCACTGTTCTCATTTTTTGAAAATCTCCAGTCCACTGTGCATAGATATACAAAAAAATATATAGTTCCTTTCCTGAAGAAGGTTTAGGTAACCCATATATATGAAATATATTATACAGTATATATTAGTATACATAAATCCTTGCATGGTTATATATTTCTGGGTGAAATGTCCAGAGGCCAAATTGATGCATCAAAGCAGCATACACAGTTTTGATTCTGGTAAGAAACAAGACATTTTTCTCTGAAAACGGAGTTATCATTTGCACATCCACTAACAATACCTGAAATTAGGGTGAACCTTTTCCTAAACCCTTACTAATAACATATAACATCAGTATTTCCAACCACTGTCTCTTTAAAGTATATATTAGCCCCTCATTTTAATCTGCATTCTGTGATCATCAGTGAGACTGATCATGTTTTTATTTATATACCATTTTGTTTCTTTTCTGGGCTGCCTTCTTGATTACTTTGTCAGTTTTTCTCATGAATATATAGGAACACTTTATACAGCAGGGATAGTAATCCTTCCTACTGTATGTTACCAATATTTTTTGGAAGGTGGTGGGTTGTCTTTTAAACATGAATTTTCATTTCAAAGATAGTAACATGAAACAACATTTAAAATAAACATCATCGTCACCTGTGCTCTGTCCATGGCTGTGCCTATGCAAATAAAGTTCAATGATTAATGCAAGCACAGAATACTAACTATAGAAGAAATATACTTTTCTTAATTTTAGTAAGTTAAATTATTAATCGAACAATTCTTGCCAAAGTTAAAATAGGTTTAAAGTACCTAGAATGCTACTTTTGTACATGAAAATATTACTGCAAGGGTGGGAGGGTGTTTAAATATTTATCTAAATATATGTTAGTCAGGGTTCTGAAAAAGGAACTATGTTTACTTACTTTCCAAAAACAGGACTGAGTTCTTTCAAGTCTTCCAATGATGGTGTTTGGTCCAAAAGTTTCTTAAACAGAGCCAGTGGGAAAGGGATGTTGGCAACATTACAGTTGAACAGAGAAAGTCCACATAGAATCCCAAAGAAGAAATATCTCTTCTCCTCAAATTTAGGCTGAAAAGAGAAAAAAATCTTAACATACTAAGAATTTTTACCAGTACAATGGCATATTTATATTAGGTAAACATTTTTTCCCCTTTCACAAAATCAAATCACAAATTAAAACCAAAAAGCTTCCCTGGCCAGTTGGCTCAGCGGTAGAGCGTCGGCCTAGCATGTGGAGGACCCAGGTTCGATTCCCGGCCAGGGCACACAGGAGAAGCGCCCATTTGCTTCTCCACCCCTCCGCCGCGCTTTCCTCTCTGTCTCTCTCTTCCCCTCCCGCAGCCAAGGCTCCAATGGAGCAAAGATGGCCCGGGCGCTGGGGATGGCTCTGTGGCCTCTGCCTCAGGCGCTAGAGTGGCTCTGGTCGCAATATGGCGACGCCCAGGATGGGCAGAGCATCGCCCCCTGGTGGGCAGAGCGTCGCCCCTGGTGGGCGTGCCGGGTGGATCCCGGTCGGGCGATTGCGGGAGTCTGTCTGACTGTCTCTCCCTGTTTCCAGCTTCAGAAAAATGAAAAAACAAACAAACAAACAAACAAAAAACCCAAAAAGCTTGAGATAAGAATATTTAATCATTAAGTCAATTTAAATCATTGTCATTGTTTTGGTCACTAAAAACATTAACAGAATGAGGGCTGAGGGGATAGAAGAGATGTTGTTTAGGGGGTAAAAAAACTATACCTACTAGAAAATAAGTCCTAGAGATCTAATACACAGTAGTGAATACAGACAACAATATCATATTATAATAATCAAGTGTGGGCCCTGGCTGTTTGGCTCAGTGGTAGAGCATCGCCCTGCATGGGGATGTCCCGAGTTCAATTTCCAGTCAGGGCACACAGGAGAAGCACCTATCTGCTGCTTCTTCACTCCTCTCCACTCTCATTTCTCTCTCTCTCTTCCCCTCTAGCACCCATGGCTCAATTGGAGCAAGTTGGCCACCCGTGCTGAGGATGGCTCCATGGCCTCTGCAGAGCTCAGCTGCTGAGTAACAGACCAACACCCCAGATGGGCAGAGCATTGCCTGCTAGTGGGTTTGTGAGAGTCTGTCTCTGCCTCCCTCCTCTCAATGAATAAAAAAACAAAACAAAATGTAAGTGTGCTATGAAACTAGATCTTAATTATTCCAACCTCTAAAAAGGAATAATAATTATGTAACGTGACAAAGATGCTAATTATCACTTTAATGGGAAACATAATATATAATTGTCAAATCAACATGTATAGCTTAAATCTATACAATGTTATGTCATTTATTTCCATAAATAAATAAACGAAAGCATCAACAGGAATACAAGCATATTAGACTCAGTAATCCCCATAATTAAAGTTTTCACCATTTTCTTTCATAGCCTTTGTCTTCAAGTTCATCAAGAAAGACAGAACTACAACAAAGAATGATTACCTCAGAAAGAAGGGGTTCATTTTTTTTATCCATACATTTCATAAATGGTCAAAACCATATATTGCTCAATTTCTCCCATGTGAACATGAGAATCCAGGAAAAGTGGACCCCATTTTAGAGAAAATAATCAAATTTTTAGAATTAAAATTTCTCTCTACAATTATATCATTAACTCTACTCCTAATATAAAATACTCTAGGATAACCTAATTCTCTATGGTATGTGACGTATCTTCTCCGTCAGGCAATACCAGAAGCAAAGAAAAGAAGACTTACCCTAACAGGAAACCACATGTAGGAAGCCTCTTTAGGATACATGAACATCCCATATTCTGGCCGAGTCATCTCTTCAAACAAGCAGTGGAAAAACTCTGTCCTGACTCCTCCAAAGTTACATCCAATTTCTTCACTGAATGAAACCTGAAGAAATAGAGCAAATAATACATCACTTCTAGGGCTGTGTATTGTTATGTATTAAATCTCATTTAATAGTAATAATGAATATTACTGTGGGCCCAAGTATTTGGCAGGCACTAAGGTAAGCATCACAGTTATATAATCATACTTAATACCCTATTAATTCTATGAGACTTCAAGAATTTAAATAAGTTTCCCAAGATTATACAAAAGCTAAATGGTATAGCCTAGGTTTAATCCTATGTCTGTGAAAACCTCAGAACCTAGTCTTTAAACACTAAATTGACCTCAGTTGGCTCACTGTTATAAGGTATGTTAAGTACAATAAAAATAAACATGAAGAAATCAGAAATATTAGAATTTTCAAAAAACTAGAGCACACAAAGTATTTACTGGCATGGCTGTTTACTCCCTAAGGAGGTGGCACCAGTCTCTCCCCAAGATGATCCTATCAGCCCATCTTTGCTCCTGCAGTTACTCGCTCCTTCCTGCCTTGCCCTCTTGGGAGTCCTTCACGTCAGTTTACAAAAGTGGTAAGTTCTCCCTTATCCTCACCTCAACACCACTGTTTCCAAAAAAGACATTATTAGTTCCTCCTCCTCTAGGTTGCCAAATTTTGGAGACTACTGTTACCAACTTCTAAACCCATCTCTCTACTTAAATGCTTTTCTCTAGCAGGACCAAGAATGCTTTCTTTTATGAGGAACTATATAGTGTTTTTATTTCTCTCTTCTTTTTCCCACTGCTTTAATACCAGACATTCTTTTCTCTCTGCTCTTTCCTTATATTCTAATTTTTCTTTTTAAAACTTCATTACTTACAGGGATGTAAACTCATATCCAGCCATCTTCTCTTCTGATTAACACACACTCGTTTCCACCAAAAGGTCTGCTCAACATTTCCATTTGGATGTTCCACCAACACTCCCCAAAAGTTCCTTTTACTGGTTTATTTGGATGGACAGAGTGCAAGTTCCAAATCTCGGTATATAAAATCTTTCTAAGACCAGGTGTTAAACCTGTTCCTCCCTATAGGCAAGTTCCTTAAGAACACAAAGCCTATTTTCCCATGAGGTTATCAGAAAGATTAAATAACACATGTAAAATGCCTCCCACTCTTTGGAAAATACAACTGTTTATCAAAGGCTACCTAAATTTTAAAAATGCATGAATGGAATATAAAAGTGGAGCTAAAAGAGCAGAGTAGACTAGCCGGCTGACACAGACTGGAATCACATGAATTCATAAGATATTTTTTAATTTGCATATGAAAATATACGGAAATGCCAAATCTAACTGCAAACCCTGTTGCAACATACTTTTAACATAGATTTTGAGCTTTAGTCAAGTCAACCTTTCTTTAATCTGAGTATAATATGTGATAAACTACAGTTCCCATCAAAACATTATCAGACAAATCTTTGTCTTAAGTAGAAAATCTAGGATCTGAAGGCTGGGTTCAAATCTTGGCTCTGGTACTTATCAACTGTGTTACCCGTGGATAAGGGCCGAATAGTTCTGCGTCTCAGTTTCCCCATCTGTAAAATGAAGGAATAACAGAACCTTCCCGAGGCTGTTGCCGAAAGGGTTACACAATTAAGTATAAAGAGTTCACAACAGTTTCTGGCACAAGGAAGACATTCTCTAGATCTACCAAGTATTATTATTATTATGCTGCATCAAATACACACTAGTAAGACAAATTCTATGGTTACTCAACCAAAGACCATTTATAAATGTTCAGAACACGGTAATATCTACAATTATACCCTCGAAAACTGTGTAGTCAATAAACAGAAAGTTTGCTTTTCCACAGAGGAATTTGTGTCCCGATGAGAGCTGAAACAAACCCTCAATTCTCTGCTATGTCAAACCCATTTCACTGGGCCCCCTGAGAGGTGGTGACTCAGGAGAGATTGGACCACTTAGGGTTGGTACTGGACTTGACCTGACCAGGCTGGGAGAGGAAAACCATTCTTCCTCCTGCCCCTTCGCCCAAGTGTGCCGCGGAAGTGCCTGCACCTACCATCTGACACTCACCGGTGACCAGGGAATCCGGGAACTCTAGAACAGACCACCTCAGCAGCAGAGATCATTTCCCCTCCGTAAGACCCGTCGTCACATTATTTTATATTTTCTTTCTCTCAGCACCAAATTATTGAGAATTATACTTTACCAGTAACTCCCTCCTCAGATCTTCATTCTCAAATTCATTTAGCTGGCTTAAAACATCCTCAATCAAGTGACTCCTTCTGACTGTTAGATTAAAGGTGGGCACCAAAACTAAACTGGACTCTCCATCTTCCATAATTCCAGCCAACTGCATGCAAAGTCTAAGATTTTTCTCCTAGGAAAACAGAAATGTTTCACTTCATTTCACCATTTGCTTTAAGTAGAAATTTATAAATTGGAATAAATGGTTCGGTTTATTGTAGGTGTATGTCACAAACATGAATAAAAAAGAGCCTTATCTACACCACTGGGGTAAGCTATACATTCAGTATTTACCCTCAGTGAGCAGAAGAAACATGGAACCTAAGCAACGGTAGCCACCCTGGGTGAGCAGGAAAGTGACCAATGGCAGGCTCCACTGGACCACTCTATCCTATAAACACACTTATGAATACTTTAGTTACCAAAGCTAATTATAACCAATAGGCTAAGGGATTGATTAGCAAATAATGAAGCAGCACACTAAAACATAATATTCTCATTCAAAAGAGAAGTCCAGCCCTGGCCAGACAGTTCAGTTGGTTAGAGCATCATCCCGAAGTGCAGAGGTAGCTAGCCAGTTCCATCCCGTCAGGCGCACGTGGGAATAGATCTATGTTCCTATCTCTCTTTCCCTTCCTCTCTGTCTCTAAAATCAATAAAATAAACCTAGCCTGACAAGGCAGTGGCACAGTGGATAGAGCATCAGCCTGGATGCTAAGGATCCAGGTTTGAAACCCTAAGGTCACCAACTTGAGCGCAGGGTTGCTGGCTTGAGCAAGGGGTCACAGGCTTGGCTGCAGCCTCCACCCCGGTCAAGGCACATATGAGAAAGCAATCAATGAACAACTGAGGTGCTGCAATGAAGAATTGATGCTTCTCATCTCTCTCCCTTTCTGTTTCTCTGTCCCTGTCTGTATGTCTGTCTCTCGCTAATAAGTAAATAAAAGACAGATATCCTGAAGTTTAAGAGAAGAAAAGTTTGTAGGGAAAGTTCAGGTATGAGAGGCCTTTCTAAATATATCCTATTCTTGGAAGAAAACCCAGACAATAGATTTTAGGTGACAGATAATCTAAGAAGTTAAGGGGAGAAAGACACAGAGAGACACAGACACAGAGATTGTCCACCTGAAACCAAATGGCAATTTGCTATCATTGAAGTCTGTGGCTCTTAGCAAAACAAAGAAAAATAAGTTCTATAAAATTATTAAAGTCAAGAGAAAATAATTAAGAGGATGAAGCAAATCCTTGACTGTGTGGCTCAGTGAATAAAAACTGTCCTAGTGCATTGAAGTCACTGGATTGATCCCCAGTCAGGGCACATACAGAAGTAATCAATAAGCCTGACAAGGTGGTGGCACAGTGGACAAGAGTGTCGGACTGGGACACAGAGGAACCAGGTTCAAAACCCCGAGGTCACAGGCTTGAGCCCAAAGGTCACTAGCTCGAAGCCCAAGGTTGCTGGCTTGAGCAATGGGTCACTCGCTCTGTTGTAGCCCCCGGTCAAGGCAATATGAGAAAGCAGTCAATGAATAACTAAGGAGCTGCAATGAAGAATTCATGCTTCTCATCTCTCCTCCTTCCTGTCTATCTGTCCCTATTTGTCTCTCTCTCTGTCACAAAAAGAAGGGCAATCAATGAGTATACAACCAAATGGAACAACTAAGTGGAATGGCTAGAGGATGCTTCTTTTCCTGTTTCTTCTTTCTCCCCTCCCCCTCTTTTCTTCTCTCTCTCTCTCTCAAATCAATGGAAAAAAGTTTTAAAAAAGATGAAGCAAAACAAAATTTTGTATCTTCTTTATTTTCATTTTCCTTTGTTAAATATCTCATTAACAGTTGTACTAGAACTCATAAATCAATTTATTTTACTATGGTAACTGCATTTGTGAAAGGACCTACTTTTATGACATATATTTGAATATTATTCATACATATACAGAAGCATATATGAGAATAAAAATGATAATAAGACCTAACACATTTGGGCATTTACTTTGTGTGAGGCACTGTTCTAAATGCTCTACCCAATTAACAAATTTAATCCTTACAAAAAGGTAATAAAGTACATTTCTCAAAGCATTTTAAACTGTCCAATTTTAACTTCAGAAGCACTTTGCTGGATATGTTGACCAACAGAAGCAATTCAGCTGATGACAGTCATTGAGAAGGGATACCTTTCACAAAACTTTGTTACGGTATCATCCCAGGCATGTATTTGGGTCCAAATTTCATCTATTCCTACTGCTATGTTTTCTTCACTAGATTGGATTCCTTTAAATAATAGTGATAATTCCAATCAAGTCCAAGTCTGCTATGCTTCTTTATGTGCCACTCAGAAGATTAGGCACCAACCTGAAGATCAAAGGTCTACAACTAGACTAGCTACCCAAGCTGGATCCTGTGCTATTAAGGCCCTAATATGCCTCAAGGCCAAGCCAACCCAAGTCATGACATTCCTTCCTGTCTTCGTCATTTGAGTATAAGCAACTTCAATGCTACAACCATTAGTTTCATCAGTAGGTGGCTCCCTAATTACCCCCAAAGTACTGTACACTTAAGAAGACATTTATCGCCTGACCAGGTGGTGGCGCAGTGGATAGAGCATTGGACTGGGATGCAGAGGACCCAGGTTCAAGACCCCGAGGTCGCCAGATTGAGCGCAGGCTCATCTGGTTTGAGCAAAAAAAAAGCCCACCAGCTTGAACCCAAGGTTGCTGGCTCCAGCAAGGGGTTACTCAGTCTGCTAAAGGCCCGCGGTCAAGGCACATATGAGAAAGCAATCAACGAACAACTAAGGTGTTGCAATGCGCAATGAAAAACTAATGATTGATGCTTCTCATCTCTCTCCGTTCCTGTATGTCTGTCCCTGTCTATCCCTCTCTCTCTCTGAAAATAAAACAAAACAAAAAAAAAGACATTTATCATTTGATTTATTATTAATAAAGAAATCGGCATACATACCTGTATTTTTAAAAGTGAATCTGCATGCAGTAGTTTAATTTTTGACACAATATTAAAGATAAATGGAAAATGACTAAATATGACAGGATGCTGGATGTCTACTGAAGTGTCCTAAAAATGGAAATGATGAACAATTCTGATAAATGAAAGGACAGAGAAATCTTACTTCTTACCTCACAGCCTTAAATCTCTGATGGTTTAAGATCTTAGTACTTATGACCACAGCAACTCAAATTGCTGGTCAGTAGTACTTAGATGATAAAATTCTAAGAAAATATTTTATAAGAACCAAAGAAAGGTATATAGGCCTAGTATTTTCAGTGTTCATTTAATTTGCCAATTAATTGTAAACTCAGGATACTTTCCCAAAGAGTCTGTTCTACTGTAATCCATACTTCTGAAATGTAAATTAAACATCAAAGTTCACATGTATTTGGTAAGCAGGGGAGTGGAATAACATGGATAGCTGCTTAGCTCAGACAGTTCTGCCAGGCAAGGGTTGATGTGCAAGAAGCAGGATTATAAGCTTCAGAGAGAAAACAAACAAACAATACCTCAAGTCAGCTACTGAACTGGCAGCAAGATCCCTTCCGCTGTCTTCTAAGAACATATTAAAAAAGCACTTACACACAAGATACCTCCCCCAAAGCTGCAGCTCTTTCGCTCCTGGTTCCTGGTGGGTCACCCTGACATCTACACCCAACTTAAGCAGAGTCCCGCTTCCATCTGTTCTTGCTGCAGTACCAGCAGCCCTCTAAACTAGTGTGGCTATGTTCCCACCCTCGTGTTCTTGTGCCTTTTTCATATTCGTGTGGCATTTTCCACCATACATTTTTCTGGTGCGCCCCAGCTATCTGCCAAGGTAGCAACCTCTTTTCTGTTAGTGCTCCGGCTACAAAACTGCACAGGTTTTGAGGAGTCTGTCTTGCTTTTCCTGTAACCCCTGCTATTTCTATTGGGCAATTTTGCAGAGTGCAAGGATTTCTGGAAACTCATGCAGAAAGTTCTAGCACAAATGCCTATATTAACTCACTGATGATCGAAGTTCCCCCTTTAAACATGCAATACTTACTAAGTTCGTTTTCCACGAGGACCTTCTATGTGCATCTTCATAGAAATCAAGGCAGTGTGCGAGTTCATTTACTTGGAAAATGTTTTCAGGCAGTTGACATTTAATCTGGTTTACCTTAAATAAAATACAACCTATGAGAAAGTTTTACATACAAAGACAATTTTGCTTAATGGCTATTTGATTATCAGGATACATGCATAATGACCAGAATAGTTTTACTCAATTCCACCACTGTCAAAAACCCACATTTTCAGGAACATAAAGAACGCCTAACATTTAACAGTAGAAATTGATAGGTAGGATGATAAACTTCTAGTTACTTTTAATTCATAGAAAAGTTTTAAAAAACTTTAAAGAAAAATATGATATAATCCCAAAGTGTTCTAGGGCCCATTATTGCATGTCATGTTCTTCAGAGCTTAACAATATCCTCCTTACAGATGCTCCCTCCTAGCCTTCCATCCCGAGGTGACCAGGGTTATCATGAATTACATATGAACACTGGCAAAGTGCTAACCATCAAGCAGTGAAGTCACTGATAAAGACACTAGATGATTTAGACATGACTGACGATCAGTATTTGACCTGGATGGGCATAGTCCTGGCCTCTTTGGCTGTGTAAGCTAAGACCATTCATCTGAAATATTCTTACAGACTCTGGCCCACACCCCAAATGACCCAGGTCCCTCAGTACCACCGTCTTTTGCTCCAATGGAGCCTCAGCTGCAGGAGAGGAAGAGAGAGACAGAGAGGAAGGAGAGGGGGAGGGGTGGAGAAGCAGATGGGCGCCTCTCCTGTGTGCCCTGGCCGGGAATCGAACCTGGGACTTCCGCACGCCCTAAAACATGGTAAAGCTGTTTCACCCCTGTAACTACGGTCCTCTGGACTCTGCTGATCTCAGTCTTGCATTGTCAACTGCCTTATGATTGCACAGAAAATGCAAAAGAATATACAGGTAAATTATTAGACATAATATGAGAATTTATCAATTTTGTTGGCTATAAATTCAATAGTAAAAAAATCAGTGCATTTCTACAAACCAATTGATAATTTTTTCAGATACAAAATTCCACATATATGAAATACCTTGAAATAGATAATTAAACATATCCAAGACTTCCATGGTAAAATAAGAAAACTTGATTGAGAAACTTTTAAGGACAACCTAATAAGTGACAGAAATAGACACCACAAAGATTCACAGTAGTAAAGATGTCAATTCTCCCTAAATTGAAATAGAGTCAATGCAACTTGAATCAAATTCCTAGTAAGGTTATTTGTGTGTGTGTGTGTGTGTGTGTGTGTGTGTGTGTGTGTGTGTAACCTGAGAAGCCGATTCCAAATTCCAAGTGCCAAAAATAGCCAAAACAAGTATCAAGAACAAGGTGGGGGCCCTGGCCGGTTGGCTCAGTGGTAGAGCGTCGGCCTGGCGTGTGGAAGTCCCGGGTTTGATTCCTGGCCAGGGCACACAGGAGAGGCGCCCATCTGCTTCTCCACCCCTCCCCCTCTCCTTCCTCTCTGTCTCTCTCTTCCCCTCCTGCAGCCGAGGCTCCATTGGAGCAAAAGACGGCCCGGGCGCTGGGGATGGCTCCTTGGCCTCTGCCCCGGGCGCCTGAATGGCTCTGGTCGTGACAGAGCGACGCCCCAGAGGGGCAGAGCATCGCCCCCTGGTGGGCAGAGCGTCGCCCCCTGGTGGGCGTGCCAGGTGGATCCTGGTCCAGCGCATGTGGGAGTCTGTCTGACTGCCTCCCCATTTCCAGCTTCAGAAAAATACAAAAAAAACAAAAACAAAACAAAACAAAAAGAACAAGGTGGGGGTATCTCTCTTACCAGATATAATCAACACAGCTACATAAAATGACAGCCGTATGAAAAAGAACCCAGAAATAAATCCCACCCACAGAAACTTGTTTCCTGAGAGTCTGCATTGCCTATCAGCAGGAAAAGGACAGAATATTTCAGTAAGTGGTGTTCAAAAATTTTTTCATATGAAAAATAAAAGTGAATTTAAAATAAATTTCCAATTGGATTAAATGCCAATTTGTGAAAGACAAAACTAGACCTGGGCAAGAGTGGTCTCTGCTGAGTCCATGATTTAAGGTCCTTGCTGTGGCCTTCCTCTAGCCAACTGCCTTCCCACAGGGAAAGTAAGGGTCTGAGGGGCCAAGAGGACCCGTCTTTGACAGTCCCCACCTCTCCCTCTAGGCTCAGCTCCAGCTACCTAGGAACTCTTAAGTCTCTGCTCAAATGTTTCCAAGCCAGCTTCCAGGACCTGCACAGGTCTCTTCCCCTGCTTGGTCCCTAAAGAGTGAACTGTTTCACAAGGGAGCACACACCTAGACTCCCGGCTGGCTGAGGAGCAGCTATTGTGGGAAGTGGGGAAGGAATAGAGCCATGGAAGCTAAGGTAACGACCTATGAGCATGAGAAACAAAACCAAAGTAGGAAAGGAAGGCAGAGGACTTGGGGAGGCCTCCGTCTGAGCCTCTACCTTTTAGTACAGAACTCAATCAGGGCTCTGAGATTTCTAGTTCAAACCTACATAAAGTATATTTTATTTTATATTTATTCAGCAGTTTGTTGGCTATGTAGATTTCTAACCTTTTAAATATTAGATATATGGTATATGCACCTTTGTTTGTATTTTTCCTCTGCTTTATTAGAAAACTATATATTTTGGCACCTTTCAGGGTCAAATCAGGCTCTGCTTCTTTTTCTAAGGTCCTCTTGGCACACAGCCACACCCACTCTCTTTCCTTCTGCCGTGTGCTGCTGTCACGCTACACTGCAGCGCACAGGAGCTGCAGCTGCCACTGAAACCATATGCCTTACACAGCCTCAACTACTTACTGTCTGGTCCTCCCCAAAAAGAAATCCTGTTGATCCCTGAATTAGCTAATAACTTAAAATCTTGAAAAAGAAAAACATTTAAAACAAGACACAAGAAATAAAAAAATATAAAGAAATAAATCAACAAATTTATCTATATTAAAATTAAGAATGTGAGTTCAAGCCCTGGCCAGTTGGCTCAGTGGTAGAGCATCGGCCTGGTGTATTGAAGTCCTAGGTTTGATTCCCAGCCAGGGCACACAGGAGAAGCACCCATCTGCTTCTCCATCCTTCACCCTCTCCTTTCTCTCTATCTCTCTCTTCCCCTCCTGCAGCCAAGGTTCTATTGGAGCAAAGTTGGCCCGGGCACTGAGGATGGCTCCATGGCCTCCACCTCAGGCGCTAAAATGGCTTCAGCTGCAATGGAGCAACAGTCCAGATGGGCAGAGCATTGCTCCCTTGTTGTGCATGCGGGGTGAATCCCGGTTGGGCGCATGCAGGAGTCTGACTGCCCCCTGCTTCTAACTTTGAAAAAATACAAAAAAAAAAAATAATAATGTGAGTTCATCAAAAACCACCATGAAGTAAAAAAACAAGTAGGATATAGTATTTGTATATTATTGACAAAGGACTAGTTTCCAAAAATAAAGAAAATTCCTATTATCAATAAGCCAAAAAACCCCCCACAAAAACCTTAAACTGAGCAAAAGTAAAGGACATTTTATAAAAGAGAAAATATTGCAATCATAATCATGAAAATATACTCTAATGGATTAGAACTAGGGAAATACAATTAAAATCATAATTTGGTATCATTTCATGCTGAAAATATTTTCAAATTTTAAAGTCAGACACAAAACAAGAGGAATTCTCATTATCTCTCAAACAGGATTTGAATTAGTCCATGCACTCTGGAAGACAGTGTATAACTACCAGTAAAGAAGAATACATGCATATCTTATAACCTATCAATGCCAGAATTAGGTCTGAAAATTAAAAATCAATTCTCGATACACAAACCTGAAGAGAGATGTACAAAAATGTTTAAAGCAGCCCGTTTTCTCAAGAATCTCCCTACTCCCAAAGAACTGCAAAGAGCACATGCATCCGTCAGTGCTGGAATGAATGAGTATGGTCGATTCAAACAACGGACTGAGATGCAGGAGTGAACAGGAAAGAAATACAGCCATAGCTAGCACTCTGGATGAATGAGTATGGTTGATTCAAACAACGGACTGAGATGCAGGAGTGAACAGGAAAGAAATACAGCCATAGCTAGCACTCTGGATGAATGAGTATGGTTGATTCAAACAATGGACTGAGATGCAGGAGTGAACAGGAATGAAATACAGCCATAGCTAGCACTCTGGATGAATGAGTATGGTCGATTCAAACAACGGACTGAGATGCAGGAGTGAACAGGAATGAAATACAGCCATAGCTAGCACTCCGGATGAATGTGTAAAACAAATGTGCAAGAAGCATATATTCCATTTATACAATTTCAAACACAGAATTAAATAGCATAGGATCTAGATATACAGTCATAAAACAGTAAAAAGGAGTAAGGGAATGATGAGCTTGAAGTCCAGGACCGTGGCTACCTCCAAGATGAAAGGGGGTACAGTCTAAGAGAAAGTAAGTAGGTGTTTCTAAGGTACTGGAGATGCTTTCTTTTTCAATAAGGGCAGTAGTAGTTACACTCATGTCTGTTTTATTACTTTTCTTCAAATTGTTCACAGATACTATATACACTCCTTCATATGCATGACTTAATTCGCAAAGAGCAAAATTTTAAAAAATAGCAATATAAACTTCATATTTCAAGAGTTCTGCTTAAGATTCAGGCCAGCTGAACCTAAGGGAATTTTTATTACAAAATAAGAATACATGAGTTTCTGAAAGAATCCTTACCCTGTGCAGTCTTTTCAACATTTCTAGGAGAGCTCTAATGTGGCAGTTATGCTCAGCACTTTTAGTCCAATGATGCAGCTGAGCAGTGATGGCTCTCGTACACATCTGGATCAGCTCGATGAAAGCCGATTCTTGCAGAGATGCCCAATATTCCTCTGAGGGATACGAAAGTAAGTGTTAGTGTGTAATTTCTCTTAAAAAGTGGTCCATATTTTCCAAAACTGATAGAACATTTTCTATATATTATTGTTACAAAAACACATTTGTAATACATTTTTCAGTAAACACAATTGCAATTAAAAGTTTAGAATTCAATGTCCTAAAAAAATTTCTTGATAGTAATAGAAACACAATCTTGATATTTCATCTGTGAGAAAAGATATTAAATTAGTCACATTTTTATCCAAATGAAAGAGCGTACTGTATTAAAAACTAGATTAAGCCTAACCAAGCAGTGGCGCAGTGGATAGTGTTGAACTGGGATGCAAAGGACCCAGGTTCAAAACCCTGAGGTCGCCAGCTTGACCGCAGGCTCATCTGGCTTGAGCACAAAGGTCGCTGGCTTGAGCAAGGGGTCACTTTCTCTGCTATAGCCCTTCAGTCAAGGCACATAAGAGAAAGCAATCAATGAACAACTAAGGTGCTGCAAAGAAGACTTGATGCTTCTCATCTTTCTCTCTTCCTGTCTGTTCCTATCTGTCGTCTGTCACAAAAACAAAACAAAACAAAAACCGAACTAGATTAAGAACTATTCGTGATTGCATGATTCGTCTTTTTGTGCTCCCCAGCATGAGTTTTTAACTCTTAAAAGACATTATTCAGCATTGTAAAACATTTTAAACTAGCTTTTCATTGCTTACAATGTTATCTAGATTTGATAAAAGAGAAGGAATGAGGCCCCAACCAGTTGGCTCAGTGGATAGTGTTGGCCCCATGTGCGGACATCCCAGGTTCGATCCCGTCAAAGCACACAGAAGTGACCATCTGCTCCCTTCCCCTCCTTCTCCCCCTCTTCCTCTCCCACAGCCTGTGGCTCCACTGGTTCAAGCATCAGCTCCAGGTGTTAAGGACAGCTCAGCTGATTTGAGCACTGGCCCCAGAGATTGTTGGGTGTATCCTGGTCAGGGAACACGGGGAGTCCAACTCCCCTCCTATCACTTATGAAAAGAAAAGAAAGAATGGAGTTCCCTGGGCTGAATATGCTATTTATGTAAATAAACAAACAAAAAACCACCTCATTAAATCTAAGCAAGCCCTTAGACCCGTGATGGCGAACCTTTTTATAAAAACCACCCACTTTTGCAGTGCTGGTCAACCTGGTCCCTCCCGCCCACTAGTGGGCCTTCCAGCTTTCATGGTTCATGGTGGGCGGTAGCAGGGCAACCAAACTGCACCGAGATTGGCCCACCATGAAAGCTGGAAGGCCCACTAGTGGGTGGGAGGGACCAGGTTGACCAGCACTGCAAAAGTGGGTGGTTTTTATAAAAAGGTTTGCTATCACCGCCCTAGACTAACCTCCAATCTGCCTGGAAACACAGAGAAAGGAAGAAACAATCAGACAAATCTAGAGGTGGGACATTCTACAAGATAACTGACCAAAAATTTTTTTTAAAAGTCTCTAAAATAACTTTTGCAGAAACTTGATACGGTCTGGATATTAGATAATACTATGGAATTATGACCAATTTTATTAGGTGTGATAATGATGTCATGGTAATGCAGATTTCTATAATGTTATGTGATGCATGATTAAATATTATAGGTGAAATGTCATGGTGTCCCCAACGTACTTTCAAGTAGTTCAGCAAAAATAAACTATAATCTGTACTTAAAGAGAGAGGAAGCAAATATGGCATTAACTGTTAATTGTTGCTTACTCTCAGATAGATGGTATGTGGGTATTCACTGTACTATTCCTTCAACATCTGTGTATGAAATTTTTCATAATGAGAAGCTGAGGATGAAGGACCTCAGGACAAAGTCACGTATAGAGCATTACAAGAACTTGGAAAAGGTACTAGAACAATCAATTTCAGAAGCCCAGAGTAATTATTATAGCATCTTTAGAGTATGCTAAAAATACAAGCTAAAAAACATGAATGTTCCAATTATCTAAGTTTTGCCATAACTTTATGAGACACATCTCTCTATTTAGAGAATGATAAAGTATTTTCACATGTCAATAATCAATCTTACCCAGAATCCCTGAAGATTTATCATTCATTTTACGAACAGCCTCTGCAAACGGAACCACCAGGTTCTCCCAGTTGTTAAAATCATGCATCACGGGACATTCTGGGAGAAGGAAGAAAACTTCTAAAGCTTCTTGGTGTGGAGAATAAAAAGGAAGATTTTTGAGCAGATTATCCCTGAGACATGGAGTTATCTGTAGGATCAGGGAGATGACACTCAAAACACAGCAGAAACTGGGTGCGACCTACTGTCAATACAGTCAAGTGTAGAACCTGAAGTTTCACAGCATCAAGAAATTGAAATCACCATTTAGTCTTTCTAAAACCCATGTTTACATCCCATCTCGCCCAGCCCCCCATTACCTGACATGTAGGTATGTGAGAAATAGTCTCCATTCAGTTACAAGGGGGCATGAAGGAGGAGCAGCACTCACATGTACAAGAGTTGCCCCGGAAGGACAGTGGATTCAGAATAGGCAGCCCTCCCAATAAGAAATACTACATTGCACCATCCAGTTCCGCTACCACACCTCATTTTTTAAAGAGGAAGAATGTGTCAGAACCCCCAAAAGCAAAACACAATGCGGACAAATGCAACAACAAAAACCAACATGGTTTCCTATTATTTTCCCATAGGGCCTCACCACCAACCCTTTCTACCACAAACTCCCGTTTCTAGCCCTTCCAGTCTCCTCAATACAGAATGCAAGTGTTCAGGAAAAATTCAAATGCAATTCTAGATTTTTATTTGTCATATGAGCTTGGATAATAGAAATAATTTGCTTAAAAACTCACTAAGATAAGCTAGTACTTATGGAGTATTTGTCAGATGCTAAGTCATTTACATATATTAAGTAGGTCATTTAATTCTTACAGTTTTTCTATAACATCCTCCTTTTATACATGAGAAATCAGTACTTCAGATAAATTAACTTGCTGAAGGTCACAGACTTAAGTGGGAGTCTTTCCTGGATCTTTCTGACTCCAAAGCCCTAGTTCTTAGAAATTAAAATTATGAGACCCTAGCTAAATGGTGTCTGTAAATGTATACTTTTTTATAATCATCTCTTTTTTACATCAAAACATACTGGGTTCCTACTATGTGCTTGAGTCTGAGTTACACATCCCTGACAACTGCATTTAACAATGTCTCAACAGCACACGGCCTTCCTACCTCTTTGCTCATCATTAGCCACATCCCGCATCTCCCAACCCACTCAGAACTACTGCAATACTCTCAAGCCAGTTACAGCGCTCCATACATCCTGCCTCAGTGTCCACTTCCCTTGCTGACAGGAATGCCTTTACCCATGTAGGCACCTAGTAAACTCCTACTTCACTGGGCACCTTGTTTTTAGTGTTCTAAGTAGAGCTGACTATCCACTGCCCTAGTAATGACTGATTTTATTCATCCAAAACACACCCAACCTTCCCTTTAAAAGTTCTATAAATGTGGCTGTGTGCCAAACTAAGCCATGAACTTCTAAGGACAGGGAGCATATCTCTTTCATTGTTCATCAGGAGTCCACATCACAATGGCCTACGTATAGAAAATATTCAAATGTTTGCTAAATAAATGAATAAACACCAAGCCTGTGAATCCCAGTCACAGAAATCTCAAAATAGAAACCTTACAGGTTTGCTGGCCCAATTGTCCCGTAAGAAACAAGAGAAGATCGCTCTATGATTATGTCACTTGCACTTTATGATATACTGTCTGGCACAACCAAGGTGTAATTAGCCCTATTGATGGACTGATGCAAACTCTTCCCTTCACAGATGCAAAAATGGGTCTTCTATTTTTGGTGATCTTTCCATTAAGTGCTGTAGAATCCTGATAAATGTACATATTACAGATACATTATACATAAGATCCCAATGGGCCACGGTTCTGTCAAAGTGAACAGAACTGAATTTTCCATCTTCCCCTGAGATACAGGAATGTGACAGAACCTGCAGCTAAGATACAGAGTGCTGATTAGCAGACAGAGCAACAGAGCAGGTACAGGAGCTGAGAGGCAGGGAGCTGAGAGCAAGACTGAGACGAGAATGAGAAATACAGAAACACAGTGAACGAGGAAAGGAGGATGGAGGGGGAGGGGAGAGAAAGGAGTAGGTGGAGTGGGAAAATAAGGGGGGAAGGGAAAGGCAGAGAAAAGAAGTGAAGAACAGAGAAAGAAAAAAGGAACCAGAGTGAGACTCAGAAAGAAACAGACTGAAAGAAGAACATAGCAAGTACCACCCCCCAGGATCAACCAGGACCACAGAACAGGGAAATACATTAATAAAGGCTGAATCAAGAAAGGGGCAATTAATTTAAAAAGCATGTTTTGAACATCTACAAGTGGGAAACCGAAAGACAGTAATGACAGTCCTGAAACAAAGATCAATCTCAAAATGAACGATATTCTAGAACATACAGAACAGGACGTGCAATGGAACAAAAGAGAGGAAGAATCCAGGCAGTCGCTAGAGAAGGGGATGTTCTTATCAGAAAAAGTGTGCTCATTTCTATACTTATGTTTAGAACAACTACAAATAAAATGCTTATTCCTGTGTGCCAACCTCAACTAATCCTTTAATCACCTTCCTAAAACCCAAGTTGAAAAAACTCCCTCTAGGACAGTGTGCGCCTATGGGTATGCATAAACTATTTCAACTATTCTGAACCTATTTGACTGCTATACCAACTGTTTTCGCCTTAGGTGGGTAAACACTTAAATGCCGAGTTTAATATATACTACAAATTCTCAGAGAATCTCTCAAAATATTTCTTCTGAAATTTTAAGTTATTATAAACATTTTTTGGTGATTTTCTTTTCACAAACAATCTGAAGAATACCACCGTGTTAGTAATCCAGTCCTTCTGGGTTAAATCCCTAAAGGTGTTTCTGGCTTTATTTAAGTCCACATGAATCGACATCGTATCAGCAGCTATTCTGTGGAAGAAAGGTAAATTTGAAACACTGATGAATAAGAAAATAAAAAAGGACAATTCGAAATGAAATATTTTATTAGATTATCCAGATGGAAGATTTTTTTCTAAAGCTTGCTTGCTTCCATTTCAACAAAATCACTTTTGTCAACTTTACATTAACTACAATAATTTGGCTGAATACAAATACTATTAAAAATATAGTTGACTAAAATGTCAAAAATATCAAGGTTGCATTAATATATGCTATCAAACTTTAACTCAGATATTATCTTAAATGAGTAATCAATAAAAACTTATTTTCTTCCCTGACTAGGCAGTGACGCAGGGGATGGAGTGTCGGACTGGGATGCGGAGGACCCAGGTTCGAGGCCCCGAGGTCATCAGCTTGAGTGCAGGCTCATCTGGTTTGAGCAAAGCTCACCAGTTTGGGCCCGAGGTCACTGGCTTGAGCAAGGGGTCACTTGCTCTGCTGTAGCCCCCAGTCAAGGCACATATGAGAAAGCAATCAATGAACAACTAAGGTGCTGCAACTAAGAACTGATGCTTCTCATCTCTCTCCCTCCCTGTCTGTCCCTCTCTCTCTGTCACAAAAAAAAAAAAAAAAAAAAAAAAAAAAAATTATTTTCCAGTAAAGAAAATAGACACAGATAAAAGGAAAAGATTTTTCCTATTTCTGAAAAAAAAGACCATTTTTCCCAACTATATGAAGTAAAACTGAGGACCAGAAAAAAAGGGTTCGAGGCAATTGTTAGTATTCTAATAAAAATCTACTAATGATGTGCCTCTTAAGCCATGAATTACATTTATAGTGAACTGAATATAGTCTTTGTCTAAAAAGACATATTCTTTGTAAAATAATATATATATACTTATTGTCTGAAAATAGAGAAGATTCTTTCAAATAAGAATTATACAAATATTTTGAGAAAGAAGTATAAAGTTTTCTCTTATACTATTTAATTCAAAGAAGTCTTAATATTGCGCAACAAGGAAATGTTTAAATAAATTAAGGTATATCCTTCCCATAGAATACCATGCAGCCGTTAAAATGTTATGAAAAGTATGAGTATGGAAATTGAATAAAATGAAAAATGGACAAATATATTAAGTGTAAAGAATGTATAAAACAATATATAATCCCATTTTTTTAAAGAATACATTTACATACAAAAATATATACACAATTGCTAGTAGCTTAAGTGGTAGATTATGGGTGATTTTCTTTTTTTGTTGTTGCATATCTCTATTTTTGACATTTTCTATAGTGATCATAAATTTGCTTTTTAAAAAAATAATTTCTAAAGAGATAAACACATAGCTAACTATTTTACCCTCAAATCATTTCTTTACAACCTTTAACAGTATTTTTAAAATATGAGATACAGCCTGACCAAGCAGTGGTACAGTGGATAGGACATAGAGAACTGGCTTAAGACATAGAGGACCGAGGCTCAAAACCCTGAGGTCACTGGCATGAGTGCGGGTGGGCTCACCAGCCTGAGCATGAGGGTGCCAGCTTCAGAATGGGATCATACACATGACCCAATGGATGCTGGTTTGAGCCCAAGGTTGCTGGTTTGAGCAAGGGGTCACTGGCTCAGCTGGAGCCCACTCCCCTTCACAGAACATATGAGAAAGCAATCAATGAACTAAAGTGCCACAACAAAGAACTGATGCTTCTCATCTCTCTCTCTCTCTGTCTATCTGTCCCTGTTGTTCTCCCTCTTGCTAAAAAAAAATTTTTTTAAATTGAGATATTATTGACATATAACATTAGTTTCAGGTATATGACAAGTTGACATAGGTATATACTACAAAATGATCACCACAGTAAGTCTAGTTAATATCCATTACCATAAGAGTTACAATTTTTTTCTTATACCTTTTAAGATCTACTCTCTTGCTTTCAAATATACAATACAGTATCAACTCAAGTCACCATGCTGTATTCAGTATTTTTAACAAAATTTCATAAATTTATTATATATATTACCTTTCCCTTATAAAACTTCCAGTCAGACAAGCAGAAGATGAAAATATATCTCTGATTTCCCTACATTAGGAATAAGACAGCAGTTAAAACAAATCATGATTATGCATCCTTATAGCATGAGACATGACTAATAAAACATCTTATTATTGTCTTTCAAATGTCTCCCTCTGTCTACAATTTGTTTCCTATTACAAGTTGATTCTATTCGCTCTAGTGTTTTCTGTGGCAATGACTTTATTTAAGTTATGTATTCAGAGAGTTCACGAGGAAAGAGGAAAAGGTTGACCTAGGCTCAGTATTTTCTTTGACAAATAAAACACTCTCTCTCATCCCACACACCTTTTCCAGCTCTGTTTATTTGTTTTACTAAAGTATAAACAAATTACCAGAAATTAAATAGGGGGGAGGAAGAGTATACTGAGTTCCATCTTAGTAGTAGTTGCACAAATAGTTCTTGATTAATGCTCTGCAAATTTGATTTAACTTTTATACTCCTTTCCAGAATTAGAAATTCATTCCTGTAAAATTCTCTGAAAAGGAGATTTTTATAAAAGTGAGTATAATCTTTGTAGATGGCAGAGTTGTTCAACTGTAAATAGGAGGTCCACAAATATTGGTTCTAAAGTCAAATAGGGTTGGGAAACTGTGGTCTGTATTTCCTGCTCAGATAGTCAAAATAAACACAAACATATCAAAGCCCAAAGAAGTTCTGCAGTGACAAAAGCTGCCCTGTGGAGACTGCATGCTAGTTGTGACGGTTAATTTTATATGTCAACTTGGCTAGGCAACAGTATCCAGATATTTGGTCCACTATCAATCTAGATGTTGCTGTAAAGGTATTAGATTACATTTAAATCAGCTGACTCTGAGTAAAGCAGATTATTCTCCATGTGGGTGGGCCTCATCCTATCAGTTGAAGGCCTTAAAAGGAAAAGGTTAATGTCTCCTGAAAAGAGGAAATTCTGCCTCCACACTGCCTTGGGACTCAAGCTGCAAGATCAGCTCTTCCCTGCGTCTCCCTGCTGGTCTGCCTCTGGAATTTGTACTTATGAGACCTCTTAAACGTATCAGCCAATTCCTTAAAAATAAATCTTTTTACACACAAACACAGACACACACACACACCTTACTGATTCCGTTTCTTTGGCAATCTCTGGCTAATGGACAAGCTTTAGGGAACTGCACAAGCAGACAGACACACGGTGTACCTTTTTGTATTTTGCCACTGCTTAGTCCCCACATCAGCAATCCACCTCTTCACAGTCCCTTCGTTCAGTGTAGGGATTTTCCTCCTTAGATTAACATAGGCATTCTGTAAACAAAAGTAAAATACGATAATTTAAACACAACAGAAATAGGTATTTAACTTTTAGAAACATTCTAAGGCTAAAATGTAGTATCGATTTTTAAATAGATATAACATAGCTCTGGGAAAGTATCAAGTGAAATTTTACCAAGAAGTAATCAATCTGCCTAGCTTCCATTCCAATTTCTTGACAATTTGGATCCAAACTTAGATCCAAAGTAAATTTCTCTGATTGCTCCAACACTCAGCAATTTACACAAGTATGATTGGATTGAAATGAGCTTAAAGGGAAGGAAAAATTTCAAAAGGGCTGTGTGCGTAAGTGGGAGGAACGGGATTTGCTTGGAGAAGGAGGGCAAAGACGTTATCCATAAGCCTGTGAGCCTCAGGTCTTTTCAGTACTGGGTGGCAGGGTTACGTTAAATGTCAACCACTGGTTCTCTTGGACACTGACCGAATGCCATTGGCAGGGAGCTTCCCAAAGGTAAGAAAAATCTAAGGAAATATCTCTGATTTGACATTCATCAGGGACAAATCCAATTTTTTATACGTAACTATTTATATTTATGTAGTTTAAACAATAAAGGATCAATAACGTCTGACCTATTCCCCAAAAGTCAGCCTAATTATCTAATGATTTTGGAATTCACCAAACTTGGATTCTGGGACAGTTTGTTTTGTTTAAAATACCAAGTGAGAGAACATCCAGAGAACTCTTTTTACCTCTGTTTTCATCCACAGCAAAATGCTTTGATTCCCTCCAGCAATTATTATTAACTTCTTTTCTGAGTTACGGCTTTCTGAAAGGGATATACAGAAAGAGCTTAGAATATGATTTGGCACAAACAAACATGCTCACTCAATTTAATTTCATTCTTTTTAAACCCAGTCCTTATAGTTTTCTTTTTTTTAATTTTTATTTATTTATTTATTTTATTTATTCCTTTTTAGAGAGGAGAGAGAGGGGGGGAGAGAGGACAGAGAGGGAGAGAAAGGAGAGAGAGACAGAGAGAGAGAAGGGGGGAGGAGCTGGAAGCATCAACTCCCATATGTGCCTTGACCAGGCAAGCCAGGGTTTCGAACCGGTGACCTCAGCATTTCCAGGTCGACGCTTTATCCACTGCGCCACCACAGGTCAGGCATAGCTTTCTGATAGGCAAAGACTCAGCACATTTCTCACCCATAAAGCAGAAATGTATATCTACTTCAGGTAAAGTCTTATTGGCAAGGTCGATGTGTGGCATTACTTTAACATAATTAATATAATTGTTTATATATAACACAATCAAACAAATATTTGATTAGTTAACTGCTCCTTGGGGTAATGTGGCTCCTATTACTAAAACCTGTATTGTATAACTCAAGATTTGACCAATGACTATGGCTGTGAGGAACATAAATAGGTATCTCAGAAGTCTATGTAAGTGGTTATAAAAAATTAAATATAGGAACTGCTTAAGGAAATAACACTACTGTTCATTTTCCCAGGAGAACTGAGAGAATTCTAGAACTTCAGGCCACCACTAAACTGTCAGAAACAGTAAGTGCAGTGCTCCAAGGCACTTCCAGAGTCGAGGGTGTTCAGAGCTCAGGCTCTGAGGTTATATGGGACACAATTCAAATTCAGCCAAACCACTTACTGGCCATGAGACTGGCTAACCCTTTGCTCTCTAAGTCTGCACCCTCCAGTAAAAGGGGACTGAGTACACATCGCCCTGACCTGCTTAAAACCTGTTAAGTGTTCAGCACAGTTACCTCACATATCAGCTGACCTCATTCTGAGGGTTTTACATGATAGAGTCATTTTAACCAGGTAACATAACCAAGCACTGTGAAATTACTAGGCCCCTGAAATATGGAATCAGAGGCTGCATATGCTTCTAAATCAGTCTATTTTAGCAAGAGAGACAGACACAGATAAACAGGGAGATAGACAAGAAACATCAACTTGTAGTTGCGTCAATTTTTTGAGCTGTTCATTGATTTTTTTCTCATATGTACTTTGACTGGGGGACTCGAGCTAAGCCAGTGATCCCTTGCTCATGCCACCAACTTTGGGTTTAAGCCAGTGACCTCTGGTCTCAAGCCAGCGACCATAAGATCATGTCAATTACCCCACTCTCAAGTCAGTGACCCCACACTCAAGGGCGAGCCTGCAATCAAGCCAGATGAGCCCGCGCTCAAGCCAGCAACCTCGGGGTTTTGAACCTCGGTCCTACGCATCCCAGGTCGACACTCTTATCCACTGAGCCACCACTGGGTCAGGGCATATGGTCTATTTTATGCTGTATCATGGTAACACCACAATGATTTTAATCTGAAGGGGTAAGAGAAAATTAATGAGTTATTCTGACTTGATAAATTAGACTAAATATTATAAATTGTAAGTAAAGCATAAAACCAATGTTTGGACCAACTCCCTTCACAGTCATACGTTTCTTTTTTTTCCATATTACAGTTTCTCGACAAAGGTACTTATACCAAATCCTGTGCTCCCACAGACTTTACCAAATCTGAGATCTTCACTGGACGGCCATCTCATGGGACGTGGTGTCAGCTGGTCCTGTGTTCCGCCGTTCCCCAGTTGTCCTTCTTTCCCGGAGCCGAAAGAAAAGACCTTCCCCGAGTCAGAAACATAGGCAAGTGTGTGCCGCCTATTAGATCAAAGCACATATCGTCACTTCTCAATTATGCAAAGTGAAGGTTTGCAGCAATGCAGTAAACCGCTGAAATTTGGTTACCAGTGTAGCTAGTTAACCAACTCCCAATGCATGGAGTTAGACACCGGTAAACTAAGAAATCATTCATGTGTGGTTGAGACGACACTGGAACCCCTCAGTGCTCTGAAGGCCATGATGCTGAACCTTGGCAAATGGTGTTCCCTTCTTGAGGACCAAGCATCTTCCTTTGACTTCCTCCTTTTTTAAGCCTTGACTTGAGAATCCCTCTTCTTAGAAGGCACCTCTGAGTCCCTCCTCTCCCCATCCTGGAAAATGGAACTAGGGGATCCTCTGAGTGCCCACTCTACTTCCCAAAGACCTTACCACACTGATTTTCTTACAACTTTGTTCCATGGTCTCTCCTACTACATAGAATTTGGCCCTGCTGTATGACTGGTGGTGCCACCGTGGGTACAGCAACGCTGAGGTCGCTGGCTTGAGTACTGGCTCATCTGGCTTGAGCGCAGCTCGCCAGCTGAAGTGTGCGGTCACTGGCTTGAGTGTGGGGTCATTGAAATGACACCATAGTCGCTGGCTTGAGCCCAAGGCCACTAGCTTGAGCAAGGGGTCACTGGCTTGGCTTGAGCCCCCCCCCCCCCCCCCCCCGGTCGGCATGTATAAGAAGCAATCAATGAGCAACTAAAGTGCTGGGACTTTAGTCAAAGCTTCTTATTTCTCTCCCTTCTTGTCTCTCTTTCTCTACTGCAAAAAAAAAAAAAAAAAAAAGAATTTGTCCTTGCTCAAATAGAGGTCTGGCCCATGTCCTCAATGCTTAAGAGATAACTTCTAAACCATGAGAATGTCCCGGGTGATAGATGTGTATTTATCATTCGTGGCAGGCCGCTGAGATCACACTAATAGTTCACCCAGGTGGCACATGGAGGGCCCTCTGGCCACAGGTAACGTAAATCTACAGGCTGGGAGTGGCTGGGATTTGAATTCGACCTAGACAGTTATTCCATCAATCACGATTAAGCAATGAAACTGCAGTAACAACTTTAGACTTGGGTGAGCTTCCCCGATGGCAATACTCTAGACCAGTGGGAGTCAACCTGGTCCCTCCCGCCCACATGTGGGCGTTCCAGCTTTCATGGTGGGCGGTAGCGGAGCAACCAAAGTATACATAAAAAGATAGATTTAACTATAGTAAGTTGTTTTATAAAGATTTATTCTGCCAAACTTAGCAAAAATCCGACATATAGTACTTGGTAAGTAATTATTATTATATGCTTTAACTTGCTATAACTGCTTTATAAATTTTATAAAGTAAAGTTACTTCCCTACTTTATAAATCACCATTACTGTGGAACCAGTGGGCGGTTAGAAAATTTTACTACTAACAGAGATACAAAAGTGGGTGGTAGGTATAAAAAGGTTGACTACCCCTGCTCTATACACTGTCATGTATCAGGCTAGGAGGAGGTAACACGGTCAAGTGGAGCAGATGCATGAAGCTTCTCACTTGGGCCTCTCCTGGACTCTGTCCTAGACATCTCTTCTTTTGGTTATAATCTGTGTCTTCCTCTTATAATAAATGTGACTGTGATATTACACTTGACCTTAGCCAAAAGTCCGAGAAGCGATGTGACTGTTGAGTATAATAGCTTTCAGTGAATTCTGTGAGACTGGTGAATTCTCCTGTGGTAGTACCTTCATAATATACAGTATGCAATATTACTCTGAGGTCTTAAGTCTATTTCCATAGACCAGTTATTTTGTAGCATTAAAACAAATGCACCCAATATTCAGTATAGTCTGAATTTTCTTATGTTTAGTGAGGAAAAAACTGCCCAAAAGAAGAATAAGTATATCTGGGTAAAAATATTTCTTAATCCCAAGACCCAACATCCAACTGGTAAGAGGTACACTAACTGATGTTCAAGAAAGAAAATAATTATGGAAACCAGAGTTTCAGACAGTATTTTTACCTTTAAAAAAGCTATGAAAATCAAAATTCTCAAGAATATTTTACTCAAAGCATTAATGACATCGTTTTCAACTTTACCATGATCACTCTGAAAAACTGATGGTAATTAAGTATGATGGCCCAAAATCCTTTGTGATTCATGTTTGTTTATCTTTTTTTTTATTGACTCTATTGGGGTAATGTTGGTTAATTAAATTACATAGGTTTCAGGTGTACAATTCTATACTACATCCTCTCTCCACTGTATTCTCCACTGTATGTCACCACCCCAAGTCAAGTCTCCTTTCATCACCACTCACCCCACTTTCCCCTCTTCTCACACCCCCGACCCCCTTTCCCTCTGGCCATCACCATTCTGTTGTGTGTCTATTAGGTTGTTTTTTTTTCTTAAAACTTCACCCTTTTCACCCAGTTCAGCAGCCACCTCCCCTCTGACCAGGCGTCAGTCTGTTCTCTATCTTTAAGTCTGTTCCTATTTTGCTTGTAAGTTTATTTTATTTTTCCCAAATAAATGGTGTCATTTTTCTTAAAGACAAATAACATTTGAACAGTTACAAAGGTATTTCACTGAAGGGGCATCAGAAAGTGAATGTATTTGTTCATTAAAAAAAAAAATCAATGAAAACAAATACATACATGAAAATAAAGATTATGATTACCTAACTATAAATTAAGCATCTTCACCTATTTGAAAATGTTGAATACTTTTCAAACAATCAATGAAACTAATGGAATCTTATTAAACTATGGATGTAAATTTATTGAATTGATTTTATCAACTTTCATCAATACTTTACAACTTACCTTCCACATGCTATCTGGGTCACTCTATTCCCAACAAGCTCAGACACCAAACAGGGTTTTAACTCATTCTGTGTGGAATTGTGACCAAGCTGTCCGTATTTTCCAGCACCAAAAGTAAACAAGAGCCCATCCTAAGGAAAGAGAACTTCACATCAGATACTAGAGAAATACAACACAGAAGTTGTATTCACTGGTGAAAAGGCAATAGTGAATAATTAAAAAGTCAAAGCAAAACCCCCAATTCTCAGGAAGACAGTCCTGCTCACTGGTATATATATATATATATATATATTTTAGATTTTATTTATTCATTTTGAGAGGCAGGGCAGAGGAGCAGGAAGCATCAACTCCCATATGTGCCTTGACCGGGCAAGCCCAGGGTTTCAAACCCATGACCTCAATGTTTCAGGTCAATGCTTTACCCACCGCACCACCACAGGTCAGGCAGACAGTCCTGCTCATTGGAAATGATCTTTCTTCCAAGGGAAACACTAACTGTCCACACCTACATGTCTAGTGCTTTCCCCATTACAAAGTGTTCTTCCAAAATTACAGTCAAGGAGACCAGGTACACGCACCTTTGTGAGCAGGGCAGTGTGAGAGCCACCACAAGCAAGAAATTCAACCTCCTGATTGTCCAGTGCTTCAATAAGGGAAGGAAAAACTTCATCTACACAATGGAAAGAATAGTGGAAGTGACCAAAAGGAAATGCTGACTTACACATTAGAGTTCTGTGCTATCGGTCAAATTCCTAGCCTACTTTCTCTCAGCCTGGCAGCAGTAATTCCCAACACAACAAGGGTTCTACACTGCTGAACTTAGACAATGGTCAAAGGACCACATTTGGGGTATTCACTTATGCAAGTATCAATCTACGTCCCAGAGCCCATTTCTCTTTTGAACCTGACTTGATTAAATTTTTTCCCTTTTTTTTTTAGCAAGAGGACAGAGAACGCGACTGATACAGACAGGAAAGGAGAGAGATGAGAAGTATCAATTCATTTTTCTTTTTTTGTATTTTTCCGAAGCTGGAAACGGAGAGACAGTCAGACTCCTGCATGCGCCTGACCGGGATCCACCCGGCACGCCCACCAGGGGGCGATGCTCTGCCCATCTGGGGCGTCGCTCTGTCACGACCAGAGCCACTCTAGCGCCTGGGGCAGAGGCCAAGGAGCCATCCCCAGCGCCCGGGCCATCTTTTGCTCCAATGGAGCCTCGGCTGCGGGAGGGGAAGAGAGAGAGAGAGAGAGGAAGGAGAGGGGGAGGGGTGGAGAAGCAGATGGGCGCTTCTCCTGTGTGCCCTGGCCGGGAATCGAACCCGGGACTTCACACGCCAGGCCAACACTCTACCACTGAGCCAACCGGCCAGGGCCAGAAGTATCAATTCTTCATTGCGGCACCTTAGTTATTCATTGATTGCTTTTTCATATGTGTCTTGACCAGGGGTCTATAGCCAAACCAGTGGCCCCTTGCTCAAGCCAGCAACCCTGGGGTCTTGTCTATGATCCCATACTCAAGCCAGCAACGCCACGCTCAAGCCGGATCAATCTGCGCTCAAGCCAGCAACCTCGGGGTTTCAAACCTGGGTCCTCTGCGTCCCAGGCCAATGTGTTATCTGCTGAGCCACTGCCTGGTCAGGCTGGCCTGATTAACTTTAACTGCAGGATATCTGATATTTCCAATTCCCATTCAGAATTATCCTTTCTAATGAACATATTTTTTTTCTTTTTAATTCTCAACTATGGTGTCCCCAACCTCATTCTACCTTTTCTTTCTTTCACGATTTTCTTGTCAAAGCACTTAATAGATATAGCAAAAATTGTTTAACTGCCCTTTATTCCTTTTCCTTCTTTCAATATTTTTCTAACACTGACCTATGGGTTCTCCTGAGTAATCAGCATGGGACTATGGCAAGGAGAAATGCAGTGTTTGACCAGTAACTCAGGAGATAACATGTACATGATCAGAGCTGACATATCAATGGAGTCTGCTATGCCTGAGAATTCTAACAAGGTGTTTAGATCACAAGAAATTCTGCCATGTAGTTTGTGGAGGTAATGCAACGGGAATTACTGCATGTTACACAGCATGCACATGCACATGTGTGTATACCAGCTGTAATTAATAGCTTATAGAATTAAGATATTTGAGTTTGTAGACAGAATTTTTCTATCCTTTTGGTATAATATAATTCTATTAATAGAACCTTAATACACATGCACCTTGAAAGTCATTTCATCCAAACTTGCCACTTCACAGAAAATGAAAACGGTCAAGAGAAAGACTAAGTGACTGGGTAAGGCCCTGCAGTTAGTTAACTGTGAAGTGCGAATCACAATCCAACTGTCCCAATCCCTAGCCTAATAATCCCAATCCCTAATCTCGGTCCTTTTCCAGATGGCCCTGACATGTGTCTCAATTATAACAAGCACTTCCACACTATGCATGTCTCTTACACTGATTCTGTCCTGAAGACAGAGAGATAATCAGGAGAATGGTGAAAATAAAAGTGAGGACTTGAACCATTTTAAAAAGGAAAGTCTGAGTTATATTTCATCACTTATCAAACAAATATATCTGCAGATGATAGAAATTTCAAAATATGGTTCCATACTGTTGGTGTGGCCCAGGCCCAGTTGTCCAAAATCATTTCTTCCCCATGAATAAAGGTTTCCAGACATGGATAAGGCCAGGCTGTGGGCTTTGCCTGCAGAAATCTGAGCCAAGGGGACTCCTGCAAGGTGCTGCACAATCTGTGGTGTGGTAGTGTCATCAGGTATTTTTCCAAGTCCAAGCTGGCCATGTAAGTTCTGTCCCCATGCAAAAAGCTCACCACCTTGATATAAACAAAGAAAACATGTCTTATTAAATTTAAAATGCAGCAGACATTACTTTAGGGCCCAGGTCAGCAAACTGGAGGCTCACAAGCCACATGCAGCTCTTTGGCCCCTTGAGTGTGGCTCTTCCACAAAATACCACGTGTAGGTGCTACCTTGATAAGGAATGTACCTACCTATATAGTTTAAGTTTAAAAAATCTGGCTCTCAAAAGAAATTTCAATTGTTATACTGTTGATATTTGGCTCTGTTGACTAATGAGTTTGCCGACCGCAGCCCTAGGGCATTATATATGCAATCCATATTATACTACCTCAATCCCTTACATTCAAACTGACAGGACTTCTCAAAACTATGTCTGAATTAGAAAAACCAGAAGTATCTTCTTTTCAGCAGTAACCGTTAATACATCCTTAACCTCAAAAAGCAGCGTTATAGACTGAAGGTTTGTGTCCTCCCCTCTGCCCAAATTCATACACTGAAACCCTAATCCTCAAGGTGATATTAGGAGATGAGGCCTTTGGCGGTGATTAGGAGTTGATGAGATCATGAGGGTGAATCCATTGTGAATAGGATTGGTGCCCTTATTTTTTTTGTGACAGACACAGAGAGGGACAGATAGGGACAGACAGACAAGAAGGGAGAGAGATGAGAAGCATCAAGTCTTCATTGCGGCACCTTACTTGTTCACTGATTGCTTTCTCATGTGCCTGGACTGGAGAGCTACAGAACACGTGACCCCTTGCTCAAGCCAGCAACCTTGGGCTCACTCCAGTGACCATAGGATCATGTCTATGATCCCACGCTCAAGCCAGCAACCCCACACTCAAGCCTGATGAGTCTGTGCTCAAGCCGGCAACCTTGGGGTTTTGAACCTGAGTCCTCTGAATTCCAGTCTGATACTCTATCCACTGCACCACCGCCTGGTCAGGCAGGACTGTTGCCCTTATAAAAGTAACTTCAGAGACAGGCCCTTTACCAGAAAGAAACCAAAGCTGCTTGGCACCTTGAATTGGACTTCTGGCCTCAAGAACTGTGACAAATTTCTGCTATTTAAGCCACCCAATTTATGATATTTTTGTTACAGAAGTCCAAATAGACAAAGACAGGTAGACTGAAGCTATCGGAATGTATTATCATTAAATCAAGAAATACATAGATTTCTGCCCCGGTCAGTTGGCTCAGACTGACCGGCCCGATGTACAGACATCCTGGGATCCCAGTCAGGACAACAAGAGAAGCAACCATCTGCTTCTCTCCCCCTCCAATTCCCCTTCCCGCTCTCTTCCCCTCTCGCAGCCAGTGGCTTGATTAGTCTAGTGTCAGCCTCAGGCAGAAGACAGCTTGGTTGATTTGAGCATCTGCCCCAGATGGGGCTGCTGAGTAGATTCCCTGTTGGGGTGCAAGCAAAAATCTGTCTATTTTCTCTCCTCTCAAAAAAAAACACAAAACAGTTTTAAAAACCTATAGGAATGCCCCATGACATACAAAAATAATATACATCTGGATAAAAACCTAAAATTACTCTTTTTCTCTCAGACCCTAAAGATCCTAAATAAACAATTTAAAGCACCATATCTTAAAGGAAACAATATTTTCTTCCATTAATTGAATATATTATGTGTATCGATCAAGAAAAGTTCTTAATTCTTAGATATAATGAAGTTGAAAATATCTATGCCTGACCAGGCTGTGGCACAGTCAACAGAGCGTCGGAGTGGGATGCAAAGGACCCAGGTTCAAAACCCCGAGGTCACCGGCTTGAGTGTGGGCTCACCAGCTTGAGTGCGGGGTCACCTGCTTGGGATCACTGGCTTGAGCATGGGATCATAGACATGACCCCATGGTCTCTGGCTTGAGCCCAAAGGTCGCTGGCTTGAAGCGCAAGGTTGTTGGCTTGAGCAAGGGGTCACTCAGTCTGCTGTAGCCCCCATCACAGGTGAGAAAGCAATCAATGAACTAAGGTGCCCAACAAAGAATTGTTGCTTCTCATCTTTCTTCCTTCCTGCTTGTCTGTCCCTATCTGTCCCTCTCCTTCTCTGTCACACACCCCAAAAATCTGTAAATCTGAAAAAATCTATCAGAGAATTAATGCTTACTGAACATATCTTTGTAAGATACTGTGCAAGATCTGGTGGCAGAGCCTTTCCTTCAAACATAATTATCATAAGCCTTTCAGCCAAGAGGAATACACCCTATTTCCCTATGTATAAAGCTCTCCTTAATTTTGGGGCCCAAAATTTGAAAAAAAGATGTATTCCATAAAGCAGTTGAACTCAATTTTTATTTGTCATAAAACTCCTACAGCTCCTCATCACTGTCAAAATTCCCATCCATTAGCTTGTCGTCATCTGTTTCTGATGACGAATCACTGTCTTCACCAATGAGCAAAAAAAACAAGCACGAAGAAGCAGGAAATGCAAGTAAAAAAATCTATAACCCCTGTATAAGAGGTGCCCAGTTTTTAGACCCCAAATTTTTTGGAATGGGTGCGTCTTATACATGGGGAAATATGGTAATGATGAGCATCCAGTTCCGGTTCTTGAATCCTCAACTTTCCTTTTTCCTAGATGAGATTTACCAGCAATAAAC
Organism: Saccopteryx leptura; assembly: GCF_036850995.1. Taxonomy (NCBI): domain Eukaryota; kingdom Metazoa; phylum Chordata; class Mammalia; order Chiroptera; family Emballonuridae; genus Saccopteryx; species Saccopteryx leptura. Next base: position 70,407,820 of record NC_089507.1, on the reverse strand, counting down.
CCTGAACACCCCTTCCCACTCCCCACATCCCTAGACCAGGGGTTCTTGAAGGCGCAGTGTAACTGCTCCGACTTTATAACCTAAGCCTGGTAGATACGCCAAATGAAATACTAGTTCATGAATGGATCAAGTCAAAGAGGCCAATTTTTTCCAATACAAGTTCATACCCTCAAACTTACACAGGACTTTCAGGACAGGTCAAAAATTTGATTATTTACTTCCTTTGAATCCCAGCTTCCATTCAGGGTTTATGTTTATGTCTGTCCTATATATTAGAAAAAAATTCCCTCTGCCTTGAATTCCTCTCTATCACCCTCCTGCCATAATTATTCCTCCATGGTCAAGTTTCTTTAGGAAAACATTCGTTATGGTGTCTGATAAGAACGAGGAAATAATAAATGGTTAAGGGGAATCCCTGAATGCAAAAGGTAATGTTAAAAAACATCAGGGGCCTGGTTAACTGTCCACAGAAGCAGAGCCAATGGATTCTGTGCTCCTGCCATGGGAGTGGGAAGAGCACGAAGATAAAAAAAGAAGGCGGTTCTGGAAAAGGGTGGCCCATGCCTGGTCCTGATTCCAGAGAAAATGATTTGGACTGTTCAGAATATTTTTATTGTTTCATATTTGAAATATAAAAACATGCAAGTGTTGAAATAATTCTGTAGGCCCAAGATGAAGAGCCACTCATATCTGGGGTACCACGTCAACCAAATTTTTGTGTTTCTATAAATGCTCTACTTGACCAGAAACACAGTATACAGTCAGCCAATCCCGGCTCTATACTTACTCACTTGTTCCTTGATCTTGCTAAACAAGGTCAGATACGCAACCCCAAGCAATCATGCCGTTTCCAAGCTTGGCCTTCTAATGCCCTATCAAACCTGCTCTTGACCCAAATCCCTTGGAAGAATGCTCCACTGCTTGTGAGGCATGAAACTCATGAATCATTTTTCCTTTGAATAAAGGACATTAAACTGGTTACTAAATTGTTTTACTTTTATTATCTGATAGACCTAAATGTAGGACTAGTAATTATGAAACACTGAAGATTTTGTAGGTTCAAGTATTCTCATTTAAGAATAGAACTTTGAACCATATCAAATTAAAAACCATATTTCTGTCCTGCTACAAAGTGAAGCATACACATTCTACTACTTCTACTCATACACACATTTACTCCTCAAAAAAATAAATAAATAAACCAATAAATTCCAGAAACGTACCTTTAGAGAGTGCAAGGGAATGATAATCTCCACATGTGATCTGAATTATGGTTTTTTCTTGTAAAACGCATTGAAGCCTGATGAGAGAAAATATATTTTATGTCAATCACCATTATGAATGAGTCACAACATCAATGTTAGCATCATTAACTGTATTTAATTAGGATATCAAGAAAAAAATTTACAATTTACTGCTTCATATTCAATACATCTAAAATAATTATAAAAATATACTATGTTTAAATGAGTGGTTTAGAAGAAAAATATGTGTATTATATAATTGTAATAAGATGATTCTATGACTTTTTTGCAAACAGTTTTAAGATGCAGGAATAATACAAGATGAAAATAAGTTCTAATTCATACGATCTATTAAGAGAAAGTATCACAAATCATAACCATATTAATGTATTCTACCCTAGGTCGGACACTTTTATTCTAGATATCTAAGTTATAAAATTATTATGAGTCAATGAATATGAAAGTGCAATTGTGGGCTAATCAGACTATTTCCTTTATATATCAAAGCAACAAATATACAGTAAGTGCCCTAGACCAGTTGTTCTCAACCTTTCTACACTTGGGGACTGGTAAAAATAGTATTTGAGGGATGGCTAAGATGGAAATCACCCTGAGCATAAGCAAATCTGACTAAGATCAGTGGGTCTGTATCTTCACACAACAGCAGGGTGGTTAACTCGCACAGACCGCATGAGATTTCTGGTGGACCAGTCTGTGGATCAGTGGTTGAAAAACACTGCTCTAGGTGACATAAACTGGTTTGTAGACTACTCATGGAATTCACCCTTCGGTTCAGAATTCACTGTTTGCTTAAAATGCCACTATATAAAGGAGAGGAGAAGGATCATAGAATATAACACTTTACTACAAATTTAAATAATAAAATAAAAGTTCCCTACCTTTCATGTTCTATGCTATAATTGTATTCATATGGTTTTCCGTCTGAGGATAGAATCAGCATGTGTTCTGCTCCTTGGTCCACGGAATGTATCTTCATTTTTTTCCCTAACTTAATGCACTCTGCAGAGAAAATCCAACCAGAAACTATCACCTAATTATTACCCACTATTATTACTGATTTCATTATAATACACTTTAAAGCAGTGCTGGGATTCAGCCGGTTCACACCAGCTCTCTAAGGTGGGCATCTGGGCAGCACCCAATGTGAAAATCACAAATTTACATTTCCTTACTTTTTTTTAACATTCAGTTTTATTGGTTTTTGTCAGGTATTATTTAATATGTTTTCACTAATATTTTAAAACTCTTTCTTATAACAATCTAGTTTTGTGTACCTCTTTTACTGTTCTTAAGTATTAAATGCATGAAATAAACTACCTTTCAGTATATCTTTTTTTATACTTAAAATGGTCATTAGGGCAGAGAACCGGTTGTTAAATTATTTGAATCCCATTACTGCTTTAAATATCTTGAAAAAAATTTCAACTAGACAACTTTTTTTTTTTCTTTTCTTTTTTTTCATTTTTCTGAAGCTGGAAACAGGGAGAGACAGTCAGACAGACTCCCGCATGCGCCCGACCGGGATCCACCCGGCACGCCCACCATGGGGCGGCGCTCTGCCCACCAGGGGGCGATGCTCTGCCCATCCTGGGCGTCGCCATATTGCGACCAGAGCCACTCTAGCGCCTGGGGCAGAGGCCGAGGAGCCATCCCCAGCGCCCGGGCCATCTTTGCTCCAATGGAGCCTTGGCTGCGGGAGGGGAAGAGAGAGACAGAGAGGAAAGCGCGGCGGAGGGGTGGAGAAGCAAATGGGCGCTTTCCTGTGTGCCCTGGCCGGGAATCGAACCTGGGTCCTCCGCACACTAGGCCGACGCTCTACCGCTGAGCCAACCGGCCAGGGCCTCAACTAGACAACTTTTGACTTAACACGAACTTGTACTCGAAGAAAATTCGAGTATAAAGAGCAGACAAATTAGCAATAACTACTGTCTTAAAAATAGATTTTTTTTTTTAATTTGGGAAAGCATTGATTCATGCTTTGTTTTAAACTCACTATCTTCAAAATGGCCAATTCAAAGAATTTTTTTTTTTAAGTGAGAGGAGGGGAGATAGGGTGACAGACTCCTGTATGCTCCTTGACCAAGATCCACCTGGAAATCCCTGCCTGGAACTCGATGGCTCAATCAACCAAGCCATTTTTAGCACCTGAGCTGATAACACTCCAACCAACCGAGCTATCCTCAGCACCTGGGCCAATGCCGGAACCAAAGTGAGCCACTGGCTGTGGAAGGGGAAGAGGGAGAGAGGAAGAGGGGGAGAGGAGGAGGAGAGGAAGAGGAGAGAAGCAGATGGTCATTTCTCCTGTGAGCCCTGACTGGGAATTGAACTCAGGATGTCCATATGCTTGGCCAATGCTCTATCCACTGAGCCACTGGCCAAGGCCACCAATTAAAATTTAATACTAGATTCCTGCTTAATAAATTGAGACAGAAAAACGAAAACTGACGTGACAGCAATGAATAACTCTGTAAGAAAATATAACAATTTTAAACAACATAACTCAAGTAAGAGCAAATATATACATGCATATTGAGATATATTCTTTCTAAGAAACAAAACAAATAACAAACCCTTCTGACTGCTTCATAGAGAAGCCATGGCCTATATTCTGAAAATTGTGTTCGAGGGGTTATTTTTAAAGAGAGTACTTTTAAATTGTCTTTATTGATATGAGTGTATATAAAGGTAAGAGATTTAAAATTGTCCACCAGTTACCATTTACTCCCCTACATCATTTAGTTTTATCACAAACACTGAAGTAAGTTACAGTACATTCGGGATCTTGTTTCACATTTTGTTCCAAGAAAATAGAAAACAATCTATTCAAATCAAATCTCAAAGCACAAAACACTTCGCATTACAAATAACTAGGAGAACCAGAACAGTTTGATGATAAAGGAGAAATAGCCTAACAGACTAACAATTTTTAGAGACTTAGCATCTCAAATCAGTTGGGAAAAAAAAGGATTATTCAAAAAAATGGTATTGGGATATCCCGGTGGCCTCATTCCTTAACTCAAAATAATATCCAAGCATATAAAAAAGTTAACTTTAAAAATAAAAGCTGCCCTGGCTCGTTGGCTCAATGGTAGAGCTTCAGCCCTGTGTGTGAAAGTCTCGGGTTCAATTCCTGGTCAGGATACAAAGGAAAAGCAACCATCTGCTTCTCCACCCCGCCCCCTCCTCTTCTCTCTCTCTTTCTCTCTTTCTCTCCCCCCCCTTTCCTCTCTGCAGCCATGGCTCAAATAAGCAAGTTGGCCCCAGGCGCTAAGGAAGGCCCTATGGCCTCCCCTCAGACCAGTGGTTCTCAAAGTGTGCGCCAGAGTGCACTGGTGCGCTGTATCAGATTTCCAGGTGCGCCCTATGGTATTCCACAGAAATATGTGCCTGTTGGGGACCAAAAAACCAACAGGGTTTTTAGAGTTTAGATTTTGGGGGGACAGAGGTGTGGGGAATTGGCTGTAAGCTGACAGCCAGCCCAACCCCCCACCTCACTTGCCTGATTAGGTTGCAAAGGCTGTTAAGCTGTGGTTCTGGATTGTTTACACTACCCCCATGTTCCCTGGAAGGACTGGAGGCAAGTTTCTTCTATCCTTTGTTTGGTGTAAAGTTAAGATATGTATGGTGGGGGTTTTCTGCACTTGGTAAAATTCTTGGGTTGCTTTGGAAACATGATCAAAGATCTCATTGATTTGCTAATGGCCCACTTTGCCCTATAAATAAAGAAAGATGTGTTTTTTGGGTGCACTTTGTTCTTGCCAGCAGCAATTACAGGGCCCTACCGACCCCATATTTTCTTAATTCTGCGTATTTTCTCAATTCCGCACCGTTCCCACTTGGGACCTGGAATTACTAGCTGCGCTGGTTCGCGGAATGTGTCCAGATATAAATATACTCTATTATACCATTTCATTACAGAAATACTGCTCTTTTTGTTAACATATCATTATTATATTTATTATTAACATGTTATATTATTTTTAGATAAATACACCCAAATAAAATGGATAGATTTCTCAAAAAGAAGCATGATATTGAAGAATCCAATTCTGGAAGTGAGCAAAAGTTAAGTGTAAATAAAATAGGACTTGAAGGCTGACAGGAAGAAGTTAATTTATAGCATCTTCCATCACTTAACACTGAACAATACGACTGGATTAGAAATCCATTCATGTAAGCTTCAAGTGATTTTGGTTTAACATTAACAGAAGAAGAACTGGCAGCTATATCCACTGATCATGGATTGATGATTAAACATAAGGAATTGTCTCTTGAAGTCTTTTGGATTTCTATAAAAGAAGAGTATGTGGCAATATCTAAAAAAGTTTTAAACATTTTACTACAATTTTCAACATCTTATTTATGTGAATTAGGATTTTCTAACCTCAACACAAGAGTAAAAAGAGAGGAATTCTTCAATGTATTGATGAGGAAATGAGAGTTTGCCTTTCAAATATATGCCCAAACATTGAAGAAATCGCTAGGACACATCAGGCTCATGTTTTTCATAAACACAAGAATGAAAAAACTTAACACTTTTGCGCTAGGACCCACAGAATTTACTAAATCTTACTAAGAATGTATCTATATATATAAAAAGATAACTTTTTTGTCGTTTTTTAAACCCTTTTTTACGAATTCTAAAAAGCATAACTCAAAAAAGTAATATAAAAATGTTTTTTAGCGTGCGGAGGACCAGGGTTCGATTCCCGGCCAGGGCACATAGGAGAAGCGCCCATTTGCTTCTCCACCCCTCCCCCTCTCCTTCCTCTCTGTCTCTCTCTTCCCCTCCCGCAGCCAAGGCTCCATTGGAGCAAAGATGGCCCCGGCGCTGGGGATGGCTCTGTGGCCTCTGCCCCAGGCGCGAGAGTGGCTCTGGTCGCAACATGGCGACGCCCAGGATGGGCAGAGCATCGCCCCCTGGTGGGCGTGCCGGGTGGATCCCGGTCGGGCGCATGCGGGAGTCTGTCTGACTCTCTCTCCCCGTTTCCAGCTTCAGAAAAACGCAAAAAAAAAAAAAAAATGTTTTTTAGCGTGCGGAGGACCCGGGTTCGGTTCCGGCCAGGGCACACAGAAGTGCCCATTTGCTTCTCCACCCCTCCCCCTCTCCTTCCTCTCTGTCTCTCTCTTCCTCTCCTGCAGCCAAGGCTCCATTGGAGCAAAGATAGCCCGGGTGCTGGGGATGGCTCTGTGGCCTCTGCCTCAAGCGCTAGAGTGGCTCTGGTCGCAACATGGCGACGCCCAGGATGGGCAGAGCATCGCCCCCTGGTGGGCAGAGCGTCGCCCCCTGGTGGGCGTGCCGGGTGGATCCCGGTCGGGCGCATGCGGGAGTCTGACTGACTGTCTCTCCCTGTTTCCAGCTTCAGAAAAATGAAAAAAATAAATAAATAAAAATTTTTTAATGTCAGAATAAATTTAATTTTGTTGTATTTAATTACTATAAAAGCACGTTTGGACTTTATATATTTTTCTTTAATATTTGACTTATTATGACATTTCTCAGAAATTTGTATGTAGTGTGCCTACAATTATTTGTAGGATTATAAATGCGCACCGACTTCAAAAAGTTTGAGAACCACTGCCTCAGACGCTAAAATAGCTTAGCTGCTAAGCAATGGAGCAGTGGCCCCAGATGGGCAGATCATCAGCCCCAGATGGGAGTTGCCCGGTGGATACCGGTGGGGGTGCAGGTAGGGCTCTGTCTCTCTGCCTCTCGCTTGATTAAAAAACAACAAAAAAAACCTTAGCCCTGGCCAGCTTGCTCGGGTGGGGTTAAGAACCTTGTCTCCATAAGCCAAGGTTGTGATTCTAACCCAGTCCAGGGCACATGCAGAAAGCGAGCAATGAAGGCATAAATAAGCGGAACAACAAATCGATGTTTCTCTCTATTAATTTAAGTCAAATAAAATTTCAAAAGTTAAACTTCTATAAAGATGAAAGCATTTAAAAAAATCTTGGTGTGGATAGCTTTCTAACATAACACAATATCCATACGACTCCTTAAAAAAAAAAAATCAACCAAATGCATGTTGAGAAAAATATTACGGCGTATATCACCAACAGAGGATATTCTCAGTTAATATTTTTACAACTATTTCAACTTAGTAAGAAAAGCTCAATTTCTAAAAGTTCACCAAAATGGAATGTAAATAACCAACAACAATAACAAAAAGATGCTCTATTTCGCTCAAGTTTAAAGCAAAACGAACAACAGAACACCACTTTCTTCACTCAACGGACGGGCAACATTTTTAAGAGTAGGAGTGTGGCCATTTGCTTTCCCCCCGCCTGTAAAATCAGAGCCACAGGACCTGACCTAACGTCTACGGAGATTTACCGCTCGGAGAAGTACAACTGAAAGCACTCTTTAAACTGCTTGGAAACATAAGATGCTGCTATCGAGAGCAAGATAACTATTCTCCAAAGGCTCACAAAATCTGAGCCGCTAGTTCTAAAAAAAGAGCACGTGCAAAACAAACTTGGAACAGAAACCAGTGATAAAGGCAGGCTGGCTAAAGTGAAGATGCTGCCCGTACACGCCCTCCCTCCGCGCGGTTAACCTGCGGGGAGGACGACTAGGTTGTCGCTTCCACCCCGCGAACTCGGCGACCACTGGTACAGGAGCACGGGAACTGCAGGGGTGCCGCCGGCGCCAAACGCGACCCCCCGCCCCGGGCCCAGCGCGCTCGGGGGCCACCGCGGACCGCTGCGGCGTCGGGGCCACTGGGGAGCTCTCCTCCCACTGCAGAGGAGGACCGCACACCCACAACGCGGGCCACGCTGGAGACAGGGGTAAGTGGCCGCGCGGGCCCGGGACGCCCACCCGCACACCGCCTGCTCGAGGTGGGAGGGCCGAGCTGGCGTGCCCCGGCCCCACTCACTCAGCTTCTTGGCGCCGTCGCTCCCCGCCGGCAGCTGGTGCACCTGGACGCCGGCCCCGCCGCGCTCCAGCACCGCCAGGCGCCCGTGCGAGCAGCACATCTGGCGCGTCGCCTCGGACCTCCGGGACAGCGCGCTGCGGAGGTCCGGGGCGCTGGGGAAGAGCCAGAGCGGCGCGCCCGGCGGCTCCGCCGATGGCCGGGTCGCGGCGGGCGGCTGCGACTTTGCTGGCGGCCGTGATTTCGGGGGCGCGCCGTCCCGTGACCTCCCGGGTCGCCTCGGTTCCATCGCCGCACCTCGTCGGACCTTCGGAGAAGACGGCAGTCCAGCTCGTGGAGACGCAGGAGGAGAGAGGCGGGCTGCCCCACGTGAGCGCGCCCCCCCCGCCCCCGGGCGTGGCGGTGCGGAGCGGATCTGGGTGCGGAGTGGGCGTGCGGACTGCTGTGCGGCGTCGAGCGAGCGGGCGACTCCTCCCCCGCCCGTGCTCGGACGTCGGGCTTCCCGCGTCCAGTTTGGGGGCGGGGCCGGCCGTCACGTGTGAAACGAAACCGAATATATTTTTAAGGAGTCGATATCGAAAACGGAAAACGAAAAGGAAAATCTAACTGCTCTAGAATGGCCAAACTAATAAAGGTGATGGCAGGTGAGGACGTTGGCCGACAGGGCAGAGAAAGTGTACATTCGACTTCCGAGACCGAGTCACCTTTGGAAATACTCAGCAGTTACACGACGAGGAGCCCTGACTGGGCCCAACTGGCCGCTTTTCTTGAAATTGCTGTGATAAGGAAAGCTAAACTTTTCGGTTAAAGTCATAAGGAGAACTGTGCAGTCAGTCCCTCGGTCCACACCGCGGCGCCTGGCGATATAGTTCTTGCCTTTTCTAGAATTCCTTACAAATATAAGAAAATTTATTTAAGTATTTTTGTCTGCTTTTTCCCCCCCTTCATTTTACGTAATGCTTTCGAGATTCATGCTGTTGTGGTTCGTTTGGAGTTTTCTCTTTGTTATTGTTGGATGGTATTCCATGATATGGATAGGCCACAGTTTATTCCTCAATTGTAGGGCATTTCAGACCTTTACAGTTTTTTATTATAATGAATATTTGTGAACAAGTCTTTTAGTGTATAAATGTTCTCATTTGTGGGGAAGAGTAAATACCTAAAAATGGAATTGTGAGGTGTGGTAACTACAGAAATATCCTAAGAAATGGTTCCATTCCCTCTATTACTCCATAAACATTTGGTATTGTCAGTTTTTGTTTTTGTTTTTATATTGAGTTTTAGAGAGAGAGAGAGGGAAACATTGATTTATTACTCCACTCATCCGTGCATTCATTGGTTGACTCTTTCCGGTGCTCCTACCAGAAGTGGAACCCAGAAACCTTTGCTTATCAGGACGTTCCAACCAACAAGCTGGGGGGGGGGATCAGTCTTTTTTGGTTTTACCGATTTTCTATAGTGATATCTTACTGTACTTAAATTTTATTTTATTTTTTAATTCCATTGATTAGAGAGAAAAGGAGGGGAGGAGGGAAGGGGGAGAAAGGAAAAAAGAAGCATCAACTTGTTCTCTTAGTTGTGCACTCATTGGTTGATTCTCATAAGTACCCTGACCTGATCTAGCCAGTGACCATCCAGCCAGCACCTGGGTGCAGCAGGCCAATGCTCAATCCACTGAAAACCTGCCCAGGGCTTCTTACTGTACTTTTATTTTTCATTTCCTTAATGATTAATAACTTTGAGTATCTTTTAATGTGCTTATTGCTAATCTTTGGTGAAGTGTCTGTTCACATCTTTTATTTATTAATTCAATATCTTATCTAAAAGCTTTTGATATACAATCTTTGTGTTACATATATCAAATTTATTATTAGATGTTTGAAGTATTTTCCACTAGTCTGTAACTTGACTTTTTCAATTTTACCAAAAGCATCTTTTGCTTGACCAGGCGGTGGCATAATGGATAGAGAGTCGGCCTGTGACTCTGAGAGGACCCAGGTATAAAACCTTGAGGTCCCCACTTGAGTGTGGAGTTGCTGGCTTGAGCATGGGATCATAGACGTGACCCCATGGTCTTTGGCATGAGCCCAAAGGTCACTGGCTTGAGCCCAAGGTTGCTAGCTTGGGCAAGGGGTCACTGGCTCAGCTGTAGCCCCTCTCTCCTGGTCAAGGCACATATGAGAAAGCAATCAATGAACAACTAAGGTGCTACAATGAAGAATTGATGCTTTTCACGTCTCTCCCTTCCTGTCTGTCTCTCTCTTTCACTTAAAAAGATCTTTGCTTAACTCAAGGTTACTTTTTCTTTTTAAAAAAATTTTTATTGAATTTATTGTGACGACATTGGTTCATAAAATTATACAGGTTCCAGGTGCACCATTCTATAATACATCATCTATTTATTGCACTGGGGTGCAACACCCCAAGTCAAGTCTCGCTTCATCACCATCTAGCCACCTCTGTGCTCTTCCGCCTCCCCCTACTCCCTTTCCTCATGCTGTTGTCTGTGTCTATGCGTTTCTCCTTTGCTTAAATCCCATCACCCTTCTCATATAGCCCCTCAACCCCCACGCCCTCTGATAACTGTCAGTGTGTTTTTGGTATCTCAGTCTGTTTCTGTTTTACTTGTTAGTTTATTTTGTTCACTAGATTCCACATTAAGTGTAATCATATGGTACCAAACTCTCTCTGACTGGTTTATTTCACTTAGCTTAATAATCTCTCCAGGTCCATCCATGCTGCCACAAAAGATAAGATTTCCTTCTTTTTTTCTTTTCTTTTTTTTTTACAACTCAGTAGAATTCCATTGTGTAAAGAAACCACAGCTTTTTTTATCCACTCATCTACTACTGTTGGGCACTTGAGCTACTTCCAAATCTTGGCTATAGTCAAAATAGTGTTTTGGATTTCTTGAGATATATTCCCAGAAGTGGAATTGCTGGGTCATAAGGCAGTCCCATTTTTAATTTCTCTATTTTTTTTTTTTAAGCAAGCAAGAGAGAGAAGGATAGATAGGAAGGGAGAGAGATGAAAAGCATCTTGTTGCAGCACCTTAGTTGTTCATTGATTGCTTTCTCATATGTGCCTTGACGACGGGGGTTAGGGGAGTTTCAGCCAAGTCAGTGACCCTTTGCTCAAGCCAGCACAGCAACCTTAGGCTCAACCTAGCAACCTTGGGCTTCAAGCCAATGACCTTTGGGCTCAAGCCAGCAACCATGGGGTCATGTCTATGATCCCATGCTCAAACCAGAGACCCCACGCTCAAGCCACTGACCTCAGGGTTTAGAACAGGGGTCCCCAAACTTTTTACACAGGGGGCCAGTTCACTGTCTCTCAGACCGTTGGAGGGCTGGACTATAAAAAAAAACTATGAACAAATCCCTATGCACACTGCACATATCTTATTTTAAAGTAAAAAAACAAAACGGGAACAAATACAATATTTAAAATAAAGAACAAGTAAATTTAAATCAACAAACTGACCAGTATTTCAATGGGAACTATGGGCCTGCTTTTGGCTAATGAGATGGTCAATGTGCTCCTCTCATCACCAATGAAAGAGGTGCCTCTTCCGGAAGTGCGGCAGGGGCCGGATAAATGGCCTCAGGGGGCCGCTTGCAGCCTGTGGGCAGTAGTTTGGGGACCCCTGGTTTAGAACCTGGGTTCTCAGCATCTGAGGCTAATGCTCTATTCTCTGTGCCACTGCCTGATCAGGCACACTTTTAATATTTTGAAGTAACTCCATAATGCTCTTAACAGTGGCTGCACCAATCTGCATTCCCACCAACAGTGTACAAGGGTTCCCTTTTCTCTACACCCTCGCCAGCACTTGTTTGTTGATTTATTGATGATAGCCATTCTGACAGGTGTGAGATGATATCTCATTGTGGTTTTAATTTGCATTTCTCTGATGATTAGTGACTTTGAGCATCTTTTTGTGCTTATTGGCCATCTGCATGTCTTCTTTGCAAAAATGTCCTCTCAGGTCCTTTGCCCATTTCTTAATTGGATTGTTGGTTTTTTTGGTACTGAGTTTTATAAGTTTCTTGTAAATTTTGGATATTAAGCACTTATCAGATGTACTGGCAAATATGTTCCCCCATTCAGTGGGTTGCAGTTTATTTTTGTTTATGGTTTCCTTTGCTGTGCAAAACTTTTTGTTTTGATGTGATCACATTTATTTAGTTTTTCTTTTGTTTCCCTTGCCCTAGGTGATATATCAGAAAAAAATACCACTATGAGAAATATTTGAGATATTGCTTGTTTTCTTCTAGAATTTTTATGGTTTTCAGTCTAATGTTTAAGTCTTTAATCCATTTTGAGTTTATTCTTATGTATGGTGTAAGAAGGTGGTCCAGTTCCATTTTTTTGCATGTATCTGTCTAATTTTCCCAACACCATTTATTGACTAGATTATCTTTATGTTCTTGCATCGTTTGTCAAATATTAATTGACTATAAAGGTGTGGGTTCATTTCTTACCTCTGTATACTTTTCTATTGACATATATGTCAGTTTTTATGTTAGTACCATGCTGTTTGATTACTATGGCCTTATAGCATAGTTTGACATCAGTTAGTATGATTCTTACAATATTCTTCCTTTTTTTTTAATTTACTTTAATTTATTTATTTATTTTTTTTTACAGAGACAGAGAGTCAGAGAGAGGGATAGACAGGGCCAGACAGACAGGAACAGAGAGAGATGAAAAGCATCAATCATTAGTTTTTGTTGTGTGTTGCGACACCTTTGTTGTTCATTGATTGCTTTCTCATATGTGCCTTGACCGTGGGGCTACAGGAGACCAAGTAACCCCTTACTCAAGCCAGCGACCTTGGGTCCAAGTTGGTGAGCTTTGCTCAAACCAGATGAGCCCGCGCTCAAGCTGGTGATCTCGGGGTCTCGAACCTGGGTTCTCTGCATCCCAGTCCGATGCTCTATCCACTGTGCTACCGCCTGGTCAGGCTACAATATTCTTCTTTCTCAAGATCTCTGTTGCTATTCAGGGTTGTTTGTGGTTCCATATAAATTTGTAAAGTCGTTCTAGTTCTGTGAACTATGCCATTGGTATTTTGATGGAATTACTTTGAATCTACAGATTTCTTTGAATAGTGTGGACATTTTAATGATGTTAATTCTTCCTATCCATGAGCACAGTATATGCTTTTATTTGTTTATATCTTCTTCAATTTCTTATAATTTTTTGAATGTAGGTTTTTACATCCTGGGTTAAATTAATTTTTAAGTATTTTATTCTTTTTGAAACGATTGTGAATGTGACTTTTAAAATTTCCCTTTCCAATACTTTGTTATTGGTGTATAGAAATACAACAGATTTATTGCTATTTATTTTGTATCCTGCTACTTTACTGAATTCATTTATCAGTTCTAAGAGTGTTTTGGTGGAATCTATAGGTCTCTGTATATAGTGTCATGTCATCTACAAATAATGGCAGCTTTATCTCTTCCTTTCCAATTTGGATGCTTTTTATTTCTGCTTGTTGCTTGAGTGTTGTGGCTAGGACTTCCACTACTGTGTTGAATAGGAGTGGTGCTAGTGGACCTCCCTGTCTTCTTCCTAATCTGAAGGGAAATGCTTGTAGTTTTTGCTCATTGAGTATGATACTCGTTGTGGGTTTGTCATATATGGTTTTTATTACACCGAGGTATGTTCCCTCTATCCCCATTTTGCTGAGAATTTTTATCATAAATCGTTGCTGAATTTCATCAAATGCTTTTTCTGCATTTATTGATATGATCATGTGGTTTTTATATTTCTTTTGTTTATGTGGTGTATCACATTAGTTGATTTGCGAACATTGTACCAACCTTGCATCCTGGAAGAAATCCTACTTATTTATGATGTATGATCTTTATAATATATTGCTGGATTTGCTTTGCTAATATCTAGTTGAGGATTTTACCATCTATGTTCATTAGGGATATTGGCCGATAACATCCTTTCTTTGTAGTGTATTTATCTGGTTTTGGAATTAGGATAATGCTGGCCTTATAGAGTGAGCTTAGATTCTTCCCTCCTCTTGAATTTTTCAAAAAACCTTGAGGTGTTAGTTTCTTTTGAATGTTTGGTAAAATTCACCTGTGAAGCCATCTGGCATAGGACTTTTGTTTCTTGGGAGCTTTTTGACTACTGCTTCAATTTTTCTAGGTGCCATTTGTCTATTCAGATTGTCTGGTTCTTCCTGATTCAGTTTTGGAATATTGTGTTTCTAGGAATTCATCTATTCCTTCCAGATTGTCTAATTTGTTGGCATGTAGTTGTTTGTAATATTTTCTTACAATCTTTTGTATTTCTTTGGGTTTAACCATTACTTTCCTCTTTAATTTCTGATTTTTAAAAATATTTTATTTATTCATTATGGAGAGGAGAGAGAGAGAAGAAGGGAGGAGCAGGAAGCATCAACTCCCATATGTGCCTTCACCAGGAAAGCCTAGGGTTTCGAACTGGTGACCTCAGCATTCCAGGTTGATGCTTTATCCACTGTGCCACCACAGGCCAGGCTAATTTCTGATTTTATTTTTTTGATTCCTCTCTCTTTTTTATTTTTTCTTTTTCTATATTTTTCCAAAGTGAGAAGTGGGGTGGGGCGGGGCAGCAGACAGACAGACTCCCGCATGCGCCCAATCGGGATCCACCCGGCATGACCACCAGGGGGGTGATGTTCAGCCCATCTGAGGCATTGCTCCACTGCAGCCGGAGCCATTCTAGCACTTGAGGCAGAGGCCATGGAGCCATCCTCAGTGCCCGGGCCAACTTTGCTCCCGTGGAGCCTCGGCTGCGGGAGGGGAAGAGAGAGACAGAGAGGAAGGAGAGGGGGAGGGTGGAGAAGCAGATGGGCATTTCTCCTGTGTGCCCTGGCCGGGAATTGAGCCTGGAATTTCCACGCGGGGCTGATACTCTACTGCTGAGCCAACTAGCCAGGGCCTCTCTTTTTTCTTGATGAGTCTAGTTGAAGTTTTGTCAATCTTTGTTTTCAAAGAACATTGGTTTCATTGATCTTTTGTATTAAGACTCTATTTTCTTAAAAAAAAAAAAAAAAAAAAAGATGATTTTCTTTATTTTAGCTCTGATCTTGATTTTAGCTAAATGACCAAGAAGCAATGCTCTGATCTTTATTATTTTCTTCTTTCTTCTCCTTTGGGCTGTGTTTGCTGTTCTTCAAGTTCCTTTAAGTGTAAGATCAGATTATTCAGTTTAGATTTTTCTTGATTCTTGAGGTAGGCCTGTAATGCTGTGGATTTCCCTTGTAGGACTGCTTTCACTGTGTCCCATAGCTTTGGGTTGTTGTGTTCTCAGTTTCATTTGTGTCAAGGTATCTTCATATTTCTTTCTTGGTCACATTGTTAACCCATTCATTGTTTAGTAACATGATATTTAGCCTTTATTTCTTCTTGTGCTTTTTTTGGGTGGGGGCAGTTCTTGTGATTGATTTCTAGTTTCATACCATTATGGTCAGAAAAGACACTTGATATGATTTCAGTCTTACATTTATTGAGATTTGTTTGTGTCCTAACATGCAGCTTATCCTAGAAAATGTTCCATGTGCACTCGAAAAGAATGCATATTCTGCTGCTTAGGGGTAAAGTGCTCTGAAGATATCAATTAGGGCCCTGGCCAGTTGGCTCGGCAGTAGAGCGTCGGCCTAGCGTGCGTAGGACCCGGGTTCGATTCTCGGCCAGGGCACACAGGAGAAGCGCCCATTTGCTTCTTCACCCCTCCGCCGCCGCGCTTTCCTCTCTGTCTCTCTCTCTTCCCCTCCCGCGGCGTTGCCCCTGGTGGGCGTGCCGGGTGGATCCCGGTCGGGTGCATGCGGGAGTCTGTCTGACTGTCTCTCCCTGTTTCCAGCTTCAGAAAAATGAAAAAAAAAAAAAAAAAAAGATATCAATTAAATGCAGCTGATCTAATGTGTCATTTAAATCCACCATTTCCTTCTTGATTTTCTGTCTAGAAGTTCTATATGTTTATGTGTATTGGGTGTTAAAATCCTCTAGTATAACTGTATTACTGTTGATCTCTCCCTATGTCCATCAAGACTTGATTTACACATTTAGGTGCTCTTACATTGGATGCATAAATGTTTACAAGGGTTATATCCTTTTGTTGGATTGCTCCCTTTATCACTATGTAGTGTCCTTCTTTGTCTTTTACTATAGCCTTTATTTTAAAGTCTATTTTGTCAGATGTAAGTATTGCTAGCCCAGCCGTTTTTTAAATTAACATTTGCATGAAATATCTTTTCCTATCCTTTTAATCTACGTGTATCTTTCATTCTGAAGTGGGTTTCTTTTAGACAGTACACACACACACACACACACACACACACGTCTTGCTTTCTTATCCATTCAGCTACCCTGTGTTTTTTTATTGGAGCAGTTAAGCCATTTACACTTAAAGTAATTATTGATAGGTATGCATTTATGACCATATTATTTTTTAACTATGTTCCTCTTTTCTTTCTTTCTCTCCCCCTCTTCCTTCCCTTCTTCCTTCCTTCCTCCCTCCCTCCCTCTCTCCATTCCTTCCTTTCCTTCCTCACTTTCTCACTTCCTTACTTCCTTCTTCCTTTATTTTCCTTCCACTTCTTCCTCCTCTTCCACTTCTAACATTTTTCTGTAATACTGATTTTGTGGTAACAAACTCCTTAGCTTTTTCTGTCTGGAAAGTTGTTTATTTCTCCTTCAATGATGAATGATAGCCTTGCTGGGTAAAGTGATCTTAGTTGTAGGTCCTTGCTTTTTATCACTTAAAATTTTTTTTTAATGTTACTTTATTGATTTGAGAGAGAGACAAAGGGGGAGAGAGACAGGAATATCAGTCTGTTCCTGTGTGTGCCCTGACCTGGAATTGAACCAGCAACCTCTGCATGTTGAGATAGTGGTCTAACCAACTGAGCTACCCGACCAGGGCTCATCACTTTAAATATTTCACACCAGTCCCTTCTGGCCTGAATTGTTTCTGTTGAGAAATCATCCGACAGTCTTATGGGAGCTCCCTTGTAGGTAACTAATTGCTTTTTTCTTGCTGCTTTTAGGTCTTTGTCTTTAACCTTTGCCATTCAAATTATATGTCTTGGTGTGGGCCTCTTTGAGTTCATTTTGTTTGAGACTATCTGTGCTTCCTGGACTTCTTTTTTTCCTTCTCTGTGTTGAAAGACAGAAACCACAGTCTGAACTGAAAACACGTGGCTAGTGTGTTCCAAAAGAAAAATTTATTTAAAAAGTGCTTGGGTGCAGGCAGGCTGAGACCAACAAAGGGTGTCAGCCCCGAGCTGCAGGAGGGAGTGTTAGATACAGGGGCTAGGGGCAGATTAGCGTATCTTGGTTTATGGCCTTGGTTGCTGACTTGATGAGTAGGAGTTGGGGGGGTTCGTTACAGAAACATCTCCTCTGTAAGTTCTTCTCATGTAGCAAAGGCCTAATCAGTGTGGTCCTATCTTGTGTCCTTGGGAAATCTCCAAGACAGCCAGGGTCAGGTGTCTCCCAGGAATAGCTGGGTCCTGGGGTCTGTGGGCTGTGGCTAGGCTTTTATAAACAACTTTTGTGATTAAACTCCCCTTATTGTCAGGTCTCTCCCCAATGTAAGCTTTTCCTGATGTTTCTGCAAACTTTTGCTACATTTCAAGGTAAAGGTCAGAAAGCCATTAAGAGAGCAAATTAACTACACCCTTTAGTGGGGGATGGGAATGTTCTGTTTCAAGCCCTTCCTCCTCCTTCAGGCCTGCATTGTTCACGGGATGGCAGCCGAGTAACCATTTTATCTAACAAGTCTGAGAAAAATGTTCAGTCATTATTTCTTCAAATGGGTTCCCATGCCTTGCTTTCTCTCTTCTCTTTCTGTTACCCTTCTGTTATGGATATTGTTACACTGCATGTTTTTCCAAAAGTCCCTTAAACTCTTCATTCTTTTTAAGTCTTTCTTTTTCTTTTTTTTTTTTCTGCTCTATTTGGGTTATTTTTTTCTATCTTGTCTTCCAAATTTCTGATTTAATCCTCTGATCATCAACTACTCTTTATTCCTTCTAGTTCTTTCTTTTTGTGTGTGTGATACAGAGAGACAGGGACAGACAGATAGGAAAGGAGAGACATGAGAAGCATCAGTTCTTTCTTGTGGCACCTTAGTTGTTCATTGATTGCTTTCTCATATGTGCCTTGACTAGGGGGCTACAGCAGACCAAGTGACCCCTTGCTCAAGCCAGCGACCTTGGGCTCAAGCTGGTGAGTCTTGCTCAAACCAGATGAGCCCACGCTCAAGCTGGCAACCTTGGGGTTTCAAACCTGGGTCCTCCGAGTCCCAATCCGATGCTCTACCCCCTGTGCCACTGCCTGGTCAGGCCCTTCTGGTTTGTTCTTGATGTTAGCTATTCTATCCTTTTTTTCTGTTACTTTTTTATGGTTTCTATGTCCTTTTTTTAATGCTGTTGAGCATTTTTATAACCATTACATTGAATTCTGTATCTGATAAATTGCTTAACTCCATTTCATATAACTCTTTTTCTAGATATTTCTCCTGGTCTGTCATTTGGAGCCTTTTTCTTTGTCTCCCCATTTGGCTGCCTCTTTGCATTTTTTTTCTATTTATTAGATAGCTCTGTCTCACAATCTTCATGATGTGGCCTTATGTAGTAGATGTCCTGTGAGACCCAGTGGCATTCTTATCTTGATCACCTGAGCTGGGTGCTCCAGGAATGTCCTTGGTGTAGTCTATGTGGGCCCTCCTCTTGTAATTTGGACTTGATTGCTATTGGCCCATTTATGTATGTGATGGATCTTTAGGCTGGCTGACTGTGAAACTCAACCCCCACTACACATGTGAATTGCCTGTGTGGGTGCTGACCTCACGAAGTAGAATTCACCTCAACAGGGTTGGTGCTTCCTGACATTACCTTTTAGATATGCTGCTTATGGTGCTTATTGTATTCTGCTCTGATGTCTGAATTTGACCACTGGTTGCATTGGTTCTGAGCCTCTTGGGAGGGATGCTGGTGCCAGCCAATATCAGATGCTGTCTGTTCCTGGCCCTCAACAGCCTATTTGGAGCTACAAGAAATGCACTGGTTGTGGCTGTGTCAGCAGATTTTACAAACCCTCTTCACTTCTGAAGAAAGGGACAGAATAATGAGAGAAGCTGCGAAGGCGGTATTAGGAGAAGAAAGGGAAACTCGGGAGGGAAGAAGGGAAATAGAAGACGTTCTCCGGTCTCAACCTCCTACCTGGGACCCTAATACCGCTGGGGGGAGGGACGTGCTCCTCCAGTATCGCCGGGCTCTGTTGAGGGGTCTCAAGGCAGCACCTAGAAAGCCAACCAACTTTAGCAAGGTAAGTGAGGTCATCCAGGGAAGAGAGGAATCCCCAGCAGCCTTTCTAGAAAGACTCATGGAGGCTTATAGAGTATATACTCCTCTAGATCCTGAGGCAGAAGAGAACAGGAGACTAGTAAATATAGCCTTTGTGACTCAGGCCGCTTCAGATATTAGGAAAAAGCTTCAGAAGATAGAGGGATTTGAAGGAGAAAATAGAAGCAAGCTATTAGAGATAGCCCAGAAGGTGTATGTCAATAGGGATGATCCGGAGGTTGGCAGAGCAAAGGAGGTAGCCAAGATCCTGATTGCTGCTCAGAAACCTCCCCCCAAAGGAAAAGGGGGACAGAGGAAGGGCCAAGGACAGCGGATAGACAAGGATCAATGCGCCTATTGCAAGGAGAAAGGGCACTAGAAAAGAGAGTGTCCAAGGTTGAGGGCCAACAGCCAGAGGCCAAAACAAGCTCCAGAGGTCTTGCTCCAAACCTTAGACTGACGGGGCCAGGGCTCCATTCCCGTCGGCTCCCAGGAGCCCGTGGTCACCTTAACAGTCGAAGGAAAGCCAATAGACTTCCCAGTCGACACGGGAGCCACCTACTCAGTCCTAAAGAAACCACAGGGCCAGATGCAGAAGGCAACTACTAAGATAATAGGGGCAACGGGCAAAGCAGAAGCCTACCCATAGGCCACCGCAAGAATTACTGACTTAGGTCGAGGCACCATCACCCACTCTTTCCTAGTCATTCCAGACTGCCCTTACCCACTGCTTGGAAGGGACTTATTGCAGAAACTTCAGGCCACCATAACCTTCCGACGGGAGGAAAGCCCTATGGGGAACAAAGAGGCAGAGGTCAGCATAGAAGTAACTGTCCCACTGTCTGAAGAACACTTACTTGCCACCGTCCTAGAAGGTAAAGAGGCCGAGGAAGGGGTTCCAGACGCCCTGCGTGCCCGGGTACCTGAGGTTTGGGTGGAAACCAACCCCCCAGATTTGGCTGCTCACCAACTGCCTGTCCTGGTGCAACTGCTTAGCACTGCTAGACCGGTTAGGATCAGGCAGTACCCAGTCCCAGCCCGAGCTAAGCAAGGAATCGCCCGGCACTTGCAATACCTACTAGAGGCAGGCATCCTCCGAAGGTGCCAATCAGCCTGGAACACCCTGCTGCTTCCCGTCCAGAAACCAGGGAGCCAAGACTATCGTCCGGTCCAGGACTTGCGGGAAGTGAATGCGCAGGTAGAGACTATTCATCCCACGGTGCCCAACCCGTATACCTTACTGAGCTCATTGCCCCCAACCCATACCTATTATTCTGTCCTGGATTTGAAGGATGCCTTCTTTTGTATTCCCCTGGCACCTCAGAGCCAAGAGATCTTTGCCTTTGAATGGAATGACCCAGATAATGGACTAGTGGGGCAGTTCACTTGGACCAGACTACCACAAGGGTTTAAGAATTCCCCCACCATTTTTAATGAAGCCCTCAGCAAAGATCTGCAGGCTTTCCGCTCCTCCCATCCGTCGATCGTACTGCTCCAGTATGTGGATGACATCCTTATAGCTGCCAAGGACGAAGGAGAGTGTGAGGAAGCTACCTCGGACCTGCTACAAGATCTCGGGTGAATGGGGTATCGAGTCTCCACCAAGAAGGCCCAGATTGTGATGAAAACTGTAAGTTATTTGGGGTATAACTTACAGGGAGGGCAAAGGACATTGTCCAGCCAGTGAATTCAAATGGTCTTGCAGATCCCCGAGCCACAGAATGGAGTGCTCTACCCAAAAAATGGCATTTGTGGTATTGGAGAATGATTCAGCACTGGGACCCTGGTGGTTGCTCCTTCAAATGTCTCACCAGAGCCACAAATGCCACAGTCCCTCTGCCAGATGCCAAGGTGAGTGGCTGTGAATGAAATTTTTGTACATTGGCCCTTTAAAATCTTTTTTATTTTATTTTTATTTTTTAAATTCTTATTTATTTATTCATTTTAGAGGAGAGAGAGAGAGAGAGAGAGAGAGAGAAAGGGGGGAGGAGCAGGAAGCATCAACTCCCATATGTGCCTTGACCAGGCAAGCCCAGGGTTTTTTTTTGAACCGGCGACCTCAGCATTCCAGGTCGACGCTTTATCCACTGTGCCACCACAGGTCAGGCTACATTGGCCCTTTAAGAGGGTATCTGTGTGTCTAGCCGTCTCTCCCTGATGGACTGAAACTCTGCTGCTTCTCACAGCTGGATGTTACTTTGTTGCCTCTTCCAGAATCTGGGGATCTGGACTGGGGAGTCTGGCTTGGTGTGTCAACTCCACACTTTTCAGGAGAATCCCCACATAGCTGAAATATCCTTCCAGAACCTATCCGCACACCACGGGAGTGGGACCGGCCCTTTTCCTATCTCTGCCCTTCCTGCCAGTGTTGATGTGGCTTCTGTGAATCCTTGGGCATAAGACTCCTCCTCTTCAGCTAGTTCTCAGTTGGTTATTAAGGATGATTCATCTTTAATTTAGTTGTAATTCCAGTTTGGTCCTGGGAGGAGGTGATTGTACCTTTTACCTATTCCGCTGCCATATTGGTGCTTCAGACAAAGATTTTCTTCAGAATTATCTTTCAGAAGTTATATAGTGTTAGGTCTTTGTTACATTTCAAATTAATTATTCTTTGTGTTGTGAGGTAAGGGCAAAGTTTTATTTTGTTTTCCTTATGGATTTCAAGTTGTTCCAGCTTGCCTTTCCTGTTTGAATCATCTTGGCATCTTTGTCTAAACTCTTTTGATCCATTTATGTTTGGATTTATTCCTTAATTTTTTTATTTGTTCTGTTGATCTACATGTTTGTTAATGCTACAGTGATATACTGCCTAAATTACTATAGACTTAGAGTCTCAAATATCATTCTAGGCCCTGGCCAGTTGGCTCAGTGGAGTGTCGGCCTGGCGTGCAGGAGTCCCGGGTTCGATTCCTGGTCAGGGCACACAGGAGAAGCGCCCATCTGCTTCTCCACTTCTCCCCCTCTCCTTCCTCTCTGTCTCTCTCTTCCCCTCCCGCAGCCAAGGCTCCATTGGAGCAAAGTTGGCCTGGGCGCTGAGGATGGCTCTATGGCCTCTGCCTCAGGCGCTAGAATGGCTCTGGTTGCAACAGAGCAACACCCCAGATGGGCAGAGCATTGCCCCCTGGTGGGCATGCTGGGTAGATCCCGGTCGGGCGCATGCGGGAGTCTGTCTGTCTGCATCCCGGTTTCCAACTTCAGAAAAATACAAAAATACCCCCCCCCCCCAAATCATTCTAGTGCTCCACCATATCATTCTTTAGTGTAGTTTTGTATATTCTAGGTCCTTGGCATTTTTGTATATATTTTTACGATAAGTTTATCAATTTCTACAAACACAGACTACAAGGATTTTGAGATTATACTAAATAAGATCAGTTTAGGAAGAAATGAAATGCTAATAATATTGATTCTTTTGTCCATGTGAATATTGCTTCCCATTAATTTAGAGCTCCTAAAATTTCTTTCAGCTATATTTTCTAGTTTTCAGTGTATAGTCTAACATATTTTGTTACATTTATCCTTAAAAAACTTATCCTTAGGTATTTATTTTTTTTGATATTGTAAATGATAGTTTTTAAAATTTCAATTTATTATTGTTCTGAGTATATGTAGAAACATAATTAATTTTTATATATTGACCTTGAATCCTAATACTTAGTTTTGCTTAGTTCTGTATAAATCTCATAGATTTATTTTTGCTTAGTTCTGTATAAATCTCATAGAACTTCACAGATAGATGACCAAGTAGTCTGTAAATAAGGTAATTTTACTCCTTATTTTACAGTAAGTATCCTTATCTTGTGTTCCTTTGCCACATAGAATGGACTAGTACCTCTAGTACACTGTTGAATAGAAGCAATGATAAACTTGCCTTGTTACCAATTTTAGTAGGAAAACACTATCTTTTACCATTTAGTATGAAGGTAGCTGTGTGTAGGCTCTAACAGATTAAGTTCTCTTCTGCTGCTAGTTTGCTGGTATTTATCATCCATGAATAGCTATTGAATTTTGTCAATTTTTTTCTGCCTCTATTGAGGTAATTATATGACTTTTCTTTGCCTATTATGGTAAAATATAACATATTTCCAAATGCATTTTGGGACTAAACCCCACTTAGTCACAAACTATTATCCTTTTTATTTTGTTAGATATATTTGTATAAAAGATTTTTGTATCTTTGTTCATGAAAGATGTTTGTAGTTTATTTTTTTCATGCAATGTCTTTGGTTTTGGTATTAGTATAATGCTGGCATCATAGAATTAATTGGGAAGTGTTTCACTCTTGCTCTGTTTTCTGAAAGAGTGTGTAATGAATGTTTAGTACACATTCATCCACTTGCTTTGGGAAAAGTAACGTTGGAGGTGAAAAGCCTGAAGGACACGACCCAGAAGCCAGAGGCCTGGGGATCCTTAAGATTTAAGAATTACTTTTCCCTTGAAATAAAAAAGAATACACCTGGACAGTCTAGATATTCATTCCATTTATTTTAGAAACCACACACGTCCAAAACAACTCTGTGCATTTGCTGGGGCTTAGGTTTCCACTGATTACCTCACATTTAGCTGTCCTCAGTGAATTCTTCACCTCTGTTCTGTCTATCCTCAGGTGATCCTGCCATCTTTCCACATTAGCACCCCAATATGGACCTCACCCGTAGGCTTTTCTTTCCCAAACTACCACCAATGCAAGGCTCTGTTTATGGTTTGGGATAACAGCAGAATTGATAGAACAGCTTACAGTGTAACAGTTAATATTAGATAGAACTGGTCCACTAAATTCATTGGCCACTTCCAACCATACTTGCATCTTTCTTTAATTCATTCTGTAGCTATGATATTGAGGCATACTGCAGGTTCTTCACATTTCCCCAACTACAGTTAGACAAGAATTCCTGGTTGGCCTCAGCCTTTAACCAAAATAAGAAATCTGCATTTAGAATGATTCTTGGAACATGATGTTGAAAGTAATTATTCAACATCATGTTCCAAGAATTAGTGAATCGCTTAACATTTTGATTTTTCATATTATTCAGCAGTTGTCTAAAATAAAAACTCTGGAGACATTTCAAAATACAATATATACATCTACATGTCTCAAAATCAAGTTGAAATAGTTTATATTTTTGAATACATTTTCAAACTTTTATATTTACAGGCAGTGTTTATTAGATGCACAATATTTTTAAAAACAGCTAGTAGTTCTTAATATCCAGCTTATTTCTAGATGATAATTATTGTTTAGGAAGTAATTCACTAAATGGGAAATATTTCAATAGCAAGTTTAGGGATCAGGTAATGTTGATTCATTAAAAATATTATCTTGATTCATCACTTTTGCTTCTCTCAACATTTATCTAATAATGCTAATTAAAATCCATCTTCTCTTTGGACAAAATAAACCTAAAGAAGAACATCAGAATTGAAAAGTGAGAGAACCTGAGAATGCGAGGCCTCACTGAGACTCTCAGAGGTCACTATCACTGTGTGGCCAGGGGTGAGACAAATCCTCTATTCCTCTTGATGGCTATTTGAAGTGCTTCCTCCACTCTTTCCATTGTAGAATATTCAGGAAGGTACAGAATATTATGACATACAAGTGATCTTGGATAATCTTCTTCACTGGAAATTTCAGGACAGCGAAATCTGATTCTCATTTCTTGTAATTCTCGTATAGTCTGCCTATCATTTCCTGTAAGAAACACTAGAAAGGAATAATCTTTGGTTAAGATGTTTCTTATAAAGAACAACAGGCATATGAAAAAATGCTCAACATCACTAATCATTAGAGAAATGCAAATTAAAACCACAATGAGATATCACCTCACACCAGTCAGAATGACGCTCATCAACAAAACAACACAGAATAAGTGCTGGTGAGGATGTGGAGAGAAGGGAACCCTCCTGCACTGCTGGTGGGAATGCAGACTAGTGCAGCCACTGTGGAAAACAGTATGGAGATTCCTCAAAAAATTAAAAATCAAACTGCCTTTTGACCCAGCTATCCCACTTTTAGGAATATACCCTAAGAACACCATAGAACTATTTGAAAAGGAGAAATGCACCCCCATGTTTATGGCAGCATTGTTCACCATAGCAAAAATCTGGAAACAGCCCAACTGTCCATCAGTGGACGAGTGGATTAAAAAGCTTTGGTACATATATACTATGGAATACTACTCAGCCATAAGAAATGATGACATAAGATCATTTACAATAACATGGATGGACCTTGATAACATTATATGGAGTGAAATAAGTAAATCAGAAAAAACTAAGAACTATATGAGTCCATATATAGATGGGACATAAAAATGAGACTCAGAGACATGGACAAGAATGTGATGGTAATGGGGAGGGGGGCGAGGAAAGAGAGAGAGGGGGTGAGGGGAGGGGCACAAAGAAAACCAGATAGAAGGTGACGGAAGACAATTTGACTTTGGGTGAGGGGTATGCAACATAATCAAATGTCAAAATAATCTGGAGATGTTTTCTCTGAATATATGTACCCTGATTTATCAATGTCACTGCATTAAAATTATTAAAAAACCAAAAAACAAACAAAAAAACCCTTAAAATGAAAAGGAAGACTAATTTTATTCAGTAAATTTTTATTGTGTACCCTTGTGCAGAGAGAACTGCATGGGATCATGTAGAGCATAGAAAATTATGACATTTGGTTTTGTCCTTGGTGAGTTCATGGTCTAGTCCCAACTAGACCCAATTGTATGAAATTACATACAATTGACCCTTGGACAGCATGGGTTTGAACTTATGTAAAGATATTTCTCAACAAATGTCAAAATAACCTAGAAATGTTTTCTCTGAACATATGTACCCTGATTTATCAATGTCACCCCATTAAAATTAATTAAAAAATTTTTTTCAATAAATAGTGTAAATGTATTCTTCTTATGATTTTCTTAATATTTTCTTTTCTCTAGCTTACTTTATTATAAAACTACAGTATATAATACACACAACATACAAATTATGTGTTGATCTATTGTTTATGTTATTGGTGAGGCTTCCAGTCGATAGCAGGCTATAGCGGTTACGTTTTGGGAGAGGGAAAAGTTATACACAAAATTTCCATTGTCTGTGTGTGGGAGGATCAGCACCCTTAACCCCCAGGTTGTTCAAGCATCAACAATACATGAAAATATAATAGCAAGATACACGAAAGTTGATTATAACTCAACCAAGGAGTGTGAGATGAAGAGCATAATGAAAGCCCGAAGACTCGGGCCAGGGAGAGAGGTGCCCGGCTGGGTTAGCTAGGGAGACTTCACAGAGGTCACATCTGGCTAGTTACTTCTCAAGCAAAGGAGCTGAGTGGGCTTTCAAGGTCGTGGTGATGATGGGGGGAATCCTAAGGGAAAGACTGAGGGAAGGAAAAGCCTGTAGGAAGATACACATGAACTCAATGAATGCACAGCCAGTGGGATCACTGGACTGAAGTACACGTTTCCCATTAAGAAAGAAGATGGGAAAGGTAGTCTGGGCTTGTGGAAGAGTAGGTAGGGTTTTCGGAGAAGTTGGACTTGTCCTCCAGCATCCTCAGTAGCAATAAAAATAGCAAGAAGAAAGATGTATATCACAGGAGGAGCTGAAAATGGGATGAGGAGAGAGAATGTCATTTTCTGTCCTAGGGACACTTCAGGGTTCCCAGTAAGGGAAGTTTTTACAGCCCAAGGCCACACAGCTTAGTGGTCAACAGCCTGATCTTCGGGTCAGCCTGATGGGTTCAAATTCTGGTTCTGACACTCTCCAGCTATCTGAACATAGGCAAGCTACTAAATGTTCCAGGCCTCTTTTTCCTCAGCTCCGAAAGGGGGAAAAATACCTATTTGATAAGTTACTATTAGGATAAAGGGAAGTAATAGATACAAAGTGATCAGTATAATGCCCGGCACAGAGTAAGCACCCAATAAATGCTTTTACTATTATAATCAATCAGTGGTCATTTTTATTATTATTACTTCTAGAATAGTATTAGAGACAGTTTACATTCTCCTAATTCCATAAGACTTAGATAATTAAATGAAGATAAGAATGTAAGCTAAGCCTGACCAGGCGGTGGCGCAGTGGATAGAGCATTGGACTGGGATGTGGAGGACCCAGGTTCAAGACCCCGAGGTCGTCAGCTTGAGCGCGGGCTCATCTGGTTTGAGCAAAAGGTCACCAGCTTGGACCCAAGGTCACTGGCTCGAGCAAGGGGTTACTCGGTCTGCTGAAGGCCGGCGGTCAAGGCACATATGAGAAAGCAATCAATGAAAAACTAAGGTGTCGCAATGCACAATGAAAAACTAATGACTGATGCTTCTCATCTCTCCATTCCTGTCTGTCTGTCCCTGTCTATCCCTCTCTCTGACTCTCTCTCTGTCTCTGTAAAAAAACAAAAACAAACAAACAAAAAGAATGCAAGCTAAAAATGCTTGATTAGGAGCCAACTAGAGTGAAAGAAGTAGATGCAAACTAAAATTGGAGGTGGAGTTATTATCAGTGTAGTGAAGGTAGTAAAAGAACGATATTTTTGTTATCATTTTTTTTAAAATGGGAATAGGCTTATGTAAGAGAAAACCCATTGGTCTATAAGGTAGGGAACTTGGTATAACCCTGATTTTGCCATGAACACACATGTCCTACCACAAATAAGATATTTATCTTTTAAAAAATATTTTTAAAGACTGTATTTATTCATTTTACAGAAGAGAGAGAGAGAGAGAGAGATGGGGGGAGCAGGAAGCATCAACTCCCATATGTGCCTTGACTGGGCAAGCCTGGGGTTTTGAACTGGCAACCTCAGTGTTCGAGGTTGACACTTTATCCACTGCGCCACCACAGGTCAGGCCAAGATATTTATCTTCTATTTTATTTTTCCATTGATTTGAGAAAGAAAGAGGAAGGATGGGGGGGGGGTAGGGAGAGAGGGAGAGAGAGAGAGAGAAAAGCATCAACTCATTCCACTTAGTCATGTAGTTGTTGATTGCTTCTCCATGTGCCCTGATCAGGGACTGAACCCATGACCTTGGCACTGGGGTGATGCTTTATCCACAGAGCTACCTGGTCAGGGCTTTAATCTTTTTAAAAGATATACATTTATAGGTCAATCTATTACTTAATACTTACAGAGAAATTTTCTCTTTTCATCCCAAGTTAAGTTGTGAAAAGCCTTCCAAAACATTAATATAGTAGGATGGGATTCATAGTATCCTTGTTCATATAATGAATTCTTGAGAAAAAGAGAGAAAAATGGTTTGTTTGTTTTTTGAAAAATGGGTTTTATGAGCAATATATAGATGTTCATAAGAGATGGGGGCATGTTGGTTATGACCTGCCTTTTCAAATTGTTTCCAGTCATAATCCGTATTTCCAACTATAGCTGTCATTAGTTCTTCAGGATGGAAAAGTTTAAGTATCTTCTTGTCACAGACATTATAAAATCCTCTCTGAAATTCCTCATAAACCGCCTTTACAGAAGTATTGAAAATGTAATCAACACACTTGGAAACATAATCTTTCCTGGAGGGAAACAAACAAAAAAAAGCTAATAAAATACTTGACCAGTGACTAAAATATTTTCAACTTTGCCCTTTTTACAATTTCCATTGAAAAAGAAAAGTAAATTACTTCGAGATAGCACACTACCCGGGGATATAAAAACACCTGATCAGCTAAAAGGAAACTTGGAGAATACAGTAGAAGGAGTAAGGCTTTGTTTTGCTCTCATTTCCCTAGATGCAGTCAGGATGATATTTTAAAAACACTAATCTGCATATGTCATTCTTCTGCTTAAAGTCTTTCAAAGGCTTCTCAAAGCCTGAGCCCAACCTCCAAACAGGATCAAAACAGCCCTCCATGATCTGACCACTGCTCTACTCTACAGCCTCTTCCCACTTCCACTAGGAACTCTGACCTCACTGTCTCTCTTGCAGCTAGGTCACAGCATGTGGGGCTCCCTCTTTCCTGGCAACTTGTGTCCCATCAGAGTTCAATATGAACATGACTTTCTCAAGGTTGGTCCTCTGTTCCTCTTTCCTTCCACACTTACAACACATGTCAGTGTTGTAATTGACATGTGAAAATTATTTATGCAAAATCTGTCTTCACTACATGAAGAACTGCCAGATGGTAGGATTGCCACTGAAGGTATTTCCACCAGAGAGCTACCAGAAATACGATAGTCTTCCGCCCTTTGGGCATCTCGTACCTGTCCTATCTAAATCAACCCCTCCCTGTCCTCCTCTATAACCAGTGGTGTGCTGGTCAATGGTTAACAACCAGTTTTCCAAAACAAAGAGGAAAGGGAACGCTCATTGTTACCATTTGCCAGTTTCTGTGATGTACATATTCCCATCATGGCTAATTTCAAGCTACTAGCGCTTTAGTAATAAAGTCAACATTTCTAAAATGTAAAAATCAGCTTTCACAAGCTGACTCCAGTACCTCCACTTATAACTCTCTCGTTTCCTAGTACTCAGCCTTATCTGACATTCTATTATACAATAATTTATTCATGTATTGTCTTTCTGTCCTACTGGAACTTAAGTGCCAGCTTTTGTGTCCAGCACCTAGAATAGGGTCTGGTACAGAGTAGGGGCTCAAAACTAATTGTTAAATGAATAGTGAAAAGTGCTGCATAGGAAATATTTAATCCTGACTCCCTCCTCCTTTTCTCTTACTCTTTAACCAACCGTTTCATCTTTCTAAAAAATGAGCTAAAATGATCATCTGGGAAGCTACAATATGTTCATAAAGTAGAGTGATATAAACATTCTATGTGTTATTCAAAGCAGACATTCTAGGTCTCAAAACTTACTTGTTAGTTTGGTCCACAGGTATAGAGATCCCATTTGGAATTAAATTAACATCATTTTGGTCCCAATGTAGCTGTAACCAAAATATATTCAGGTAGCAAATATGAAAAAGTCTGAATAATCAACCACAACACCATTATTGCCTATAAACTTTTCCATATAAAATTTTAAATAACTGAGAGTTAAATAATTTTTATGTAGTTCAGCATTTTAAATACATACAAAAATTTAGAACCTACCCTAGTATATGTGGTAAATTGCTTTTAAGCATACATTAATCTATTTAATTGTTTGCTTTGATGGAATAATTGCTTGTGTTTTCACTTTGTTTGAGAGTATACAGACATAAGGTATAAAATAGGATCAGGTAAGGGGAACATCTTACAGTACAGAAGTTAAAAGCATTCAAAAAAGGAATCCCATATTTGATATATAATAAAAATTGTTTTAAAAATGATTAAAGGTGGCCCTAGCCAGTTGGCTCAGCGGTAGAGCGTAGGCCTGGCGTGCAGGGGACCCGGGTTCGATTCCCGGCCAGGGCACATAGGAGAAGCGCCCATTTGCTTCTCCACCCCTCCCTCTCTGTCTCTCTCTTCCCCTCCCGCAGCCAAGGCTCCATTGGAGCAAAGATGGCCCAGGCGCTGGGGATGGCTCCTTGGCCTCTGCCCCAGGCGCTAGAGTGGCTCTGGTCACGGCAGAGCGATGCCCCCCGGAGGGGCAGAGCATCGCCCCTGGTGGGCAAAGCGTCGCCCCTGGTGGGCGTGAGCCGGGTGGATCCCTGTCGGGCGCATGCGGGAGTCTGTCTGACTGTCTCTCCCCGTTTCCAGCTTCAGAAAAATACAAATAAATAAATAAATTTTCCACTGATTTAAGAGAGAGAGAGAGAGAGAGAGAGAGAGAGAGAACACTTAGTTCTGTCACCGGTCCAGTTAGTTTTTCTGTTTATTTGTATACTGTATTCATTGATTGCTTCTTGTATGTGCCCTGACTGGGGAATGAACTTGCGAACTCGGTGAATCCTTGTGGCTAAATTTTAACAAACAGGGCCTAGCACCCCTTTCTACATAAGGGCGTGTCAAAACACAAACTGCACTTCAAGGAAAGCCTGCACTGAACTGCCGCCTGCACTGTTTCTGCCATCTCCGCTAGTCCTTACAAAGAAGTTCCTGGAATCCTACAGTCAGTAGGAGTGAGGCTTTCCCGTTCAATTGGAGCTGTGCAACACTTTCCCAATCAACATCTTCACTGACCATTCAGGACAATACCCCTTAGACCAATCAAACTGTGAGGATATGAAGTCCTCATTTGCGTGAGGATGGACCAGGGGCAGGGATTTTTGTCTATATAAGCCAGCTCCCATTTTGCTCAGGGAATGTATGTTCCCTTTCCACTGAAGACTGAAAAGTGAATTTTCCAGGCTGAGCTGAAACACAAAATGTCTTACTGGAGCGGAGTGGAGAAGATCAGCGCAGAGCAGAGCAGACCAGCAAGGAGCAGAGCAGAGCAGGGCAGAGCAGCAAGGAGCAGAGCAGAGCAGCAAGGAGCAGCAAGGAGCAGAGCAGAGCAGAGCAGCAAGGAGCA
Source organism: Saccopteryx leptura (assembly GCF_036850995.1). Taxonomy (NCBI): domain Eukaryota; kingdom Metazoa; phylum Chordata; class Mammalia; order Chiroptera; family Emballonuridae; genus Saccopteryx; species Saccopteryx leptura. The sequence continues at coordinate 70,375,926 of NC_089507.1, read as the reverse complement.
GAGCAGAGCAGGGCAGAGCAGCAAGGAGCAGAGCAGAGCAGGGCAGAGCAGCAAGGAGCAGAGCAGAGCAGGGCAGAGCAGCAAGGAGCAGAGCAGAGCAGCAAGGAGCAGAGCAGAGCAGAGCAGCAAGGAGCAGAGCAGAGCAGGGCAGAGCAGCAAGGAGCAGAGCAGAGCAGAGCAGGGCAGAGCAGCAAGGAGCAGAGCAGAGCAGAGCAGCAAGGAGCAGAGCAGAGCAGGGCAGAGCAGCAAGGAGCAGAGCAGAGCAGCAAGGAGCAGCAAGGAGCAGAGCAGAGCAGAGCAGACCAGCAAGGAGCAGAGCAGAGCAGCAAGGAGCAGAGCAGAGCAGGGCAGAGCAGCAAGGAGCAGAGCAGAGCAGGGCAGAGCAGCAAGGAGCAGAGCAGAGCAGGGCAGAGCAGCAAGGAGCAGAGCAGAGCAGAGCTGTCTAGCCAGAGAGAGGCTTGGCCCCGGGGCTGCCTCACAGCCATGCTGTTCTCACAGATGTACTGTACCACACTTGAACTGTTTTGCACTGAGTAAAATTTCCTTTACCGCACCCCAAATGAGGAATTCTGTTGGCATTTAATTGGCACCAATGACCACTGCTGGACAGTACTCACAGAAAAATGAATGTAAAATGCTTCTCCAATGTCATCATCCTCATAATTTAGAATTTCTTGCAAACTCCTAATGAAAAATTTGGTTTAGAAAATTATATTTATTGACTTTGTAACATTTCAAAAGTAATAAATGTTTAGTGGAAAATTTTGGACACTACAGAAAGGTATAAAATGGCATGTAAGCTTCCTATCTCCCTCTTCATAGAGTTAATCTCTGTCTACAGTTTTGATTGTTTGAACCACAGCTAACGTAGACAGTGCTGTGTCTCGGTGGAAATTACAAAAGGAGTTCCCTCCTCTAGACCACTAATTCCCAACCAGCGGTGATTTTGCCCCACAGGGGACATTTGGAAAGATCTGGAGACATCTTTGGTTTTCACAGTTAGAGGTGGGTTGCCACTGGCATCTAGTGGAAGGTGACCCCATATTCAGTTCAACATCCTACAATGCCCAGGACAGCCTTCCACAGCAAAGGGTTATCCAGACAAAAATGTGGCAAGCCCTGCTCTAGATTGTCAGGACATGCAGTGTAAATCCAGCCAGTGTATCTTTCACTAACAGTACATGAGAGGAGAATCATTTTCCCTCATCCATCAACTCTGTATTTTATGAAAAACATTTCAATAGTTGCAAATCTGTAAGCAGAAAAACGACATTTCATTATTATTTGTATTTTCTCAATTGCTGGTAAGGTTGAGCATATTTTCATTTTTTGTAACCACATGTATACATATATATGTAAGATTATATATATATAATTAGCATTACAGTTATGAGTACCTCAAAGAGAGTTTATTTCTTATCTTATTCTTCATTTATTAATTATGGTATTATTTATTTGTATTATTTGTCTTATTGTTATTTCATATCCTTACTTTTGATTTAACTGTTAGGTAATGATGACTGGTAATTTAATCTGATTTTGCCCACTGCTATATATACTGATTTTTGTGAGCAGTGTATTTATACATAACAAATACTAATCCTTTGTCTATCATATGTCATTCCTGTGAGTATTTTCCTCACAGGATATCGTTTGCCTTTCAACTTAGAATAACCATTTTTTCAATCCTTAAAAATAAAATAAAGTTGATGACATACTAATTTATGTAAATAAATTATAATTAAACATAATTTATTCATATAAATATAGCATGCATGACTCTCATTACAAGAATATTGGGTACTGTTCACAGTAACTCTTTCCATCCGAATAAATTCAAGAGACCAGGCTCTGTTTACTGTACTCGTTGATAATTAGAAGAACATTTGGCTTTTCTCCATTTTTTAATGTACACTCAATTATAAGTCATGATAAAATTCACACTCATCTAAAGAGCATACATTTATTGAAATTGAAGACCTTGTATGTATCTGTCTCTATCTGTGTGTATGTGTATAACATCATTTATGCCTAAACAACGAAGACTTGCTAGATAAAAGTCCTGGAAAACCATTTACTTACTTCCCCAAAGGAGGACTGAGTTCTTTTAAATCTTCCAGTGATGGCTCTTGGTCCAGAAGTTTCTTAAACAGAGCCAGTGGGAAAGGGATATTGGCAACATTTAAATTGTATAGAGAGAGTCCACATAGCATCCCAAAGAGGAAATATCTCTTCTTCTCAAATTGAGGCTGGAAAAGGAGAAGGAAAACTAAACCCTAATATATTATAAATAATCAATATTCAATAGGATAATTAGATTAGTAAAAAATGTTTTTGGTTCCCTTTTCTAAGGTCACAATGAAGAAACAAAATGGGCGTCAAGAAAATAAAAAATTGAGGTTCTTCCACAGGCTATAATACAACTCAAAATTCTTCCTTAAGTTAAAATACAACGTAAGAGTTCACAATATAAAATAAATGAATTTACGTTTTGTTAGTAATAGCATATCTAAAATAAAAAAATATGGCCGGATAGCCTTATAAACTAAGGTTTCAATATAGTATTTAATTTTACAGACTTTGCTTCAAATTTATGTGGAAAAACAACACTGTAGAAAAATGGATGAACTCTATCTACACAGTCAGTGGGCATCAGGCATGCCAGATGTGTGTCAGATGAGTAGTGTCCCTTTGGCAATATAGCCGTCAACCTAGGTGTGCTTATGGGGACAAGCGTGTGGATCAGGGAAGGTGATGGATGCTGTTGACTGTGAATATGGGTGGAAGGAAGAAGAAAAGAGTCCTGACGATACTGGCTTCACTCTCCTCTCTGCACTGGCCACATCCGCCCTGCCATCACTATAGCCCAGCCAAGAGATAACGAGCCTGCTAACTCTTGTAGGATTTCTATTCCAGCGCCAGCCTTGCTGTTAGTAGGTGCATGACTCCGGGCCACTGACTTAGTATGCGCCTCAATCTACTTGCCTGATTTTCTTCTTAGAGCAACTGTGAAGATAAATGTTAAAATGCCTTTGAATTTTGAAAATGAGTTAAACATGTAATACAAGTAGTCTCCCAAGGTGGCCTCCTCTAACACATTCGGTCTTATTTCCCGAACCTTGAACGTGTCCCCTGGTTCTGGCGAAGTCTCTTCACTGAGACTTAACATGAATCAGATTTTTGTCTGTTTTCTACCTAGCAGTACAGTACAATGCTTAAAAGTAAGGGCTTTGTCTACTCCTGATTTCATATCCTAGCTTTGTCACTTGCTAGTTGAATGTCCTTAGTTTTTTTTAATCTCTCTGAGCCCCAGTTTATTTGTAAAAACAAAACAAAACAAAAAACTTATCAAATTGGACAATTTATGTGCTGTTTATTATATCTTGAGTATGCTTAATTAAAATGTTTAAAAATATAGTGTGTATACAGATTACCTGGGGATCTTTTAAAATATGTGTTCTGATCTGAGCTAGGGCCTGAGGTTCTACTTTTCATCCAGCTCCCAGGTGGTGCTTGAGCTCCTGGTCTGTGGGCCATATTTTGAGTAGCAAGATACAGTACCTAACTTTACATTATTACATATTGTTCTCATGTTGCAGTATATGATATACTTTTTCTGTTTTGAAAAACCGTAGGAAAACAAGTGAAAGACTTACACTGACAGGAAACCACATGTAGGAACTCTCTTCAGGATACATAAACATTCCATAGTCTTTCTTGGTCATCTCTTCAAATATACAGTGGAAGAACTCGGACTTGACTCCGCTACCCACGGAACGAATTTCTTTGGTAAATTCAATCTGAGGAAAGAGAACACTTCCAGGATTAAAATAACAATGCCCTGACCTTGATGGAAATATTTCAAACCTCCTGCAGTCACCAGAATCCCCAGAATCCCACACCCCTTACACAACTGCAATCTGTTCTCCCTCAGTTTGCTACTGAGAAGCTGATGCCATGAACCTATTTATTGTCAGATTATTGACTGTTGAGTGCAGGGGTCCTTTACAGTGCCACATGAGCCAAGTGAAGGACATGCTAGCAAGACACAGCACTCACTAATTACGTTGACCAGCTTTTTAAACCAAATCTTGATGTGCTTTAATCCCCTGGGGCAATACATTCCCCTGAATCTTCTCTCTCGTTTGTCTTCATTGCATCCTTCAGACTTTTCAACATTGGCTCCAGTCAACCACTATGTGATTTCTCCTGCCTCTGCTCTCATCAGACCTTCTGATAAACAGCCCTCCCAGTCAGCCTGGCCATGGCATCTTTAGAGGAACCATCATAACTGACTGCCCATATCCCTTGTGTGGGAAATCAATATGAACTAGTCCCTCTATCCTAATGTCCACCTTTGGACTTCGTGGCCCAGTATACTCCCAGTTCTCCTCTCTAACTACACCTTCTCTACTTCCTTTCCTGGCTAATTTCTTTATATGTTTTTAGTATAAGCATCACTATGCTTGACTAGGAATTCTCTTTTTGCCTGGAAGACCTTATCTATTGCCCCAGTGATCAACAGAGTCCTTGGCCATAGACCATCATCTGCAAGGGCCTGCCTCACATTCCATCGGGGCCTCCCAATGCAAGATAAGCTTATGTCTGATTTTCTTATTCTGCTCATTTGCACTAGCAAGTCTGCCTTCACCATGGTCAGGCCTCAATCATGATGGGCCCTGACATGTTGCCTTGTTCAGAATCTATATTTTGATCGGATCTGTTTTGAAGTTTACCTTTATACCTCTTTTCTTTTTTATCCCCTCTAAGCAGAGTCATTTTCTTTTTTTTCTTATGCAAAAACTTTGTTTTTCATAATTTTCTTCCATTTTCCCCCTTTAAATAGAGTTTACTTGTAGAGCAGTTTTTTGTTTTGTTTTGTTTTGTATTTTTCTGAAGTTGGAAATGGGAAGGCAGTCAGACAGACTCCCACATGCGCCCGACTGGGATCCACCTGGCATGCCCACCAGGGGGCGATGCTCTGCCCATCTGGGGCATTGCTCTGTTGTGACCAGAGCCATTTTAGCACCTGAGGCAGAGGCCATGGAGCCATCCTCAGCACCTGGGCAAACTTTGCTCCAATGGAGCCTTGGCTGTGGGAGGGGAAGAGAGAAACAGAGAGGAAGGAGAGGGGGAGGGGTGGAGAAGCAAATGGGCGCTTCCCTGTGTGCCCTGGCTGGGAATCGAACCTGGGACTCCTGCACGCCAGGCCAACACTCTACATCTGAGCCAACCGGCCAGGGCTTGTAGAGAAGTTTTAACTGCACACACACACACACACACACACACACACACACACACACAAATTAAGGATTAATTAGAAGGGAGTTCCCTTTTCCTCTATGCCCCCACACATTCATGGTCTCCTCGACTAACAACATCATTTTCTATTCATTTCCTCATAATCAAGATTTAAAGGAAAGCAGGTACAGAGGGAGATATATAACTAGAAAGCCTGGCTTATAAAATAGTGTTTTTGTTTCCCATCAGAGAACCCCTGCTGGGAAATATCCTCTCCTCTCTGAGTCTCACCCCCAGGTTCTGGTTTCTTCTTTGAGAACCTAACTCTTCCCCTCATGGCTGATATCAGGAAAACCCGCTCCCTTCTGAACAGAGCCCAGCTCTAACCCACAGAGTTAGTCATCATTTTATGGTCTCAATAGGGCAAATAACTGGCTGGTTGGCTCAGTGGTAGAGCGTCGGCCTGGCATGCAGGGGTCCCGGGTTCGATTCCCGGCCAGGGCACACAGGAGAAGCGCCCATCTGCTTCTCCACCCCTCCCCCTCTCCTTCCTCTCTGTCTCTCTCTTCCCCTCCCGCAGCCGAGGCTCCATTGGAGCAAAGTTGGCCCGGGCACTGGGGATGGCTCCTTGGCCTCTGCCCCAGGTGCTAGAGTGGCTCTCGTCGCAACAGAGTGACGCCCCGGAGGAGCAGAGCATCGCCCCCTGGTGGGCAGAGCGTCGCCCCCTGGTGGGTGTGCCAGGTGGATCCCGGTCGGGCGCATGCGGGAGTCTGTCTGTCTCTCTCCGTTTCCAGCTTCGGAAAAATACACAAAAAAAAAAAAATAGGGCAAATAATGTGAAGTACCACACAATAAAATTCCTACAGTGACCACTAAGGATGAAGTGCAGGATGGCTAGTTAGAACCAATATAGTAGTGTGAAGTCTATAGTTAAAACTAGAGCCAAAATGTAGGAGATGGATCTGTTCCATGTGCTGCTTGTTGATTGCATTAACTGCCCCAATTCTTCACCTTCCTTGAACATGTCTTTTGCATGTGACTTTGCAGTTCCTTCCATTAAGGAGGCTGAGTATATTTCACCAGCACTTGATAGAAGTTCAGCAGTGAGACCTGCTCTGATGAAAGCAGTTTGCTGTGTTATCTCGAACCTCTGGCACTGCTATGAGAAGAACATGCTTGCTGGTACCAGGAAGAAAATGGAAAACCTAGGAAGCAGAGCCAAAATGCCCCTAGCCAACTCCCAAACATGTAAACATATGCATTCAAAATCTGCAAAGCCACCCAGATGAGTTCAACCTAGATCAGCCAATCCTCAACTGATTGCAGGCAAAATAAATTACTGTTATTTTAAGTCATTAAACTTTGGGATGGTTCATTATGTGGCATTTTTATAGTCATAGGTAGCTACTAGTTAAATCATAATCCCACTGTTCAACTATACATCCCATAGCTTTTCTGTGAAGGGTAAGTGAGGAATTCAGGAAATCATAAGGCTGATAACTGTAGTTGCAAATGCAGGCTCTTCCTTTGCTATATAATATAAATGCTTCCTTCCCGCATTAGTAAAATTGCCCAGTGAGATATTTTACTGTACCACTAATGCTTTCCTGAGGTCAGTGACTTCAGCTTGGCTTAACTGACGAACAGTATCTTCAATTAGGTGACATCGTCTGACTCGAAGTAAAAATTTGGGTGAAGAGAATTCACTCGTTCCTGGTGGAATAATTTGCGCAAGATGCTCTAATTCCTAGAAAAAGAAATATTTTAGAAATCTCATAGGAATATTAGGAAGTATTGAATACCTCAAAGAAACGTCTTCTGTCTGATATACACTCATACTATAATTATTTAGTGAAAAGAGCATCATAGGTACACTATGGAAGATAAAAAGATGGTAGATCTGAGAAACTATGGTACCCAAAAATTGTGTACAAGGGATTAATCATCTTGGATGTACAGGGAAGTAATTAAAAGCTATCTTGGATCACTTGTTAAACATGATTCTTAAAGCAATAGTGATGTTCAACATGCTGAGACAGTCACTCCTCAGTCTTAAGAAGAAGAGTTGTTACACACTAATCCTCAAGAATATAGGGCAGTTTAGGAGTTCAGGGATAATGTTAGAATGTAGAAAAAATCTACAGGAAAAACTTGCTCAGAGAAGATTCTTCTTCAAATAACTATGATCCACCTACTGAATGTGCATGAAAACTTCCTAAAACTATACCAGTGGTGGCCTCACTTTGTACCTAGCATTGTTCTCTGTCACCCTACATAGTACTTCCATTAAACTTTTTTGAATTCTCAACAAATCCACACCACTTGAGTCCCCTGATCTTGTTTCTGCGGACCTGTCTTGGATTATAAATCTAGTGTTGGAATTACTATGCTTGCTTTGACCTTTAACATTCCTCTAGGGTTTCTGCTATCTCATGAGGACAATAAAGGACTGATATACCAATGCCACCATTGTGACAGCTAGACTGGTGGACAATAGCTGTCCTATTCCAGTTTTCCAGGCTGGTTGTGGTTGCCCATATTAGTACTCTACAAACATCTCAGAGAAGTGTATGTGTGGTTCTGGGTTTGGGAAAGCCCAGTCCCAGATTTCTGCCACCAATCTCTACTGAGAAATTATATGTGATTCCATTAGATTCTTCTTGCTGTTCCCTAAGTATTTATTGTGAAGCTCCACATCAATTGGGGGATGGAACAAGTGCCATTTCTTGTTCTTCTTGGTAGTGGGTCATCTCCTCCTGTGCTCAGGAATCTGCAGCAATGGGACACTTCAGCAACTCTGACTGCTAAGTGACATGTCCCAAGGCTCTGAATGAAGGAACTGGCCGATAATATCCTGCAGTGACTCTAGCAGGGGCAGGTCTATGTGTCCTATTGTAGGCCCAGCCTTCTCTCACCTAACCAAGAATTGGACTTGTAACCTGTATACAGTATTATTTTCCAGTTTCTCTACTCCCACTCTCCATGTATAGGTGTCCCATTTCTACATTTGTGCATTTGAACTAATTATAATAAACATAGCTTACAATTTGACTATGTCTATCATATCTTCTCTGGAGGACAGGATTCTGGAGTCTGCTTTCTGACTTCACCCATGACAGCTACAACTAAGTTTTCTTTTCCTAAAGCACTTCCCAAAGCCTCATGATGTGTAAACTGCCTGGGTCCAGTATTCACTCAACCCTCAGTAACACAAAATTGCTACAGAAGAAAATAACACAGAGGGAAAGATTTGCTTAAAGGGAACTTAAGAGGACGTTACAATTGGGAATGAAAGATTTAATATATTTTCTCCCATTGCCAGGAATGTCAGAAAAGTTGTTTTTTTTAAAGGGGGCTGGAAAAGAAGAGATGACCAAGTCTAATCTGATGACAGACACTAATAACGATCCCCAGGAGAGTCATTCTCTGTGGACTGTTTTTAGCAAGATGTACCTTGTCCCTCTAGGTTGCTTATTATAAATAAATGTGGCATTTATGGATTTATCAGCTATGGCTCATTGGAAAATGTTAATAAAAGCTACACAATTAATACAGTATAAAAATGGAATGTTTTATTACTGAAATGACTCCTTTTGTGCATGTGATATTCCAGACTTTTCCATGTTTCACATAGATGCCCTATGTCCTTTGAATTATTAGTAAAAGTAATGGGTTTATTTCTGATTCCTGTGAGTCTTTAAAGTATAAACATCAGAGAAAATAGATAGGAACCTTTCCTGAGGAATAGCCTAGAAAACAAGCCTCAGCAATCAAAAAATATTCGAAAAATCTTTAGCATAATGTCTGGGCATGGAGTGAGCATGACTGTGAACTACGGCTGAGGATGGTAAGAGAGGTAAATAGCATGCACGTGTTCTGTGGAAATAATACAGATACCAGAAAATGAACAGAAGAGAAAATGGAGAACGGAATAAACTCACTAGGAATAAAAGGATAGCAGCTGGGGCTTACAAATCAAGCTCCAGGACTCTTAAGCAAATATGAAAATCCAAAGACTAACAACTAAGAACATCATATTGTCAGTAAAACTGTACAGCGGAGAGAAAAAGAGCAGTTAGTCTATCATTTCAGTATTTCTCACAGTAGGAAAACAATGGATATTATCTAAAGAAAGCGACAGTTCAGGGATCATATAATAATGAGAAGTTAAAATTAAATTGAAATATATGGTTAACCCACTGAGTTGGAAAAGATCACAAAGCTTGGTAACACTGCATTGGTGAGAGTGTAAAAGAAGCATTTCCTACATTGATGGTAGTAACAATACGTACAACTTCTGTGCACAGAACATTTAATAATTAATAAAATGGATTAAGTATCATTCTGCCTTTCTATATGGATAACTTTTCAGGGTAGCCGAACAACCCTGATTGGTGAAGAAAAGTTCTTTACAGGATTTAATTCACAAGTTTGGAAGAAATTATAATGTTAGAAATATCACTATTTTGTAAACCTCAACAAAAACAATGGGTGAAATTATTAAATAAACAGTTGACGGGAAACATTGCAATGGAAAAACCATGTAGTTTCCAACTGAACACACTGCTTACTCTCAGCATAAATAAGAGGGAAATAACCAGAAATAATGCACTGAAGCATGGAGACGTGAGAAGCATGTGGGCCCTGGGACTTGCTTCAATATAATTCAGCACAAATACCAATAACTACAAAAACAACAAAAACCATAAATGAAAAGGGGGCAAAATGCTGATAACTGATCAGACTTTGTCATGGGGTTCATTACAATGTTATCTTTCTTTGGTATATGTTTGAAATTTTACAAGATAAAAAAAAATAAGACATGCATACCCGCTTTTTTAAATCAGAATCCGCTTGCCATAATTTAATTTTGGATAGCAAATTAAAGATAAATGGAAATTCACTGAAAATAATGGGACTGAAGCTTCCTGATGATATCTAAAAAACAAACAAAGATAACCATTTTGACAATTAAAAGAAGAAACAAGCTTGATTTCTTTAACTCATCATCTTTAATTATTTCCCTCTGTACTTTTTGAATCTGTTTTTAAGACTCCAAATTATTTAGAAACAAATTTCTAGGAAAATGCATTTGTTTTATGAATGAAACATGTTTAAATTTTCAATGACCATCTAATTTAGGAAATTCAGCATTGCAATAAGAATATTTTCAAATATTGATTTATCTGAGAGAAACCTACACAGCTACTAATGTGTCCCCCTTTAAAGTATGAAAATATTCAGAGGTAAAAATGTTACTCTTACCTGATTATTATCCCTACATGCCATTCTTCTTCTTTCTTCATAGAAGTTCAACCAATTGGAAAGTTCATTTATGTTGAAAGTATTCTCTGGTAGTTGACAGTTAGCTTTGTTTACCTTAAAGAGAATACAACCTATAAATATCATTTGCTATTAACCAATGATTTAAGCTATTATGTATATGTGGCTATAATAGCAGAATAGAGATCAACCCAATGCATTTATCAATGATGAAGTAGAGTTTTTGATCTATCATTTCTCCAATTTTCACTAATATTGTAAGAGATATAAGATGTTGGCAGTTGAGATAATAAAACAATTCCTAGGGCACAGGTTTACTGGAAACAGTTTCTAGATCTTGAGTATAAAAGAATCATAATAACACAAGGTACTTTTGACAAATTCAGCTCTTTTTCCATTACTTAGTGAATATTAATTCAGTATACACTATTTGTTAAGTGTGGGACAACACATAAGCTCAAAAGTGTCCTGGCTTACACATAGCTTACTGTCTAGTATAATAGTTGGCAAACTCTTACTTAAATCCAGAAAGTAAATATTTTGAGAGTGGGACCAAACAGTCTCTGGTGCAACTATTCAATCCTGCCATTTTGTAGCATAAAGTAGTCATAGACAGTATGTAAACATATGATTGTGGATGTGTTTCTATAAGCTTCCATTAGCCGTCAACTACCAACCAGTGATCCATGGCCTAGTAGGTTAAAAATCAGGCATCTAGGATACAGTTTCTCATTGAAGAAGGACTTAAGGGGTTCTAGAAGGCCTCTCACAGACATGCTGGAAAATCAGTAATCTAAAGCTCCATCAAATCAGTATGTCCACCAGGGGGCAATGCTCAGCCTATTTGGGGTATTGCTCTGCTGCAACTGGAGCCATTCTAGAGCCTGAGGCAAAGGCCATGGAGCCATCCTCACCTCCCGGGCCAATTTTGCTCCAATGGAGCCATGGCTGCAGGAAAGGAAGAGAGGGGGAAGGATGGAGAAGCAGATGGGCACTTCTTCTGTGTGCCCTGCCTGGGAATTGAACCTGGGACTTCCACATGCCTGGCCAAGGCTCTACCACTGAGCCAACTGTCCAGGGCCACTCCATCAAATCAAACAAATTCAAAGGATAGAAGGCAAGAAGTAAAGATTCTAAGAACATCAATTAAGTAGAAAAAACCCAGATGTATAGAAGAGAGAATCTACAAGTAAAATTGTTGGTTCTTGGGTACTTGAAGCAGTGGGGGGGGACTACATTATCAAGTACATGATTTTCTAACCATTTTTCTGTACATCTGAGACTAATACAGAATAATATTGAATGTAAAATGTAATTGAATAGATAATAATAAGTAATCCTTTTTAAGGTTGGTTCTTTAAAAAACAAACAACAACAACAAGACTGATCCAGGAAGAAAAAAAATATCAAAGAACTAATATCAGAAATAAAAAGTACACATCACAGAGAGAAGTCCATTACAAAACATCTTAAGTCCTCATAGTTTCTCTTTTTAAATCCCCAATCATTTTATGCCAAGTATTTCTCTTTTATATATTACTTTAAAAAATATTTGACACCACATGATTCATATTTGTCTTCTTAAGACTCCAATTTGCCATTCACAATAGCGCCAAAACCAATGAAATACTTTAGGAATCAATTTTAATCAAGGGGGGTGAAAGATCTGTACATTGAAAACCAGAAGTCCCCTGATAACAGAAGTTGAAGAAAATGGAAAGATATTCTGTGTTCACAGGGTTAGAAAAATTAATATTGTTAATATGTACATAATACATAAAGATTCAATGCAATTTCTCTCAAAATTCCAATTGCATTCTTCACATAAGTAGGAAAAACAATTTTAAAACTTGTATGAAACCACAAGACCCTGAACAGACTAACCAATGCTAAGAAAGAAGAATAAAGCTAGCAGTTTCACACCTCCTGATTTATAACTGTACTACAAAGCTATAGTGATCAAAATAGTATGGTATTGGCATAAAAATGGACACACAGACCAACAGAACAAAATCAATAGCCCAGAAATAAATCCTTGCATATTTGACAAGGGAGCCAAGAATATTCAATAGGGAAAGGATAATCTCTTCAATAAATTCAGCTGGGAAAATTAGAAAACCACATTCAGAAGAATGAAGTTGGACCCCTATCTTATCCCACTCAGAAAAATTAGCTCAAAATGCTTTAAAGACTTAAACATAAGCCTAAAACCATAAAACTCCTGGAAGAAAACATAGGGGGAAAGCTCCTTGACATTGGTCTTGGCAGGGTTTTTTTTTGGCTATGACACCAAAAGCAAAACTAACTAAATAAACTGGATCAAATTAAAAAATATATACACAGCAAAAAAGCCAAAGCAAAACAAAAACACTCAACAAAATGAAAGGCAACCTATGGAATGTGAGAAATTATCGCAAATATGCATCTGATAAGGGATTGGCATCTAAAATATATACAGAACTCATACAGCTGAGCAAAACCCATTCTGATTATGAAATAAGCAGAGGAACCGAATAGGTATTTCTATTCAGATGGCCAACAGGTACATGAAAATGTGCTCAACATCACTAATCATCAAGGAGATGCAAATCAAAACCACAAGGAGATTTCACCTCATAGCTATTAGAATGGCTATCGTCAAAATGACAAAAGATAAGTGTTGAGGATGTAAATAAAAGGGAACTCTTGTGCATTGTTGGTGGGAATGTAAATTGCAGCAGCCCCTATGGAAACATCTTGAAGGTTCCTCAAAAAATTAAAAACTGAACTATCATATGACCCAGTAATCCCACTTCTGGAGATATATCCAAGGAAAATTAAGTTATTATCTTTAAGGGATCTCTGCCCACCCATGTTTATTGCAGCCTTGTTTACAATATCCAAGACAGAGAAACAGCCTAAGCATCCATGGATGAATAAATGAATAAAGAATATATACTATATACATACATACATATACATAGATGTCTTTTTACAGAGACAGAGAGAGGGATAGACAGGAACGGAGAGATGAGAAGCACCAATCATTAGTTTTTCTTTGCGCATTGCGACACCTTAATTGTTCATTGATTGCTTTCTCATATGTGCCTTGACTGCGGGCCTTCAGCAGACTGAGTATAACCCCTTGCTCAAGCCAGTGACCTTGGGTCCAAGCTGGTGAGCTTTGCTCAAACCAGATGAGCCCGCGCTCAAGCTGGTGACCTCGGGGTCTCGAACCTGGGTCCTCCGCCTCCCAGTCCGACGCTCTATCCACTGCACCACTGCCTGGTCAGGCGAGAGAAAATTCTTACATTAGCAAAAACATGAACAGAACTTGAGGACATTCTGCTAAGTGAGATAAGACAGACAGAGAAAGACAAATACTGTATGAATTCACTTATATGTGGAAGCTTAAAAAGCTGAACTAATAGAAACAGAAAGTAGAATGATGGTTGTCAGAAGCTTGGCAATGAGGAAAATGCGGAGATTATAAAGTAATACAAACTTCCAGTTATAAAATGAATGAATTCTGGAGACCTAATGCAGAGCATGGGGATTATAGTTAACTGCACTGTACTATATACTTCATTATTACTGAGAGAGGAGAAATTAAGTGTTATCATCACAATAAAGAAATGGTAATTATTTGAGGTAATGGAGGTATTACCTCAAATTACACCAAAGCTATGGTGGTAATCATTTGTAATACATAAGTGTATCAAATCAATACACAGCACACCTTAAACTTACACAATGTTATGTGTCAATTATATCTCAATAGAGCTAGAGAAAAAAACAAATATACTACTTTAGAAATATTGTACTACATTAGTACTTCTGAAAAGCAATAGGTCACATTTTCTCCTATTGAGGTTGCTATTTTGTGGTGAAATTTGCTTTGATTGCCATTTAGCAATTTGTATTTATAAAAGCATCTTATTTTAGCTAATTTTTAAATTGAATAGTACCAATTTAATTCTCTTGTTTTATTTAAAATAAGAGAATTAATCAAATACCGGTTGGCTCAGCGGTAGAGCGTCGGCCTGGCGTGCGGGGGACCTGGGTTCGATTCCCGGCCAGGGCACATAGGAGAGGCGCCCATTTGCTTCTCCACCCCCCCCCCCCTTCCTCTCTGTCTCTCTCTTCCCCTCCCGCGGCCGGGGCTCCATTGGAGCGGGGATGGCCCGGGCGCTGGGGATGGCTCCTTGGCCTCTGCCCCAGGCACTGGAGTGGCTCTGGTTGCTGCGGAGCGACGCCCTGGAGGGGCAGAGCATCGCCCCCTGGTGGGTAGAGCGTGGCCCCTGGTGGGCGTGCCGGGTGGATCCCGGTCGGGCACATGCGGGAGTCTGTCTGACTGTCTCTCCCCGTTTCCAGCTTCAGAAAAATACAAAAAATAAATAAATAAATAAATAAATAAATAAAATGCTCTGGCTCAACCCTATCCTCCAACAGTCATTAAGTTTATTAGTAGCTGTTGGTAAAATATGTTTGTAAATATGATATATATGTTTGCTCGCTTATAGTTTGCATTGGGTGTGGGAGACAGGCTGTAGGCCGGCAAAGTCATTATAGCCTAAAGCTTAGTTTTAAGACTAAGCCTTTCCCTCCCTTTTAATACTAAGATCTTTTGAAAACTAAGCTTTTCCCCACACCCTTGACATGATGTGAGGTGGTGCACTCTTATGAGAAATCTCATTTATGTCTCAGATAAGTGACTTTGCATCAGAGACTTCCTTATTTGTATATTGGCTTAAAGGTTTGGATTTCTACACAATAAAATGAGGGCAGACCAGGGGCTTTCTCTCTTGGTTCCTGAAATTAGCATTGCAGAGGAGAAGCAGACAAGATGGTGGAGTGCTGAAGGAGAAGCCAGTTTGTGCAGAGTTTGTGCAGAGAGAAGGAGATGGGGAACAGAGGTGAAAAAGGCTGGTGAGGTAGAAACCTTTGATTCTAGGAATACTCGGATGAATCAGTGGCTTTGGGAGCCCTGAATGGAAAGGGAAGTGTTTTCACACTGTGTGTATTTCTTGCCCGCGGGGTGCAAGCTAGGATTAAAGGTCATGGCCCACCAGTTCTTGGCTCCGTTGTTTCATTACCATCTGTCCAAATCAAACCTGAACCTGCATGGGCCAGGCGGCTGTGATGGTGACTGTGGCTACTGGCCATACATTTGGCGTAGTCTCTGGCAGGATTTGGATCAGTTTGGTATGGAGCCACCACCACCTTTGAGCACTGGAGTAGAGGACTGGCTGCTGTTATGGTTCCCCATGGCTGTCCTTTTGGGGACCATAGGCTGGCTGACTATTACAGCCATGAGTGAGGAAACTGAGAGCTTGTGGAAGAGGCTGCCCAGGACCTGCAAACCGAGCAGTGGAAGGAGCTGGAGCAAATGTGGGAGAAACAGATGCCGACCCTGGAGCTGGAGCAAGCACTGAAGGAGGCCGACCAGGTTCACGAGATTCGCTTGGAAATGGAGCAGCCGCTGGAGAAGGTTCATGAGTTGTAGCTTGCCCTGGACGTTGTGGAGAGCCAGCTGCAGCAGGAGGCGGGGGCTGAGGCCGGGGCTGGGGCTGCAAGGCCTGCAGAGCAGAAGGCAGTGGCAGCCAGGGGCTGAAGCCTAGCAGCAGGAGCTGGTATTTTCAGTTCCTCTTTGGAGGATGAGGAGAATCGACCTGGAGTTGCAATCCACAGTCTCCAGAAGGTAAGAGCCCAGCAGCAAGGAGTTCTTACTGTGCTCCTGGTAGGTCTGCGATTTTGGGACATAGGGCTGGCTGCCATCATGCTCTCTGGAGCAGAGATGGAAATGCTGACTGCCATTGCCACATGTCCCTCCTTGAGACAGTGTAAGACCTGCCAGGATGGCAGGGATGAGGGGGGTGGCTGAGGCCCCATGTGCATGGACTGATTCCTGGACTATGACCAGAGTGGGCACTGGCTCCTTTGTTGGAAGGACTTACAGATTTTGGACAATGTGAAATACTCTGATGGGGTTGGGGGGTGGCTTTGCTGGAGGCCCTCCCCTGCCCTAGGAAGCTTTTCCCGTGGCTAGAAAGAAGTCCGAGGACATTTTGCACTTTTGGCAAAGTGCTCAGACACTGATGAAATGTACTTTTGTAATTGTTGAAACTCTATGAGTTATGTTATTGTTGCAATTTGTGTAATGTGCCTAATTGCCTTATGCAGGAATACCTGTGCTTTAGATTGTGAAGTAAGCAAAAGAGGTGGAATGTCAGTAGCCTAACCTTTTTCTTTTTAAGTGAGAGGAAGGGAGATAGTGAGACATACTCCCACATGTGCCCCAACTGGGATCCACCCAGCAACCCTTGTTTGGGGCCAATGCTCAAATCAACCAAGCTATTTTTAGCTCTTGAGGCTGACCACTGGGACCAACCTAGCTATCCTCAGCTCCCAGGGCATCACTCCAAACAAGCCACTGGCTGTGGGAGGAGAAGAGGGAGAGAAAGGGGAGAGGAAGGGGGAGAAAAGCAGATGGTCACTTCTCCCATGTGCCCTGACTGAGAATTGAACCCAGAACATTCATACACTAGGCTAACGCTCTATTCACTGAGTCAACTGGCCAGGGCCAATAGTAGCCTAACCTTGATTACTTCTATATTATGCTATGTACTCTAATGAAAAAGCGAAATCATTCTCATATTTGAGTATTTGCATATCTAATAAATTCTATATAATATGTAAGGTAGTCCTTCTGAGTCTATCTGGTTAGCAAAACAAGCAAAATTTTAAATTCTGAAAGGCTAAATAAAATATTTCTTTCTGCTGTGAAAAACATAACAAGACTGATTGGCTGAAACCTAAGAGATTTGGTAAAATGGTATATAAATTCGTTTAGGAACCCTTACCTTATATACTATCTTCATCACTCCTAGAAGAGCTTTAACATTGCAGTGACTCTGTTCTGTTTCAGTCCAATAATTCAGGTGAGCAGTGATGGCTGATTTAAGCATCTGCACCAGAGTGTTGAGAGAAGATTCTTGCAAAGATGCCCAACACTGCTCTGAAGGGTGTAGAACAGCCATGTAAATATTTACTCTGCCTCCTCCCCCCAAAATCCTCCCTCAGTTTCTACTGGGTCCTTTAATGTGAGAAATAGAAAATATTTCACATTTCTAATGGTATAACCCATAAAATATGTTTTGTAAGGATATCATCCTGGACCATATTTATTACAGAAAAAAATTTTCTCCCTGATTAGGTATCATTGGAATTAAAAACTCAAATTCAGGATTCTGAAGAAATGATAGTTTACATTTATGCTTGATTACTTGATAGATCTCATGTTTCATGATTTTCAAGTTAAAAATTGATAAGGTTATTTATAAAGTCTGAAGACATATAGGTGAATACACACATATAAACATATATGTCAGCAAGGATATTTTCAATATATAAAAAATAATATATATTATCTATGTCTTTAAACTTTATAAATACCTGGTATATATGGATATGGTTTTTAAATTATATCAATAATAATATTTTATATAGTATTACTGAGGTTACAATCTTGATTATTGTACCTTTGAAGGACAATTCTCAGAAAATAAACTTATCCATTGTTAAAATGTATTATCAAACTAATGTCATTAAAATAGTTGACCCAGCCTGACCAGACAATGGCTCAGTGGATAGAGTATCAGCCTGGGCTGCAGAGGACCCAGGTTTGAAAACCTGAGGTTGCCAGCTTGAGCACGGGCTCATCGGCTTGAGCGTGGGCTTGCTGGCTTGAGCTTGGGTTCATAGATATGACCCCATGGTCACTGGCTTGAGCCCAAAGGTCACTGGCTTGAGCCCAAGGTCACTGGCTTGAGCAAGGGGTCATTTGCTTTGCTGTAGCCCCAGGTCAAGGCACATATGAGAAAATAATCACTGAACAACTAAGGTGCTGCAATGAAGAATTGATGCTTCTCATCTCTCTCCCTTCCTGTCTGTCAGTCCCAACCTGTCCTTCTCTCTGTCTCTCTTTCTTTCTGTTTCTGACACACACACACACACACACACACACACACACACAGTTGACCGAAATGTGTGAAAAGCAGATCAGTGTAGCACACATTCCATAAATGGATTCAAATACACATGAGACTTTAGTATATGATAAAGGTGGTATTACATATTAGTGGAAATAAAACAGTTCATTCGATAGATGTCTGGGGACAAGTGGAAACTGATCCAGAAAAGAATCAAATTTAATCAAGATAAACTTCATCTGGATCAAAGTTTTAAACATAAAAATGAAACATTAAAAATTCTAGTAGGGCCCTGGACACATAGCTTGGTTGGTTAGAGCAGGGGTCAGGAACCTATTTGGCTGAGAGAGCCATGAACGCCACATATTTAAAAATGTAATTCCACGAGAGCCATACAATGACCCATGTATGTTACGCATTATCCAATAAAAATTTGGTGTTGTCCCAGAGGACAGCTGTGATTGGCTCCAGCCACCCACAACCATGAACATGAACGGTAGGAAATGAATGGATTGTAATACATGAGAATGTTTTATATTTTTAACGTTATTATTTTTTTTATTAAAGATTCGTCTGCGAGCCAGATGCAGCCATCAAAAGAGCCACATCTGGCTTGTGAGCCATAGGTTCCTGACCCCTGGGTTAGAGCATGGTCCCTATACACAAAGGTTGCTTTAGTCAGTCACATATAGGAACAGATAGATGTTTCTATATGTGTCAGTCTGTCTCTATCTTCCTTCCCTTCTCTCTAAAATAAATAAAAAATAAAAATAAAACATGACTTCTGAGTTGGACTATCGCATCTTTAAAAAAAAATTCTAGTGGGAGCATGGAAACTTTTCTTTTAAATTTCAGAGTGAGAAAGTCTTTTTGAAGTATGATCCAAACTCACATATAGTAGACTTTATAAAAATATGTTTAAATAATTGTGCATGGCAAAAGTACCACAAAGTAAAAGCAGTTTTTATAACCTAAAAAAAAAAATTTGTAACTTATATTGTTGAAAAAGGATCAGCTGCCTTAGAAACCTAAAACCTCCCAAATAAAAAAGTAAAATACTAACAAATGGAAAAACGAGCAAGAGGGAAAAACTGATAGCTCTCTGAATATGATATACAAATGGAACTGAGATATAAGAAAACCAACACAACCTCATTCATAATGAGAAAATTAAAATTAAGAGATTCTTTTTTTCAGAATGGTAAAGACCAAAGTTTGGTAACACTGTAGAAAAATGCATGGGCTATTTCTCTCATATTTGTTGATGAAGCATAAACTGATACATCCTCTGTCAAAGCTGCCATGTTGTCCATTTCCAGGGGTGAAATTTATTCGACTACAATGTGAATGGTGGCTGCTTAGACTACAATGTAAAGAGTGGCCCAGACTTCTTTGGAGGGTCATTTGGCAAACAAATCTCTCAAAATTTAAAATGCAGACACATTTTGACCCAGTAATTTTGCTTTCTGGAATTTTCCCTGCTTGTTTAAATTTGTATATGTACAAAGAAATGCATGTTAGCACCGTTACAACAGCAAAAGTTTAGAAACAACTATTCTTTTTTTTTTTCATATTCCTTGTTGCCTTTAATTTAGTTTTTTTTTTTATTAATTTTAATGGGGTGACATTGATAAATCAGGGTACATATGTTCAGAGAAAACAGCTCTAGGTTAAGAAACAACTATTCTTATAGTATATCCTTCCAATAGAATATGATTCAGCCATTAAATAGAATAAGGCAGTTCTATAAGTCCACTAACAGAATGCTTTCCATGAGATTTAGTTAAATGGGAAAAAAACAAATGGCCAAAGAATGTGAATGGTATGCTACAATTCAAAGAAGAGAAACAATACATTTCTATATGTTTATATATATAAACAAGAGATTATATTCTATAACTTCTTTCTGGGAGGGAACTGAGTGGCTTATATTTCACTGAATATATATCCTTTACAACTTTTAAGCTTTGGGCCTTGAACACTACTAGCTTAAAATTGTATGGGGACATCCTGTGGTAGTAAATAAAATAATAAGAGCACAAAGCTTAACCCTTCTTTTTCATCACTTCTGCTTAAAATGTCTAATATTTTAAAACAACAGGAGCAAAAGAGCTTTCAAGTGGATTTACTGGATCTTCTATGGTTATTAAACTATGATATCAAAGCTATGTCCAAGTCTAAGGATTATACATGCCTTGTATGATAACATTAATGATTATAATAGCTTTCGGTTTATCTTTTCAATAATTCACATATCATGTTCTCAAATATTTGTTTATTTTGAAATCTTCTATCCAAATTTGGTACCACTTCTACTTCAGACAAGGACTCTATTGAGAGTACAGGTAAAGTGACATGAAGGTAATCAAACTTACTCAGGACTTGTAGAGATCTGTCACTCATTTTACAAACAGCTTCTGCAAATGGAACCACCAGACTTTGCCAGTTCCTACAATCATGCATCACAGGACATTCTGGGAGCAGAAGGAAAACTGATAATGCTTCCTGGTGTGGAGAGCGACAAGGAAGAGCTCTGAGTAGATTATCCCTGAGACATGTAGTTATCTGCAGTTGAAACAGAATCAGAGGAAAGCCCAGGATAAGTTTTAGGACCAAGGGTTTCATTCCACCACTTTCCGATTGGATCAATCATTAAGTGTTCCTGAGACCTATTGTTCATCACTCCTTGCATCCCAAATGCCCCTGAAGTAGTATGTGAGAACCATCCTCCCCATTTTATATTGGGATTCACGAGGAAATAAAAGTAAATCACATGTGCATGTATGTACTGAGTGACTCATAGAGGTTACTAAATTAGAAAGTGACAGAACAAGGATCCATACCCAGAGCTATCTGACTTAAAATCTACCATGGCAGAGAAAATGCCATATGTTCACCACACCAATCCGGTTTCAGCCTTTTCCTGGGTTCACAGAAAGATGGCATTTTCTAGCCTCTGCTGCAGTTAGCTGGGGCCATGTGACTGAGTTCTAGCTAACGCAATGTGCGTGTATAGGTGATGTATGACACTTCCAGGTATGGCCCCCTAAAACATCTCATGGCCTTACATACTCTCTTTCCTAATCTCCCAACCAAACACAAATACTAGAGGATTTAATGGCCCCAGAGCCTAGAACTCTAGAAAGACGGAACTTGGGTCACTCCTGAATTAAACCGTGCAGAGGTGGGAAGGGGAGCAGAATATGCCACCCTAAAATATGCCACTCTGGCATGAGGATCATTTTGAACTGAAGGCAAGTTAGAAAAAACAATTCCTGGCTTCCCTCCATCTACCTGAAAACAGAATATAAATTCTTTTGTGAAGATGTCCCCAACTTCCTGTACAGGAACAGGATAACAACCTTATCAGTAGTGATGAGCTGACGCTGAGAAAGAGTCTACACAAATAAACCTTACTAACCAGCTCTTTTCTCCCATTAGTTTCCCCATATACAGAGTGGGACAAAAGTAGGTTCACAATTGTTTGCAGAGAAAATAACACAATAATTAGCCCTGGCCTGGTCGCTCAGTTAGGTGGAGCATTTTCCCGATGAGCCAGGGTTGTGGGTTCCACCCCTGGTCGGAGCGCATGCAGGAATCAAGCAGTGACTGCATGAGTGGGTGGAACAGCAAATTGGTGCTTCTTAGTCTCTCTCTTAAAAAAATAACATTAGCCTGACCAGGTGGTGGTGCAGTGGAAAGAGCATCGGACTGGGATGCCGAGGACCCAGGTTCAAGACCCCGAGGTCACCAGCTTGAGCGCGGGTTCATCTGGTTTGAGCAAAGCTCACCAGCTTGGACCCAAGGTCGTTGGCTCGAGCAAGGGGTTACTTGGTCTGCTGAAGTCCCACAGTCAAGGCATATATGACAAAGCAATCAATGAACAATTAAGGTGTCTCAATGAAAAACTGATGATTGATGCTTCTCATCTCTCTCCATTCCTGTCTGTCCCTATCTATCCCTCTCTCTGACTCTCTCTCTGTCTCTGTAAATAAAATAAATAAATAAAAATAATCTAAAGAAAAAGAAAGAAAGAGCTCTAGCTAGCTAGCTAAGTTGGTTAGAGTGTCATCCTAATATGCAAGGTTGTGGGTTGGATCCATGATGAGGGCACATACAAGAAACAACCAATAAATGAACAAATGAATAAATAAGTGGAACAACACACTGATGTTTCTCCTGCTCTCCTTTCCTCTCTCTAAAAAATCAATAATTAAAAATATTTTATAGAAAAAAACCCTTAAAAATACAATAATTAATAAATAATAATATAAGAATGGACTGTTTCACGTACTTACAACTGTAAACTGAAACTCTTGCCCCACCTTGTGTTTGCCATCCCAAAATGTGGCGTCTCTAGCAGCTCAAAGTCCTTTTCCTTTGTCCTGTCATGCTCTACAAAATTAATGTACCTTGCTAAAATTCTATATAAGCCCAAGTTCTAACCATCCCTATAAATTACTCATCACTGAGTGTATATGAATGACACTACATGTGAATAAAATTCTGTTTTTCGTTTATTAAGTTGTCTTTTCTCAGTCTAATTTGCAGAACCCTAGCCCAGGCATGGCCAACATATGGCCCGCGGGCTGGATCCAGCCCGTGATTAAATTTTTAATATTTTTCGCACGACGCACTGTGGAAGTGAAATAAGTGGTACTTTTAAATCATTATACATAAACTATGATATCTAACCATTGTACAACAATGAAAGTTAAAATCTCAGCTACTCAGAAGCGGAAGTGTCTTTGATTATTGGAAATCGAGATATTTAAGAAGATAGTGATACGCAGAAAAGAATTCTGAGTGTGACTAATTTAGGGTTAACTTTTAATAATTGGCTGAATGGATTTGCGATACTTTTTTATTTTTTTAAAAAATTCCATTTTAAAGATTTACAACTTTTGTACTCGTCTGTGCAGTTTTTATAAGCAATTGAATAATGGAAAATATGGAAATTTAAAAAGCTTGCCAAGGAATATTTAGTACTTTTCAGCTCAACTTATATTTGTAAACCAACTTTTTCTTTAATGAATCTAAATAAAATACAACAAGATCAAGATTGAATGATTTACATTGGGAGGCTGTGTTAAGAATAGCTACTACAAGTATAGAGCCAGATATTAAAAAAATAATAGGCGATGCAAAGCGCCTCAACACGTCCATTAGTTTTTTTATTAATTTGTTGTACTAAATTACTTACATTTATTCATAAGCAAATTACATAATAAAATTTTGTTTACTTAAATGAATCATTTTTGTATTTAACATTTTTTAATTTTAATATTTCATCTGGCCCGTGAAAAAGTTTTATTTCTAATCTGGCTCAGGGGCAAAAACTGTTGGCCACGCCTGCCCTAGCCAATGAAACTAAAACGAATAAAGAAAAAATAGTTTTCTTCTCCCCTCATAGAGGCCTCCTATCTCCAACCCTCATGAGACTATGATGCAGGAAAGAACTCTTCATTATATTAAGCCACTGAAGTTTACAAGTTGTTTGTGACAACAGCTAGCATTATGTATTTTACTAGATCTTGAATACTCTTTAATGTCTGCCTCCATATGTCATAAGGGTTAAGTAAAATGATATATGCAACAATAATCTGTAAAGTACTATATATATATTGTTATTACATTAATGTTTCTAACAGTGTGTTTTCTCAGATGTCCAGAACATAATTTCTGTGGAATGCTAGAAGTATATATGGAAAAATAGTATCACAAATTCAAATAGACTCTTTGATTTACTAATGTGCATCACAATTCCATAATAGTATGTAGTGTTCCCAAAGTTGTTTCACTAAGAGCCCTTTTTCATGGAGCATCCTGTGAAACTAATATTCTTTGGAATTCACATTGAGAATAGCACTCCCAAGTTATTTCTCTTAATCATTTAAATAAATTTATTTTTAAAACATATTTGATAACATCTATTATCCTTTTTATAAAATTAAAAAAATTATTTCTTGATTTTAGAGAAAGAAGAAGAGAGAAATCTCATTTGTTGTTCCACTTATTTATGCATTCATTGGTTGATTCTTATATGTGCCCTCACCAGGAATTAAACCTATAACCTTCGTGTATCAGAATGATGCTCTAACCCAGTGGTCCTCAACCTTTTTTGGGCCATGGACCAGTTTAATGTCAAAAAATATTTTCACAGACTGGCCTTTAGGGTGGGATGGATAAATGTATCATGTGACCAAGACAAGCATCAAGAGTGAGTCTTAGACGGATGTAACAGAGGGAATCTGGTCATTTTTAAAAACTAAAACATCGTTCAGACTTAAATATAAATAAAATGGAAATAATGTAAGTTATTTATTCTTTCTCTGTGGACCAGTACCAAATGGCCCACAGACCGGTACTGGTCCATGGCCTGGGGGTTGGGGACCACTGCTCTAACCCAGTGGTAGTCAATCTGGTCCCTACCGCCCACTAGTAGGCATTCCAGCTTTAATGGTGGGTGGTAGCAGAGCAACCAAAGTATAAATAAAAAGACAGATTTAACTATAGTTAAGTTGTTTTATAAAGATTTATTCTGCCAAACTTAGCAAAAATCCAACATAAAGAACTTGGTAAGTAATTATTATTATATGCTTTAACTTGCTGTAACTCTGCTTTATAAATTTTATAAAGTAAAGTTACTTCCCTACTTTATAAATCACCATTACTGTGGAACCAGTGGGCGGTTAGAAAATTTTACTACTAACAGAGATACAAAAGTGGGCGGTAAGTATAAAAAGGTTGACTACTCCTGCTCTAATCAAATGAGCTACCTGGCCAAGGCCTTTACCATTCTTCTTCATCTTGAAAATAAAAATATAGTATCTGCTGCATATTAAGGAATATCCTCTCCCTTTCTCTTTCAAATGTAGAAACCTGAAATGGTTTAAAGATGACTTTAAATTGAAGGATTTGAGATTCAGCTGATGCAGAAAGAAGCCGTCAGAGCTTCCCTTATCTGACTAAAGGCTTCCAATAGTAAAGCAGCCACGAACCTCTTTCAGGCAGGTGGGCAAGCTTCAGTTGCATTTGGATGACAAATTGCATAAATAAACTATCACAAACTGTCATATTATGCTTGTGTCCCCCCAGAAGCCCATTAGTCTCCCCCAAAACTCCATTTGCTTTCCCTTTCCTGATTAAGTTGGTATTTAAGACCTCATCACTGACTGTTCACAGAGCCTTTTCATCTGAATGCTTCCACAAGCATGAGAATAGAACTTGTTTTCTGTGCTCCTGTTAACCTATTGTCAATTTGAAGGCCTCCAAACACATGAACCTAAACTGGTAGATGGAGAATTTTCCTTCCAATACAACCCAGAATCACAAAGTATTAAATTGGAATATACCTTAAAGATGAACTCAAGTTATAGGCAAAGGAAATGTGACCAAAAAGGATAAGGGATGAATCAGTAGCAGGTTGACCTCAACTAGATTTGAGCTTCATGTCAAAATAAAGACTAGCTTTTTCTTCTCCTTGTCCAGAATCAGGCTACTCTGCTTCCCAAACTAGTGCTTCTTTCATCTGTCATTCTAGAGGTTATTTACCTCTCAAGCATTGGTTTTCTCATATTAAAAACAAAAACATTGTCATCTACTGTACATGTAAGTGTTCAGAAAGAAAATATGAGCTCTGACCGGTTGGGTCAGTGGATAGAGTGTTGGCCCAGGGTGTGGACATCCTGGGTTTGATCCCAGTCAGGGCACACATGAGAAGCGACCATCTGCTTTTCTCCCCTTCCCTCTCCCCCTTCTCTCCCTCTTTTCCTCCCACAGCTAGTGGCTCTATTGGTTTAAGCATAGGCCTCAGGTGCTCAGATGATTCAAGCATAGGCCCCATACAGGGATTGGGGGGTGGATCCCAGTCTAGGAGCATTCAGAAGTCTGTCCCACTGTGAAAGGAAAGAAGGAAGGAAGGAAAGAGGAAAGGGAAGGCCCTGGCTGGTTGGCTCAGTGGTAGAGCGTCGGCCTGGCGTGCAGAAGTCCCGGGTTCAATTCCCGGCCAGGGCACACAGGAGAAGCGCCCATCTGCTTCTCCACCCCTCCCCCTCTCCTTCCTCTCTGTCTCTCTCTTCCCCTCCCGCAGCCGAGGTTCCATTGGAGCAAAGATGGCCCGGGCGCTGGGGATGGCTCCTTGGCCTCTGCCCCAGGCGCTAGAGTGGCTCTGGTCGCAACAGAGTGACGCCCCAGAGGGGCAGAGCATCGCCCCCTGGTGGGAAGAACATCACCCCCTGGTGGGCGTGCCGGGTGGATCCTGGTCGGGCGCATGCGGGAGTCTGTCTGACTGTCTCTCCCTGTTTCCAGCTTCAGAAAAACAAAAAAAAAAAAAAAAAAAAAAAGAAAGAGGAAAGGGAGGGAGAGAGGAAAGAAAGAGAAGAGGGTAAGGGGAGGAAGAAAGAGAGAAAGGGAAGGGAGGGAGGAGGGAGGGGAAAGAGAAAGAAAGAAAGAAAAAAAAGAAAGAGAGAGAGAGAGAGAGAGAGAGAAAATATAAGCCAGCACCCAATACAGCATCTAGAACATAACAACCATATAATGAACACTAGCCCCCTCCCCCAATCTCAGGTTCCCTCACTCAGCATCGAAAAAAATTAAAGTACAATTATATTGGTTCTTGTAGTGAAATTCTATTGCTCTATTTCTCAAGTAAATATTAACTATTACCATGAAAGAAATCCATTCCTTTTTTGTTAACTTCTCGAAGGTATCTCTTGCCATTTGTAAGTCCACGTCAATGGAATTCATTTCTCCAGATTCCCTTTGGATACAAGAAATGCAAAAAAACAAAACAAACAAACCAGAACAATGCATACACAAATGGAAAGGAACATTTCTAAACTATATATCATTATTTAGTTTTATTACATATCAGATATAAACTTCTTTTCTTTAAGCTTGCCTCCTTTCAAAATAAACAATTTACTTGGCACAAAAAATCCATCAAATTTACATTCTACTAAAAGAGAGTAGTTAACAATTTATTATTTCTAAAGTAACTCAAGTTTAGGCTGCAAGAGCAAAATTTTATATGCTGTGTCCGAGAACTGAAAGCATTTACCAGTTAACACTCTCAACCAACACACAGAGAACTGAACCTATGTTCCACCCCTCCCCCCCAACATACATATTTACATTACTTTGGGATTCCACTGTTCACTAGCATGACTTTACTATCCCAAGAGACATCTGCCCAAGCAAATGGCTTGATGTTCATGAAAGGAACTTCCTTAAAAGACTCATTAACTCTTCAATAAAAAATATCAGCAGACAAATTTATGCCAAATTCTTTGAATCTCTTAACTCAAAATCCTTGGCTTGTTATTTCTATCTACCCAGGATCCTTGAATCCTTTCCTAATCATAATCAAGCCGTAAGCCTACCCTTCCAACTCTGAAAAACTTGCCTTTTATAAACCTAACTGCCAATTTTCAGTAAATCACAAACTGGCCTCATGCCCCAGAAACACTATCAAAGCTTTGTATAAATGTCCTGCCTCTCTAAGTTGTGTTGGTGATGTTTGAAGAGCCTGAATTCTATTGAACAATTTGTCTTTATAATGTTCTATCAAGAAATATTTTGCCTGACCAGGCAGTGGTGCAGTGGATGCCAAGGACCCAGGTTCGAGACCCTGACTGAGGTCGCCAGCTTGAGCGCGGGCTCATCTGGCTTGAGTAAAAAGCTTACCAGCTTGGACCCAAGGTCGCTGGCTCGAGCAAGGGGTTACTTGAACTGCTGAAGGCCCACAGTCAAGGCACATATGAGAAAGCAATCAATGAACAACTAAGGTGTCGCAATGAAAAACTGATGATTGATGCTTCTCATCTCTCTCTGTTCCTGTCTGTCTGTCCCTGTCTATCCCTCTCTCTGACTCTCTCTCTGTCCCTGTAAAAAAAAAAAAAATTATGCTTGCTGGATTAAGCAATGAATAGTAACATCAAGTCTAAAATATGGTGCATGTACTAATTCAAAATATTGTAAAATGTATTATCTTTGAAATCATAAGACCAAACCTTGAGGTTCATCACTTCTGGGAGGGTACATTTCCACTTTAAAAGATAACATTCTCAGTGTAGAAAGAGTCTACAGCAGGGAAGAAAGAAGGTATATTGTATGGCAGAGCCTCTCACTTCCAGCTTGTAAGGATGGCAAGAAGAGGAAAGCAAGTGGGAGAAATGGTAGAGGAAAGAGTGTCCTGATTTCTCTTCTTTTGCCTTTGTCCAGGATACAGAGAGATAAACAGGGATGCTTTTTTTGAGCTCTAGAAAGATGCTGCCTCATGAGCTGCCTGTGGGAAGCCATGGGGCTAACTGGGCTTTTTTGGTTTCCTGATGAAGTTGTTGGAGTGGCTGAGAACCAATGGCACAGTAATACAAAATAATACTGAATATAAACTGTAATTGAAAAAAAATGTGACAACTGTGGGTTGTGTATGGGCAAGGAAAAGCTGCAACAGAGGTTGAGCAAGCACAACCTAGTGGTCAGGAGGAGTTACAAAATGTGTACAATGAGTATCTTTTAAACCAGTGAGCCAACCTGAGGCAATTCAACAAGCGGAAGGACAGGACCTGGTCTAGTAAAAGAATGGAAGTAGTTTATCAGCTGCAGATAGACCAGCAGGGCACTGGCCTCCTGGGAAAGCAGGGGCAGCCTAAGAGCCCCTTCTTGCTGCTATCCCCCCTCTCCTCCTTTATATACTGTTAAGTTAATTAAACAAGGAAACCATTAGACTGTGGTGGCTTTAATGTCATGGAAGCCTATATAAACAAACTAAAATCTAAGCCTGTAAATGCCTCAAAATTATGAAATCAAAATCTAAGGACAACCAGTCACAAACAGCCAACTAGGCTTAAAGTTATAGCCAATCAAATAATTTCCTGTCTTTGCTTCTGCACTTTTTCTACATCAGTCTTTCCCCTGGCTCCTGTCAGGGGGTGTTCCTAACCACTTCCAGTTTGGTGTTACCCCATTTGAATCAGCATTTGCTCAAATAAACTCTTAAAATATTTACTATGCCTCAGTTTATCTTTTAATGGTTCTCAGTCACAGTACTTGTTGCTGGTGTAAATGGTGTTCTTTTATAGAGTCACAGAAAAAGCATTTCCCAAGACCCATGTACGAAAGACTGTGGCTTGGTAAGGATGAGTGAAGTTGAAATGGAGAGCTGCCCATAGGTTCCTAGTGTCTGATATCTGTTGGTCCCACCATGGAAAAGGTCCAGCCTAGGCCCAATACAAAGATTAATGTCCATAAATTCTGTGCCATGGTTCAATCCATATTAAAGCTTAGTCCAGTCCAGATACTGCTTTGAGCCTGTACTTGGGCGTCTTCAGGATTGGCTGCCCATGCAGCATGGCTGCTTGGAGAATTTGCAAATGAAAGGGGCAAGGCATTTTTCCAAGCAGGAAGACAGAAGAGAGGGGGTTCTTTGTTAAGTTTGGGTTTATATCATCTTAGATAGGAAGGACTAGCTTTTTCTTCAAGCCAACCAATCAGTTTCTTAATCTTTCCTGGGCTTCTCATTGTCCCACTCACTAACCAATCAGATCTTTTTTCTGAGCTAGAATGCCAGGCCTCTATGGATGCTATCTTGGCTTCCATTATACATGCCTTAAATTGGAAGCAGAGAACTACCTCCCCTCATAGCCTGGGAATAAACTGGTCGTACCTTGGGGAGACTGAAAAACTGGTTCTTTCTCCCTACAAGGGGGAGGGAGTGGTATTAATCCTTTTAGCAGGGTGGTGTGTGTGGGGGGGATCCCTTTGGTGTCCAGAATTGTAAATGCTATAGCTTCCTAGTAAATGGGATGCTGTAACTTTTTGAAGCAAGCTTTCCAGTTTTATTAAGCTTAATATTTGATTCTCTCTTTCTTAGTTTATTATGCTTAATGTATAATTCCCTTTGCTTCCTCCGCTTATTACATTTTAGCTAACTACACCAACATACTGATGAGCATAGAAAGGGAAGGAACAGAAGACCAAATGTTGAGCATTTCACAAAATAATTGTTTAAACTACTGGGTCAGACCAAGTGTCAAACCAAATAAAAGAGTAGTTAGATTTTCCTCTGTAGTACTGTGACTAGTTCCAGCACAACATAACTGAAAAGTATAGCTTTGGCCTTTAGGTGTTAAAGCAATGAGATGATACTCATAGCAACAAAAATCCAGGAAAAAACACCATCCCTCCCAGTCAGATAACAGAGGAGGGCAGGGTCAAGGAAGTAAACAATGTGAATTAAGAATTATAACTTAATAGTGGTCTAATAGTAAATTTCTTTACAAAATGGAAGAATTCTGAAACAACCCATGGAGTTTTCTATGCTGGATTTTTTTGTTTATAGAGAGAAAAATTCACAAATTGTAATGATTAACTTGGAAAGATTTCATTTTAAAAATTCCCTAGTGTTGCCTGACCAGGCAGTGGCACAATGGATGGAGCATTGGACGGGGATGTGGAGGACCCAGGTTCGAGACCTCGAGGTCGCCAGCTTGAGCGTGAGCTCATCTGGTTTGGCAAGGCTCACCAGCTTGAGCCCAAGGTCACTGGCTCGAGCAAGGGGTCACTCAGTCTGCTGTAGCCCCCCAGTCAAGGCACATATGAGAAATCAATCAATGAACAACTAAGGAACCGCAATGAAGAATTGATGTTTCTTATCTCTTTCCCTTCCCCTTCCTGTCTGTCTGTCCCTATCTGTCACTATCTCTGACTCTCTCTGTCTCTCTTTCTCTCTCTCTCTCTCTCTCTCTCTCTCTCTCTCTCTCACACACACACACACACACACACACACACACACACACACACACAAATTCCCTACTGTTTTAAATGAAGAGAAATATCATGTAGGTATTACCTTTTCTTTAAAAAACTTGCTGTCAGACAAGCAGGAGATGAAAATATCATTCTAATTTCACTGCAAAAGTAATAACATAAGGGTTTAGTCATAAACTGAAAGCATGACTCCTTTTATCTTATATCTGAATATATAAATAAATGCTGGATATACTTTGTGCATGTGAGCTGCTAAATCTCACCAAAAGCTGTCACAACTGACTTAATCAAGTCATCTAGACTTAAATAAAATCCATGCTTTTGAAAACAGAGATTTATGGAGTTCCAGAGAATAAACTATGAAGATACAACTACAACAACAACAACAACAACAAAAACCAGTTCACCTTAGGGAAGGTTTTGTGAGTCAGAAAGCATTTCTAATTCATCCTACAGTTCTATCACCCATGAAAGTGCCTGGGATACTGTACATCCTCAAAACAGGGTGAGGCAAGAGTGAGTTTAGAGTTGTGAGCACGTGAAACACAGAGTTTATTCTTGTATTATTTATTAATTATTGTATTATTTTCAATACAAACCACTGTAAACCTACTTTTGCCCCATCCTGTATATCTCTGTTAAGTCAACAATGAAGAAGTTATGACTTCTTCAAACTAACTTGGCAAAAGAAAATTATAGCTAAAATGCAAATGCCTTCACAACAAAGCTAAACCCTTGTATGTCTAGAATAAAATGACCACGGTTTCAGCACCAAATAAAACAAAACTGGTTGATAATTATCAGACAGAACCACCTCTTAGCCACTTCATATTCAGTACTTCCACTTGTCACTGCCATCCATTGTTCTGTCAGGGACTGATTCATTTGGCTTATTTCTGGCAAGTTTTTCTTGGAAACATTTGTGGAAATAGTATCCTTCAAGAAAGAAAAATTAAAAAATGATCAGGAAATACACATACACATGTTAAACAACAGATAACCCAGTAAGGTCTGTGGCACAGATGGTAGACAGGACAAGTTCTCTTAGATATGGAGTTTAATGGGAGGAGCTATGGCATCAGACCAGTCAATTTCAACTCCTAGTTATGGTCACTTTATTAGGTCTGAGCCTTAATTTATCATTTAAAAAATGGAATAAGGCCCTGGCCGGTTGGCTCAGCGGTAGAACGTCGGCCTGGTGTGCGGGGGACCCGGGTTCGATTCCCGGCCGGGGCACACAGGAGAGGCGCCCATTTGCTTCTCCACCCCCCCTCCTTCCTCTCTGTCTCTCTCTTCCCCTTCCGCAGCCAAAGCTCCATTGGAGCAAAGATGGCCCGGGCGCTGGGGATGGCTCCTTGGCCTCTGCCCCAGGTGCTAGAGTGGCTCTGGTCGTGGCAGAGCGACGCCCTGGAGGGGCAGAGCATCGCCCCCTGGTGGGCAGAGCGTCGCCCCTGGTGGGCATGCTGGGTGGATCCCGGTCGGGCGCATGCGGGAGTCTGTCTGACTGTCTCTCCCCGTTTCCAGCTTCAGAAAAATACAAAAAACAAAACAACAACAAAAAAGAAAATGGAATAATACAAATGTTAAAAACAGGAACTCAAATATTTGTAGGATGATATGTATTATAGCATTATTTACAATAGCCAAAAAATATAAACAACTCATGTTCATCAATAGCTTCAACAGATGAATGCTGTCTATACATACAATGGAATATTATTCAGACATAAAAAGGAAGGAAATTCTTATACATGCTACACCATGATTGAACTCTGAAAACATTATGCTGAAGTGATGTCAGAGAAATGGCACCGTGAGGAGGGCTCTCAATATCTCTCCCCAAAATTTCAACAAATTCAACAACTAGAGACAGAAAAACAATCCCAGGAGCATCTGAAATACACATACACCAAACAAAGTGTTATTAACAAAACCACCCTCAGATGCCATTAAGGAAAAGGAAACTGAATATCATGGATACAAAAGACAGAGATGTAGCACAGAAAGGTGAGGAAAATCTATAGAAATTTTTTTTTAATAGATTGGAAACCTTGGAGTTAAATGACAGAGACTTTAAAATAGAAATCATAAAAATACTCAGAGATATACAAGAAAGCATAGAAAGGCAATTTAGGGAGCTCAAAAAACAACTCAATGAACAGAAAGAATATATTACCAAGGAAATTGAAACTGAAAATGAATCAGAGATGAAAAACTCAACTCATGAACTGAAAAATGAGGTAACAAGCTTAGCTAATAAACAGGCCAGACAGAAGAAAGAATTAGTGACATAGAAGACAGGCAACTAGAGGCACAACAGAGAGAAGAGGAGAGAGACTCAAAAATTTAAAAAAATGAGAAAGCCCTACAGGAATTGTCTGACTCCATCAAAAAGAGCAACATAAGAATAATAGGTATATCAGAAGGAGAAAAGAGAGAAAATGGAATGGAGAACATATTCAAACAAATAATAGATGAGAACTTCCTAACCCCAACAAACCTACTCCAAGGCACACCATAATGAACTTGGCACAAACCAATGACAAAGAAAAAATTCTCAAGGCAGCCAGGGAAAAGAAGAATACAGCATATAAAGGAAGGCCTATTAGATTATCAGCAGAAACTCAACAAGGTAGAAGGGAGTGGACCCCAATATTTAATGTTCTGAAAGAGAGGAACTTCTGCCAAGAACACTATACCCATTAAAGCTATCCTTCAAATACGAAGGAGAAATAAAAACATTCACAGATACAGAAAAGATGAGAAAATTTATCACCAGAAAACCCTCACTTCAGGAAATACTAAAGGGGGTTTTCCGACCAGATATAAAGAACAAAACAAAACAAAACAAAACCACAAGTAAAAGCTCCACCAAGAACACAATAAAATAAAATTTAAACTGTGACAACAAAAACAAAAAAGGGGAGAGGACGAAGATTAACAGTAGCAAAGGAGGATGGAGTACAGAAGCACTCATGAGATAGTGTACTACAATGAACATGGTAGGTACCGTTTCCGTTACTTAATGGTAACCACCCCTGAAAAAACCACCACAGAAGCACATGACTTGAAAAAAGAAGTAACAGAGGAAAGAAGTATGGATTATAACCAAGCAAAAACAAATGATAGAAAAACAAAAGAGAAGACTCAAACAAGATACAAAACTAACAGAAAGCAATATATAAAATGGCAATAGGAAACCCTCAAGTGTCAATAATTATACTAAATGTAAATGGATTGAACTCACCAAAAAATACAGAGAGTAGCAGGATAGATTAAAAAAGAAAATCCAACTGTATGCTGCCTACAAGAAACACATCTAAGCTACAAGGATAAAAACAAATTCAAAGTGAAAGGCTGGAAAACAATACTCCAAAGCAAATAACATCCAAAAGAAAAGCAGGTATAACAATACTCATATCTAACAATGCTGACTACAAGACAACAAAGGTAATCAGAGACAAAAACAGTCATTTCATAATGATTAAGGGGACATTGAATCAAGAAGACATAACACTTCTTAATATATATGCACCAAACCAAGGAGCACCAAAATATATAAGACAGATACTGACCGACCTAAAAACAAAAACTGACAAAAATACAATCATACTTGGAGACCTCAATATACCGCTGATGGCTCTAGATCAGGGGTCTCAAACTCAACTCAGCATGTGGGCTGCAGAGCAGGATCACAGCCGTTTGGCGGGCCACACTAGGTCTACAAAAGGCAACTGTTACACAACACTTTTCATTGTCACAAAACGACCAGAAACTGTAGTTTGTGGATTAGTCTGTGGGCCGCAAAAAATTGTTCGGCGGGCCGTGAGTTTGAGACCTCTGCTCTAGATCGTTCATCCAAACAGGAAAATCTATAAAGTAATATTGGCCTTAAACAAAACACTAGAACAATTGGATATGATAGACATCTACAGGACATTTCATCCCAAAGTGCCAGAGTATACATTTTTCTCTAGTGTACATTGAACATTCTCAAGAACTGACCATGTGTTGGGCCACAAAAATAGCATCAGCAAATTCAGAAAAATGGAAATTATACCAAGCATATTTTCTGATCATAAAGCCATGAAACTAGAATTCAACTGCAAAAAAAAAGAGGTAAACAAACCCACAAAAATGTGGAAACTAAACAACATATAATACTTTTAAAAAATGAGTGGGTCAGCCCTGGCCGGTTGGCTCAGCGGTAGAGCGTCGGCCTAGCGTGCAGAGGACCCGGTTCGATTCCCGGCCAGGGTACACAGAAGAAGCTTCTCCACCCCTCCGCCGCACTTTCCTCTCTGTCTCTCTCTTCCCCTCCCGCAGCCAAGGCTCCATTGGAGCAAAGATGGCCCGGGCGCTGGGGATGGCTCTGTGGCCTCTGCCTCAGGTGCTAGAGTGTCTCTGGTTGCAACATGGCAACGCCCAGGATGGGCAGAGCATCGCCCCCTGGTGGGCAGAGCGTCGCCCCCTGGTGGGCGTGCCGGGTGGATCCTGGTCGGGCGCATGCGGGAGTCTGTCTGACTGTCTCTCCCTGTTTCCAGCTTCAGAAAGATGAAAAAAAAAATGAGTGGGTCAAAGAAGAAATAAGTGCAGCAATCAAAAGATACATACAGACAAACAAAAATAACAATACGACATATCAGAATCTCTGGGATGCAGCAAAAGCAGTAATAAGACGGAAGTTCATATCACTACAGTTCTATATGAACAAACAAGAGCGAGGCCAAGTAAACCACTTCACTTCACACCTTAAAGAATTAGAAAAAGAAGAACAAAGACAACCCAAAACCAGCAGAAGAAAGGAAATAATAAAAATCAGAGCAGAAATAAATGAAATAGAGAACAGAAAAACTATAGAAAAAATTAATAAAACAAGGAGCTGGTTCTTTGAAAAGATCAACAAAATTGACAAACCCTTGGCAAGACTCACCAAGGAAAAAAGAGAAAGGACTCATATAAACAAAATCCAAAATGAAAGAGGAGAAATCACCACAGAAATCATAGATATACAAAGAATTATTGTAGAATACTATGAAAAACTATATGCCACCAAATTTAACAATCTAGAAGAAATGGATAAATTCCTAGAACAATACAATCTTCCTAGACTGAGTCATGAAGAAGCAGAAAGCCTAAACAGACCCATAAGCAGGGAGGAAATAGAAAAAAACTATTAAAAACCTCCCCAAAAATAAAAGTCCAGGGCCAGACGGCTATATGGAATTCTATCAAACATTCAAAGAAGACTTGGTTCCTATTCTACTCAAAGTCTTTCAAAAAACTGAAGAAGAAGTAATACTTCCAAACACATTTTATGAGGCCAACATAACCCTCATACCAAAATCTGGCAAGGACAACACAAAAAAAGAAAACTACAGACCAATATGTCTAATTAATACAGATGCTAAAATACTAAACAAAATACTAGCAAATCGAATACAACAACACATGATCTTATCAATAGATGCAGAAAAGGCATTCAATAAAATACAATACAATTTTATGTTTAAAGCACTCAACAAAATGGGTACAGAAGGAAAATATCTCAACATAATAAAGGCCATTTATGATAAACCATCAGCTAACATCATATTAAATGGCATAAAACTGAGGACTTTTGCCCTTAAATCAGGAACAAGACAGGGATGTCCACTCTCTCCACTCTTATTTAACGTGGTGCTGGAAGTTCTAGCCAGAGCAATCAGACAAGAAAAAGAAATAAAAGGCATTCATATTGGAAAAGAAGAAGTAAAAGTTTCACTTTTTGCAGATGATATGATCCTATACATCGAAACCCCCAAAGACTCCACAAAAAGATTACTAGAAACAATAAACCAATACAATAAGGTCTCAAGATACAAAATTAATATACAAAAGTCCATTGCCTTCCTATATGCCAACAATGAAACATCAGAAAACGAACTCAAAATTAATCCCCTTCATGGTTGCAACAACAATAAAATAAAATACCTAGGAATAAACATAACAAAGAATGTAAAGGACCTATATAATGAAAACTACAAAGCATTGTTAAGGGAAATTGAAAAAGATATAATGAAATGGAAAAATATTCCTTGTTCTTGGATAGGAAGAATAAATATAGTCAAAATGACCATATTACCCAAAGCAATATACAAATTTAATGCAATTTCCATCAAAATTCCAATGGCATTTTTTAAAGAAATGCAACAAAAAACATCAGATTTATATGGAACTATAAAAAACCCCGAATAGCCAAAGCAATCCTAAGGAAAAAGAACAAAGCTGGGGGCATTACAATACCTGACTTCAAATTATATTATAGAGCCACAACAATTAAAATAGCATGGTATTGGCAGAAAAATAGACACTCAGACCAATGGAACAGAATAGAAAGCCCAGAAATAAAACCACACATATATGTTCCAATAATTTTCGATAAAGGTGCCAACAACACACAATGGAGAAAAGAAAGCCTCTTCAACAAATGGTGCTGGGAAAACTGGAAAGCCACATGCAAAAGAATGAAACTCGACTACAGTTTGTCCCCTTGTACTAAAATTAATTCAGAATGAATCAAAGACCTAACTATAAGACCTGAAACAATAAAGACATAGAAGAAAACATGGGTACTAAACTCATGGACCTTGGTTATAAAGAGCACTTTATGAATTTGACTCCAAAGGCTAAGGAAGTGAAGGCAAAGATAAATGAATGGAACCACATCAGACTACGAAGTTTTTGCACAGCAAGAGAAACTGACAACAAAACAAACAGATAGCCAATTAAATGGGAGATGATATTTTCAAACAACAGCTCAGATAAGGGCCTAATATCCAAAATATACAAAGAACTCATAAAACTCAACAACAAACAAACAATCCAATAAAAAAAAATGGGAAGAGGACATGAGCAGACACTTCTCCCAGGAAAAAATACAAATGGCCAACAGATATATGAAAAGATGCTCATCTTCATTAGTTATTAGAGAAATGCAAATCAAAACTACAATGAGATACCACCTCACCCCTGTTAGATTAGCTATTATCAACAAGACGGGTAATAGCAAATGTTGGAGAGGCTGCGGAGAAAAGGGAACTCTCATCCACTGTTGGTGGGACTGTAAAGTAGTACAACCATTATGGAGGAAAGTATGGTGGTTCCTCAAAAAACTGCAAATAGAACTACCTTATGACCCAGCAATCCCTCTACTGGGTATATACCCCAAAACCTCAGAAACATTGATACGTAAAGACACATGTAGCCCCATGTTCATTGCAGCACTGTTCACAGTGGCCAAGACATGGAAACAACCAAAAAGCCCTTCAATAGAAGACTGGATAAAGAAGATGTGGCACATATACACTATGGAATACTACTCAGCCATAAGAAATGATGACATCAGATCATTTACAGCAAAATGGTGGGATCTTGATAACATTATACGGAGTGAAATAAGTAAATCAGAAAAAAACAAGAACTACATGATTCCATACATTGGTGGAACATAAAAACGAGACTAAGAGACATGGACAAGAATGTGGTGGTTACCAGGGGTGGGGGGAGGGAGGATGCAGGAGGGAGGGAGGGAGAGAGTTAGGGGGAGGGGGAGGGGCACAGAGAACTAGATAGAGGGTGGCGGAGGACAATCTGACTTTGGGCGAGGGGTATGCAACATAATTTAATGACAAAATAACCTAGACATGTTTTCTTTGAATATATGTACCCTGATTTATTAATGTCATCCAATTACCATTAATAAAAATTTATTAAAAAAAAAAATAATAACCTGGAGTTGTTTTCTCTGAACATATGTACCCTGATTTATTAATGTCACCTCATCAAAATTAATTTAAAAAATGTAAAAATAAAACATTATGCTAAATAAAATAAGCCAGATACAAAAGGACAAATATTGTTGATTACGCTTATATTAAGTAGACAAATTTATACAGATTAGGGGTTACCTAGAGATGGAGGTAGGGGGAATGGGAAGTACCATACTTTTTGCTCCATAAGAAGCACTTTTTTCCACCAAAAGTGGGGAGGAGGATGCATATGCATCTTATGGAGCAAAAAATATGGTATTTTATTAAATATTTTAACATACCATTTGGTTCAGAATATTTTTTTTCTTGTTTTCCTCCTTAAAATCCTAGGTGTGTCCTATGGTCAGGTGTGTCTTATGGAGCAAAAAGTACGGTAATATTTAATGTTTACAGATTATCTGTTTGAGTTGATGAAAAGACTTTAGAGATGGATGGTGGTGATGGTTGCATTCAACAACACTGTAAATGTAATTAATGTCATTGAATTGTTCACTTATAATTGGTTAAAATAGCAAATTCTCTAATTTTAATATGTATATTAGATATATATAACCACAATAAAAAATGAGATAACAATACCCAATACCTACTTCCCTGAGACTAATAAGATTAAATGATATTAGGTATAAAAAGTACACGTACTCAATAAATACTAGTTTTTTCCTGCTCTTTAATCAGCCACATTTTTACTTTTATATTAATAGTTTTCAAACTTCAGCATGCAACAGAGTCACCTGGTGATCTCGTTAAAGCAAGATTGCTGGGCCCATCCCCATATATTGATTCAATAGGTCAGGGGTGGAGCTCAAAAAAAAATGCATCTGGTGTATTCCTAGGTGATCTGATACTGCTGGTTTGTGGACGACACTTTGAGAATCATGGTTCTATACAATACTTGAAACCAAAAGGTTCAGGCAGAGGTGTCAGAAATCATTGTCTGGAAAGGAAGATCAGTCTTGAATATAGTCTTCGAAAGACATTAGTGCTCTGCTCCATACTAAACCTTGGCTTCCATTGAGCTTGTAATGAGTCAGGAAATTCTGCAATACTTTTGTTTAATGTTTAAATAAAGACCTCTTGAGGGGAAGCGCTGCCTTGGGCCTGGCATGGGTGTTGTCATAGTGGGGTCTCCCTGGGGGCGAGGCCGAAGCTCCTCCGGGGCGCACCCCGCAGCGTTGCCTCTCTCACCTCCTGCCAGGCCCCATGGCCCCTCTGTCCGGTCCACAGTGGGCAAGGGGGGGGGGGGCAGGTGTGAAAGAAATGGATAAAACCCCAGAACTTTGCAAAACTCAGCTCAGTGGAAAAAAATGTTTACTGCGCAGAAGGCTGGATGTATCTTTCTGTCTTCTAGAGGGAGATTTTGAATCGCAAAATAGTTCTCTAGAAAGTGGTATAATCCAAGTTCTCAATTTAGAAAAAAGCATTCCAAGCAATTCTTCCGGTTTTCCAAGGCAAAGTAATTTTAGTGCTCTAGTTAATAGCACTTTGAAAACAGAAGAAGCGCCTTCCAGTGGTCAAAAATTGAGACTTAATTTTTCTCAACAGAAGACCCCACTGTTGATGATTCCAAAGATGACTGTAGCCTGTTTGAGTTGCGTCTATATCTCCGATTCAGGGCAATACTTTTAAAGACTCTCTCACCCATGACTTTAGTGATAGTAGTCTGTTAATGTTGAGAATATATATCCTGAACTTCTGCGTTCCTCTGGTAGTGGAACAACTTGTGAAACAGATCAGGATATATCTGTGACTCCAATAAGTAATCTTGTAGCAAACATTAAGTTAAAGGCAACTCAAAAGTCTTTCTCTTTCAACTAAAGTGAGAGAGGCAATATTTCAACACCCGAAGACAGTGGTTTTAACTCATTTTCTTTGGATAAATCAGAAGATTCCCTCTGACCAGGAGAGTTCTTTTCAAGAACTACTTCAGGCCTGACCTGTGGTGGCGCAGTGGATGAAGCGTCGACCTGGAATGCTGAGGTTGCTGGTTCAGGGCCCTGGCCTTGCCTGGTCAAGGCACATACGAGAAGCAACTATGAGTTGATGCTTCCTGCTTCCCCCTTCTGTCTCTCTCCTCTCTTTAAAATTCAATAAATAAAAATTTTAAAAAAAAGAAAAGAAAAAGAACTACTTCAGAAACATAAGGGAATTCTTTTTTTTTTTTTTTTTTTTTTTTTTTTTTCATTTTTCTGAAGCTGGAAACGGGGAGAGACAGTCAGACAGACTCCTGCATGCTCCCCGACCGGGATCCACCCGGCACGCCCACCAGGGGGCGACGCTCTGCTCACCAGGGGGCGATGCTCTGCCCCTCTGGGGCGTTGCTCTGTTGTGACCAGAGCCACTCTAGCGCCTGGGGAAGAGGCCAAGGAGCCATCCCCAGCGCCCGGGCCATCTTTGCTCCAATGGAGCCTTGGCTGTGGGAGGGGAAGAGAGAGACAGAGAGGAAGGAGAGGGGGAGGGGTGGAGAAGCAGATGGGCGCTTCTCCTATGTGCCCTGGCCGGGAATCGAACCCGGGACTTCTACACGCCAGGCCGACGCTCTACTCCTGAGCCAACTGGCCAGGGCCCATAAAGGAATTTTTAAAGTGGAGGATACCATAGGAGGTCAACGCGTCTTGGAAGGTAGAGAAGACTATCTACCCTTCAGGAGCAAGGTCCACAATCTGAGACAGAAGAGGAAAATCAGATCACCCACTCTGACTCTGAAACAACACCAGCGGCTGCTTCAGACATTTCAGAGAATCAGCCCAGCAGTGATAGTCAGAATGGGGATTTGATTTTAGGCTTTCAGAATTTATCAAACACCCCAGCCTTGCAATTAGTGCATGAACTCGTTATGAAAAATAAAAGGAAAAGATTCCAGCAAAATCGTACACGTGAATTCTTAGAAGAAAGAGATGGAGGGAAAATAGCTGTGCTGCAGTGTGT
Source organism: Saccopteryx leptura (assembly GCF_036850995.1). Classification (NCBI taxonomy): domain Eukaryota; kingdom Metazoa; phylum Chordata; class Mammalia; order Chiroptera; family Emballonuridae; genus Saccopteryx; species Saccopteryx leptura. The sequence goes on along the minus strand of NC_089507.1, from coordinate 70,333,922 downwards.
ACTTGCAGGACTGATTGGCAAGAAAATGGATATAGATTAACTAGACATCTTAACAGAACTAAAATATAGAAATTTAAAGCATATTCTTGCAGTGGTTTTAGACTGCTTAACTGCAGAAAGCCTATGCAGTGTTTGGAAAGTGAGCAGAAATTGGCGTGAAATTATTGTTCAAGATAAAAAAGCCAATCAGAGGAGGAAATTTTATATTACACAACTGAAAACAGATTCTGAGTGGGTTATATTAAATGTTCAGGATGCTGCCACTCAGTTTCATCTTTTAAATCAATCAGCTTTAAGATCTGTACAAGCTCAGGCTAGGACACCTTCTTCTCAGAAAGAACAAGCTTCAACATTTTCTCCTTGGGGAGAAGTTATGACACCAATAACAAGCTCTTCAGTCACTCACTTGCATAGTAAACAGGAAGAATATGTTAAAGTTGCCAAAACGCTTTTTATTGATGAAGCATTAAAACCTTGCCCACGGTGCCAATCCCCTGCTAAGTACCAGCCCTATAAGAAAAGGGGACTGTGTAGCCACACAGCCTGTGGTTTTGACTTTTGTGTGTTATGTTTGTATGCTTATCATGGGTCTGAAGAATGTAGTGGAGGAGCTGCAAATCCAAGAAATAGAAAAGATGCTTCCAGGAAGTGCCCAGAGTAAGAGGAATTTAAAACGCCTCTGAAGAGACTTTTAAATATAAAAGGAGCATTCCCCCAAGCAACGTTTAGTCTGACTTACAATTATGAATATTTTGAAAGCATGCAAAATTTCCCATTAGTGACAGGTGATGATTTATTTCCTATTTAGTATATATTATAACCCATGTCATTGTACATTTTCTTTAAGGTGGTGAGTTTTGAAATGATTTTTACTATGTCACTTTTACCCATTTTAATAACTTAAGTCTTTTTAAATAAAGTATTTTCAATGTTATATATGTAAAAATAAATAAATAAAGACCTCTTGAAAAAGATGTGTAACCATGACACCTAAAGTTCCCTCCAGGTTCTTTATCTGGTATCCCCTTGTAGTTCAAGCATGAAGAAGCTTTTTTCCATCCACATCCCAGGAATCTTAGGACAATAATGTGCTCCCTGCTGGCAGCTACATACTATTTCTTCTACTTTCTATTTCAAAATTCCGACTCCTCTGAGGGGCATGACATCAGACTGCATCACCTGCCTCCCCTTATTCTATAATCATCTCCCAATACCCTAATCACTATGCTTCAGTCACTGAAAACTTTATCACCTTGATGACTGTCTTCTTCAATACCACCATGCCTGTCATCATTCTTCCTGTCATTGCTGGCAACTTCAGAATTGAGTAACATAATTTATTTCCCACCTCGATCTCTCATTTCTTTATTTTATTTATGGGTTTTTAGAGAGAGAAGAGGGGAGAGAGACAGAGAGAGAGAAGTATTGATTTGTTGTTCCACTTGCTCATGCTGCCATTGGTTGATACTTGCATGTGCGCTGACCAGGAATCGAACCTGCAACCTCAACATGTTGGTACGATGTTCTAACCAACTGAGCTATCCAGCCAAGGCCTTGATCTCTCAATTCTTTTTCTTTCTTATTCTCTTTTTTTTCCTTTTCTTTTCTTTTTGAGAGACAAACAGGAAAGGAGAGAGAGGGTGAGAAGCATCAACTCATGGTTGCTTTCACTTTAGTTGTGTATTGATTGCTTCTCATATATGCTTTAACCAGGGCTGAGCAGTATCTCCTTACTCAAGCCGGAACTTTGGGCTTTTCATACCAACAACCTGTGGGCTCAAGCTGGTGAGCTTTGGAATCATGTGAACAATCCCCTGCTCAAGCCAGTGAAACCGTGATGAGCCCATGCTTAGAACCAGCAACCTCAGGGCTTCGAACTGGTGACCTCAGCATTCCAGGTCAACACTTGATCCACTGAACCACCAATGGTCAGGCTTGATCTTTCAATTCCTTTTTTTTTTAAATCTCTCAATTCTTGATCTCACCTCCATCTTTTTCTCTGTTCCACTTCAGCCACTCGTGACCTGAATCAGGGTTTCTAACCGATGCTTCTGATATTTGGATGTTCACCAGCATCCCTGGTCTCTACCCACTGGATGGCAGTAGCAGCCACCCCCAACATACATGTCTTTCTGCTGTTATAACAATTAATTATTTTTTTTTTTTTTTAGCGAGAGAGATAGAGAGAGGGACAGATAGGGACAGACAGACAGGAAGGAGAGAGATGAGGAGTATCAATTCTTCATTGCAGCATCTTAGTTGTTCATTGATTGCTTCCTCATCTGTGCCTTGACTGGGGAGGTGGGGGTACAGCCGAGTCAGCCACCCCTTGCTTAAGCCAGCAATCTTGGGCTCAAGCTAGTGACCCCAGCTAGTGACCATGGGGTCATGTCTATGATTCCATGCATAAGCTAGTGACCTTGTGCTCAAGCTGGTGAACCCTCACTCAAGCCGGCAACCTTGGGGTTTCAAACCTGGATCTTCAGTGTCCCAGTCCAATGCTCTATCCACTGCGCCACCACCTGGTCAAGCGATTATTCACTCTTTCTCTTCATTACTTTCTCCATAGGAAATGGATCGTTCTCACTGGCACACAAACATACCTTAATATTACCTCTCTAGATAATAGCGAAACCCACAGTTCTCTGCTCCCTTCCACAACAAAACCCAGAATTGTTACAGTCACTGTTTCCATTTGCTCCTTTCCTATTCTTTGTCCCTCCCACTAAGTCAGGTTTCATCCATCCTCCCCTGAGATAGCTCAGTCTTAACAAAAGGAAAAACAAACTCTGTGCTCACCTTACTTCACCTCTCAGCAGGATGTGACAGGATTAGCCACTTCCTTCTAGAAATAGTTTCTTCTCTTGGCTTGATGAGCTACCCTCCCCTGGTTTCCTCTTTCCTCAGAAAGTGGTCCTCAGTCTTTTCTTCTGACTCCCCCTCACTGCCTGACCTTTACATGGAGAAGCTGGATTTTGTTTCCCTTCTCTTCTCATTTTTATGGTGTCTCTAGGTGACTTTTCATCCAGGCTCCTGGTTTTATATACAATCTGGAGTTTGTTACCATGTTTATATTCTAGTGCTGACATCTCCCTGAGCTTCAGATTCAGACATCCAACTGAATTCTGGATCTGCTCTCCAAGGACATTTCAAATTGACCCCATCTCACATTACTGAACGCACGTACATCCCTGGTCACATCTCATAGAATTCTTCATTCTTTCCTACCAAAGCTCTGTCTGACTGGCTTTCTTTCTGTTGCGCACACAAGCTAAATGTATTCTTGTGCCAGGGCTTTTGACATGTTGTTCCTTCTACCTGTAATGCTCTTTCTCTCTAAGCATGGTGAAGATTTCTGCTCAAATGTCACAGCCTCTACAAGGCCTTCCCTGACTGACATTTCTAAAGAAGCCCCCTCAAACAATTTGTTTTGTTTTCTTCAGAGCATTTGTTCCTCTCTAACACACTTATTTTGCATTTCCATGTTTCTTATCTGTCCTTCCCTGTAGAATCCAAACACCATGAAGGAGGGCAGCCATATAGGATACAAACAATAGAATCCTGGTATTACTCACTTTCACCCCAAGCACTAAGAGCAGAGCCTGAGACACAAGAGGCATTTATTGACTGGCTCACGGAATGGCTATGACAGAGCAACCCGTTCAATCCCCTGACCATCCCCAGCAACACAGAAACCTCTGCCTCTCTCTTTTTTTTTTGTCCCAGGGCATATAGTAATAGTCTGTATGGGTATCAAGTTTAAAACATTCCTGATAATAAAGTACAAATTAGGAAAATAACTATGTATGCTTTTTTCTCTACACAAACATTTCAGAACTCACCCAGAGATATAAGATTCTTTCTTTTCACAATTAGGAAGAAACTAGCATGGTGGGCAATGCTGTAAGATTTGAGCCTAGATTGTCTAGTTTTGAATCAGTTTGTTTTTTTTAAAGAAATTTTATTTATTTATTTTCTTTTTTCTTTTTCTTTTTCTTCTTTTCCATGTGAGAGGAGGCAAAATAGAGAAACAGATTTCTGTATGTTCCCCTACTGGAATCCACATGGCAACTCCAGCCTGGGGCCAATGCTTTGCCCATCTGGGGCCATGCTTGCACCTGAACTATTTTTAGCACCTGAGGTAGTGGTTCCACGGAGCCATCCTCAGCGACCGCAGCCAATGTGCTCAAATCAATCGAGCCATGGCTATAGGAGGGGAAGAGAGAGAACAAAAGAGAGAAGGGGAGGGATGAAGAAGCAGATGGTTACTTCTCCTGTGTACCCTGACTGGGAATCAAACCCGGGAAATCCAGACACTGGGTGGACACTCTGCCACTGAGAACAACTGGCCAGGGCCGCTCTGCCACTTCTTAACAGCACAACTTTGGGTGAATCCATCTCTCTGAGCCTCAGTTTTCATTTGCAAAATGGAGGAAAATAATACCAACTGGAGTTGATATGAGGATTAAACGTGTTGATCCATTTGGCGTATCCAGATTGGTGCTTAATGCATGATGACTGCAATTGATACTAGTCATTCCTGTTATTTTTAGTATTCTTACTTAATAATATAAATTTGTGGGAAAGCAATAAATTTGGGGCTTATCTGCTAAGAAGCCAAATGAGGAAGTGAGAATTACTACTTTTTAAAAGAGAGGATCTTATTATTTTAGTAAGAAATTTGAATATATACAAATGATAAAATATTTCAAATACTGCTTGTGTTGTATCAGAACAGTGAGAAACAAACGTCTTGCCACACAATCAATTAGCCAAACTAGGGAGTCTTTAATTAACCGGCTGCGTGACCACATGGAGACCTAAGTTGTTCAAATCAGTGTGGCGAGGAACACAGTTTGGGGCTAGCTTTTAAAGGAAAAATTACATACTGACTGAAGAATGGGGAGGAGAGGAAGCATTGCAGTGAAACAAGCTTTCTTACAATGTTTATCTATAGAGTTAATTCAGGGAGAAACATTCTGAGAACACCTGCAACTTTGCAAAGCTAGCCCAAGGCCACAGTCTGGGAAACCAGCCTCAAGGCTAGGAATAGGAAGTTTTTTTCAGAAAAAGTAAGTTCTTCTAAAAGTCTTTTTGTTTTAGAGAAAGTAACTTTTGCCAAAAATTATTCATATTAACAGCCTTTCCTTTCCACACTTCACTTGGAAATCTAAAGAAAAAAATAATTCTTAAAAGAATCAAAATATAATAGATACCTGATAAGTTGTCACAAAGTTGGCATACATTCCAGCAAAAATATGTTTGACTTGAACATCCACAAGGTCTGAAAGAAAGTCATAAATCCATGTTTATTATGTTTTTATTGATTTTAATTTATTGTATTTACATAGATTCTAGTGTCACCCCAAACATGTATATTGTTTTAAGTAAAAAATATTCTTTTGTTGTAAACCTAAAAAGGCTTTTAAAATATTCTTTAAAAAAATCTGATGTTGCCTGACTGGTGGTGGTGCAGTGGATAGAGCACCGACCTGGGACACTGAGGTTCCAGGTTCAAAACCCCAAGGTCGCTGGCTTGAGCATGGAATTATCAACATCAGTGGTCCTCAACCCCCGGGCCGCGGACCGGTACCGGTCCGTGGGCCATTTGGTACCGGTCCGCAGAAAAAGAATAAATAACTTACATTATTTCCATTTTATTTATATTTAAGTCTGAATGATGTTTTATTTTTAAAAAATGACCAGATTCCCTCTGTTATATCCGTCTAAGACTCACTCTTGACGCTTGTCTCGTAAGTTTGACAATTATATTTAAAAATACTACAGTTTTCACGCTGGTCGCATAATTTTATTTTGTGTATTTATCCGTCCCACCCTAAAGGCCAGTCTGTGAAAATATTTTCTTTTTTTAAAATTTTTTTTTTTTTTTTTTTTTTAATGGTGAGGGTGGAACCCAGGCACCAGTACTTTTTTTTTTTAATTTTATTTATTGATTTTTAAAGAGAGAGGAGTGAGAGAGAGAGAGAGAGAGAGAGAGAGAAGGAGGAGGAGCAGGAAGCATCAACTCCCATATGTGCCTTGACCAGGCAAGCCCAGGGTTTCGAATCGGCAACCTCAGTGTTCCAGGTCGATGCTTTATCCCACTGCGCCACCACAGGTCAGGCTCTTTTTTTAAATTTTATTTATTAATTTTACAGAGACAGAGAATGAATCAGAGAGAGGGATGGACAGGGACAGACAGACAGGAACGGAGAGAGATGAGAAGCATCAATCATTAGTTTTTCATTGCGCGTTGCAACACCTTAGTTGTTCATTGATTGCTTTCTCATATGTGCCTTGACCATGGGCCTTCAGCAGACCAAGTAACCCCTTGCTGGAGCCAGTGACCTTGGGTTTAAGCTGGTGGGCTTTTGCTCAATTCAGATGAGCCCACACTCAAGTTGGCGACCTCAGGGTCTCGAACCTGGGTCCTCTGCATCCCAGTCTGATGCTCTATCCACTGCGCCACAGCCTGGTCAGGCATTATTATTTTATTTTATTTTTTTAAAGGAAGACTCCTCCCAGCCACCTTTTCTTCTTTCCTTCCTTTTTTAAAAAATTTATTTATTTATTTATTTATTCGTTTTAGAGAGGAGAGGGACAGAGAGAGAGAAGGGGGGGAGGAGCTGGAAGCATCAACTCCCGTATGTGCCTTGACCAGGCAAGCCCAGGGTTTCAAATCAGCGACCTCAGCATTTCCAGGTCGACTCTTTATCCACTGCGCCACCACAGGTCAGGCGAAAATATTTTCTGACATTAAACCGGTCCGTGGCCCAAAAAAGGTTGGGGACCGCTGATCAACATGATCCCAAGGTCAATAGCTTGAACCCATAAATCACTGGCTTGAAGCCCAAGGTCACTGGTTTGAGCCCAAAGTCACTGGCTGAAGCAAGGAGTCAGTGGCTTGGCTTGAGCCCCCTCAAATACCCTTATCAAGGCACATATGAGAAGCAATCAATGAACAACTAAAGTGATTCAACTAAGAGTTGATGCTTCTCATCCCTATCCATAGTGTCTCTCTCTCAAAAAAATCTGATGTATTACTAAGCTAAATTTACTTATTTATAGGCAATTTATATTCTTCTAAGTGGATTTTGACTACAAATAGCAGAAGAGATTAATTTTGATCAAGTTACATGTCATATATTCAATTAGTCGAAAAAATTTAATTTTTTTATGTTCTTGTGTTATGAAGCCAGGCTGATACGCTTTAGAAGAGGTTTGTCAAATATATATACACAAGTATATTGCTCTGATGCACACATAAATGATTTGGGAATCTTCTTTTATATTACCTTAATCTTTACAAAAGGTTACCGAATACTCCAGGAATCACTGCATAAGGAAAAATGCTTATACAAATGAGAAATGACAGTACTAAATGAACCATAGTTTTGGCACTCCTTTGAGAGGAAGCTGCATATTTATCCTCCAGTAGCATCAATTAACAGAAAATGACTAGTTAGTGGAACCACTCATACCGTCAGCAGAAATTGGGCAGCTAATGTCAAAGTTTTCCATGTGGGCTTCTGGATGAGTTGAGCTGCTTGTGCAATTTGATCCATGACCGAAAGATACCACCTGACCAGTGGTGTAGACATATGCAAGGGTATGATAACTGCAAGAGAAAGAATACATAAAATGAGGCCAGGATACTAATGCTTTCTGAGAAAGACAATGTCTCTTAACACACACATAGAAACAAATTTATCTTACACTAAATACAGATACCTTATCACAATGTCAGGGTTAAAGGGTACCAAATGATGTGGCTAAACAAATGGTAGGTGAATATTAACTTTTTTATTCTTTTTTTTTTCTGAAGTGAGAAATGGGGAGGCAGAAAGATAGACTCCTGCATGTGCCCAACTGGGCGAGCCCATTACAGAGCAATGCTCTGCCCATCTGGGGCATTGCTCTGTTGCAACCAGAGCCATTCTAGTGCTTGAGGTAGAGGCCATGGAGTCATCCTCAAGGCTCCAATGGAGCCTTGGCTGTGGGAAGAGAAAGACAGAGAAAAAGGAGAGGGCTAAGGGTGGAGAAGCAGATGGGCACTTCTCCAGTGTGCCTTGGCCGGGAATTTAACCTAGGACTTTTACACCCTGGACCAACACTCTACCATTGAGCCAAGTGGCCAGGGCTGAATATTAACTTATTACTAACCTTAAACATAGAATGCCATTGAAGGGTCTTTGCTACGGTTTCTATCATTTGTGTTTTAAATGCAAGTATTTTATGAATTAGGTAGATGACACTCAACATGTCCTTATAGTTAGGATATGCAAAACTCTGAATATATATGCTAGTATACATCATCTTCTACATGCATGAGCATGAGATTAATTTTGTTTATCAACTCAAGTAGACAAGTACCACTATTTTGTGTGTGTGTATGTGTGTGTCTGTGTGTGTATGTGACAGAGACAGAAAGAGGGACAGATAAAGACAGGCAGGAAGGGAGAGAGATGAGAAGCATCAAGTCTTTGTTGCGGCACTTTAATTGTTCATTGATTGCTTTCTCATGTGTGCCTTGATGGGGGTGGGGGGACTACAGCAGAACGAGTGTCCCCTTGCTCAAGCCAGCGACCTTTGGGCTCAAGCCCATGACCACAGTGTCATGTCTATGATTCCAGGCTGGATGAGCCTGTGCTCAAGCCAGCAAACTTAGGGTTTCAAACCTGGGTCCTCTGTGTCCCAGTCCAAAGCTCTATCCACTGCATCACCGCCTGGTCAGGGGAGTACCACTATTTTTGTTATACACCATTACCCACCCTCCAACACATAGTTAGGTGGTCTATGCACAGTAAACTTGCAATAAATTCCTATTAAATAAATGAAATGCCTAGGAGGAAAAAAGAAAAATTGAAAAATTAAACTATATTTGGAAAAAGTAAATTTCAGAAAAAAAAGATCTATAAAAAAATAGTCCAGGCCCTGGCCGGTTGGCTCAGTGGTAGAGCATCAGCCTGGCATGCAGAAGTCCCAGGTTTGATTCCTGGCCAGGGCACACAGGAGAAGCACCCATCTGCTTCTCCACCCCTCCCCCTCTCCTTCCTCTCTGTCTCTCTCTTCCCCTCCCGCAGCGAGGCTCCATTGGAGCAAGGATGGCCCGGGCGCTGGGGATGGCTCCTTGGCCTCTGCCTCAGGCGCTAGAATGGCTCTGGTAGCAACAGAGCAACGCCCTAGAGGGGCAGAGCATCGCCCCCTGGTGGGCAGAGCATCGCCCCTGGTGGGCGTGCCGGGTGGATCCTGGTCGGGTGCATGCGGGAGTCTGTCTGACTGTCTCTCCCCGTTTCCAGCTTCAGAAAAATACAAAACAAACAAACAAACAAACAAAAAAATAGTCATGTATTTTAGGGTCTTAAATTTTGATAACTTTCCATGAGTCATTTCTAAGTCAAAAAAAAAGAAAAGCCTACTACCTTCCACAACTTATCTGTGAAACTAGGCCATCAATTCTTTCCACATGTTGTGGACCTCTCTTCTTAGCAGTGAAGCTATGTCCCAGCTGTCCACAGCTGTTGTCTCCAAATGTGTACACTTTCCCATTCTGTTCAATAAAGGACAAATCAAACTTAATTTAGGTTAAAAAATAAGTAACTAAAAAGTTAAAGATTATGTACTACGCACAAATATTAGGGGTTCAGGGAACATGCAGATACTCCAATACTTTCAGCGTTTCGCAGAGTGCATTTTCACCAATAAAATAAAAGTTGGTTTGGCATCTCATTTGCATAATTGAACAACTTTCTTTGACTTGTTTGCTTTTCTGATTTTCTTGTTTAATAAAAAAATCAAATGCTTCTTTTTTTTAATTGCTTCATATTCATTTTGAAATATCCCCTAATTTTTTATGAGCAGTATATTATAACAGTTTTATGAGACCACTATGTGAAATATAAGCTCTATATAAGGAGAAGGGGTCCTACTTACTATTTCTAAAAGTAAATACAGAGTTACCATAAAACATCATTGCCATGCTCTTAGAATTAGACACTTAATATGTGATGGTAGAATGAATAGATGGGCAAATTAACTGGTTTAAAAAAATCCACATTTAAGTATAGGGTTGTGTTATTTGTGCATTCCTCTAAAAATAATCTCTTTTCAAAAGATGATTCTTTTAAAATTAATTTTCAATTACTGTAGACATATAATATTATATTAATTTCAGGTGTATAATACAGGGATTAGACATTTATATACCATATGAAAGGATCCACCTGACACCATACAGAGGTATTACAATATTATTGACTTTATTCCATATGCTGTACTTTACATCCCCAGGACTATTTGTATAAATCACAATTTGTACTTCTTAATCCTTTCCACCCTGCTCCCAACCCCCCTCCCTTCTGGCAACCATCCATTCATTCTCTGTATCTGAGTTGGTTTCTGTTTTGTTAGTTTAGTTTAGCTTGTTTTTTAGGTTCCACATATAAGTGAAGTCATATGGTATTTGTCTTTCTCTGTTTGACTTATTTCACTTAGCATAAAATCATCTAGATCCATCCATGTTTGCAAGTGGCAAGATTTCATTTTTTATGGCTGAGTAATATTCCATTGTATGTATGTATGTACCACTATTCTTTATTCGTTCATCTATTGATGGACATTTAGGTTATTTCGCTATCTGTTAGGCTATTTAGGCTACTGTAAATAATGCTACAATAAACATAGGGGTGCAAATATCTAGTCAAATTAGTGTTTTGGATTTTTTTGAATAAATACCAGAAGTAGGATTGCTGGGTCATGTGGCAGTTCTATTTTTAGTTTTTTGGGGAATCTCCATGCTCTTTTTCATAGTGACTGCACAATTTACAATCTACCAACAGTAAACAAAAGTTCTCTTTTTTTTCACCTGACCAGGTGGTGGCGCAGTGGATAGAGTGTCAGACTGAGATGCGGAGCACCCAGGTTTGAGACCCCGAGGTCGCCAGCTTGAGCGCGAGCTCATCTGGTTTGAGCAAAGCTCACCAGCTTGGACCCAAGGTCGCTGGCTCGAGCAAGGGGTTACTCAGTCTGCTGAAGGCCCACAGTCAAGGTACATATGAAAAAGCAATCAATGAACAACTAAGGTGTCGCAACAAAAAACTGAAGATTGATGCTTCTCATCTCTCTCCATTCCTGTCTATCCCTCTCTCTGACCCTCTCTCTGTCTCTGTAAAAAAAAAAAAAGTTCTCTTTTCTCCACATTCTGACCAACGCTTGTTTGTTGATTTATTGATGATAGCCATTTTCACAGATATGAGGTGATATCTTGTTTTGGTTTAATTTGCATTTTTCTCATGATTAGTGATGTTGTGCATCTTTTCATAGTTTCATTAGCCTCTTTGGAGAAATATCTATTTAATTTTTCTTAGCATTTTTTATTTGTATTTTTTTCAGCTGAGATAGAATATATGATTTATTGTGCACATTATATTCAACCACAACTGAGAACAGAACCAGTCCAGAATGTCACAGGTCCACAGCAAAGGACCAAAAAGGCCTGTTTTTGTAAGAGCAAGGTGGTTCTCTTAAAATGTGCTCACAGTAATCAAATGGCATATACGTTTTAGATCCAGTGAGAAGTTTAGACAAAAGACATACCATCCAACAATTTGTACTAGTGTCCCTAGCCCCTGGCTTCCCTTATTTCTGCTCCTGTGGCTTCCGCAGGTGAGCAAACTAGTGGTTTACTCGGACCTCTACCCCATCTTTCTTCTTTTGTACTTCAGCCTGAACATTTGTTTCTTCCTCTACTTGGCTCTCATGGGGTAGAGGTTTCTAAGATGGTGCTAAGACCAAGAGCTTTTGCTCATTTTTTAAAATTGGACCGTTTGGGGTTTTTTGGTATTAAGTTGTATGACTTCTTAAAAATATATTTTGGGCCTGACCAGGTGGTGATGCAATGGATAGAATGTTGGACTGGGACACAGAGGACCCAGGTTCAAAACCCCGAGGTCGCTGGCTTGAGCATGAGCTCATCCGGCTTAAGCGCAGGCTCATCCGACTTGAGCGCAGGCTCACCAGCTTGGGTATGGGGTCACTGGCTTGAGCATGGGATCATAGACATGACCCCATGGTCACTGGCTTGAGCCCAAAGGTCACTGGCTTGAGCAAGGGGTCACTCACTCTGCTGTAGCCCCCTGGACAAGGTATATATGAGAAAGCAATCAATGAACAACTAAGGAGCTGCAACAAAGAGCTGCAATAAGAACTAATGCTTCTCATCTGTCTGCCTGTCCCTCTCTCTGTCTCTCTGTCTCTGTCTGTCACAAAAAAAGAATATATATATATATATATGGCATTGGCACAGTGCACAGAGCATTAACCTGGGATACTGAGGACCCAGATTTGAAACTTCGAGGTCACTGGCTTGAGTGCATGGTCACTGGCTTGAGCGTGGGATCATAGATATGACCCCGTGGTCGCTGGCTTGAGCCCAAAGGTGCTGGCTTGAAGCCTAAGATTGCTGGCCTGAACAAGGGATCACTGGTTTAAGCAAGAGGTCACTGGCTCGGCTGGAGCCCTACCCTTGTCAAGGCATGTGTGAAAAAGCAATCAATGAACTAAGGTGCCACGACGAGTTGATGCTTCTTATCTCTTTCCCTTCCTGTCTGTCTGTCCTGTCTGTCCCTCTTACTTTCTCTCTCTCTTACTGAAATATACATATTTATTTTGAGGGGGGTTAATTAGTGCCTTTATCAAATGTATCCTTGGCAAATTTCTTCCATTCAGTAGGTTGTCTTTTCATTTTGCTGATGGGATATTTTTTTGTTTTGTTTTTTCTATGCAAAAATTTTTTAGTTTGATGTAGTCCCATTTGTTTATTTTTTCTTTTGTTTCCTTTGTCTGAGAATATATATAAAAATATCATTAAGAGCTATGTCAAAGAGTTTACTATCCATTTATTCTTCTGGGAATTTTATGGTTTCAAGTCTTACAGTTAAGACTTTAATCCACTTGTGTTTATTTTTGTATAATATAAGAAAGTGGTCTAGTTTCATTTTTTTGCATATATCTGTCCAGTTTCCCCAACACCATTTATTGAAGTGACTATTTTTACTCCATTGTACATTCTTGCCTCCTTCATCATAGATTAATTGAATATATAGGCATGGATGTATTTCTTTTCAGAAAAGAATTTATTGATTGATTTTAGTGAGAAAGGGAGAGGGAGAAAGATAAGAATATTAGCTGTTCTTGTATGTGCCCTGACTGGGAATTGAATCAGCAACCTCTGCGCTTCAGGATGATGTTCCAACCAACTGAGCTATCCAGCCAAGAATAGTTATGGGTTTATTTCTGGGCTTTCTATTCTGTTCCATTAAATTATGTATCTGTTTTTATGCCAGTATCATGCAGTTTTGATTACTATATCCATGTATAGTTTTATATCAGGTAACATGATACCTCCAACTTTCTTCTTTCTCAAGAATATTTTGGCTATTTGAAGTCTTTTGTGGTGCTACATAAATTTTAGGATAATTTGTTCTAGTTCTGTAAAAATGCCATTGGTATTTTGGTAGGGATTGCATTCAATCTGTAGATTGCCTTGGCTAGTATGGACCTTTTATTGATATTAACTTTTCTTATCTATTGGCACTGTGTATCCTTCATTTATTTGTATATTCTTCAATTTCTTTCTTCAATGTCTTAATTTTCTGAGTACAGGTTTTTTACCCTTTGGTTAAATTTATTCCTATATTTTTTTAATGCAATTGTAAACATAATTGTTTTTTTTTAATTTCTCTTTGTTATTGTTCATTATTAGTGTATAAAAATGCAACCAATTTCTGAATATTAATTACATATCCTGCTTATTTATTAAATTCATTTATCAGTTCTAATAGTTTTTTTGTGTGTGTTTTTTTTACAGTGACAGAGAGAGTCAGAGAGAGGTATAGATAGGGACAGGAATGGAGAGAGATGAGAAGCATCAATCATTAGTTTTTTGTTGTGACACCTTAGTTGTTCATTGATTGCTTTCTCATATGTGCCTTGACCGTGGGGCTGCAGCAGACTGAGTAACCCCTTGCTCAAGCCAGTGACCTTGGGTCCAAGCTGGTGAGCTTTGCTCAAACCAGATGAGCCTGCGCTCAAGCTGGCGACCTCAGGGTCTCGAACTTGGGTCCTTCACATCCCCGTCTGATGATCTATCCACTGTGCCACCGCCCGGTCAGGCTCTAATAGTTTTTTGGTGGCATCTTTAGGAATCTTTCTATATATATATTACTCACAAAAATTATGAATCACTTCATATTCATTTTGAAATATCCCCTAATTTTTGTGTGCAGTATAGTATCATGTTATCTGCAAATGACAGTTGTACTTCTTTTCTAATTTGGATACCTTTTATTTCTTTTTCTTGTTTGATTGCTGTGGCTAGGACTTCCAATACTATGTTGAATAAGAGAGGTGAAAGTGGGCATCCCTGTTTGTTTCTGATCTTAAAGAAAAAGTTCTCAGCTTTTCACCATTGAGTATGTTAGCTATGGATTCGTCATATACTATCTTTATTAGGTTGAGGTATATTCCTTCTATTTCCACTTTGCTGAGAGTTTTTATCATAAATGAATGTTGGATGTTTTCAAATTCTTTTTCTGTATCTATTGATATGATTCTATGGTTTTTAGCCTGCATTTTGTATATGTAGTGTATCATATTAATTGAATTGTGGATATTGAACCAAACTGGCATCTCAGTAATAAATCCCACGTGATCATGTTATATGATTTTTATAATGTATTGCTGAATTTGGTTTGCTAATATTTTGTTAAGGATATTTGCATCTATATATATTCATCAGGGATACTGGCCCATAATATTGTGTATGTGTGTGTGTGTCTAGCTTTGGTATCCAGATAATACTAAACTTTTCTCCTCTTTAAATTTTTATTGTTTGAGAAGTATAGGTATTAATTCTTGGAATGTTTGGTAAAATGCACCTGTGAAAGCATTTGATCCAGGACTTTTGTTTGTTGGGATTTTTTTTTTTTTTTAGGTGAGAGGAGGGAAGACACTGAGGTACAATCTCACATGTGCCCCTATTGGGACCCACTCAGGAACCCTATCTGGGGCCAATGCTTGAGTACTGACTTATTTTTAGCACCTGAGTTGCATTCTGACTGAGCTATGCTCAGCACCCAGGACCACATTTGAAGCAATCGAGTCACTGGCTGTGGGAGGGGAAGGCAGAGAGAAGGGGAAGAGTGAGGGTGGAGAAGCTAAAGTCACTTTTCCTTGTCCCCAATTGGAAATTGAACCTGGGACGTCCACACATTGGGCCGACACTCTAGCCACTGAAAAACCAGCCAGGGCCTTGTTGGAAGTTTTTGATAACTGATTTGATTTCATTAGTTGTTATTGGTCTGTTCTTCTTGAATCAGTCTTGAAAGATTTTATGGTTAGGACTTTATCCATTTCTTCCAGGTTGTCCAACTTGTTGGCATATAATTGTTCATAGTATTTTCTTATAATCCTTTGTATTTCTGTTGTGTCATTTATCACTTCTTTTTTATTTATGAGTTTATTTATTTGAGCCCTCTTTTTCTTAATGAGTCTGGCTAAAAGTTTATCAGTTTTACTTTTTATCTTTTTTACCTGTCAGAGAACCAGCTCTTGATTTCATTGATATTTTGATTTCATTGATCTTTTCTATGTTTTTTTAGTATCTATTTCATTTATTTCTGCTCTTATCTTTACTATTTTATTGTACTCACTTTGGGTTTTGTTTTTTTGTTTTTTTTTTTCTAATTCTTATAAGAGGGTTAGATTGCTTATTTGAGATTTTTCTTTCTTGAAGTAGGCTTGTATTGCTATGAATTTCCCTCTTAGAATTTCTTTGTGTCCCATAAATTTTGGGTCATTGTGTTTTCTTTTTCATCTCAAGGTGTCTTTGTTTTTTCTTAGTGTGTATGTGTGTGTGATGAGAGAGAGAGAGAGAGAGAAAGAGAGAGAGAGAGAGAGAAAGAAAGGAACAGACAGACAAGGAGAGAGATGAGAAGCATCAATTTTTTGTTGCAGCACCTTAGTTGTTCATTTATTGCTTTCTCATATGTGCCTTAACTGGGGGTCTTTAGCTAAGCCAGTGACCCTTTGCTCAAGCCAGCGACCCTGTGCTCAAGCTGGTGAGCTCATGCTCAAGCCGATAAGCCCGTGCTCAAGCTGGCAACCTTAGGGTTTCAAACCTAGGTCCTTAGCATCTCAGCCCAACGCTCTATCTACTGTGTCAATGCTTGGTCAGGCTCAAGATATCTTCAAAAGATGATTCTTTTTTTTTTTTTTTTTCTTTTGTTTTTGCATTTTTCTGAAGCTGGAAACAGGGAGAGACAGTCAGACAGACTCTCGCATGCGCCCGACCGGGATCCACCCGGCACGCCCACCATGGGGCGACGCTCTGCCCACCAGGGGGTGATGCTCTGCCCATTCTGGGCGTCGCCATGTTGCGACCCTCCTGGGCGTCGCCATGTTGCGACCAGAGCCACTCTAGCGCCTGGGGCAGAGGCCACAGAGCCATCCCCAGCGCCCGGGCCATCTTTGCTCCAATGGAGCCCCGGCTGCGGGAGGGGAAGAGAGAGACAGAGAGGAAGGCGCGGCGGAGGGGTGGAGAAGCAAATGGGCGCTTCTCCTATGTGCCCTGGCCGGGAATCGAACCCGGGTCCTCCGCACGCTAGGCCGACGCTCTACCGCTGAGCCAACCGGCCAGGGCCAAAAGATGATTCTTTACTAAAAAAATTCTTGCTTTCTCTTGTCAGCTAAGAATAATATAGTCTAAACATGTTTTTAAACAAATAATGAAAAGCTATTTTAGATTTTTAATCTTTAAATAAACATTTCAACCAACAATTTTTAAATCTACTTCTTATGGCTATGAAGAAAATCCATCACAATGGAATATACTATATGGCCAGTAGAGAAAGAGGAGGAAACCATTCAGGAAGCCAGCATATATATGTACCAAGCAAGAAGTGGAACAAAGTATGTTTTAGTGTGTGATGTGGGTTATTGAAACTTTTTAAATATTTTGTGCTTCTATAATAATTTTTATCTGTAGAACCACATTATAAATAATTGTTTAAAGGATTGACTCCTCTATTAATCTAATTTATTAGGTATCTAAGAATATATCTTGCCTGACCAGGCGGTGGCACAGTGGATAAAGCGTCGGACTGGGATGCCGAGGACCCAGTCTCGAGACCCCAAGATCACCAGCTTGAATGCGGGCTCATCTGGTTTGAGCAAAGCTCACCAGCTTGGACCCAAGGTCGCTGGCATGAGACAGGGGTTACTCGGTCTGCTGAAGGCCCGTGGTCAAGGCACATATGAGAAAGCAATCAATGAACAACTAAGGTGTTGCAGCGAAAAACTGATGATTGATGCTTCTCATCTCTCCATTCCTGTCTGTCTGTCCCTATCTATCCCTCTCTCTAACTCTCTCTCTGTCTCTGTAAAAAAAAAAAAAAAAAGGATATATCTTAAAGTTGAAATTAGCTTTTGTTAAAGGATCTAAAAAATTTCATGGCTTATATTATTGCATTAACTTCTCCTCTTAAATATTTGTATACTTTATGGATATGTTGAGATATTGATCTACATCTTGATTTCAACAAAAATCAATAACTTCACCTTTTGGTAACATTTGTCTGAGATTTTTAAAAATAGCAAGAAATTTCAGATTACCTGAGTAAGCACTGCCGTGTGTTCATAACCACAGCTGATGTAAATCACATCTAGACGCTTCAGCTCTCCAACTGAACGAGGCTTGTAGCTCTGCACTATTGAAAGGTAGCAGAATTGCCAGAGTATAAGAAGCAGACTCAGATATCATGAGTTTTTATATTTTTATGATTTTTAATTTTTTATTGGCATGATTCATTAACATAATTTTTAGAAGTGAATAAATAATCAGAGATATTAGAAAACAAGGGAAAGTCTTGCTTTGGAAAGAAAAAAAGCAGTCATTTAGCTTTTATTTCTGGAAACAATTTAACATTCTGGAATACCTGAGTCTATTGCCCTAGAAAACTAAGCATTAAGACATTCATCATAATCATAGTGTCATCATGTTGCATTCATTTCTACCACACAGAATGTATTCTGCAAATATGTAATAATAATTGAGAAAATAAAAGAACCTACTTTGTTGACAGAGTTAAATGAAATTAGATATAAGTGCTCAGTATTAGTACTTAACAGGTGCTAAATATATGCTAGCTGAATATCAAAAATTGAACAGAGAAGGACAGGGCCCATGGGGAAGACTTTATAGTGAGTTTTGTTTAAAGGTTTCCAGGGGACCTGGTTGTTACCCCTACTGCTAGCAGGCTTCTAATCCAGTGGTTCCCCAACTGCTGCATGTCGGAATCACTTTGTGGGATCTTTGTTAATGATTGATACCTGGCTTCCATTCCCAGACATTCTGATTTAATTAGGGTCCAACCTGGACACTGGGATCTCTAAATTTTCTTGTGGTAAACAGAATAATGGCCTCCTAAAGATGTCCATGTTCTTTTCCCAAGCCTGTGAATATGTGAGGGAACGTTTCAGAGGGGAGTTAAGGAAGTAGATGGAATTAAAGTTGCTAATCAGCTGACCTTAAAACAGGGAGATCACAAGCACCCTTTAACTGAAGAATAGGGAGGTAGAAGAGTCAATGTCACAATAATGTGACTTGAGAAAAATTTAATCAGCAATGATGGCCTTGAAAAAGAAAGGGGGCTGTGAGTGAAAGAACGCAGGTGGTCTCTAGAAGTTGGAAAAGGCAAGAAAATGGCTTCTTCCCCAGCGCCTCCAGAAAGGTACAGAGCCCTGCTGACATCTTGATTTTAACCCAGTGAGACCCACATTAGACTTCAGACCACCAGAACAATAAGATAATAAATCAGGGTTGCTTTAAGCCACCAAGTTTGTGGTAATTTGTTACAGCAACAATCAAAAATTAATATAGCCCCCACGTGATTCTAATGTGCCATAAAGTTTGGGAACCACTGTTCTAACCTTTGAGACTGCCCTTTCTGGAGTTGGTCTTCCAACCGGAAAGAAGTAACAATTTACTGCAGGACCAAGACTATCTCCTTACCTGGGACATTATTCCCACTGAGGGCCAGCTGCCCTGCACTGTTGCTTCCCCAGCCAAATGAAGTTCCAGAGAGAGATAGGGCAAAGCTGTGGGCCCCTCCTGCAGCCACCTGAGCCAGGGGGATCCCCTCCAGGGACCTCACTCTCTGTGGGCTCACCTGGGAGGGGGTCTCTTTCCCCAGACCCAGCTGCCCATGGCTGTTCTTTCCCCATGAAAACACTTGGCCATCTATAAAAATAAAGAAGAGAAATTCAGAATTACACACACATTTGGAATAGCAAATTCAAGTAGATACTACCAGCCTAATTCTAAAAATCTTTAAAGAATAAAACAGGGATAAAAGAGGTTAAAGTATTCTGATTAAAGGCAAGGGGATGGTCAACATTACCTTCAAAAGTCCCTTCCCACATGTACTCTTCTTCTCATTCCAAATAAAGGGCAGCCATGTTTTTTCAGGTGCTCAGGCCAAAAATCCTAGAGTCATCCTTGACTCCTTTTTTTCTTTTACACCCTTCAATCCATCAGATCCTAAAGCATCTACCTTCAGAGCTTATCCAGAATCCAACCACTTCTCCCCTCCCCATGGTCACCAGCCTAGCAGCCAAGTCACCATCATTCTCTCTTTTTTTTTAATTTTTTTATTTTTCTGAAGCTAGAAACGGGGAGAGACAGTCAGACAGACTCCCGCATGTGCCCGACTGGGATCCACCCGGCTCGCCCACCAGGGGGCGACGCTCTGCCCACCAGGGGGCGATGCTCTGCCCCTCCGGGGCGTCGCTCTGTTGCGACCAGAGCCACTCTAGCGCCTGGGGCAGAGGCCAAGGAGCCATCCCCAGCGCCCTGGCCATCTTTGCTCCAATGGAGCCTCGGCTGCGGGAGGGGAAGAGAGAGACAGAGAGGAAGGAGAGGGGGAGGGGTGGAGAAGCAGATAGGGGCTTCTCCTATGTGCCCCGGCCGGGAATCGAACCCGGGACTTCTGCACGCCAGGCCGACGCTCTACCACTGAGCCAACCGGCCAGGGCAAGTCACCATCATTCTTGTCCTGGAAAATTACAACAGCACCTCATGGGAGTCCCAGATTGCACCTTTGCCCCCAGAAGTCTGTTCTCCAAGAGCAGCCAGAGTGATTTTTTTAAAAATATAAGTCAGATCAAACCCTTCAGGAGTTTGCTGTCTCTCTCAATAATAGACTGATTCTTACCATGGCTCACAAGCCCTACAGCTCCCATATTCTCCATAACCACTTCTTGGATCTCATCTCCCCATTGTTCATCCCTATCCAGACCCATATTGTTGCTGAGCACACCACTGGGAATAGCTTGTTTTTGGATCATTCTTCTGGATCATGTCTCCTTATCTTAACTCACTTTTCTTCACACCCCTTATCCCTATCTATACTACATAACTATATATTTGTGTGTTTAATGTTCATTTTCCCTTCTTCCCTTAAGAATATAAATCCCATGAAAGCAGGGTCTTACGTTTGTTCACTGCTCTATACCTCTCTGTTGGGAACATTGTAGGCACTTGATAAATACTTGTGGAATGACTCCATGGAGGAAAAAACCAACAACATTTTATGTTGAATTTGACCAGAGATGGATAATGAATATCAGGTCAAAAATAGAGTTCTTCTAATGCTTAATTATTTTCCCAGAGAAATGCAACATATTTCAGATTTTTATATTGTTATATTTAATTTTTATTTTGAACTCTTCTAAGTTATTTCTATCACTGAAAAGAATTTTTGAGAGCACACTGCAAAATGTCAAACGCTCAAGAAGGTGTGTGAGAACTCATAGTTCACCACAGCAAATGCATTGAGTGCTGAGTTCCACACAGCCTTTATATTCCAGACCAATGTAAATACATCCCTGCTGACACTTTGATTGTAACCCAGAGAGACTTCAGACCAAATCAATACTCTAAGGAAATTATTCAAATATTTCAGCAATTAAGAAAAACCACTTATTTGCATGGATTCACTTTGAGAGCATTATGCTAAGTGAAATAAGTCAGACAAAGATTGCCTGATCAGGCAGTGGTGCACTGGATAGAGTGTTGACCTGGGATGCTGAAGACCCAGGTTTGAAACCCTGAGGTTGCTTGACCAGGCGGTGGCACAGTGGGTAGAGCGTCGGACTGGGATGTGGAGGACCCAGGTTCAAGACCCTGAGGTCACCAGCTTGAGCGTGGGCTCATCTGGCTTGAGCAAAGTTCATCAGCTAGGACCCAAGGTCACTGGCTTGAGCAAGGGGTTACTTGGTCTGCTGTAGCCCCATGGTCAAGGCACATATGAGAAAGCAATCAATGAACAACTAAAGTGCCACAATGAAAAACTGATGATTGATGCTTCTTATCTCTCTCCATTCCTGTCTATCTGTCCCTGTTTATCCCTCTCTCTGACTCTCTCTCTCTCTGTCTCTGTAAAAACAAAACAAAAAACAAAAACAAAAAACCACAGGCTCATGGCTAGAGCACAGGTTCACCAGCTGGAGCGTGGGGTCACTGGCTTGAGCATGGGATCATAAACATGACTCCATGGTTGCTGGCTTGAGCCCAAAGGTCGCTGGCTTGAAACCTAAGGTTGCTGGCTTGAGCAAAGAGTCACTGGCTCGGCTGTAGCCCCCATGTCAAGGCACATATGAGAAAGCAATCAATGAACAACTAAGGTGCCACAACGAAGAATTGATGCTTCTCATCTCTCTCTTCCTATTTGTCTATCCCTATCTGTCCCTCTCTCTTTCTCTCTGTCTCTCTCACTAAAAATAAAAAGACAAATAGTGTATGGTCTCACTTATATGAGGACTCTTAAGAAGAAAAAGCTCATAGATAACAAGAATAGATTGGTGGTTGCCAGGAGTTGGGAGTAAAATGGGTGAAGGAAGTCTAAAGGAACTAACTTTCAGTTATAAAATAAATAAGTCATGGGGATGTAATGTACAACATCATGACTAGAGTTCATAATACTGTATTGCACATTTGAAAGATGCTAAGATAGGGGTCGGGAAACTTTTTGGCTGAGAGAGCCATGAACACCACATATTTTAAAATGTAATTCCGTGAGAGCCATTCAACGACCCATGTACGTTACACATTATCCAATAAAAACTTGGTGTTGTCCTGGAGGACAGCTGTGATTGGCTCCAGCCACCCACAACCATAAACATGAGCAGTAGGAAATGAATGGATTGTAATACATGAGTGTTTTATATATATATAAAACAGGCAGTGGTGCAGTGGACAGAGTGTTGACCTGGGATGCAGAAGACTGAGGTTTCAAAAAAAAAAAAAAAAAAAAAAATATATATATATATATATATATATATATATATATATTTTTCTGAAGTTGAAAACGGGGAGGCAGTCAGACAGACTCCTGCATGCGCCTGACCGGGATCCACCCAGCATGCCCACCAGGGGGCGATGCTCTGCCCATCTGGGGTGTTGCTCTGTTGCATCCAGAGCCATTCTAGCGCCTGAGGCAGAGGCCATAGAGCCGTCCTCAATGCCCGGGCTAACTTTGCTCCAATGGAGCTTTGACTGCGGGAGTGGAAGAGAGAGACAGAGAGGAAGGAGAGGGGGAGGGGTAGAGTAGCAGATGGGCGCTTCTCCTGTGTGCTCTGGCCAGGAATTGAACCCGGGACTCCTGCACGACAGGCCAACGCTCTACCACTGAGCCAACCAGCCAGGACCTGTTTTATATTTTTAACATTATTTTTTTTATTAAAGATTTGTCTGCGAGCCAGATGCAGCCATCAAAAGAGCCACATCTGGCTCACGAGCCATAGGTTCCTGACTCCTGTGCTAAGAGAATTAATATTAAAAGTTCTCATTATAAGAAAAAATTTCTGTTAATTATGTATGGTGATAGATGTTAACTAGACTTACAGTGGTAATTATTTTGCAGTGTATACAAATATTAAATTGTCATGTGGTACACCTGACACTACCTAATGTATGTCAATTATACCTCAATAAAAAAATATAACTTTCCTAATTTTAAAAAACAGGAAAAAAGTAAGAAAGAAAAAGTAACTAATATTTGTTGTACCCTATTTGCTATGGACTGTACAAGATAAATTGTGTAATTCCTCTCACTGAATCTTCTAAACAACCTTTAAGTTAGGCATCAATATTCTTACTGATGAGAAAAATTGAGACTCAGCCAAGTTAAATAACTTGCCTTAGGTCAAATAGCTAGAAGTGGTAGGTAGAAAGAATCACCCTATAGCCATGGGATTGTCCTGGTTGCATAGCCTACATGGTACAGTGAGTTGGTATATAAACTTAGGGTTGGGATATAAACAAGTATAGATTCAAATCCCTCCTCTTCCATTAGTGCGTGACCTAGGCAAACTAGTGAAAGTATCTTATTATATTTAGAGTATAATAAGAACAAAGAAATGGAAAAAAAATAAAAGAACAGCACACCTTATGAAATCTGGAGAGTTAAAACTTCTAAATACTACTGAGCACCCTGGCTGGTAGGCTCAGTAGTAGAGCAAAAGCCTGGCATGTGGAAGTCCCGGGTATGATTCCTGGCCAGGGCACATAGGAGAGGTGCTCATCTGCTTCTCTACCCTTCCCCTCTCTCCTTTCTCTCTATCTCTCTCTTCCCCTCCCATAGCCAAGGCTCCATTGGAGCGGAGTTGGCCCAGGTACCAAGGATGGCTCCATGGCCTCTGCCTCAGGTGCTAGAATGGCTCCGGTTGCAATGACGCAATGGCCCAGATGGGCAGAACATCACCCTCTGGTGGGCTTGCCAGGTGAATTCTGGTTGGGCGCATGCAAGAGTCCATCTGTCTGCCTCTCCACTTCTCACTTCAGAAAAATATAAAAAAACAAAACAAAACAAAAAACCACAAAGAACTTCTAAATGCATTAATGTGAATTCCAATGCATTAAAAATCAACAGGTATCAATCATTTGCATTCAAAAAAGTACTTTTAAACTTGATGAATCCAAAGGTCCACATTTCTGAAATGAGGATATGAATAATACCTAGCTTCTGTGTTTTAGGTGATTTCATGAGACAATACATTTAAGCATTTAGCAGTAATGCTTTTATGCTGGCACATAAAAGGTGACCAAGAAATGTTGGCTGTTCATGAACCCTGTGGCACAATTGCAATTATGCATAAGAAACCACCTGAGGGACACATAAACGTTATACGTCTCTTGAAGGGGATTAGAATATGCCACTTTGGGATGAGGACTACCTTGAGCTGAAGGCAATATAGAATTAAGAGATGCAGGAAGAGTTCTCTGCCATCCTTTTATCTGCCCAAAAGTAAGGCCTAAATTTCCTTTTGTGAAGGTGTCCTCTCCTGTTCCAATAATGGAAGAGGGACTCATCACGAGAGATGGAGAGTGAGCATTGACATGAGGGTGCATAAACAAGCCTTACTAAAATAACCCTTATCTTCCATTAGTTTCCCCCACATATTTCTAAGTCACTTTCCCACAATTTATCTCTCTTACCCCAAACCTCTTCTCCTTTGTTAAAATGATATATCAGCCCCAGAATCTAACTACAGCTAGTGCTTGACTTACGACCACGATTGGTTCCAACAGATCTGTCATAACACGATTTGGTCGTAAGTTGAGTAGGCTATATGTACAGTACTGTGAAATGATGTTATAAAAATCTTTAAGTCATATTTTATCATAATTTTCTTTCATTGTTGTTATATATCATAATTTTCTTTGTTCATTTTATGCCATTTGTATCATCTCTACACCATTTTGTTTCTTATTTTTACTTTCGTCAGGTTTAAGTAAAACACTGCATTACCAGTACAACTGGTTTAATATTTGAAAAACATACAAAATTACAAAGTACAGATGCATACAAAAATACAAAATACAGGTGCATACAAAAATACAAAACACAGGTGTAAAAAATACCATAGGAAACATTTTCCCAATTGCAAAACATATCAAAATATATAAACATGTACGAAACATTTTATTGGCCAGCACTGTTGTATGCCCAGCTGGGCAACACTTGCGCTGCCAGAGGCGGAGCAGTCGTGGCTAGCGATTGTGGTCGTAAAGTCGAATGGTCGTAAGTTGCATAGGTCATAAGTCGATCAGTACCTGTAGTGGAGTTTCACTTTTTTTCTGTGAAGTCCCACACGCAAAAGTATCAATAAAAAATATATGCCTTTTCTCCTAGTAATCTATCTTTTCTTACATTTGTCGACCCCCAGGTGCTAACCCTCAAAGGGTAAAGGAAAAGTTTTTCTTTGGCACTCTCCTTTGAGAAATTTAGCCTGAGAATGGACAAAGGACTGAGGATGTTGGTAGAAAAAACATAGTGTTGATTCTGACATCTTAGCTTTTCTTTCTTTGATCTAAGTAAAAAAGATAAATAGGTCTTTGTCTATCTGAGTTTGCCAGTGTAGATAGACAAGCCACTCAGCATAAATGGTAAAGTGCTAGAAATAAAACCACTGCTGAGTTCTGAGACAGTCAGTCAATCAAGTCATGTAAACAGAGATGGCTCTTTATGGCAGAGAAATAGGCACTACTTAGAGTATAATAAGAACAAAGAAAATTGAAAAAAAAAACCACCACATCTTATGAAATCTGGAGAGTTAAGAGATGCAGAAAGAGTTCTAAATGGCCTGACCAGGCAGTGGCGCAGTGGATAGAGCGTCGGACTGGGATGCGGAAGGACCCAGGTTCGAGACCCCGAGGTCACCAGCTTGAGCGTGGGCTCATCTGGTTTGAGCAAAGCTCACCAGCTTGGACCCAAGGTCGCTGGCTCAAGCAAGGGGTTACTCGGTCTGCTGAAGGCCCACGGTCAAGGCGCATATGAGAGAGAAATCAATGAATAGCTAAGGTGACGTAATGCGCAACAAAAACTAATGATTGATGCTTTTCATCTCTCCGTTCCTGTCTATCCCTCTCTCTGACTCTCTCTCTGTCTCTGTAAAAAAAAAAAAAAGACGTCTAAATGCATTAAAATGAATTCCAGTTCATTAAAAATCAATAAGTATCAATCATTTCTATTCAAAAAATTACTTTTCAATGACACTTAGGAGATTCAATAAGCCTTTTTAAATTTTTTTAATTTTTTACCTTTTGACAATGCCAGGGAATGGTAGTGTCCACAGGAAACTTGTATTATTTTTATACCAGTCAGAGCTTTTATCTTCCTATAATAAAAATGATACATTAAAAATAATTTAAAAATCTATTAATCCATCATTAGAGTAGATCACCAAGTTAACTACAGATATTTAAAACATCCTAGGTAATACATTTGGTCTAGGAAAACAATTTTATATTTTTGTATTTCTGTAGTGAACTGGTTTTTTTTAATAAATAAATTTTTATTAATGTTAATGGGGTGTATAGTGAACTGTTTTTAACATGATATCAACATACAAAGGTACAGGCAGAATCCAAAACAGTATATAATGCAAAAGTAATTTTTACTGGACTTTCAATGCATTATTTAATGTTCTAACTTTTATTCTATAATTATTGGCCTAAATAAGTTTATTCATATACATATAGCACAGGGCTTTAGAATTTATAGAACACTGTCACTTACATCAGCTAATTTAAGCCCTGTGAGATAAATAAACCATTGGGTAGAACTGCCGTTTTTGTGGATCAAAACATAACTATCAGCAATTTTATATGATTGAACCTAGCAGAACTCAAAAAGGTCAATAGGTTTCAAGTTATAGAACTAGACTCACACCTGTGTCTTTCAAGTTCAATAATCATTTCCCTAAGCCACAGATTTCTCACATGATTTAATAACCACAGAGGATAACAAGATAACAAGGTATTAAAAAACATGCCTTTGAACATTGCCAAGGCATGTAATTCATAAATACAAAATTCAGACTGCTTGTCACACCATTTGTCCAAGAAATTGTTTCTGAGGACAAGATTTTTTCCTCATTTTTACTAAGTAAAATATTAGGATCCAATGGCTTATAACAAAAAGGTTATGTTGGCATAGAAACTTTTCCCTTTTCATTTTGGGAGCAGTGATTGGGGACCTGCAATTAATTGACAATACACAGTTTAACAGGAGAAAAGACATGATTTGTTTATATATACATGTGAAGCTCCCAGATATAGAAACTTTGTGAAACAGCTTGAGTAAAGGTTTGTATCTATCAACATAGCAAAAGCAGAAATGGTGGTGGTGATGGTGCGGAAAGGGGGGTTAGAAATTCAATGGGAGAATATGGAAGGTTCTATTGGGTTTTTTGATGCTGATTGGGCAGTCTGTCTTCATAGCAACTGAATTCACAGGAAACTCTGTCAGGTGGGTTAATGGGAGCTGAATTTTAGAAGTGCTGCTTTAATTAGATAGGAAAATTCAGTTAAGATTGCTTTCTGCATCTTCAGTAGCTCAAATGATTCTACTTTAAAATAATCTCCATGCTGCCTGACCAGGTGGTGGCGCAGTGGATAGAGCATCGGACTGGGATGCGGAAGACCCAGGTTCGAGACCCCGAGGTCACCAGTTTGAGCGTGGGCTCATTGGCTTGAGCAAAAAAGCTCACCAGCTTGGACCCAAGGTCACTGGCTCAAACAAGGGGTTACTCAGTCTGCTGAAGGCCCACAGTCAAGGCACATATGAGAAAGCAATCAATGAACAACTAAGGTGTTGCAACAAAAAATTGATAATTGATGCTCTCATCTCTCTCTCCGTTCCTGTCTGTCTGTCCCTATCTATCCCTCTCTCTGTCTCTGTAAAAAAAAATAATAATAATAATCTCTATGCTAAAAACAGTATAAAGTTATTTCCAGTAGATTAGATGAGATTAGATTTAAGATGAAATTAGATCGAAGGGTGACAAGTTCTCATTTCACAGTTCCCTTCTTCTTCATAAGATTCTAAATAATATTGGTGTTAAAAGATTTTTCCTGTCTCCATCCCTCTTTATACTGCAATGGGTTGAGGTTAGAGACTGTCATAGTCATCTTTGTAGTCTTACATCTTGCATAGTACCTGGCACGTGGAAGTCAAAAATATTGAATGAATAAATGAATTGAAATACTTACTTAGGTGTAAAAACTATTTCCTTAAACTCTCCAATCCCCAGCTGTCCGTCAGAGCCAGCTCCCCATGCAAAGACCCTTCCTTTGTTACAGACAACCAGGGAGTGCTCCTTCCCACAGCTCACAACACCAACATGTAGAGTTTCCAATGCCTTAATTGGTTCTTTGGGAACAAAAGGAAAACAAAACAAAAATTCCAGATTACTAATTTAATGACAAGTTTCAGACAGTACTTTCGTTCAAAAAGAAGGATCATTTAGATTGCTTGTTTCTTTCAATGGGCTTTTAAATCAAGGTCTAAAATCCATGCTACAGGTGTGAAGGGGATAGTTTATTGTGTGTGATACCATCTTTATGGGAATATAGCTGGTACTCAAAAGGGTGGGGATGGCAGGGGAGGCAAACCTGTAAGAACCATGGTACTTGAGCTAATGTTTTTTCTATGTCGGTGGTAGCAAACCCCAGCAAAATAAAGGGAGCCGGAGAGAAGATGGGATTGCCTCCACTCTACTCCTCTAGATTCCCAGTCCTGAACAGTGAGACCAGTCAATTCCTTGCTCAGGAGGAAACAAGCAGGGAGCCTGTCTCATGAATGTGAGAAAAAGAAACACAGATCTTCTCACAATGAAGAGTGCAGTAACATGTCTCTAAATGGGCCAAATATGCCCACGAATGAAAACTTGATCACATTTTCCTACAAGCCAATGTAGACCATCTTCCTAAGTGTGTCTGGGAAGCTCTAGAGAACACCTCCTTGTTGATGTGCAGCACAGCGGGTGGCCGGCTTCGGAGCCCACTCAGAGGCCTCCCTGACTGCTGATATGTTTGTTCCTCCATGGTTTGATAGCAACAGAGTAGGCAGACAGTCTAACTGCCACCCTGGAGGGCCAAATTGCATTATGACTTAATTTAAGAACAATCATCTTGAAAAACCAACTTTCGTCCAAATGAAGAGTAGTCTATCCCTGGCCGGTTGGCTCAGTGGTAGAGCGTCGGCCTGGTGTGCAGGAGTCCCAGGTTCGATTCCTGGCCAGGGCACACAGGAGAAGTGCCCATCTGCTTCTCCACCCCTCCCCCTCTCCTTCCTCTCTGTCTCTCTCTTCCCCTCCCGCAGCCAAGGCTCCACTGGAGCAAAGTTGGTCCAGGCGCTGAGGATGGCTCTATGGCCTCTGCTTCAGCTGCTAGAATGGCTCTGGTTGCAAGAGAGTAACTCCCCAGATAGGAAGAGCATCGCCCCCTGGTGGGCATGTGGAGTGGATCCCGGTCGGGTGCATGCGGGAGTCTGTCTGACTGCCTCCCCGTTTCCAACTTCAGAAAAATACAAATAAATAAACAAATAAATAAATGAAGAGTAGTCTATAACCAAGGATCACAGAAGAAGCTACACTGAGACTGGTAGGAAGGGCAGAGATGTGGAAAGGGATGCCCCACTTCCAGGAGCGAGCAGCAGCTGAGGGTCTGGAGCAGGGGTCGGGAACCTTTTTGGCTGAGAGAGCCATGAACGCTACATATTTTAAAACATAATTCTATGAGAGCCATACAACAACCCGTGTACGTTAGGCATTATCCAATAAAAATCTGGTGTTGCCCTGGAGGACAGCTGTGATTGGCTCCAGCCACCCACAACCATGAACATGAGTGGTAGGAAATGAGTGGATTGTAATACATGAGAATGTTTTTATATTTTTAACGTTACTATTTTTTTTAATTAAAGATTTGTCTGCGAGCCAGAAACAGCCATCTAAAGAGCCACATCTGGCTCGCGAGCCATAGGTTCCTGACCCCTGGTCTGGAGGGACTCTCACTGCGGGGAGGGTTGCCCTGAGAAGTGTGGATCCTCAGCCCCAGGCTGGTGCCCCAGCCTAGAACCCCAAAGCCTAGAATAGGTACCCACACAGCATTTGGTGGTAAAAAGAGTTGAGGTTTCTGTCTGCAAGCAAGAGACAGGAGCTCTTTTAAGAGGGAGAAGCAGGCTCCCTCTTAAAGGGCCAGTGCAGAAAGTCTCATTCACAGCCACTTACCTGGAGCTCCAGCAGAGGGAGAACTGAGAGGACTAGAGTTGTGTGAGGAGAGTGAAACTGGGTGGCCCAGAGAGAGACACTGTGGGGGACAGCCACTGGAACCCCTGTGCTGAGTGATTCTCCAATACTGCAATCGCCTAACTTTCTTGGGTAGAGTACTCCCCTCCATGCGGCATCAGCCTGGGGGAAGCAACTGCTCCACTCTCGGGAACCCTTCCTGCCCACCCCATGGAGACTGGGCTGTTCTGAGAAGCCAGGAAGCAAGGGGCATGTGTGACTCAGTTTCCTGGTACTGAGGCCAGAACTTTAGAGCCACCCCATCCCCACATGCTCCCCAGTCTATGAGTGGTGCTTCTGTCTCACAGGAGACTCAGTAGAAACTGTCCAGACTGTGGGCAGACTACATCTCTGGGTGTCAGAGACCACAATCACCAGACTCCTGGTGGCTACACCTTACTGAGGTCTGTGAAAAGTCAGGTCAGACAGACACTTGAAGCCAAGGAGTGTGAGCCACACCCACCACCCTTCCTAATCCCTGAATTGCCCCAGGCTCTAGACTCTACTAGAGTTTCTATTTCAGTGGCCTAGCCCAACAAGCAACCAGCAGACAGAAGCTGCAGGAGGCATGGTCTCAGGGCACTTTGGCCTTCTTTGGACCTTCCTCAAGGCCCAGTGTGGATAAAAGCCAGCCTAGGTGTGTGGCTTGGTATTTGCAGGTGCATCTGGGCCCAGCAGAGGCAGTCACAAACTCTGGATTGCTTGCAGCTCTAAAAAGGTTGCTGAGGGCCAGTCATGGGCAGTGTCCCCCACTGGTCTGTGCCAGGTACCCTCCAGGGAGCCTATTACTGGGTCCAGTTGAAGAGCTTAGCCACTCTCCGGGGGGGGGGGAGGACACAGTCAGCCCCAGTGGAGAACTCTCTTAGTCTTCCTCCCTCAGACCAGGGGCTCACCAGCTGGAAGAACTTCTGCAGAGGGGACTGTTGGCCCCAACCAATCTCAAGCTGCTGCTCACTTCACTAGGAAGAAATAGAATTGGAGTATCCAGCAGTATCTGAGGGATCAGGCTCTGGAGTAGGGACCACTTTCCCTGTAATGAGCTCATGAACAAGAGACCCCTAAAGTAGGGGGTCCCATTAATATTGTATTCCCAACCTCAGCTTCCCTAACCCACTAAGATTGCAATCTGTAGAGGGGTCGGTGGGGTGAGGCCAGTCTGAGCCCACACTACAGTCTTTCTACAGAAGACGCTGTGGGAAAACCATGCAGCTGCAAGAAAAGGTGCAGCTGCTAGAAAGTGGAGGCAAATCTTCTGGAGCTTGGGGCTTTTAAGGAGTTGCTGTCATCTCTAAGCAAGAGGAAGCTAATCCTTACACACATTTTGGCCCCTCCCACACTACCCAGGCACAAGAAATGCAGACACAAATAATGAACAGAGCAGTATCTTCAGATAGGTAGCCG
Source organism: Saccopteryx leptura (assembly GCF_036850995.1). Classification (NCBI taxonomy): domain Eukaryota; kingdom Metazoa; phylum Chordata; class Mammalia; order Chiroptera; family Emballonuridae; genus Saccopteryx; species Saccopteryx leptura. The sequence continues at coordinate 70,302,335 of NC_089507.1, read as the reverse complement.
ACGGCAGGTCAGACAATGACTTATGCGAACCAAAGGAGACCCAGAACCAATACGACCAATAGTGGGTGGCAGACAGTTTTGGTGCTCAGCTAGCTACAAAAGTAGTATGTCCAAAGGAGGAGTCCAGCAGGTTCCAGATACTGTGGAGAGAATAAATATGCTCAACAGGACAGACATTGCACAGTGTGTAATACATATGGTCAAGGTTGACCCTTAGAGGCAGCCAGCCTATAAGGATAACAGCACCCACAAAAGGACTAACTGCATTCATACTCATATACAATAGGAGGGTAAATACCACCCTCAAGAAGCATTCTTAGAGCAAGAAACTCAAGTGGCTTAGAGCTCAGTATCACTGACCCCATCTTCCTAATAAAGACACCACAACAAATTTCAAAGTCAGAGCAGAGCTACCTAAAACACAAAGTGGGCAAAGAAATATGACCCAAATGAATCAACAAGAGAAATCCCCAGAAAGAGAACTAAATGAAATGGAAGTAACCAAACTACCAGATGCAGAGTTTAAAATAATGATTTTTAGGATGCTCAAGGACCTTAAAGTAACAATTGATGATCACAATGATACTTAAACAAAGAGATAGCAAGCATCAAAAAGGACATTGAAATCATAGAAAAGAACCAGTCAGAAATGACATATACAATATCAGAAATGAAGACTGCACTAGAAGGAATCAATAGCAGGCTGGATGAAGCAGAGGATCAAATCAGCGATTTAGAGGACAAGATAAATGTAAGCATAGAAGCTGAGCAGCAAAAAGAAAAGAGGATCAAAAAGACTGAGGAGAGAGACAAGATGGCGCTGGAGTAGGCGGACGTACCAACATCTACCTCCCAGAACCAAAGTGGATTACAAACTAATTTTATGAACTATCATCTGGAAAAACCAACTTTGGACTAAACTAAGAGGACTCTTCAACCAAGGAACACTGAAGAAGCCACACCGAGACTGGTAGGAAAAGCGGAAACGCGGAGAGGGCTGCCCAGCTCCCCGGAGCGAACAGCAGCAGGGAGAGACTCGCGTGGCGAGAACTTAGTGTATCCCAAGGTTCTCTTTACCATGCCACAGTCACAGAGCTCCAGGGAAAAGCAACCTGGTCTCATCTCTCCAGGCAGAGGGGAACAGAAGCTCTATATCCACACATGCTGCAAATGGCTTTTCCAGTCTACCTGAATCATTACCAGCTAGAAGCAACGGTCATTGGGACTTGGACATGAGCTGCAAAGTATAGAATGGTGACAACAATTCCAGTGCCATGAGGACTTTTCCTGGATGTGGACTTTTCCTGGACTCCTGCTCCCTGTGACAGCTCCTAACAGACTGAACTGTGGTTGGGTGCATTTTTCAGGAATTTGGCATAGTGTTGGGGCCAACTTGGACTTGGTGAACATGTTAAGGACACTACTCTTTTATGGATTCTTGCAGTATTGGCCAAGAGTTTGCTTAAAGGCTTTTAATCCCTGTAAAAAAAAATAGAAGACTGGATAAAGAAGATGGGGCACATATACACCATGGTATACTATTCAGCTAGAAGAAATGATGACATCGGATCACTTACAGCAGAATGGTGGAATCTTGATAACATTATGCGGAGTGAAATAAGTGAATCAGAAAAACACAAGAACTGCAGGATTCCATACATTGGTGGGACATGAAAACGAGACTAAGAGACATGGACAGGAGTGGGGTGGTTATGGGGGGTGGGGGGAGGGGAGGAGGGAGAGGGGGAGGGGGAGGAGTACAAAGAAAACTGGATCTAGGGTGACAGAGGACAATCTCTCTTTGGGTGATGGGTATGCAACAGAACTAAATGACAAGATAACCTGGAAATGTTTTCTTTGAATATATGTACCCTGATTTATTGATGTCACCCCATTAAAATAAAAATTTATTAAAAAAAAAAAAGACTGAGGAAACTCTAAGAGAGTAAAAGTCACACAAATTCAAGAAGCACAGAGTCCCATTAAAGATGAACCCAAAGAGGCCTACGCCAAGACACATTATAATTAAAATGCCAAAGTTAAAAGACAAAGAAAAAATACTGAAAGCTGCAAGAGAAAAGCAGCTAATTACCTACAGAGGAGCCCCCATAAGGATGACATCTGACTTCTCAACAGAAACACTTGATGCCAGAAGGGATTGGCAAGAAATATTCAAAGTGATACAAAACAAGAACCTACAATCATGACTACTTTATCCAGAAAGGCTATCATTTAAAATTGAAGGAGAAATAAAAAGCTTCCCAGACAAAAAAAAAAAGACTCAAGGAATTCATTACAACCAAATCTGCACTGCAAGAAATGGTAAGGGGCCTGCTGTAAAAAGAGCAAAGGAAAAAAGAAATCAAGAAAAAGAGGATTATAGATTTAAAGAACAAAATGGCAATAAATAAGTATATATCAATAATAACCTTAAATGTAAATGGATTAAATGCTCTAGCAAAAGACATAGGGTAACTGTATGGGTAAGAGAACAAGACTCATATATATCCTGTCTATAAGAGACCCACCTCACCTGACCTGTGGTGGTGCAGTTGATAAAGCGTCAACCTGAAAAACGGAGGTTGCCAGTTTGAAACCTTGGGCTTGCCCAGTCAAGGCACATACCACAAGCAACCAATGAATAGCTAAGAGTGAAGCAATAACTTCGTGTTCCCCCCCCCCAGCTCCTCTCTATGTAAAATCAATAAATAAAATATTTTTTTAAAAGACCCACCTCAGAACAAAAGATACACATACAAATAGAAATGAAAAGAAAGCTGGTGTAGCAATACTTATATGACAAAATAGCCTTTAGAACAAAGGCTATATATAAGGGACAAGGAAGGTCAGCACATAATGATAAAGGGAGCAATCTAATGGAAGATATCACCATTGTAAGTATTTATGCACTTAATATAGGGGCACCTAAATAAATAAAGCAGATTCTTTGTGAGTGTGTGTGTGTGTGTGTGTGTGTGTGTGTGTGTGTGACAGAGACAGAGAGAGATAGAGAGAGGGACAGATGGGGACAGACATACAGGAAGGGAGAGAGATGAGAAGCATTAATTCTTTCTTGCAGCACCTTAGTTGTTCATTGATTGCTTTCTCATATGTGCCTTGACTGGGGGGCTTCAGCAAACCGAGTTACCCTTTGCTCAAGCCAGTGACCTTGGGCTCAAGCTGATAAACCTTGCTCAAACCGGTGATCTCGGGGTTTTGAACCTGGGTCCTCCGCATCCTAGTCCAATGCCCTATCCACTGTGCCTCTGTCTGGTCAGGCTAAAGTAGACTTTGATGGACATAAAGCTAGAGATCAACAGCAATATTATAATAGCAGAGGATTTTAATACCCCAGTAACATCAGTGGATAGATTCTTCAGAGAGAAAATTAACAAAGAAACAGCAGCCTTAAATGACACACTAGATCAAGTGGAATTAATTGATATCCTCAGAACCTTTCACCCAAAAGCAGAAGAATATATAGAATTTCTAAAACTCGACTCCAGGAAGGTAAACAATCCAATTAAAAAATGGGCAAAGGTACCAAATAAACACTTCTCCAAAGAGGACATACAGATGGCCAATAGGCATATGAAAAAATGTTCAACATCACTAATCATTAGAGAAATGCAAATTAAAACCACAATGAGATACCACCTCACACATGTCAGAATGGCGCTCATTAACAAATCAACACACAAGTGCTGGCAAGGGTGTGGAGAAAAGGGAACCCTCCTGCACTACTGGTGGGAATGCAGTCTTGGGCAGTCACTGGAAAACAATATGGTGTTTCTTCAAAAAATTAAAATGGGGCCCTGGCCGGTTGGCTCAGCGGTAGAGCGTTGGCCTGGCGTGCAGGGGACCCGGGTTCGATTCCTGGCCAGGGCACATAGGAGAAGCGCCCATCTGCTTCTCCACCCCCCCCTCCTTCCTCTCTGTCTCTCTCTTCCCCTCCTGTAGCCAAGGCTCCATTGGAGCAAAGATGGCCTGGGCGCTGGGGATGGCTCCTTGGCCTCTGCCCCAGGCGCTTCCTCTCTGTCTCTCTCTTCCCCTCCCGCAGCCAAGGCTCCATTGGAGCAAAGATGGCCCGGGCACTGGGGATGGCTCCTTGGCCTCTGCCCCAGAGTGGCTCTGGTCGCGGCAGAGCCACGCCCCGGAGGGGCAGAGCATCGCCCCCTGGTGGGCAGAGCTTCGCCCCTGGTGGGCGTGCCGGGTGGATCCCGGTCAGGCGCATGCGGGAGTCTGTCTGACTGTCTCTCCCCGTTTCCAGCTTCAGAAAAAAAAAAAAAAAAAAAAAAAAATTAAAATGGAACTGCCTCTTGACCCAGCCATCCCACTGTTAGGAATATATCCTAAGAATCACAAACACTGATTCAAAAGAAGATATGCACTCCCATGTTTATTGCAGCATTGTTTATAATAGACAAGATCTGGAAACAGCCCATGTGTCCATCAGTGGACAAGTGGATAAAATAGTTGTGGTACAAAAACATAATGAAATACTACATGGCCATGAAAAAGAAAAATCTTATCTTTTGTGATGGTATGAATGGACCTGGAGATTATTATGCTAAGTGAAATAAGCCAGGCAGAGAAAGAAAAATATCATATGATCATTTATACGTAGAATCTAATGAATACAGTGAACTGAGGAACGGAATAGAGGCAGAGGCAGGGTCACAGGGAGCAGAGGGACAGCTGTCAGAGGGAAGGGGGATGAAGGGACAGGAGTAGAGAAGGTGAAGGGATTAGTGAAATTATATATACATAACATGTAGATACAGATAACAGGACAGCAAATCCTAGAGGGAAGGGGGGGAGGAAGTTAAGGGGAGAAGGGCAAAGGGAGTATAATGGGGGGGTGAGGGTGTTATATTGAGTGGGACACTTGAATCCATGTTTACACAATAAATTTTAAAAATTTAATAAAAAAAGGAAATAAAAAAATGTCTCTGAATTACAAAAGTTTGGAGTTAAAATACATCATTATCAGTAAAGTTTTTGTTAACCCAAGTTTTCTTTTTAAAAATCTTTGTGATCTTATTCTTTTCAATGATTTACTTTCAAACTGTACAATTAAAAAAAATGTCCAGCCTGACCTGTGGTGGCACAGTGGATAAAGCGTCAACCTGGAAAAGCTGAGGTTGCCGGTTCAAAACCCTGGGCTTGCCTGGTCAAGGCACATATGGGAGTTGATGCTTCCTGCTCCTCCCCCCCTCCCCTCTCTATAATGAATAAATAAAATCTAAAAAAAAAAAAAAAAAAAATGTCCAAAGATTCATACACTCACAGACGTAGAAACTAGTACCACCTTTCTGAAGAACACTTTGGCATTAAGTATCACGTTGTCTCTGATTTCGACCTGAAGGGGATCAGGATGTTCCACTCAAATATATGCTGTGTTGGCATAAAGATTATTTTGACGAGTTATCGCCCCTACCCATCCACCTAAAATCAGGGCATAAATTTTCCTTGCGAAGTTTCTCTCCCTCTGCCACACCAGCAAGAGTGACTCACTAGAGCTGGCACTGAGATGAGTCTGTATAAACTAGCCTTACTGAAATAACCTTTGTCTTCAGTTAGTGTCCTCCATATATTTCCAAGTTACTTCCCCACAGCTGATCATCCCTCAAAGCCCAGACCACCTAGTTTTGCTATTTTTGTTAAAACTGCATATAATCCTCTGGATCTAAGAAGCTCTTGGGTTTAACTTCTTTTCTGTGAACTCTTGTGCACCAAAAATATTAATAAAATTGTATGCTTTTTCTCTTGTGAATCTGTCTTTGTTTTGGTTCGCAGGGCCTACCGACTTGAACCTAGCAGGCGTCCCCAAACTGCGGCCCCCTGAGGCCATTTATCCAGCCCCCACTGCACTTCTGGAAGGGGCACCTCTTTCATTGGTGTTCAGTGAGAGGACCACTGTATTTGGCAGCCCTCCAATGGTCTGAGGGACAGTGAACTGGCCCCCTGTGTAAAAAGTTTGGAGACCCCTGAGGGTAAAAGGAACAGTTTTCTCCTCCAAACAAAACTCTTGGAATTTATTCTGAGTAAGTAATCAAAAGTTTCGTCAAATGTTTACCTACAGTAATGTCAATCATAGTAATATTTACTATGCCCTTAATGAAAATGAATTTCCACAAAAGGAGAATTAACTTGTACTCTCAGAACCTAGAATTTTATGCAACAATTTAAAATGTATTTTCTTTTTTTTAATGTTTACTTTATTGATTTTTAGAGAGAGGAAGGGAGAGAACAGGAGAAAGACAGGAAAATCTGTTCCCGTATGTGCCCTGACTGGGGATTGAACCAGCAACATCTGTGCTTCAGGAGGATGCTTTAACCAACCGATCTATCCAGCCAGGGCTAAAATGTATTTTTCAAAAAAACATAATAAAAAGGCGGTAAGTTTGCCTGACCAGGCGGTGGCGCAGTGGATAAAGCGTCGGACTGAGATGCGGAGCACCCAGGTTCGAGACTCCAAGGTCGCCAGCTTGAGCGCGGGCTCATCTGGCTTGAGCAAAAAGCAACCAGCTTGGACCCAAGGTTGCTGGCTCCAGCAAGGGGTTACTCAGTCTGCTGAAGGCTCACGGTCAAGGTACATATGAGAAAGCAATCTGAACAACTAAGGTGTCCCAATGAAAAACTGATAATTGATGCTTCTCATCTTTCTGTTCCTGTCTGTCCCTATCTATTCCTCTCTGTGACTCTCTCTGTCCCTGTTAAGAAAAAGGGGGGGGGGGCAGTAAGTTCATGATATTATGTTTGGTGAAAATAGAATTCATATCAGTAAAAGATTATATGTATACAAAACTGTAGAATGACACGATTTTATAAAGATTAAATATATAATACCCCCCAAAAGCAAAAAAGTAATGCATCAAAATAGTAGGAGTTGTCTTTGAATGTTCGAATTATAGGTGATTTCTTCCCCTGTGTTTCTACAATACAGGGGCTCGACATATGACATTCAATACAGGGTTACAACAGTCTCGACATATGACATTCGGAGTTTACCATGCTCGTTCTTGTACAAACTTTAAAAAATTGAGATATGAGTGTTTCAGCTATTATGGATGCCTTGCAATGCTATAGGCAGATTTTGGAAGAGAAGTCATCATCCTTTCAGACTAGCCTGGAACAATTCTTTAGGCCTGCAACAGGTCCTGTACCCTCATCAGCTGCTTGTCAAGATGAAACACCTGTAGTACAGGTAGAATCATCTCCAGTGTCTCCTGCATGTTCCTTAGGCAATCCTGATTCCCCTGACCCAGTGTCTCCAGCACCTCCTACAGGTTCTCCTGCCTCTCCAGCTTCCTCCTCCCAATAGGTCACTCTCTCCCACCTTGCAATACTCCTTCCACTGCCAACCAACCACAGGAATAAAGATAAGGAATTTTTTTTACACTCATTTTTTGTCACTTTTTCTGTTACTACAATACAGTGTACATACAATACAGTATATTTATTTCCTTTTCCTTTTTCTGTTGCTTAGTTGTTTTTATGTTCTAGATTATGATTTTACAACTGTGTTAGGATAGGTTAGTGACAGGCTAGGGTGTGTTTCGACTTACACCAAAATTCAGGTTAAGTCACTGTCATAGTAATGGAATGCTGTTCTAACCTCAAGACCCCCTATAATTAGTAATGGTAAAAATGCTATTATATATTTTTTCAATTAAAAAAACAACAACACACCCTAGGTATTTCTGAGGGCATGTCAGGTATCCAACCCACAAGCTACATTTAGAAGGTCCGTGTAGGCACGGACCCATCTCAAAAGGCAAGTGGGAGGGGCCACATCACTCTTCATGGGAAAATGGTCCAGCTTAGTTCCTCTCACAGTTTCTCTTTCGGTTTTTCTGAAGAGAAACAGGAAACCGAAACTAACCCTGGGCACCTCGGGAAAGCAAAACTGATGGAGCCGTGCAGGGGCAGCGGGCAATAGCCGCGGCCCCTGCGGCCCCACAGCAGGACCCCAGGTTCCCAGCGCCCTCGCCTGCCTGGCGCCACTGCCGCCCCGCACCGGGTCCCCGCGCTCACCTGGCCGGTCGCCGCGCGGCTCGCCCCTCCGGCCCAGCTGACCCCGGCTGTTGTCCCCGCACGAGTGGATGGTGCCGTCGCTCAGCAGCAGCAGCGCGTGGCGCTCCCCGCAGGCTGCCTGGAGCAGCTCGCGGCCGCCGGCTAGGTCCCGGCGCTGCAGCCTCCCGAGGCCCGCGCCCCAGCAGAAGTGCATCCCGCTTGGCACCCAGCCGCCTGCCCAGGTCTGCCTGCTGCCTCCACCTGCTCCTAAGAAAGCTAGTAGTGGGAAGTTGGCTGGGTCACCCCGCCCTGCGGTAGACCACGCCTCAAGGAGGGCTGCTCTGGCACCGATTCTCATCCCAACTTACAGGAATGCCGATGTCAAGCCTCTTGGAGAATGGCTTACCGCAATCAAACCGGAGCGCCGAGTAGTGAGGAGCATCCTAGCCAACCCCCTTAGAGCTGTGTGACTTGGGGCAAGTGACCTAACGATTATGTGCCTCTCTTACCATGTCTATGAAATAGGGACAGTAATACAGCAAATCTAATATGTTAGCACTATGTAATAGCTAATTCGTAATGTGTTAGAATAATTCCTGAAGTGTCTAATGCTGTTGTATCGGAACAGGGAGAAACACACGTTGTGTCACACAATGAAGTCACCAAATTAAGGAGTCTTTATTTTAAAGCTGACCACCGCATGGAGACTTAAGTCATTTAAATCATGCAGCCCTGAACAGTTTCAGGTTGCTATTAATGACAAAATTATACACTGATTGGGGAATGGGGAGGATGCCTAGCAGTAAAACAAAGCAGTGAAACAAGCTTTTTTACAAAGTTTATCTATAAGATTAATTCAGGGAGAAACATTCTGGGAACAACTGCCACAGCCTGGGAAACTAGCCTCAAGGCCAGGGGTAGTGAGTCTTTTAGAAAAAATAAGTTCTGTTGAAAGTCTCTTTGTTTTAGAGAAAGTAAATACTGCTGCTTCATTTCAATGGAAGCATCAAAGTGCTAATCATCTTCTAGACTGTTTTTGGCACTGGATATTCAAAATCCTCATAGTGCGTACATTCTCTAAAGCCAGTAACCACAGCCACCATCACAGCTGCCTGGCCAGTGCAGGTTCGCATTGGATTCGGACAGTCGGTAAAGAAACAACATAAAGAAACAACAGAGCCAAGAACTGGTGGGCCATTACCTTTAATCCTAGCTTGCACTCGGCTGGCAAGGAAAAACACACCCTGGGCTCCAAAACCCACTCATTCAGAGCTCACAAAGCTACTGACTTATCCAAGTTTCCTTGAATCAAAGATTTCTAGCTCACTAGCCTTATTCACCTCTGTTCCCCATCTCCTTCTCTCTGCACACACTGGCTTCTCCTTCAGCACTCCACCATCTTGGCTACTTCTCCTGGCCTCCTCCACGTGGCCTCTCTCTGCTCTCCCCTCTAATGCTAATCTCAGGAATCGAGAGAGAGGAAGCTCCCAGTCTGCCCCCATTTTATAGTGTAGAAATCAAAACCTTTAATCCAATATACAAACAAGGAAGTCTCTGATACAAAGTCACTTATCTGAGGCATAATGGGATTCCTCATGAGAGTTCACCACCCCACATCATGCAATCAGTCAAGGGTGTGGGGAAAAGCTTAGTCTTAAAAGTAAGCCTTAGGCTATAACGACTCAGCCTGCTTACAGCCTGTCCCCCCACCCAATGCAAACTATAAGCAAACAAACATATATATCATATTCACAAACTTATTTGACCAACAATTCTCCTATTTATAAACAGATAAATAAATACTTAGCATAAGGTCAAGTGGCAACATGAAGAAAAACAGAACAGTAAAAGTATTGAGGGCGAGGGCAAAAGGAGCTATTATTTTTTGATAAGATATCAAGGAAGATAGGAAAGGACATTAGAGCAAAGGAGGGAACTTAGAAATGAGGAAATGACTCATGCTCATATCTAAAGGCAGAGGTTGTAAGAGGGAGCAATTGAAAGGTTTTGAACAGAGAAGTGACATGATCTGACTTTAGTTTTAAAAGACTCATTCTGGCAGCTGTATAAAAGATAATAGAGCAAACATGGAAGCAGAAAAGCCAGTTAGGAGAGGCTGCTGTAGGAGTCCAGGTCACAAGGGTGATGCTGGCACTAAGGTGATGTCCTTGAGGGGAGAAGAGAAGAAATGATCCCATTCAAGATGTTTTGTAAGTTAGAGTCCACAGATTTGCTAATGGCTTGGAAATGTGAGGAAAGAAGGAAAAGAATTAGGATTTCTGCAAGGTTGGCTTGAGCAACTGGGTGAATGGTGGTACCTTTTACTGAGAGGAGGAACCTTGAGAGAGGTGCCAGTTTGGAGCTGGTGGATCAGGAGTAGAGTCTGGTAATAACAGAAATGCTTGGTATAAAAGAAGACAATAAGGTAAGCTGGTTAAGAGGTGTGGAGAAGAGTCATCCCATTGGTAGTCCTCAGTATAGAGAGAATACTTAAAGCCAGATGGCTGACTGAAATCACCCAGGGGGTGAATGTAGCTAGCATATAACAGAGAAGCAATCCTAAGAGGAAAGCCAGGAGGCTGGTGTGTGAGAAACAAGTGAAGAATAAGAGAATAATCAACTCTCAATCGTCGAGCAAGTTGATCTTTAGGTTTGACAAAATGGAGGTCATTGGTGACTGACAATGTTAGCCATCATCAGCATTATTATTTCAGTTTTACTTTTAGAGTATCCATTTATATATTCTCAGCTCTTCTCTCTTTACTACTAAATTTTAACTTCTCTCAAGATGAGAACAAATGTGATTTGTTTTCTGTAAAGCCAGTAGCCATGGCCATCATCACAGCCGCCTGGCCCATGCAGGTTTGCATTTGATTCAAACAGACAGTAATGAAACAACGGAGCCAAGAACTGGTGGGCCATTAGCTTTAATCCTAGCTTGCACCCGGCAGGCAAATAAAAACGCACACTGGGCTCCAAAACCCACTCATTCAGTGCTCACAAAGTTACTGACTTGTCCGAGTTTCCTAGAATCAAAGGTTTCTAAGTCACTAGCCTTATTCACCTCTGTTCCCCATCTCCTTCTCTCTGCACAAACTCTGCACAAACTGACTTCTCCTTCAGCATTCCTCCATCTTGGCTGCTTCTCCTCTCCTTCACGTGGCCTTCCTCTGCTCTCCTCCCTGCTCTCTGCTCTCCTAGAACATAATCACTCTTTCTCCAGAACAACGTGATCTCTCTTCCTTTTAAAACTTTTTGGCGTGAAAGCCTTCCCCCAACACATTAACATAATCACGCCCATCCCAAGCAAGAAGAGCAACTAATATCATCACCTAGGTGACGGGCTTCCATATGGGCAGCGCCATCTTTAACAAAGTGAGGATGATATATTTTATCTGCCCAACATTTTCACTCTTAAGAGTTTCTGGCACATGGTAGATGCTACTAGGTATATATTGGACAGACAGATTGATGAGTGGCAAGTAAATGAGTAGCTTTCATATTTCTGGCTCCATTTTACAATATACCATTTACTATCTACCCTGTTTTGAATAGTAGTTTTCTAAATGTTTATTTCTTTCAGTCACAGACTTTGAGAATTCGATGTTATCAGCTAAAAATACTGAGCCTTCATATTATTTCTTTAAAAAAAAAAACATTTTACTGAGCTAAAATGTAAATGTATTATGCTCATTTTGTGTCCCTACCACCCAATACAGTGTCTGCCACATTAAAGGAACTTAATAAATGTTAGTGAGTTAAGTAAATAAAAGATAAATTAAAGAAATTGATTGTGCTTTTATTGCCTGAGAAGGATACGATCCATTCATCTGTGTTCACGCACTTGGAAATAGTAGCTCTTTTTTACTTACTGTTTACCATGTGTTGACTATTTTATATAAAATATCTAATTTAATTCTTTCATCTACTTTTCTCAGTTAAGAAATGTTTGATTGCAAGTGACAGAAAATATGACCTACACTTGCTTAAACAAAAGGGAAATTTTACTGATAGATCAGATGATTAGTTTTCAAAAATATTTGCTGCCTCTCTCCTCCCTATGGCATTAAGCTTGTGCACGTGAATTTATTCTGGCCAATGACATGCAAGCAGGAAGCATATTCCAGGCAGGTGGTTTGAGACCCAGTGCTTATTTTCCCTATTTTCCACCCCCCTCCCCACATTTACATCTGCTGACTTTCCAGATAGAGATTATTCTATCATCCTGAGTCCCAGATTAAAAACATTAATTTAGCAGGGTTGTAGTTAATCTGTGTAGCATGAGTGAGAAATGAATCTTTGTTGTCAGGCCTTGAGGTGTGGGGCTGGGGGAGGGGTGTTTGTGATTGCACAGCTAGCATAACTTGGCCTCTTCTAACAGTCACATAACTGAAAGTCTGTCAGCCTGGCTGATTTCAGGAGCTGCTGTCAACAAGGACTTAATGTACTTATGACTACATTTCTCTCTAATCCCTCTACTCTGCCTCTTGCTAGGAGGGCTTCATCTTCAGGCTCCACATAGTATACTCCAAGGCTCTCCTTTGAGGTGTCAACTTTAGCCAGGATGCCCTCAGTGGCCCCATTTGGGTCACATGTCTACCTCTGAGCCAGTCACTGTGGAAGCCAGGAGATGGACCCAATGAACTGGCAGAGCTCTCTGCAAGGAGAGGATGGTGGGGATGGACTCTCCCATGCCAGGTTCTGAGAGGAGGCATAGGCAGACTCCCAACTGAAAGCCGGGCCTGTTGCTGGAAGAAGAGGGAATGGATGCTGTGGGGCAGGTAAAATATATTATGCTCACTTTGTTAAAGATGGCGCTACCCACGTAGAAGCCTGTCACCCAGGTAATATTAGTTGCCCTTCTTGCTTGGAATGGGCGTGATTATATTAATGTGTGTTGGGGCGGGCTGTGGGCAGGCAGGATCCTGGTAGCCTGGGGTTTAGTTTTAGGACTAAGCCATTCCCACCCTTTTTGATGTGTGGTGGTGCAATCCCATCATGCCTCAGACAAGTGACTTTGTATTAGAGACTTCCCTATTTTATATATTGGATTAAAGGTTTTGATTTCTGCACTATAAAGTGGGGCAGACCAGGAGCTTGCTTGCTTTCAGTTTCTGAGATTAGCATTAGAGGAAAGAGCAAAGATAGGCCACATAGAGGAGGCCAGGAGAAGCAGCCAAGATGGCGGAGTGTTGAAGGAGAAGCCAGTTTGTGAAGAGAGGAGATGAGGAGCAGAGGTGAATGAGACTGGTGAGGTTAGAAACCTTTGATTCTAGGAAACTTGGATAAGTCAGTGGCTTTGTGAGCACTGAATGAGTGGGTTTTGGAGCCCAGTGTGTGTTTTTACTTGCCCGCCATTTGCAAGCTAGGATTAAAGCTAATGGCCCACCAGTTCTTGGCTCCGTTGTTTCATTACCATCTGCCAAATCCAATGCAAACCTGCATGGGCCAGGCGGCTGTGATGATGGCCATGGATACTGGTTTCACAGATGCTAAGGAGATAAGCAATATGAATTTCTACATCAATCATGTAGAATAAGGATTAAAATAATTTCCATTTTGTGGTACGGAATCAAGGTTCAAAAGAGTTTTGATAACTTGCTTGAAGTTCATGGCATGTAAATGGTAGAATTTCAACACTAGTCAATTTGACTAGAAAGCCTATTTAATTTCCACTTTTTAGCCTGACCAGGCGGTGGCGCAGTGGATAGAGCGTCAGACTGGGATACAGAGGACCCGGGTTCGGGACCCCTAGGTCGCCAGCTTGAGCATGGGCTCATCTGGTTTGAGCAAAAGCCCACCAGCTTGAACCCAAGGTCATTGGCTCCAGCAAGGGGTTACTTGGTCTGCTGAAGGCCTGCGGTCAAGGCACATATGAGAAAGCAGTCAATGAACAACTAAGGTGTTGCAACGCGCAATGAAAAACTAATGATTGATGCTTCTCATCTCTCTCCCTCCCTGTCTATCCCTCTCTCTGACTCACTCTCTGTCTCTGTAAAAAAAAATAAATAAATAAAAAATTCCACTTTTTATTCTTTGACTCTTCTCTAGTGTCCTCTTCCAATTAATGGCACATCCTCACAACTATTCCACTTAGAGACTTCCAGTTCCCCTATATTCCCGTCTCATTGCAAAACCCTCCCCTAACCAATTAGCTGATGAATGATGTAGGCTCATATTTCAAATCTAATATTCTGTTCACTTTATATATTTTCCACTCCAACCCTAGGTATAGTCTTTTGCAATAACCTTTCACGTGCTTTTGTGTCTAATATCTGGCATCTCTAATAAAGCTTTCATGTTCTCCTAAGAGTTATCTGCAAAAAATGCAGTTCTAATCACATCTCATACCTTCTTTGATGATTGTAAGTCTATTACTACAGAAAAAAATAAATACAAAACCCTTTGTGTATAATTTAAGGCCCTCCATGATCTGCTTTTTTCCAGCTGCATTTCACCAACAATTACAGGTGTCAGGTACACACACACACACATAGACACACACACGGACCACTTACCTTTTCCTACTTGCTTTTTTCCATACCTGTAAGGCCAGGGGCCCTCATCGTGTGGCCATTCATATGCAGGTTCTCATTGAATTCAGGCAGACGGTAAAGAAATGGCAGAGTGGGAGGATGGTGGGCCATTCTGTTTATTGGTGTCTCATCAGGACAGGCAAGCCACAAGAGAAGCCAAGGGAAAAGCAGAAACCTGGAGGGCAAGGGATCAGGGAAGCCTCTGCAATAGTGATAGAAGGAACTGAGAGAACGAGCGAGCCCCCCCAGTCTGTCCCCATTTTATAGTGTAGAAATCAAAACCTTTAATCCAATATACAAATAAGGAAGTCTCTGATACAAAGTCACTTATCTGAGGCATAAATGGGATTCCTCATAAGAGTGCACCCCTCCCCCCCCCCCATCATGCAACAGTCAAGGGTGTGGGGAAAAGCTCAATTTTAAAACTAAGTCTTAGGCTACAATGACTCCGTCAGCCCACAGCTCGTCTCCCACACCCAAAGTGAGCAAACGTATATGTCAGATTTTAAAACCTACTGTTTGGCAGATAAAATATTATATATTATGCTCACTTTGTTAAAGATGGTGCTGCCCACGTGGAAGCCTGTCACCTAGGTGATATTAGTTGCCCTTCTTGCTTGAAATGGGTGTGATTATATTAATGTGTGTTGGGGGTGGGCTGTGGGCAGGCAGGATCCTTGTAGCCTGGGGCTTGGTTTTAGGACTAAGCCTTTCCCACCCTTTTTTTTTTTTTAATAGGTATACCTTTTATTTATTTTTTTAAAGACTTTATTTATTCATTTTAGAAAGGAGAGAGAGAGAGAGAGAGAGAAGGGAGAGGAGCAGGAAGCATCAACTCCCATATGTACCTTGACCAGGCAAGCCCAGGGTTTCAAACTGGTGACCTCAGCGTTCCAGGTTGACGCTTTATCCACTGTGCCACCACAGGTCAGGCCCTACCCTTTTTGATGTGGAGTGGTGCAATCCCATCATGCCTCAGATAAGTGACTTTGTATTAGAGACTTCCCTATTTTGTATATTGGATTAAAAGTTTTGATTTCTGCACTATAAAATGGGGCAGACCAAGAGCTGGCTCTCGCTTGGTTCCTGAGATTAGCATTAGACCAGGAGAAGCAGCCAAGATGGTGGAGTACTGAATGAGAAGCCAGTTTGTGCAGAATTTGTGCAGGGAGAAGGAAGGAGATGGGGAACAGAGGTGAAAAGTCTGATGAACTAGAAACCTTTGATTCTAGGAAACTTGGATAAGTCAGTAGCTTTGTGAGCACTGAATGAGTGGGTTTTGGAGACCAGTGTGTGTTTTTACTTGCCCGCCGGGTGCAAGCTAGGATTAAAGATGATGACCCACCAGTTCTTGGCTCCATTGTCTCTTTACTGACAGTCCAAATTCAATGCGAACCTGCATGGGCCAGGCGGCTGTAATGGTGGCCGTGGCTACTGGCCCTACTGGTTTTATACCTACCTGACCAACAATACCCATGCGTTGTTCATTATGTATCTTACATCTAGAATTTGCTTTTTCATATTTCTGTTTACAAAAATATAAACATCATAAATACCTTGTGACAGTGAAGCCTTCTTGGACTCACACATCAATTATTCCTTTCTAAGCTGCCACAAAAAATGATGTCCTTAGTCTGTACACACCCCCTAACAGGATACTAATTATACTCTGTATCACTAAATTGTTTAATCTTTGTCCAGCCAACTCTGTGAGGGACCTTAATCATGTTTGTAGTCTCACCAAAGTCTGGCAAAGTGTCCCTTACACAATACAGGTACTTGCTAAATATAGTGCCTGGCTGGGAGAAGTGGGGCACAGATGCTTAGGAGATACTTCATTGGCACTCAGTGACTATGAGGTGAATTAATTAGGTAAAATTCATGGTTCATATATGTTTAAATCCTTACTGAATGCCCACTATGGGTATGATATGAAGCAAACAAAATATATATAATAATTGCTCACATTTGTATTTATTTCAGACTTTACAAAATCCTTCCAGCTGCCTGACCTGTGGTGGCACAGTGGATAAAGCGTCGACCTGGAATGCTGAGGTTGCCGGTTCAAAACCCTGGGCTTGATCGGTCAAGGCACATATGGGAGTTGATGCTTCTTGCTCCTCCCCCCTTCTCTCTCTCTCTCTCTCTCTCTCTCTCTCTCTTTCTCTCCTCTAAAATGAATAAATAAATAAAAATAAGTTCAAAGTTCTTCCAGCTATTTTAACCTCATAAGTTTAGAGGAGGTATGCATGACAGAAAACATCCCTATTTCAGGAATGAGGAATTTAGGCTTAGAGGGTGAATGAAAATGGCCTCAAATTACAGATCAGTAAGTGTTATAGCCATGGTTTTTCTTTCTACTGTACAACCATGTCTGGTGAGCTTCCCTTTCTCAGAGAACACCCAAGTAGAAAACAGAAAAGTAATCAAAATGGACTGCCATCATATATTTAAAATCACACCGTGAAGATTATTTATACCTAATATCTCATACAAATCAACTATTTTTCTTTTTCTTTCTTTTTTTTTTTTTTACTAATTTTTCCTTAACAGTGATTTATGGTGACAGGAGAATGAGAGAAGGAAAAGAAAATATTCTGACTACCTCATGCCAGTTTCTTTTTACCACACATCTCCCCACTTAAGCATTACAACCACCCCATAAGGTCCATACTACATATCCCTACAGATATGAATAACTCGGGTCTCAAAAAATTGTAGTGACTTAATCAAGGAAAATGGTAAGGTAAGTGGGGGACCCCAGGTTCAACCCACACCTCCCATCTCTACCTTCTCTACCTTCTTTTCACCAAACAGCACTAACTCAAAGTGAGGTGAGAAAGGGTGGAAAGGAGATGAGAGAGCGTGTTGGGCATATAAAATATATTATGCTCACTTTGTTAAAAATGGCGCTGCCCACATGGAAGCCTGTTGCCCAGGTGATATTAATGTGTGTTGGGGGCAGGCTGGGGGCAGGCAGGATCCTTGTAGCCTGGGGTTTGGTTTTAGGACTAAGCCTTTCCCACCCCTTTTGATATGGGTGGTACAATCCAATTACGCTTCAGATAGGTGACTTTGTATCAGAGACTTCCTTATTTTGTATATTGGATTAAAGGTTTTGATTTCTACACTATAAAATGGGGGCAGAACAGGAGCTTGCTCTCTTGGTTCCTGAGATTAGCATTAGAGAGCAGAGAGCAGGGAAAGGCCATGTGGAGGAGGCCAGGAGAAGCAGCCAAGATGGCGGAGTGTTGAGTGAGAAGCCAGTTTGTGCAGAATTTGTGCAGGGAGAAGGAAGGAGATGGGGAACAGAGGTGAATAAGTCTGGTGAGCTAGAAAACTTGATTCTAGGAAACTTGGATAAAGTCAGTAGCTTTGTGAGCACTGAATGTGAGTGAGTTTTGGAGCCCAGTGCATGTTTTTACTTGCCTGCTGGGTGCAAGCTAGAATTAATGATGATGGCCCACCAGTTTTTGGCTCCGTTGTTTCTTTACCGACTGTTCGAATCCAGTGCAAACCTGCATGGGCCAGGCGGCTGTGATAGTGGCCCTGGCTACTGGCTTCACAGAGAGGATGAGCTTACAAAAGGTCATTGAGGAGCACATGGGTAAAGGGAAGACAGAATAAACCAGATAGGAGGTGGGAAAATAGGCCTGAGGTCAATCCCTGAGGATCATCTGAGAAGAAAGGACATCTGAGAAAATGTAGAGTAATTACAATTCTATTGTTTTCCTCTGCCATCCTCTTCTTAGACCTGCTTCTGAGTTCAAAGCCCGTTCTCTGTGCTACTTAGCCAGGACAGCCTGTAGACTGGGCAAATGGGAAGTGGAGCGCACTCCATGTATTAGCTTAGTTTATAAGGATGTGCCGTCTGCCACCCCAATTATCTCCAGGTGGCTCTCTGACAAGTGTCATCCAGTGGTTCTTCACAAGTGGACAAGATAATTAGGATAGCCAGTACATGTTATTGGGAAGAAAAAATGACCTGCTCAACTTAAAGCTGACCTTCCCATCTCCTTATAACTAAGAAGTAATAATTCTGATTTTTAACTCTAGATGGCGGTATTAGTCAATTTGAGCTCTTTTTGTTAACCTTGGAAGACAACTAGACATTTTTTTTGTTGTTGTTACTGGCATCTTAAAGGTTGACATCTCTTTTATATGCATAGTCTTATAATTACCCAGAAGGATTTTTATGATTTTCCTTCCCATGCTCAGTGAAAGATATTAATATTTAAATTACTTAGAAAAATACAAAATGCTATACTCACATATTATTATATTATTACTACATCATTATGATAATGAGGCAGGATAGTAAGAAGCCAGGAAAATTCCTTGACAAATGGAATAGGGAAACTGAGGCATAGCTGATTTAAACTGCCTCACCTAGGACCTGGAGATTATTATGCTAAATGAAATATGCCAGTCAGATATACTGTATTTCCCCATGTATAAGACACACATTTTTTGTAAAACTTGGGGTCTAAAAAGTGGGTGCATCCTTTAAAAAAAAAAAATTAAAAAGCCTGACCTGTGGTGGCGCAGTGGATAAAGCGTCAACCTGGAAACGCTGAGGTTGCCGGTTCAAAACCCTGGGCTTGCCTGGTCAAGGCACATATGGGAGTTGATGCTTCCTGCTCCTCCCCCCTTCTCTCTCTCTCTCTCCCCTCTCTATAATGAATAAATAAAATCTTTAAAAAATAAAAATAAAAAATAAAAACTGGGTGCGTCATATGTAGTGGTTGTAGATTATTTTACTTGCATTTCCTGCTTTTTCATGCTTGTTTTTGCGCTCATTGTTGAAGACAGTGATTTGTCACCAGACACAGATGAGGACAAGCTAATGGATGGGAGTTTTGACAGTAATGAGGAGTTGTATGAATTTTATGATGAATAAAACTTGAGTTCAATAACTTTGTGTAATACATGTTTTTCAAATTTTGGGCCCTAAATTTTTTTTAAATTTTTATTTATTTATTTTTAGAGAGGAGAGAGAGACAGAGAGAGAGAAGGGAGGAGGAGCAGGAAGCATCAACTCCCATATGTGCCTTGACCAGGCAAGCCCAGGGTTTCGAACCTGCGACCTCAGCATTTCCAGGTCGACACGTTACCCACTGCGCCACCACAGGTCAGGTTAGGGCCCTAAAATTAAGGTGTGTCTTATACTTGGGAGTGTCTTATACATGAGGAAACACGGTAGATGAAACCCATAGACATAGACAACAGTGATAAGGGAAAGAAAAAGAGGAGGGGGAGAGACAGCTGAGGTGCAGGTGTAGGTGGACAAAGGGGGAGAAAATGGGAATGGAGAGAGACTTTGCTTGAGGCAATGGAAACACAATACAGTGGGCAGATAATGTTTTATTGAATTGTACACTCAAAACCTGTACCCTGGCCCTGGCCAGTTGGCTCAGTGGTAGAGCATCGCCCTGGTGTGCGGGAGTCCCAGGTTCAATTCCCGGCCAGGGCACACAGGAGAAGTGCCCATCTGCTTCTCTACCCCTCCCCTTCTCCTTCCTCTCTGTCTCTCTCTTCCCCTCCCACAGCCAAGGCTCCATTGGAGCAAAGTTGGCCTGGGTGCTGTGGATGACTCTGTGGCCTCTGCCTCAGGTGCTAGAATGGCTCTGATTGCAACAGAGCAATGCCCCAGATAGGCAGAGCACCGCCCCCTGGTGGGCGTGCTGGGTGGATCCTGGTCGGGCACATGCGGGAGTCTGTCTGACTGTCTCTCCATTTTCCAACTTCAGAAAAATAAAAAAATAAAAATAAAAAAACCCGTACCCCAATAAATTCAATTTAAAAAAAGCTGGCCTCTTTTAGCATCCTGATTCATCTGCTTCCTTCTCTCTCTCTCTTTTTTTTTCTTTTTTCTTTTGTGGCAGAGACAGAGAGAGTCAGAAAGAGGGACAGATAGGGACAGACAGGAAGGGATAGAGATGAGAAACATCAATTCTTCGTCGCGGCTCCTTAGTTGTTCATTGATTGATTTCTCATATGTGCCTTGACCAGGGTCGGGGATAGGGGGGTACAGCAGACCAAGTGACCCCTTGCTCTAAGCCAGCAACCTTGGGCTCAAGCTGGTGAGCCTTACTCAAACCAGATGAGCCTGCGCTCAAGCTGGCGACCTCAGGGTCTTGATCCTGGGTCCTCCACATTCCAGTTCGACGCTCTATTCACTGCGCCACTGCCTGGTCGGGTGCCTCCTTCTCTCTTAAACATTGAGCCCTTGGGACAATGAGGTTCTGATTAGCATCAAATAATCTTAGGAACAAAGCCTTGGGTCTGTTGACCACAGAGACAGAGTTTGGTCAAACTAGAGATAATATTGCAGGAGTCAAAGGAGGACGAAAACATCCAGACAACTTGATGAAGGAAGTAGGATTTATTCAGCCAGTGGACCAGCATGTCCCCAACAGAGGCAACCAAAACACTGAAGTTAGATTTCTTACATATTATATACCTTTACAGCTTTAGCTTTCACGTGACAAATGCCTGATTTCTATGACTTCTTTGTTTATAGGCCTACGTGACTTTCCTGTCTTAGGGAGGGGAAGGGGAAAGGAGGCTGGAGGGTCTCTCCTTGTTAATCCTATCATTCATTCTTCTTACTGCAAGTTCATTTCAAGGAACTGATAACCAGCAAGATCCACACCCATGGTTTGTTGTTATTTTTCACACATATCTGTCTGGCTTTGTTCCCTCAGTCAAGAACACTGAGGTCACAGGCTGGAGTGTAAGACCCCAGACAAGGCAGGCCCTCCCTCCTCTTCTCTGCATTCTTCTGGTTTCTCCTCTTTCAATAACATCTAGGTCTCAGTTGTGTTTCAGCTTATTGGGCAGATAAAATATATTATGCTCACTTTGTTAAAGATGGCGCTGCCCACCTGGAAGCCCGTCACCCAGGTGATATTAGTTGCCCTTCTTGCTTGGAATGGGCGTAATTATATTAATGTGTGTTGGGGGTGGGCTGTGGGCAGGCAGGATCCTTGTAGCCTGGAGCTTGGTTTTAGGACTAAGCCTTTCCCACCCTTTTTGATGTAGGGTGGTGCACTCTCATGAGGAATCCCATTATGCCTCAGATAAGTGACTTTGTATCAGAGACTTCCTTATTTGTATATTGGATTAAAGGTTTTGATTTCTTTTTTTCTTTCTTTCTTTTTTTTTTTTTTAAAGATAACTGTCATTTTTTTATTTTTATTTTTTTATTTTTTTTATTTATTCATTTTAGAGAGGAGAGGGAGAGACAGAGAGAGAGAGAGAGAGAGAGAGAAGAGACAGAGAAGGGGGGAGGAGCTGGAAGCATCAACTCCCATATGTGCCTTGACCAGGCAAGCCCAAGGTTTCGAACCGGCGACCTCAGCATTTCCAGGTCGACGCTTTATCCACTGCGCCACCACAGGTCAGGCTCTTTTTTTTTTTTTTTTTTTACAGAGACAGAGAATCAGAGAGAGGGATAGATAGGGACAGACAGACAGGAATGGAGAGAGATAAGAAGCATCAATATTAGTTTTGGGGTTTTTTTGTATTTTTCTGAAGCAGGAAACGGGGAGAGACAGTCAGACAGACTCTCGCATGCGCCCGACCGGGATCCACCCAGCACGCCTACCAGGGGCGACGCTTTGCCCACCAGGGGGCGATGCTCTGCCCCTCCGGGGCATCGCTCTGCCGCAACCAGAGCCACTCTAGCGCCTGGGGCAGAGGCCAAGGAGCCATCCCCAGCGCCCGGGCCATCTTTGCTCCAATGGAGGCTTGGCTGCGGGAGGGGAAGAGAGAGACAGAGAGGAAGGAGGGGGGTGGAGAAGTAAATGGGCGCTTCTCCTATGTGCCCCAGCCGGGAACCGAACCCGGGTCCCTCGCACGCCAGGCCAACGCTCTACCGCTGAGCCAACCGGCCAGGGCCAGTCATTAGTTTTTCATTGCAACACCTTAGTAGTTCATTGATTGCTTTCTCATATGTGCCTTGACCGTCGGGCTACAGCAGACCGAGTAACCCCTTGCTCAAGCCAGTGACCTCGGTCCAAGCTGGTGAGCTTTTGCTCGAACCAGATGAGCCCACGCTCAAGCTGGTGACCTCAGGGTCTCAAACCTGGGTCCTTCCGCATCCCAGTTCGATGCTCCATCCACTGTGCCACTGCCTGCTCAGGCAGGTTTTGATTTCTACACTATAAAATGGGGGCAGACCAGGAGCTTGCTCTCTCAGTTCCTGAGATTAGCATTAGAGCAGAGAGCAGGGAGGAGAGCAGAGAGTCCAAGTGGAGGAGGCCAGGAGAAGCAGCCAAGATGGTAGAATGCTGAGAGAGAAGCCAGTTTGTGCAGAGTTTGTGCAGAGAGAAGGAGATGAGGAACAGAGGTGAATAAGGCTGGTGAGGTAAAAACCTTTGATTCTAGGAAACTCGGATAAGTCAGTGGCTTTGAGAGCCCTGAATGGAAAGGGAAGTGTTTTCCCACTGTGTGTATTTCTTGCCCGCTGGGTGCAAGCTAGGATTAAAGCTAATGGCCCACCAGTTCTTGGCTCCGTTGTTTCATTACTGACTGTCCGAATCAAATGGAAACCTGCATGGGCCAGGCGGCTGTGATGGTGGCCCTGGCTACTGGCTTTACACAGCTCCAATACCAGAAAAGCAGCAAAACTAGAGGAAGCACTGCCATAAACTGACATCAAGGCCAGATGCAGTGACCAATGACCCCCTATTCTAGCATTGTTCAATCAATAGAGACCATGACCCTGACCTTATATGCTTATTTGATACACCAGAATATTAAAGAACACACCTAGAAAGCTGATGCATATTCTTTGGAGAGCCTCCCCTGAGATCTCCCCTAAAATTCCTGCCTTTAAAAAACAGATTAAAAACTTTTAACACAAAGAACTCAAGTGCAGGTTCTCTTTAGAGCACATCTGTGCCTTCTTTCTTCACTCATTTATCTTTGCTTTCTTTCTCCTAAGCTCTAAGGATCCCCACAAGATTCGCAACCAGGGGAGTAGTGGGCAGCAGCAGCTTATCCCTGGGTAACGCCCTGTATTTGATCCAAGAGCGCTTCATTTACTGGTTTCCTGAGTTCACACAACCACCTGTCTCACTTCTTCTTCCTCTATGACTTTCTTTCTAAAAAGCCAAGGCAGCTCTCTCAAATCTTCCCTTTGAGTGTACTTTTACTTTGTATGCTAAATAAACGTCCTCTTGCTCTAGAGTTCTTGGCTCTGAATTCTTTCTTTGTTGAACTCAAGAATGGAGAGCCAACATTGCCAGTAACAACAGTGTGCTACATTATAACGCTGCATTTTGTCTAAAGTCTTTCAGCAGTCTCAGAGCTCTAGAACATAGTTCTGAATTGGGAAAAGAGGACAAAAAACACCTCTGAATTTTGGAAATGGTTGGTACTTGTTGGGCAGATAAAATGTATTATGCTCACTTTGTTAAAGAGGCCGTTGCCCAGGTGATATTAATGTGTGTTGAGAACCCTTGTAGCCTGGGGCTTGGTTTTGGGATTAAGCCTTTCCCACCCATTTTTGATGTGGGTTGGTACAATCCTATCATGCCTCAGAGGGTGACTTTGTATTAGAGACATCCCTATTTTGTATATTGGATTAAGGGTTCGGATTTCTACACTATAAAATGGGGACGGAGCGGGAGCTTGCCCTCTTGGTTCCTGGGATGATTTAGAGGAGAGAGCAGAGCAGAGAGCAGAAGGAGGCCACGTGGAGGAGGCCAGGAGAAGCAGCCAAGATGGCGGAGTGCTGAGTGAGATGCCAGTTTGTGTAGAGTTTGTATCTGGGATAAGGAAGGAGATGGGGAACTGGGAAGAATAAGGCTGGTGAGCTAGAAACCTTTGATTCTAGGAAACTCGGATAAGTCAGTGGCTTTGTGAGCACTGAATGTGAGTGGGTTTTGGAGCCCAGTGTGTATTTTTTGCTTGCCCGCCGAGTGCAATCTAGAATTAAAGATGACAGCCCATCAGTTTTTGGCTCCGTTGTTTCTTTACTGACTGTCCAAATCCAATGCGAACCTGCATGGGCTAGGCTGCTGTGATGGTGGCCCTGGCCTTGGCTCCTGACCTTACAGTACTCAAGGCAGAGTCTTCTAAACATGTTACTCAATAACAAACTGAGGACTAATACTTGTATTTAAACATTATTTAACTTAATTTATTCACCTATGCAAACTAGTGGAGTGGTCTCTGTAAATTAGAATTTGTTCTACTTTCTGATAGCTACATGAATTTACCAGGAATTCCAAACTGCCCTCTTGATGTTCCGCTTATCTGTCAGACCTCACCCTTACTTATTGGACTATCACCTCTGAGACAGAGGAATTCCAAGAAGCTGGCAAGCCCCCTCAAGGAGGTGCATTCTGGACATACCAGGACTTTTGATTCAACACCCACTTGCTCAAGACTCTCCTTTTACCCTATAAATTCGTCCCCCTAGCTTGTACTGGTGCTCTTCTCCCCGGGAAAAGTTCCGGGCAGGGTTCCTTTCTTCCTTTCAATAAAGCCTGTTACTCTGGTAATAGGCTCTGGTCTTTTCAGATTTTCATGGATTCCAACACTTTCATATAATAATACTGCCAAACAATAATGGTTTAGCATGATACAAGTTTATTGCCCTTATATTTTGTGGTATAAGTTTAAGGCATTAAAAGTCTTGGGGTAAATAGTCAAGGCTCGTGTGGCAACTTTATGGTTTGGCAGGGACTCAGGCATATTTTATGTTTCATTTGAGAACCTAACTTCCATCTTGAGGTCATCTGCAAGAACTTAACTTGGAACATCTTCAAGTTCCAAGAAGAGTGCTGGAGTTCTAGTTATCACAATGCTATTCCAAGCAACTAGAAAGGAAGAATAAGGTTGCCATCTCCAAAACACATACAACACTTTTGGATACATCTGATTAACCAAAACTTGTTCACATGGCTATAACACTTTTGGATACATCTGATTAACCAAAACTTGTTCACATGGCTATAGCAGCTACAGAAGATGCTAGGAAATTTCATTTTTGGCTGAGCACCTTAAAACCTCAAATAAAATTAGAGTTTGTTACCAAAGAAGGAGAAAATTATTAGGTTGCACTGAACAATCTCTCCACAATCAGGAAGGAATTTGAGATATTTGGTCCTAACATATATGGCAGGCAGGGTGGCTTCATGGGTGTGTGACCAGTGTAGTTGGTTGCATAGGGCTCTGCTTTCAGCAGGCTCATATGTATAATGTGTTGCTGTCTCTACCTTGAAATTCTTAACAATTTTCTCTTTGAATTTGTGTTTTGTAATTGAAGTTTGATGGAACACAGGGATATGCAATTTCTTGCCACCCTATTCACATATATGTAGTATTCAAGATGCCCCATGGGCAAAAAATCCCATTGGATCCTTGATGTATGGAACTTCAATGATACTCAAAGCTAGTATAAGGTAAGCAGGTTACAGCTATGACTGAGTAGGCCTGGACCCTGACAACCCTTAGAAGCCACACTGTTCATTAGAACCAGAACTTGGCCTCCAATTTGAAAAGAAAGCAATGACGTTTGTTTGTTTATTATTTCCTTCTTTATTTTTTCTTCTTTTCCAAGTGAAAGGAGGGTACATAGAAAGACTCCCACATGTGTCCCATCCAGGATCAACCCATCAACCCCTGTCTGGGGCCAATGCTCTGCCCATCTGAAGCCATGCTTGCAACTGAGCCACTTTTAGTGCCCAAAGCAAAGGGTCTATGGAGCCATCTTCAGCACCTAGGGCCAGTGCACTCGAACTAATTGAGCCATGGCTGTGGGAGGAAGAGAGAGAGAGAAAAGGGGAAGGGGGAGGGGTGGAGAAACAGATGGTCACTTTTCCTGTGTGCTTTGACCAAAAATTGAACCAGGACAGCCACACACCAGGCTGATGCTCCACCACTGAGCCAACCATCCAGGGACACAATGACATTCTAAGGAACAAAAATTAGCAAGAAACCTATCACACTCTTTCTTACTCCTGTTATTTCTCAGTATCAGCCAACCACTTGTATTGAAAATGATGATATAGAAATAAAAAAAAATAGGGCAACCCATAATTATTTTCCAAAATTAGTGTAAGTAGACCAAATTAGTGTAAGTAGAACATGCAGTTATCAAGAAATGAAATAAAACAGTTGAGTTTTGTGCAGTGTTTCCATGACTCTGATAAGGATGAAAAACACATGCATGTAAGAGCTACAAAATGTGAATCACATAATTTCTATGATTTTGCCTATGAAAATATCTTATGTTTGCATTTAAAACGGGCATTGCACAATTTAAAGATGAATGATAAAATTCATGTTCATATCATAAAATTTTGATTTTATTTAACTAGAACAACATTAAATAGCAAACAAAAACATCAAGACATTGAAAAAGTTTGTAAAAGAAAAGAAAAAGTTTTATATTTTAGTATCTTTAATGCTCCTTTTTCTCTACTTTTTGAACAAGGAGCACTGCATTTTTTTGCACTGGGCCCCACAAATTATGAAGCTAGCAATGATGGCAGGGTTTAATAATTTAGTCAAATTATGCAAGAATATATTTATTTTCTAAAGCTTATCTAAACTGATTCTCAAGCCTCTGTGCTAGTGAGTGGGCAGGGACCTTAAACTTATTATTTAACTATCTCCATCTCTTCTTGTTTGAACTGTTGTTTCTCAGGTACTGTATTTTCCAGACATTTTCTTTTTTCCCATTACCAGCGGTTCTCAACCTGTGGGTCACGACCCCAGTGCGGGTCGAACGACCAAAACACAGGGGTCACGTAAAGCCATCGGAAAATACATATTTCCGATGGCTTTAGCCACTGAGAAGCAGCACTACCATCTACAGCAGCGCTATTCAGCTTGAACGCCTGCGGTCATGCGCAGACGTGATTGCATCATCCGTCTGGGGCCTAAGGGGCGGGGGAAGCGGGGGGGGGGGGGGGGGGCTTGTGTCCGGCGCTTGCTGACGTCATCAGTGGGCGGGTGCAGCAATCGCTGGAGGACAGGAGCCTAGGAGGCGGCGGAGAGGCAAGAGGCGGAGAGGCAAGAGAGCCTGCGAGACAGCCTGCTGGTGTAAAAAAGGTTAATAATGTAAAAACAGTACACACACCATACACACAATACTGTGTAAGTGTAAGGTGCTTTGTGTGTAATCATTACACAGTACACAAAGCAGCTTACACTTACACAAAGCACCATACATTTACACAGTGTGAACTACATCGGTCTTATACTATAAGAGACCACTATAAGATGTAGTTCACACTGTTCCCCAATGTATAATTATCTCCCATATCTCCCACTATTTTCCCATATTCTGAATGAGGAAACTGCTGAAATCAGCGGTTTCCGGCATTGAATCCGCCTCCTATTGATTTCATTGGGAGTGCGGCAGATTTTGTGGAAGAGTGCTCCCAAGAATCTCGGGTTACCACACAATCCGCTGCAGCCTCCTTTTGATTTCAATAAGAGGCAGAGAAATAACAGTTTCCGACACATTTCTTCCTCTCCTATTCAAGTCAATTTGAGCGCAGCAGATTCCGCTCAAATATAGAGCATGTTGCTTAATTTTTTCCACGCTAGAACTTTTCCTAGAGCAGAAAAATTCCAAAGGTGGAATCTGCCACCCCCAATAGACTGAAAGAGGCCTCACACTGAGGAATCTGCTGTGCAGATTCTGCAGTGTAAAAGATCTGCCTCCTATAGAAGTCTATTGGGGGGGCGGATTCCACCTTTGGAATTTTTCTGCTCTAGGAAAAGTTCTAGCGTGGAAAAAATTAAGCAACATGCTCTATATTTGAGCGGAATCTGCTGTGGCCTCCCATTGACTTGAATAGGAGAGGAAGAAATGTGTCGGAACTGCATTCCTGCCGTACAGGGGATCTCTCTTCTGCGGAATCCACGGGTCTCCCATTGAAGTAAATGAGATGTGGATTCCATCGCAGAAACCGCTGCTTTATAGTGTGAAAGAGCCCTGAAAGATACCATGCTGTGCAGAAACTGCAGTGTATCCTATGACGTAGTTCACACTGTTCTATATAGAAAACTTGCCATTAATCTGGAAAAAACAGATCTATTAATTAAGCAGCTATTTACGGAACGGTAGCCCCAATACACTAGGTAAGGAGGTCATTAGTAATAAATATTTCTCAATATATAATTAAATATTGTTTTTGTGATTAATCACTATGTTTAAATTATGTTTGATTTGTAGCAATGAGAATACATAATGTATATCAGGTATTTACATTCTGAATCATAACTGTAGCAAAATTACAGTTATGAAGTAGCCACCAAAATTATTTTTTGGTTTGTGGTCACCACAACATGAGGAACTGTATTGCGGGGTCACGACATTAGAAAGGTTGAGAACTACTGCCTTAAGTCCATATAGGACTTACAATGAAAGGTTGGAGGAAAGGAGAAAGCAATTTATAGCATGGGGCAAAAAATAGATTTACAGTTATTCATATGGAAAGTTATACAAAAATACTCTGTTTCATATACTCACAACTGTAAACCTACTTTTGCCCCACTGTATTCAACTTGAAATAAAAAGCTGTTTGTATTATAGTGTACACCAGGAAAGTTCATGATTGTGTCATGAGGTTTATGAGAATTTTTTTCACACTTGTGTTCTTTACCATCACTAGTTTCTAACATGTAAGAGAAGTTGAATCAGACTATAGAAATGCAGATAGTTGAGTTATGGAAACTGATTAAAGGGATATAATAAACTGCTTCTTGTTGAAATCTGAGAAACTCAAATCCTGATACATCTTACTTCTACTGCCCACTAATTAATATTTGTTAAGTGCTTTCTAACTGGCAGGTGCTGTCCTTAGAGATTCATATGAAATATTCTGTTGAAGTATTATAACAACACTATGAAGTAGATACAATTATTATCCCTATTTCACATAAGGTGGAACTGAGACTTTACAGAGTCACACAACTAAGTGGCACGCCTGGTATATCATCTCAGACAGTCTGATTCTAGAACCTTTACATCCTAATTTTCTCAAGGAAAGAGGAATTTATTTATAATTAAACTTATATGTCTTAGTCCCATTAGTGAATTGCCTTGAAGACTTATAGCGGTGTTTGATGGATATAAAATTATATCATAAAAAAGTGTCATAAAGGAGTCACAGTTTAATTTTCTAGGGACTTCCATGAGAGTGAAAGCTTCAAGATGCACTTAAATCATCAAACATCTGGGGAGCTTTGGACTGTAGAAAGATAAAAAAGGGACTATGAGTTACCCTGAAATGATAATGACAACTATGGAACTACCTGGAAATTCTAGTGTCTTTCTACTTTTATAGAAATTACAATTATTTTTCTTGAAACTTCTTTTAAAAAAGACAACACCAAAACCACCACCCACGAGGTAAAACATGGATTCAGAATAGACATGTATCTGCATGTCTCAAAAACAAATCAGTATTTTGAACCCCATAACTCTGTTGTACAAAATTAGGCCTGAAATGTATAATTCTATTTAAAATAAAGGTTTCTATTAAAATATTCTGTTTAAGAAAAAATTGTATGCCAAAAATGGGAAAACATTGGGGTAGATGTGTAGATCACATAATTGTCCCCAGTCACTATATCTATACTATTATTTTTTACTTCAACTTCTGTTATGATCAGCATAACTCTGTTTACTCTTAGTTACAAGTGAGTGGAGTGTAGCAGAATGTGCTGCCCCAAAATATGACTAGGAGTTCAGGACATGACACCTCAAAATATGGCACTTTGGGATATTATTTTGAGCTGTAGTCACTTGAAAAAACAGTAAATGTATGGAGAGGCTCTCTCTGAACTTATCTGCCTAAAGACAGATCCTTCCAAAGGAACTCAGTTGTTCTAAATCTTCTTCTCAAATGTCTCATCAACCAAGGAGGATTGACTCCTATCACAGGAGAGGAAACTAGATGTTGACCCCACACTCAGACACCTTATCAGACACTATCATAACTCCCACCTATAATCTTCTAAGAGCCCATTCTTCCTTCCTAAATTTCATTTAATCTCCCCTAAGAGGCCTACATTTCCCCTTTCTTTCCATTTATAGAGGCTATGTAAGCCTGAATTCAAACCCACCTCAGAAAGTTACTCATTTTTCCCTGGGTATCTCCCATGTATAAGTGAAGGGTATATGTTAATAATCTTCTGCTTGTTTTTCTTTTGCTAATCTATCTTTTGTTACAGGTGTTTCAGCTAAGAATTCAGCAAGGTGATAGGAAAATTATTTTTCTTCCTTACATGAGCACATGACCTAGCTGAACAAATTATGATGTTAACTGTCCTGGCCTATTCAGCTGGTTCAAAGAATGGATTCAAAACCTGAATCAGGCTTAAGCATGGGACCATTGACATAACTGGCTTGAGCCCAAAGGTCGCTGGCTTGAGCAAGGGGTCACTGGCTTGGCTAGAGTGTCCCCTACCCCATCAAGGCACATATGAGAAAGCAGCAAATGAGCAACTAAAGTGCCACAACTACGAGTTGATACTTCTCGTCTCTCTTCCTTCCTGCCTATCTCTCTCTCTCGCTAATATACATATATAATACATATATATCTATATGAACACAAATAACTATAGTAAAGGCTGTGCATGAAGAATATCATGGTTGGGGAGCAAAAAAAAGGTCTGGGCACTCAGAGATGGAGTAGGGGGATCATTTTTTGCCACAGAGGTCAATGTAGGTTTCATGGAGGATGTTGCCATTGCAACGTACCTTAAGGAATGTGTAGAATTTTGCCTGACAGGAATGGATGCAAAGGATCGAAAATGGGTAAATGACATGAACAAAAAAACACAGATAAGACAATATATGTGCAAGGGTTTCTTAAATAATATTTAAGCTTTAAAGAAAAAGAAAAGGCACCCTGGCCGGATAGCTCAGTTGGTTTGAGCATGGTCCTGAAGCTCAGAAGTTGCCAGTTTGATCCCCAGTCAGGGCACATACAGGAACAGATCAATGTTCCTGCGTCTTTCTCTCTCTCCCTTCTTCTCTTGCTTATATCAATAAATTAAACAAAAATATTAAAATTAAAAAGGCGAAGCTCTTCAAACCCTTCTGTCTGAGGAAGTTGACTATACCAATTTGCCTGGGGCTCAGAAAAAGTATAGAAGTGCAGGAGAGCAGCTGGAAAGGTAAGAGGTCATGGTAAGTTTGGCAGCTCAGGACCTCAAAATTCACTTTATTAAATAATGGGGAGCCATTGAAAGGATTAGAACATAGGAACACCATGATTCAGTCAAATGTGGAACTGATTGTTTTGTATTTAAATCTAGAGAAATTTCTCAAGTGCCAATTTAGCTCAACAAGAATTTGCAGAGCAATGACCAGGTCTCGGGTTACATGCTCTGGAGCTCACACATTTAAATATTTTCCCTTTTGACTTTCTTTCCTAAATGGGATTTGATAACTCATAATATGAATTGCAATTAAATATGGATTTAAAAGAGCCATTCAATTTGAAGGAGGTACAGGTTGGGGGATAGAAGTGGAAGAGACTAAGAGGAAGAAAACAACACCTTTGGAGTAAATATCCTGTATTAGACTCTGTGCTATGAACTTGACACATGTCTCATAATGCAGCATGAATTTTAGACAGGTAGGAGTGAGGGCAAAGGGCAAGATACAGAGATGAGACAGGTACAGGAAGAAAGCCGATCTCCTCAGTCCTGTCAGTGAGGTTCAACCTCTTAAAATTCCTTTCCAGCTACCTCCTTTCATTTCCTTTCCACTACTTAGGCTCAGTTACTGAACTTTTCTCAACCTCAGTCCCCACATATGAAAATCAAGGATAACATTCCTACTTTAGGTAACATTTCTAGCAGACTGCTTGCCATCTAAGTGGGTGTTTAGTAAATCATTATTCCTTTTCCCTCATGTCTTAACTGGAAGTGATCAAACAGTTCTCTATTTAACGTGAGAGTTTCCTTTCATAAATTGATGAATCAGGGAAAAGTAGGGATTATGAAGGCAGTCCATCTCAAGGCAATGTGATAGCAATCTTAGAAATGACAACTGCTTTGGCCGGGTGGCTCAGTGACTAGAAGGTTGTCTTGGCACACTGAGGTCATGGGTTAGATCCTGGTCAGCACAAATAGGAGAAGCAGCCAATGAGTGCACAACTAAATGGAACAACTAAGTGCAACAACGAGTGGAAGCTTCTCTCTTTCTCTTTCTCTCTCATCCCCCTCCCCTTTTCAAATTAATGGAAAAAAATTAAAAAAATAAAAATAAATGACAAGGAACAAAAATACCACTAATCACAAGCTAGAGCAGGGGTTCCCAAACTTTTTACACAGGGGGCCAGTTCACTGTCCCTCAGACCGTTGGAGGGCCGGACTATAAAAAAAACTATGAACAAATCCCTACGCACACTGCACATATCTTATTTTAAAGTAAAAAAAATGGGAACAAATACAATATTTAAAATAAAGAACAAGTACATTTAAATCAACAAACTGACCAGTATTTCAATGGGAACTATGGGCCTGCTTTTGGCTAATGAGATGGTCAATGTCTGGTTCCGTATTTGTCACTGCTAGCCGTAACAGGTGATATGACGTGCTTCCGGAGCCATGATGCGTGCATCCCACGTCACCGGAAGTAGTACTGTACGTGAGCCATGCTGCGCTTTGTGGCGCCGCCACATACAGTAGTCCTGGAGCACAGGATGAGGATGGATCCTGTGCTCCTCTCACTGACCTCCAATGAAAGAGATGCCCCTATTGGAGGTGCAGCGGGGGCCAGATAAATGGCCTCAGGGGGCCACATGTGGCCCGCGGGCCGTAGTTTGGGGACCCCTGAGCTAGAGGAAGCAAAAGAGCACAGATGATCCGTGCATCCAATCAAATGATCCCACCCAAAATCCAGAGTGCTAAGAAGGTCACCAGTCCTGTTTGGCTATTTGAAGGGGTAGTATTAATCAGTTCCTGAGTATCAAGCTTCCTCCACAGGCTCAGCTCTGGCCTACGCACCCTAAAGGATGTACAGAGGATTAGGAGTCTCATCTGGAACACAGTCCACACACGTGTAAAGCAGAGAGAAATAAGGATATACTACCAGTAAGAACTAACTGTGCTATTACAACTGCTGTAGGAGTTCAAGAAAAAGAGGACACTTCTAGTGGCCAGTGGAGTCAGAGAAAGAAGATGACCTTTTAGGGATGGGATGCTGGACAAAAGAAGGGAAAGTGGGTGCTAGAACAAGATCAAAAGCAGGTAGCAAACAATGGACCTAGTTTGTTTCGAGGACAATGAGGAGACTGATCTGATACCACACAAAGTGGTTTTGAGGGAGAAGAGGATAACAAAATTCAGTAGAAGGCCTGGGCCGAAACTCAGAGGCCCTAAGTTTGCCCTGGATGTGGTAAACTGAAGGTGCTTGAGCAACTACAATAAGTGAAAAAACAGTACTTTTGAAAGAGCCTTCTCAGGGTATCTATAGTTTATATCTGGGCTTCCCAACCTGGTCTGCCCCCTGTGCTCATATTGCCCATGAACTAGGAGTGGTTTTTACATTTTTACATGATTGGGAGGGAAAAATACTATTTCATGACCTATCATAATTACTGTGCTGATTTGCAATGTTAGCAGCTTCCCAGATGAAATCTGAAACTGGCTCCTGTCCACAGAGGGAGATACTGAAGAGAGTGGCAGCTATTCCCGATTTGGTAGGGAGCAGGTTTAATAAGCAAGGGAACTTACATATGAGGCTAATTTAGAGGCTTTAAAGAGATTCAGTCACTTATATAGTGCAGATGGTCAACAACACATTAGTGTCTCGGGGCTGCATCTTTGGAAATGGTTCCCACTGTGGGAGCGGTGGGAAAAATGCACATTCCAAGGACAGGAGAAGAAGTGAGGAAGCTCTGACTGCTCTGGTCCAGCGTGAGGCTCGGTTTGAGGTCCGTCTTCTCAATGGCCTCCTCCAGCAACGTGGAATACAGCTACTCTCACTTGTTTGTTTAAAATCTATGGCTCCTTCCATGCTCCAATGGCCAAGTGTGACAGAGACTTATGGCCCAAAAAGCCTAAGCTATTACTACTATTTGGCCTTTACAGGAACTATTCACACACTCACACACCCTTGCTTTAGACCAGTGGTTCTCAAACCTTTTGAAGTCAGGGCGCATTTAAAATCTTATAAACAACTGTAGGTGCACTATATACAAATTTCTGAGAAATATGTAATAATAACTAAGTCAAATATTAAAGAAAAATATATAAAGTTCAAGCGTTCTTTTATGGTAATTAAACGAAATAAATACAACAAAATTAAATTTATTCTGACATTAAAAAACATTTTTATGTTATATTTTTTGAGTTATGCTTTTTAGAATTTGTAAAAAAGAGGGGTTAAAAATAAAAAATTACAAAGTTATTTTTTTATATATATAGATACATTCTTAGTAAGATTTAGTAAATTTGGCAGGTCCTGGCATGAATATGTTAAGTTTTTTCATTCTTGTGTTTATGAAAAACATGAGCCTGATGTGTCCTAGTGATTTCTTCAATGTTTGGGTATATATTTGAAAGGCAAAATCTCATTTCCTTGTGAATACATTGAAGAATTCCTCTCTTTTTATTCTTAATTGTGTTGAGGGTAGAAAATCCTAATTCACATGAATAGGATGTTGAAAATTGTACTAAAATGTTCATAGCTTTTTTAGATATTGCCACATATTCTTCTTTTATAGGAATCCAAAAGGCTTCAAGAAAAAATTCCTTATGCTTAATCATCAATCCAAAACCCCCACCATACATATGATCTTAACTTTACACCAAACAAAGGATAGAAGAAACTTGCCTCCAGTCTTTCTGGGGAACATGGGGGGTAGTGTAAGCAATCCAGCACCACAGTTTAACAGCCTTTTGCAACCTAATCAGGCAAGTGAGGTGGGGGGTTGGGCAGACTGTCAGCTTACAATTCCCCACACCTCTGTCCCCCAAAAATCTAAACTCCAAAAACCCTGTTGGTTCTTTGGTCCCTGACAGGCACATATTTCTCTGGAATACCATAGAGCACACCTGGAAATCTTCTAGGGTGTACCAGTGTGCCCTGGCACACACTGCTTTAGACTGATGCTGGGGAAATGGAGAAGAAAGAGCACCAGAGTGGGACTCGGGACTCAGATGAGGTAGGGGAGGCATAGGCCTTGGGCACAACATTTAAGGGGAAGGGGTGACAAGAACCCTCAGTAATCAAATATTTAATGCTATATTTTCATTTTTATTTATTTATTTATTTTAGCAAAAGAGAGAGAGGTACAGACAGGGACAGACAAGAAGGGAGAGAGATGAGAAGCATCAATTTTTTTTGTAGGTTACACCCCCTTTTTTTTTTTTTTTACAGAGACAGAGAAAGTCAGAGAGAGGGATAGACAGAGACAGACAGACAGGAACAGAGAGAGACGGGAAGCATTAATTATTAGTTTTTGTTGCAACACCTTAGTTGTTCATTGATTGCTTTCTCATATGTGCCTTGACCGTGGGCCTTCAGCAGACTGAGTAACCCCTTGTTCAAGCCAGCAACCTTGGGTCCAAGCTGGTGAGCTTTGCTCAAACCAGATGAGCCCGCGCTCAAGCTGGCGACCTCGGGGTCTCAAACCTGGGTCCTCTGCGTCCCAGTCCAATGCTCTATCCACTGCGCCACCGCCTAGTCAGGCGAGAAGCATCAATTTTTATTGCCACACCTTAGTTGTTCATTGATTGCTTTCCCATATGTGCCTTGACCAGGGGGCTCCAGCTGAGCCAGTGACCCCTTGCTCAAGCCAGTGACCTTGGGCACAAGCCAGTGTCAATGGGGTAATGTCTATGATCCCACACTCAAGCCATTGACCCCACACTCAAACTGGTGAGCCCAGGCTTAAGCCGGTGACCTTGGAGTTTCGAACCTGGGTTCTCAACATCCCAGGCCAACGTTCAATTCACTGCACCACCCCCTAGTCAAGCTAGTGCTATATTTTTAAAAATCAAAGTTAATGCCAAATATCCCGGATAAACAGAGTATCAAAATTTACATAAAGATAGGACCAATAACAGGGCTGCATTGTGCTGTATCAGAGACTGAGGCAGAAGGAAAATCAGTAACAACTGAGGTTTGGGGCACACCCCTTCCCCCTTATATTTTGCATAGGAAGCAAATGCTTCCCTCTCTATCTCCTAATCGTAGCCCTGGCATTACAGTGATATTCAGGAGGGGAGATAATTAGGGACAAAACAGGGTGGCAGTAAATATGGAGATTTAGAAGTAGATTTCAGATCTTAGATCTGAGATCTCCACCAAAGGGAAGCATTTCACTCTTGTCACCCAAAGTAAAAGCCAAAGCTTTAAGAGGCTCTACAATCCGGCCACCAGCCCCTGAACTCTCCAAATCCATTCCTAAACATCCTCCTCCTTGCTTGCTTTCCTCTGACCTTCGGATTCCTTATAGCCCCTTCTCAATGCCAGGCATGCTTGGCATCTTTGGAAACTTTGTACCACAACTTCTCTCTGTCTGAAGCCCTTGTCCCTGGTATGTGTGAAGCTCATGTGTCTCCTTCTCCATGAGGTCTCTTCTGACCACGCTACTTAAGATCAGACACACTCCTTCCCTGCCACCCCTGCCCTGCTTTATTTTTTATTTTTTCATTGCACCCATCAGCCTCTATTATAAAGTGTACTGATTGACTGTGTTGATGGTTTCTCTTCTCCCTCCCAGTTGCATGCTCCACAAAGCAGGATTTCTGGCTGCTTTGCTACTGGGAATGCCCAGTGTCCAGACAGGATCTGGCACTCCATAAATAGTAATGGTTGATTGAACAGATCCCTTAAAACACCTGGTGGTAAAGGGGAAAAAAGGGATTGTTCTCTTTTAAGGTCTAGCCCAGGGCACTACTTTTTTTTTTTTTAATTTTTTGCATTTTTCTGAAGCTGGAAACAGGGAGGCAGTCAGACAGACTGCCCGCATGCGCCCGACCGGGATCCACCCGGCATGCCCACCAGGGGGCGATGCTCTGCCCATCCAGGGCGTCGCTCTGTTGTGACCAGAGCCAGTCTAGCGCCTGAGGCAGAGGCCACAAAGCCATCCCCAGCACCCGGGCCATCTTTGCTCCAATGGAGCCTTGGCTGCGGGAGGGGAAGAGAGAGACAGAGAGGAAGGAGAGGGGGAGGGGTGGAGAAGCAGATGGGCACCTCTCCTGTGTGCCCTGGCTGGGAATCGAACCAGGGACCTCCGCATGCCAGGCCGACGCTCTACCACTGAGCCAACCGGCCAGGGCAGGCACTACTTTTACTAACAATGAACTAATAGACTTCTCACATAAACAAAAATGACAGGGTCCAAAATGTGAAATTTCCCACCACTGTTGCCTTCAACTTATTGACTGGTCTTCCTGTACACTCATTTTTCCTGCATCTTGAAATTCTTAACTTCCTGTAAAACCCTAACTTAATTGCTTTTCTTTTTTAATTTTATTTCTCAATTATAGTTTACATTCAGTATGATTTTGTATTCATTTCAATTGCTTTTTCTAAGGGCCTAAGGGCATGTTTAATCATAACAGCCAATACTAGAGACACTTCAACAGAAAAAGAAAAATCAGTTATTTTTCTGTGTTCAGCTATAAAAATATATAGATTTTATTTTCCCCATTGGCATTTTCCTTGGCTCCATTATCATGCAGGCCTTTGTATTTAGAGCTGAGGAAATCCATCTGCAATCCAGCATCTCTCGCAGATTCTGCCAAATGTTAGTCATAGGTCAGTCAGCCTGTTTGCTTACACTTTTTAACAGCGCCTTCGCACACCAAGTCCTGATGTGCAAAGTAGCAGCTGAATGTCTGCTCCTTACCAGGTAGCTAAAGGTATTGTGGGTAGGGTAGACAGAATGAAGGCAGGAGAAGTAAGCTGAACTTGACTCTAAGATTTCTGTCTTTAATCTTTATTTTTTAATTTTATTTATTTTAGAGAGAGAGGAAGGGAGAGAGACAGAAACATTGATCTGTTCCTATATGTGGGGATCTAACCCACAACCTTTGTGTATTAGGATGATTAAAGATTAAAGATTTCTGTCTTTAATCTTTATTTTTTAATTTTATTTATTTTAGAGAGAGAGGAAGGGAGAGAGACAGAAACATTGATCTGTTCCTATATGTGGGGATCTAACCCACAACCTTTGTGTATTAGGATGATGCTCTAACTGACAGAGCTATCTGGCCAGGGCTGCATCCTTAGTTTTGCAGTTAAAGAAACAAAGGTCTTTTTGCCTAATTGAAATCTGTTCAAAGAATGGACCTTCCGTCATGCTACATATTATTCCTATGCTGACAATTATTAAAGTCTGAATATCACAGTTATTTTTATATGGAAGAAATCATTAAAATATATACTTTTTCATATGGTCTTAAATACACTCCCAAATTCCTTAGCTAATAATTTTTCTCTCTTCTGCCTTGAAAAAAAATATTTTTAATGGTTACTCTGTCCATTTAATCATAATAAGAGAAGTACATTAATTGCCTAGGTCAGGGGTCAGTAAACTTCTGTCTGCTGAAGGATCAAGTATAGGGCCAGATAGCTAATATTTTGGGCTTTGCAGGCCATATATTCTCTGTTACAGTTATTCAAATGGGCCATAGTAGCATGGTACTTGTATATAAATAGCACAGGTAGTATATACAGTGTGTCCGTAAAGTCATGGTGCACTTTTGACCAGTCACAGGAAAGCAACAAAAGACAATAGAAATGTGAAATCTGTACAAAATAAAAGGAAAACCCTCCCAGTTTCTGTAGGAAGATGTGGCAGCATGTGTGCATGTGCAGATGATGACGTAACACCGTGTATACAGCGGAGCAGCCCACGGCCATGCCAGTCAAGATGTGGATGGTACAGAGAAAAGTTCAGTGTGTTCTGTGGCTCGCTAAATTCGAATCCGTGACCAAAGTGCAATGTGAATATCGGTGTGTTTATAATGAAGCACCACCACATAAGAATAACATTATTTGGTGGGATAAGCAGTTGAAGGAAACTGGCAGTTTGGTGGAGAAACCCCATTCTGGTAGGCCATCAGTCAGTGATGAGTCTGTAGATGCTATACAGGATAGGAGCCCTAAAAAATCTGTGCATGAACCCACTTGGAACTGCACTGAATAGATATGATACTGGGAGAGTTTTCCTTTTATTTGGTGCAGGTTTCACATTTCTATCGTCTTTTGTTGTTTCCCTGTGACCGGTCAAATGTGCACCATGACTTTATGGACACACTGTAGATAAGTGAACATGGATGGCTATGTCCCATGAAATTTTATTTATACACTAAAATTTACATTTCATATAATTTCATGTATCACAAAATACTATTTTTTTCTTGATTGTTTTCAACCATTAAAAAAATCTATTCCTAGGTTACAGACCATACAAAAATGAGAGGGTGAGGGGCTGACTAGATTTGACTTATGGGCCATAGTTTGCCAGCACCTGGCCTATGTTTACAAGTCACACAAGACGATAACCTCAGGGAATCAATTTTATAGAAGTAAAGGCATATTTTTATATAAGGATGTTGATTAAAACATTCTCGGATTGTCAGGAGAAAGAAAAACTAAATAAAATTTACTTTAAGGAAAGAATGATTGAATATGCCACAATAAAATTATTCTGGAGTCATTAAAAAAGTTAGATCTACATCAATATTATTGGAAGAATTTTCATAACATATTTTTAAGTTAGAAGAGCACATTGGACAGAAGTGATTTCACTTTGCTGTCTTTTGTAACATAAAAAATCCAAGCTTTTGTAAAATAAATAATTAACCTGTCTACTTTCACAGATAAGATTTATTAGAGTGATAAGGAATGGAGAAAAGAGGCAGAGACATAAGATTCTATTTATATAAAATTATATGTGGCATACATGTGTAGTTG
Organism: Saccopteryx leptura; assembly: GCF_036850995.1. Classification (NCBI taxonomy): domain Eukaryota; kingdom Metazoa; phylum Chordata; class Mammalia; order Chiroptera; family Emballonuridae; genus Saccopteryx; species Saccopteryx leptura. The sequence goes on along the minus strand of NC_089507.1, from coordinate 70,261,859 downwards.
AATAAAAAAGACATAAAACTATGATCAGCAAAATGTTAATGGTGATTATTATGGGGCAGTAGAATTTCAAATGATGTTTATTCTCTTCTGTATAATTTTATGTATTTCTTGATTTTTTTTTTTTTTTTCATTTTTCTGAAGCTGGAAACAGGGAGAGACAGTCAGACAGACTCCCGCATGCGCCCGACCGGGATCCACCCGGCACGCCCACCAGGGGCGACGCTCTGCCCACCAGGGGGCGATGCTTTGCCCATCCTGGGCGTCGCCATATTGCGACCAGAGCCACTCTAGCGCCTGGGGCAGAGGCCACAGAGCCATCCCCAGCGCCCAGGCCATCTTTGCTCCAATGGAGCCTCGGCTGCGGGAGGGGAAGAGAGAGACAGAGAGGAAAGCGCAGCGGAGGGGTGGAGAAGCAAATGGGCGCTTCTCCTGTGTGCCCTGGCTGGGAATCGAACCTGGGTCCTCCGCACGCTAGGCCGACGCTCTACCGCTGAGCCAACCGGCCAGGGCAATTTCTTGATTTTTTACAGCAAGCATAGTTTACTTGTACACTCTGGGAAAAACAATAATATTATTTTTACTTTAAACAAAAAGTTTAATGTTCATCACGCGCTATTTCTAATATTTTTTATAAAATTGGGAACAACCTAAAAATCCAATAATAGAAAAGACTGTTAAGACACTACTAACATTTTCTTCATCTCTAAAATTAGTACAGTAACGTAATTTTGTTAGCTTAACATTTAACATGTAGTACAAGCTCTTTAAATTTTATCTATATAATACTTATTTTGGCCCTGGTCAGTAGCTCAGTTGGAAAGCATCCTTTCATATGCCAAAGTTGTGGATTTCATCCCCCATCAGAGCACATATGAGAATCAATCAATGAATGCAAAAATAAGTTGAACAAAAAACTGATGTCTCTCTCTCCCCCCCCCACTTCTTCTCTCTAAAATCAATCAATAAAAAAGTCATAAAAAGTTATTTTGGGAGCTTATAAGGAATTTTAAAACATTTATGCAATGAGTAGGTATTTTTCATAATAAAAGGACTTTTTAAAAATTACAATTATTTCAGAAATAAATGATTTTTCGAAGTCATAGTCACTATGCCTGACCATTGGTGGTACAATGAAGTCCCAGGTTCGAAACTCTGGGGTCACTGGCTTGAGTGCAAGATCATCAACATGATCCCAAAGTTACCGGCTTGAGCCCAAAGGTCACTGGCTTGGGTGGAGCCTCCGCCCCCTCCAGTCAAGGCACGTATGAAAAGCAATCAATGAACAACAAAAGTTATGCAACTACAAGTTAATGCTTCTCATCTTTCTTCCTTCTTGTCTCTCTCTCACTCTCTCTCACACACACATACATAAAAATCATAGTCACTCTGAAATCTACAGCATGGTAACTGTTGCAGTACAATGGAGAGAAAAGGGCTTGCTTGGGATCACAATCACAGGTAATAAGAACAGCTGAAACTTGCATGCCTGTAGGGAGCATCACAGAGAAGAACACTGGACAGGCCTGATTATGAAAGCAGAGAAGACAGAAGGGATGCCAGGTTGCATAGTCATCAGAGAAAAATGAGTCCAATCTCTATTAAGGCAAAGGCAGGACACACCACTGAATCTTGGTCAATAAATGATTATGGAATGGATAAATGGATGGTTGCCTGGACAACAGAAAGTGAATTAAGAAGAAAATCCTTCACTTAACATTTTTGCAGAGAAATCCTGAAATGTAGAGAAATGATATGGGAAATATTCATAATACAATTAAAGGGTACATGGTGATATAAATGGTGTGATTCATTTATTCATTCAATAAATATTTACTGAGAACCTAGACCAGGGGTGAGGAACCTACGGCTTGCAAGCCAGATGTGGCTCTTTTGATGGCTGCATCTGGCTCACAGACAAATCTTTAATTAAAAAAATAATAATGTTAAAAATATAAAACATTCTCATGTATTACAATCCATCCATTTCCTACCACTCATATTCATGGTTGCGGGTGGCTGGAGCCAATCACAGCTGTCCTCCGGGACAACACCAAATTTTTATTAGATAATGCCTAACGTACACGGGTCGTTGTATGGCTCTCATGGAATTACATTTTAAAATATGTGGCGTTCATGGCTCTCTCAGCCAAAAAGTTTCCCGACCCCTGAGACTGTGCCCACACTCATGATATAGCAATCACAGATGAAGACATGTTTTGTTTTAAATCTGGATAACTTTGCCATCTGATCCCATAATGTATGAGGTCTATGTTCACAACGTGTTTGGAAGTTAAAAGGGGATAATTTAAATGATCTTTGGAGCTTACCCAACTGGATGAGAGGCTAATGAGTTCAAATCAGTAAGACAGCACTATGTACCTAAACAGTGCGATGCAGTACATAAAGATACTGGCCATGGCATCAGGTTACTTGGGTTCAAAATCTGGTACTACTACTTACTGGTCCTATAGCATTAAGCAAGTTTCTTCATTGCTCCAAACTTCCATGTTCTCAACCGTAAAATGAAGATAACGACAGCATTTACATGAAAGGTGTCCTTTCTTAAATTAAGAATTAGTGAAATAGCCTGACCAGATGGTGGCACAGTGGATAGAGAATTGACCTGGGATGCTGAGGACTCAGATTTGAAATCTCAAGGTCACTGCTTTCAAGGCACATATGAGAAAGCAATCAATGAACAACTAAAGTGCCACAACAATGAGTTGATACTTTTCATCTCTCTCCCTGTCTGTCTCTCACTAAAAAAGAAAAAAAAAAGATTTAGTGAAATAATATATAGAAAATGTATAGCACAATGCCTGGCAATAGTAAACGCCAACACCCAATAAATGTTAGCTATTGTTTTACCCTTTTGTGGCTACAAAGAAGGAGTAAGTTAAATGGAGCATACTAGAACCATCATTACTATGGCCTGAGGAAAAGACAATCGAAGGTGTCAGTACAACAACTTATCTGACATTTCCTGGTCAAGACAGATTTCAATAGCTAAATTCTCCCTGGGGATACTTCAAGTGGGCATTACTGTTCTGTACATTTAGGTTTGGCTTTATCAAGGGGCATAATTTTGGAACCATATGTCTACTAAAAATAGTCCTTATAGGGATGACCTACACGTAGAGAAGGGGATTATCATCAACATCCTGGAGAAACTTAGTAAGGGGTTTATGGTCAGGAGAGTTTCTCTGAGAAACACCCTTTTTTACTCACTTACGTAGTGTGCTGTCTGACAGAGGGGAAGGCAGCTGTGGTCATGTCACAGTGCTCATTGCCTTGAACACCTCTCAGGATACAATAAGATTTATTTTCATTCATTCACTTAGTGTTCATTGAAAACCTATTCAGTGCAAGACAAGATGCTATGGGCTCAGGATACAATGTTAAAGGAGAACAGTCATCCCATTTCCCCCATCTCATGGATTTACAATCAAGAGAGTGAGAAAGACATTAGTCATGTGGTTACCTAAGTATATATAAAAATTAATCGTGATAAATGCTATTAAGGAAAGGTATACACCGGTCTGAAATCATGTAATAGAAGGACTTAATCTGGTAAATGTGATCATGAAGACTTTCTGGAGGAAATGATGCTAGTTTATGATGGGAGGAATCAGTGCTAAAAACAAACAAAAAACAAACAAACAAAAAATTAGTGAACATATTGTGCAAAGGTCCTCTGTTGGAAGAAAGTATAACATTGCTGAGGGAAAAAATTTTCAGAGTGGCTGAAAGAGTTAAGATGTGCTAATAGTAGCTAACATTTGTTATGTGCCTACTAAGTCGGTTCTAAGCACTTTGCCTTGATCCTCACAACCATCTTAAGTGGAAGATACTAGCATTATTCTCATTTTACAGGTAAAGAAACTGAGGCACAGAGAAGTACCTTATCCAAGGTTATACAGCTAGTAAGTGGTAGAGTGGAAATAAGATTAGTTTGGAGAAGTAGAACAGGACCAGAACATGCAGGAAGTTATAAGCCTCATTAACATTAACAACTTTGATTTTTACGATAAAAGGAAGTCATTGAATGTTAATGAAGGAGGAAAGCTCTGTGTGTGTCTGTCTGTGTGTGTGTGTGTGTGTGTGTGTGTAACATATTTTCATTTCAAAACGATCACTTGAGCTGTACTTTGAGCACTAGATGAGAAGATAGGAGGTGTAGATACTGAGAAATCAGTTGGGAGGTGACTACTGTTGCCTTGGCAACATTAAGAGTTAATGGTAGCAGGAATAGGGCGTTGGCTTGGAGGACAAAGTGAATGTGTTTGAGATAAATTTTGGGGAGAAAATGGGTGAGGAGAATGATGTGTCAAGGGTGATCGCTTGGTGTCTGGCTTGTGTAACTGGGTGGGTGGCGGTATCATTCTCTGACATAGAGAACACAGGAAGAAAAGCAAACTTGAGTGTGGGAAAAAAGGTCATGAATTTGAAGTATTTTGAGACATCTCCACTTGGCAATATGGGTCTTGTATTTATGGATCTGGAGCTTAAATAGGTCTGTGCTTGAGATTTATTTTGGGAGTCATCTATGACAAGTGGTAATTGGAGACGTGGAAATGGATGAGATCCAGTCAGAAAAGTAAAGAGTGAGAAGGATTGCCCAATACACAGAGAGGAAGCCAAGTTTTCACTGGCCTTGATTCAGCTCTTTATGTCATTTCACTCACTGATCCAAACCCTCTCTTATGTAAGAGCAAAAAAGTCCAACTGGTAATCAGAAGAAAAACCATATTAAGAAAATTACATAATGAATTGATTTAACACTTGAGATGCCATTATTTACTTCTTTTCATCCAGTTTGAAACATTCCTTCTAAAAGGAAATAATTAACCTAACAATTCTATTATGCTTTAATCCCCTTAGTATGCCCTTAATACTGAAAAAGCCTTTTATCTATAAAATGAAAACTTAAATTAAGCACACCCAGAAAGTAACTTGCCAGATAATACTTCCAAAACTTAGAAGGATTACTTCAGTTTCTACAGGAGATTGTCTTACAGATATGAAATAACTAACTAAGGCACTCAGAGAAGTTGACTTTTTTTTCTTTTAAAGTTGTGATTACCAGAGTTATTTATCCATAGCATGCTAGGGACTGAACACTCACCAAGGAAAACTACGCATTTATCTCTCATGCCATCTGTAAGGTATTTTTCCCCACCGAGGAAGAAAGAAGGGACTGGAGCCACGAAGTGTGGAATAATAAAAGGCTTTATTGAGTACAGAGTGCTTCCCATCCAAAGAGGTTCCCTGGTCCTGGGGACATGGAGGCCAGCGAAGTCGCATGGGGTGATCCTCATGGGAGATATTTAAAGGGTCTGTAGGATGGGCGAGCTAATACGACGTGGAGAAATCTCACTGGCTGATGGACAGTCACTCTTTTCCCAAGCACTCCTGGGAAGTTTCTTTTGGTGCCCTTGGTTGTGGGCGGCTCCAGCCAATGTTCCTGGGTCTGAGTTCCTCACATGACCTTCCCCATTGCTGACCACCCTACACCATCTATTCATGTTATTATTAAAATAGCTCTGGTACAGATGCTTATCTAACATAAACATTTTCATGAGATAAAAATCTGAACGTTAAAGGAAAGCAAAGCAAACACTTTTAGTTCATAAGTCATTGAGGATGAACTTTAAAATCTAAATTTATCAATGAAATTTCTTTCTCATTCTGACAAGGAATTGTGAATTAATTGAGCAATGCAGTGATGAATACCAGAGGTGAGCAGGGTGAGCCATGCCAGTGTTTTCTGAACGTTTCAATTATCAGTATCAACAAGGCAAATAGTTATAACTCCAGTTTTGTGACAATCTGGTTACATTTAGTATGAGTATGTAGAGTAAGTCAGACACATCCCAGCAGAAAATAGGAAACAGATGCCTTGCTCAAATTTAGTTCAAATAGGTTGTTAAAGGGACACAGACAGTATAATATCATGGGGCTATCACCGTTAAGCCTGAAGGGACCTGTGAGAGCTCTGTTAACCAAACCCAGAAAGAGGAAGAACTCAAAACAGTTTTGTGAAGGTCATCTTGGGAGGAGTTGTGATCTTTAATGAATGGGCACCATGAGTTTTAAGTGATCCTACAGGAAGGCAACCAGGAGAGTAAATAACCATTTCTTCAAACTCCTTCTTCCTTGCTGGTGGCCCCATATACCAAAAGCTGATTTAATCTATTCAGACCAGCCTCCTGGGTCAGAAAGCAGGGGGAGAGGATAGGGAGGAACTGGAGAAACAAAGACAGTGAACACAAATGGCAAATAACTAAAATCAGTGGATAGAAGTTACTGGAGTGGGGGTGAGGTGTTGGCAATGGTTTCATATAAGAAAGCCAGAGACACCAGCTCAAAAACTTACTCATTAGTTTTATGTGTCCATATTGAATATAGCAATAGCAATAGCAATTCTGAAACCAGTGGAGTGATCATACTAAAGTTGGATGATTATTGTTACCAGTCCAAAGTCTGTGTGCCTGCCAATGAGAAAGGCCAAAATGCAAAACATCAGAGGAGATGTGCCTACTGTGCCAACCAAGAACGTGAGAGCTCTAGTAGTTCCTCAACTCCATCTGTCAGTCAAATAAGTTTGTAAATATGATATATATGTTTGCTCGCTTATATTTTGCATTGGGTGTGGGAGACAGGCTGTAAACTGGCTAAGTCATTATAGCCTAAGGCAGGGGTCCCCAAACTATGGCCCACGGGCTGCATGCGGCCCCCTGAGGCCATTTATCCGGCCCCCGCCGCACTTCTGGAAGAAGCACCTCTTTCATTGGTGGTCATTGAGAGGAGCACATTGACCATCTCATTAGCCAAAAACAAACCCATAGTTCCCATTGAAATACTGGTCAGTTTGTTGATTTAGATTTACTTGTTCTTCAGTAGCAAAGGACGATGAAGTGCAGAAATACTCATAAGATAGTGTACTACAATGAATATGATAGGTACCCTTTTCATTACTTAATGGTAACCACCCTTGAAAAAACCACCACAAAAACACTTGACTTAAAAAAGGTAGCAACAGAGGAAAGAAGTATGGAACACAAACAAACAAAAACAAATGATAGAAAAACAAAAGAGAAGAATCAAAGAAGATACAAAACTAACAGAAAGCAATTTATAAAATGGCAATAGGGAACCCACAAGTGTCAATAATTACACTAAATGTAAATGGATTAAACTTACCAATAAAAAGACACAGAGTAGCAGAATGGATTAAAAAAGAAAACCCAACTATATGCTGCCTACAAGAAACACATCTAAGCAACAAGGATAAAAACAAATTCAAAGTGAAAGGCTGGAAAACAATACTCCAAGCAAACAACACCCCCAAAAAAAGCAGGTGTAGCAATACTCATATCTAATAATGCTGACTACAAGACAGAAAATGTACTCAGAGACAAAAATGGTCATTTCATAATGATTAAGGGGAAGTTGAATCAAGTAGACATAACAATCCTTAATATATATGCACCAAACCAAGGAGCACCAAAATATATAAGACAGCTACTTATTGACCTTAAAACAAAAACTAACAAAAATACAATCATACTTGGAGACCTCAATACACCGCTGACGGCTCTAGATCGGTCATCCAAACAGAGAATCAATAAAGATATAGTGGCCTTAAATGAAATACTAGAACACCTGGATATGATAGACATCTGCAGGACACTTCATCCCAAAGTGACAGAGTATACGTTTTTCTCTAGTGTACATGGAACATTCTCAAGAATTGACCATATGTTGGGCCACAAAGACAATATCAGCAAATTTAGAAAAATTGAAATTGTACCAAGCATATTCTCTGATCATAAAGCCTTGAAACTAGAATTCAACTGCAAAAAAGAGGGGGAAAACCCCACAAAAATGTGTAAACTAAACAACATACTTCTAAAAAATGAATGGGTCAAAGAAGAAATAAGCGCAGAGATCAAAAGATATATACAGACAAATGAAAATGACAATACGACATATCAGAATCTCTGGGATGCAGCAAAAGCAGTAATAAGAGGAAAGTTCATATCACTTCAGGCCTATATGAACAAACAAGAGAGAGCCCAAGTAAACCACTTAACTTCACACCTTAAGGACCTAGAAAAAGAAGAACAAAGACAACCCAAAACCAGCCGAAGAAAGGAGATAATAAAAATCAGAGCAGAAATAAATGAAATAGAGAACAGAAAAACTATAGAAAAAATCAATAAAACAAGGAGCTGGTTCTTTGAAAAGATCAACAAAATTGACAAACCCTTGGCAAGACTCACCAAGGAAAAAAGGCACAGGACTCAAATAAATAAAATCCAAAATGAAAGAGGAGAGATCACCACAGATATCATAGATATACAAAGAATTATTGTAGAATACTATGAAAAATTATATGCCACCAAATACAACAATCTAGAAGAAATGGATAAATTCCTAGAACAATACAACCTTCCTAAACTGAGTCATGAAGAAGCAGAAAGCCTAAACAGACCAATCAGCAGGGAGGAAATAGAAAAAACTACTAAAAACCTCCCCAAAAATAAAAGTCCAGGCCCAGACAGTTATACTAGTGAATTCTATCAAACATTCAAAGAAGACTTGGTTCCTATTCTACTCAAAGTCTTCCAAAAAATTGAAGAAGAAGCAATACTTCCAAACACATTTTATGAGGCCAACATAACCCTCATACCAAAACCTGGCAAGGATGGCACAAAGAAAGAAAACTACAGACCAATATCTCTAATGAATACAGATGCTAGCTAAAATACTAAACAAAATACTGGCAAACCTAATACAACAACATATTAAAAAAATAATACATCATGATCAAGTGGGATTCATCCCAGAATCTCAAGGATGGTTCAACATACGTAAAACGGTTAACGTAATATACCACATCAACAAAACAAAGAAAAAAACCACATGATCTTATCAATAGACGCAGAAAATGTTTTCGATAAAATACAACACAATTTTATGTTTAAGACTCTCAACAAAATGGGTATAGAAGGAAAATATCTCAACATGATAAAGGCCATATATGATAAACCATCAGCCAACATCATATTAAATGGTGTAAAACTGAGGACTTTCCACCTTAAATCAGGAACAAGACAGGGTTGTCCACTCTCTCCACTCTTATTTAACGTGGTGCTAGAAGTTCTGGTCAGAGCAATCAGACAAGACAAAGAAATAAAAGGCATCCATATTGGAAAAGAAGAAGTAAAGGTATCACTTTTTGCTGATGATATGATCCTATACATCGAAAACCCGAAGGACTCCACAAAAAGATTATTAGAAACAATAAACCAATACAGTAAGGTCGCAGGATACAAAATTAACATACAAAAGTCCATAGCCTTTCTCTATGCCAACAATGAAATATTAGAAAACAAACTCAAAAAAATAATCCCCTTCACGATTGCAACAAAAAAAATAAAATACCTAGGAATAAACATAACAAAGAATGTAAAGGACCTATATAACGAAAACTACAAGGCATTATTAAGAGAAATAAAAAAAGACACAATGAGATGGAAAAATATTCCTTGTTCTTGGATAGGAAGAATAAATATAATTAAAATGGCCATATTACCCAAAGCAATATATAAATTTAATGCAATTCCTATCAAAATTCCTATGAGATTTTTTAAAGAAATGGAACAAAAAATCATCAGATTTATATGGAACTATAAAAAACCCCGAATAGCCAAAACAATCCTAAGGAAAAAGAATGAAGCTGGGGGCATTACAATACCTGACTTTAAACTACATTATAGGGCCACGATAATCAAAACAGCATGGTATTGGCAGAAAAATAGACACTCAGACCAATGGAACAGAATAGAAAGCCCAGAAATAAAACCACATATATATGGTCAAATAATCTTTGATAAAGGGGCCAACAACACACAATGGAGAAAAGAAAGCCTCTTCAATAAATGGTGCTGGGAAAACTGGAAAGCCACATGCAAAAGAATGAAACTCGACTACAGCCTGTCCCCGTGTACTAAAATTAATTCAAAATGGATCAAAGACCTAAATATAAGACCTGAAACAATAAAGTACATAGAAGAAGACATAGGTACTAAACTCATGGACCTGGGTTTTAAAGAACTTTTTATGAACTTGACTCCAATGGCAAGAGAAGTGAAGGCAAATATAAATGAATGGGACTACATCAGAATAAAAAGTTTTTGCTCAGCAAGAGAAACTGATATCAAAATAAACAGACAGCCAACTAAATGGGAAATGTTATTTTCAAACAACAGCTCAGATAAGGGCCTAATATCCAAAATTTACAAAGAACTCATAAAACTCAACAACAAACAAACAAACAATCCAATAAAAAAATGGGAAGAGGACATGAACAGACACTTCTCCCAGGAAGAAATACAAATGGTCAACAGATATATGAAAAGATGCTCAGCTTCATTAGTTATTAGGGAAATGCAAATCAAAACTACAATGAGATACCACCTCACCCCTGTTAGATTAGCTATTATCAACAAGACGGGTAATAGCAAATGTTGGAGAGGCTGCGGAGAAAAGGGAACTCTCATCCACTGTTGGTGGGACTGTAAAGTAGTACAACCATTATGGAGGAGAGTATGGTGGTTCCTCAAAAAACTGCAAATAGAACTACCTTATGACCCAGCAATCCCTCTACTGGGTATATACCCCAAAACCTCAGAAACATTGATACGTAAAGACACATGTAGCCCCATGTTCATTGCAGCACTGTTCACAGTGGCCAAGACATGGAAACAACCAAAAAGCCCTTCAATAGAAGACTGGATAAAGAAGATGTGGCACATATACACTATGGAATACTACTCAGCCATAAGAAATGATGACATCGGATCATTTACAGCAAAATGGTGGGATCTTGATAACATTATACGGAGTGAAATAAGTAAATCAGAAAAAAACAAGAACTACATGATTCCATACATTGGTGGAACATAAAAACGAGACTAAGAGACATGGACAAGAGTGTGGTGGTTACCAGGGGTGGGGGGAGGGAGGACATAGGAGGGAGGGAGGGAGAGAGTTAGGGGGAAGGGGAGGGGCACAGAGAACTAGATAGAGGGTGACGGAGGACAATCTGACTATGGGCGAGGGGTATGCAACATAATTTAATGACAAGATAACCTAGACATGTTTTCTTTGAATATATGTACCCTGATTTATTAATGTCATCCCATTAACATTATAATAAAATATATATAAATATAAATATAAAAAAAATAAATAAATTTACTTGTTCTTTATTTTAAATATTGTATTTGTTCCCGTTTTGTTTTTTTACTTTAAAATAAGATATGTGGGCCCTGGCCGGTTGGCTCAGTGGTAGAGCGTCGGCCTAGCTTGCGGAGGACCCGGGTTCGATTCCCGGCCAGGGCACATAGGAGAAGCGCCCATTTGCTTCTCCACCCCTCCGCTGCGCTTTCCTCTCTGTCTCTCTCTTCCCCTCCCGCAGCCAAGGCTCCATTGGAGCAAAGATGGCCCGGGCGCTGGGGATGGCTCTGTGGCCTCTGCCCCAGGCGCTAGAGTGGCTCTGGTCGCAACATGGCGACGCCCAGGATGGGCAGAGCATCGCCCCCTGGTGGGCAGAGCGTCGCCCCATGGTGGGCGTGCCGGGTGGATCCTGGTGGGGCACATGCGGGAGTCTGTCTGACTGTCTCTCCCTGTTTCCAGCTTCAGAAAAACGTAAAAATAAATAAATAAATAAATAAAATAAAATAAAATAAGATATGTGCAGTGTGCATAGGGATTTGTTCATAGTTTTTTTTTATAGTCCGGCGCTCCAACGGTCTGAGGGACAGTGAACTGGCCCCCTGTGTAAAAAGTTTGGGGACCCCTGGCCTAAGGCTTAGTTTTAAGACTAAGCCTTTCCCATCCTTTTAATACTAAGATCTTTTCAAAGCTAAGCTTTTCCCCACACCCTTGACTGTTGCATGATGTGGGGTGGTGCACTCTTATGAGGAATCCCATTTATGCCTCAAATAAGTGACTTTGTATCAAAGACTTTTTTATTTGTATATTAGCTTAAAGGTTTGGATTTCTACACTATAAAATGGGGCAGATGGAGGCTCGCACTCTTCGTTCCTGAAGTTAGCATTGCAGGAGAGAGGCAGCCAAGATGGTGGAGTGCTGAAGGAGAAGCCAGTTTGTGCAGAGTTTGTGCAGAGAGAAGGAGATGGGAAACAGAGGTGAATAAGTCTGGTGAGGGAGAAACCTTTGATTCTAGGAAACTCGGATGAGTCAGTGGCTTTGGGAGCCCTGAATAGAAAGGGAAGTGTTTTCCCACTGTATGTATTTCTCCCTCACTGGGTGCGAGCTAGGATTAAATGTAATGGCCCACCAGTTCTTGGCTCTGTTGTTTCATTACCATCTGTCCGAATCAAATGCAAACCTACACAGGCCAGGTGGCTGTGACGGTGGCCGTAGTTACTGGCCTTACACCATCTTAAGAAAGTACAGTTAGGCTTTTTTTTTTTTTTTAAATATTAGGAGAAGGGAAAAGGAGAGGGGCTTTTTTTGGTAAGAACTTAAGCCCCAACCAGAATTCTTCTAATGATTAGCACTTCTAAAGCAGGAGCTATTAGCCTAAAGACCATGGCAACAATACAGACTTGTGGAGTCATAGAGATGGGGCATTCCACTCTGTTATACTATCTCTTGGAAATTGTATAGAAATTAGGCAAAACCATTACTTCCAAGGTCCCTTTCAGACTTTTGTACTGTAATCCTATATTTGTTGAATAGAAAGTCCAATGTCTTGACAAAGGTACTATAGGAGTTCAGAAAAAGGAAAGAGTTACCCCAAGATGTGCCTTAGTGGTATATGGATTATTATTAGGTAAAGGCCACCAAAACCCTGCCCCTGACCTTATCTAGAAGAATTTAATTAGGATCTTGGTCCATGATAAAAGTGATATCAGAAATGATTCTACATCTATAATCTCTATAGCAGGACAAACTACTAATTTCTGAACAAGTGCTGTCCCTGCAATTACCTTCTAAAGCCTGGAAGTGTCTTACTTCATCCCTAGCTTTGAATGCCCTGTGTTCCACTTCCATCTCTGAACCTCTGGTGAATGTGGGAGTCTCTGACTCTCTCATGTATGTGGGTTGCCATACACACGTATACGTTTAATTTGGTTATTTTCCCTTGTTAATCTGTTTATGTCTATTTGATTATTAGACCAGCCAAAAGTACCTAGAGGTTAGAGAAAAGTTTGTTCCTGCCCCAAAATATTAAAAGAAAGACTGGGTTTTCTTTGTTTTTAATAAAATGGATATTTGAAAACCCATTTACCAAACTGAAAAGTCCCTACACACAAAAGTATTCATCACAGCAAAGAGCAAAATGCTGGAGTAAGCTTCATTTCTAACAGTTGGGGAATAATAAAAAAAGTTATAGTATGCTTTTTCAATGCAATATAATGCAGGGTTAAATAAGGATAAATGCAAAGATTAATAAAACAGCATGAAAAATGCATTTGATATAATGTTAGGTATAAAATCACTGTTTTTATCAGCAGGAATGAGAAGCCAGCGTTTGCTCCCTGCTTTGGCAGTCCTCAGAAAGGAGCTGGGCAGGATTCTGGAAACCTACCAGCAGAGGTCCCAGGGGAGGGGCGGCAGCCAGGGTAGTGAGAAGCACTACTAGGGAGCTCAGGGGAGCAGCTGCTTTACCAGCCCACATGGAAATGTCTCAGTATTTTCAAGACTGGTCTGACTATATCAGTGTAAACTGGCTGAATACCACTAACATTCATGGGTGTTTTAAGCTTTGTGTTTCATATAGCACATATTTAATGGCAAGAAAGCTATAAATAAAGGAGGGTAGATTTGTCGTTTTTTTTATTATGTCTTACAGATATTTATCTCCTCCTCTAAAGTTTCACTTTTTCTCCTCAATAAGCCTTCCTACTTGCCAACTACCCCCATCTACACACTTTAGAAATCCAGTTCCCATGAATATACCCTGATTTCCTTCAGTACCATAACTTGAGTGTGTTCCAGGTTCTTCCCTAGGTTCCCAAAAACCAGTCTTTCTGCTTCTCTCTTACACAACTACCCAAGCTTTTCCCTCTTATCTACTTGCCTAACAACCTATCAAAGAAACAGACCTGATAAATGAAGATGAAGGTTTGCAGTTTCAATAAAGATGTATGGAGTCATTTGCTGTCCAGAGTGGTAAGCAAATCCATATGGTGGTAATATCAAAGAGAATGGTTGCTATTTTTGAGAATAAAGTAATGTCTGACACATTCACCTCTCAGATCACAACATGAGGATTGCCACTTTCAGATGACATTTGGTATAGCCACCTCTGCAATATCTTTGCTTGAAGGAAGAAGGATGATGAAACAAAATAACATTCATCAAGAATCCCCAAATTCTAATGACTGCAACCTCATTTTGCTAACACTATCTTCAATTTGTCAGTATGTGTTCTGTCTCTAACCCCTTTTTCTTCCCATAATCTTTCCTGAAGAGGCAATGAAACAATGGAATTAAAAAGGTGAAGTAACTAAATGAAATGAGGTATATTGAATTGGATCCTGAAACAGAAAAAGGATTAATGGAGGCCCTGGTTGGCTCAGCAGTAGAGTGTTGGCCCGGTATATAGAAGTACTGGGTTCAATTCCCTGTCAGGGCACACAGGAGAAGCGCCTATCTGCTTCTCCACCCCTCCCCCTCTTCTTCCTCTCTGTCTCGCTCTTCCCCTCCTTCAGCCAAGGCTCCATTGGAGCAAAGTTGGCCCAGACGCTGAGGATGGCTTCATGGCTTCTGCCTCAGGTGCTAGAATGGCTCCGGTTGCAAAGGAGCAATGCCCCAGATGGGCAGAGCATCGCCCCCTGGTGAGCATACCCTGTGGATCCCCGTTGGGCACATGCAGAAGTCTGTCTGACTGCCTCCTGGTTTCTAACGTCAGAAAAATACAAAATACAAAAAAAAAAAAAGAAAGAAAGAAAGAAAGAAAGAAAGAAAGAAAGAAAGAAAGAAAGAAAGAAAGAAAGAAAAAGGATTAGTGGAAAAACAAGTAAAATCCAAATAGAGTCTGTAGTTAGTAGTATTGCAGTAATGTTAATTTTTTATCTTTGACAAACCTACCATGTTTGTATAAGATACTAACACTAGGCCCTGGCCGGTTGGCTCAGCGGTAGAGCGTCGGCCTGGCGTGTGGGGGACCCGGGTTCGATTCCTGGCCAGGGCACATAGGAGAAGCACCCATTTGCTTCTCCACCTCCCCTCCTTCCTCTCTGTCTCTCTCTTCTCCTCCCGCAGCCAAGGCTCAATTGGAGCAAAGATGGCCCGGGCACTGGGGATGGCTCCTTGGCCTCTGCCCCAGGCGCTAGAGTGACTCTGGTCACGGCAGAGCGACGCCCCGGAGGGGCAGAGCATCGCCCCCTTGTGGGCAGAGCATCGCCCTTGGTGGGCGTGCCGGGTGGATCCCAGTCGGGCGCATGCGAGAGTCTGTCTGACTGTCTCTCCCCATTTCCAGCTTCAGAAAAATACAAAAAAAAATCAAAACAAAAACTAGGAGGGCTGGGTGAAGTGTATATAGAAAGTCACTGTACTATCCTTGCAACGTTTTTTTAAGTTTCTTTTTTACAAAAATTATTTATTTTAGAAAGAGAAGGGCGAGCGAGGGAGAGAGAGAGAGAGAGAGAGAGAGAGAGAGAGAGAGAAACAGTGATCTGTTCCTATATGAGCCCTGACTGAAAGATGGAACTTGCAACCTTTACATATTGGGACACACTCTTAACCAATCAAGCTATCGGGCCAAGGCTGCAGCTTTTCAATAAATCTAAAATTATACGTTAATAAACTTTTTAAAATTTATTTAAAATTTTTTAAAAATTTATTAATTTTTAGAGAGAGAGGAAGGGGAAGAGAGAGAGAGAGCAACATCGATTTGTTGTTCTACTTATTTATGCATTCATTGGTTGATTCTTGTCAGTGCTCTGACCAGCGATGGAACTCACAACTTTGGTTATGGGAACTAAGCTCTAACCAACTGAGCTACCAAGCCAGGGTCAAAAGTTTATTTTTAAGAAAGGCCAAGAAGGAAGAGAATCTAGTCCATAATTAGCTTCCATTCAAGGAGTGACTGCAATCCAACTCCACTACTGACATCCTTGTTTTAAATCTTTCTCCAGCTTATTCAAAGCAAGAGAAACTGGCATTCCAGTGTTTTAGCAACATTTCACTGTACATAAATATTAAAAACATCACACAGAAAAGCAGTCTGAGAAACCATTAGAGGCTCATTCAGTGTAGACCTGGTATGTCTTTTGTGAAGTAGCTGAGGAGACTCTGGCACTCACCAAGGCTCAGGAAAAGCTCAAGGAAGGGGTCAAAACTGAGAACAACAATTACATTAGTTTAAGGGTGGTGAGGCAAGATGGGTCTGTGGTGCAGTTTAAGATTAAGAAGCATGCCTGACCTGTGGTGGCGCAGTGGGATAAAGCGTCGACCTGGAAATGCTGAGGTCGCCGGTTCAAAACCCTGGGCTTGCCTGGTCAAGGCACATATGGGAGTTGATGCTTCCAGCTCCTCCCCCCTTCTCTCTCTCTGTCTCTCCTCTCTCTCTGTCTCTCCCTCTCCTCTCTAAAAATGGATAAATAAATAAATAAAATTTAATTAAAAAAAAAAGATTAAGAAGCATACACCATTTAGTAAACTAATGCAAGCCTATTGCGAACAACAGGATTTGTTAATGATGCAGATAATATTCTGATTTGACAGCCATCTAATCAGTGAAAGAGACACACATCTGTATAGTTGAAAACGAAGGGTGATGTGTTCCAGCAGCAGACCGGAAGTGTTTACTTAAGGGGCAGCTTGCTACTTGACTCCTGTTCACCTAGACCAACAAGACATTCTCGATTAGAACACTGCTATTGGTTCCACTGCATTCTGACTACTACCGTACAGTTTTTTTTCTATTCTTTTATTTTTCCCTTCTTCATTCCTTTATTGTGCACAAAGTAATTAATGTATGTGAACAGCATTTGCATTTTTAAAAAGTAAATTGCCAATGGTATGTTTTGATCAACATTAAATGGAGATGAAATGGGGAAATACTGGTTCTATGAAAATATCCCCTTTCTCCATTAGTGGCATGCTCATTCAGCTCTTATTTTTATATTCCAATTAGTTATTTTGTTCTCAGTTTAACAAAACAGTGTTTGGTTGGAGAATTTTAATGTTTCTCATTTATTAGTGTAAAACCAAGGACAATTTTATAACTTTTTTGAACGTAGCTGTTACATGTAGGGCAATTTGTCTCTAAGTAGGGATAAATTTTTCTAAAAGAAATAAATTCTAGATAGTTTTCCCTTCAAGAGAAGCATCTTATTTAAGTAAACTTTTTGTTTTAAAAAAAGGAAAAGAAAAACCATTAGAAAAGAACACTAAAATATTTTAAAGAGAATATATTTATTTTGATTTAGATTATAGATGTAACAGGAAATAAGTAACCCTCCCAATTTTTTCTTCTTTTCGAGAAACTTGTGGATTTAATCAAATAGCTTAAGGGACTTTGTGGACTGGAACCAGGGAGAGGAGGGGGAACATAATTATGTCCCTGGATACTTCGTTATTGCATGACTTTAAAATTTTTTCTACTATGGGAATGTATTACTTTTATAATTTTTTAAAGTAAGAGGTTATATACCATGTGGAAAAAATAGCTATGTTTGAAATGAAACACCAGAAACAATTATAATTATAAAAAGAAAAGAAATCCAGTAATTAAAAATTTAAAAAGGAGGGAAGTTTAGAAGAGAATACATCTAAAATGTACAGGGTACTTATATATAATAGTAAGATGAACTTTTAAACTTCTGTATTTTATGTTCTCTATGGCCAACATGCATATTTTTATAATTAAGAAAAAATTTAAAATAAAATTACAACCTTTTCATACAAGTATTTATCAAATTTTTATACGTATGTTATGATACATATATGAGTCTTTACTCATGAGAAGATGGAAAATTCAGAATATGGATTATAAACTATCTTCAGAAAGAAAGTCTACATTTAAAAAAACAAAACAAAAGCCCTCCCAAAATGCAGAGGATGCCAGTTTGATCCCTGTTCAGAGCACACATAGGAACCGATCAATGTTCCTGTGTCTCTCTCTCCCTTCTTCTCTCCAAAATCAATAAAATCAACATTAAAAAATAAAACTTAAGAGGTCTCACAACATTGGCCATTGATACATAATTGATTTAGTTCCTTTTCCAAAGTTATTAAGGATAAAATATTTACTTGAGTACAGAGCTGCTTTGCAAAATACTAGAAGTGATGACCAGAGAGATGCTGTATGACTATTCCTGTGATGTGTTTGAAACCAATCATTTGATGAGTATTTATTTATTTATTTATTTTTTATTTTTCTGAAGCTGGAAACGGGGAGGCAGTCAGACAGACTCCCGCATGCGCCCGACCGGGATCTACCCGGCACGCCCACCAGGGGCGATGCTCTGCCCCTCCGGGGCGTTGCTCTGCCGCGACCAGAGCCACTCTAACACCTGGGGCAGAGGCCAAAGAGCCATCCCCAGCACCCGGGCCATCTTTGCTCCAATGGAGCCTTGGCTGCGGGAGGGGAAGAGAGAGACAGAGAGGAAGGAGGGGGCAGGGGTGGAGAAGCAAATGGGCGCTTCTCCTATGTGCCCTGGCCGGGAATCGAACCCGGGTCCCCCGCACGCCAGGCCGACGCTCTACCACTGAGCCAACCGGCCAGGGCCCATTTGATGAGTATTTAAAAAAAACAAAAAACAAACTTCAAACCTCTGACTTTCTCTCCCTGTGGTTTCTTTGCTAATTGCCACTTGACTATCCTTGAAAAACCCCAAACAACAGAAGTCCCAAATCAAATCTAATATTTAGCTCCTTCACAGTCCCATGCTTCTTCTCCTTCTCTCTCTCTCTCTCTCTTTTTAAGTTTTATTTATTCATTTTAGAGAGGAGAGAGAGAGAGACAGAAGGGGGAAGGAGCAGGAAGCATTGACTCCCATATGTGCCTTGACCAGGCAAGCCCAGGGTCTCGAACCGGCAACCTCAGTGTTCTAGGTTGACACTTTATCCACTGCGCCACCACAGGCCAGGCGCTTCTTCTCATTCTACTTTCCCTGCTTACAAGCAGGGTTTGAGTCTTTCCAGAAAAAAAACCCAGTAAGAACTAGAAAGGATTTTACTTCCCTTAGGAGGGTTGCTAGGCCAGGAGGGTCACATTTTCTTTTCTTTTTAAAAAAATAATTAATTTATTTATTGATTGATTTTACAGAGAGAGAGAGAGAGAGAGAGAGAAACTCAATGACCAGGGACTGAACCTGCAACCTTAGCATTGGAATGATGCTCTAACCTACAGAGCTACCAGGCCAGCGCCTAGGAGGGTCATGTTTTTAAAACTAAGTGGAAAATAAACTGCCAGGCAGAAGGAGGAAGCTTTCAAGAAGAGCAGTGTAGCAGCAATAGCTCCATAGAGCAGAGCAGAGAGAGAGATTAGCAGCCACAGTGACTATAAACTTTGGAAAGAGAGAAGGTATTTAAAGAGATTTGTTGGAAAGTTAGCCCTGTAATGTGCTGCATCCTCCAACCCCATCCGTCAGCACAGCCCTCCACCCTTATTCCCGAATGTTCTAACAAAGCCGTATGCAGACAGAATACTGGGTTTCAGACCTGACTCTTCCGTTTACTAGCTGGATGGTTTTAAGCGAGTCAGTGTATCTCTCTGTTCATTGATTTCCTCGTCTGTAAAATGCTGATACGGTCATGCCTACTTTATAGGTGTTGTGAGGATTAATTGAATTAGTCCTGCTTCATAACTGAAACAATGTCTGACTATGTTGCAAGAGCTATATAGTTATCTATGTCCTAGCTATTGTTTTTCTTTTTTAAAAAAGTTTTTAAAATGTATTGATTTTAGAGAAAGAGAGGAAGGAACAGAGGGAGAGTAACATTGATTTGCTGTTCTACTCATCCGTGCTTTTACTGGCTGACTCTTGCTTTTTCCTTGACTGAGGATCAAACCCACCACCTTGGTGCATTGGCATGACACTCCAACCAACTGAGCTACCTAGCCTGGGCAGCCATTGTTTTTCTGGGCCTTCATAATGCTGCTTGAATGTAATCTGAGCAGATTATGGTTCAAAAATAATCCTGTAGAATTTGAGACACTTTTTTTGTTATTACCACTATCCACCCTGTTGTTACTAATCCTTTCTCCCAGTCTTTTTTTTTTTTTTTTTTTTTAATTAAGGCCATTCTTTTTTTTTTTTTTTACAGTTTATTTTATTTATTTATTTATTTATTTATTTATTTATTTATTCATTTTAGAGAGGAGAGGGAGAGACAGAGAGAGAGAGAGAGAGAGAGAGAGAGAGGAGAGACAGAGAGAGAGAAGTGGGGAGGAGCTGGAAGCATCAACTCCCATATGTGCCTTGACCAGGCAAGCCCAGGGTTTTGAACTGGCGACCTCAGCATTTCCAGGTCGCCGCTTTATCCACTGTGCCACCACAGGTCAGGCTCTCCCAGTCTTTTTTTAAAAAATATTTTATTTATTGATTTTTAGAGAGAGAGGAGTGAGAGAGAGAGAGAGAGAGAGATAGAGAGAGAAGGGGGGAGGAGCAGGAAGCATCAACTCCCATATGTGCCTTGACCATACAAGCCCAAGGTTTCGAACCGGTGACCTCAGTGTTCCAGGTCGAAGCTTTATCCCACTGTGCCACCACAGGTCAGGCCCTTTCTCCCAGTCTTAAGCAATAATTAAACTCTGTTGCTTCATCTTCCTAAAGATCTCTCAAATCCATTCTTTCCTCTCTAATGACTTAATTGATTCATTGCCTTTCTTGCTTCGATGGCTGTAATAGCTACCAACTGGTTTTTACTTTCTTTGGGGTCTTCTAGCCCTGATATTCTTCAAAATGGTGTCAGATTCTCTAAAATACAGAACATATACATTAATCTTCAGCTTAAACCCCTTTGAGTGTGGTCAACAGTCACTCTATTTCCAGCTCAACCTCTTATACTTAAATTCTTCTATTCCACACACCCCCACCTACATGATCACAGCCAGTCCATATTTATACTGGTATGACTTCAGGCTTCTCCATGTGTGCCATCTTTTCTCTGAATTGATCTTCCTATTATTCTTTAATGAGTTGCTCTTTAGCGCTAAAGACACTAGAAGAAAGTTTTCTCATCTGTGAAGTCTTTCTCAGCAATCCCAGGCAAAGCTAGTCATTTCTATCTGCTTCCATTATACTAGGTACACAGTCTCGTCTTCACAGTGAACTTGTGCTGGAATTATGTGTTCAAGGACCTGACGTTCTCATAAGCTATAATTTCCTCAATGGCAGAGGCTGTGCCTAACTCTTTGCTTGCTCAGAACCATGTCCACATGTTCGACATCAAAGATGTTTAGTAGCGGTGTGATGAGTGAATGAAATAAAACATGAATGGACTAGTATAACAAGTCAGGTGACATCTACACTGGTAGGAAAGGAAATACAGTAAAGGAAAGGCAAATAGTACACAGGTTCCACTACTGTAGCTTTTTTACTTTGAGCACACTTTCTACTTGCTCTGTGCCTCAGTTTCCTCACCTACAAAATGAGGAAAATAATATATTTATAGATATGTTAAGATTAATTAATAAGGCCCTGGCTGGCTGGCTCAGTAAATAGAGCGTTGGCCCAGCTTGTGGAAGTCCTGGGTTCAATTCCTGGTTAGGGCACACAGGAGGAGTGACCATCTGCTTCTCTCCCCCTCCCTCCTTCTCCTCCTTCTCTCCCTCTTCTCCTCCTGTAGCCAGTGACTCAACTGGTTCCAGTGTTGGCCCCAGGCACTGAGGATAGCTCAGTTGATTTGAGCATAAGCCCAAGATGGGGGTAGCTGGGTGAATCCCAGTCAAGGCTCATGCAGGAGTCTGTCTCACTATCTCTCCTTTCACTAAAAGAAAAAAAAAAAGATTGATTAATAAACTTAAAGTGCTTAGAAGAGTCAATGGCATATAGAAAGTATTGTGGATGTACTAGTTATTGTTCAAAGAGAAAGAATTACTGTAAATTCCATGAGGGACTATTATTTTGTTTTGTTTTGTTTTTGTGTGTGTTCACTTACATTAATAACACTATTTACCATGTTATCATCATGGGATATAAATTCAGATTATTCAGAAGAATTTCCTAAGAGCGATAAAACCTTCTGTAGTACACAAATGATCATGTATGATGTCTGATCAGAGTTTGCTCTTAAGTAATTTCCATTATAAGTAATTTGTTTAGTTTAACATTTATGATTCTTAAAGAGAGAACAAACACTCTGCACACATTCAAAAACTGTTTTTCGTTACCTTTGCATTAACACTTAAATATATATTTTGCCTGACCAAGTTTGGCGCAGTGGATAGAGTATGGACCTAGGATGCCGAGGACCCAGGTTTGAAACTGAGTTCGCTGGCTTGAACGTGGCTCATCCAGCTTGAGGATGGGCTCACTGGCTTGAGCATGGAATCACAGACATGACCCCATGGTCGCTGTCTTAAGCCCAAAGATCACTGGCTTAAAGCCCAAGGGTCACTGGCTCATCTGGAACTCCCCGGTCAGGGTATTTATGAGAAAGCAATCAATGAATAACTAAGATGCCTCAACTATGAGTTGACGCTTCTCATCTCTCTCCCATCCTGTCTGTCTGTTCCCCTCCTCTCTCTCTCTCAAAAAAAAAAAACACATTTAAATATATATATTTATATATTTATATTTCAAGGTGACATTTAAAAATTATTCTAATATAACTGCAGCAAAAATAGAATCTGCAATTACAAAAGAGCTAAACTGGGATCCATAATTATCTCATGTTTACAAGTATGACTCTAAAACAAATACTACCTTCTAGCAGCTGTTATCAGCATTTTTGGTTTGGTTTAAACACACACATATGTTCAATTGTGGGTGGCTTGTGCCATGCTCCGTTCTGAAAATGTTCTTTAGCAGCCAACCAGCCCTGCCATGACTGGGTCACTTTGTTGGTTAGAGCATCGTCTTGATACAAGGTTGTGGATTCAATCCCCAGTTAGGGCACATACAAGAATCAACCAATGAGTGTATAAATAAATAGAACAAAAATTGATGTTTTTTTTCCTTTCTCTCTGTTTCCCTAAAAATTAATCAATAAAAATAAAAAAAATAAAAATAAAAGAGCCAATCAGCCCTAAAAACTGAAGTACCCATTCAGTCCACAAGGCAGGCAGAAAAGTTAAATTAGCCAGGGCAAATAGGGTTCCTACATAACATCAAAAGTATGTGATATTTTGCATCAACTGGGAATACTTCAGGATTGGCATGTTGTCTTCTTTAGAACTAATTTCTAAAGAAGAGTTTAACAAGATGGACATTTTTACTACTATCAAGTGCATTTAAAAGTGATACATTTCTTATGTGCTAATTTGACTCCCCTGAATGATCTAGTTAGTGAACTAGTCACTAGTAATTTATTCACCTGGCAAATCAAGCCTGCAAGAAAGGAAGCCAATATTCAAATCAATGCTATTACTGTCTGACTCACTCAAAAGATTTATTTTCAACATAAATATAAAACCTCAATATGAGATGTCTAACTATAGCAGGCACCACCAACAAGACCAAGACAGCATCTCTTCTTCTAAGGTTTAGGTTTTCCTAGAATTTGGTATGACTCATACCAAGAGTCATTGCTTCCACAACAAAGCCTTGGGCCACCACGTGCATGTGGATCAGATGAATGGACAATTTAGTACTTTCTATGCTCTTCAATTTATATAATCCATATGCAACCATTGCTGCACAACCCACCATTCCAATAGGGATAAATGGTGCCTCTCTAGCTTTTCAGATCCATTTAGATTTCCCAACTGTCATTGTTTGAAGAAAGAGAAAAATCTGTTTGACATAGTAATTGAAGTATCTTCCAGAAACAACAAGACCTCTCAAACTCCAACCACCTTCTGGGAACTATGTTTTGACTTATCATTTCATTCCTAACATCTGCCACAATGCTTCATATGGAATAGGCACTCAATAAATATTTTTTGAATGAGGATCAAAGTAATTTTTTTAAAAGGAAAAAAGAGAAGAAAATCAATAAAATCCCACAAACGTCAAATGGGGATGAATTTAGCAAAAAGCACAAAGATGTTGCTGAGGTCCTTATCACTGGGCTGAATGAACTCGTGACCTGCTGAAGTCACCTTCTCTGGCCCTGTGTTTGACCTGTAAAAATCAAACTCTAAGTACGTGCAGACCTGCAGCCAGATTGTATGATAATGTCTTACACAATCATTCGTCATCTGCGTTGCGGGGTCAAAATGAAACATGAAAGAGTGATATGTTAGTCAATTCATGCTGCTATAACAAATTACCATAGACTGGATGATTTATTAACAGTGAAAATTTATTTTTCATAGTTTTGGAGGCAGGAAGTCTGAGATTAAGATTCCAGAATAGTTTCCTTCTAGTGAAGACCTATTATAGTTTGCTAACTTAGCAGTCACATGGCTAAAAGATAGAGCAAGCTCTCTGGCACTTCTTATAAGGGCATTACTCTCATCATGAGGATTCTACCTCATGACTTAATTACCTCCCACAGAACCACCTCCAAATACCATCACACTGTGATTAGAGTTTCAACATATAAATTTGGCAGGGGCAGGTGGGGAGGACACAAACATTCAGCAAGTGATCAGCTTCTTTATGCAGGTGGCAAAATCTTACCTGCTAAGGTTTTAAGTTAAGGCTCTCTAAGGAAAAGACAGATGAATAAGAGAAAAAGAGAGGGTGGAGTAGTGACATGGGTAAAGATGGGCCAGAAGGTACAAACTTCCAGTTACAAAATAAATAAGTCATAGGGATCTAATGTACAGCATGGCAACTCTAGTTCATAATACTGTATTGCAGATTTGAAAGTTGCTAAGAGAGAAGATCTTAAAAGGTCTCATCACAAGAAGAAAAAATTTTGTAACTATGTGTGGTGATGAAAGTTAACCAGTCTTGCGATCATTTTGTAATATATACAAATATTGAATTATGTTACACATCTGAAACTAATGTAGCGTTATGTGTCAATTCTAGCTCAATGTTCTTTTTTAATAAGAGAGAAAAGATTTATTAATGTGTCTAGTGCTCTTCACATGGGAACACTAAGCAGAATAACTCAAAGTGGCAGCTTAGAACTCTGGATTGTAGAGCAACTTCAACTAACAACAATAAAGTTGTAGAGAAGCGGTAAGACAAAAGAAAGTGGTTGTAGGCTTACAAGTGCGGCAAACTATGAGAAGGTAAATAAATATCTGACAGAAAACTAATGGAGAAAGATTTGTTCACAGGTTCCTCTCGCTCAATCTCCAACATGATTAAGAATCTGTTTCCAGGAAAGAAAGTGATATCCTGCTTTTAGGCCGAGAAGAGAGAAAATGGAGAGAGCCTTTCCTGTGTTTGCTGCTTCTTCATTGCTGTCAGCTCAAAATAATTTTTATGCCTAAGGCATATTTTGAAGTGACATATTTTGGTTTCTTTCAACTTACTATCCAAAAAGGTCTTTGGAAGGAGAAAAACGATTAGAAAGTGTTATTTTATCTAAGTCCACTAGTTTAAACCTGAAACTATAAAAAGAAGGAAAGTATGTAACCATACTGCAAACTCGGTGAGGAGATTGTCAAAGTATAATTTTCAAAAATTAAAAGTATGATTTCCATAGCACATAAGGAATACATGTCAATGATTTTTTAAATTAATTAATTAATAGGAGCCAGCAGATAAAGTTACTTCCAGTTTAATAAAGGAATGTTAGAATAAGATTGCTAGGTTAGTTACAACACTGTTTAATGTTTTTCAAGGTAATCATTTCTAACCTTTGGGGTTATCTTTTCTACTGAACAGAAATTATTTGCATCATCATGGGAAGAAAAAAAATGCAACTTCACTAAAATTGAGACCTTTAATCTGTAGTAAACTGCTTTGAACAAAGTATATGCCTCTCTAGATTATTAAATAATCTTTGGATGAGACCTGGTAAACAATGCCCTTCCGTGACATTATAAAAAACATGCCACCCACATTTTCTGCTTATTACCAAGTTATTTTGTTTTGTTTTGTTTTTTTAGATTTTTTTTTTCCTGCCCCAGGTTTATTTGTATAAACAGAACAGTACACCAGCTCCACACAGACAGCAGCCCAGGGGTCACACCAGTCCTTCTGTCCTCACATAAGCAGCCAGAGACCTCTACTGTGGAGCCTTTGTGGGGGCCTGGGCACCTTTGGGAGCCAGAGCCTGGGCACCTTTAGGAGCCAGAGCCTGAGCACCTTTGGGAGCCGGAACTGGAGCTCCTTTGGAAGTTGGAGCCGGAGCTGCAGCCTGAGCCACAGGCTGGGGCTTGGTATGAGCCTTGGCTTTGGCCTTTGGCCGGGAGAGCCTGAGACCCTTGGCCAGGGGTCCCCAAACTACGGCCCGCGGGCCACATGCGGCCCCCTGAGGCCATTTATCCGGCCCCCGCTGCACCTCCGATAGGAGCACCTCTTTCATTGGTGGTCAGTGAGAGGAACACAGGATCCATCCTCATCCTGTGCTCCGGGAGTACTGTATGTGGCGGCACCACAAAACGCAGCATGGCTCATGTACAGTACTACCGGTGACGTGGGATGCACGCAACACGGCTCCAGAAGTGCGTCATATCATCTGTTACGGCTAGCAGTGACAAACATGGAACTGGACATTGACCATCTCATTAGCTAAAAGCAGGCCCATAGTTCCCATTGAAATACTGGTCAGTTTGTTGATTTAAATTTACTTGTTCTTTATTTTAAATATTGTATTTGTTCCCATTTTTTTTTACTTTAAAATAAGATATGTGCAGTGTGCGTAGGGATTTTTTTATTATTTCAATGTCCTTTTTTATACTTGCTATCTCTTTCTTTAGGTGCTCATTACGTCCATCCATTGTTGCTCTAAAATCTTTGAGCATCCTAACAATCATTATTTTAAACTCCACATCCGGTAATTTGGTTATTTCCGTCTCATTCAAATCTTTTTCTGGGGATTTCTTTTATTGATTCATTTGGGTTGCATTTCTCTGCATTCCCATTTTGTCTGTGTATAAGAAGCATGTGGCCTCTATGTTTCCTAGGTGTGGTCTGTCTGCAGTCCCACCACCTACTCTACTGTTGCCTTGGATGTTCAGGCATGGGCGTTGCAGGCACCAGACAAGTGTGGCAGTTGCTGTGGCTTCTGCCTTGCCTCCACAGGTGGGTCTGTGTTTGCATGCCCAGGCTGTAAGCCTTGGCCAACCCGGCCTCCACACCACCCCTGAGGGCAGGACTGCGCTCGTGTGCCTGGGCTGTAATCCTTTGCTGCCCCCCACCCTTGGCCTTAGCCCCACCCCCACAGGTGGAACTGCATTCAAATAGGCTGCAAGTCCTGGCTGTCCCTCTGTCTTCGCCCGCCCCTGCTGGAGGGACTGCACTAGTGTCGAGGCCTCAAGCCTTGGCCCTGTGGGTGGGGCTGCACTCTTGTACCCAGCCGCAAGTCCCAGCCAGTTCCCAGGCTTTCGCCTTGCCCCTGTGGGCTGGACTGCAGGCGGGACTGCTCTTGTGCACCCAGCCTGCAGCCACGGGTTGGACTGCTTTTGTGCCCCTTTTCCGCCAATGGGCCACCCTTGGTCTCTGCTCCCACGTAGAGGGACTGCACTCATGCTGGGCCTCAGTCGAGGCTGGCCCTGGCTTCCACCCCTACAGGCAGGACTGCGCTGGTGCCTAGGCTGCAGCTGCAGCGAGCCCAGCTTTCTCCCCTGCCCACAGGACACTGTGCTTGCACATCTCACCCCCGCCTGCCCTCCCCCAGCACTCAGCAGTGTGGAGGTGGAGATGCAGCTCAGACCTCAGCACTCAATACTGTATCCCTGGTGGCTCCCTGCTTCTATGCGATTCTTTGCTCTGACTTCAGCAGGAGAGCTTCTGTTTGGCTGGTGACCTGCTTCCCTTTGCTGGTATTGCAGTCTCAGTGTGGCTTCTTCAGTGATTCTTGGTTAAAGAGTCCTCTTAGTTTAGTCCAAAGTTGGTTTCTCCAGATGAGTGTTCTTAAAATTATGTTGTAATCCACTTCAGTTCTGGGAGTTGTAAGTTGATACATCTGCCTACTCCATCACCATCTTGCCGCCCTCCACTTTTTATTTCTTATGCTGTACTTTGTATAGCTGATCAGAAATCAGAAGCAGCGCTAAGAACTTTAAATGACCCCACATCTTTTTCTGCATTTAGGCATGGTATATTAGTGTGTTAAGACTGTCATAACAAATACCCCAGGCTGGGGGACTTAGATAACAAATTTATTTTCTTATACTTTTGGGGTCTGGAAGTCCAAGACTGAGGTGCTGGCAAGGTTGGTTTCTTCTGAGGTTCTTTTCTTGGCTTGCAGATGACTGTCCTCTTGCCTCTGCATGGTTATGTCTCTGTGTCTGAGTTCCTGGTATCTCCTATCACTCTTTTACATTGCTACCAATCCATGTCTCTTTTAAATTATGTCTTGTTCTAAATCTCATTTCTTTGATTACAAATGAGATTGAGCAGTTCTTATTTTTTGACTATATATATATATATATATATATATATATATATATATATCTTCTATAAATTGCCTATCATGTGCTATGTTGATTTTTCTATGCATCCATTTTATATTGATTAGTAAGTTAAAACAATAAGAATTTTAACATATATGTCATCATCTGTATTGTATATAATAGAAAAAATTTTCAAATGAACTTTATTTTCAAATAAATACTTAAACTATTCATGACAAATCCATATCATGGTAATCCATACACCTATTCAAATGTACGTATTTGTCAAAACTGACAGAATGTACAACACCAAAAGTGAACTGTGAGTGTTCAGAATGAGCCACCCTAAGATGTGCCTCAGTGGCATACAGATGACTTTGTGCTGAAGGCAATTTTAGCTTCAAGCTTAAGAGAAACCTCTGCTCCTCCCTTTCACTACCTAAAAGAACTTAAATTAGGGCACATTATAAAAGATGATCAGTAATAATTTCTTCTGACCTATCTATAGAACAGAGCAAACTTCTATTTACTAAAAATTTCTTCTTGCCTGACCAGGTGGTGGTGCAGTGGATAGAGCGTCGGACTGGGATGTGGAAGACCGACGTTCGAGACCCCGAGCTCACCACCTTGAGCTAGGGCTCATCTGGTTTGAGCAAAAGCTCACTAGCTTGAGCCCAAGGTCACTGGCTCGAGCAAGGGGTTACTTGGTCTGCTGAAGGCCCGCAGTCAAGGCACATATGAGAAAGCAATCAATGAACAACTAAGGTGTTGCAACGTGCAATGAAAAACTAATGATTGATGCTTCTCATCTCTCTGTTCGTGTCTGTCTGTCCCTGTCTACTCTCTCTCTGACTCACTCTCTGTCTCTGTAAAAAATAAGTAAATAAAATAAAATAAAAAAATTTCTTCTTATCGTCTTATAATGACCCTTTAAAGTCCCCAAGGTACATTACCTCAGCCCTAGTTCAGGATATCTTATATACCTCAATCCCCAGTTTTTACCTCTGAACCTTTCCTGCATGTAGGGTCTCTAACTCATGTATGTGGGGTTCCCATGCATATTAAATTTGGTTATTTTTTATTGCTAATTCATCTAATGTCTATTGATTATGAGACTAGCCAGAAGAATCTCGAGGGCAGAGGGAAGTTTCTTTCTCTCCCACAGGACCCTGTAAACTATGGACTTTGAATAACAATGATGTGTCCATTTAGGTTCATTGATTGTAACAAATGTACCAGTCTGGTGGCAAATGATGATAATGTGGAAGACTGTGTGTGTGTGTGTGTGTGTGTGTGTGCACATGCATGTATAGGGAAAGGGATAGGTGAGAACTGTACTTTCCACTCAATTTTTTTTGGAACCTAAATCTGCTCTAAAAAGTAGTCTATTGTTTAAAGTATTTATTGACATGGTCAGCTATTTGATAAAATTATTTATTAAATGTTCATTTTAAGATTTTTTTCATCGAAGTACACTATTTAAATATAAAAATAATATGCTGTAAATATAGTCTAACATAGCACAATCTTAGATACAATTCTATAAACATGTATTTTAAATTAATCATACTGTTGAATAAACTTTATTTTTTAAAAAAGTTGTCTATTTTTGAGAGCAGAGTTTGAGGTACTACAAAACTGACTGGAAGGCTCTGGCTGGTGACAGAGTGTCATCCAGAACACCGGGGTTGCTGGCTCCATCTTGGGGTCATGTTGCCAACTGTAGGGTGCCCACTTGACCCCTAGGTCACCACTTTGAGCCTTGGTCAGGGCACATCTGAGAGGTAATTAATGGGTGCACAAATAAGTGGGACAATGAGTTGATGCTTCTTTTTCATCCCCTCTCCCAAAAAAACCCATGTGGAAGGTACAGAAATTTCCCATATACCCTTTACTCCCACCCCTGCACAGTAACTATTATCTGTATTGAGATGGCAAACTTTTCTCTCTCTTTCACCATATACATATTAAATAAATATTATTTGAATGAGAGAACAACCATTTATTGAACAAATAGAGAAGTTTAATAGAGGAGAGGAGAAAGAAGAGACATTTTGTGAGCAGGAGACAATGTCAGAGACAAGAAAGAGGAGAACAAAGAAGGGCTCCAGGTTCCAGGCAATGACAGGAACTAATAAAAATTCCTAACATTTATGAGGTTGTCTAAAGCCAAGAACAACTCTCAATACTTTACGCGTTAGTTTATTTAATCTTCCCCAAAAGCATGATTTGATAAATACTGATAAATACCACCATCTTCATCTATACATGAGGAAATTGGGCAGGCATAGGTAGGGTAGAAAACTGGCTCAAGGTCACAGTTTATAAATGGTTAGGTGTCTTTAGAATCAAGTTCTCCATCTGCCACTATATCACACAGTCTCTCAGTAAAGGCAAGTATGAGGCCATTGAACTCACACTTTACCTACTTCACAGTATTGCCCACAGTCAACCCTAACTACAGCCTTGGTGTCTTCCTTACAGGTAGTGCAGAATACATCTAATTTTCGAAGATTTGCAACAAATTATACGTCCATAATAGAATCCCTAGCTTTATGACCTGTTTCTAGGAGTTATGATTACATGTAGAGTGAAGATGTGGAATTAGAGCTTGCCTGGGATGTTAGAAATTTGGTTTATAATCACAGGCTGCAGTTACTGACTTTGTGGTCTTGGGAAAGTCTTTTCACTTCTGAGTTTGCATTTAATTTTCTGAAAAATGAAGGGGAAGAGGAGGAAATGAATATAAAGTATGGGAGAACAAACTTTCCTTAAGGTTCTTCAGGCTGGTCTAATAACCAAACAAACATGAACAGATTAACAAGAGAAAACCAAATTTAATACATACATATGTATGGGAACCCCACATACATGAGAGAGTCAGAGACCCCACATACAGGAGAGGTTCAGAGATAGAAAGGGAACATGGCTATGTAAGACATCCTGAGCTAGGGATGCCTTGGGGGCTTCAAAGGGTCATTGCATGTTAAGAATAATATAAGTTTGCCCTTCCCTGTCGTTAGGTCCAAAGAAGTTACCTGATAATTTCTTGTTCTGGGGAAGGTCCTTAATTCAAGTTCCTCTAGATAACTAAAGGGAGGGGCTGAAGTTTCTCTTCAACCTGAAGCTAAAATTGCCTTTAACTCAAAGTAACTCAGTGATATGCAGATATCATTGAGGTGCATCTTGGGAGCTTGTTATGAACCCCTACAAAAGGTACCTTCCAGGTCTAAAATTCTTTACCATATTATCTTGTGGACAGGCAAAAAACCCCTGTGCCTTCGGAGGACCCGGGTTCGATTCCCGGCCAGGGCACACAGGAGAAGCGCCCATTTGCTTCTCCACCCCTCCGCCGCGCTTTCCTCTCTGTCTCTCTCTTCCCCTCCTGCAGCCAAGGCTCCATTGGAGCAAAGATGGCCCAGGCGCTGGGGATGGCTCTGTGGCCTCTGCCTCAGGCGCTGGAGTGGCTCTGGTCGCAACATGGCGACGCCCAGGATGGGCAGAGCATCGTCCCCTGGTGGGCAGAGCGTCGCCCCGGGTGGATCCCGGTCGGGCGCATGCGGGAGTCTGTCTGACTGTCTCTCCCTGTTTCCAGCTTCAGAAAAATGAAAAGAAAAAAAAAAAAAAGAAAGAAAAAAAAAAACAAAACCCTGTGCCTTTCCTCTCTTAGGCTATAACTTTAGTCAGTGAGTTAAGAAGGAAAAGGTGAAAGGTTCCCTAGTGGAAAATCCTATTATATATATTATGATCCTTATCTATACAGAGTAAATGTACATTGTATGCTCTGCCTTCCCATGGAACCCATTGGGAAATCATGCCTCTTTCTAGAACAGGGGTCGGGAACCTATGGCTTGCAAGCCAGATGTGGCTCTTTTGATGGCTGCATCTGGCTCACAAATCTTTAATTAAAAAAATGATAATGTTAAAAATATAAAAAATTGTCACGTATTACAATCCTTTCATTTCCTACCGCTCATGTTCATGGTTGCGGGTGGCTGGAGCCAATCACAGCTGTCTTCCGGGACAACACCAAATTTTTATTGGATAATGCCTAACGTACATGGGTCATTGCATGGTTCTCACGGAATTGTATTTTAAAATAAGTGGTGTTCATGGCTCTCTTAGCCAAAAAGGTTCCTGACCCCTGTTCTAGAATAAAATTTTCTACAACAGCCAGTTAAAAACACATGGAATGCCTGACCTGCGGTGGTACAGTGGATAGAGCATTGACCTGGAATGCTGAGGTCACCAGTTTGAAACCCTGGGCTTGCTTGGTCAAGATACAGATGATAAGCAATCAGTGAACAACTAAAGTGAAGCAACTATGAGTTGACACTTCTCACTCCTCCCTATTGCCTGTTTCTCTCTGTAAAATCACTTAAAAAAACTTGAAAATCAATCAATTAAAATAAAAACAGATAAAAAGTAAATTCACTTAATTTTATTGTAGCCAGCAACAGTACAGAATGGACAATTTTCTTTCTAACCGAAGCTCTTGCCAGCAGGCTAGTCTTAGGCAAATTCAGCTCTCAGGTTCAATCTAGATTCTATTCTTTCTGCTCAGTTTCTTCCACTTTGATCCTGTGTTCTGCCCTTACATTTTCTTTAAACACAGCAGGCTCCCCCATAGATGATACTATCTAATCTTTACCTGGTAAAATATGAAATTACCTTTTTTCCTTTCCATTTGCTTCAAATTTTATGTATTGACTGGTTTTTAGAGTGGGAGAGAGGAAGGGAGAGTGAGAGACAGAGAGAGAAGCTTGATTGATTTGCTGTTCCACTTATTTATGCATTCATTGGCTGATTCTTGTGTGCAGTCTTTTTTAAATTTTTTTATTTTTTTTATTTATTCATTTTAGAGTGGAAAGAGAGAGAGGAGAGGGAGACAGAGAGAGAGAAGGGGGGGAGGAGCTGGAAGCATCAACTCCCATATGTGCCTTGACCAGGCAAGCCCAGAGTTTCAAACCAGCAACCTCAGCATTTCCAGGTCGATGCTTTATCCACTGTGCCACCACAGGTCAGGCTCTTGTATGCAATCTGACTGGGGATCAAACCTACAACTTTGGCGTATCAGGATGATGTTCTAACGGACTGAGCTACCTGGCCGAAGCTGCTTTTTTTTTTTTCTTGAGAGGTAAATAGAAGAGTAGTTCAAAACATAAACTAGGAGCCAGCTATAAGTTTCAGAGCCATCGTTTATAAGTTTATGACCTCCGGCAAGTTACTTAATCTTTCTGTGCCTCATCTGTAGCATTGGAATGATAATAATAACTCTATGGCATAGGGTTGTTAAAATGAACTGAGTTAATGTATGTGAAGCACCTTGCCAGAATAAGCATTTGTTCAAGTTAGGGTATTGGGCAAACAAGTGTGTTAGGCTTGCTTGCTTGTACTTTGCCTGATTGGTGCGCCAGCATGGGGCAATACCTTATAGAGAATTCAGTCTATATAAGGCTGCAGGTGCTTGCCCTCAGGGCAGCAGCCTTGAGGTGCATCTTGGGAGCTTGTTATGAACCCCCTGAGCTACCTAGCTAAGGCAGATGGTAGATTGCGCATTGCCTACCACCACTAGGAGGGGACATTTTTTGCTATTGTTTGCCAGAGAAGAGGTTTTCCCCCTGGCCTGTTTGCTCGTCAGCCCTGAGAGAGGGAAGCAGTTTTCTCTGTCTGTTTGCTCATCTACTGTTGCAAGAATCTAATAAATGGAACGGCCCACCATTTTCCGGCTCCACAGTTCCTTTACTATCTGCCCAAATCCAATGTGAACCTGCATGGCCATGGCCACTGGCCTTATATAAGGTGATGGTTAATTTTATGCCAATTTGACTAAGCCAAGTTATCCAGATATTTGGTCAATATCAGTCCATGTCTCTGTGAAAGTATTTTAGATCAGCAGATTTTGAGAAAAGCACAGTTATCCTTCATAATGTGGGTGGCTCTCATTCAGTCAGTTAAAGGACTTGAGAGAAAAAGACTGACACTGTCTAAGGAAGAAGGAATTCTGCTTCCAGGCTGTCTTGGGACCTGAGCTGCCACATCATCTCTATCCTGAGTCTCCAGCCTGCGACGGCTGCAGAGCTTTTGTGCTTGTCCTTCCCTCTGCCAGACACTTCTCCTCCAAGTAGATACATGGTCTGTTTCCCTGTGCACTTCCTCCAGGTGTAAACTTGCCCTGCATCTCCCGAGCCAATCCCTTACACACACATCTCTCTTTCTCGCTACACATATAACACACCCAGTGGTGGGATTCAGCCAGTTCACATCGGTTTGGCAGAAACCATACCTAATTTTTTGTTGAGTTTGGCAAACTGGTTGTTAAAATGGCACATGTAATCAGGGTTCTCTCTAAGGTGGGTGCCTGGGCAGCTGCCCAGTGTGGAAATCACAAATTTACATTCCTTATTCTTTTATTTTTTTCCTATTTTTTAAGATTTTATTTATTCATTTTAGAGGGAGGAGACAGAGAGAGAGAGAGAGAGAGAGACAGAGACAGAGATAGAGAGAGAAGGGAGGGAGGAGCAGAAAGCATTAACTCTCATATGTGCTTTGACCAGGGAAGCCCGGGGTTTCGAACCAATGACCTCAGTGTTCCAGGTCGACACTTTTACCCACTGCGCCACCACCGGTCAGGCTCCTTATTCTTTTTTAACATTCATCTGCACTACAGCATATTCTAAGCTCCCATAGTAATGCTCATTCTGTCCATAGTTTTGACAGAACTATGCTTGTAATATTTATTTAGTCATTTCATAAAACTCATTATATCTTTGATGAAATGCTACATTTTAATTCCCTCACATTTGTTACTTCAGTAAACAAACATATAGTGTAAAGAGAAAAAGTGCCAAGCAACCAGGGGGTGACAACTTGTATTGTTCTTTGTCAGGTATTATTTCATATTTTTTATTAATATTTTAAAACTTTTTCTTGTAAAATAATCTAGTTTTGTGTATCTCTTTTGTTGTTCTTACTTAAGTATGAAATGCATGAAATAATAAGCTATTGTTCAGTATATCATGTTGTTTTATTTTACTTAAAAGGGTCATTAGGGCAGAGAACTGGTTGTTAAATTATTTGAATCCCACCACTGCACACACCCCTCTGAAGAACCCTAATCCAGTTAGCAATTATTATTATTTTTTTTGTTTTTTGTTTTTTTGCTACACAAAATGATACACTATGCTACTTCTTCAATAAGAGCATACGCTAGAGTAGTCACACGGTAACCTCTCACTTTAATCCTCCCAATTCTGAAGACTTAAGACAACAGAGAGGAGCCTGACCAGGTGGTGGCGCAGTAGATAGCGTGTCAGACTGGGATGCGGAGGACCCAGATTTGAGACCCCGAGGTCGCCAGCTTCAGCGCAGGCTCATCTGGTTTGAGCAAAGCTCACCAGCTTGGACCCAAGGTCGCTGGCTTGAGCAAGGGGTCACTCAGTCTGCTGAAGGCCCACAGCCAAGGCACATATGAGAAAGCAATCAATGAACCACTAAAGTGTCACAATGAAAAACTAATGATTGATGCTTCTCATCTCTCTCTGTTCCTGTCTGTCTGTCCCTGTCTATCCCTCTCTCTGACTCTTTCTCTGTCTCTGTAAAAAAAAAAAAAAAAAGACAACGGAGAGGAGAACATAAGGTCTGCCTTGAAAAGAGGCGGGGAAGTGAGCAGACAAGAAGGCTCATGGCAGGTTAGGAAATGATGAGGGTGGCTGGCATGAGGGTCTGTTTAGGGAAATAGTTATAAGGTTGATGTAGGGCAGGAGCAGCCCATGGAAACATTTGGCTACTAGCCTTAGAATTTTAGGATTTTTTCCCCCTCTATTGGAAACAGAGAGCTACTGAAGCTTTGTGAAACAATGCTGTAAGGTCAAAAACAAGTATCCCACCTGACCTGTGGTGGCGCAGTGGATAAAGCGTCAACCTGGAAATGCTGAGGTCGCCGGTTCGAAACCCTGGGCTTGCCTGGTCAAGGCACATATGGGAGTTGATGCTTCCAGCTCCTCCGCCTTCTCTCTCTCTCTGTCTCTCTCTCCTCTCTCTCTCTCTCTGTCTCTCTCTCCTCTCTCTCCCTCTCTGTCTCTCTCTGTCCTCTCTAAAAATGAATAAATAAAATAAAATTAAAAAAACAAACAACCAACTATCCCTGGTTATACAATTAGTTAGGAGGAGGGAGAAGCCAGAGAAAGAGAGAACAGGTAGAAAATACTATGCAGCCTTTCATCCTGCAGTTCATTACCTACACTTCATTACCAAAGAGCACCAAGCATTTGTTCTCTTATTGTTTTCACCGGATCACATTTCAGGCCACATGGCAGTCCCTCATGTGGGTAGGCTGATATCCTCTCTTGGACTCCTTCCCATTTTTTCCTTTGCCGTAACTCTGCCCTCATCCCAGATTCCAGCTTCTGGCCTCTTCCTTCTGATAAGTGCAAAGGTGGGGTGGGGGAAGAGAAACACTATTTTTGTTGCCCTTTGTAATCTGGAGAAATCTTTCCTGGTTTGAACCTTGGAGGGCGACTGTGAATTTAATTTTCTTTATATTAATATAAAGTATCTGGAACAAAACCCATCTCTCTTTTTTCGCTTTTCATAGCATAACTATTATGTGCTATTAGTTTACTTAACTTTTTAAAAGCTGTTCCTGGTTTTGTTTTTTTTTTGTATATAAAATCTAAATCACCCAAAGCCAAAGTAATTTTTAATGAGTAAATGCTAACTCTGTTTTTAAAGTCTGTATTTAACACTGCCAAATGGAAAAGAAACACAGTTGGGTACTTTCCCAGGGTATATTAATTAACTCAGAAAAGAATACTTTCTTTTCTGCCATTGGAAGAGAAACTGACCAATAGAAAAGCAATCTAGCACCTACGCCCACACTGTGTACAAAATAGGGAGGTGTGTTTGTACATGCCAATAATTCATGCTTTAGTAGCCTGTCAAACAGTGACAAATGTGCCTTTCGTTATCTTACAGTGTTACCTTGAGATTCTGAACTTTACATGAGACTCAGAATAAAGGAATGAGTTTCAGAAATTAGATATCTTTTCAAACAGATTAAAAGAGTACATCCTTCTGAAGTTACATATTCAAAGACAATGGCAATTCTTAATGCAGCATGCATTTTTTTTTTTGTTTATCTATTTGTATAAAACTAGTTATTTGTATATTCACTTTAATTCTGTCAAGAATTACTGGCAAGAAAAGTACTGAATATTTTTTGTGAAGATTACCAGGGGATTTTTGGCCTGTGAGTGCTGCACCCTAATAGCAGGACATTAGCTGATACTACTTTGCAATTGACACTGAGTTTTAGATTCTTAAAGGTATAATTTTTACCATGTTATTCTGTACCATTTCCCACAGCTATAAGGGTAAACATATTAATTTTAATATGTTTACATGTTGCCTCATAGATGAACCATGTATTTTCATTTTTTTTAAAACTGGCTATTTTTAGCCTCCTCTAATGCACTGTAAAATCTTTAAAGAATAATACCATTTTATTTTTATGAGACACTTACATTCTCTACCTAATTTAATTCTTTTTTTTTTATTTTTTTATTTTTCTGAAGTGAGAAGCAGGGAGGCAGAGAGACAGACTCCCGCATGCACCCAACAGAGATCCACCTGGCAAGCCCACCATGGGGCGATGCTCTGCCAATTGGGGGCATTGCTCCATTGCAACCAGAGCTATTCTAGTGCCTGAGGCAGAGGCCATGGAGCCATCATCAGCACCCAGGTCAACTCTGCTCCAATGGAGCCTTGGCTGCAGGAGGGGAAGAGAGAGATAGAAAGAAAGGAGAGAGGGAAGGGTGGAGAAGCAGATGGGCGCTTCTCTTGTTTGCCCTGGCCACCTAATTTAATTCTTGCAGCAATTATATAAGTCAGCCAGGGAAGTTTATATTTAGTGCTATTTGTTAAATCTGAGGAGACAATTGCACAGCAAAGTTAGCTACTTGCCTGAGGCCACACATTGGTCAAAAGCAATGTTAAAGTCCAGGTTTTAGGCTCAGGTAAGGTACATTTTCTATAATTCCAAGATACTTCTTAAGAGTTAAAAACTTTTTTCTCTCTCATTCTTTCTAGGTGGCTTTGTATATTTAGCAATAGAAAAATCCCTAAATTAGAGAGAGATAGACAGATTGAAAGGGGAGGATGAGCCACTAGACTTCTAGGATAATACTTAGAGAATGCCATACTTTTCCAGATATAACATTCATTTTTAAAATTTTTATTTTATTATTTTATTTTATTTTATTAGTGAGCAAGAGAGAGAGAGAGACAGAGAGAGGGATAAACAGGGACAGACAGTCAGGAAGGGAGAGAGATGAGAAACATCAATTTGTAGTTGTGGCACTTAGTTGTTCATTGATTACTTTTTCATATGTACCTTGACTGAGGAGCTTCAGCCAACCAGTGACCCCTTGCTCAAGCCAGAGACCTTGGGCTTTAAGCCAGTGACCATAGAGTCATGTCTATGATTTCACACTTAACCCTGCAACCCCATGCTCAAGCTGGTGAGCCCACACTCAAGCAGGTGAGCCCATTCTCAAGCTGGTGAGCCCAGGTTCAAGG
Source organism: Saccopteryx leptura (assembly GCF_036850995.1). Classification (NCBI taxonomy): domain Eukaryota; kingdom Metazoa; phylum Chordata; class Mammalia; order Chiroptera; family Emballonuridae; genus Saccopteryx; species Saccopteryx leptura. Next base: position 70,222,657 of record NC_089507.1, on the reverse strand, counting down.
CCAGATGAACCCACACTCAAGCCAATGAGCTCAGAGTTTTGAACCTATGTCCTGAGTGTCCCAGGTCAATGTTCTATCCACTGTGCCACCATCTGATCAGGCCAGATATAACATTCATTGTATTAGACACATTCCTACTATCTCCTCTGCCCCCTCTCAATTTTAATGTGAGTAGAGACCAGTTATATTGTTCATTCATTGCTATAAACCCAGACTTAACAGCAGGGTACCTGATATACAGTAGGAACTTCATGAAAAGTTAATGAAAAGATTGACTAAAAATTTCTCTTTGACTAACATTGCTCTAAGAAAAATTTAATTAAGTAATTTTAAGTTGGAACTAACCATTATATCAGTTGGTATAGGCTAGGTTAAGTTAGCTCAAGATGCTGTAACAAACAATAACAGTGACTTAAAACAACAGGGGTTTGGGCCCTGGACGGTTGGCTCAGTGGTAGAGCATTGGCCCAGCATGTGGAAGACCTGGGTTTGATTCCCAGCCAAGGCACACAGGAGAAGCACCCATCTGCTTCTCCACTCCTCCGCCTCTCCTTTCTCTCTCTCTGTCTTTTCCCTTCCCGCAGCCAAGGTTCCATTGGAGCAAAGTTGGGCTGGGCACTGAGGATGGCTCCATGGCCTCCGCCTCAGGTGCTAGACTGGCTCCGGTTGCAATGGAGCAACTCCCTGGATGGGCAGAGCATTGTCCCCTGGTGGGCTTGCCAGGTGGATCCCTGTTGGGCGCATGTGAGAGTCTGTGTCTCTGCCTCCCTGCTTCTCACTTCAGAAAAATACAAAACAATAACAACAACAAAAAAAACCCCCACAAGGGTTTGGCCTGGCCAGGTAGCAGAGTTGGTTAGAGTGTTGTACCCGTATGCCAAGTTTTGGGGTTTAGTCCTCAGTCAGGGCACATACAAGGACTATATTTAGTGGTGGGATTCAGCTGGTTTGCTTTGGTTCAAAAGAACCAATACCTAACTTTTTGCTGAGCTCAGCAAACTGGTTGTTAAAATGGCACTTGTAATCAGGATTCTCTCTAAGGTGGCACCTAGGCAGCCACCCAATGTGGAAATCACAAATATACATTCTTTACTCTTTATTTAATATTCATCTGTGCAGTAGCGCAGTCTAAGTGTCCCTAGAATGTTCATTTTGTTCATAGGTGAAAAAATTGCAAGTGAGGACACCAATCAAGAAGCAATATGGAAATAGCTTAAATAACAGTTTTATTGCTTATTTTTTCATGTATTATATAATATTTATTCATTAATATTTTAAAACTGTTTCTTATAACATAATCTAGCTGTATATACTTCTTTTCTTGTTCTTATTTAAGTATTAAATGCATGAAATAATAAACTACCTCTCAGTATGTCTTCTTTTTTTTATCCTTAAAATGATCATTACGGCAGAGAATCAGTTGTTAAATTATTTGAATCCCACCACTGAATATATGCAGTGTGACTGGTGGTGCAGTGGATAGAGCATAGACCCAGGATGCTGAGGGCCTCAGTTGGAAAACCCAGGGTTACTGGCTAGAGTGAGAGCTCATTGGCCTGCCAGCTTGGGCGTGGGACCAGACATGATCCCCAGGTTGCTGGCTTGAGCTTGAAGATAACTTCTTAGGGACCAAATAAATAAACAGGGTATTTTTGCAATCTGGACAGAGGTGCTGGGCCCAACCCCCACCTCACCTGCCTAGTTAACAAAGAGCTACAGCTGATTCTCATTGGTGTCACCCATGTTCTCCGGAAGAGGCTGGAAGCTGGTTTCTTATTAGTGTAAAGTTGGATTTGAATGGTACGGTGGGGGTTGTCTTTGGGTTGCCTTGGAAACTTAGTTGAATTGCTAATGGACCACGGTTTTTCCATGAATAAAGGCGGATGCGCTTTTGGGAGATGTTACATTAAGGCTCAGGAACAGTAGAGACTGTTTGCCGTGGCGTCCTCCCGAACCCATCTGTATGTATATATTTTTAAGTGTCTGTCTATCATTTATTCAATTTCATACCTTTTCCCATTCGAGACCCCATAATTGACTCATTGTGGCTGGACCGCGACAGTAACTGGCTTGAAGACCAAGGTCGCTGGCTTGAGCAAGGGGTCACTGGCTTGGCTTGAGCCCCTCAGTCCAGGCACATATGAGAAAGCGATCAATGAACAACTAAAGTGAAGCAATTACAAGTTGATGCTTCTCATCTTTCTTCTCCCTATCTCTCTCTCCCTTCCTGTTTCTAAAAAAATAAAAATAAATGAAAGAAATGTAGGCATTTAGACAACACATGAGCAGAGCAAGGGCTATAGGCCAAGCACAAAAGGTCACCAGGCTGGAAAACCCCACGTCCTAGCATCACGCAAAACTGAAAAAACAAGGACCTTGCCCCCAGGATGACCTTTCTTCCACTAGCATATTGTTGATCATGCAATTTGGAGTTTCCCTTAACCTTTCCTCTCCCGACATTTTGTTAGACCCTTTTAGAGGGCAAATGTACAAGGGGTAAGAGAATAGCCTCATGTGACACACATACAAACCCTTGCATGATCACTCCCTTAAGCATTAAGCCCTAGAAATAACATCTAGGCCTCAGCTGTGTTTCAGCTCCCGGCACCCAGAAAAGCGGCAAAGCCAGGCAAGTGATGCCATGCTGACCTCAGGACCAGCGGCATTGACTAATAACCCCCCTAGCGCTGTCCATTCACCCCAAAAGGACACACCTGGAGAGCTGACAAATCCTGAGATCCTCCCCTGGAACCTCCCCTAAGATCTCCACCCTTAAATACCTCAGGCCTGAGGACCCAGTACACTCTCCTTTCCCAGAGTGCATCTGCACCATTCCCCTCCACTTTCTCTCCCTCTTCTCTCCCCCAGGCAGGTTTTCCTGGCCTTTCTGTTTCTCCCAAGCTCAAAGAGACCCCATGAGACTTGCAACCAGAGTAGCAATGGGCAATGGCAGCACGTCCCAGGCTAACCCCCTGAATCTATCTCCATGGTCTCCTTTTCTCTGACTTTCTTCTGTATGGCCAATAAATTCCTTATTTACTTGCTTCAGTTTGTCTCTTGATTTAATTCTTCCTCTCAAGATGACAAGAATTGAGGTCTTGTCATTTTCCCAGTAACAACTTTTTGGTGCCTTGTGACTTGGATGGTCTTATCATGGTGTAGTCCGCTAGCATCTTTTTGGTGCTGCATCCCTTGGATGGTCTTCTGGTAACACCTTTTTGGTGCCGCAGGACTTGGATGGTCTTATCACGGCCTAGTGTGGCAGGATACCAGAGAAGCCCACCAAGGACCACCTTGCAGACCAGAACAGGCCAATTGTGCCCCACCAGCTCCTCACTTTGCATTGAGTGAACTTGGGTGAGTTTTTCTTGGAATTCTAGACTTCCCTGTTTTAAGGTAAGAGGATGACTTTCTTTGAGTTATTATTTTTTTAAATCCTTGAGATGTAGATAAAGGTTAAGGGTTGAGATAACTAAGAACAGGAGAAAATAATGAATGGCTGGTTTTAACTTTAGTTTTTCATTGGAATTTCTCCTTGAGAGTTTGAACAAAACATTTTACTGTATAACTGAGAGCTTGAACTTATCCAGCTCCAAAGATAAGAGGCACTTCCTCTCTCCAGCTCAAATCTCAGGTATTCTTAGGTGATTAAAAATTTATGTGGGGGTATCAGAGGGCATTCCTCACAATGTGCTAGATCTCCATGTGAAAATTCAAACTCAATGTAATTAAATAATTGGCCGTTCTGGGGATTTGCACATAAAGATCGGATACCTAGTACTCCAAGTTCTTGTGGCTGTACGAGACAGCCAGGGAGATAAATTGAGAAATGCAAGTGTTTTAGATGACTTAGGAGGCGACATTCCCTTGGAATCAACCCATAAGTAGCACATTTCCACTCACTATACAATATTCCTAGAAATTTGTTCAGACTTTACAAATCTCAAAATAAAATTAAAGTCAACATGGGAAATCATGCCTCCAAGGTCAGAGACTCCCAGACCTAGCCCTACTAATACCATCATGGCTGTTGACCTTCTAGGGCCTTCCATTTCTTCTGCATGAGGCCCGAAGATACCAGGGAGTGGGACACTAGAAAGCCCCAAGGGGAAAAGGTGAAAAACTGTTCTGTCTGCTGGTGATCATATCTACTGGGTCTGTTCCTTTTTCTGGAAATTCAAGAAATCGATGAAGCAACAGCTAGGAGTGAAATCCTGACCCCTGATGTCAGGCCCTGCCCTGCTAAGCCTCATTATGCATGTTGGGGAATGGAAATGTGAAAGACAAGGGGTGCACTACTGAGCTCAGTCGCTCAATAGAGGGGTCAGAAAGGAAGGAGATTCCATCGGTGAGTTTAAGATGAAGGGTGGTCTCTAGATGAGACCAGGAATGGGTTGCATGGTAAGGCTAGCTGATTCTGGGAACCCAGGAACAAAGCAGGGGATGTTCTTTTCATGCTCACTATTGATAGGAAATAATGGGGATGCCTGTGTTTTTCCATACTCTCCTCTGATCCTCCAGATGAGAAACAACCCTCCCTTCCTCAGGCCTCACCCCTAGAATGCATTCTCAAGAACTGGTCAAAATTTGATCTCATACCTAAAAGAAGAGGTTAATATTCTTTTACAACACACCCTGGCCCCATTATAAATTAGGCATTGGAGAGGTTTGGCCAGTTAATGGCACCATTAATTTCAACACTATCTTGCAGCTAGAACTGTTTAGCCGGTCCCAGGAAACTGGATGGGGGTTCAATATAGCCAAGAGTTCTGGCTCTCAGGAATGACCCTAAGCTATGTATTACCAGTAAACTGGATCTTTCTGTAATTGCTACAGAGCCTAAAAGAAAAATGTACTCAAATGAAAAAAAAATTAAAAATGGGTGAATAAATTTGTCAGTCTTTTGCCAACATTTGTGTGTTAACCCAATTCTTAAGGTATTATAAATGAGTCTTCTTGTTTTAAAAATGATCTTTACAGGGCCAGAGGTGTGATTCCAGAAACAATTCAAAGCCCCTCAAATCTTATCTGGGCCATCTTTTAAAAAGTCTTGCCTGACCAGGTGGTGGCACAGTGGATAGAGTGTCAAACTGGGATGTAGAGGTCCCAGGTTCGAAACCCCGAGGTGGCCAGCTTGAGCACGGGCTCATCTGGTTTGAGCAAGGCTCACCAGCTTGAGCCCAAGGTCGCTGGCTTGAGCAAGGGGTCACTCCATCTGCTGTAGCCCCTCTGTCAAGGCACATATGAGAAAGCAATCAATGAACAACTGAGGCGCTGCAACAAGGAATTGATGCTTCTCATCTCTCTCCCTTCCTGTCTGTCTGTCCCTATCTGTCCCTCTCTTTCTCCCTGTCACAAGAAAAATAAATAGGCCCTGGCTGGTTGGCTCAGCGGTAGATCGTCGGCCTGGTGTGCGGGGGACCCAGGTTCGATTCCCGGCCAGGGCACACAGGAGAAGCACCCATTTGCTTCTCCACCCCCCACCCCCTCCTTCCTCTCTGTCTCTCTCTTCCCCTCCCGCAGCCAAGGCTCCATTGGAGCAAAGATGGCCCGGGCACTGGGGATGGCTCTGTGGCCTCTGCCCCAGGCACTAGAGTGGCTCTGGTCGCAGCAGAGCGACGCCCCGGAGGGGCAGAGCATCGCCCCCTGGTGGGCAGAGCGTTGCCCCTGGTGGGCGTGCCGGGTGGATCCCGGTCGGGCGCATGTGGGAGTCTGTCTGACTGTCTCTCCCCGTTTCCAGCTTCAGAAAAATACAAAAAAATTAAAAATTAAAAAGGAAAAAAATAAAAAAATAAATAAATAAATAAAAAATGCAAGTCTTTGGGCAGTAATCCTTATTGAAGGCTAAGATTCTTTTCTTTTCTATTTAAGAATATCAAATTAACTTATTTCATTTCTTAAATATTAATTGCTAGACAAGTCTTTAGTTCATCTACTTTGCCTTTATTACAGAGAAGCTAAAAAATACATTTGGATGTTAATACATTGGAGCTGTCTTATACTTTATTAGCAGTATGCCTCTTAAAAGTATGTGTTTGCCAATTAAGAAGCCTATGTCTCTAGAAGTTATGAAATGTATTTGTCAATTTAAAGGATGTTAATTGCTTACTTTTTAGTGACCACTAAAAACTGAGGTTCCTGAGACTTAGGAATTCTAGTTAAGTTGGAAATAAATTATAGGTTTTGGTGATAGAAAGTATAAGGTATGCAGATGCTTTTAGAAAAAAAAAAGGAAGAAAGTAATTTGTTCTAAAGCTGGTTATTTTTCAATGGATAAGAAGGTTTGTAAAAGTTGTAGAAAGATTGTGAAGGTTGTATTTTTCTTCCTACCTGATCCCTTCAGGAAACTTTTAATGAATAAGTATTATTATATTTTTATGGCAACATGATTGTTTCCATGAGTCCAATAAGAATCTAATTTCTTTACAATAAGACACATAAAACCAATTTCCAGTTATGGTTTCACTTACTGGGATTTTGATCAGAAATTCATGCTTGAGAGAGACATGCCTAGACTCTGCATGTCACCAGAAAGGCTTAAGAAACAAGATTGACTTTGCCTGATGAAGTGGTGGCACAGTGAATAGAGCACTGACCTGGGATGCTGAGGACCCAGGTTTTTTTAACTCCATGGTGACTGGCTTGAGTGTGGGCTCATCCAGCTTGAGCACAGGGTTGCTGGCTTGAGCGTGGGATCATAGACATGACCCCATGGTTGCTGGCTTGAGCCCAAAGGTTACTGGTTTGAAGCCCAAGGTCGCTGGTTTGAGCAAGGAGTCACTGGCTCAGCTGGAGCACTCCAGTCAAGGCACGTATGAGAAAGCAATCAATGAACAACTAAAGTGCCGCAACTACAAGTTGATGCTTCTCATCTTTTTCCCTTCCTGTCTGTCTCTGTCTCTCTCTCTTGCTTTAAAAAAAAGAGAGAGAAGATTGACTTTGAAAGCCAATAAAAGCCTCTTGGGAAAATGCACTGATACCTTACTCATTCATATGGTTCTTTTCAGGTGAAAACAAAGATTGCTTTACTAAAAGATGACAAAGAAAGAAACTCCAGACAGTTTAAGGAACCTCAAGAACTTGAGGAACTCACTCAAACCTATAGGTATTGCAGGCAAAGCCTGTTGGCAACTATGTGGCTTGGCTTATTCACCTTGATGGGCTAATTAAACTTAATCTGAAGATTCTTTATGAGATTCCAGTAAGGCGGATTTTTAAAAACCTGTATGATCAATTGTTATCTTTATTGTGTTTATCCAAATAATCAGGTCAAACTAAAACTGGACTTAATGCAATAAATGAATTGGTTTTAATTTGGCTCTCTGATAAAATTGAAGGTGATTTTAGGGGGAAAATCTGTTTTAATAGGTTCTATAATACACAGTTGTGGATATTAGACTCTAGTTCTGTTCATTGTCTTCCTAACCTTTGACTTGGACTATTCATTATAGTTCTTGTCATTCTAGCATTTGCCCCCATAATACTGAGATTTGTAACACAGTTTATCTCCACCAGGTTACAGGTCATATTCATACTCAGTAAATACTGTCCCTAGAGACGACTGCACCCTTGTTCTGGGCCCAGGCCTCATCATCCCTCTGACAGAAAGCAAGAATCTCTTGCCTCTGAAGGAAAATGTTGCCCCTCTTTAGCAGGAAGCAGCTAAAGAGGAGATCTTATGCCCCTTTTCCCTAAAAGAATTCAAGGCCAAGATCTTTGAGTAGGAAATGTGGTAGGCAGTTAGACAGACATGAAAAGAACAAGGACTATACGCCAAGCATAGAAGGTCACCAGGATGAAAAGCCCCAGGTTCATAGCAAAGAGAAAAACTTGGAAGACAAGGATCTTGCCCCAGGATAGCCTTTCCTGCACTAGCATATGGCTGGTCATGTGGTTTAGACCTTCCCCTGGCATGTTGCTAATCATGCAGGTTAGATCCCCTTAGCAGGGGAGTGAATGAGTGGGCTTGAGAATAGCCTTTAAGCATTAAGCTCCCAAGACAATGAGGTTCTGATCCACATCAAATACATCTAGGCCTCAGCTGTGTTTCAGCTCCAGACCCAGAAAAGCAGCAAAACCAGACAAGTGATGCCATGACTGACCTCAGGACCAGCTGGATTGACTAATGACCCCCTGCCCTGCTGTTGACCAGTCACTGGAGACCACAACCCTAAAAGGATACACCTGGAGAACTGATGCGATCCGTTCCCTGGGACCTCCCCTAAGATCTCTGCCCTTAAAATCCCTTAGGACTGAGGATCCATCGTGCTCTCCCTCTGAGAGGAGGCCTGCACCTTCCCCTTCCCCCACAGGTGTGACTCCTAAATTTTAAGGGTCTTCACAAGACTTGCAACCAGGGGAGCTGTGGGCAGTGGCAGCGCACTCCAAGCTACCCCCTGCTCCTGTCTCTGAGGCCCCCTTTTCTCTGACTTTCCAGTGAGCCAGAGCAGCCCCACCCAGGCTCTCTTGTTTCAGCTGTTCTAGGCTCCTTCTTGTTTCACTGTCTCCAGATTGAATAAATTTACTCTCAGAATGATCTGGACCCATATTGTGATTTTTTTCCAGCATGAAGTCAAGAACCCATACATTATTGGCTGGCTCTAGGCAGACCCAAAAGGCCAGGTTCCCTGTTTGGTAATAATGTGAGAAAATTGTTGAAGAAGTCACCACTTACATTAAGAAAATTGGCTACAACCCTGACACAGTAGCATTTGTGCCAATTTCTGGTTGGAATGGTGACAGCGTACTGGAGCCAAGTGCTAACATGCCTTTATTCAAGGAATGGAAAGTCACCAGTAAAGATGACCAATGCCAGCGGAACCATGCTGCTTGAAGCTCTGGATTGCATCTTGCCACCAACTGTCCAGCTGACAAGCCCTTGTATCTGCTCCTCCAGGATGTCTACAAAATTGGTGGTATTGGTACTGTCCCTGTGGGCCGAGTGGAGACTGGTGTTTTCAAATCTGGCATGGTGACCTTTGCTCTTGTCAATATTACAACTAAAGTGAAGTCTGTTGAAATGTACTGTAAAGCTTTGAGTGACGTTCTTCCTGGAGACAGTGTGGGCTTCAATGTCAAGAACCTGTCTGTCAAAGATGTTTGTCATGGCAATGTAGCTGGTGACAGCAAAAATGAACCACCAATGGAAGCAGCTGACTTCATAGCTCAGGTGATTCTCCTGGACCATCCGGGCCAAAGCAGTGCTGGATATGCACCTGTGCTGGATTGTCAGCCAGCTCATATTACCTGCAAATTTGCTGAACTAATGGAGAAGATTGATTGTCATTCTCAGAAAAAGCTGGAAGATGCCTGAAGTTTTCTGAAATCTAGTGATGCTGACATCATGGACGTGGTTCCTGGCAAGCCCATGTGCATTGAGAGCTTTTTTGACCATCCTCCTCTGGGCTGTTTTTTTTTTTTCTTTTCTCAGGGACACAGAGAGTCAGATAGAGGGATAGACAGGGACAGACAGACAGGAACAGAGAGAGATGAGAAGCATCAATCATCAGTTTTTCGTTGCGACACCCTAGTTGTTCATTGATTGCTTTCTCATATGTGCCATGACCGTGGGCCTTCAGCAGACTCAGTAAACCCCCCGCTCGAGCCAGTGACCTTGGGTCCAAGCTGGTGAGCTTTGCTCAAACCAGATGAGCCCACGCTCAAGCTGGAGACCTCGGGGTCTCGAACCTGGGTCCTCTGCATCCCAGTCCGACGCTCTATCCACTGCACCACCACCTGGTCAGGCTCTGGGCTTTTTTTTCAGTTGGTGACATAAGACAGACAGTTGCTGTGGTTGTCATCAAAGCAGTGGATAAGAAGGCGGCTGGAGCTGGCAAAGTCATCAAGTCTGCCCAGAGAGCTCAGAAAGGTAAATGAAGATTATTCCCAGTGCCTGCCACCCCAGTCTTAATCAGTGATGGAAGAACGGTTTTAGAACTGTTTGTCTCACCTGACCAGGCAGTGGTGCAGTGGATAGAGCATCGGACTGGGACGAGGAGGACCCAGGTTTGAAATCTTGAGGTCATTGGCTTGAGCGTGGGCTCATCTGGCTTGATCGTGGGATCATAGACATGACCGCATGGTCGTTGGCTTGAGCCCAAGGTCGCTGGCTTGTATAAGAGGTCACTCACTCTACTGTAGCTGCTCCCCGCCAGGTCAAGGCACATATGGGAAAGCAATCAAGGAACAAGCTATCAATGAACAACTAAGATGCCGCAATGAAGAATTGATGCTTCTCATCTCTTTCCTGTCTGTCCCTCTCTCTAACTTTCTCTGTCTCTGTCAAAAAAAAAAAGAACTGTTTGTCTCAATTGACCATTTAAGTTTATTAGAAAAAACACTGGTTAATGATTACAATATAAAACCTTCAGAAGGAAAGAAGAATTTTTTGTGGACCATTTGTTTTTCCTTGGTGTAGGGCAGTTTTTAAGTAACTAATTTAAAAAAAAAATTTTTTTTTTTTACTTTTTTATTAATTTATTTTTAGAGAGGAGGGAGGGTGAGAGAGAAAGAGAGAGAGAAGGGGGAGGGAGGAGCAGGAAGCATCAACTCCCATATGTGCCTTGACCAGGCAAACCCTGGGTTTTGAACCGGTGACCTCAGCATTCCAGGTCGACGCTTTATCTACTGCGCCACCACAGGTCAGGCCTAAGTAACTAATTTTTAAAATGAATAATTTTTCATAGAAACAACTTGAATAAAAATCTGTCGTGGAGTTTTGGGACCCATTAAAAAAAGTTTAATAAGAAAAAAAATAGAAATTCATACTCTATTTCTACACAGGAGGAAGTAAAGAGCTTTTCCTGCATCTTCTGGTTCTGACTTGCCTTTATCTCAAAATAATCCATATGCCAAAGAGGCATATTTTGGTATGGCATTCTAGGACACCTCATGAGTATACAAAAATATCCATCTCTAATTTTTTAATAAGAAAATGATCATTCATTAGTGAATATTAATAAAATTATCAATTTATTATTACATATTCTATGGCTCCTAGGACTACTGGTAACTAATCAGGAAAATAGGTAATGTTAGCTTATATTAAACAAGGGGGCCACTAGACTGAGGTGACTTTAATGCTTTAGTAGCTCAGATAAGCAAACCACAACTTAAGTCTGTATTGCCTCAAGGTTGACAAGAGGAAACCTAAGGTCAGCTAATCACAAACAGACAACTAGACTTTTCAAAATGAGACAAAGAAAGAAAAGCTTAGAGTTCTTATAGTAAAAAGTACTTCCTTGAGAAGAATCAAGGGTTATTCCTAGCCCTAAGATTGGTCCAGGACGGTTATCAGTGAGATGTCCGGTGGTCTGGAGAACCAGTGAAAGATGGATATTAGGTAGTCTGGATACATGTATCCTTAGGGGTAACCAGAGGATTATCTGGAGGCCTGGTAAAAATCCAGGTATTGACACACAATAAATTGATATATATGTAGGCATTAACACAAGACTGGAAAGTTCAAAAGTTTAAGTTTCCAAGCTAGTTAAAACAAGAATACAATTATTTCCTCATGCCTCAAGCTACAAGATTTTAGTAATTTAGCAGCTTGACTACAATGACTCCATTTTATTTTTTCACTCTGTTCTTCAAAGATAACTGCTTAGGCTATAGCCAATCAAATAATTTCCTTGTTTTGCTTTTGCATCTTGCCTATAAAATCTTGCCTCTAGCTCCTGTTGGTGCAATGCTCCTAACCACATCTCGTTTAGAGAGCCCAATTCCAATCGATTTTTGCTCAAACTCTTAAAATGTTTAATATGCCTGAGTTTATTTTTTAACAGTTTCATTCTGATAGTTCATTGGCCTAAATCTCAATTGGGTAATTCAAGACTCACTTTATATTTTATAAGGCCCTGTGTCATGTATCTACCTGCCTTATGACCTGTTTTGGGTGTAATTTCCTGATAGTCACTATTATCAAATATTAATAGTTCAATACTTGAAAATACAAATTGAAATAAAAAGGAACTCAAGTTACTAAAGGCATAGAACATTGTGTTCATTTGTTTCTTTTGGACATTATGTGGCAATCTCTCATGCTGAGTAGTATAGGTTTGTATTACATTTAGCCTTGTTTCAGAGATTCAAAGAGCAGAAGTATATAATTCTAAAGAAGTAGACTGCTGGCTTTATTTGTAATCAACTCTGGTGAGATGTAGAATGGTATGGATTTTAAATGCAATTGTAAAAATTGTATTAGCAGCAAAAATATGCATCTTTTTAGGAAAGCCTAACTGACCTTACTGATCATCTGACTGTGGACTATAGTCTATTATACTAAAAGGATGTAGCAAAGTCATGATGTTCTCAAATGCTGAGCATACAGCAGGGGTCCCCAAACTTTTTACACAGGGGGCCAGTTCACTGTCCCTCAGACCGTTGGAGGGCCGGACTATAAAAAAAACTATGAACAAATCCCTATGCACACTGCACATATCTTAAAGTAAAAAACCAAAACAGGAACAAATAACAATATTTAAAATAAAGAACAAGTAAATTTAAATCAACAAACTGACCAGTATTTCAATGGGAACTATGCTCCTCTCACTGACCACCAATGAAAGAGGTGCCCTTCCAGAAGTGCGGCAGGGGCTGGATAAATGGCCTCAGGGGGCCGCATGCGGCCCGCGGGCCCGTAGTTTGGGGACCCCTGGCATACAGATCACAAATGCTTAGAAAGAACCAAAGGCCAAGCATAATTCAAAACGTTTTAGACTAAGAAGCTTAAAATTCCCATGTTAACATTTCCTTGTTGTTGCCAAGAGTTTTCACATTTATGAGAGTAAATTCCTTCCTTATCGGCACCAGACTTTAGTCCAAATATTTAAGATATTGCAATGCATGGAACTACATCATTGATGAACAGATTAAGAAATAATTGTATTTAAAATCCAGCCATCAAAATGCTCCATCAAAAGAAAAAGCCATCACCAAAAGACATGTACTATAATGTTCATAGTAGCACTATCTCTACCAGCTCCAAACTTGAAACTATCCTAATGACCAACGGAATGAATTCATGAATTGTGGTATAATCACAGAATGGAATGAAATGAATGATCTACAACTATATGCAACAATATGGAAGAATCTTACAAGTAAAAAGTGGAATAAAGAAACAAAATACAGAAGAATGTATACTTTATGATCCTATATGTATATATGAAGCACAAACACAGGCAAAACTAATCTATGTTGTTTAAAGCCAGGGTAGGCAATGACTAAAAGCATTTGTGGGATTCAGCTAGTTTGCACCAGTTCAGTAGAACTGATACCTAATTTTTTGTTGAGTTTAGTGAATCAGTTTTAAAACGGCACTTGTAATCAGGGTTCTCTCTAAGGTGCGCGTCTGGGCAGCTGCCCAATGTGGGAATCACAAATTTACATTCCTCACCCTTTTTTAACTTTCATCTGTGGAAATAGTGTATTCTAAGCACCTGTAGTAATGTTCATTTCATCCATAGGTAAAGGAATGGGATCTACTCCTACCTACAGTGAAAAGATGGTTAACAATAAATCACACAGCCAATGATGCTCAGATAAAAGCAAAGAAAATTGAAAGTGAGGATGCCAATCAAGAAGCTGTATGAAAATATCTTAACAGTTTTACTGTTTTTTGTCAGGTATTATTTAATATTTTTAAGTAAGATTCTAAAGTTCTTATAATCTAGTTTTGTGTACTTCTTTTATTGTTCCTATTTAAGTATTAAATGCATGAAATAATAAACATATTTTGGTATTTTTTTATGCTTAAAATGGTCATTAGGGCAGAGAACAGGTTGTTAAATTATTTGAATCCCACCACTGACTGAAAGGAAGTATGATGGAGTCCCTGGATGTTGATAATGTTTGGTTTCTTGTTCTGGGAGATAGATACAGTGGTGTGTTCAAATTGTGTAATATTTATTGAGCTGTATACACTTGAGACATGCGTACTTTTCTGTATATGTATACACACATATAAAACATGTCGATAAAAAGTTAAATAGATAAATAAAATTCCAGAAGGCCTATAAAAAGTGAATTTCAACACAATGTAATAATCCTCAAATATCATTACTAGAATTTGTGAGCCATTAATTTGAGAATCACTCTCCAGAGTATTCAATGAACTGGATTCAAAACAGTTTTCTGGGAATCAAGATACCCAACATGTCAAAACAAGCTAATAATTTATCTTTAAAATCTTGAATCACTTTACTTTTCTCTACCTCCAGTGATAGAATCCTAGTTTAAGCTAGGTCTTTACATCTCATCTAATATAGTCTCTTACCCAGTCTCCCAATAGCCTACTCTACCTGTTCTCAGCACATTAACAAAAGAGACTTAAAGTCTGAACCAGATTCTTTTCCTCCTTTCCTTAATATGCCTCAGTAGAATTCCATTACCTTTAAAACTAATGCACACTCCACGACTTGGCTACGTGGTCTGGCTTCTGACGACCTCATGTCATGCTCTCCCCCTAACTCTATACTGAAGCCACACTGGCCTTCTTTCTGTTCTTCCAAAATGTCAAGTTGTTCCACCTCAAGACCTTCGCTCTGCTGTTCCCTCTGCCCAGAACAATCATCACTTTCCTGGTTTCAGGGCTGATTCTTACTTACTCTTTCCATCTCCGTTTAAATGTTATCTTACAAACTTATCACAACCCTCCCTCTGTAATGCCAACCTCTTATTATTCTCTTTATCCACACCTTGTCCGTTTCCTTCCTTGACATTTGTTATTTTGTTTGCTTGTTCACTTGTTTTTCTATGAAGGCAGCTATCACGTCTATTTTGAGTCACGAGTGTCTTTCCAGTGCCCAGCCTGCAAAAGATCCTAGATAATATTGAATACTTTTCGGATGAGTGAGTCGCCCGTCCCAAGGGATCACAAGATGCCTGTTCAGTGACAAATACGCTGCACTGTTTTCAAAGAATAACAACAAAACAGATGCCTTTCAGGCACTGTTGCCCAGGCAAAGTGTTAGCATTTCGTTTTCCTAGCTGTCACAACTACCGCCCCCTTGCCCCAAGCGACACCCCCACGGCCCTATTAGTTAACTCCTGCTCGGTAATGACTGCCGACCACGCCCAACACCGAGGCGTCTCCTTATTGGCTGGCACGCCAAGGCCTTGAAGTACGGTATGTCATTGCGAGCTGAGCCGCTACTGGCCCTAGTCGACGTCGCTCCGCGCACTGCTTAGAGGGCAGCCAAGTTCTATTGTAGTTGCGTGGAGGCTCGTTCCCGTTGGAATCTGTGATTGGTGTGCCGGGCAACAGGCACGCCGCCTTTCCAAGCGTGGATTGGCGGCAGCTGCTGTCAGTCAGAGGGAACAGTCATCCGACCCCACCCATCTGGCCCAATGCGGGCGACAAATTCTCGAGCATTTCCAGCAGACGAGTCAGTGGCTGTTCTGCTTGTTCCAGAGATCAGAAACGTCGGAGAAGGCAATTTTATTTACCGACAAAGAAAACCCCTCCCCCGACCTCTGTTGTTAGCTAATTAAAAATTTTCCAGGCATATAACCATCACGAGGTAAGAGCCTAGAGAGTGCACTTCATTTATTTGTGAACCTTTTATAAAATTATTTGTAGGTGGGGTGTCATCCCACCGCTCCGGGACCGCGGAATGGAGAGTTAATGAGGCAGGGATCCCCAGGAGGTCAGAGAACACGTAGATTTAGGTTCCCCTCACTCCGATCCCCACGGCCAGCGGCCAGCGTCTGCATTTTCTGCGCCGCTTTCTTATCCTTTCGAGGTCGCGAGCAGCAGGTCCCGGGAGGGCCCACTCGCTGCACTGTGGGCAGCAGCCGTTTCCTGTTGAGACCTCGCGCGCTCTGTCTTGAATTTGACCACAGGTTGGAGGCGCCAGCCGAGCAAGTGTGGTGGGCCGAGTCAGAGGGAGGAGGGGGCCACCTAAGGACGGTGGAAGAGAGGCTAGCTAGGTCTGCCCGCACGCGTTTCCCTTTAACAAGGCCCCATGTCGCCAGGGTGCTGCAGGAGTCCGCGCCGCGTGCCGCCGCTGCGGCGTCGGGGGCAGGGAGGGGGGCAGACGTGGACCACACCTGGCCTCTGCAGGTGGAGAAGGTGGTTGGGAGGCGGACAGCAGCGGAAGGTGCTAGGTGGAAACCCAGCCATCTTCAGTGCTTCACAGGCGGGAGGGTGTGCTTCCTGCGGTCTATCACACTGGACACTATTCTGTCACGGCCAGCGAGGCGAGCCCATGATCCTGAACCGTGCAGGGGTGAGTTTTTAGGGCTTCAGAAGGGAGAAGGATGCAGAGCCATATAGTTGGTGTTGATGTGAAGACGTGGATTTTGCTTTGCCAGAAGAACATTGCAATCTCAAGGTCTTGTGGCTGGCGAGGTTTTTTTTTTTTAATTTTTTTAGCTGCCGATTTCTGTAGATTAGAGATTTCACAAGAGGTGACAAAGACGAGACTATGTGAAACTAGCCGGGGAATTTGGCTGTTTTCTGAATTCTGATGCTCCATTAGTTTTTTTGAACTTTAGACTGTAAATGTCGATAAGGCCTTTTAGTCCTTTTCATCCTCATTCAGTGCGGTGGAAAGAATGAGGTTATTTGTGTGTTTTTAGAATAAGCGACTAAAGTGACAGGTTATAACTGCCCTGAAAAAAACAAACAAACAACCCAGCAATGTTGTCGTTGTACTGTAGTAAAGGAACTGATGCAACTCCCTAGTAAAATATCTTAGGTAAAAATTTTGAGTACTGAGATTCTTGCTTCTTCTCCTCCTCCTTCTATTTGGCAACCTTAAGTCGCTCTCTATTGACCACTAACACAGACGTGGCTGGATTCTTAGAGAAGAGCAACGAAGAAGGAAGAGGTAGGTGCTGGTGATGTAGAATAAAATCTAAACAAAAATTCTCCAGGGGAGTATAAATGTACAGGTTTGAAATAGTCTGTGCGTTGTATCCACATTAACTAAAATGTTTCAAGAGATATCTGTGGAATTAGAATAATGATACTTTTCACTGCTCCCATGTTCTTTTCTCTATTCATCTAACCACATGTTCCCATCAAACCTAAGTGGTCTGTGTCACCTGGGGTTTTTGCTGTTTTTCCTTTGTGTAAGCTTGTAGATTATCTTTCCCTTCCTCATAGCCAGGGTACTGTACTGATAAAGCTGATATTAAAGTCCAAATTTTCTGAAATACATTCTGGAGCAGTCCACACCATTTGAATTTATTGGTATACATTGGTTATTTTTAAAAAGTCAATAAATATTTGGCTTAAGAATATTAAAAATTACTTTGTGTCTTCATTATGGAAGTTATTAATGTAAAGTTACCTGAGTACCACTTTATAATGAGCACATATGAATACTTAGAAACATTTTTGCTGGAGGGCTAAGTCTAGAAGGCTTCAGTAGTACTAACTCTTAGAACTCCTGAATAATTTTGGCATGGATTTAAAGTGACACATAAACCGCCCTTTTTGACCTGCATTCAGCAGTCAAGAACTGTTTAATGCAAATTTCAAGTACATTTTCTCCTGTCAGAGACAGTGAGTGCCTCCCTTCTCCAAAAATAAACTTGGACAGCTCTGAGGTGTTTAAACCATTGAAGGATTACAAAATTGGAGTAAAATGAAGTGTGAAATTGGCATAGCTGTCTTATAGCTGCATGTGTGGCTTTTATTCATGCCCCTCCCCTTTGTTTTTAAATCAAGTATGAAATTCAGAAGCTTACTACAAACCAAATATATTTTTCCCCCTTCCTGATGCTTTTCACCTGAGATATCCTAGTTTCAGGATGTGGGTTTTCACTAGCAATCTTATGTAGAATTTTTATGCCTCTCACAGCCTACAGTACTTCTATTTAACCCTCTGCTGAGAACCCCCGCCTCACCCCCATCCCCAGTAGTCAGGATTGTTAAACCAGGGGCCAATTCTTTTCATTAGTCAAGAGTTTGTGTCAGAACTTCAGTATATCAGATTAGTTAGTTAAAGATTTGAGGAGGAGGAAGATGGAGCAGGCCTGGTCACACAAATCAATATGAAAATGATGCAAAAGGAAAGTGATTTTAGTTTATTGATAATATGTAGAATATATAGGGCTTTTTTGTGTAGCTCAATTTTTAAAAAATTCATGTGATTAAAGTAAATTTGTGAGCCATACATTTTTGTTTTGATCAGGAAATAAACAGGAATGTGGAAAATAGTTTGGTAAGTAGAAGATTGCCCATTTTTTCCTTCTTTTGGTATATGGCAATCAATACAGTTTAGGTTACTTATAAATAACATCAGTTATGTAACTAGAATTCCAATTAAGTTATTTATCTTTCTTTTCTTGGTTAGCATAGTTCTTTTTTTTTTTTTTTTTTCTGAAGCTGGAAACGGGGAGAGACAGTCAGACAGACTCCCGCATGTGCCCGACCAGGATCCACCCGGCACGCCCACCAGGGGCGACGCTCTGCCCATGAGGGGGCGATGCTCTGCCCCTCTGGGGCATCGCTCTGCAGCGACCAGAGCCACTCTAGCACCTGGGGCAGAGGCCAAGGAGCCATCCCCAGCGCCTGGGCCATCTTTGCTCCAATGGAGCCTTGGCTTCGGAAGGGGAAGAGAGAGACAGAGAGGAAGAAGGGGGAGGGTGGAGAAGCAAATGGGCGCTTCTCCTGTGTGCCCTGGCCGGGAATCGAACCTGGGTCCCCCACACGCCAGGCTGACGCTCTACCGCTGAGCCAACTGGCCAGGGCTGGTTAGCATAGTTCTTAAAATTTATTTTTGCTACCAGAATAGGTTGTACAGCACAATGTTTTCTTATGCTTTGTCCATTTAACTTTTGCTGTGACATTTTTTTGTGGTTTTAGATGGCTTTTAAAAGAATTTCTTCTGCCCTTTGACCATTTTAGATTACTTTGACTTTCAAAAATTGGATATAAATGTTAAAATGGTTTATAAAAATAAACTAGCCTTGATTTTCAATTGAGAGATTGACATAATGAATTCCTGAATAACGTTTTTAGTTAGCAGGATGATAAATGCATGGCAATTTAGAATTGCTGAACTGACAAATAATAAAACTATTTCTTAGGTGTTTGTCAATTTGCTCTCCACTTTTTCTTTGTAAAGAACATTGATTGCTTTATTATTTTGTTTAGTCTTTTGTGTGCTTTTTGCATCATACTTTCCATTCTCTTGCCTGCTAGTTGGTGCATTTCTGTGGGCATCTGGAGAGCTGAGGCCCATGTTAGCTGATTCTTAGTTTGAAGCAGTGGAGGAAACCTTTCTTGATGTGCAGGGTTAGTTCAAAGTTCATTTAGCTTGGGAACACAGGTCCTCTTTGAATTGTTTCCTTGGGAATATCGGAGAGATTAGTATGATTTAGTTACTATGGAAAGGAAGATACAACCTCTTCTTAGACTAAGTTTCCTGTTTGCATAATTGATGCTGACCTAGTTCTGAAAACTAGCTATATATCTGCCTCACATTTCATCAGTGCCAATAATAGGCCTTAAAGATAATGTTTCTCTGACTCTTCTTCTTACTTTCTGAAATGATTGTGCAGATAATAAGTGAGGAATGTTGATGATTGATTTTAGTGCATGTGGGCTCAAAGAAACAGCACAACCAGCATTTTGTTTCATTCTTTAATAATGTTTCCAGTAGATATTTGTTTCCTGCTGAGATGGCAACTGTTTTGTTTTATTTTTTTTATATTTGGAGGAGAGAAAGGGGGAAGGGACAAGAGTATCCTATGAAAACTGGAGAAAAACTTGATTCAATATTTATTGTTTGTAATTTAGACCTCTTGTTTAAAGTAGGTACATGACTGCAAAATAGCCTAAGGTTGAATATTGGCATTTACGCTTTCAGACTAAAGCCGAAAGAGTACTTTGCTAATTTCTGGTGCACCCTGCAAATATGAATGAGTTTTCTAATCAATGCACATTTAAAGTTTTTACTTTTTCCATATGGTGTAAAGCTACTTTGTGAATTATCTCCATCAAGAATTAGTACTTAGCCCTGGCGGTGGCACAGTGAATAATAGAACATTGTCCAGGAGCGTTGAAGTTCCCAGTTCCATCCCAGGTTCACCAGCTGGATCCCGGGATCCCTGGCTGAATCCCAAGGATACTGGCTCCACCCCAAAGTCACCAGTTCCAGCCCCAGTGAGGGCACGAATGCAAAGCAAGCAATTATTGCACACCTAAGTGGAAAAACAAACTGATGTTTCTCTTTCCTCTCTCTCTCAAAAAATAAAATTAAGTTAGTTCTTTTACTTTCTAGATTGCATTATAGGTTGACACTTTTCCACATTACCTTTATTTGACAGTTATTGTTGCTAAAGAAAATATAACCTTCAATCAGAAGCAAAGAAATAAACACTTCTTTTTTGTAATGGAATGTGTTAGTTCTCTTAGATATTTGATAAGCAGAGATGATGTCCCCTCTCCACCCCCAACTGTTATAAAAGAAGTGAGCCTTGGTCTTTTGGCTCAGCAGTAGTAGAGTGTTGGCCTGGCGTGTGGAAGTTCCAGGTTCGATTTTGGTCAGGGCACACAGGAGAAGTGACCATCTGCTTCTCTGCCCTTCCCCTTCCTCCTCCTCCTCCTCCTCCTCCTCCTCCTCCTCCTCCTCCTCCTCCTTCTTCTTCTTCTTCTCTCTCTCTCTCTCTCTCTCTCTCTCTCTCTTCCCTCCCTCCTGCAACCATATCTCATTCAAGCAAGTTGGCCCTGGGTGCTGAGGATGGCACCAAGGCCTCCCTGGGAGGCTAACAGCTCGGTTGCTGAGCAACAACAGATCAACAGCCCCAGATGGGCAGAGCATTCCCCAGTAGGGTGCCTGTCGGTGGATCCTAGTCAGAGTGCATGCTGGAGTCTGTATCTCTGCTACCTCTCACTTAATAAAAAAATAAAATAATTTTTTTTAAAAAAAGAAGTGAATTTTAGTCTTTTATATGTGATATCAGCTAAAAGGCCAAGAAGGAATGGCTTCCTGTCTTTTATAACATTCATTGTTTGGAGGAGGGCATCTTTATTTTAAATACTATGAAGGTAGGGCTCATGTCTTTCATTGCTTAAATACCTAGGGGTGTTCTTCAGAACCTCATTATTTCCTTTTATTGCTTTACTCACTGAAGGGAGTAATGGCCCTTCCTATACATAGCTATACTGATTTTCAAAAATTTATTTGAAAATGAGTGTTTGAAATTTGTAACACATTTTCTTATGGATTCACTCAAACTGGGCTGTGTGTGTGTGAGTATATGTGTATGTTTGTGTCTTTTGGGGGGATCTATTTTTTCAAGCTCATTTTTTATCGTGAAATAATTTAATCATAATAACATAACATAACATAACATACAAACATAACATCTACCCTCGTCTGGCATTATCAAATCTTAACTCTATGCTATGTTTCCAAGTTGTTTTCTTTTTAAAATAAAGTTTATTTAAAATTTTTTATTTGTTGATGAGAGAGAGAAAGATTTATTTGTTGTTCCACTTTTTTTACGCATCATTGGTTGACTGTGGATCAAACCCACAACCTTGATGTATGGGGATGATGCTCTAACCAACTGAGCTATACTTCCAGGGATCAAGTTGGTTTTTAATTCATAAAATAACAGAACAAAGTACCATGGAGATGAATTTCTGAATAGAACCTTATTTGTATGGAAAATTACCAGAAACAGCCCTTCCTGCTAGGGTGTAGGAATTCCCCCTCACCACACCCAGGGAAGTTTTAGGATTTAACTCTGGGGCAGAATCCAGATGTAGGGGTGCAGAATAATCATTTCAAAGAAATGTGGTTCAGTTTCTGGTGCTATCTCCTGCTGCACTTGTAGGCAGTGAGTGTGGGTGGGCTCTGAGGTTGTGGGAGAGGAGAGCTGCAACTGTTCATGTAAATACATAGGTCAGTCGCTCATACCTCGGGGTTTCTTGCCAGAAATGCAGTGCCACTCAATTCCTGAGATCACACACCTTCCCCATGCTTGTCTACCGCAAGGGGAAACATCAGAACTGACTTATCCTGTGCCTCTGGGAGTGTTTGCATGAATCCATGTACAAATGTAAAGCTTAGTAAGTGGAAAAATACTGATGCAAAATGAAGCCTAGATCCTAGGTGTTCTTTGCTGGGCACGCTGGGTTCAGAACTATCATAAACATTCTATTAACCAGTTATTTTATCTTCTCTTATTTCTCTCTTGTAAGATACTTTATTAGTAATATTTGCTCCTTTTCTTCAGAGCAATGGAATTAATAAAGGGAAGACTATTTATTTATACCTATATTCTATGTTCTTGCTACTCAAAGCCAGCCTGCTGGACCAGGTGGGCATCACCAAGGAACTGGCTAGAAATGTTGAATCTCAGGCCCCACTCAGACAGAATCTGCATATTACCAAGATCCCAAAGTGATTGTAGGTGAAAGCTTGATTCCATGGGATATGTGCACATTGCCAAATTTTTATAGAATTTAAACTCTGAATGGGATAAATAGTAGATCACAAATGATCCACTATTCTTAGAAGTTGTCTGTTAGGTGCCACATTCTTTAATACCATCATTTTTGGTGATCTCTAATAATATAATAGTTATATTCAGGATTACTAATGGAGTCTCATTCTTTTTCTCTTTTTCTTTCTCTTCAGTTTCATCATTTTTATTGAAGACATTCCATTTTTGTTCCATTGGTCTTTCCCTGATTACTGAACCCTTTGGATTTGAGTTATGTCAACAGCTGCCTTAATTACTTTGGTTAGAAGTGGTGGGAACCAGGTGAGAAGGAGAGTGCTGCTAAGCTCCCGCCTGCTGCAGGATGACAGGCGGGTGACACCCACATGCCACAGCTCTACTTCAGAGCCCAGGTGTTCTCGGTTTGACCCCGATGGTAGTGGGCGTCCAGCCACCTGGGATAATTTTGGGATCTGGGATAACCGCATCGATGAGCCAATTCTTCTGCCACCCAGTATTAAATATGGCAAGCCAATACCCAAAATCAGCTTGGAAAACGTGGGTTGCGCCTCACAGATTGGCAAACGGAAAGAGAATGAAGACAGATTTGACTTTGCTCAGCTGACTGATGAGGTCCTATATTTTGCGGTATATGATGGACATGGCGGACCTGCAGCTGCTGATTTCTGTCACACCCACATGGAGCAATGCATCATGTACGTACAGTGACTTTCACTCTTGACTTTGTAGTGTGCCTTATGCTTCATGTTTAAACTTTCACCTTTTGTCTGAGATGTTCAGTCTTAATGTAGTTAGTTAAGTGGTTTTGTGATGATTGTTTTATGAACAAGCAGTAGCTTACGCATGCCATTTATTACTGATGATTATTACCATTTCAGAAAAATATGTCTTAACAGCTCTCCTGGTGGAGCATTGATCATGTTAAATAACAAAAATTCAATTGAGCAAATTTTAAACATCTAATGTGCTTGATTAAACAATTCCTGAATCTAGCGTCCCATCTAGCAAATAGAAATTCAACAAAATGGAAGGCTATTGTAGGCAGAGGGGGCAGGGATAAGGAAAGAGTGAATTACTTCTACCTCTGAGGGATGGAAAGGGCCCTCTAAGGAATGAAGCTCTTTACATAGGTTATTTAACGTAATTATCATAATGTGTTTTTGAGGATCACACTACTGCTAACATTAAAAGAAGGGAGAACATGTGACAGAGTTATGGCCATGACTATTTCTTACCTTCTTGTGTATAATTGTTCAGACTGTTTATTAGTTGATTTAAGCATGTTTCACCCTATTCCACAGAAGAACTCAGTGGCTTACTTTAATACGCAGCTCTCAACCTGTCAGGGTTGTGGTAGTGAGGATTAATTGTTTAACTATGGGAACTTGGACTTTTATTTTAGTGTCTTTAGAGGCTTACCACTATACCTCTCACTCAGTAGACACTTAACAGCACCTGAAAGGCAAGCAGTGGCGGTCCATTGTATGGAGTGACTGCTAGCTAGCATGACCTGGAGGAGGGCAGATGGGAGGAAGAGGAGACACCTATTATAAAATGATTTTTTGGGGCTCTTTTTTTTCCCTCCTCACAAAGGGATTTGCTTCCTAAGGAGAAGAACTTGGAAACTTTGTTGACCTTGGCTTTTCTAGAAATAGATAAAGCCTTTGCGAGTCATGCCCACCTGTCTGCCGATGGTAAGTAAAACAATCACATTCCTTAGCATCTAGGGGACTGTCTGAATAAACTAGAAACAATTTAAGTTCTCTGAGGGTGGGAATTTTAGTGTAAGTTTATTTTGTAGGAATGTTTATATGGAAAATGCTTTTATATAAAGAACCACTTTAAATACTGTTTGGAATCCAAATGGTATGTTAGTATCTCACTTTTAAGTGAAATATATTGGAGAAATTTTCAGAAATTGAAGCTCCAAAATGGTTTTGATATTGAATTCAATTTTAAAAAGATTAAAAAATGTTTTAATCTATTCAATTGCACATTTTATGGACAAGATATTCATACTAGGAGTATCATTATTTTTGTTTCTTTAGAAAAATCTTATGATCAAATACTAAAATATACTGCATGGTAATCTTGTCTACCCAGTAATTGTCAGGCAAGGAGAAAATTGCCAATTGGTCCTAGATCAGAAAGGATAATGACTAATATACACTACTTTGTATAATCAGAATGAAGAATTTTTTTCCTACTTCGTAAAAAAGCTGGTCTTGCAGCTTTCCTGTTGTAGTGACATTTTGTTTTTATTTGTTAGACACAAGGTGAATTACAGATCTTGTGTACTGTTTGTCCTTAAATCTTGGAAGTAAAATATTGCTTATTTTGACTAGATTTGTCAAAGCCATTTCAGGAAAATGTAATTAACGTTTTCTGGTTAGCTGGTCCCTATATATTTTGCTTATAAAGTTAATCTTGAAAACTTCTGTTGCAACCATATAAATGTATGCATATAGAATGGAAGTGAATCATGCAATAATATTAATTTATGTTTGGTTCATCCTCTTGTTTAAAGGAGGTCAAAGTGCACTACAGAAATGTCATTTTCAGTTTTCAGTTGGAGTGACTAGGGATAGAATTCTCCCCAATTCCCCGATGAGGAACTGAAACTCAAAGAGGAGAGGTAAAGGGCAGTTGCTGGGGTTTCCCTGGCACCCACTGTGGCCTCTCTCATGGGCGTATTTAAAGATGAGGATTAGGTTGACTCGTTAAAAAGTTTTACCTCCTCTTTACACTCCTCGGAGAAGCGTTAGAGTCTATCCCTTTGCTCAGGGATCCCTTTTCTCGTTTGTAGATGATGCAGGCCCATTTTCTCCTTCATTCCTTTGGACTTTTCTTCCTTCCAGCTGGCCCCCTCACCTTATGAAAAGTAGAAGTTTAAATTTACTTTTCATAAATAAAGAGGAAAGAGGATAAATTTTAGGCATAAAATTTATCTCACATAAAATTTGTCTCTTACTCATGGTGGATAAAATATATGAAGGAGAAGAAGACATTAGAACACTTTCTGATCATTTTATTTTTATAACTGACTATATTGGTATCCATATTGGAGTGCTTATTTCCTCCATAATCAGGATGGCTGATCTCATACCGTGGTGATTATCAGCTGTAGTTTAGTGGTGTGCCCTAGCTGTTCTATAAACAAGTAGAATTTACTTACTGGGCAAGGTTTTCCGAAGAGGATGTAGCATTCATCATGGGAATGTGGCCAGTAATACAAAACATAAACCCTTTATGACTGTGGTTAGCCCTTTCATGAAGGATCTCATCAACCAAGATGCTTAAAGCAGGCCCTGGCCCATTGGCTCAGCTCAGTGGTAGTGTCCACTGGCTGGAGCACATAGGCCCTGGCTGAGGATGGCTCCATGGGGCCTCCGCCTCAGGGGCTAAAAACCGCTCCCTGTGAGCATGGCCCCAGGTGGGCAGAGCATCTGCCCCAGACTGGGGTTGCCGGGTGGATCTTGGTCAGGGAGCATGTGGGAGTCTGTCTCTTCTATCTCTCCTTCTCTCACTTGGAAAGGAAGGGAAAAAAAATATGCTTAAAGCAACAATAGATTCAGTGTTAAATAGAGTACCCCTATCATTTATTAATAATAAATTATAACTAAAAGACATTTTGAATTTAGGGAGAGAATTTACTTAACTTCCTGACCTTAATAGAAACTTACTTAAAGATGTCCTTCTCATGTAAAAAGAGGTTGTTCAAAGAAATTAATTATAACACATGTGATCCATTTCTAATAATGAAATTAAAATGTATTTATTGAAGTTCTTCTGTCACATGCTTTGAGATAATTATCAGAACTTTCATAAGATTGTGAAATTTATTTTTCATTTAATGCAAGTATAATGGAGCAAGACAAACGATGCTTAGTGTATTATTAAAAGAAGTAAAGTCTTTTATGACATTGCTGTTCTTAAATCTTATTTTGTATTCTTACAGATCATTGAGTCTGTATGTTTTTTAAATAAATATTTTGAGAACAACTTTAAAATGCTTAATAAGTTGCTACAGCTTTAGATGGCAAAAATTGCCTTTAGATATTGGGGCCTATTTTATAAAAAATATTAAAGCCACTACAAATAGAATGCTTTTAGTAAAAAAAAAAATAGAATGCTTTATGTTGTTTAACTTTTAAACTTGTGGATTAAAAAAACTTAGACCATCTTAGATTTCAAAGTTATTATTTAAATTAAAAAATTGTTGTAGTTTCTTAAAGCAGTCTGTAAGAGTGGATAATATTCTTTCTAGCATACATATGAGTAGGACTAGTGTTAGTTAAATAAAATTGTAAAGTAATTTCTGTTTGCCCTCTCCAGTTTCTTTCACCTTTTCTTTTAGCATCAGACCCATTTTTCCCCCAGAACACTTCCTGTGAGTAGCTTGCAGGGTAGGGACCATGCTTACTTCATTTTGAATCTCCATTGTTCAGCACCCTGCATAGAATCTGGAAGGTACTCAATTGGACTGAACTGATCTCCACTTCTACTCATTTTCACCAAAGTTGTTATCATTTATTCCTTGATTATCCTATAGCTGATTGAACAAAATTATCAGTATAATGTATGTCTTTTAATGAGTTATCACTCGTGAGTAAATTGAAACTATTAGGGAAACCTGAAAAAAGATTGGTTAAACCATAGGAATGAATCACTGATAGAGAGGAATTTCAGGTATAAATAGGAGCAGTGCCCCTCAGTTATACTGTATTAGCTTTCTTAAGAGAAAGTGAAAATAATAAAGCAAAAATAAAACATACTCATCAAGACTTTAGTCCAAAACTGTTACATCTGCATAAAGTACTTCAAATTATCTCATTAGCATTTAAAATATTTTCTATTTCAGTTTAAACTGGGGGTCCTTAGAGGAGAATAAAATCAGAATGCCACTTAGGAAGAAATGGCAAAAGTCTTGCCCCTAAGAAATTGCTTGCTATTTTTATCAATTTGTTGATGAATTTTGAGTTTACCCTTATTTACAAATAGCTAATTTAATCACTATCTTTGAAAATTTTTATGTTCAACTTATTCCAGTCATGTTTATTTTTACAATTAACCAGCCAGTAAATTCAAATGATCCCATTAGTCTATTGCTTATGAACAGATTGTCACTTAAACCAGATGGAAGAAAACTTAGATTATAATCCTATATACTATAAACTCTTCAAAGTGTTTCTAGATTGCTTAAGGTTTGAAAGCAACAAAACTTCTCAAGAGACAAATGGATAAAAATGAGAAGATTTGCTCTGACGTTCAGAGTTGGAGATGGTGACAGCATTGTGAGTCTCATCAGAAACTTCCTGCTCTTCATGTTTTGTGATCTCTTTAAAGAAGAATTAAACTACAACATGACCAGTGTTAGAAACGCAACATTTTTGGGTACTCTTTTTATGCTGGGGGAAGCCAACGAGAAAGAAAGGGATGGCATTGAGAGATAGTTCATTGTGCTGTTCCTGTTCTCAGCTCACTACTTTGATTTTGGTGTTCATAAGTTATGTATCTTTGGAACACCCATTTTTAATAAATATTGTATTGGTTTATACATATGGCTGTTTACACAATTGAATAATTACCAGGGGGAGGTGGGAGTTTTTCCTTGAAAAGTACAGCTTTTCCTCTTTCTGTTGCCTTTAAAAATCTTGATCATTTTTGTTTTGATATGTCGACCTGCAACACTGGGGGAAAGAGAGAGCTGCAGAAACACCCACTTTATGAAATATACAAAATTATAAACATGCATTAGAACTCAAGAGATTCACTGGCCTTTATTTAAACAATTAATCATTCTACTGAAAATATGACTTTTACATACTAAATCCCTGCAATGAGCAACATTAACAAGTGTGTTACTCCTTGCTTCTGGTAGAGGAGGTGCTTTGATTCCTCCTGGTATATATTTCAAACTCAGTAATTTGGTGGTATATTGTAGTTCACCTACTCTCCAACTATAACCAATATTCAGTGCTATACCTTTAAGTTTCCTTTCTGGTATTGGAACTATTTGATATTGCTACCAAACAAATATACAGTGCGTTCTTTTTCAACTTGATAAAGCACTCACTGCTTTAGTCTTCAGGACTGTATATTGTGTGAGAGTGTATATATCAATATGTAGATGCATGTCTGTGTCACCACATGTGTGTTTTTGGTACACATACATTGGTATATGGTTTTTCCTACCTTGGAAAGCCACAAAACTAAGAAGCATACCTTGTAATGGGAAAATAGACTTGACTACAACATACCATCAACTTGGGCAAATTGAGTTTTGGAATCTTTGATTTGGCATCTCCTGGAATATTATGTAATTTGCAAGTGAAATTTCCACCCAAATAAAAACCCTTCCCCTTATTTTGCAGCCCTTTCTTTGCCCTCCCCTGTGTTGCAGGTTTGTAATGTTTGAGCACAATTCCTGGGTGAATTTCCTATTTGCCTCTGTGCGTGTTATTTGTGGCAGAGAACTGTGCCTGGTCAGCAGCTCTAGACCTGGAGCCCGTGGACACTAGATGCTGGGCTTCAGTGGAAAGAGAGATCTGCTTAATTTTGCCCCAGGTGAAGGAGTCCAGCGGTTCCTAGCCTGGACTACTGGAAGGTTCCCACATCCTCTTTGTCCCGTTAGTTGAGATGACTTGCAGTAGAAAATGTCCAGTGAGTGTTAAGAACTTACTGAAAGATGTCTTAGTTTTATAGTTTTGCTGTTAGGGAAAAAAGTGAGAATTTTTACTTGTATGTTAAATGTTAAATGAAAAATAAATATTGATTTAATAGTTATATTCTTAGATGCTTAGCAAACCAGAATCCACAGTTAATTTTGAAAACTTTCCCTTAAATTCTATGATTTTGGAACTGTGAAGCTGGGTTGGTAAAAATGTAAGCTCTTTCAAATTTCTAGGTGGCAGAGCCATGAATTATAATCTTGAACAGCTAAACTTGAAATGATCATTTTTGAAATGTGAACTCTTTTGATGTAGCTAATTTAAAGGCACTTTTTAAAAAGCTGCTGCTGACAGTTTAAACAAAGGAGAGCAATGCCAATCTCTGGATAGGTAGCATCTAAATAAATGCCTGTATCCGCTTGCTTGGCTCTTCCAAATGTTTGAAAATATTACAGAGGTTTAACTGTCAAGATTTCATTGAATAGTGTTTTGGAAAACTCAAGTTAACATTTGTAATATAAACATTGCTGAAACTTATGCTAAAATACTTATGCTATACAGTGACAAATATATTCCAGCATTGCCAAGATATTATTGCTTTAGTACCACAGTTCCAAAATCAAGAGACAAATGGGAAGATAGTAGAATTATCAATGCTATTTCTCAATAAAGTAAATTCATCATGAATATAAAAGATTAAGTAGAGTTTATTCATTTTTCCCTTTTGCTTTTTTGATTAAAGCAGGCATTTTAATAGTATACTGATTGGAATATATATATATATATATAAAGATATATATATATATCTTTCCAAAATGCATTATTGGTAAAGTTTTTAAAATTGTCTTTTAAAAATAAAAAAAGGGCAACATTGAGCCCCAATCAGTGAAAATCAATAGCACTTCATTTTTCCTAAATCTACCTTTGAAGTCAAAATCATCTTCTCATCATCTGAATATTTTATTTAGACGCTCTAACCATGTTACAGAAAACAATACCTGCTTTAAGTAAGTTTTTTTTTTTCAATTTCTTCCAATTTGCTTTACTTTTTAGCCCATAATTTCACAGTATTCTCTCTTTGGCAAGGCTCATGCACCTTAAATTTTTTTAAACAAGTAGTAAAGAACTGTTAGAAAATTTCAGAGGAAGATGAAAAGCTGCAGTTCGGATTGGATGGAGGAAATAGGGGTGATCTCAAGCCAAGTAACATTTAATTTTGTTCTTGGTCAGAGAAAATTAATATCTTGGAATGCTCTGGGCTCAGCATGACCACAGTAGTGGCACTTGGTTGTCGTGTCCTGCATCTGGACAAAGACCGATTGTAGTAGATCCTTCTGGAGCTAGGAGTGTTAACTACACCAAGCTTACGGGAAACCAGAATGAGTTTCAGTCTCTTACTCCCCTCATTTTTCTCCTCATAAAATGATGGCAGTAACTCTGTTTCATGTCTGGGTAACCACAAAGATAAACAGAAAAGAATGTGAGCCTTTAACCATTTTAGGAGTTTTTTTTTTGGACGAACGTTTGTAAAATTGAAACAGTTGTTTGTAGAAGGTAAGAATATAAAATATAGCTCTTGAAGAGCAAATGAAATGCCCTTGGCATATTTTGCGTAGCCTATTAACTGATAAGACTTTCACAGGATAGGAGTAAGAAATGAAAGAGAAAAACCGGAGTCCGTAGATTATAGAAAAGTTGACTTGCCTGAATGGGCTCAGGAGGCCTAAGTCACCCTGACTTATTAGCCAATCTAATTAAAATGCAATATTTTTAATTCTGATACCTGATACCACAAAAAGGTGTCATAATAATTATTATAAGTTCATGTCAGCTCTACTTGTTATAAATAGAGGCCATCTGGGGGACAGTGATGTATTCTTTTCCAAATTAGGATAGCAGTTTTTTTTCTGTTTGCATGGAGCCTTGTTACTGAATCAAATTCTTCTCTCTGCATGCTTTTACTTACATAGTTTATTTGCATTTTATTTGCATAGCTCTAGTTAAATTAAAACGAGACATTTCAGCATTAGTTTAACATGCCTGTGTTTTATTTTGTAATGAAAATTCCATCTCCAGTTATTTGACTGTCAATAACTTGTACTCTTTTTCATAATGTTTACAGCATCCGCTCTGACATCTGGGACTACTGCAACAGTAGCCCTGTTGAGAGATGGTATTGAACTGGTTATAGCCAGTGTTGGAGATAGCCAGGCTATTTTGTGTAGAAAAGGAAAACCCGTCAAGCTGACCATTGACCATACTCCAGAAAGAAAAGATGAAAAAGAAAGGTACCACCTCCAACTGATGAAGATTTTTTTTTGTTTTTTATTTTTTGTTTGTTTGTTTGTTTTTTTGTATATTTCTGAAGCTGGAAACGGGGAGAGACAGTCAGACAGATTCCCGCATGCGCCCAACCGGGATCCACCCGGCACACCCACCAGGGGGCAACGCTCTGCCCACCAGGGGGCGATGCTCTGCCCCTCCGGGGCATTGCTCTGCTGCGACCAGAGCCACTCTAGTGCCTGGGGCAGAGGCCAAGGAGCCATCCCCAGCACCCGGGCCGTCTTTGCTCCAATGGAGCCTCGGCTGTGGGAGGGGAAGAGAGAGACAGAGAGGAAGGAGAGGGGGAGGGGTGGAGAAGCAGATGGGCGGTTCTCCTGTGTGCCCTGGCCGGGAATCGAACCCGGGACTTCTGCATGCCAGGCCGACGCTCTACCACTGAGCCAACCGGCCAGGGCCAAGATTTTTTTTTATATCTACTTCATCGAAGTGAAATCTTGCATTTTAAACTGATTTCATGCTTAAGTTTAACCATGCCTGGTTTTCTGGTCTTAATTTTTTCTCGACCAGGATCAAGAAGTATGGTGGTTTTGTAGCTTGGAATAGTTTGGGACAGCCTCATGTGAATGGCAGACTTGCGATGACGAGGAGTCTTGGAGATTTGGATCTTAAGAGCAGTGGTGTGATAGCAGAACCTGAAACAAAGCGGATTAAGGTAAGAGAGACTTGTAAACACTTGATACACATGCAGGTGTAACTCCAGCTATAAGCTTTCTTGGAAGCCTTACATGTAGCCAAAATGACTGTTAAAAAGGAGTAATTAAGGGAAGGATAGACCAACTTCTCAGAGAAAATAAGATACTGCCTTC
Organism: Saccopteryx leptura; assembly: GCF_036850995.1. Taxonomy (NCBI): domain Eukaryota; kingdom Metazoa; phylum Chordata; class Mammalia; order Chiroptera; family Emballonuridae; genus Saccopteryx; species Saccopteryx leptura. The sequence goes on along the minus strand of NC_089507.1, from coordinate 70,190,406 downwards.
CAGGCCTACTCTATGAGGACGTGTTTGGTTTTTGTTTGACCCCACTGAGGAATTCTCCTGGTGGAATGGCTCTCCTGCCCTTCCTCGCCTGCACCTGATCATTTCGCATCACCTCCCCTTGGAAGCTGCCCCTGACTTCCCTTTTCCACCCAGCTAAATAATTGCCTGGGCTCTATTTCTGTGAAATAACATCCTTTGCATGCTACTAATTAATGTCCACATTACCCTACACGTCCCCAAACACATACCCAGTTTTGAGCCAACATGTTTCTCTGCAACTGTCCTACTTTAGAATGTGGCACAGTGTAGAGTAGACTTCCGACGCTGGTAGCAAACATTTGTTAATTAGCAGAATGATTTCAGGTCTTATAGATAGCTCACTTGTATCCATTTTATCTAACAAATACTTATATAGGGTTTATTATGTGCCAGGCTCTGTTCAAAATAGCTATTACTACCCCATGTTCCAGAGAAAACTAATCTAGAGCATATAGAGCTCAACTTCTATGTTTGCCGCGCCGAAAAATAAAGGCAGGTTTCAAACTCAGGAAGCCTGGCTCGGAACAAGTGCTTTCCTCTTGCAGCTTCTGGCATTGGGCCATCTGGCTACTTTCTTTGCGGTGTTACTTTGTAAATGTTAGGTTTGCCCTTGGTGGTTGATGCTAAATGTTACTTTGGCCCTAAATACAGGCCTTCCATTTTCACTCTGTTTGCCTACAAGCTGTAAACAAACAGATAAAACCTTAGAATTATGAAGATTATTCTAAGGCCGAGTGTAGTGTATAACCCTGTGAATTTGGTTCTGATTGTAGATACATCATGCTGACGACAGCTTCCTGGTCCTCACTACAGATGGAATTAACTTCATAGTGAATAGTCGAGAGATTTGTGACTTTGTCAATCAGTGCCATGATCCCAGTGAAGCAGCTCATGCAGTGACTGAACAGGTGACACAGCAGAGCTTCTGCTAGAAAAGTTCCAAAGTGGGGAGGAGAGAAGGACAAATGCAGGTGCAGGTTTTGGCACAGCCGGGAGGGGCCACCACAGGCTTGATTTCTTTAAAATCTTGTTTTTTAGCTCTAGTATTATAATGAATTTTACACTTGAGTACATAATATTTCCAGTTTAAACAATTTTAACAATTCCCCCAAGTAGTCAAGTAAAATTAGTATGCCAAGAAAATGTGCTATGTTTATTTTTTGGTTTTGTACACACCTTGAAATAATAGTAACAGCAATGGTAAATATTATCTCTTACTATGTGTCAGATGCTCTTCCTTTTTATTTTTTATTTTTATTAAGTGAGAGGCAGGGAGGCAGAGAGACAGACTTCTGCATGCACCCTTACTGGGATCCACCTGGCAAGCTCCCTACTAGGGGATGCTCTGCCCATCTGGGGCTGCTGCTCTGTTGCTTGGCAACCGAGCTATTTTAGCACCTAGCAAGGACATGGTGCCATCCTCAGCACCTGGAGCCAACTTGCTTGAACCATTCGAGCCGTGGCTGCAGGAGTGAGAGAGAGAGAAAGAAAGAGAGAGAGAAAGGGGAGGGGGAGGGGTAGAGAAGCAGATGGTCACTTCTTCTATGTGTCCTGACTGGGAATCAAACCTGGGACTTCCACATGTTAGGCCGACTCTCTACCGCAGAGACAACCAGCTAGGTTGTCAGATATTCTTCTGTTGATATATATTTGACTCATATAATCATCACAATAACCCTCTGTAGTTGGAACTAGTATTGTCCCTTTTTCATGGGTGAGGCACAAAGGCTGAGAAGTTAAGTAACTTACTCAAGATCACAAAACAATTAAGCTGGAGAATATTTGTTGTCTTTTGGGCTTCAAACTGACAGCTAATTTGCCAAGTCTAACCACTTGTTTATTAAACTAGATGCTCCAAGTAATCATCCAATACAGGAACACTATAGCACATCATCTTCTGGTTTCTGAGAATGGGTGTGTGAAATAAACAAATACAGAAAGGTGTATGGATATGTTGTATGTTACTGTGCCAGTCAGAGCTGACATGTGGAAAGCTGGATGATACCCAGTAGAGAAAATATAAAATTTCCATGTGTCAGTTAATACTCTGTTTGGATAGACAGCTTTTTAAGTTAGAGCCATCACTGATCTTTAGAGGCATGGTTTAATTCAATAACTATTTTTGCATTTCCTGATTTTTACATTTTCAATTCTGGAGCTAAACTGGGTCCAAACTTTTCTTTTTAGAGTTTAGGGTGAAAGAGAGTTTATTAGCGGAGCAGCGGGACAGAGAGGAGGTCACTCCACAGGCAGAGCAGCATGGCCCAAACTTTTAAGTACTAATATTTGCAATTAGACATAAGACATTACTTAAAAACCATTATATTCTTGAAAATAAATGAGTAAGCATGGCCCATTGATATATCATGAATGTTGGTACAATGTAGGCACTCAATAAATACTTATTATTCACCTGCTTACTCTGTGTGCTCACGAGATTAAGGAAATGGGCTCAGTTCCACTGATAATCACTTCTCTCCTAATTTCAACTTCTTATCTTGAGATAATGTGTTCTCATTCATGAGGGCTATGATATTTATGACTGCATAGCATTCCATTATATTTGTATACCATATTCATTTAACAGTTCCCCAGTCAGCAAAGTTAGTTTATATTCACTTTCCCCTATGATAGGGGAACACTATAATAAACATTTCTTTTATCTATTTGTGCATATCTATCTTCTTCAGGTATTGTTTTCTTATGTTAAAGTCTTAAAAATAAAATTCCTAGGTAAAAGAACACTCAGTATTCTAAAGCTTTTAATGTTTGTCAAATTGCCCTCTAGAAATATGATTGCAATTTACATGTCCTAGCATATTTTATAGCTTATATATCGCATCTGTATACAGCTTATTTTTTTCATTATCTTATAGGCATGTTTGTCTTTTTCGTGGCTATTGTAAGGACTTGCTTTATATTAATTATATTAGTACTTTGATATCGCAAATTTTTTCTTTCTTTCAAGTTATTTGTAAAAACTTTTTTATTTTTTGAAGTTTTTTTTATCAGATATTTTGATCAACCCTTTCCTTTACAGTTTCAGTCTGAGGCTGTGAGATAATATTTTTTTGTAATTGAATTTATTGTGGTGACGTTGGTTAACAAAATTATATAGGTTTTAGGTGCTCAGTTCTACAACGCATATTCTCTATACCATATTGTGTATTCAACCTCCCCAAGCTGGGAGGTCTTTTGAAATACATTTGCTATTAAATATAATCCCAAGTACTTCTTACAATGCTAACTCTCTCATTGGCTGCTTGAAGTAGTTCCTGAAATTGATTTATACTTCTCCTGTAGGAAATATATGCCACTTTTCCATTTTGTGGGGAGTGTAATAAACTTTCTGATAGTTATATCTTTATACACATTCACTTCCTTAGGTTATAATTTCTTTAGGCTAAATTACTAGAAGCAGAATTGCTAGGTAGGGACTAATATCTTGTGAATCTTTACCTTGTGTTAGTCCCTATGCTAAATACTTTATAGCTATTTTCTTCTTCAGGAGCTGCGTATCTTATACTTTAGCCCACCAGTGAGTGTTTCTATTGCCAAAATTGCTGTGGTAGAATATAGTTAATATGGTTGTTTTACTCTTGTATTATTCTATGTGCAATAGAGTAGACTGAGCATTGATACATGGTGAAAGAATCACAAACCACTGTGCTGTGACATAATTGGGTTAGTAACTGTGTTAAATGAGTTTGACTTTCCAGAGGAAGGATGACTTCTCTTTGTACAGACTCTGATTTCCGTGTTTTTCTCTTTCTTCCTGCCAAACCTTGCAGGCAATACAATTTGGTGCTGAAGATAACAGTACTATAATAGTAGTACCTTTTGGTGCTTGGGGAAAATACAAGAACTCCGAAATCAACTTCTCCTTCAGCAGAAGCTTTGCCTCCAGTGGACGATGGGCCTGACTGCTTGCTGGGAATGAGTTTCTGTGCAACAGACTTTCACTAATTATATCAAGAAACTGATTGGATCAAAAAGTCTTCTGTACCAGAGTGACCCTGTGACTCACTAGATCAGTACACAAGCCAGTGTAAACTTAGTGACCATTTCCATAGTCGTTTTTCAGAAATACCCATCATTTTATGTTCACCTGTACATACTCACTTTAACTGTATGTGTAATTCAGCTACTGTGAGTCTCTAAGTGAGCCTATGAAAAGTGGTTTTGATAAACTTGCTGAGTATTGAATTTCTAATTTTAAAAACTCTTAGGCAGCTATTAATTTCTTTTGATTACTTTTGTGTATCCATTTGAACAGGTTCTTGTCTTCAGGTTCTTTAAAAGTAGTCTGTATTTTGACAGCTACTCAATGTGTCATCAGCAAGTGTTTTAATTTTTAATAACTGTACCAAGCAGTTGGTGTGAAAATGAGTTCCCTGTTACTATATTTTGTATTCTAGTCCATTTAATTGGTAAATATAACATTGAAAAAGGAATTAATTCAGCTATTAGGACTGCTAAAGTATATACCTATTTATAAATAGTGTACTTGTATATTTCAACTGTGTCACCAGGTTCCCCCTCTCCCCCAATTCATTCCTATTCAGTAGCTAAGAATACGGTGGAGATGTGACTATTTCTTCATATCAGAAAAGAATGCACAGGCTGAGTCCTTTGGTCAAAGCTATACAAAGTTAAGTATCAGTGGTATCAAGTATCTTGTACGAAGTTTCATTTGTTGTCTCTAACTTTTGTATATAGTGTATTTATATCACTTTTTGTATAGAGTAAGCAAGTTGGATAATTTGCCACTAATAATACCAGATTGACTGATACTGCTAGGTATAGCTTGAGGTTTATGTCTCCTTTTTGCTTATTTCTAAGCCTCATAAGAAAGATAAATCTAAAACATCAAAACAGTCTATATTTCAGCTTGCTATGTACTTTAGGAGTATAAAACTATACTCCTTTATTTGCATGTAAGCTTGCTTTTAAAATGTGAATCTCCAAATGTGTGTTTGGAATTATACCTGCAGCTTATTTCTGCAGACAGTGTAAATTTGTTATATGTGAGTGTATGTACATATGTATATTTTGGAGTAACATACAATTTAAAGGGAACAATCCTGCATAACTCCTTTAATAGTTAGCTTTAAATTATTGATATGTTTATACCTAGGGACTCTTGACAAACGGAGGGCAGTTTTACAGTGGAGAACTGATGGTTATTAGCAGATGAAGAAACGTTAAAAATGTCTGTAGGAGATAGTTTATGGTGGGTAACTCAGGAAGACCTAGGAACAAAACCAGCATGTTAAAGTTATATTGTCACATGGTAATTTGCATATAAAATAAAACATTAGAAAAATATTGGGTGTTATGAATGACATGGAGTTTTATTGTAGAAACAAAAATAAAACACCCGCTTTTTTTCTGATCACACCTTCAACTAATTCTCTTTTGTTTTGAACCCTATAAAACAATAAACAAACAAAAAAAGAAAAACTGAAAAGATAAATTTGGTATAGTATATATCTTAAACTCTCAGTTTTCAGGGTTGACTTTTTTTCTTAAGTTTTATTTAAAGGTTTGTTAGAAAAGGGCCCAAGATTTATGCTCACGTTTTCTCAGCTTTTTGAGAATGGAAGAAAATAAATCTGGAGTTTTCCAGCTTATATTAATCAGGAGTTGCTTTTTGGGAAGAAAACAGTAAAGTAATGCTACAATTTTTAAAAAGAAATCTTGTTAAAAGAAAGAAGAATATGACAGGGTAGAATATAGTCTCCTACTTGTCTGAGAAGTGAGGGTGCAAAGGCAGGAAAGCTGGAAAACGCTCTTTCTGAGTCAGGTTCTGGAACATAAACACGGAAGCTACATTTTGGAATATGAAGGATTTCCACACTAACAAGGAAACAAAAACTCTGAAGCACAAAATGATATTTAAAAATGTAAGTTTTATTTTGTTTTGAATTCTTCACTTTGCTATCCCCCTTTTACTTTAAAAACTAAGGGTGGGAGTGATGTTATCAAGTTCAGAGGTCTAACAGTCACTGATGCATTGAGGTGGATTGCCAGGTTTGACAAAGAGAAATTTGTAGGGTGTGTAGGTATTGATCTTTGCTCTGCTTCACTTCAAAAGCTTTTAAAACCTGTCACCAGTTAACTTTGACTAAGGTATAAAACATACTTGTGTTTGTTTTTCAAACCACAGTGATGAAGAATAATTTGCAGATTACTATGATCCATAAAAGATAAGCATGCACATATCAGGCTTCTAAGTCTACTATTGAGAATTATGCAAATGGTAGTGAATAAAAGGACTTTTATAAGTTTTTTGTTTTTTTCTTTTTTTTAGTTGTAACTAAATTTGCCATGTGGCTATCACTGTGTGGGTTTAGGTTATGGTATAAATTATATTAATGTAATTAAATTGAAATCAATTGTATTTGTTTGTCTTTCATTTATATGTAGTATATAAGTCATCTTTCTAAAATGTGTTGCCAAACTTTATTTGCCAATGTTTATTTGGCAAAATTTTCACTCTTTTTTTTTTAAAACTTTTTAGTGGAGTAGGGGATAGGGACAGGGACAGTCAGGGACAGACAAAAAGGGAAAGAGATGAAAGCATCAACTCGTCATTGTAGCACTTTAATTGTTCATTGATTGCTTTCTCATATGTGCCTTGACAGGAGTTTGAGCCTGTGACCCTGTGCTCAAGCCAGCAACCTTGGGCTTCAGGCCACAACCTTTGGGCTCAAGCCAGCGACCATGGGGTCATGTCTATGATCCCATGCTTAAGCTGGTGACCCCATGCTCAAGCTGGATGAGTCTGCGCTCAAGCCGGTGACCTCGGGGTTTTAAACCTGGGTCCTCAGCATCCCAGGTTGATGCTCTATCCATTGTGCCACTGCCTGGTCAGGCCAAAATTATCTTGAAATTATAATTTTTCATGAGTTAACTACCTTATACATTCAAAAGTAAATGCTGTCATGCTTTCCATGAGCTGTTAATTTGTTCAGATCTTTGTGTTTAAGTGCTTCAAAATCTAATGCACATTTTTCCTGGAAAAATATAGTTTGAAGGGATCAGTTTTGAATCTCTGTACTCTATGATGTGAACTTTTCTCAAATTCCCATCTTTTTTTAAAAAAGATTTTTTTTTTTTTTTTTTGCATTTTTCCGAAGCTGGAAACGGGAAGGCAGTCAGACAGACTCCTGCATGCACCCGACCAGGATCCACCCGGCATGCCCACCAGTGGGCGATGCTCTGCCCCTCTGGGGCATTGCTCTGTTGCATCCAGAGCCATTCCAGCGCCTGGGGCAGAGGCCACAGAGCCATCCCCAGCGCCAGGGCCATCTTTGCTCCAATGGAGCCTCTGCTGCGGGAGGGGAAGAGAGAGACAGAGAGGAAGGAGAGGGGGAAGGGTGGAGAAGCAAATGGGCGCTTCTCCTGTGTGCCCTGGCCGGGAATCGAACCCGGGACTCCTGCACGCCAGGCTGATGCTCTACCACTGAAACAACTGGCCAGAGCTTAAAAAAGATTTCTTAGTTTGAAGGATTGCTAGCATATAATCTAAATAGAAAGTATTTTTTCAAAGTGGAATTTGATTTTTTTTTTTTTAGAATCTTGGCAGAGAATAAATAGACCTATGCTAACTCTTAAATATTAGACAGGACGTTTAGTTTCCTTTCTAAGAATGGACTTAATTCCAGGGTAACATGACAGTAAAATAATGACCCCTGTCTGGGGCCAATGCTGAAATCAACTGAGCTATTTTTAGCACCTGAGGCTGACATGCTGGAACCAACTGAGCTATCCTAAGTTCCCGGGGCCAATGCTTGAACCAATTGAGGCACTGGCTGTGAGAGGGGAAAAGAGAGAAGGGGGAGAGGAAGGGGGAGAGAAGCAGATGGCCGCTTCTCATGTGTGCTCTGACCAGGGATCGAACCCAGGACATCTGCACACCAGGCCAACACTCTATCCACTGGGCCAACTGGCCAGGGCCTAGCACCTCAATTTTTCACATGTCTGAAGAGTGATAAGACATTTTTGGTTGGGATACATTTTATTTATTAGGTTCACTTATCTGGATGATTTAAGCATAAATAAAAGGCCAAATTGTGATGACCTACCTGTTGCATTTGGTATCTAGAATGATAATACTTGACTCTTGCAACTGTCATAGGTTGTTAGATTGTTGAAATGGTCCATTGATGGTCAGTCATATTGAGTGTTCTGAGCTGTGAAATCATGTCGTTTTTCCACCTTCAAAAATGACTCATCTGCCGTTGGCTTCCAGTACATAATGTAGCAGCTTGGTATATCCAAAATTAAGGTAATTTCTGCCAAAGTGCTCTGGTACACATTTGTTTTATAATTTACCAAAGTACTACTTGGGTTTATAGCACTTCCTATATAGCGAGCTGATTTGATTGCTGCTTTGATCATTGTTTGTTTTAAATGTATGTATTGAATAACTGAACAGACTAACATCATATCTCAATGTACAAAACACCATTTTAATAAAGTACATGCATTAAACACTTAATCCAACTGTGTTTATTTTGCATCCAGACTTACCAACATTTATTATGTGACCCTGTGAACACTGATTCTTTTTTTTTTTTTTTTTTGTATTTTTCTGAAGCTGGAAATGGGGAGAGACAATCCGACAGACTCCCGCGTGCGCCCGACCGGGATCCACCCGGCACGCCCACCAGGGGCGACGCTCTGCCCACCAGGGGGCGATGCTCTGCTCCTCCGGGGCATCGCTCTGTTGCGACCAGAGCCACTCTAGTGCCTGGGGCAGAGGCCAAGGAGCCATCCCCAGCGCCCGGGCCATCTTTGCTCCAATGGAGCCTTGGCTGCGGGAGGGGAAGAGAGAGACAGAGATGAAGGAGAGGGGGAGGGGTGGAGAAGCAGATGGGCGCTTCTCCTGTGTGCCCTGGCCGGGAATCGAACCGGGACTTCTGCATGCCAGGCTGACGCTCTACCACTGAACCAACCGGCCAGAGCGTGAACACTGATTTAAAGAGTCAATGAATAGTTGGAAATTTCTTTTAGTAGCCACATTCTGGCTGTTTGCAAAATTAATGCAAAGAATCTTTGAAAAAAGTACATTATCTATTAAAATCTTTTTGATTTAATCTAAAGCAAAACTTGTCTCTTTCATTTTCCTCTTCCAAAATATTTGTTGGTACATCAGAGGAAAATAGTCATGATGATTTCTACCTTATTGCGCCAATATCATACGTAATGGTGAAAAATTGAAAGCTTTTTCGTTAATATCAGGAATAAGACAAGGATGTCCACTCTCACCACTTTTACTCAACAGAGTACTGTAAGTCCTAACCAGAGCAATCAGGCAAGAGGAAAGGATTAAAGGCATCCAAATTGGGAATGAAGTAGAAGTGTCAGTTTTTGCAGTTGACATGATTTTTATGTAGAACACCCTTAAGACTTTAGCAAAATCTGTTAGAAACAATAAAACAAATACAATAAAGTTGCAAGACACAAAATCAATGTACAAAAATTCACTGCATTCCTATAACAATGAAATTTCAGAAAAAGAAATGAACAAAACAATTCCTTCACAACAAAAAGAATAAAATACAAAGGAATAAACATTTTTTTTTTTTTGTATTTTTCTGAAGCTGGAAACGGGGAGAGACAGTCAGACAGACTCCCGCATGCGCCCGACCGGGATCCACCTGGCACGCCCACCAGGGGCGACGCTCTGCCCACCAGGGGGCGGTGCTCTGCCCCTCCGGGGCGTTGCTCTGTTGCGACCAGAGCCACTCTAGCACCTGGGGCAGAGGCCAAGGAGCCATCCCCAGCGCCCCGGCCATCTTTGCTCCAATGGAGCCTTGGCTGCAGGAGGGGAAGAGAGAGACAGAGATGAAGGAGAGGAGGAGGGGTGGAGAAGCAGATGGGCGCTTCTCCTGTGTGCCCTGGCCGGGAATCGAACCCGGGTCCCCCGCACGCCAGGCCGATGCTCTACCGCTGAGCCAACCGGCCAGGGCCCAAAGGAATAAACTTAATAAAGAATGTGAAAGACCTACATACTGAAAACTACAAAGCATTATTAAAAGAGAAAAAAATACAATGAAATTAAAAAAAAGAAATGGGCAGATTTTTTGTTTGTGGGTTGGAAGAATCAAAGTAAAAATGCTCATATTACCCAAATGTACAGATTTAATGCAATTTCCATCAAAATCTCAATGACATTTTTAAGAAATAGAACAACAAAATCATCAGATTTGTATGGAACAAGAAAAGACCCTGAATAGCCAAAGCAAACCTGAGAAAAAAGAATGATGAAGCTGAATGTATCACACTACTGATCTTCAAATTATACTACAAAGTTATGATAATCAAAAGAGCATAGTATTGGCAAAAACAAAACAAAACAAAAAACAGACATGTAGACTAATTGAACAGAATTTAGAGCCCAGAAATAAAGTCACATGTACACGGGCCAATAATTTTCAACAATGGAGCCAAAAACATATGAAAAAAAGAAAGCCTCTTCAATAAATGGTGCTGGGAAAATTGGAAAGCCACATGCAAAGAGTAAAACTAGACTGCTGTTTATATCCATATACAAAAATTAACTCAAAAATGGATGAAAGACCAAAATATAAGGCCAGAAACGATAAATTACATATAAGAAAACATAGGTACTAAACTTACGGATGTTAGTCTTAAAGACAATTTTTTGAATTCGACCCCAGGGCTAATCCACTTACCTTGATGAATATCAGTGGCTCCCACTGATACCCCTTTCTTCCTTCATGTCTGTAATTTGTCTTCTCTGACTCTATAGCTTCCCAACTGTCTTCCCTGCATTCAGGGTCTTCCTTGTCCATTCTCTACATCCCCATGACTGCATGCCAATTTTTGCCTTCTGTCAATCTCAGCTCCTAAATAAATTAAAACTCTTTGCATAAAAGATTGTTACTCTGTGGTCCATTTCCTGCCACTTGAGCATTTCTTCCACTTCAACCTTCTTTCTTAAGCTTTATCCCAGTGTGTGTACATTTTCTCTCTCCCTGTAACACATCTCCCTACGTGTTTCTCTGGTTAATGTCAAAATTCAGATGTCATGTCCTCTGAGATGTTTGTTCTGAGACTCTGCCAGCCTGGATTAAGTCTTCCTTCTATTTATTCCTATGACATCCAATACTTACTTCTAATACTTACTGCCCTATGTCATAATTCTTTGTTTCCTTCCCTTTACCTTTAGATTGTAAATTCCTTGAAAGCAGGGACTAGGTCCTTTTTCTATATAATTCTAACAGCACAGGGCCTGGCACATAATAGGCATTCAAAAAAGTTGGGAATGCATGAATGACATACTTAGAATAAAGAACAGTTATCTCATTCCTGAGACTTATTTTAAAACTTAAGAGTACACCCCCCCCTAAAGAGATGAATTATAGAAAGAATACAAATTACTGTGTTACTAAGAGACTAAGAGTAAACCTATTATAAATCCATCTCCAGGAGAGTTCCATGGCCATGAAAAAGATGGAAAAGACCACTTGCATATTCATAAACAAATATTATTGCAAGCTTTCTTCAGTTTATTCTCCTGTAAGCCCATTTACCTCTCCTAAAGAAAGTTACTTGTTCTCCCTCGTCAGTCCACTCTTTCTCCACTTCCTTCTCTTCCCTACTAAGTTAGGTAGATATGACTCAAACTTGAACCATTTAGCTTCTAGCTACCTCCATGAGAATAAACCTTTTTTTTTTTCCTGTTAATTTGTCAGTTTAATTCACAGGTCCCCAGGAACTACAGGAGGTTTTCAGGTTATGACATTCTCTACATATGATGTTTTGAGTTTATGATGCTCACTCCCATAAAAACTTAAAAAAATTGAGATCTGAGTTTTTCAGCTTATGCTGTTAGTGTTGTAATTCTTTTTACATTCAGTTTTTTGCCATTTTTTTCTGTTACTACAGTACAATGTACAGAACAGTATATTTATGTCCTTTCCTTTTTCTGTGGCTTAGTTGTGTTTTTATGTTTTAGATTATGTTTTTACAACTGTGTTAGGATAGGTTAGTGACTTAAACTAGGGTATATTTTGACTGACACCAAAATTCGGGTTATATCACTGTCGTAGGAACAGAACCGTGTCGTAACCCGAGGACCCTCTCTCTGTATACCTAAGAGGGTAGAGCAAAATTTTTTCTCTCCCCAGACAGTTCATATGCTATGTATCAATATAGACTATAAACTTGTAGATTTTTATGATTATGGTCTCATATACCACAGTTTTATATCATACTCATCTCCTGTGGGATACATGAACTGATTAATTGTTTTTAATTTTTTATTATTTTTAAATCTCTTCTTCCTGCATGCCATTCCATTTGCCTTCTTCGCAACAAAAGATATATACAAACATAGAAATACATGATTATGTAAATATATAAAACTTCTTGTATTTGTCGTCTAGATCTTCAAAAGAAAAACCAGGCAATGATTCCTGCCTGTGAATCTCTCTTCTCTATGGAGCTAATCTAGGCGCCAGTCATAAACTTTACTGTTCTTTGATTTCTCAGACTCTAAATGTTAATAAATAGCCACACAATCCTTCAAGGCAATAAAGAGAGCTAAGGCTGGTCTGCCCAATAGAAGTGCTTGCTTTGATTTGAACTTTGCTCTCCTAGAGCTTCTTGTGTCACCATTTCAGTACATAAGAAGTGTGAAGAGTCAGCAAGGAAGATTGTCATAGTTACTAATTTTCGGCTGCTGTATTTGGCATTTAAAATTCAGAAGCAGCCACTGAAGCAAATTCTGCACTTCAAAGTTCTACCACAAGTGTGATTTTTATCTGGAGTAAAATTTCTAGGCTCAGTTTATATTATCATTTGGTTTATAAAGCTGATTATAATGCCTTGATTAAATAATTACTATATGAACAGCACCATACTCTTGGACTACAAAAGCCTAACATGTGGCCCTTCACTCTGAGAAATTTATAATATAATCGGCAAAATGAGAAGCTCAAACTACAAGTACTGAGGAGCTTAAAAATAATTACTGTGAATCTTGACAATAAAGACATGGAACATAGAGTTTTTTACTCTTATTAAACAATAACTAAGACTTTGAGTTTCTTCTAAGCCTTAAAGAAATTTTGGAGCAGTTTTTCCATAACCTGAAATTTAAGGGTAGATTATTACAAATTTGTATGGATTCATTCTAGAGAATTCTGAAGACTATTATAAATCAACACAGGCTGGAGAAACAAAACAAATTTGGGGTGCTAAGAAAGGCCCTTCCATAATTTTCAAGTGGTTAAGAAATGCTCTCTGTTACTGTCTCTCAGAGCACTGAGGCATGCTTAAAACCAGGGGGGAAATAAGACTGAAAAAAAAATTTGCCTGAGCCACTAGGGTACAGATAATGCCCCTCCTTTCAGAAAGATTACAGTCTATGGAAGGACACATTGTAAATAAACGTTCGTGAAAATACGTCTTCCCTACTTCTCCACCTTGTTAATTTTTTTTTATTCATTTTTTTTAGAGGTGGGGGGAGAGAGAGAGAGAGAGAGAGAGAGAAGGAGGGGAGGAGCAGGAAGTTTCAACTCCCATATGTGCCTTGACTGGGCAAGCCCAGGGTTTTGAACCGGCGACCTCAGTATATCAGGTCGATGCTTTTATCCACTGCGCCACCACAGGTCAGCCACCTTGTTAATTTGGGTGGCTTTCTCCCCACTTTCATGCTACTGAATTTGATAAAAGTCACCTCTGACTGAAGGACTTTACTGCTCTTTGAAGCAGAGGATGAAGCTGCTATTTATTTTATTTTATTTTTATTGATTTTAATTTATTGTGTTTACATAGATTCTAGTGTTGCCCTGAATACATCCCCCATTCCCCATACTTCCCTCAACATCTCTTTTACGCCCGCTCCATAGCGCCCTCCCCCCTTCCCTTCAGGTTTATCCCATCCTATCATCCCCTTTCCCTCTGTTCTTTTTTCCTCTGGTTCCTTTGATCTCTCCTCTGTCTCAATTCTGTTCCTCAGTTCACATTGTTCATTGGATTCCTCAAATGGGTGAGGTGATATGATATTTTTCTTTTTCTGCCTGACTTATTTCACTTAACATAATAGTTTCCATGTCCATCCATGTTGTCGCAAAAGGTAAGATTTCCTTCTTTTTCATGGCCCAATAGTATTCCATTGTATATATGTACCAAGCTTTTTAATTCACTCGTCCACTGACGAACACTTGGCTGTTTCCAGATCTTCACTATTGTGAACAATGCTGCCATAAACATGGAGGTGCTTTTCTCCTTTTGAAACAGTGCTATGGTGTTCTTGGGGTATATTCCTAAAAGTGGGATAGCTGGGTCAAAAGGCAGTTTGATTTTTAATTTTTTGAGGAATCTTCATACTGTTTTCCACAGTGGCTGCACCAGTCTGCATTCCCACCAGCAGTGCAGGAGGGTTCCCTTTTCTCCACATCCTTGCCAGCACTTATTCTGTGTTCTTTTTTTTTTTTTTAATTTTTATTTATTTATTTATTTTTTACAGAGACAGAGAGTGAGTCAAAGAGAGGGATAGACAGGGACAGACAGACAGGAACGGAGAGAGACGAGAAGCATCAATCACTAGTTTTTCGTTGCGACACCTTAGTTGTTCATTGATTGCTTCCCCATATGTGCCCTGACCGCGGGCCTTCAGCAGACCGAGCAACCCCTCGCTGGAGCCAGCGACCTTGAGTTCAAGCTGGTGGGCTTTTCCTCAAACCAGATGAGCCCGCACTCAAGCTGGCAACCTCGGAGTCTCAAACTCGGGTCCTCTGCATCCCAGTCTGACGCTCCATCCACTGCACCACCGCCTGGTCAGGCTATTCTGTGTTCTTTTGTTGATGAGCACCGTTCTGACTGGTGTGAGGTGATATCTCATCGTGGTTTTAATTTCCATTTCTTTAATAATTAGTGATGTTGAACATTTTTTCATATGCCTATTGGCCATCTGTATGTTCTTTTTGGAGAAGTGTCTATTCATTTCTTTTGCCCATTTTTTGATTGGATTGTTTATCTTCCTGATGTTGAGTTTTACAAGTTCTTTATAAATTTTGGTTATTAACCCCTTATCAGACGTATTGTCAAATATGTTCTCCCATCATGTAGTTTGTCTTTTTATTCTGTTCCTTTTGTCTTTAGCTGTGCAAAAGCTATTTAGTTTGATATAGTCCCATTTATTTATCCTGTCTTTTATTTCACTTGCCCGTGGAGATAAATCGGCAAATATATTGCTGCGAGAGATGTCAGAGAGCTTACTGCCTATGTTTTCTTCTAAGATGCTTATGGTTTTACGGCTTACATTTAAGTCTTTTATCCATTTTGAGTTTATTTTTGTGAATGGTGTAAGTTGGTGGTCTAGTTTCATTTTGTTGCAGGTAGATGTCCAATTTTCCCAACACCATTTGTTGAAGAGGCTGTCTTTACTCCATTGTATGCTCTTACCTCCTTTGTCAAATATCAGTTGTCCATAGGGCTGTGGGTTTATTTCTGGGTTCTCTGTTCTGTTCCATTGATCTATGTGCCTGTTTTTATGCCAGTACCAGGCTGTTTTGAGTACAATGGACTTGTAGTATAACTTGATATCAGGAAGTGTGATACCTCCCACTTTATTCTTCCTTTTCAAGATTGCTGAGGCTAGTCATGTTTTTTTTTTGGTTCCATATGAATTTTTGGAATATGTGTTCTATATCTTTGAAGTATGTCATTGGTATTTTAATTGGTACTGCGTTGAATTTATAAATTGTTTTGAGTAATATAAACATTTTAATGATGTTTATTCTTCTTAAACATGAGCACAGTATATGCTTCCACTTGTTTGTATCTTTCTTGATTTTTTTATCAATGTTTTATAATTTTCCTAGTACAAGTCTTTAATCTCCCTGGTTAAATTTATTCCTAGGTACTTTATTTTTTTGGTTGCAATAGTGAAGGGGATTGTTTCCTTAATTTCTCTTTCTGACAGTTCATTGTTGGTGTATAAAATGCCTCTGATTTCTAAGCATTAATTTTATATCCTGCCACCTTGCTGAATTCATTTATCAGGTCCAGTAGTTTTTTGACTGAGACTTTAGGGTTTTCTATATACAATATCATATCATCTGCAAATAATGATAGTTTTACTTCTTCTTTTCCAATTTGGATGCCTTTTATTTCTTCTTTTTGTCTGATTGCTGTGGCTAGGACTTCCAGGACTATGTTGAATAAGAGAGTGAAAAGGGGCACCCCTGCTTTGTTCCTGATCTTAAGGGGATTGCTTTTAATTTTTGCCCATTGAGTATGATGTTGGCTGTGGGTTTGTCATAGATGTCCTTTATCATATTCAGGTATGTTCCCTGTATTCCCACTTTGCTGAGAGTTTTGATCATGATGCTTTTTCTGCATCTATTGAAATTATCATGTGGTTTTTCTCTTTCCTTTTGTTTATGTTATGAATCACATTGATTGATTTGCAAGTATTGTACCAGCCTTGCCTCCCCAAAATAAACCTCACTTGATCATGGTGTATGATTTTTTTCATATATTGCTGGATCTGGTTTGCTAATATTTTGTTGAGGATTTTAGCATCTAAATTCATCAGGTTATTCATCTATAATTTTCTTTCTTTGTGTTGTGTTTGCCTGGTTTTGGAATCAGAATTATGCTCACCTCATAAAAGGAGCTAGGAAGTTTTCCTTCCTCTTGAATTTTTTGAAATAGCTTGAGAAGGATAGGAGTTAGTTCTTCTTTGAATGTTTGGTAGAATTCACTTGTGAAGCCATCAGGCCCTGGGCTTTTGTTTGTTGGAAGTTTTTTGATAACTGTTTCAATCTCATTTGTTGTAATTGGTCTGTTTAGGTTTTCTGATTCTTCCAGATTGATTTTTAAAAGATTATATGCTTCAAGGAATTTGTTCGTTTCATCCAGATTGTCTAATTTTTTGGCATACAGTTCCTCATAGTATTTTCTTACAATCCTTTGTATTTCTGTTGTGTCAGTTGTTATTTCTCCACTTCATTTCTAATTTTATTTATTTGAGTCCTCTTTCTTTTTTTCTTGGTGAGTCTGGGTAAAGGTTCATCTATCTTGTTTACCTTTTCAAACAACCAGCTCCTTGTTTCATTGATCCTCTGTATTGTTTCTTTAGCCTCTATGTCATTTATTTCTGCTCTGATCTTTATTATTTTCTTCCTTCTACTACCTCTGGGCTTTACTTGCTGTTCTTTTTCTAGTTCTTTTAGATGCCGGGTTAAGTTGTTTATTTAAGCTTTTTCTAGCTTCTTAAGGTATGCCTGTAATGCTATGAACTTCCCTCTCAGCAATCTAACAGGAAGATATAACCATTATAAATATCCACACACCTAACATAGGTGTGCTACTTTTGCTGTGTCCCATAAATTTTGAGTTGTTGTATGCTCATTAGCATTTGTTTCTAGGAATTTTTTTATTTCTTCTCTGATCTCATTGTTAACTCATTTGTTATTTAATAATGTGCTATTTAGTTTCCAACTGTTTGAGTATTTTTGAGTTTTTCTGTTGTGGTTGATTTCTAGTTTTATGCCATCGTAATCAGAGAAAATTTCAATCTTCTTAAATTTGTTGAGACCGCTTTTGTGCCCTAACATGTGGTCTATCCTTGAGAATATATCATGTGCACTTGAAAAGAATATATATTCTGCTGCTTTAGGGTGAAAGGTTCTGAAGATATCTATTAAATCCAGTTGATCTAGTATGTCCTTTAAGTCTGCTGTTTCTTTGTTAATTTTCTTTCTTGAAGATCTATCTAGTGATGTTAGTGGGGTATTGAAATCCCCTACTATTATAGTATTGCTGTTGATCTTGCCCTTTATATCCATCAAAGTCTGCTTTATATATTTAGATGTTCCTATGTTAGGTGTGTAGATATTTATAATGGTTATATCTTCCTGTTGGATTGCTCCTTTTATCATTATGTAGTGACCTTCTTTATCTCTTATTATAGCCTTTGTTTTAAAGTCCATTTTGTCTGATACAAGTATTGCTACCCCAGTTTTTTTTTTTCATTTCCATTTGCATGAAATATTTTTTTCTATCATTTTACCTTCAGTCTATGTGCATTTTTTGTTTTCAGGTGTGTCTCTTGTAGACAGCATGTGTATGGGTCTTGTTTTCTTATCCACGCAGCTACCCTATGTCTTTTGACTGTATCATTTAATCCATTTACATTTAAGGTTATTATTGATATGTGGTTGTTTCTTGCCATTTTATTCTTTAAAGCTTTATTCCTCTTTTGCTATATTCTTTTCCCTGACCATCTATTGTTCTAAGATCTTTGAGCATCTTAACAATCATTATTTTAAACTTTGCATCTGGTAATTTGGTTATATCTGACTCATTCAAGTCCTTTTCTGGGGATTTCTCTTCATTAATTTGGGTTGCATTTCTCTGCCTGCCTGTTTTTCAGGGGTCCCCAAACTTTTTACACAGGGGGCCAGTTCATAGTCCCTCAGACCGTTGGAAGGCTGGACTATAAAAAACACTATGAACAAATCCCTATGTACACTGCACATATCTTATTTTAAAGTAAAAAAAAAAAACAAAAAAAAAAAAATAAAAACAGGAACAAATACAATATTTACAATAAATAACAAGTAAATTTAAATCAACAAACTGACCAGTATTTCAGTGGGAACTAAAAATAAGACAGCCCCCGTCTTTTGGGGGTAAAAGTAACATAAGACAGGGCTTTATAATAGGGGAAACATGGTGTGTAGTAATGTGGGGGAAGACTTTTGGGCAAAGGGAGGTTATAGGGGCCATTATGTTGTTGTACATTTGGAAGAGTATGCAGGTCATTGCACTGTGTAGTAATGGTTATAGTGCTTTGCCTTTCTTCCTATGTCTGCTGTTATTTCACACTGCTTCTGGTGATGTGGGGCACTGCAGCCGCAGACTGGATGTGCATCATATGACGTGCTTCCGGAGTCGTGAGGCGTTTGTCCCCTGTCACTGGAAGTAGTACTGTACGTGAGCAAAGCCGGGCTTTGCAGCACTGCCACATACAGTACTCCAGGAGCACAGGATGTGGATGCATCCTGTGCTCTTCTCACTGACTACCAATGAAAGAGGTACCCCTTCTGAAGTGCAGTGGGGTGGATAAATGGCCTCAGGGGGCCGCATGTAGCCCACAGGCTGTAGTTTGGGGACCTCTGCTGTTTTGTCTGTGTATAAGAAGGGTGTGGCCTCTGTGTTCCGTAGGTGTGGTCTGTCTGCAGGCCTGCCACCCTCTCTGCTGCTGCCTCTGGCTTTCAGGTATGGGCGTTGCCAGCTGCGGCTGTTGCTGAGGTTTCTGCCTCTCCTCCACTGGAGGAGTCTGTTCACATGCTGCAATCTACAAGCCTCCACGACCAGGGCCTTCGCCCCGCCCCCACTGGTGGGGCTGCCCACCGTGCCTGGGGCTGCAAGCCCCAGCTCCACGGGCTGGGCGGGACTGCGCACCTGTGCTCAGCCACCGGTTTCTGCCTCTTCTCCAGCTTTTGCCCCGCCCCCATGGGCGGAGTTGCAAGTTCCGGCTCCGCGGAGGAGCAGAGCTGTGCTGTTGAGTCAGGCCTGCAGGCTGGGTGGAGCTGTGTGCCTGCGCTTAGCGGTGGGTCTCTGCAGTTCTCAGCAGTTCTCAGGCTTTGATCTTTCCCCTGCGGCGGGATTGCAGGCAGTCCTGCAGCCCGCCGGACTGCTTTGGTGCGCCTGCTCTGCCCCCGCCAGGCGAGACTGAACTCATGCCGGGCCTCAGTCGTGGCCAGCCTGGCTTCTTCCCCCGCCGTCAGGACTGTGCTTCGGTTGTCCCACCACTACCGGCCCTCCAGCAAGCCCTCAGCAGTGTGGGTAGGGGTGCTGCAGCTTAGATCGTAGCACTCAATACTGTATTCCTGAACGTTCACTCCTTCTAAGCGACTCTGCAATGAGTGCTGCAGAAGAGCTTATTTGGCTGGTGTCCAGCTTCCCTTTGCTAGTATTGCTGGTTCCAGGGGAAATACTCACTTCAGATTTGGGTAGTGACTCAGCCCAGGGGTTAGGGTAGCTGTTACTCAAAGTGTTTCTCCCTGTGCCTCCTAGATTACACTATCTTCCTGCTACTCCAGTCCTCTCCCCATCCCCCAGAGCCCCAGGTGAGTGGTTGTGAAAGAGGTTTTCTGCACGGTCCCTTTAAGAAGAAGCTTGGGTCTGAGAAATCGGTCTTCTTTCTCACAAACAGTATCCTGACTTGTTTTGCAGCTAAATACTATCTATACGCTCTTCTAGGTTCTGGGGCTGCAGGCTGGAGCTTTGTTCCTGGGGCCCAGAACCCTCCCCTCTCTGCTAAACTCACTTCCCGCCACACTTGTCTCTCCTGGCTGCTGTTCACTCCGGGGAGCTGGGCAGCTCTCTCCGCGTTTCCACTTTTCCTACCAGTCTTCTTCAGTGTTCCTTGGTTGAAGAGTCCTCTTAGTTTAGTCCAAAGTTGGTTTTTCCAGATGATGGTTCTTAAAATTAAGTTGTAATCCACTTTGGTTCTGGGAGGTGGAAGTTCATACATCTGTCTATCCATCGTCATCTTGCTGCCCCCTGGAATATTGATCTGAAGTTGCTATATAAAACCTTTTTCACTTCTCTATTGCAAAGAGTCCAATATCTTCTCATTCAAAATTGAGGATTAAATTCCATCTATGTCATTAGGGATTTACAATTTTTTTGGGAAAGAAATAAAGAGGCCTCAAAACAAGAATTATGATTTTTGCTGTAACTTTTCACCTTTGGCACAGTGTTGACCTTATAAGATATAGGGACCTTCACTGGCCCTTTGTCTCTTTAAAGAAATAGCTGGGGAGTTCATAGAGGTTCCTGGGAGTGGTTGCTTTGTTTCTAGTTGTTTGAAACAACTGATATTCCAGGGTAAGACAACATGCATTGTTAGATAGTGTGCCTAAGTCAATGAAGGGCTTCCATTCAGTAAGCTTCTTACCCATAAGTTCTGTCTTATTTAGTTTTGAGCCAGAATTTGAGGCCCTCAAATATTTTAGTCTAACATTTTAGAATTTGTTTTTGTTTGTGAGATTGGTGGTTATCTGTGATTAACACTTTTAAAAAAATTTATTGATTTCAGAGAGAGGATTGGAGAGAAAAACATCAATTTGCTGTTCCATTTATATATGCATTCATTGGTTGATTTTTTTTTAGGTGAAAGAAAGGGAGATAGTGAGGCAGACTCCTGCATGCACCCTCATGAGGATCCACCTAGCAATCTGTCTAGGGAAGATGCTCAAATACCAAGCTATTTTTAGTGCCTGAGGCTGACACACTGTGACTAACTGAGCTATCCTCAGCACCTGGGGTCACATTAGAAACAACTGAATCACTGGCTATGGGAGGGCAAGAAGGAGAAAAGGGGGAGAGGGAAGAGAGGAGCTAATGATTGTTTCTCCTGTGTGCCCTGACTAGGAATCGAACCCAGAACATCCATACACTGGGTTGATGCTCTAATCCAATGAGCCACTGGACAGGGACCATTGTTGATTCTTATATGTGCCCTGACCAGGGATCGAACCTGCAACTTTGGCAGGTATTAGGATGTTGCTCTCACCAACTGAACTACTTATCTGTGATTCTTAAATAATCATGTATAGAAAAAAAAAAAGAATATATTCTTGTGAAGAATTGTGAGTTGATTAATATGTTCTATCAAGCACCTACCGGTATACCAGGAGCAATTCTAGAGACTTGCTTATATCAATAAACAGAGCAAATGAAAACCCAATAAATAAAAAATTAAATAATATATTAGAAGGTGATAAGTGCTATCAACAAAAATAAGATGAGGCAGGTTAAGAACACTAGCAGGAGGAATTGCAATTTTAAGTTGGGAGGCTTCACTGAGAAGTCATCATTAGAAGAAAAATTAGAAGAAAGTGAGGGAATGAGTCAGATAGATTAATAGGAGAAGAGCATTCTGGCAAAGTGCAAGACAGCCAGTGCAAAAAAAAAAAAAAAAACATAAGGTAGGTCAACATATGAATATTTGAGATACAGCAAGGAGATCAGTCTGGTTGCATTAGAATCAGTAAAAGGGAAAGTGAAATCAGAGAAGTAGGGGTGGAATATACTGCGTTGTAAAGGTCTTTGGTTTTTACTCTAAGAGAGATAAGAAAGTACATGAATGCAAGTTGGGAAGTCTTTAAACAATAGAGATGTATATTTTTAACACAGCATTCCTGCCTCCTAATCCCATGCTTCCCGGGGATTGCTGACATTTTGGATCATGTCTTTCCAGAGGTTTTTCTCTGTGATTATATACTTAGATGGGAATATATAAAAATACAGTTTTGTTGTATGATGGTGTGTGTGTGTGTGTGTGCATGTGCATGTATTTTAACTTTTATATGCCTTATTTTAATTAGCAATTTGCTCTGTACAGTTAACATGTCTTCAAGATCTTTCTTTGTCAGCAGTACATATATTTCTAGCTCATGCTTTTTAATGATTCCATAATATTTCATTGTATGTATATACTACATTTTATTTAACCTTATTGGTAAACATTTAGGTTCTAAGTTATTTTCTCTTTTCTTCCTCCCTCCCTCCTTCTCTCCCTATTCCTGTCTTCCTCCTTTTCTTTTCCCCCTATATTGAATTACTATCATCTCAATATTACACTTAATAATATAAAATTACATGTTACATGAAACATGGGAGGAAATTTGAATATTAAAGCTTGTGTTACCTTCCGGTAAAAAAGCAATATATCTTTTCTGAATTGGAATTACTTAGATTTGCCTCATTGGAAAAGAGGTTTAGATTACTTCTTAAACAAAGACTTGTCTAATGTTTATTGTTCCAGAATAAGTGGAAAGCATGAGAGCTTGAGCTTAGGTACTCTGAGCTTTGCTAACAGTTCACTTGGTCACCTAAGCCAGGTCAGTCATAGGTCTACATCTGTAGGAAGTAAGGATCCTATATCCACAATCTGCTGCTTCTATGCTGGGCTCTCCCTTCTCCCACTGTCTACAGCCTGAACTAATACGGCATTCAGCCAGCACAGTAGTTAGGCTATGTATGTTAGCCTTGTCAACCCAGCCTTGACATTAGCCCCTGCAGGACAGGAACTGTATTACAATCCTTTTTTTCTCCCAACAGATTCTAGCTGATCCTTAGAATCATGACATTTTTTTTCCAATATATGTTTAAGTATCCTTAAACTTATATTTTCCAGGTTAGCTTTATTTGGTTTAAAAACCTTAGAATAAAAGTTCTGCCATCTCTATGTATATATCTGCACTTCTTTTAAATGTACCATTGGCTAGGAAGTTTATAATTTAGTGCTGGTCTGGGATTTCCTTCCCAGGCCTTGGTTTTATACAGACAATTGCACTAGTAGCATAATGCACACATACCTTGGTGAATTAGCTACAATGGAGGATAGATGCCTCTTCTTTGCCCATGCTTACATCACAAAATGTTCAACTGTGCAATAAGTAGGGAAATTATCACAAAGGATCACAGTAGTATCACCTATATAATTTTTTACTGATTCATGTTTATGACAAAGAATGAGATGAGATTAGAGTCCTTGTCAGTATCCACGGTGTCAGTAACTGTTAGCTCCCCATCAAAAGGAAATGATTTTACAAATTTAACCCATTTAAAAAGTAGAATACATTTAAAAGTTCATATACAGGGTGGGGCAAAAGTAGGTTTGTAGCTGTTCATATGGAAAATTATACAATAATTAATAAGTAATAATTCAAAAATAAACTTTTCTAGCCCTGGCCAGTGGCTCAGTGGATAGAGTGTCAGCCTGGTGTATGGACATCCCAGGTTTGATTCTGGGTCAAGACACACAGGAAAGGCAACCATCTGCTTTTCCCCTCCTCCTTCTCCCCCTTCTCTTCCTCTTCCCCTCCTGCAGCCAGTGGTTCAATTGGTTTGAGTGTGGTCCAGGCACTGAGGATGGCTTGGTTGGTTTGAACACATCAGCCTGAGGTGCTAAAATAGCACAGTACTTGAGCATCAGTCCCAGATGGGCTTGCCAGGTAAATCTCGGTCAGGGCACATTCAGAAGTCTGTTTCACTATCTCCCCTGCTCTCACCTAAAATAAATAAATAAATAAATAAATAAATAAATAAATAAATAAATAAATAAATAAAGTATTTCATGTACTCATAATTGTAAACTTACTTTTGTCATACCCTATATATTAGCAGAAGTGGCAGCAGTTTTATTCCCAGGTTTGTGCTAAATCTTGTTTCTAGCTGAAATAAAGAATAATCTCACACATATTTCAAAGATTTGTTGTGTTCTGTGATTAAAATGCAAATTTATTTAAAAGTTATCTGTTATTTTTGGCATTAAGTGCTTTTTCTTCTGGGTTACTTAAAAGTGTAACTACTACCATCAGGGAGTGGGAAATCCCCCAAATTAAAAAGTGATCCTCACATTAAAAAAACCCTGGAGGAGTTATTTCCTAAAGATTATAGAGTTTGTGTTTGGAGTGATGTAAAAGTTTTGAAAATAAATAGTGGTGATGGTTACATAACATTGTAAATGTAATTAATTCCACTGAATCAAAAACTTAAAAAATGGTTAAAATGGCAAATTCAATGTTATAAATAGTTTACTACCATAAAAAAATTAATACAAATAAATAGATGAAATTTTTTAGCAATGCCAGGATTTTTTAAACTTTCTCATTTCATTTCAATACATCCTTGTTGAATGCCTCATTTATGCTTAGCTATGCACTACAGAGAGATGATTTAGGACAGTGACTGGAATATAAAAAGAATTCCCAGCATGGCCAGTTCAGTAATCAATATTTCATGTGTCTCATGTTACCATGTCAACTTTGCAAGGAAGGCACGACCATTATCACCATTTTATATTTATTTTGTAGTTGGGAAGGTTTGGGTGAAAAGAACTTGTCAAAGTTAGTTAAGAGTAGGACCAGAAACAGTAAATGCCATTAATTCACTTGACATCATCAAGCTTTCAGAATATGAAATGCCTATTTAATCAGTTTTTTAAAAAATTTTATTTATTGATTTTTATAGAGAAAGGAAGAGAGTAATAGAAAGCAAGAAACACTGACTTGTTTCACTTATTTATGCATCATTGGCTGATTGTTGTATGTGCCCTGACCAGGGATCGAACCCGCAACCTTGGTGTACAGGGAGGATGCTCTAACCAACTGAACTACCCAGCCAGGACCTATTTAATTCGAGCTTAATTTCCTGGGTTAGAAAAGAAGGACATTGGGAAGGACAGCATGTTCTAAATATAGTTTCTCTCTCCGCTTCAGTCTCTCACGGACCTTTGCACTGAAACCTAACACTGTCTTTGCTTTGGTTTCTTTCACTTCCTTTCCAAGTCTGTGTTATCTTCCTGCCTGTACATTTTTGGTAGAAGGCAGAGCCTATGAAAGGAGACCCCTGGTCACGTCAGAGCTACCCAAAGACAGGAAGTTTACACAGAGCAAAACTATTTGCTATAATTGGTTTCGATCCTTCTTAAAGTTATTGTTAGTATTGGAGATGCTGTCATCAGGATCCTATGGCACAAAGAGAAAGATGTAAAAATATCTCTCTGACACAGGAATTTCCTCTTGTTTCCCATCCCCTTTGTCTGGAATGCTGGGAAAGGATCCCAGGCAGATGGGTCGTCAGTGTGAATCCCAGTGGTTGAGAAAGAAATAATGGGTAATAACCAGCTAAGGGAGAGAAAAGGGACTCACAGAGATCTGTGAACTGTCCTTTCATCCTGGGCTTTTTCTCAAGGCTGGTTTATTTTTGGATAGCCTCAATCCTTCTGGTGTTGCAGAACCTACCCTGTGCCGATAAGTTTCCCCTCTGATTCTTTCTCTCGTCTTCTAAAAGCTGGCAAAGGCCAGTTCCGGGGCTCTAGAGGACATGGATCTTGGTTGAAGTCTCTATACAAAGACTAACAGGTGTATCACCACTACCTTGTCTACTAAGTCTGGCCTGCTTTCCTACCAACACCATGCATCATAATTGAGGTGAGTTATTTGCCTGTTTTTGTTTTTCCAAATGTTCATACTCAGAGGCAGGTTTAATGGTGGGTGCCCTGGGCCCGTGCCCTGGGCCCTGACTTTTGAAGGGCCCAGCAAAACCCCAACTTTACACTTTTTTCTAATGACACCAAGTTTGGTTTCATATGTGCAATTTTAATATTAACAGTATATAATACATAATATTTTTAAATTTATTTAAAAATATGGTTAACCTGTATTTTTATTTTCCCTGTATTTCTTTTCTTTTTTTTTTTTTTTTTTTTAAGAGGCCTAATATTTTCTTCTGCGCCCGGGGCCTCAACCAACCTTAATCTGCCTCTGTTCATACTAAGTAGTGAATCTTGATTCTTTTTTGGTATGTGCTTTAACACAGGTCACTTAAATCAGCACTTCTCATACTTTAATATATGAATCACTTGGAGATCTTGTTAAAAAGCAGGCTCTTAGAATTCAGTGACTCTGAGGTGGGCCTGAGATTCTGCATTTCTGACAAGGTCCCAGGTTGCTTCAGTGCTGCCGGTCCTGCAGCCAAGCCATGAGGGAACAAGGGTTTAAACCCTCTAGGTGTTTTGCTTTCGGGAGTGAAAGGGTTGAAGAGATTCCATTAGAATGAAGGTATTTGGCTGGGCACAGGATTAATGTAGAGTATCCGAAGGGAGAAAAAGGTCGTACAACATCCCAGCTGGTTGGACCTTCTTTGATGAAGTATCTCTAAGTGTGGAGGTTTCTGTTAAACAGTTCCTAGGTGTTGTAAACTGAGTCACCTCAAATGAGAAAAGATGTTGGATGTTCCTTAGATTGCACGGGCCACTTTGAACAGAGCAGAAAGTCTTTTTGTAATTTGGGGATTAAGTGTCCATAGCACGCCTCACACAGGTATGGTTAGTGCTCACTTTGAACATTTCAGCTTCATTAAAAGTTATGCATGCTAGAAAAATAACTGGTGTCTTCCTCTTACTATTTGGAAGTGAAGATTGTAAAGCATATGAGTCTATTATATTGTTTAAAATCAATTCGAGTAAGGACTATAATGTGTTTTATCTTCTTGTGAGAGGCCTGTGTTGCTCTTTAAAATACGTTTACTGAGTAGCTCTCTGGCCTAAATAATACATTTTAATCTGAAAGTAGCTTTTAATCCAAAGACAAACCAAGAGGGAAAAAAAATATGAATAGCTAGGAAAAGGGTACCTATCCTGTCCCTAGTTGAGGGGAGAAAATAGAAACGTGAAAAAAAAGGGGAAAAGAGTGTTGGCTGGGGAAGTCACAGCTTTACAAAATGAATAAAAGAAACTGTGGCCCAGAAATAGAATTCTTTCCCACACGTGCGTGGGAGTCCTTCCAGAGTAGTAGCTTGTATTTTCTTAGCTGGAGAAATGTGCTTGAGACAGAGTAGATAAATTATAAATTGTTTTGTTTTAATAAACATGCAGAAACCATTTGTCATTAAGTTGAGGATTATGCAATAGAATGAAAAGTCACAGGTGGGACTAGGTCTCCTGAGAACCAGTGTGAACCCATGAACCCATCCCAGATAGGGAAATTGCTTCTGTTTGAAATGTTTCAAATGACATTCTTTATGTCATAGCATACAACCAAGAGTGTTTTTTTAAAAATGTAACAACCTGTGTGGTTGTTGACCAATCAGAGCAGAAGCTACTGTAAACAACACACAGCACAGCAAACCTCTGATAGGCCGTAAGAGTGCACTGGGCTAAATATTAGCTTGAGCTATTCCAGGTTTTAACTAAAATTTTTTTGCAGGGAGAAATTGTAAAGCTTCAGATGAGTTCAGACACATATATACGAAGTCCTCAATGTTGTTGATAAGTTCTGTGCCTTTAAGCAAAATGATGTATAATGAAACAATTTTACCATAGGCTAACTGATAGACACAGGAGTTAAGTTTCCTATGGTGGGCATCTCATCAGCGTTATAATGGAACAACTTTGAACAAAATGACCTTATTTGTGATTAGAGGATCTGGCAGATGGTGCCAACACTCTGACCTCATTCTCTTAGGTCTCTTCAAGCCCCAAGTAAACTGTCATTCCAGCTGCACATATTCTGCAACCTATACTATAGAAAGTAGAGTTCTCTTACTGCAAGATTCAAATCCTGTTTCTTAAGTAGGATAGGGGGAAATACATGTATTCTTTTGTAAAGAGTTACAGAGGACAAAGAAACTTGATCACCATGCTGTCCTTCCATACAAAGCATTGTTACATACATTATCCCGTTTGATTTTTCACAACCATCTTGGGGTACAGGTCAAGGGGGTTATTATTCTAACCTGCCAATGAAGAAACCAAGGCTTTGATTAAGCAATTTGCTAACAGTCACACAGCTGGGTATTGGGTGTGCCAGATTTAATCTTAGGCCTGTGGAATGCCGTTGGCCAAGGCCAGGCAGGTTCACATTGGATCCCGGCAGATGGTAGAGAAACGGTGGAGCTGGAAAGCATTGGGCCATTCCATTTAATAGAGTCTCACAAAGATGGACGAGCACCCTGGCTGGGGAAAACTGCTTCTCAGGCAAAGAAACAGCAAAAATGGCCCCTCACAGTGGCAAGCAGGCAATCCGCCATCTGCAGGCCCCCTGAGTGCAAGCACCTGTAACCTTATATAGGCTATGCACAATGTGGCTCAGCCACATGCCCACGCACCAGTCAGGCAAAGTACTCACAACCGGTCAACCAGCAAGCAAGCCTAACACAGCTGCTTCCCTACAGCCTATTTGTTTTAAATTCAGGTTAATCCTGTACTTTTTCAGCTTTCTTGCAAGACGCCTAACAATCTATATCGTTCTGTCTTAGGTTTGTCTTCTTTTTATGTCATATATAATTTGAAACCTTTGTACATTAAAAAGAATTTTTTTTCTATTTCTTTTGTCAAAATAATTTATGTGTTGTCTTAGCTTTGCCTCCATTAAGTCTTTTATTGCCCAGGAATGAGTGTTTAAAACAGAGCTTCTTAAACTTTATAATGCTTAAAAATCAACCTGGGCAGCTTGCTAAAACTCAGGTATTGGGCCTCAGGTCCAGAGAGTCTGACTCAGTAGGTCAGGGCTCAGGTCTGAGAACCAGTATTTCTAGTAAGCACCCAGATGGCTAGAGTGTTACCATTCAGAAACCACACTTCCCAGGCATAGCTTCAGTCTATAATTTAAAATAGCATCCCTAAAATTTAATGAGGGGGCTGAATGTGCTTAACAGCAGATTGCAGAACTAGCCTTCTTGGCTTTGAATATTGAAGCCATCACCCCTGCAAGCTGTGTGACTATGGGGAAGTTAACCCTTCTGTGTGCGTGCCAGTTTCCTAATCTGTCAAATGGGTTCAATGATTCTGCCTATCTCACAGGGTAGTTGTGAGGATTAAATAATTGTGGGAACAGACTATCTCCATATGTATTTACCCTTGTTAGTACTAAGTGTTGCTCAATTCATGATTATACATTATGATGGAAACACCAGTAATAAGAATTCACATGAATACCAAAAGCTTTTCTTTGATGTAGATGTTACCCCAGGGTTTAATCATGAGTTAAACATGTTCTTATGTATGAATGGATGTTCTAGGCTATAAGCTAGCACTTCCCACCAAAAGAAGACAGAGCAAATGATGTGGAAAATTTGACAAGGGCCTGATCACATAGGGCCTTACTTACTGTTCTCCAAGCTTGGATTTGACTGACAGTGGTGGAAGCCATTAACATAGCATGAAGCTGAGAAGTGCAATCAGAATTGCATCTCGTTGCAGTATGGAGGCCAGTTTGAAAGAAGGTGAAGCTAGAGTCTGACACCTGTTTGAACAGACTATTGTAATCATACTGGAGAGAACAAAGGTTTGAACTAAGGTAGAAGGGTAAACATGAAGCAGGGATCCTGTGGTTCAGGTGATGGAATGGAGCATATGCCATGACCCAGAAAGGAAAATGATACTGTATTAAAATTCCTCAGCTTATGCCTCTTCTCTGTGTCACAGCTCCATGAGGCTAAAGACTGAGCCTAATTCCCAGGTAGCCTAGCACCTTAGCTCCTAGTAGGTCCTTGATGGATGTTTGGTGATTGAATAGGTAAGGGAGAATAAATTAAATCTTCTCCAATCTCATATCTCTCCTCTCTTGCTTTTGTTCTTATAACATTGACCTTTCTTCAGGCATTTGAAAATGCCAAACTGTGACCTCTAGCCCAGGGCTGTTAAACTATTGCCCTTGAGGAAAATCCATATTAACACCTATTTTTAAGATAGTTTTATTAGAACATAGCCACACCCATTTGATAATGTAGTTTCTCTGGCTACTTAGAGCTACAACAGCAGGGTAGAGTAATTGTGACAGAGACTACCTGGGCTATGAAACCCAAATAATTTACTATCTGACTCTTTACAGAAAAAGTTCACTGATCCCTGCTCTAGTTCTTTGAAATGACTGATTTATAACTCTACCCTCAAAAAAGCTGTAATAATCAAAACTGTGGTACTGGCATAAAGTTAGATATGCAGACCAATGGAATAGAGAGTACAGAAATAAACTCTCATATACATGATCAATTTAGTTTTTTCAAGAGTACCAAGACCATTCATTGGAGAAAAGGTAGTCCTTTCAACAAATGGTGCTGGGAATACTGAATATTCACATGCAAAAGAATGAAGTTAAACCCTTCTATTATATAAACTAAGTAAAAAAGGACTAAAGTCGTAAATGTAAGAGCTTGAATAAACTCTTATACATAAACATAAAACTCTTATACATAAACAGAGGGGAAAAGCTTCATTGCTGAGACCAGCTCAGCATTGGGTGTGCATGAAAGGAAGGTGCTGCAGGACTTAAGAAAAAACACACAAAACACAACCTAGAGAAAAGATGGGTACAGCGGACTCCCAGCCTCTAGGACTGAGAGCCCAGATCTCTGCAGCCTCGACATATTTATTGTTTTTTTGCTCATCAAGCAAGTTAGCATAGCCTGGGTCAAATTAGTCTACAATGGATTAGGGTGCAGAGAAAGATGACCAACCGATGCCCCCCCGGCATGTAGAAAAATGGCTCCAGGGATCAGCTGCTTCCTATAAACAATCATGGTAGTGCTGGCCACAGCAGCATTCTGCCCCCGCAGGACTTGACCTTCCGAAGTCCACACCACAGACTTGTCTCAAGGCTGCAGTTTAATCTCTCAGCCATTTTCCTATACTTCATGACATTGAATTTGACAGTGATTTCCTGGATATGACACTAAAAAACAGGCAACAAAAGAAAAACTTGATAAATTGTACTACATCAAAGTTAAAAACTTTTATGCATTAAAGGACATTATTAAGAGAGGGAAAAGACAACTTACCGAATGGCAGAAGTGTTTGCAGATCATATATTTGATACAGGGTTAATATCTAAAATATATAAAGAACTTGTACAGTTCAATAACAAAAGTCAAACAACCCAACAAAAAAAAAAGAGCAAAGGAATTGAATAGATATTTCTTCAAATGACTAATAAGCATATAAAAAGTTGCTCAGCATCACTAATCATCAGAGAAATGTAAGCTAAAACCACAATGAACTACTACTTCATAACCATTAGAATGAATTTAAAAAGAAAAAAGGAGCCTGACCAGGTGTCCCAGTAGAGCCCAAGCTCTAGTCAATCAGGCATCCCTGATTCGACTTCCCCGTGCAGTGGGACACTCCTGCTTATCAGCAGGGCTGGCAGCCTCTTCGAGACTACTCTTGAGGTGGCTATGAAGATGCTACTGATAAGAGCCGACACTGCCACCAGAGGAAAAACACAACCGACACACAAATTAGTTGCAAGAATCACACAGGCTATTTATTACTCACAAATCCTTTTGGCGTGCCTGGGTACAGCTTAAGGGGGCCCCGTCGGTGTGCTCCTCTCCGCTATCTTTGGTCAGAGCTCAGAGCTGTTTGGAGACAGTCCACGTTCACCTTGGAGTCTGGGCGACTACTGCAACAGGGGACCCCTCAGCTTTAGTACCTTTTCTGGCCAATGCCTTCTAACAGGTGTCAATCTACAGGATTATCACCTCAAACCTTTTTGGGAGTTCCTTGCAGGGAACCCCTTTTATGTTAATCTACTGAAATGTTACATCAAATCACTTTTTAAGATGTTCTTATTTACGTTAATTTACAAAGTTATGACATCAAGCCACTTCTTATCTATGTAAAACTTCACACACACATTATATTAATTCCTATCCAGACAGCATAACTTTATTTAATTTCCTTAATTAATTTTAACATTATATCTTAATTACTTTTACATATCTTCCATATTTTTTATATTTCTATATATTTAATTACTATAACATTATATTACTACAACACCAGGCAGTGGTGTACTGGATATAGAGTCAGATTGGGACACAGATTCAAAACCCCAAATTTGCCGGTTTGAGCACAGGCTCATCCTGCTTGAGCATGGGGTTGCTGGCTTGAGCCCAGAACTCGCTGGTTTGAGCCCAAGGTCACTGGCTTGAGCAAAGGGTCACTTACTCTGCCGTAGCCCCTCAGTCAAAGCACATAGGAGAAAGCAATCAATGAACAACTAACGTGCCGCAACAAAAACTTGATACTTCTCATCTTTCTTCCTTCCTGTCTGTCTGTCCCTATCTGTTTCTCTCTCTGTATCTCTCTCTCCCTGTTGAAAAAAAAAAAAAAAGAAAAAAGAAAAATAACTGTTGTCATGGATGTGAAGACACTGGAACATTTGTGCTTTGCTGGTAAAAATGTAACATGCTGCGGTTGCTATGGCAAACAGCTCGCCAGTTCCTAAAAAAATTAAACATAGAATCGCCAAGCAATCGAGCACTTCCACTTCTGGGTATATACCAAAGGAATTGAAAACAGGCATTCAAAGAGAGATTTGCACACCCTTATTTATAGCAGCATTACATATTCACAGTAACCAAAAGGCAGAAGCAAAAATTGTGTCCAGCAACAGATAAATACAGTACCACAAAATGTGGTATATGCATATAATGAAATATTACTATATTATTCCACCTTAAAATTTTTGACACATGCTTCAACATGTGTTATGATGTTATGCTAAGTGAAATATACCAGTTATCAAAGAACAAATACTGTGTGATTCCACTTATAGGAGGTACCTGCAGTAATCAAATTCATAGAAACAGAAGGTAGAATATTGGTTGCCATTGGGAAGAAAAGGGAGTAAGAAGCTATATGTAATGGGTACAGATTTTCCGTTTGGGAAAATGAAAAAAGTTCTGTAGATGGATGATGATGACGGTTGTATAATAATGTGAATGTACTTAATGTCATAAAACTCTGTCTTTAAAAATGATAAATTTTATGTTATGGATATTTTACCATAATAAAAGGAAAACACTCTACCCTCAGGTCTTTATATAGCTAATTCTCACTTATTATTCCGTTTTCAGCTCAAATGGTATCTCCTCAAGGAAGCCTTTCATTACTCTATGTAATTTCCTTGTAAGACATATCACTAACTGAACTATATTATGTATATAATTATACACATATGCCTTCATCAGAATGTAAGCTGCTGAGGAGAGGGTCTTTGTCTAATTCAAGCTGTACTTACCTCTTAGTTCTTGGCAAATGGTAGGCGCTCAATACACGTGGAATAAAGTAATAAAAACCGCTTAGTGAGAAAAAGAAATGGGGCTCCACCTGGAGGTTGAATTAGTAAATGTACTCCACGGGAGCTTTAAATGGACAATATTCAAAAGTTAAAGTCAAACTGAAAATTTAACTTCACTATCTTAGGTGTGATGGTGGAGTGAGGGGTGTGGAAGAGAAATGAATCGCATATATTTGTGTAAAATATTTCCTTTCAACGACTTTCTGTATGAACTCCCTTTTCAGCCTTCCAATTCCCAGGGCTTAGCGAACCCTCTTTCCTCCCGTGCATCACCCATCCATTTACCGACCGTCTGCGGCTGCTTTTACACTGCAGTGCCGGGGCAGAGTGCTTGGGACAGCAGCTGCATGGCCCACAAGCCTAAAATATTTAAAGTCTACCTTTTACAGAAAAAAAAAAAAAAAAAGCTAACCAATCCCTAATGTAGAAAAAGATAATAGACAAGAGATATTTGTTTACTCTTTTCCAAGAACTTTAATGATACTTGTTCAAGTCAATCTACAAGTATTTATTGAGCACCTACTTGTTTCAGGCACTGTCTTAGGCACTGGGTATAGAACAGTAAATGAAATAGAACTGCACTTTTGTAAAGGTCACCCTCTAGTGGGAGAAGACAGATAACAGACAATACCCAAATAAATAATATAGTATGTTAGAAGATGAGAAGGGCTGGAGAGAAAAGTATAGTAAGGGAAGGGCTAATCAGGAATGCAAAAGACAGGTTTTGCAACTTTAAATAGAGTGGAGGAGAGCATTTGGGGAGAAGCAATGGAGGCAGGAGTATGGCTAACATGTTAGAGGAATACCTAGGAGCCCAATGTAGATGGAGGAACCATTCCTCTCTCTGGTCCCCACCCCCACACGTTCTTGCTCTGTGCAGTATTGGCTTCTCACTTACGGTATATACCTCATGCTGTAGGACAGCATCCCAACCTTGCATGGTGTCCCATCTGGCAGTATAACTGAACCTTCATCAGGCCAGTTCACTGTTCTGACAAACTAGCTGCTTCTGCGTGATAAGCGTATGTAGTGGATTTGGAGAGCATGAGCACATTTTCCAACCTCCTTGGCCACAACATATGCCTTGGTCAGAGACAGTGTTATGTTGGATATCATAGCTATCGATGAGCCATTTTCTAACTTCATGATAATACTGTTGGTAGAAGCTCTGCAGGCAGGGGAAGTAAGTTTTTACCCAGAGTATGTAGCTATCCCTGAGAGTATGAAGAACTGTTCTCTTCATGATGGGAGGAGTCTATTGTAATCAATTGTTACTAGGTGCCATCTGTCACCCTGGACAATGGTGCCATATCATGGCTTAGTATTGGCCTCTGCTGTTGGCAGATTAGGCATTGATCCCTAGATATAGCCAGACTGGCCTTGGGGAGGTGAAAACCATTTGATTACACTTCTGTCCATGCTGTAGGGACCCACTGAGCAAGCGCTGGTATGCCTGGAGAAAGAGGCATCCTCATATTTACAAAATAGGTCCTCTCGCTCATCTGATGTCTAACAGTCTCCACCACCATGGATACCCTCTACTGTATATATACATGGCACACAAATATTCTCACACTTTGTGCCACAGCAAGAGGCCCATACACAGTACATCTTGTTACCAATTGTTCAAATAGAGTTCTTTCCAAGTCCCCAACCAGCTGGCCTATATAGTAGCCACTGCTGCAAATCATTATAGATACCTCTGGCCACAAAATAAACAAACAACTAAATATACCTCTCAAAGTTCTGTGTACTTGGAAGATTTCCCTTCTGCATGGTCCTCTATGGTCATGCCTGAGCGTACTACAGTGGACATCCACATTTGTCAGTGTAGTGTCATTTGCAGATCCATCTGAGAACTGAACCTGCACTTTATTCTCTTCTGTGACCTGCTCATTGGGAACTCTCCAAGAGGACACTCGTGTAATTTGAAGAAAATACAGAGAAGTGGTAGGAGAAGGTACTTGGAAGTTGGAGCCAAATGGTCACATACAGTGTGTCCGTAAAGTCATGGTGCACTTTTGACTGGTCACAGGAAAGCAACAAAAGACGATAGAAATGTGAAATCTGCACCAAATAAAAGGAAAACTCTCCCAGTTTCATACCTATTCAGTGCAGTTCGATGTGGGCTCACGCACAGATTTTTTAGGGCTCCTTAGGTAGCTATCCCGTATAGCCTCTACAGACTCGTCACTGACTGATGGCCTACCAGAACGGGGTTTCTCCACCAAACTGCCGGTTTCCTTCAACTGCTTATCCCACTGAATAATGTTATTCCTATGTGGTGGTGTTATAAACGCGCTGATATTCACGTTGCACTTTGGTCATGGATTTGAACTTAGCAAGCCACAGAACACACTGAACTTTCCTCTGTACCATCCACATCTGACTGGCATGGCCGTGGGCTGTTCCGCTATATACACGGTGTTACGTCATCATCTGTGCATGCGCACATGCTGCCACATCATCCTACAGAAACTGGAAGGGTTTTCCTTTTATTTGGCGCAGATTTCACATTTCTATCGTCTTTTCTTGCTTTCCTGTGACTGGTCAAAAGTGCACCATGACTTTACGGACACACTGTATATTACTTGTGCCTCTGGACCTGCTGGGGCCTGGTCTTTTCTACACTGCTTCCATGTTATGATGGAAATGTTGCTGTGTACATCAGTTGTGTGGTTCATGATTGTCACTCCATGTGGGATCCATGATTAGACTAACTCAGCCGAGATTCCATCTATCTGCTAATCTACGTGTCTCCATTCTGAAGTTTTGAACCTGGTGGCATTTGGTGTTGCTGAAGGTCAATGCAATTTCAGAGGTTGTATCTAGTAATCCCCAGAAGCATTGAATACTTCCTCGGCCAAGTGGAAAGCTCTAAGGGGTAGTAGTACTATATTTAAGATGAATTCCTGAACAGAAAGATTAGCAACACTTGTGAACTCATTTAAAATGCAAATTCATAAGTATTACTCCAGTTCTTCTAAATCAGAATCCTGGGAATACATCCCAAGAATTAGTCTTTTTTTTTTTTTTGTATTTTTCTGAAGCTAGAAACGGGGAGAGACAGTCAGACAGACTCCCGCATGTGCCCGACCGGGATCCACCCGGCACGCCCACCAGGGGCAACGCTCTGCCCACCAGGGGGGCAATGCTCTGCCCCTCTGGGGCGTCGCTCTGCCGTGACCAGAGCCACTCTAGCGCCTGGGGCAGAGGCCAAGGAGCCATCCCCAGCGCCCGGGCCATCTTTGCTCCAATGGAGCCTCGGCTGCAGGAGGGGAAGAGAGAGACAGAGAGGAAGGGGGGGTGTGGAGAAGCAAATGGGCGCTTCTCCTATGTGCCCTGGCCGGGAATCGAACCCGGGTCCCCCGCACACCAGGCCGACGCTCCACCGCTGAGCCAACCAGCCAGGGCCCCAAGAATTAGTCTTTTAATGGAGAGTCTCAACACATTAAAAGATTGAGAAGCATTGTCTTACATCAGTGGTTCTCAACCCAGAGTGGTTTTTGCCCCTCAGAAAGAGCTGCCAAATACTCAACAGGGCTCCCAGTTAAATTTTAATTTTAGATAAACAACAAATAATTTTTTAGTATAAGCACGCCCTTCTGCAATCATTTGAATCTGAAATTCGAATTTAATTTGTATTTTTATTTGCTAAACCTGATAACCCTACTCCCCAGGACAGACTTGGCAATGGTTTGGCAAACATTTGACTGTCACAACTGGGCAAAAGGATATGTGTGTGCTGCTGACATCTAGTGGGCAGAGGCCGGATATGCTGCTAAATATCCTGCAATGTACAGGATGATCTACCCGCCAAAATACCCAACCCTGAATGTCAGTGATGCCAGGGTTAAGAAGCACCGACTTGAAGGAAGATTCATGGTACACACAAATGGCCATGTTGCAAGATCTTTTCCCGAAAGTACCCAGATTTCCCCTCAGAGGGGCTCTCGGTTTCTAAACTGACTTAGGTCTGGGTATTGGGTACAAAATACACTTTGGCAACTTGAGTTAGGTTCTGCCCAGCAGACTTAGATTTTTTTCTACCTACACATGTCAAGCAACACCTTAGTAAACTGTCAATGTATGATTCCATAATCAATCAGCCATTGCCACAAAGCACAGAAGGTCAAACACTGATTATGTGCTCCATCCCTGCGGTTTACTGTGGTAGTTGCACCAAATTGTCTCTAATGGTCAGCACTAGACCACTAAACCTGGCCTTTAGCATGGCAAATCCATGATTCCCACTGAGATTAGGGCATACACTTTCACTGTGGCCCCCCTCCAGTATCTCTGACCTAGAGAGCTCTTCAAAGATCCTGGTGCCAGCCTCACTAATAAATTTCCTAATGTTTTG
Organism: Saccopteryx leptura; assembly: GCF_036850995.1. NCBI lineage: Eukaryota > Metazoa > Chordata > Mammalia > Chiroptera > Emballonuridae > Saccopteryx > Saccopteryx leptura. The sequence continues at coordinate 70,152,348 of NC_089507.1, read as the reverse complement.
GTGAAAAGAGCGACATTTGGATTTTCCCAGAGGGGTTTAGTTAGGAGGTGGCTGAACAGGTTGTGCATAATGGGTCGATTTCCCCAAAAGTTGCTTATTTTATTTTATTTTTTCTTATTTTTGTCTACAGTATGCTAGAGAATTGCTGGCATTTCAACCTCATTAATTCTAGGCTATCAGTAAGTCCAGGCTTTTGTTAGCTAACCTTTTAAACTGTTAACACTATCCTCAGTATTCCACCATGTTCTATACCAAAATCTGAGGGAACTGACCCAAGTCAATGTGTTTATTCGAGTTTTTTTCTTATTTCTTGAGTTTGGCCTTTGCATTTGTGGTGTCAGCTGTCACTTAAATTCTTTCACTTCTGATTTTATTTATTTGGGTCCTCTCTCTTTTTTTCTTGAATATAATTAAAGGCTCATCAATTTGATTTCTCTTTTTCAGAGAACAAGCTCTTGCTTTCATTGATCTTTTATATTGTTTTTTCAGATTCTGTTGCACTTATTTCCACTCTGATCTTAATTATATCCTTTTTTCTACTCAGTTTGGACTTCGCTTGTTGTTCTTTTTTTTTTTTTTTTAGTTCCTTTAGGTGTAAGGTTATATTGTTTATTTGAGATTTTTCCATGTCAATGAATTTGGCTTGACTATTTTATTTTATCTCCATTAGCTTAACACCCTTAGAATCTATACCCTTGGCTCCTCCCCAAGCTTCTGTAGATACAAGTTGGCAAAGTCATGTCAATCTGTCAGGGAATAGGCTCTTTCCTTCTAGAGCAGGCCTAGAAGTGCTACTCTCTCTGGAGTAATGTTCCAGCTTTGTACTGCTGCATACAAACCTCTCTATAACTAAGAGGCTTAAAACAATAACTTAATATTATGTCTTGTGGTTCTGATAGAATGGATTTGAGGGAGAATGAGAGAGGGACTGGGGAAGTGAGTAAAGAGAATTCTTTTGAAGAGTTTTGTTGTAAAAGAGCAGAGCAATAGAGCAGTGGTAGAAAGATGTAACATAAAGAGAGATGTTGAAGATGAAAGAAATAAATAATAGCATGTCTGTATGCTGCTGGGAATGATTCAGTAGACAGGGATAGATATAGAGGTAGATATACTTATATAGATACATAATATGCAGTATACAAATATATAGCATGTAGACAATAATACCTATGTCCATATCTGATAATGTAGAAGAGAAAGGAGACAATTGTTCTCACTGAGTTAGGAAAGAGGGGATGGGATTTACTGCAAAGTGGGACATTGCCTTAGGCCTTAAACAGGAGCATGGGCAGTTAGTTCATCGAGGCCAGAGTTATGGGAAGGAAGGCAGAGTATGCTGGTAGGTGGGTATATATGGTGCAGGGAACCCAGAAGTCTTCTTTAGCTTGCTTCAGTTTTCTTAGTAAAGTAGGGAAGACAGTTATCAGCTGAGAATGACTGTGGGGGAGAGTACTGAGGAGAAAGAAATCATGACATTGAAACAGGAAAATAGAAAAGTGAATGGGAGAGAGAAGTAGGGTATAAGTTGCTGGACACCACTGAGAAGCCCCAGCATTAAGATTCTTGATCATGAACTTAAATCAGATAAATCATTATCCTTATGTGTTTTTCTCTACCCACATTCAGCTTCAGGGATGTAGGCACTGAACAGCGGTGAATTTTACTAAGTTTGTAGTTTTACCAAGTAAGTAGTAATACAAAAGATGAGCAAAGGAGTTGAGGGTGTTTGCAAGGGTATTACTATAATGAATGATGGTAGAATTTCAGCTGGTATGGAGACAGAAGGGAACAATGGGGGATGAGGCATTGTGAAATAATAGCAACAGCAAAGGATTGTAGGTCATGTGGGGATCAAAGGTTTACTGACTTTGAGTTATTAGAAGGACCGAGGTAGAAATATGTGACATGGTAGTCAGGCAGTGAGATGCATGAAATAATGAGGTTGATAACGACAATGTCTTGGTCTATGACTTGGGAGTGCATAGCAGAGGCAGGGTGGAGAACAAAGGCATTGGAGAAGCTCAAAGTGGTCAGAGGCCAGCGTACTGGGAAAAATCTCCTATGTGTATATTGAATGCACCAATAAGTAAGACAGAAGTAATGTTAGAGAAAGTGACAGTGTACCAGATGGGGGAAGAATGTCCTGGCGTCCAAAAACAGCAATCACTATCAAGGTGATTCAGTGAGAAAGTCTGATGACAAAAAATTCAAAGCTGAGATATTTGAGGGGAAGTTAGTAGATTTTCCACTTTGACATGTTCGTATTTTTGTGGCAGTTTCTCCTCTCAGAATAAACATATCAAAATGTGAAATTCACTAATTTAACCTTCGAAGAAAACTCCATTTCCATAAAGATATTTCATGCTTTAGTCACAAGAGGGCGCCAAAGATTATTTTTATTTTCATCCAAAGCTAGGACAACCATATTTATGTACTTTTAAAGGGGGCATAACTAGTAATTACTTTGGACAATATGTATAAACTGGGACTCTTCCATGCAAACTGGGACATATGCTCACACCCTGCCTGCACAATGTGAGCATAGCCAATTTAATCATGAGCTAGTGCTCCACTAAAAGCTCTAATTCCCCAAGATCACTATTAATACTTTTGACACACAAACATATTAGAAAGAGAAAAATGACTAAACTTGCTTGTATCTTAAGGAGAAGTTTAAGACTTTCCTCTCAGCCCTGGCCGGTTGGCTCAGTGGTACAGCATCGGCACGGCGTGTTAATGTCCCAGGTTCGATTCACAGCTAGGATACACAGGAGAAGCACCCATCTGCTTCTCCACCCCTACCCCTCTCCTTTCTCTCTCTCTCTTCTCCTCCCGCAGCCAAGGCTCCATTGGAGCAAAGTTGGCCCTGGTGCTGAGGATGGCTCCATGGGCCTCTGCCTCAGGTGCTAGAATGGCTCCGGTTGCAGCAAAACAATGCCCCAGATGGGCAGAGCATCGCCCCCTAGTGGGCTTGCCGGCTGGATCCTGGTCAGGCACATGTGGGAGTCTGTCTCTCTGCCTCCCTGCCTCTCAGTTTAGAAAAATTAAAAAAAAAAGACTTTCCTCTCTAACCTATCCCCTAATTATATTTATTTCCTATCTCATTTCCTCCCTCAGTATAATCCTCATTTGACTATATCTTTAAACTTGTGAGAGAATTGCTTTATTCCCCAAACTATCTTAGTCATTTAAAGTATACTAAAATATTCTCTAATTCAATTAGTCCTATTTTCTTTTTTTAAAATAAATAATTTATTTAATTATTGACTTTAGTGAGAGAGGAAGGAAGGGGAGAGAGAGAGAGAGAGAGAGAGAGAGAGAGAGAGAGAGAGAGAGGGAGATAGGAACATTTATCTGCTCCTGTATGTGCCCTGATTGGGGATCAAACCAGCAACCTCTGTGCTTTGGGGCAATGCTCTAAGCAAGTGAGATATCCAACCAGGGCTCTTATTCCAATTTTTAAACTGAATTTACGGGGGTGACGTTGGTTAATAAAACCATGTAAGTTTCAGGTGTACAACTCTATAATACATCATCAGTACATTGCACTGTGTGCTCATCACTCTAAGTTTTCATTAGTTCTTTATTGTTCATCTTTTATCCTCTATATTTTTATGGTAATTATTTCTGTACTTGTTTTATTTCTTCTTTTGGACATGACTTAACATTCTGGACACGCGGAAAAATAGATGTTGAAACTGGCTGATCTTAAGTGCTCAATCACCTTTTCTTCCTTCTCAATAAGCCAACTGCTCTCTCAACAAGTACAAATAAAATCAACTCCTGCTGATGTTATTTTTTTTTGAAAAGTTATTATTTATTTATTTATCTCTAGCTACTGGTAGCACATTCTCTTTTAAAAATATTTTTAAAGTATAGTTGACATCCAATATTGTGTTAATTTCAGGTAGTGCACTCTTAACCCACCATTCCTTTTGCTTTGAAGCTGTATCTTTCATCATCCTTGAAGTAGCTAAAAAAAAATAAAAATAAAAATAAGTGGAATGTAAGGCTGCTGGGGAAAGCATTTCAAATTAATTAAGAATGGGTTTACAATTTGTTTTTGTCCCCTTAACTAACACAGAAATATTGGATTACTTACATTCTTACACTTACTTGTATCTAATTAGACCAAAAGAAATTTAGTTACCAAACCATGTATGAATTAGCAATGTTCTAAATTTGTCTGGAACACTCACAAAGTGATTCTCTTATAGAGGGTGCTTAGGTTTCTTAAAAATATTTGTCTTTTTAAAGATGGATATAAAGAGGGGTCCACCACCTAGTCACAAAACGTAAGTAGCATGCACTCCTATTAAAACTGGATGAAAAGTCACTGACAGTTGGGGAAAATGGTGAATACCAAAAGGGATTTTTGTTTGCATATTTGCCTTTAGGTTATCTTTGGGCAAGAAAAAACTCAGTATATTACTAATAACATACTCTCTTGCATTGAAAATTCATTATTATTTTATACAGCAACACAACCCCTGCTAATAAACTGAAAAATGCTTTCCTTCACTTAGAAGTTTTATTTTCTACTGATTGAAAGAGCTCTATAAACTTTGATTAGAGATATTTAAAAATCATATGTTACTTTGTGCATACCTAAAAAGAAAAAGAAAATTAATTTCTTAAGATGTTCTTAAAGCCTGACTAGGTGGTGGTGCATTGGATAGAGCATTGGACTGGGATGTGGAGGACCCAGGTTCGAGACCCCGAGGTCGCCAGCTTGAGTGCGGGCTCATCTGGTTTGAACAAACCTTACCAGCTTGGACCCAAGTTCACTGGCTCGAGCAAGGGGTTACTTGGTCTGCTGTAACACCACGGTCAAGGTACATATGAGAAAGCAATCAATGAACAACTAAGGTGTTGCAACGAAAAACTGATGATTGATGCTTCTCATCTCTCTCTGTTCCTGTCTGTCTATCCTTATCTATCCCTCTCTCTGACTCTCTCTCTCTCTGTAAAAAAAAAAAAAAAAAAAAAAGATGTTCCTAAAACTTCTTCACCTTCATACACTAACTCTTCTGAATAACTTTTGTCTCAGTGATGGTTTTTCACACAATAACGACCTCTGTGCCTTTAAGAGTACTAGGATATGGCTACCTCTTAAAATAATCCTTAAAGGAACTAAAAGCCATTGTGCCAGGTTCTTAAGCTTCCTACAGTAAACACCCAGGAGCAGTGCTAAATATGACCCATCACCTCCTTCAAGGATTATTTGGTTCTTAAAGGCAAAGAGTAGTTCACTATTGTTTCAGTAATTTTTATTCTTTCTACTGATGCCCATTCTGCAAATTTTTTTATAAATAAATAAATTTTTATTAATTTTAATGAAATGACATAAGTAAATCATGGTACATATATTCAAAGAAAACATGTCCAGGTTATCTTGTCATTCAATTATGTTGCATACCCATCACCCAAAGTCAGATTGTCCTCCGTCACCTTCTATCTAGTTTTCTTTGTGCCCCTCCCCTTCCTCCTTCCCCTCTCCCTCCTTCCCTCCGCCCCCTAACCACCACACTCTTGTCCATGTCTCTTAGTCTCATTTTTATGTCCCACCAATGTATGGAATCATGCAGTTCTTGTTTTTTTCTGATTTACTTATTTCACTCCGTATAATGTTATCAAGATCCCACCATTTTGTTGTAAATGATCCGATGTCATCATTTCTTATGGCTGAGTAGTATACCATAGTGTATATGTGCTACATCTTCTTTATCCAGTATTCTATATATATATATTTTTACAGTGATTAAAGCCTTTAAGCAAACTCTTGGCCAATACAACAAGAATCCATAAAAGAGTAGTGTCCTTAACATGTGCTTTTCCCTGGAGCTCTGCGACTGTGGTGTGGTAAAGAGAACCTTGGGATACACTAAGCGGGTGGCAAACGTAAATTCACAATAGAAGTTGACAAAAGGGAGAGAGAGAGAGCTCTAAATTAGGAGTAGGTCCCAGTCTGAAATATGAGTGGGGCATTGAGGTAGGAGGAATAAAGGAAACACTATATATTAAACAAAGCAGCAGAAAATAGGACTATCAATACCCACAACACAGATCTTTGAGGGAAGAATAAAAAACCTGACTATTTAGGCAAGACATAGTTAAGTGGCCCTTGTACAAATGAGATCAGTTTACCTGCTTCTTGGAAGAAATACCCTAGGCTCGTCCACAGTGTCCTAGATGGGGCCGATGGCCCTGGGCACCTTCAGCCTTCAGTGGCAAACCCCAGCTTTCTGGGCAAGGTTAGGTCATAGGTGGCTGGAGCAGGGCTGGAAGAGACTGAACCCTCCCTTGGAGGAGCGAGGGGGAAGCCCACCTTCCAGTGTCCCTGTTTCCTCACAGCAGAGGCATGTAAGCCTGGCAGGCTTTAGCTCAATGACCTTCCTTTCCACTATTGAAGCAGGACCCAGATGGCATTCTATGAGACCCCTTTGGGGCGTTGGAGCCTTTAAGGGTGTATCCTAAAAGCTGGTAGTTCCCCTGATCTCTATTGGGCTTTTTCTGCCTCTAGGTATCTTAAAAGCCATTCTCAGAAGATCTCGCTGAGGGGTTTGAGGATCCCCATCCGCCTATATAAATCTTTTCCATATATCTGGAGCTATTTGGAAAAAAGACAGAACAGTGTTATTAACTAGATCTAATAAAGAAGGTAGTAGTTTGCAGGCGAAAAAGATTTGGTGTCTCCTGTTCATCAGCATTCAAAAGAAATTTAAAATTTTTAAGTAAAAAGCATGATATGGTAGACCCATAGAAGTTCCAGGATATGCCTCCCCCCTTTTAAATTTTCTTAAATTGACCTTAAAATATTTGCTGGGTATGCTTTAATAATACCTTGACTTTAAAGATTGTAAGAAATACCCATAATTTGAAAGATTTGACAAAATACAGTAAATGCTTTTGCTACATATGCAGGAGCATGATCAGTTTTAACCAGTTTAGGAAATCCAATAATAGAAAAATGCAATACAGACAATGAGCTATAACCTGCTTAGCAGCCTCTCCTGTTCTGGCAGAGGTTACTATAAATCCAGAATAAGTATCCACTGTAACGTGGACATAGGACTGTTTGCCAAATGAAGGTATATGAGTAACCTCCATTTGACAAAGTTATCCTTGTAGGAGTCCTTGAGGGTTATCTCCAAATGAAGGGACAGATTGTAGTATAGGACACCTTGGACAGGATATACCAATCTGCCTTGCTGCTTCCTGAGAAAGTTGAAGCTGTTTCCACAGGGCTGCAGCATTCTGGTGATGAATAGTATGAGACTGAATTGTTCGATCTGTCATGGTTGCTCCAAATAATTTTCTTTTGGATAGCTTGATCAACAAGGGCATTCCCTTGTGCTAAAGCTCCAGGGAGCATGGAGTGAGCTCGAGTATGTCCTATAAAACATGGAGCTCTATGTTGACATACAAGTCTTTGAAGAAAGAGGAACTGCTGAAATATTTCATCAGCAGTTGTCCCTAAGACAGCAGTCTTTATAGTGGAAACAACCGTAAGTAAATATTTGCTGTCTGTATATAGATTAAAGGAGGAATATGGCAAATGCTGAAAAGCCATGATTATGGCATATAATTCTAGTCTTTGAGCTGATTTTACGTTGACTGTTTCAGTATAAAGTTGTCCATTGCTTTGCAAAACCGATTTGCCACTTAGTGGAAGTTTCCCCAAGCCATTGTTGTTGATCCTTTGAAAAAAGGAACAACAATAATTTTGAGGCTCAAAACCTATAAACTGTAAGGGTCACCTATGCCTCTTGATAATCAAGGAGGTGACAAGATCAAAATATGGAAGTGTATTCCATGGGCTATTAGATGCTTCAATGTGCCCAAGCTGTAGCTGCTTTTGTACCAATCGAGCAGCTGCCCTAAGTTTCTCCTGAGAAAGGGGCCATTGGTCTACTCATACAGGATTATCTGATTTACAAGTAATTGGGTCTGCACAATGCATTATTGGGGTAGCAGGAGCTACCAAGGCCCCTATGCTAAATTTTGATATCCTAATCCATGCCTTCTGGTATTGGGTGCCATTTCTATGGGGGTGAGAATTCCTTGCTGTTCTTTCCCTAGTCTCTTAGTGGGCAAAAATCCCCGATCAAGCATCTGAGTACTGACTAAACCATTAGGACCAACAATCAATGCTCCCATATTTTTCAAAACATCTCCACCCCACAAATTAACTGGCCATCCAGGGAGCGCATAAGGCTTAAAAAAAATCCAGAATGACTTTCTTAATCTTCCCAATGTAAAAAACTAGAACTTTGTTGAGGGGATTTACTCTGCCCTATACCTTGTAATTCTGTGGCTGCTGCATGAGTGGGCCAGGAAGGAGGCCAATGTAGCTTAGCAATAAGAGATACATCAGCTCCAGCATCTGAAAGTCCTTTAAGTTTATACCCTTGTATTGTTAGTTCTGTTTCAGGATGTTCCTGACCTATTTTTTTTAAAATCCAATTGGCAAAATCAGAGGAGCCAAATTGCCAATTTTCTTGGGGCCCCTTTTACAGGATGTGGCCTGAGAAGCAGAATTAGCATCCTTATACTATTCTTCTAAATGTTTGAATTAGCCCTGAAACAAATTCTTTTTTTAAATTAATTTTAATGGGTGACACTGATAAATCAGGGTACATATGTTCAGAGAAAACATCTCTAGGTTATTTTGACATTTGATTATGTTGCATTCCCATCACCCAAAGTCCAATTGTCTTCCGTCACCTTCTAACTGGTTTTCTTTGTGCCCCTCCCCTCCCCCAACCCCCTCCTTCCTCTCCTCCCCCCACTCCGTAACCCCCACACTCTTGTCCATGTCTCTGAGTCTCATTTTTATGTCCCACCTATGTATGAAATCATACAGTTCTTAGTTTTTTCTGATTTACTTATTTCGCTTAGTATAATGTTATTAAGGTCCATCCATGTTGTTGTAAATGACCCGATGTCATCATTTCTTATGGCTGAGTAGTATTCCATAGTATATATATACCAAAGCTTTTTAATCCACTCGTCCTCTGATGGACACTTGGGCTGTTTCCAGATCTTTGCTATTGTGAACAATGCTGCCATAAACATGGGGGTGCATTTCTTCTTTTGAAACAGTGCTATGGTGTTCTTGGGGTATATTCCTAAAAGTGGTATAGCTGGGTCAAAAGACAGTTCAATTTTTAATTTCTTGAGGAATCTCCATACTGTATTCCACAGTGGCTGCACCAGTCTGCATTACCACCAGCAGTACAGGAAGGTTCCCTTTTCTCCACATCCTCACCAGCACTTATTCTGTGTTGTTTTGTTGATGAGCGCCATTCTGACTGGTGTGAGGTGATATCTCATTGTGGTTTTAATTTGCATTTCTCTAATGATTAGTGAGGTAGAGCATTTTTTCATATGCCTATTGGCCATCTGTATGTCCTCTTTGGAGAAGTGTCTATTCATTTCTTTTGCCCATTTTTGGATTGGATTGTTTGTCTTCCTGGTATTAAGTTTTACAAGTTCTTTATAAATTTTGATTATTAACCCCTTATCAGACCATTGTCAAATTTATTCTCCCATTGTGTAGTTTGTCTTTTTATTCTGTTCTTATTGTCTTTAGCTGTGCAGAAGCTTTTTAGTTTGATATAGTCCCATTTGTTTATCCTGTCTTTTATTTCACTTGCCCGTGGAGATAAATCAGCAAATATATTGCTGCGAGAGATGTCAGAGAGCTTACTGCCTATGTTTTCTTCTAAGATGCTTATGGTTTTATGGCTTAGATTTAAGTCTTTTATCCATTTTGAGTTTATTTTTTTGAATGGTATAAGTTGGTGGTCTAGTTTCATTTTTTTGCTGGTAGATGTCCAATTTTCCCAACACCATTTGTTGAGGAGGCTGTCTTTACTCCAATGTATGCTCTTACTTCCTTTGTCAAATATCAGTTGTCCATAAAGGTGTGAGTTTATTTCTGGGTTCTCAGTTCTGTTCCATTGATCTATATGCCTGTTTTTATGCCACTACCAGGCTGTTTAGAGTACAATGGCCTTATAGTATAACTTGATATCCGGAAGTGTGATACCTCCACTTTATTCTTCCTTTTCAAAATTGCTGAGGCTATTCGTGTTCTCTTTTGGTTCCATATAAATTTTTGGAATATGTGTTCTATATCTTTGAAGTAAGGCATTGGGATTTTAATTGGTATTGCATTGAATTTATAAATTGCTTTGGGTAATATAGACATTTTAATGATGTTTATTCTTCCTAACCATGAGCACGGTATATGCCTCCACTTTTTTGTATCTTCCCTGATTTTTTTATCAATGTTTTATAATTTTCCTAGTACAAGTCTTTAATCTCCCTGGTTAAATTTATTCCTAGGTACTTTATTTTTTTGGTTGCAATGGTAAACGGGATTGATTCCTTAATTTCTCTTTCTGACAGTTCATTGTTAGTGCATAAAAATGCCTCTGATCTGAGTGTTAATTTTATATCCTGCCACCTTGCTGAATTCATTTATCAGGTCTAGTAGTTTTTTGATTGCGACTTAGGGATTTTTCTATATATACAATATCATATCATCTGCAAATAATGATAGTTTTACTTCTTCTTTTCCAATTTGGATGCATTTTATTTCTTCTTCTTGTCTGATTGCTGTGGCTAGGACTTCCAGAACTATGTTGAATAAGAGTGGTGAAAGGGGACACCCCTGCCTTGTTCCTGATCTTAAGGGGATTGCTTTTAATTTTCGTCCATTGAGTATGATGTTGGCTGTGGGTTTGTCATAGATGGCCTTTATCATGTTGAGGTATGTTCCCTGTATTCCCAATTTGCTGAGAGTTTTGATCATGAATGGGTGCTGAATTTTACCAAATGCTTTTCTGCATCTATTGAAATTATCATGTGGTTTTTCTCCTTCCTTTTGTTTATGTGATGAATCACATTGATTGATTTGCGAATATTGTACCAGCCTTGCCTCGCAAGAATAAATCCCACTTGATCCTCGTGTATGATTTTTTTCATATATTGCTGGATCCGGTTTGCTAATATTTTGTTGAGGATTTTAGCATCTAAATTCATCAGGGATATTGGCCTATAATTTTCTTTTTTTGTGTTATCTTTGCCTGGTTTTGGAATCAGAATTATGCTCACCTCATAAAAGGAGCTTTGAAGTCTTTCTTCCTCTTGAATTTTTTGAAATAGCTTGAGAAAGATAGGAGTTAGTTCTTCTTTGAATATTTGGTAGAATTCACTGGTGAAGCCATCTGGCCCAGCACTTTTCTTTTTTGGGAGTTTTTTGATAACTGTTTTAATCTCATTTGTTGTAATTGGTCTGTTTAGGTTTTCTGATTCTTCGAGATTAATTTTTGGAAGATTATATGTTTCAAGGAATTTGTCCATTTCGTCTAGGTTGTCTAGTTTTTTGGCGTACAGTTCTTCATAGTATTTTCTTACAATATTTTGTATTTCTGTTGTGTCAGTTGTTATTTCTCCACTCTTGTTTTTAATTTTGTTTATTTGAGCTTTCTCTCTTTTTTTCTTGGTAAGTCTGGTTAAAAGTTCATCAATCTTGTTTACCTTTTCAAAGAACCAGCTCCTGGTTTCATTGATCCTCTGTATTGTTTCTTTAGCCTCTATGTCATTTATTTCTGCTCTAATCTTTACTATTTCCTCCCTTCTACTAGCTCTGGGCTTTACTTGCTGTTCTTTTCCTAGTTCTTTAAGATGTAGGGTCAAGTTGTTTATTTGAGCTTTTTCTAGCTTCTTGAGGTATGCCTGTAATGCTATAAACTTCCCTCTCAAGACTGCTTTTGCTGTGTCCCATAAATTTTGAGTTGATGTATGCTCATTATTGTTTGTTTCTAGGAATTTTTAAATTTCTTCTTTGATCTCATTGTTTACCCATTCGTTATTTAATAACATGCTATTTAGTTTCCAAGTGTTTGAGTATTTTTCAGTTTTTCTGTTGTGGTTGATTTCTAGGTTCATGCCATTGAGATCAGAGAAGGTGCTTGGTATGATTTCAATCTTCTTAAATTTGTTGAGACCGCTTTTGTGCCCTAACATGTGGTCTATTCTAGAGAATGTACCATGAACATTTGAAAAGAATGTATATTCTGCTTCTTTAGGGTGAAATGTTCTCAAGATATCTATTAAATCGAGTTGATCTAGTATGTCCTTTAAGTCTACTGTTTCTTTGTTAATTTTCTTTCTTGATGATCTATCTAGTGATGTTAGTGGGGTATTGAAATCCCCTACTATTATAATATTGCTGTTGATCTTTCCCTTTAAGTCCATCAAAGTCTGCTTTATATATTTAGGTGCTCCTACATTAGGTGCGTAGATATTTATAATGGTTATATCTTCCTATTGGATTTCTCCCTTTATCATTATGTAGTGACCTTCTTTATCTCTTACTATAGTCTTTCTTTTAAAGTTCATTTTGTCAGATATAAGTATTGCTACCCCAGCTTTTTTTTCATTTCCATATGCGTGAAATATTTTTTTTTCCATCCTTTTATCTTCAGTCTATGTGCATCTTTTGTTTTAAGGTGTGTCTCATGTAGACAGCATATGTATGGGTCCTGTTTCCTTATCCACGCAACTACCCCATGTCTTTTGATCAGATCATTTAATCCATTTACATTTAAGGTTATTATTGATATATAATTGTTTATTGCCATTTTAGTCTTTAAAATTGTATTCCTCTTTTGCTATATTCTTTTTCTCCTTTGATCTGTTTACAAAAGGCCCCTTAGCATTTCTTGTAGCCTTGTGTTGGTTGTAGTGAAATCCTTGAGTTCTTTTTTTGTCTGGAAAGCTTTTTATTTCTCCTTCAATTTTAAATGATAGCCTTGCTGGATAAAGTAGTCTTTGTTGTAGGCTCTTGTTCTGCATTACTTTGAATATTTCTTGCCATTTCTTCTGGCCTCAAGTGTTTCTGTTGAGAAGTCAGAAGTCGTCCTTATGGGGGCTCCTTTGGAGGTGATAGTCTTCTTTTCTCTAGCAGCTTTTAATATTTTCTTTTTATCACTTAGCTTTGGTATTTTAATTATGATGTGTCTTGGTGTTGATTTCTTTGGGTTTGTCTTTAATGGAGTTCTCTGTGCTTCCTGAACATGTGAGATGTTTTCCTGCCTAAATTGAGGGAAGTTTTCAGCTATGATATGCTTGAACAAAGTCTCTATCCCTTGTTCTTTCTCTTCTTCAGGAACCCCTATTATGCGGATGTTATTTCTCTTCATGTTGTCACAGAGCTCTCTTAGAGTTTTCTCAGACTTTTTAAGTTTCTTTTTTTTTTTCTGCTTTGCTTCTGTGCCTTTATTTATCTTGTCCTCTAACTTGCTGATTTGATTCTCAGCTTCAGCTATCCTGCTTTTAATTCCTTCCATTGTGTTCTTCATTTCTGATATTGTATTTGTCATTTCTGACTGATTGTTTTTTATTATTTCAATGTCCTTTTTTATATTTGCTATCTCTTTATTTAGGTGTTCATAATGACCATGTATTGTTGTTCTAATATCTTTGAGCATCCTAACAATCGTTATTTTAAACTCTGAATCTGGTAATTTGGTTATATCTGATTCATTCAGGTCCTTTTCTGGAGATTTCTCTTGATTTATTTGTGTTGCATTTCTCTGCCTTCTCATTTTCTCTGTGTAAAAGAAGGTTTTGGCCACTGGGGTCCACTGGGTGTGGCCTCTGTTCCTTAGGTATGGTCTGTCTCCTGGCCCACCACCCCCTCTGCTGTTGCTGCCAGGGTGTTTGAGCATGGGCGTTGCCAGTGCCTGCCCCCTGGGGCTGTTGCTGTGGTTTCCACCTCTCCTTCATAAGAGTGGCTGTGATCACGTGTGATCAAGTACAAGCCTTGGTGGCCTTGGCCTTCGCCCTGCCCCCATAGGTGGCATTATGCTCATCCCTGAAGGCAGGGGTGAGCACCTTTGCTCAGCTGCGGGTCTCCGCCTGTTTCTGGGCTTTCGCCTCGCCCTTGCAGGAGTAGCTTGCTCGTGGGATGGCTGCAAACCTTGGCTCCAAAGGCCAGGTGGGATTGCGTGCCCACGCTCAGTAGCGGGACACTGCCTGTTCTGGGTTTTTGGCTCCACCCCCATGGGAGGAGCCGGCTTCCAAGTCAGGCCACAAGCCTCAGTTCCATGGGCGGGGCAAGGTTGTGCTCCTGTGCCCTTGCTCAAGGGCTGGTCTCCACCCCTTCTGGGGTTCCCGCCCTTCTCCTGCAGGCTGGATTGCAGGCGGCTCGCAGCTGGGCTTGATCGCTTTTGCATGCCCCCTCCTCCCAGCCGGGCAAAACTAAGCTCACACCTGGGCCTCAGTGTTGGCCACCCGGCTTCCACCCTTGCCACTGAACTGTGCTTCTGTGTCCCGCAACCATCCGCCCTCCGGTGAGCCCTCAGCCATGTGGGGTGGGGGCGCTGCAGCTCAGACCCTAACACTCACTACTGTAGTCCCGAAAGCTCCCTCCTTCTAAGCGACTCTGCTCTGAGTGCCGCAGGAGAGCTTGTTTGGCTGATGTCCTGCTTCCCTTTGCTGGTATTGTTGTTTCCAGGGGAAATATTCACTTCAGATTTGGAGAGTGACTCAGCCCAGGGGTTAGGGTGGCTGTTCCTCAAAGTGTTTCTCCCTGTGCCTCCTAGATTACACTCTCTTCCTGCTACTGTGGTCCTCTCCTCTCTCCCCATCCCCCAGAGCCCTGGGTGAGTGGTTGTGAGAGAGGTTTTCTGCATGGTCTCTTTAAGAAGAATCTTGGTTCTGAGAAATCAGTCTCTTTCTCATAAACAGTATCCTATCTTGTTTCCAGCTAAATACTGTCCATACACCTCTTCTAGGCTCTGGGGCTGTGGGCTGGGGCTTTGTTCCTGGGATTCAGGACCCTCCCCTCTCTGCTAAACTCACTTCCCACCACGTGAGTCTCTCCTGGCTGCCGTTCGTTCTGGGGAGCTGGGAAGCTCTCTCCACGTTTCCGCTTTTCCTACCAGTCTCAGAGTGGCTTCTTCAGTGTTCCTTTGTTGAAGAGTCCTCTTAGTTTAGTCCAAAGTTGGTTTTTCCAGATGATCCATTCTGCAAATTTTGACACTGATTCTTCTTATGCTCAGGCTTAGTAAAGTTACAAGTTTTAAGGAAAAACAAAAATGAATAAATAATGAATGCATTGTTTATTAAAATGCCTGCATATTGAAAATAATTGTTATTAAAATTGGATTATCCAGTTATTATTAGACATGAATCAATTAGGTATTTGAACATATCTAAGATAATTTTAATATGAGAATAACTGATATTGAAAATTCCCCCTGAACATAAGTAGATAGCAAACATTTTACTTTAAAGTCACTCAAATAATAAAGCTATCTTCCCTGAAGAAAAAAATATCTAATAAGCTTTTAAGACAGTAAGCCCCATGCCCAGATAGCCTCACGGAGGAATTCCACTAAATGTTTAAGAAAAAAAAGTATACCACCCTGGCCGGTTGGCTCAGCGGTAGAGCGTCGGCCTGGCATGCAGGGGACTCAGGTTCGATTCCCGGCCAGGGCACATAGGAGAAGCGCCCATTTGCTTCTCCACCCCCCCCTTCCTCTCTGTCTCTCTCTTCCCCTCCCGCAGCCAAGGCTCCATTGGAGCAAAGATGGCCCGGGCGCTGGGGATGGCTCCTTGGCCTCTGCCCCAGGCTCTAGAGTGGCTCTGGTTGCGGCAGAGCGACGCCCTGGAGGGGCAGAGCATCGCCCCCTGGTGGGCAGAGCATTGCCCCTAGTGGGCGTGCCGGGAGGATCCTGGTCGGGTCGGGCGCATGCGGGAGTCTGACTGACTGTCTCTCCCCGTTTCCAGCTTCAGAAAAATACAAAAAAAAAAAAAGTATAGCATTTTTCTACAATTTCTTTCAGAAAATAGAAGACAAGGGAATATACTTCCTAACTTATTCTGTGAGACAAGCATTATTCTAATACCAAAACCAGACAAAGATATGACAAAAAACTATAGACCACTATCTCTCCTGACAGATACGTAAAGTCTCGACAAAATATTAGCAAATTGAAACTAACAATGTAAAAAGAATTATATACCACATAAGATTTTACACCAAAAATTATATGCCAAGTGGGATTTATCTAGGTATACAGCCTGGTTCAAAATTTGAAATAAATTAATATAATTTATTACATCAACAGGCTAAAGAAGAAAAATCACATGATCATATCAATAGATGCCCTAAAAGCATTTGACAAAGTTTAACACTCATTCATGATTGAAAACTCTCAGCAAACTAGGAATAGAGGAAAACTTCCTCAGTTTAATAAAGAACATGTACAAAAAGTCTATAGCTAACATCATACTTAAAACTAGAAGCTTTCCTATGAAGATAAGGCAGGAAGGCATAGATGTCCTCTCTCATTAGTCCTTTTCAACATTGTGCTGGGGACTGATGCTACCTTACTTCAAGACTACAATAATCAGGACAGTGCAGTATCAACAAAAGAATAGACAGATCATAGAACAGAATAGAGACATACATAAATATAGTGAACTGACCTCTAATAAAGGAGCAAAGGTAAAACAATGGAGCAAAGATAGTATTTAACAGATGGTGCCGGAACAAACGGAGTGTCACATACAAAAATATGGCATAGACTTAACACCCTTTGCAAAAGTTAATTTAAGGTGAATCATAAACCTAAATGGAAAACACAAAACTATAAAACTCCTAGAAGATAACACAGAAGAAAACATAGATGACATTGGATATGGCAAAGACCTTTTAGATACAACATCAAAGGCATGGCCCATTAAAGAAATAATTGGTAAGCTACCAATTATTAAAACACTTCATTAAAATTACAGTGTTTGATCTGTGAAAGATACTGTCAAGAGAATGAGGAGACAAACCACAGATGAGGAGAAAATATTTGCAAAGGATATCTGATAACACTTAAAACTCAAAGAACACTTAAAACTTAACAATAGGCAAACAAACAACCTTGATTAAAAAATGGACAAGAGACCTCAACAGACACTTAATCAAAGAAGATATAAAGAGAGTAAATAAGCATATAAAAGATATTCCATATTATATGCCATTCTAGAATTGAAAATGAAAATAATGGGTACTATGCTTGGCCTGTGGTAGCACAGTGGATAAATCATTGACCTGGGATGCTGAGGTCACTGGTTCAAAGCCCTGGGCTTGCCTAGTCAAAACAAAACAATCAGCCTGACCAGGTGGTGGTGCAGTGGATAGAGCGTCAGACTGGGATGTGGAGGACCCAGGTTTGAGACCCCGAGGTCACCAGCTTGAGCACAGGCTCATCTGGTTTGAGCAAAGTTCACCAGCTTGAGCCCAAGGTCACTGGCTTGAGCAAGGGGTCACTCGGTCTGCTGTAGCCCCCCAATCAGGGCACATATGAGAAAGCAATCAATGAACAACTAAGGAGCCACAACGAAGAATTGGTGTTTCTCATCTCTCTCCCTTCCTGCCTGTCCCTATCTGTCCCTCTCTCTGACTCTCTCTGCCTCTGCCACAAAAAATAAAAACAAACAAAAACACACAACGACCAACAATGAATGAACAACTACAGTGAAGCAGCTATGAGTTGACACTTCTCACTGCCCCTCCCCTCTCTCTCCTCTATCTGTAAAATCAATAAATATAATCTTCAAACAAATAAAATAATGGATACTCTTATATACCTATTAGTAAGACCATATTTCAGAACACTGACAACATCAAATACTGTTCAGGTTATGGAGTAACAGGAACTCTCATTCATTGCTGGAGAAATACAAATTGGTTCAGCCACTTTGAAAGACAGTTTGGCAGTTTCTTACCAAATGAAACATACCCTTACATGGGATCTGTCAATTATGTTCCTTCATATTTACCCAAATGAGCTGAAAACTTGTCTTCACAAAAACCTCAATGTGGATGTTTATGGCAACTTTATTTATAATTTCTAAAATGGAAGCAACCAAGATATCCTTTGGTAGGTGAATGGATAAACTGTGGTACATCCAGACAATGGCATATTATTCAAGGCCAAAAAGAAATGAGTTCTCAAGCAATGAAAAGACACAGAGGAAACTTAAATGCATATTATTAAGTGAAGAAGTAAATCTGGAAAAGCTATATACTGTATGATTCTAGCTATAAAACATTGAGGAAAAGACAATTATACAAACAGTAAAGAGATTGGTGGATTGTTAGGGCAAGATAACCATTTTGTATGATATTATGATGATGGATTATATATCATTATGCATTTGTCAAAATCCATAGAATGTACACTAAAGGCAAATTCTAAATTCTAATTTAAACTATGAACTTTGGGTGATTATGATGTGTTGATCAACAAGTGACCACTCTGGTGTGGTATGTTGATAGTAGAGAGGTGTGTGTTTGGTAGAAGAATAGAGGATATATGAGAAATCTCTACACGTTCCACTCAATTTTGCTGAGAACCTAAAACTACTCTGAAAAATAGAAGAAAAATGACTTTGAAAGTAGTGGCCACATAGAGAAAACCATAAGCAATAAATATCCAATATTTAATCTATTTTTTTTTATCTAAAAAATGTGTGGTTCTAAAAAATAGCAGGAATATGAAAGAATAGAAAATTTCATTATTTATGTTAAAAAAGCTTTAAAATTGGCACCTGGCTGGTTAGCACAGTTGGTTAGAACGTTGTTTAGATACACCAATGTTGTGGGGTTGTGAGTTCAGTCCCCATCAGGGCAGAAACAAGAATCAACCAGTAAATGCATAAATAAGTGGAATAACAAATCAATGTTTCTCTCTCTCTCTAAAATTATACACACACACACACACACACACATACACACACACACACTGTTAAAAGAAAGATTTGGGTTTAATCATAGAAATGCTTAAAGATAATAAAATCCATATTAATACTTTTATATTAAAGAATTTTTCCTTATGTTTATTTTATATATTTGTATTATTGCATAGAATTTGGCTTATTTAAATATGAGAAAAATTTGCCCATCCAATTGCAAATGTGTAATTAAATAAGTAATTTAAGCTTTTGGTTTAAAGATATATTCTTACTAAGTTTGTAGAAAATGAAGGAACATTTAAAAGAACTAAAATTGACCATATTTATTATTTTAATTACTTGCTTTATATGGGTTATTTGAGTACTTGGTAAGGTTCAGTTTATTAAATTAGAAATAGGAGTACTTTAGTGTGCAGAAAAGAGTTATCACAGCAAGTCAGAAATTGCTATCCTTAGCAAGGCCTGCCCTCCAAGAAAAGGTTCTGTTGTGAGTGGCACGGGCAGCTTGATTGCTCTACTTGTGAAACAGACATCAAGAGATTTTGGAAGCATGATTTTTTGGTATCCAGGAAGTTGGTGACAGTTGTTCCTGGTGCCTGTGGAAAAGAAAAAAAAGAAAAAAAGAAAGAAAGAAAGTCTTGCTCTCAAGATTGGTCCTTGGCTGGTATCTGGGAAGGTGGATTACAGTCAACAGTTAACTGATAAGAGTGGTTCAATTTGCTGAGACTGTTTGTGTAAATAATATGGTTTATATATTGAATTTCTGCTCACCTTTTGGGAGTCTGAAGTTTTGATACATTCTAGGCAGAATGTGTCTACATACCCAGCCCCCAATAAAAACCTTGGGCTTGAAGTCTCTAGTAGGTTTCCCTGGGACAGAATATTACACACATATTGTTGAATTGTCATTGCTGGGAAGAGTGTGCTCTGTGTGACCTCTTGTGGGAGGGTGAGGGCAAGAGTGAGACAATAGAAGGAGTTCTCTAGATTCTGCCTGTGGCTTTCCTTTATAATCTAGCTATGTAGACTTACTATGTTGTTATAAATCTTAACTATGAGTAGAGGTATATACTGAGTTCTGTAAATCCTTCCATGAATCTCTGAACATGGGGGTGGTGGGCCCCCAACACACTAAAGAAAAGTAAATATTTTCTTCCAAGTACAGTTTAAAGTATTTGGAAGTGTTTAATTGACTGTGTTTATAAATTAGACCAAATATTATTGAAAGATCTCTTAGGACATTGATAAGAGTGTGGTGGTTACGGGGGGGAGGGGGGAATGGGAGAGGGATAGGGGGTGGGGAGGGGCACAAAGAAAACAAGATAGAAGGTGACAGAGGACAATCTGACATTGGGTGGTGGGTATGTAACATAATTGAACGACAAGATAACCTGGACTTGTTATCTTTGAATATATGTATCCTGATTTACTGATGTCACCCCATTAAAAAAATAAAATTATTTAAAAAAAAAAAAAAAAAGAAAGATCTCTTAGTATTTGTGAACTGAATTTACAGGATTAAGGAAATTAGAGTCTTGAATTTGTAACTTTATTTACCTAATATTAATTTTTAAAGCCCAAGTAAACTTTTTTAAAAAAAAATAGGAGAAGACCAAACTAATGTGCATATCAAGAATTCACGTAAGCATGGAAATTCCCCAAGTAGATTCTTAAATTTACTTGTTTTTTATTTTAAATGTATTTGTTCCCGTTTTTTCTTTTTTTAAAAATTATTTTTATTTATTTATTCATTTGAGAGAGAGAGAGAGAGAGAGAGAGAGAGAGAGAGAGAGAGAGAAGGGGGGAGGAGCAGGAAGCAGCTTTGACTCCCATATGTGCCTTGACCGGGCAAGCCCAGGGTTTTGAACCAGCAACCTCAGCATTCCAGGTCGACGCTTTATCCACTGTGCCACCACAGGTCAGCCCAAGTAGATTCTTTTTTTTTTTTTTAACTTTATTTATTGGTTTTACAGAGACAGGAGAGAAAGGGGAACATGGAATAGGAAGTATCAACTCATAGTTGCTTCATATTAGTTGTTCATTGCTTGCTTGTTGTATGTGCCTTGACCAGGGAAGCCCAGGGTTTTGAACCTGCAACCTTGGCATTCCAGGCCAAAGGCTTATCCACTGCGCCACCACAGGTCAGGCCCAAGTAGATTCTTGACTAAACTTTTTTTTTGTGTGTGTGTGTGTGACAGAGACAGAGAGAGAGAGAGAGAGACAGATAGGGACAGACAGGCAGGAAGGGAGAGAGATGAGAAGCATCAATTCTTTGTTGAGGCACCTTAGTTGTTCATTGATTGCTTTCTTATATGTGCCTTGATCGGGGGGCTACAGCAGACTGAGTGACCCCTTGCTCAAGCCAGCAACCTTGGGCTTAAGCTGGTGAGCCTTGCTCAAACCAGATGAGCCCACACTCAAGCTGGTGATCTCTGGGTTTCAAACCTCGGTCCTCCACATCCCAGTCTGACACTCTATTTACTGCGCCACCACCTGGTCAGGCTTGACTAAGCTTTTAAGTCCACAGAGGTGTCCCTCAAAAGCATCAAGAAAACTCAAATTCAGTGTATCTCATCAGCCCACAACAGGTTATTTGTCTTCTTAGTCTCTGGCTGTAGGGCATTTGTTAAGATCAATCAAAATTCTGTATTACTAGCATTTCAGTTAAAAAAAAGTAGCCTAGGATCCAGTACATAGGAGTTCAATTGAACTCACGTAATAGCTGGTCAATTTATAGTGTTAAAGACTTAGGCCCTGGCCGGTTGGCTCAGTGGTAGAGCGTCGGCCTGGCGTGCGGGGGACCCGGGTTCGATTCCCGGCCAGGGCACATAGGAGAAGCGCCCCTTTGCTTCTCCCCCCCCCTTCCTCTCTGTCTCTCTCTTCCTCTCCCGCAGCCAAGGCTCCATTGGAGCAAAGATGGCCCGGGCCCTGGGGATGGCTCCTTGGCCTCTGCCCCAGGCACTAGAGTGGCTCTGGTCGCGGCAGAGCGACCCCCCCCCAGGGGCAGAGCATTGCCCCCTGGTGGACAGAGCGTCGGCCCTGGTGGGCGTGCCGGGTGGATCCTGGTCGGGCGCATGCGGGAGTCTGTCTGACTGTCTCTCCCTGTTTCCAGCTTCAGAAAAATACAAAAAAAAAAAGACTTAGGAAAAGTTCATTAAAATTAGCTTTTTAATATTCTTTAATGCCCTTGACAGATTTGTCCATTGAATAAAGAGTTTAATGGGGTCTCTAGTAGAGTAGAGCAGTCATGACTGAAACCTACTTCTTATGAATTAACAAAATACTGCTTGAGATCCTTAGTATAAGGAGAAAACAGTGACTTTCTCCCCATTCCTAGCAGAGTACTTGGCACTTAGTAAACCCAGTACATGCAGAGTGGGCAAAAGGAGGTTGTGCACTGTTGAGTTCCTTGTACATAAGAGTAATAAAAATTCTCCTCCTGCCAGAAAAATAAATATTGAATTTGAGGATATGAGAGTGGGGAAATGCCTGAGAAGCAAGAAGAGTGTGAGCAAAGGAACAGAGGTGAGAAAACAAGAGGTGTAATTGTGAGGTGCACGCTGACCCTCTAGCACTGCAGCACAGCTGTCTTGCAGAAGAAGAGTGGAGAAAGGCCTCTCAATACCAGTTGTGGTGGCTGTGCTTCTCAGGCATAGGGGTTTGGAGTATATTCTTTCAGTAGGGAGAAGAACAAATGGGGTTTCAATAGGCAATGATGAGAAGAAAGACTTTGGTGGCTTTAGAATAAAGGTTATATGGGAACAAGGTATAGGATAGTTTATAGGTTGGATTAGAGGAGAGAGTGTTAGCAGAGAATCATTAGAAAACAATCCAGATATAATGGAATAATGGGCTCAGCTAAGATCAGAGGGAATGGGAAGAGAGATTCCTTAAACATTGGAAAGGAGGAAGTGATGGGACTGGTGACCACATACAAAGGAAGGATAAGAGTATGTTTATGAAAGTGCAAGAGGAGGATAACATTTCAGAATGAAGTGTGCATCTGTGGGTTGTTTTCATTATATCTACTTTTTTTGTTTTTTGTTTTTTTATCCCAAGGCAGTTAGAATCAATGTAC
This sequence comes from Saccopteryx leptura, assembly GCF_036850995.1. Classification (NCBI taxonomy): domain Eukaryota; kingdom Metazoa; phylum Chordata; class Mammalia; order Chiroptera; family Emballonuridae; genus Saccopteryx; species Saccopteryx leptura. Next base: position 70,129,496 of record NC_089507.1, on the reverse strand, counting down.
ATATTGAAAGGTAGTGTGAGAAGAAAAGTTTAGACCGTGTGACCATTCCAAGAAAGAATAGAACTTTTGCAACTCAAAATAGAACTGGAATATATACTCTAGGGTTTTGATACTTGCATAATTTTTAGAATCTTGGCTTTACTTTAAAAACCTCAGGAGAGTCAAGTAGTCCATACCTAGAGGAATAATGTGGGTAGTGATGAACTGGGATGTTGGAATCTCCTGGGGTCTTTGAAAGACCTTGCAAGTCTTTTGTTAGAAAAGAGCCCAAAATACAAACCCCTTTGGTGGTTGTGTTTCAGGAAAGAGGACAGGCCGTCAAGTTTTCCACCAGTGGAAGTTGAAGGAAACATAACCACAGGAACTTTTCGATGTTTCCTAATGTGCCCCCTCTGGTAGCCATGCTTCAGGAAAGGGTGAATAGCTTCTGGCCAAGGAGGAAGCAGCTTTAAGAAAGTAGAGCCAAAACAAAGAATTGGCAGTGCTCTTCAGAGGCTTTTTAGCATTGTTCAGGCCAACCTGACCTTCCTGTTCCTGTTGTGGAATTCGCAAACATATTTTGTTTTTAACTGATAAAAATTGTTGCAGCTTAGCTCCCGGATTTCAAGTCTATTTCCATACAGAACCCACTACTACCCTCATTATGAAATCAAATGCTCAGTGGTGGGATTCAAATAATTTAAGAAATGGTTCTTTGCCTTAATGACTGTTTTAAGTATAAAAAAAATGATATACCAAAAGGTAGTTTATTATTTCATGCATTTAATACTTAAATAAGAACAATAAGAGAGGCACACAAAACCATATTATGTTATGAGGAAGAGCTTTAAAATATTAATAAAAATATTAAATAATATCTGACTAAAACAATAAAACTGTTATTTAAGATATTTCCATATTGATTTTTGATCGGCATCCTCATTTGCAATTTTCTTTGCTTCTATCCGAGCATCACCTGCTGTATGCTTTATCCTTAACCATCTATTTACTGTAGGAGTAGGATCCCCTTCCTTTAGAGGTAGGCTGATTAGATGAATAGTCATTGTGTTTGATATATTAGAAACAGTTAGGTGACTTCTCTGAACATATTATGTTTATCTTTGAAAATGCCCTTTCCACTTCTGCTGAGCTTACACAGCAATTGTTCTGACAATATTTTTAGCTCTTCAAATACTTTCAGAAATTGCATAGTTCTGGGAATTTTTTAAAACGTTTTTCACAAAATCTCAATAATCATTAAATATCAACTTGGTAATTTAAAATGTCATTAAATACAAACAATTATTCTTCAGCTGTTTTCCATGGAACTAGCACTTCTTCAATATTCTAGTAATCTGGCTTCAACAAATTGAGATATTGTAATTTATTCCTATCTTGAAGTTTATTGTAATTTATTCCTATCTTGAAGTTGGCTACAACTTGATTTTAAATGTTCACAATCCATTAGCTACAGGCACTCAGAATATGCTGTTGTGCAAGTGAAAGTTAAAAAAGAGTAAGGCATGTAAATTTGTGATTTCCACATTGGGTGGCTAACCAGGTGCCCACCTTAGAGAGAACCCTGATTACAAGTGTCATTTTAACAACCAGTTCACTGAACTCAACAAAAAATTAGGTATCAGCCTGACCAGGCGGTGGCACAGTGGATAGAGCATCAGACTGGGATGCAGAGGACCCATATTTGAGACCCCGAGGTCACCAGCTTGAGCGCGGGCTCATCTGGCTTGAGCAAAACACTTACCAGCATGGACCCAGGTCCCTGGCTCGAGCAAGGGGTTACTCAGTCTGCTGTAGCCCCATGGTCAAGGCACACATGAGAAAGCAATCAACTAAGGTGTCGCAATGAAAAACTAATGATTGATGCTTCTCATCTCTCTCCGTTCCTATCTGTCAGTTCCTATCTATCCCTTTCTCTGACTATCTCTGTCCCTGTAAAAAAATAAATAAATAAATAAAATAAATAAATAAATTAGGTATCAGTTCTGCTGAACCAGTGCAAACTGGCTGAGTCCTACCACTGCAAATATTCCTATAAATAGCCGAATCTCCATAGCCAGTGCCTCCAAAGCAATGCAATCAATCCTTCTCTGATGGAGAGAATAACCAATCTCTTTTCACCAAAAGGAGCCGAAGTCCTTTATTCCTTCAAAGCACTGTAAACCAACCCCCCATTTATTGTAGGCAACAGAACATATTAAATAAAACGAAGCTTTCTTGCTCTGCCAAGTAAGGCCAACTCATCCAATACTGATAAATGGACTGAAGATATGCAAAACTTTTACATACATGTGGACCATTGTGACTACAGTGGTGATCAACTTTATGCCTATCCCTTTAGTTATCTATCACTGTCTGTGTCCAAATGGTACACTAAGCAAATATACTCAAAAATCCCATACCTGTTATTTTTGTAGCAGGGAACTGCCTTGCTTGAATTCTTTCTAGGTGGGGCATGTTAGCTCTTTTAGAAGAAGCAAAAGCCTTTCCTGCTTGAGGAGAAGAAAACTAGAGAAACAGAGAAAGGAAAGAGAAGGTTTGCAAAGTGACTCAAAGGTAATAATTATATGTAGAAGGTTACCTTTCTCTCAGGTTTGGAACTGAAACACACCTTTGGTCCAATTGCTGCTTTAGAACCTTCTGGTGCAAAAATGGAGAATAAATATCTCAGGCTAGTCTGTAGAAATTAACTTTGTGCCACTGGAATCAAATTTTTATTTTGATAACATCAGTAACAGTCAGTTGCCCTTTTTCTTTCTCCAGTTTAAAGAAAAACTAATTTCTTAGGTGTAGCTCTCAAATTATTTCAGAGCTCCCATACTGAAACATTCTAATTAAACCCCTTTGGAGAAAGAGTCCTACCATTTGTTAACAACTTTCTTTGAAAACCAGCCATGATTGCCCATTCCCTGCAGCCCTGGCTCATCAAATCCATTTGTTAGAATACAGTTGTCATTAACAATTTACAAAGGAAATTGAAGGAACAGATGAGTACTTCCTTGCTCTGGTTTTTCCCTCAGTTCTTTCATTTCTTTATCTCCCCCTTAATCTCTTCCCCAATTCTGTTTTTACATCTCCAGTTGCTAAATAATCTGCAATACAATTTTTTAATTACCCTCAGTATTTTTATTGATTATGTCAGCCTAAAAATAAAAAGCCAATGTGAGGCAACAAATATTCATCTGAAATCATAAAATAGCTGTTCAGCAAGCATTGATTCAGATGGAAAACCAAAGTGTTCCAATGACACAGTGAAGGCAAGGGGTTTTTATGAGAATGGGAAAGGAAATAATTACATGAGTAGAAGAAAGAAATTTCTATCAGGTAAAGATGCTAATTCTAAAGAATGTCTTTAACTTTTAGTCTGGTGGGAGTCAGGATGTGTATCTCCTATTAGCTTTACAAATAGTTGTTTGAAATACAATATTTGTTTGGCCCATTCCAAAGGTTATTTTCACCCAGTTCAAACATTTCAAAGGTTCAAGGAGGCAAGGTATTTCCTCTGAAATGGCTGACTTAGCTCTATTTTAAAATGGATCCACTTATGCCAACTTTTCACAGTTATAAATGGAATCTCATTTTATTATTGCTTTGTTGAAGATCCTACAGTTTCATAAAGTTCTATTTAAATGGACAAACTGCCATCCTAGAGTAAGGAATTCAGATGGCAGTAAAAGAGAAAAGGGAAACTAAGGAGAGGTTCATGCTACTAAATTATTAAAAGAAAACATTCAACAAAAATAATCTAAATTTGTTGAGGGACATTAATGAACATTTTCCCATGTTGGGGGCAACTCATGGAGTACAGCAGTTGATAAGACCATTTGAGCCAAGCATGATAGTACTATACCTATATCTGTGTTGTGATCTTGGCTTCTTTCTATATTCAGAATGAATACATTATTGTTTATTTTTTTAGAAAAATACTTTATTGAAATTTACCATAAATTTTAAGTGTACCATTCAATGAGTATTATTAGTAAATTCATAGAGTTGTGTAACCATTATTAATCCATCTTTAGAACCTTTCTATTACCTCAAAAAATTTTCTGCAGACCTATGCTTACTAGTGCCAGTTGTGCCCCCTTCCCCCCTCCCCCTTGTCTTCCAACTGAGATGAGTAGATGGTCTCCTGGAAGCTGGTGTGTTAGTCTCCATGTAAAAATATTTGTTGTCTGTGTTTCTGGAAAAAGTGTCTGAATAAAGCTATTGTGAAAGATAAAAATTAAAAGTAACTTTTGTCATTGAAAGGCCTATGACCTGATTAATTGAATAAATTTTGTTATTCAGTATAATTGGTGTTAAAGGACATTGAACTAGAGGACAGTTCTTCTGATGCGGAAAGTTTGTCTAATGAGATCTTGTTGGCTGGCAAGTTGCAGATGACATTCGCAGTGGTCTTGGGTGTCCATCAGCAGAGAATCTTAAAATACCCAATAAAATTGAGGGTGTCCTTGCTAGTTATGATACCTGAAATGATGTAAGTGGGTTCACACAACAAAGAACAACTGCTGTCTTTCACAAACTCTAGTATTCTTTGTTTCCAAGACAGTGCTTGTTGCTGCTATTAACTGCTGTAAAAATTGGCCAGAGTCTTTCAATAAAAGAGGCAAAGCAACATTACATAGGACTTTCGCCTACCTGCTTTTGGCAGGTTGATTCTGTGGATTTAAAAACTTACTTTTCTAGGAGCTGATATGGTAACAATGCTCTTTTGAAAAACAAAATGCAGGTCAGACCTATCCTGTGGATTGTCTAAGAAAATATAGACCAAGCAGGCCCTGTGGAAGAGTAGCAGACCTCATTGATCAAGTGTGATGACAAGTAGTGGTATTGATAAAATGTACTAAAGTCTACTCTTACAGTAGATGGGAAATAAGTGAGATAAAGGATAGGTTTGGTCAAAGACCCCGTGAGGCTCTAGAGGTTTCTTCCTTACCCACGAAATGAGGCAGCACAGTCAGTTTTTTGTTTTTGTTTTTTTGGGTTTTTTTTGTATTTTCTGAAGTTGGAAACGGGGAGGCAGTCAGACAGACTCCCGCATGCGCCCGACTGGGATCCCACTGGCATGTCCACCAGGGGGCGATGCTCTGCCCATCCGGGGCGTTGCTCTGTTGCAACCAGAGCCGTTCCAGCGCCTGAGGCAGAGGCCATAGAGCCATCCTCAGTGCCCAGGCCAACTTTGCTCCAATAGAGCCTTGGCTGCGGGAGGGGAAGAGAGAGACAGAGAGGAAGGAGAGGGGGAGGGGTGGAGAAGCAGATGGGTGCTTCTCCTGTGTGCCTTGGCCGGGAATTGAACTCGGTACTCCTGCACACCAGGCCGACGCTCTACCACTGAGCCAACCGGCCAGGGCCAGCACAGTCAGTTTTAAGGGAGGGCCAAAAGTGGAGATAATGTAGATCTGCATGACTTAACTCCATGGTGCAAGCCACTCTGGCCTGACCACATTGCTTAAACAGGATCAGGAACAAGAGAAAAGGCCCCTTGCAGAAATTTGTTCTGATCTTGCTGAGAACTTTGGACTGAAGTTCACTTAGTACATTCAGCACTACTTCTGACCCAGCTGTTTCTCCTTCCAAGAACAAACAGCCTCAGGCAAGGTTGAGATCCCTCCTTCTTCAGCTAGAACTGGAGGATTTTATGCATTGGTCAAAGTGTGTTGGGAATTTGATGGTGCTTAAAGTTGTCAAGCCTGTCAGCCCTTAGTGACAGTGGATCACAAGTTACTGTTACTGTGGTTCCCATTGGTGTACAGTAGAAATTTACTTTGAATGTGGAAACAAACCTTAAATTGGACAAAGAACTGGTGCAAGTGCATGAGTGGACTCTTTTGGGCCAATATACACCAAGATGTTGTCACTGATTATTGCTGGATGCATTATAGGAAGAGTAATGTTGGACCTGGCTGGGCAGCTCAGTTGGTTAGAGCATTATCCTGATGTGCCAAGGATGCAGATTTGATTCCTAGTCAGGGGACATACAAGAATCAATCAATGAATGCATAAATCAATAGAACAACAAATTAATGTTTCTCTCTCTCTCTAAAAATCAATTAAAAAAAAGTTATGTTTAAAAAAATATTCTTCCATCTTATTTATAGTCATTTCCCTTTCTCACCCCAAGCCCCAGACAATCACTAATCTACTTTCTAACTATAGCTTTTCCTTCTCTAAAAATTTCATTAAATAAAATCCTACATTCGTTTTGTCTGGCTTCTTCCACTTAGCATGTTTTTGAGGCTCATCCATCTTGTAGCATGAAACATTCATTTTTATTCCTGAAGTGTTCTATTGTATGGACATATTATATTTTGTTTATCTAATCACCAGTTGATGTACATTCAGAATGCTCCAAATTTTTGGCTATTATGAATAAAGTTACTGTAAATATTTGCTTACAGGCCTTTGTGGGAATATGATATTATGTCTCTCTTGGACAGATTCCTAAGAGTGAATTTACTGAATCTAAGAGTGAATTTGCTAAATTATAGGGTACATTTATGTTTAACTTTTTAAGAAACTCCCAAACTATTTTCCAAAGTAATTTTACCACTCTATATTCCTGCCAACAATGTATGAGGATTCCAGTTTCTTCACATTTTTTCACTAACACTTGTTATTGTCTGTCTTTTTTATTATAGTTACTTTAGTTGTGTGAAGTGGTATCTCATTGTGAATTTAATTTGTATTTCCCTAATGACTAAAGATGTTGAATATCTTTTTTCCCCATTGATTTGAGAAAGAGAGAGAGACAGAAGCATTAACTCACTGTTCCACTTAGTTGTTCCATTTAGTTGTGCACTCATTGATCACTTCTTGTACATGCTCTGACTGGGGACTGAACCCTTGACCTCGGTGCACCAGGACAGCGCTTTATTCATTGAGCTACCCGGCGAGGGCCTAAACATCTTTTCATGAGTTTATTGGCTATTCATGTCCTTGGTGAAATATCTATGTGAATCATTTTACCATTTTTAAATGTATTTATCTTCTTGGTATTGATTTGTAAGAGTTCTTTATGTATTCTGGATACAAGCTGTTTCTATCCCATAAATTTAAAAAAGGAAATATGCAATATTTCCATTTTCAATTTCATTTATAGAATGGACCCAAAATATATAAATGTTTTTTACTTACTGGGGTAAAAAAAATTCATGCTATATGTACAAATTGTGTATCAGATATATGATTTGCAAATATTTTCAGTCTGTGGCTTGTCTTTACATTTTCTTAATGGTTGAAATATATTGAAAACAATATTTACATAAAAGGTTTGTGGAGTCCTTGAAGCTTCTCTCTGGTACCCTAGAATTATCAGACTATAATTTGATACCCACTGCTAGTGAGCATTTCAGCAGTACTTAAACTCAGCAAGCTGAATAAGTCATCTTCAGCAGAATCGTGGACTGGTTGGGTTCAAAGAGAACTTACAATTAGCCAGACGCCTTTCTAGTTTTGTAAACTCCTTCCTGTTTGAATGACTTACTAGCAATGTTGGTATGTAAGGTCTAATGGAGTATTAGAAGCAAGGCTTGGATTTGAGGACAAACAAAAATATTAGGAGTCATGAGTTCAGTTAAGGCAGGAATACAAAGGGAGTAAATCAGTTATTTCCTGATAAGACTGGAGATTTACTTGTTGGCTCATGATAAAGAAATTTAGGCATCAAAGAGAAGTGAGGAAGAATTCTGAACTATGTAGAAACCAGGCTTTAATAGAAATCCACATCAATGCCTGTTGAACAATAATAAAGGAAAAAAAAAAACACCTCATGCTGTTATGGTGTATTGTGTTCACTATATAAGGGGCAACCTCACACTCTTACTTCAAACAAGCCCATGCCTCCTTTAGATTTATGATTTATGTATATTTCTTTTTGTATACCCCTTTATATTTACATCAGTCAATCATTTAACAATGAATTTATTGAGTGTCTATCATAAAGCTAGAAATTGGCCTTAAAAAGTAATTAATTTTCATACTTATAAAGAAGATACCAAAGCAAGCAATTATAAAGTTATGGACTAATATTATGACATATTTTATAAGTAGATATATTTATAAATATAAAATAATACTGTGATACCAAAAGTTGTTCTTTGGAAAGATCAACAAATTGGACAAACCATTAGCTAGAATAAGGAAAAAGAGAGAAGATTCAAATTATTCAAAACAGAAATGAAAGTTAAAATTGTACTACTGATTGTATAGAAACAAAAATTATTATAAAAGAATACTATGGGTCTTCAGAAAAATACAAAAATAAAAAAATAAAAAAATAAAATAAAATAAAAGAATACTATGGGCCCTGGCCAGTTGGCTCAGTGGTAGAGCATCGGCCTGGTGTGCAGAAGTCCCGGGTTCAATTCCCGGCCAGGGCACACAGGAGAAGCGCCCATCTGCTTCTCCAACCCTCCCCCTCTCCTTCCTCTCTGTCCCTCTCTTCCCCTCCCGCAGCCGAGGCTCCATTGGAGCAAAGATGGCCTGGGCGCTGGGGATGGCTCCTTGGCCTCTGCCCCAGGCGCTAGAGTGGCTCTGGTCGCAACAGAGCGACGCCCGGAGGGCAGAGCATCGCCCTCTGGTGGGCAGAGCGTCGCCCCTGGTGGGCGTGCCGGGTGGATCCCGGTCGGGCGCATGCAGGAGTCTGTCTGACTGTCTCTCCCTGTTTCCAGCTTCAGAAAAATACAAAAAAAAAAAAAAAAAAAAAAAAAAAAGAATACTATGAATAATTGTCTGTCAACAAATTGGATAACTCAGATAAGATGAACAAATTCCTAGAATTATACAATCTGCCAAAACCAATTCATAAAGAAATAGAAAACTGGAATATACCTGAGAAAATTCTGAGTTATTATTAAAAGACCTTCTAACAAAGCAAAGCAATGGGCCAAATGGCTTCTTAGGTAGATTCTGCCAAATATTTTAAGAAGAACTAACATTAATTCTTCTCAAACTCTTCCAAAAAATTAAAGAGCAGTGAACACTTCCTCACTCGTTCCATGAGATCAGTATTCCCCTAATGCCAAAGCTACACACAGGCACTACAAGAGAAGAAAATTATAGTCCACTATCCTTTGTGAATATAGATGCAAAAATTCTCAACATTATACTACAAACTGAATTATCAACATATCACAAGGATTATACACCATGACCAAGTGAGATTTAACACTGGACTGTGAGGATAGTTCAACATACAAAATCAATCAACATGTATTGATAGAAACACTACATTAATAGGATGAAGGAAAAAATACATGAACATTTCAATTGGTGCAGAAAAAGTATTTTAGAAAATTCAATACTCATCCATGATTAAAACCACACTCAGTAAAATGGAACAAGGAGCACAGTTTCCCTACATGATAAAGATCATATATGAAAACCCACAGCTAACGTAATACTCAATGGCAAAAGACTGAATGCTTTCCCCCTGAAATCAGGAGCAAGACAAAAGTGCCTACTTTTACTTCTGTTTATTCAACATAGTATTGGAAGTTCTTTTTTTTTTTTTTTTGTATCTTTCCGAAGCTGGAAACGGGGAGGCAGTCAGACAGACTCCTGCATGCGCCCGACCGGGATCCACCCAGCACACCCATCAGGGGCGTTGCTCTGTTGCGACCAGAGCCATTCTAGCGCCTGAGGCAGAGGCCACAGAGCCATCCCCAGCACCGGGGCCATCTTTGCTCCAATGGAGCCTTGGCTGCGGGAGAGGAAGAGAGAGACAGAGAGGAAGGAGAGGGGGAGGGGTGGAGAAGCAGATGGGCGTTTCTCCTGTGTGCCCCGACCGGGAATCGATCCTGGGACTTCCGCACGCCAGGCCGACGCTCTACCACTGAGCCAACTGGCCAGGGCCAGTATTGGAAGTTCTGACCAGCGCAATTAGGCAAGTAGATGAAAGGCATTCAAATTGGAAAGGATCTTACATAGGTTTTCACACACACAAAAATACCCTGTGAGAGTAATGAACGAATTCAGCAAAGTTTCAGGATATAAAATTAACATACAAAATCAGTTGCTTTTCTGTACTTAAACAAAGAACAATCTGAAAAAGATATTAAGAAAACAATTTCAGGCCCTGGGTGGTTAGCTCAATTGGTTAAAACACCATCTGAAACACCAAGGTTGTGGGTTTGATCCCTGGTCAGGGCACACATGAGAAGTGACCAAGAATTCACAACTAAACTAAACAACAAAATGAATGCTCTCTCTCTCCCTCTTCCTCTCTATCTCTAAAATCAATCAATAAAAAAAGGAAAACAATTTTATTTACAGTAGCATAAAAAGAATGTTAATAAATTTAGCCAAGGAAGTTGAAAGACTTGTACCCTGAAACTACAAAAAATGCTTAAAAAATTAAAGAAAACATAAATAAATGAAAACACATCCTGCGTTTACACGAAGATTACATGAAGTTGGGAGAGAGCAGGCAGCAATGGATAACAAGAGAGTTAAGACTCTGTTCTCTCCTGAGGGTGGGTATGCCCTCAACAGGTACTACTTCTGGAATTGCGAAGATATATTCACCTGGATACACAAAAACATTGGACAAGGCTTGCTTAAAAAACCTTTCACTATGCCAGACCAGGCGGTGGCGTAGTGGATAGAGCATGGGATGCCGAGGACCCAGGTTCGAAACTCCAAGGTCACCAGCTTGAGCGCAGGCTCATCTGGTTTGAGCAAAGCTCACCAGCTTGGACCCAAGGTCGCTGGCTCAAGCAAGGGGTTGCTCAGTCTGCTGAAGGCCCGCGGTCAAGGCACATATGAGAAAGCAATCAATGAACAACTAAGGTGTCCCAACAAAAAACTAATGTTTGATGCTTCTCATCTCTCTCCGTTCCTGTCTGTCTGTCCTATCTATCCCTCTCTCTGACTCTCTGACTCTCTCTCTGTCTCTGTAAAAACAAAACAAACAACAACAACAACAACAAAAACCCTTTCACTAAAAAAAACAAGTCCTCATTCCCTCAAGCAGCACAGCACCAGGCAGCGGCCGCCAGACTGTGGAAGCGGAAGCACGTGGACCGCATGATGGTGAAGCTCCTGCCGCGCTGTGGCCACTACAACACCGCGGAGAAGCTGGCGCCGCAGAGCTGCATCCAGGACGTAATGAACACGGAGGAGTCCTGGAGCCGTGCGAGAGGGACAGCAGCCTGGTCTGTGCAAGGTGGAGAGCCTCCAAAGCGAGCACGACGAGAAGCCGGGACGGAAGAGCGGCTCCCCTAAAGAAAGTAAGGCTCTTGGCATGGAAACCGTCAAAGGAAAACCAGAATTGAGTTGCTGGAGTTCAGACAAAGGATTCAGTAGTTCCTTGAACTCATCCGACAGAACAAGGCACTGGGCACTGTGAGACACGCTGGACACTGTGAGACACGCAAGGAAGCATTCAGTCAGGCCAGAGGGAGCAGCGGGACCACGCGCATGGCGAAGTCCACCGAGTCACGCGCATGCCGGCCTTCGCACCGGACACGCACATCTAGGACCTGCTAGACCCGGCCCGGCGGAGGGTGCTCATCTTCGGCTCCACCAGCGGGGGGACAACTCGGTGATCACCCTCACCCTGCAGGCGGCCTCTCGGCTGTGAAGACCCCACAGTGCTGCAGGAGGGTCGCAGCTCCAAGAGCCCGGACTGCCCTGTGCGCGGCCACCTTGCCCAGGGCCCACCGCGCCAGCTCCCGCCTGGTCTGCAAGATGAACGAGAACAACCCGCTCGTGATGCTGCCCGGCGGCTACATCTATGGCTACAATTCTCTGTTCCCTATCGGTGGAGATGATAAGGTTGTTTGTTCAAGAATCAGAGAGATCTTCCACTTCTCACAAGGCGAGAAAGTGTACATCACGTAGGCTTACCTCCCGGTCCCTCCTGCGGCGGTGTTTCTGTTTCTTGCGACCAAAGGCCCACAAGCAACGACACTTAGGAGGAGGGGAGGAGGAGGAGAGGAAGAAAGAGTGAACAGACTTGTACTTGAAAACCACATTTTGATTGTTGGATTTTGTACTGTGAGTCAACTAGTGATGCTTCTGAAAAGGATCTTCCCCGTTCAGAGACCTGAGTCCCACCTGACACCCGTGGAAACTCGAGAACATTACAGGAACAGTTTCCTCCCTGTGCTAATGAGCCCCGGGGAACAGGTGTGTCCTGTGCCGTGGCCCGTGGCCCGGAGGTGTCTCCTGCCGCGACTGAAGCACCGGGAGCTGGCACTCGGCAGAGCTGCTGCCACACGCCCATTGCCCTCGAGTGGACTTGCTTCTGCCTCCCCACCAGCGCAGCCTGTGCACCCGCGTGGGACCCACTGGGACCAGGTCTGCCAGGGTTTGTGGTGGTTCCATCATTTGGCTCTAAATGCTATCGGTCACAGAACCGAACAGTCCAGCTGAAGTAACCGCAACAAGTTGGGATCAAGTAAATCTTTGTAGTCGACACTGCCATCTGGTAGAAGTTTATACTTATTGCTCATTTTTGCATGTGGATGTTGTTTAGCTAATACACTGTAAATGTAAAACATGTTGATAAAAAGGTTGTCTGTTTTGTTTTTTAAGTGCTCATTAAAAAAAAAGAAGAGGCCCTGGCTGGTTGGCTCAGCGGTAGAGCGTCGGCCTGGCGTGAGGGGGAACCGAGTTTGATTCCCGCCAGGGCACATAGGAGAAGCGCCCATTTGCTTCTCCACTGCTCCCCCCCCCCTTCCTCTCTGTCTCTCTCTTCCCCTCCCGCAGCCAAGGCTCCATTGGAGCAAAGATGGCCCGGGCGCTGGGGATGGCTCCTTGGCCTCTGCCCCAGGCGCTAGAGTGGCTCTGGTCTCAGCAGAGTGACGCCCCGGAAGGGCAAAGCATCGCCCCCTGGTGGGCAGAGCGTCGCCCCTGGTGAGCGTGCCGGGTGGATCCCGGTCGGGCGCATGCGGGAGTCTGTCTGACTGTCTCTCCCTGTTTCCAGCTTCAGAAAAATACAAAAAAAAAAAAAAAAAAAAAAAAGAAGAAGAAGAAGAAATTATAGGGCATGATTGTACTCTGTAATCTACCCAGTTAGGAATTTATAACTTATTAAAGCATCCTTTTTTTTGGTCCGCATTGTCAAACAGAATGGAAGTGATCAGCTTGAGAAAGTATTAGGTTGAGATTAGGTTGTAATATAACTTTAGCCTGAAAATAAACTGACATCAATTAGAAGAAATCACAAACTAAAATATTTTTAAAAATTAGACTAAAAACAAGGAAGAAAGTTTTTGTTGTTTATTTTAGCCCTAATTTGGATGAGGATATGACTGAGTATTGTCAAATGTTTTTATATGCACATTTTACTGACTAAAAATGAACATATTTTTTATTAATTTTTCTTTTAAACTATTCATTTTTAATATAAAAGTTGTATATATGTATTATATCAAATTTAGAAAATTACACTGAAGTAGAAGAAAAAAGAATCAAATAATTTCTTGTAATGCCAACTATTTTCCATGTATAGATTTTTGGTTTGTTTTTATTTTACATAATTCTACAATGCTATATTCAGCTTACTATCTTGTTTTTAAAAATGTGGGGTTTTAGTCAATTTCATGTGTGTTTTCTCCATTTTTAGAAGTCCTCTCTTGGTTGGTTGCCTTTGCTGGAATTTTTTTCATCATCATCATTATTATTATTATTTTGTATTTTTCTGAAGTGAGAAGCAGGGAGGCAGAGAGACAGACTCCCCATGTACCCCACTGGGATCCACCCGGCAAGCCCACCAGGGGGCGATGCTCTACCCATCTGGGGCCATTCACCTGTTGCCACCGGAGCCATATCTAGCGCCTGAGGTGGAGGCCATGGAGCCATCCTCAGTGCTGGGGCCAACTTTGCTCTATTGGAGCTTTGGTTGTGGGAGGATAAGAGACAGAGAGAAAGAAGAGGAAGGAGGGGGCAGGGAAAGGCAAATGGGCGCTTCTCCTGTGTGCCCTGACTGGGAATCGAACCCAAGACATCCACAGGCTGGGAGGATGCTCTACCACTGAACCAACCAGCCAGGGCATTTTTTCATCTTTACTGATGTCAATCAAGTTTTATTCTTTAGAAGGTGTTTTTTCAATTTTGCAAACAGTTATTAAGAGCCACTTTAAAGAATTTTTCCCAATCTTGGCTTAAAATAACAAATGTATTTGTGTGTGGGTTTTTTTAAAGATGCCCCCCCCCCTTTGGTGAGAGGAGGGGAGATAGTGAGGCATACTCCCACATGCGCTGGGTTCTGGGTGCACCTGGCAAACCCCTCTGGGGCCAGTGCTGGAGTACAGAGCTTTAACGCCTGAGGCTGACTCACGGGGGCCAATTAAACCATCTTCAGCACCCGGCTGGGCTGCGAGGGAACCAATCGAGCCACTGGCTGTGGAGGGGAAGGGGAAGAGAAAGGGTAGAAGGAGGGGAGGAGAAGCTGATTGCCTCTCCTGTGTACCCTGACCAGGAAAGGAACAGAGAATATCCATACGCTGGGCCAGGCCGAGGCTCTATCCCCTGAGCCACCAGCCAGGGCCAAGGATCTGTAAAGTGACTCTGAAATTTAATTAAAAAAACCCACAAAATACCCTTCCAAGTGTTTGGGTGCTTCATAAATGTATACTTTTAAGTCCTTTAAAAGTATACACTATGGCCTAACCAGGCGGTGGTGCAGTGGATAGTGTCAGACTGGAATATGGAGGACCCAGGTTCGAGACCCTGAGGTTGCCAGCTTGAGCGCGGGTTCATCTGGTTTGAGCAAGGCTCACCGGATTGAGCCCAAGGTCGCTGGTTCCAGCAACAGGCCACTCGGTCTGCTGTAGCCCCCCAGTCAGAGCACATGAGAAATTAATCAATGAACAACTAAGGAGCCAGAACAAACAATTGATGTTTCTCATCTCTCTCCCTTCCTGCCTGTCTGTCCTTCTCTTTGACTCTCTGTCTCTGCCAAAAATAAATAAATAAAAGTATACACTATGGTATTTTTAATATTCTAAAAAAATGGTCTAATCAATATTTTTATATAGGACTCCCGGCTAAAATTATCTTATATGGGGTGAAGAATTAACAGTAGTTTCTTTTGTTGCTTTAAACAATTTAACTGATATAATGATTTTTGTTTGAAAATGCAAACCAGAAACTATCTAGATGCAAGTGCTAATTTCTGAGAGTAGATAGAGAAAGTGAATTTTGGCATAGCTATACACTTATTAAGCCTGATAACCAGCGCTTTTCCTGAATCTGCACAGTCTTTTTCCAGCTTTTCCATATGATCAGTGTATTGCAAAGAAGTGTTTATTACAGGAATGTGAAGAATGCATTTAAACTATTCCTAGTAGTATTTTCACTTAAGAAGTTTTCCCTCCACCACACCCCCGCGCCTCCCAGTAGATTTAGTTCCTGGTTTTACTGGTCCTGGGGATGCAGGAACCTAATTTCACAAAAGCTCTTTCAGTAAGAGACCATCTGCTTGCTCTGGATGGGCAACGTGTGAAGTTGAAAAAGCCTGGGCGTCAGTGTCTTCTGGTGCTTAAGTGCGTTGGCCACCGCCGGTAGTGACCAAATCCATCCAGGGCAGACGAGGTATTGATGATCCGTGGTGGCGTCCTGTGATTACCAACGTTCGTTCGTTTCTAACTGTGCGTTTTGTACGAGACAGAATTTTCGGTTTGTCCCTGCGTACTCCAGGACAGTCGTGTTTGTGGGCCCACAGGCGGTGGGGGCGGGTCCAGTGCGAAACTCGATACCTGTGCTACCCCCGACCCGGGCCCAGCCCCTGCGCTTATCGCAGCGGTACAGGCGGTACCACGCCCTCCGCGCTCCCGCCAGCGCAGACCCGAGAGCTCCCGGGCGAGAGGGTGGGGTCTCCGCCCTGCGGTCTTCGCGCCCGCAGCGAGGGTCATCGCTCCTGGACGTGACTGCGTCCTCGACCGCCACCCAGGGCCGCTGCCTTCTCAGGTGACCTTCGCGCGCGTGAGTGCTGGCTCGTGGGAGCGGCCCGGTGGGTGGGT
The DNA here is from genome assembly GCF_036850995.1 of Saccopteryx leptura. NCBI lineage: Eukaryota > Metazoa > Chordata > Mammalia > Chiroptera > Emballonuridae > Saccopteryx > Saccopteryx leptura. Next base: position 70,113,528 of record NC_089507.1, on the reverse strand, counting down.
TGGCCACGGGGCTGTGTGGTCCTTAGTCGGGGAAGGTCTTTTAGGGCTTTTCTCGCCCTCGAGCTGTGTCCTGAGTCCCTAGTTACAGTCCGAGTCCGGAGCGCAGCGGAGGGTCTAGTCCCGGATTGTCCGACAGAGTTTGGGAAGACGCGCCTGGAAAGGAGCCGGGTAGAATTTTGGAAAAGCTTCACGTTTGGAGAGCACAGTGTAAAAGCTTGCTGTCCATGTGAGCGAGGAGCTGCATCCTTTGGGTAGGTTGCTTAGAAAGGTCTGGTGGACTCACCTCCGCGTTCATATGAATGATTATTAGCGCTCTACTTCCATCACATGGACCGTGAGAGCCAAGCCCTTGAACTGCTGAGTGTGTAAGTGGTGCCAGCCCTTTGGGATGTTTGTGGCTTGAAAGGTTGGTGCGTATTGGGAATACATTTGGTAGAAAATAGAAAACTTCTCAATTGAGATGACTTAGATTTTAGTTGGTCCCTCCCAGTTTCATTTGATAGTGAGTATGAAAGACTCAACATATCCATGTTGTTGCAGAAAGCAAAGTTTCATTATTTTTTTTATGGCTGAGTAATATTCCACTGTATATATGTACCTCTTCTTCTTTATCCATTTGTTTATCTATGGACACATAGGTTGCTTGAACATCTTGGTCATTGTAAACAATGCTGCAATAGGAATGCATATGTCTTTTCACATTTTTCACATTAGTGTTTTGGATTTCTTTGGATAAATACCCAAAAATGAAGTTACTGGGTCTTTCTTTTCCTTCTTTGTTTCTTGTTTTAAAATCTTTTTTTTTTTTTTTTTTTTTTTTGGTGTGGTGTAAGTATTGCTACTCCAGATTTCTTACATTTCTATTTGCATGAAATATCCTTTTCTATTTCTTTACTTTTAATGTGTGTCTCTTTCCATCTGAAGTAGGTCTCTTGTAGGCAGCATATGTATGGGTCTTTCTTTCTTATCCATTTAACCACTCAATATTTTTTAATTGGAACATTTACATTTATTTATTTTTATTATTATTATTTTTTTAGTGTTTGAGAGACAGACAGGAAGGGAGAGATGAGAAGCATCAATTTGTAGTTGTCACATTTTAGTTGTTCATTGATTGCTTTCTCTTATGTACCTTAACCCCTTGCTGAAACCAGGAACCCCGGGCTCAAGCCAGTGACCTTGGGCTTCAAGCCAGTGACCTTTGGGCTCAAACTAGCAACCATGGGGTCATGTCTATGATCCCACACTCAAGCCAGATGAGCCCGTGCTCAAGCCAGCAACCTCGGGATTTTGAACCTGTGTCCTCAGTGTCCCAGGTTGATGCTCTATCCACTATGCTATTACCTGGTCAGGCAGAACATTTACATTTAAAGTAATTACTGACGGGTACCCATGTGATTTCACTAATATGTGGAATCTAAAATACAAAATAAGTAAAAACCAAAATAGAATCAAACTTATGAATACAAAGAACATTTGATGGTTGCCAGATGGGATAGGGTATGCAGGATGGGTGGAAAAGGGTAAAGGATTAAAACATGTCAATTGCCAGTTATAAAAATAGTCACAGGGATATAAGGTACTGCATAGGGAATATAATCAATAATACTATAATAACTATATATAGTGTCAGATGTGTACTAGACTTAAGGGGTGATCACTTTGTAAGTTCTATAAATATCTAATCACTATGTTGTATAACTGAAGCTAATATAATATTGTATGTTAACTGTAATTGAAAAATAAAAATTATTTTAAAAAATGAAAAAACAAAAAGAAAGTGAATATGAAATACAAATGAAAATTCAGACTGCTTTTTCAGAAAATGATGTGTTGGTGCAGCTGATTCCATATATGTTAGTGTGTATTAAGGGCCAGTTGGTAAAACTCTTGCCCTTCTGCAAATGCGTGAAACTAGAGTTGATATTGGGTAGATAAAAACGTATTCAGCATAAAAGTTACTACAAGGTGGGACAAAAATTTCATAATATTAATATCTTTAAAGGGATTAACCAATATATTTTTATCTTTTTCTTATCTCCACGACATAAAATTTGTCCACAACTTTGAATGGTTTGTTGAAACATTTGTGACTTCTTCTTTATATTTTTTTCTGTGACTAGTTTAATGATTAACTTAAATACCATATTTTTCGCTCCATAAGACTCACCTGACCATAAGACGAACCGAGAGTTTTAAGGAGGAAAATAAGAAAAGAAATATTTTGAACCAAATGGTGTGTTAAAATATTTAATAAAATATACCACAATATTTCAACAGTGTAAACTCAACAGCAGTATTAACAACATTAGCACTGTTATTAACAAATGAGAAGAAACTTTAATGTTCAAATACTCTTCTAGTTGTCTGGGAATCCGCAGCAGCTATAAAAATGAACATTCATTCCATAAGATGCACGGGCATTTTCCCCTCCACTTTTTTGGGAAAAAAGTGTGTCCTATGGAGTGAAAAATATGGTAATTAACCAGCTTACTACAATAATTGAAAATAATACTGAAGAAGTTAGAAGAAAACAGAAAAACCAAAAACGTTAGATTGCAAATCTAGCAAAGAGTTAAGGAAAAAAAACAAAACAAAACCCTGTATTGATGCATAGTTTTATTTTTTTGCCTAATAGTAGACTTCTTGGACTTGTATGTCTATTTCTTTCACTAAGTTAGGTAAGTTTTCTGTGATTATTTTTTCTTTTCTTTCTTCTTTTTCTTTTTTTAATCAAGTGAGAGGCAAGAAGGCAGAAAGACAGACTCCCACATGTGCCCTGAGCAGGATCCACCCAGCAAGCCCCATCTGGGGCTGATGTTCTGCCCATCTGGGGCCACTGCTCCATTGCTTGGCAACCAAGCTATTTTGGCACTTAAGGAGAGGCCTTGGAGCCATCCTCAGAGGCCTTGGAACTATCCCCAGGGCCAACTTGCTCATTCAAGCCTGGCTGCAGGAGGAGAAGAAAGAGAGAGAGGAGGGGGTAGGTGTAGGGGTGGAGAAGCAGATGGTCTCTTCTCCTGTGTGCCCTGACCTCGAATCCAACCCAAGACTTCCACACACTGGGCCGATGCTCAACCTCTGAGCCAACCAGCCAGGGCCTATTATTTTTTCCAAATAAGTTTTCAATTTCTCTTCTCTTGGCATCCCCATGATGTGAATGTTGGTATGCTTGAGGTTGTCCCTGAGACTCATTGTTTTGGGAATTCTTTTTTCTTTTTGCCGTTCTGAGTGAGTGTTTTCTGCTTCCTTATCTTCCAAATGCTGATTAAATTCTTGGCCTTATCTTTTCTACTGTTGATTCCCTGTAAATTATTCTTTATTTCAGTTAGTGTGTTCTATATTTATGATTGGTCCTTTTTTATGCTGTTGAAGTTCTAAGTTCACTGAGCATCCTTATAACCAGTGTTTGAACTCTGTATCTAGTAGATTGCATGTCTCTATTATGTTTAGTTATTTTCTGGCGTTTTGTTCTATTCTTTTATTTGGAACATGTCTCTTTGTCTTCTCATTTTGGCAGCTGCTCTGTGTTTGTTTCTACCTATTAGGTAGAACTTCTATGTCTCCCAGGCTTGTAGAGTGCCCTAATATAGTAACTATTCTGTAGGATCCAGTGACACACCCTCCCCAATAACTGCAGCTGAGCACTCAAGGTGTGCCCCCTGTGTGAGCTGTGTACACTGTCCTCTAGTAGTTCAGGCTTGATGGCTGTTGGTATGTCAATGGGAGAGATTTACTCCCAGCTGCAAGGACTGGCTGTTACCACTGCCCACCGACCTTTGACCATCATGGAGGATCAGCTATGCTGATACACTCCACAGAGCAGGATTTACTTCAGGAGGGCTCTGCTGCCGGCTGAGTCTGCCCTTTGAGTGTGTCACTTGTGGAGGTGATTAGGTAGTTGTGCTTCAATGTGATCTGAAGCTGTCCACCACGAGAGCTGGCTCTGGAGCCTCTTAGGAGGTATAGGCCGAGGTCAGCCACCACCTGTGTTCTTCCTGGGGCTACCTGGAATGAGCTGTGAAGTGATTCACAGATGGCTGATACTTGTGCTGGGTTTGGAGGAGCCCAGGAAAGGCCAAACTGCAAACGAAGTCCAGGTGGTTCTAGTGCCAGGCCTGGGATCACTTAGTGAGAGGTTCAGGGCTTGCTGAGGCCAGATTCGGCTTGTTTGAGAGATTTTAGGAAAATCTAAAGCATGAGCCCAAAAAGGCAATTCATGTGGAAAAGCCACTGAAAACAGCTTAGGTGGACCTAAAAGTTGGGTGGGGCAGGGCCTCAAGGAATCACTAGGGTAGGGCAAACAGTGTGATTCAGGTTGATGGAGTTTTAGATATGGAGCCTACCTGGTGGCTCTGGGGGGCGGGCTCATCAAGGGAACAATGGCCTCTGCCAGCACTTTTGTCTGGGAGAAAGCTGCCCCTTCAGCTCTCATCTTGATGCCAGGCAATTCAGTTCTTCCTTATGTGTTGCTGGTGCCTTTTGAGCTGCTGTCCCAGTGTTGGAGCTCAGAGAGAGTAAGTCCATGTAAGTTTGTGTGCAGGCTCTTTAAGAAGAATGTCTAGGACTCCAGCCATTCTCCACTTCCCTCAGCCTCAACCCCTATTGGTTTTTACAGCCAGAAGTTATTGGGACTTCTTTTCCTGGCACTGGAGCTTGGGGGCCTGATATGGGGCTGGATCCCTCGCTCCTTAGGGAGAACCTCTGCAGATAAGATAATCCTCCCAATTCTTTTCTTCCACACATGGGTGTGGGACCAGCCTGTTCTGTATCTCCACCTGTCCTCCCAGTCTTGATATAGCTTCTTCTTTAATCCCATAGTTGTAGTACTTCCATTCAGCCAGATTTCAAACAGTTCTGAATGGTGGTTGTTTTGTAGTTTAGTTGTAATTCTGATGTCTGCATTATTTTTTTAAGCCTCCATGAAGCATTTGAGGCAAACATAAATGTTACAAATGGGAAATAAAATACAACTGAGCCTGACCTGGTGGTGGCGCAGTGGATGAAGCATCGGACTGGGATGCAGAGGACCCAGGTTCGAGACCCCGAGGTCACCAGCTTGAGTGAGGGCTCATCTGGTTTGAGCAAAAAGTTCACCAGCTTGGACCCAGGGTCACTGGCTCGAGCAAGGGGTTACTCGGTCTGCTGAAGGCCCATGGTCAAGGCACATATGAGAAAGCAATCAATGAACAACTAAGGTCTCGCAATGAAAAACTGATGATTGATGCTTCTCATCTCTCTCCGTTCCTGTCTATCTGTCCCTGTCTGTCCCTCTCTCTGACTCTCTCTCTGTCCCTGTAAAAATATAAAATAAATTAAATTAAAAAAAATACAACTGAGTAGAGTTACTGTGAAGGGGGGAACATATTAGAATGGACATGGACAGATGGAAAGACCATATCAAATTAAGTTGCTTCCTTGAAGCCATAATAAAAAGGGAATTCTCAGTTACACAATTCAGTGAGGATAAGGCAGGCAAACATACCAGGTTCTTAGAAAAGATTTTACTGGAACTTATTTCTGAAGGGATGTCTTGTGTTACAGAAGGATGTAGTAGAGGAGACTGAATCATGGCTGTGGCAGAGCATCCTGTGTGCCTGTTGGTCAATAAATTTGTAAATATGATGTATATGTTTGCTCGCTTAGAGTTTGCATTGGGTGTGGGAGATAGGCTGTAAGCTGGCAAAGTCCTTATAGACTAAGGCTTAGTTTTAAGACTAAGCCTTTCCCACCCTTTTAATACTAATATCTTTTCAACATCCTCCTAATACTAAGATCTTCTCAAAACTAAGCTTTCCCCCACACCCTTGACTGTTCCATGATAGGAGATGGTGCACTCTTATGAGGAATCCCATTTATGCCTCAGATAAGTGGCTTTGTATCAGAAACTTCCTTATTTGTATACTGGCTTAAAGACTTTAATTTTCTACACTATAAAATAAAGCAGACCGGGGTGTTCTCTTGCTTGGATCCAGCCATCAGCATTGCAGAGGGGACTGAGTGAGGCTGGTGAGACCTTTGATTCTAGCAAAAACTGGAGAAAGTCAGTAACTTTGGGAGCCCTGAATGGAAAGGGAAGTGTTTTCCTGCTGTGTGTATTTACTCGCTTGCCCGGTGCGAGCAGGAATAAAGGTAATGGCCCACCAGTTCTTGGCTCCACTGTTTCTTTACCATCTGTCTGAAGGGAACCTGCATGGGCCAGGCGGCTGTGATGGTGGCCGCAGCTACTGACTTTACAGAGCCCATTTGATAGTACATGCAATGGTGTGTTTTCTAGGACTGTTTTCTATAGTTGTAATTCTCTTTACCCTATGTGTTATGAAAAACACTTGCAAGGTGCTAACAGGCATGCTGTTGTTTAATGGTTTGGGACTCCTTTGGGGATAAATCTAGATTTTTCAGAGGGGAAGGTGGCCTTTATGTTCTTCAAATACTCTTTCAAGAGTTTCTGATAAAAGTTTGGCAGCCATTCCTCCTTCTCATAATAATTCCTCCACCCATGGTGTTTTGTAGCAGGTTTTTTTTTGTTTGTTTGTTTGTTTTTTACTTCACTAGGAGACTATTGGAAAGTGGATATCTAATTTTTGAGACATGTAGTTAGCTTGTTTATGAAGATAAATAAAATAGTCAGAATTGTGCCCTGGCCGGTTGGCTCAGTGGTAGAGCGTCGGCCTGGCATGCAGGAGTCCCGGGTTCAATTCCCAGCCAGGGCACACAGGAGAAGCTCCCATCTGCTTCTCCCACTCTCCCCCTCTCCTTCCTCTCTGTCTCTCTCTTCCCCTCCTGCAGCCAAGGCTCCATTGGAGCAAAGTTGGCCCGGGCACTGAGGATGGCTCTGTGGCCTCTGCCTCAGGTGCTAGAATGGCTCTGGTTGCAACAGAGCGACACCCCAGATGGGCAGAGCATCGTCCCCTGGTGGGCGTGCTGTGTGGATTCCGGTTGGGTGCATGTGGGAGTCTGTCTGACTGCCTCCCCGTTTCCAACTTCAGAAAAATACACACACACAAAAAAGTCAGAATTGTAACACTGAAAGTTAATAGTTTACTTGTTATTTAAATTGGGGATAGATAGGTCTGGGTAAAGCAGAATTACTGCTCACATCTTGATTTCAGTGAAGAAGTTTTGATTTGGCAAGAAGGTAGAATAAAACCTTAGCTAGGTCAGAAAATTTGTTGAACAAGTTTTCTGCACTTTGGTGATCACTAGCCCAATCTTTTTGTTCTTATGCCCAGATAGCATTGGGTGGCTGTCATTTCATTGATATTAAGCTCTTTCTTTTTTTAAAAAAATTTTATTATTTATTGATCTTAGAGGGAAGTGGGGGGGGGAGGCAGGGGAAAAGGAACAGGAAGCATCAATTTGCAGTTGCTTCTTGTATGTGCCTTAACTGGGCAAGCCTGGGGTTTCGAACCGGCAACCTCAGCATTCCAGGTTGACACTTTATCCACTGTGCCACCACAGGTCAAGCTCAAGTTCTTCCTTATCTGGAAGGGTAAATATGGAAGTTTCTTGAAAGCAACAAGCCCTGTAAACTTCCTCTGAAGCAGAGGCAGATTAAGGTCGGTTGAGGCCCTGGGCACAGAAGAAAATACTGGGCCCCTTAAAAAAAAAAAAAGAGATAGATAGGGAAAATAAAAATACATGTTAACCATATTTTAAAAATAAATAAAGATATTATGTACTATTAATGTTAAAATTGCACATATGAAACCAAACTTGGTGTGGTTAGAAAAAAGTGTAAAGTTGGGGTTTTGTGGAGCTCTTCAGAAGTTGGGGCCCAGGGTGTGCACCTGGTGCACCTGTCATTAAATCTGCTTCTGCTCTGAAGCCACATGAGGTGAATGTCTCACAAGAAGAGAGAAAAGCAGACCTGAGAAATATCCAAACCTTCACGTAGGAGGTCTTTCCTTTCTATTTCCTGTCTTGCGTAACCCAACCCTGGCTTCCCTCTGACCCTGGGATGGGGCTGAGGATGGCTCTATGGCCTCCATCTCAGGCACTAAGAAGAGCTTGATTGCAGAGCAATGGAGCAATGCCCTAAATGGGCAGAGCATCACCCCCCTAGTGGGCATGCCGGGTGGATCCTAGTTGGGGTGCCTGCAGGAGTCTGTCTTTGCCTCCCCTCCTTTCATTGAATAAAAAAAAAGGAAAAAGAAAAAGGGAAGTGATAGAAAGTAGAGGTACAACAGAATTCTAAGAAGAGTAAAATATTCATTTCAGCTCTTTTCCTTAACCATCCTGTATTAGTTTGGAATGCCTTAAAATCACATGGTCCTCAGAATACTAAAAGGAAGTGGCCATTAAAAAGGGGGATATGGGGATACTTTTGAGTACTTACTGTGCACAGATATTTTTTACATCCATTTTATTTTAAAAAAAAGATTTTATTTATTGATTTTTAGAGAGGAGAGAGAGAGAGAGAGAGAGAGAGAGGCGGGGGTTGGGGAGGAGATGAATGGGAAGCTTCAGCTCATAGTTGCTTCTCATATGTGCCTTGACCCGGCAAGCCTGGGCTTTTGAACCAGCAACCTCAGTATTTCAGGTCAATGCCCCATCCACTGGGCCACCAGAAGTCATGCTACATCCATTTTCATTTTATGCTCACACTAGGCCTTTCAGGGAAGTATTTTATTTATTTATTAAATTTTTTATTGAATTTATTGGGGTGATATTGGTTAATAAAACTATATAGGTTTCAGGTGCACAATTTTACAGTGTATCATCTGTATGATGCATTGTGTATTCACCATCCAAATCAAGTCTCCCTCCATCACCATCTACCCCCACCTCTACCCTCTTTTCACCTCCCCCCACTCTTTCCCTTCTGCAATCCTCACTCTGTCATCTGTCTCTAAGTTATTTCTTTGCTTAACCCCTTCACTTTTTCAGCCAGCCTTCCAACCCTCTCTGACAGCTGTCAGTCTGTTCTCTGTTATCTATGAGTCTGTTTCTATTTTGTTTGTTAGTTTATTTTGTTTATTAGATTCCACATATAACTGAAATCATACGGTACTTGTCTTTCTCTGTCTGGCTTATTTCACTTAGCATAATAATCTCTAGGTCCATCCATGCTGTTGCAAAAGGTAAGATTTCCTTCTTTTTTGCACTTGAGTAGTGTTCCATTGTGTAAATATACCACAGCTTTTTTTATCCACTCATCTGCTGATGAGAACTTGGGCTACTTCCAAATCTTGCCTATAGTAAATAATGCTGCAATGAAGATAGGAGTGCATATGTTCTTTCAAACTAGTGTTTTGGGTTTCTTCAGATAAATTCCCAGAAGTGGAATTGCTGCGTTATAAGATAGTTCCATTTTTAATTTTTTTGAGATGACTACATACTGCTCTCCACAGTGGCTGCACAATCTGCATTCCCACCAGCAATGCACAATGGTTCCCTTTCCTCCACATCCTAACCAACACTTGCTTTTTGATTTATTGATGACAACCATTCTGACGGGTGTGAGCTGATATCTCATTGCGGTTTTAATTTGCATCTCTCTGATTATTAGTGACTTTGAGTATCTTTTCATATATTTATTGGCCATCTGTATATTCTTTTTGGAGAAGTGTATATTCAGGTCCTTTGCCCATTTTAAAAATTGGATTGTTTGGGGGTTTTTTGGTGTTGAGTTATATAAGTTCTTTAGCAGTTTTGACTATTAACCCCTTATCAGTTATCAGTGAATATGTTCTCCCATTTAGTGGGTTGTCTTTTTATTTTGTTGATGGTTTTCTTTGCTGTGCAAGAACTTTTTAGTTTGATGTAGTCTCATATGATTATTTATTTGTTTTCTTTGCTGGAAGAGATACAGCAGTAAAAATATTGCTATGAGAAATGTCTGAGACTTCACTGCCTATCTTTTCTTCTCCTGAATTTTTATGGTTTCAAGTCTAATATATAAGTCTTTAATCCATTTTGAGTTTATTCTTGTGTATGGTGTAAGAAGGTAATCTATAAGCACACAATGCAATCAACAGGTCGAATGCTATAGAGATGTTTACCTGAAACCTATATATTCTTTTTGATCAATGTCACCCATTAATTTCTAAGTATAAATAAATAAATAAATAAAAGAAGGTGGTCTAGTTTCATTTTTTTTTGCACATATCTGTCCAATTTTCCCAACACTATTTCCTTAAAAGAATGTTTTTACCCCATTGTATGTTTTTGCCTCCTTTGTCAAATATTAATTGACTATAAAAGGCATGGATTTATTTCCGGGTTCTTTATTCTGTTTCATTGATCTATATGCCTGTTTTTTATGCCAGTACTGTGCTGTTTTGATTATGATGACCTTGTAGTATAGTTGATATTGGGTAGCATGATTCTTCCTCCAACTTTTTTCTTCTTTCTCAAGATTGTTTGGCTATTTGGGATCTTTTCTGTTTCCATATAAATTTTTAGAATATTTGTTCTAGTTCTGTGAAATACAGAATTGATATCTTGATAGGAATTGTGTGGAATCTATAGATTGCTTCAGATAGTATGGATATTTTAATGATGTTAATTCTATCCATGACCATGATATATGCTTCCACTTATTTGTATCTTCTTTAGTTTCTTTCTTCAGTGTTTTATAATTTTCTGAGTACAGGTCTTTTATATCCTAGGATAAATTTATTCCTAGATATTTTATTCTTTTTGAGGCAATTGTGAATGGGATTGTTTTCTTAGTTTCCCTTTCTGATAGTTCATTATTAGTGTATAAAAATGCAACTGATTTCTGGGCATTTATTTTGTATCCTGTTACTTTACTGAAATAATTTTATCAGTTCTAGTAGTTTTTTGGTGGACTCTTCAGGGTTCTTTATATACAATATGTCACCTACAAATAATGACAGTTTTATTTCTTTCTTTCTAATTTAGATGCCTTTTATTTCTTCTTGTCTGATTACTATGGCTAGGATTTCCACTACTATGTGAAAAAGAGAGATGACAGTGGACATCCCTGTCTTGTTCCTGACCTTTAGAAAACACTTGTAGTTTTTGCCTGTTGAGTATGATGTTGACTGGGGGTTTGTCATATATGGTGATTATTATTTTTAGGTATGTATCCCAATTTCCACTCTGCTGAGAGTTTTCAACATAAATGAATGCTGAATTTTATCAAATGCTTTTTCTGCATCTATTGATGTGATCATTTGATTTTTATTCTTCATTTTGTTTGTGTGGCATAGCATGTTTATTGGTTTGCAGATGTTGTACCAACCCTTCATCACCAGAATAAATCCCATTTGATCATGATATGTGACCTTTGGAATGTATTGATGGATCTGGTTTGCTAATATTTTGTTGAGGACTTTAGAATCTATGTTCATCAGGGATATTATTCTACATTGTTCTGTCTTTGTAATGTCTTTATCTGGTTTTGGAATTAGAATAAGGCTAGTCTCATAAAATAAGCTTGGGAGCCTTCCTTCCTCTTGAATTTTTTGGAATAGTTTGAGAAGGATAGGTATTAGTTCTTCTTTGACTGTTTGGTAAAATTCACTGGTGAAACCATCCAATCCAGGACTTCTGTTTGTAGAAGTTTTTTGTTTTGTTTTGTTCTTATTGCTGCTTCAATTTCCCTCGTTGTAATCTGTCTATTCAGATTTCTGATTCTTCCTGACTCAGTTTTGGAAGATTGAATGTTTCTAGGAATTTATCCATTTTTTTCCAGATTGTCCAATTTGTTGGTATATGTTGTTCATAATATTTTCTTTCAACTCTTTGTATTTCTTCGGTGTCAGTTGATACTTCTTTTTCATTTCTTCTTTCTTTTTTTCTATTTTTTTTTCAGTGAGAGGAGGGAAGGTAAGTAGACAGACTCCTGCATGTGCCCTGACCAGATCTACCAAGCAACCCCTATCTGGGGCTGATGCTTGAATCAATTGAGCTATTTTTTGTAACTGAGGTTGATGCACTCAGGCCAACTGAGCTATCCTCAGCACCTGGGGCTGATGCTCAAACCAAGCCACTGGCTGCAGAAGAGGGAGAAAAGGGTGAAGAAGAGAAGCAAATGGTCGCTTCTCCTTTGTGCCCTGACTGAGAATCAAACCCAGGACGTCCATACACCAGGCCAATGTTCTATCCAATGAGCCAACTGGCCAGGGCCTCCTTAATTTCTGATTTTATTAATTTGGGGCCTCTACAAGTATCCATGTAGAGTCAAGGTTTTTTTTCTGTTTGCTTTTTATTTTTTTTATTATTAATTTATTGTGTTTACATAGATTCTAGTGAGTGTCCCCCCGAATACATCCTCCCATCCCCCATGTTCCCCAGTACATCCCCCCGCCCCCTCCCCGTAATGCCGTCCCCCCTTCCCTCCAGGATTGGCTTTTCTGCTCTCGTCCCATCCTATCACCTTATCATCCCCTTTCCCTCTGTCTCTTTCTTTCTGGATCCTTTGACCCCGCCTCTGTCTCTATTCTGCTCCTTAGTTCATATTGTTCGTCGGATTCCTCAAATGATATTTTTCTTTCTCTGCCTGGCTTATTTCATTTAACATAGTAGTTTCCAGGTCCATCCATGTTGTTGCAAAAAGTAATATTTCCTTCTTTTTCATGGCCCCATAGTATTCCATTATATTATATATATGTGCCCTGGCTTTTTAATCCATTCATCCACTGTCAGACACTTGGGCTGTTTCCATATCTTGGCTACTGTGAACATTGCTGCCATTAACATGGGGGTGCATTTCACCTTTTGAATCATTGATGTGGTGTTCTTGGGATATAGTCCTAAAAGTGGGATGGCTGGGTCAAAAGGCAGTTTGATTTTTAATTTTTTGAGGAATCTCCATACTGTTTTCCACAGTGGCTGCACCAGTCTGCACTCCTACCAGCAGTGCAGGAGGGTTCCCTTTTCTCCACATCCTCATCAGCACTTATTATGTGTTGTTTTGTTGATGAACGCCATTCTGACTGGTGTGAGGTGATATCTCATTGTGGTGTTAATTTGCATTTCTCTAATGATTAGTGATGTTGAACAATTTTTCATATGCCTATTGGCCATCTGTAGGTCTTCTTTGAAAAAGTGTCTATTCATTTCTTTTTCCCATTTTTAATTGGATTGTTGATCTTCCTGGTGTTGAGTTTTACAAGTTTTTTATAAATTTTGGTTATTAACCCCTTATCAGACATATTGTCAAATACGTTTTCCCGTTGTGTGGTTTGCCTTTTTATTTTGTTCATATTGTCTTTAGTTGTGCAAAACCTTTTTAGTTTGATATAGTGCCATTTGTTTACCCTGTCCTTTATTTCCCTTGCCTGTGGAGATAAATCAGCACATATAAGGTCTACTGGAAAGTTCTGTCCGTTTTTGGGATAAAACAAAATACAAATTTTTCTTACCATCAATAAACTTTATTAAATAATATAATTGCCATTATTATTAGAGATTTCTTGCCAGCGTGATGGCAATTTGTATATCCCATTTTTGAAAAATGTTTTATCTTTTGATGCGAAAAATTGAACCAGTGCTTGTTTGATATCTTCTTCATTTTTGAATTTTTTGCCCTTCAAAAAATTTTGTAAGGACAAAAACAAGTGATAGTCAGAGGGTGCTAAGTCCGGGGAATATGGTGGATGTGACATACATGCTTCTGTAGCATTTCTTCCTTGTTGAAATTCGTAAAAATTACAGTGGCGTAAATGAACTTTATAAGTAGCCATGGGTACACTATCGCTTCACACATAAGACTAACATGAATTAACTTTGTTTTAGTTAAATTGCTACCTCAGTATGTATACATTAAGTGATAAAAATAGGCACACATGTGCCAAATAAACATATGCTTACGTGTTGAAACTTGTTGTGATAGAAACGGACAGAACTTTCCGGTAGACCTTATATATTGCTGCGAGTGATGTTGGAGAGCTTATTGCCTAGGTTTTCCTCTAGGATGCTCATGGTTTCATGACTTACATTTAAGTCTTTTATCAATTTTGAGTTTATTTTTGTGAATGGTGTAAGTTGGTGGTCTAGTTTCATTTTTTTGCAGGTAGCTGTCTAATTTTCCCAACACCATTTGTTAAAGAGACTGTCTTTACTCCATTGTATGCTATAACCACCCTTGTCAAATATCAATTGTTCATAAAGATGTGGGTTTATTTCTGGGTTCTCTGTTCTGTTCCATTGATCTATATGCCTGTTCTTATGCCAGTACCAAACTATTTCGAATACAATGGCCTTGTAGTATAACTTGAGGTCTGGAAGTGTGATACCACCTACTTTATTCTTCTTTTTCAAGATTGCTGAGGCTATTTGTGTACTTTTTGGTTCCATATGAATTTTTGGAATATTTGTTCTATATCTTTGAAGTATGCTATTGGTATTTTGATAGGAATTATATTGAATTTATAAAGTGCTTTGGGTAATCTGGACATTTTAATGATGTTTATTCTTCCTAGCTATGAACACAGTATATGCTTCCACTTGTTTGTATCTTCCTTGATTTCTTTTATCAATGTTTTATAATTTTCCAAGTACAAGTCTTTAACCTCCTTGGTTAAATTTACTCCTAAATACTTTATTTTTTTGTTGTTGTTGCAGTAGTGAAGGGGATTGTTTCTTAATTTTTCTTTCAGCTAGATCATTGCTGTTGTATAAAAAATGCCTCTGATTTCTGAGTATTAATTTTATATCCTGCCATCTTGCTAAATTCATTTATAAGGTCCAGTAGTTTTTTTTACTGTGACTTTAGGGTTTTCTATGTACAGTATCATATAATCAGCAAATAATGATAGTTTTACTTCTTCTTTTCCAATTTGGATGCCTTTTATTTCTCCTTCTTGTCTGATTGCTGTGGCTAGGACTTCCAGAACTATATTGAATAAGAGTGGTGAAAGGGGGCACCCCTGCCTTGTTCCTGATTGTAAGGGGATTGCTTTTAACTTTTGCCCATTGAGTATGATATTGGCTGTGGGTTTGTCATAGATGGCCTTTATTATGTTGAGGTATGTTTCCTGTACTCCCACTTTGCTGAGAGTTTTGATCATTAATGGGTGCTGGATTTTATCAAATGCTTTTTCTGCATCTATTGAAATTATCATGTGGTTTTTGTCCTTCTTTTTGTTTATGTGATGAATCACATTGATTGATTTGTGAATATTGTACCAACTTTGCCTCTCCAGAATAAATCCTACTTGATCATGATGTATGATTTTTTTCATGTATACAATATTACTAGATCCAGTTTGCTAATATTTTGTTGAGAATTTTAGCATCTAAATTCATCAGGGATATTGGCCTATAGTTTTCTTTCTTTGTGTTATCTTTGCCTGGTTTTGGAATCAGAATTATGCTCGCCTCATAAAAGGAGCTTGGAAGTTTTCCCTCCTCTTGAATTTTTTGAAATAGCTTGAGAAGGATAGGTGTAAGTTCTTCTTTGAATGTTTGGTAGGATTCGCCTGTGAAGCCATCTGCCCCAGGGCTTTTGTTTTTGGGAGTTTTTTGATAACTGTTTCAATCTCATTTGTTGTAATCAGTCTATTTAGGTTTTCTGATTCTTCCAGATTGATTTTTTTTTTGTATTTTTGTATTTTTCTGAAGCTGGAAACGGGGGGAGACAGTCAGACAGACTCCCATGTGCCCGACCGGGATCCACCCGGCACGCCCACCAGGGGCGATGCTTTGCCCACCAGGAGGCGATGCTCTGCCCCTCCGGGGCATCGCTCTGCCGCGACCAGAGCCACTCTAGCGCCTGGGGCAGAGGCCAAGGAGCCATCCCCAGCGCCTGGGCCATCTTTGCTCCAATGGAGCCTTGGCTGTGGGAGGGGAAGAGAGAGACAGAGATGAAGGAGGGGGGCGGGGGGTGGAGAAGCAAATGGGCGCTTCTCCTATGTGCCCTGGCCGGGAATCGAACCCGGGTCCCCCGCATACCAGGCCAATGCTCTACCGCTGAGCCAACCGGCCAGGTCAGATTGATTTTTGAAAGATTATATTTTTCAAGGAATTCGTCCATTTTACCTAGGTTGTCTAATTTTTTGACATATAGTTCTTTATAGTATTTTCTTACAATCTTTTGTATTTCTGTTGTGTCAATTGTTACTTCTCCACCCTCATTTCTAATTTTATTTATTTGAGTTCTTTCTCTCTTTTTTTTTGGTGAGCTTGGCTAATCGATCTTGTTTACTTTTTTAAAAAAACAGCTTTTGGTTTCATTGATCCTCTATTTTTTTTTTTAATCTCTATGTCATTTATTTCCACTTTGCTCTTTATTTTTTTCTTCCTTTTACTTCCCTAGGCTTTACTTGCTGTTCTTTTTCTAGTTCTTTTAGTTGCAGGATTAAGTTGTTTATTTGAGCTTTTTCTAGAATTTTATGGTTTGCCTGTAATGCTATGAACTTCCCTCTCAGGACTGTTTTGTTGTTTCTCACAGATTTTGAGTTGTTGTATGCTCATTTTCGTTTTTTTCAAGGAAATTTTTTATTTCTTCCTTGATCTCATTGTGGATTCATTCATTATTTAATAACATGCTGTTTAGTTTCCAAGGGTTTGAGTGTTTTTCAGTTTTTATATTGTAGTTGATTTCTAGTTTCATGCCATTGTGGTCAGAGAAGATGCTTGATATGGTTTCAATCTTCTTAAATTTGTTGAGACTCATTTCATGCCCTAATATGTGGTCTATCTTAGAGAATGTACCATGAGCACTTGAAAAGAATGTATATTCTGCTGCTTTTAGGGTGAAAGGTTCTGAAGATATCTATTAAATCCAGTTGATATAGTGTGTCCCTTAATTCTGCGGTTTCTTTGTTAATTTTCTTTCTTGAGGATCTATTCATTGATGTTAGTGGGGTATTGATGTAACAGAGGGAATCTGGTCATTTTTTTTTTAAAAAAACATCATTCAGATTTATATATAAATAAAATGGAAATAATGTAAGTTATTTATTCTTTCTCTGCGGACTGGTACCAAATGGCCCATGGACCGGTACCGGTCTGCGGCCCGGCGGTTGGGGACCACTGTCCTAGACTTTAGTTCTTATGACTCTTGTCCACTCTGTCCTCCCTCAGCTGGAGCCCAAGTTGAATGACTACGAATGAAATTTTGCTTGTTGACCCTTTGAGAGGGTGCCTGTGTCTCTAGCCGTATCTTCCTGGTGGTCAGAAACCTCCCTGCTTTGACAGCCAAATGTTAAGTGGGCACCTCTTTCAGGCTCTAGCGCTCTGGGACTTTTTTGCATCTTTATTCTTTCTACCAATCTTTTTTTTTTTTTTTACAGAGACAGAGAGAGAGTCAGAGAGAGGAATAGACAGGAACAGACAGATAAGAATGGAGAGAGATGAGAAGCATCAATCAGTTTTTCATTGCGCATTGCGACACCTTAGTTGTTCATTGACTGCTTTCTCATACAGGCCTTCAGCAGACCAAGTAACTCCTTGCTCGAGCCAGTGACCTTGGGTTCAAGCTGGTGAGCTTTTGAAATCCCCTACTAGGCCCTGGCCGGTTGGCTCAGCGGTAGAGCGTCGGCCTAGCGTGCGGAGGACCCGGGTTCGATTCCCGGCCAGGGCACACAGGAGAAGCGCCCATTTGCTTCTCCACCCCTCCGCCGCACTTTCCTCTCTGTCTCTTTCTTCCCCTCCCGCAGCCAAGGCTCCATTGGAGCAAAGATGGCCCGGGCGCTGGGGATGGCTCTGTGGCCTCTGCCCCAGGCGCTAGAGTGGCTCTGGTCGCAATATGGCGACGCCCAGGATGGGCAGAGCATCGCCCCCTGGTGGGCAGAGCGTCGCCCCATAGTGGGCGTGCCGGGTGGATCCCGGTCGGGCGCATGCGGGAGTCTGTCTGACTGTCTCTCCCTGTTTCCAGCTTCAGAAAAATGAAAAAAAAAAAAAATCCCCTACTATTATAGTATTGCTGTTGATCTCTCCATTTATGTCCATCAAAATCTACTTTATATATTTAGGTGCTCCTATATTAGGTGCATAGATATTTATAATGGTTATCTCTTCCTGTTGGATTGCTCCCTTTATCATTATGTAGTGACCTTCTTTATCCCTTACTATAGTCTTTGTTTTGGGTTTTTAAAAAAAATTAATTTTAATGGGGTGACATTAATAAATCAGGGTACATATGTTCAAAGAAAACATCTCCAGATTATCTTGTCATTCAATTATGTTGCATACCCATCACCCAAAGTCAAGGCTGTGGAGAAAAAGGAACTCTCATCCACTGTTGGTGGGAATGTAAAGCAATACAACCATTATGGAAGAAAGTATGGTTGTTCCTCAAAAAACTAAAAATAGAACTACCATATGACCCAGCAATCCCTCTACTGGGTATATACTGCCAAAACTCAAAAACATTGGTACGTAAAGACACATGCAACCCCATGTTCATTGCAGCATTGTTCACAGTGGCCAAGACATGGAAACAACCAAAAAGCCCTTTAATAGATGACTAGATAAAGAAGATGATGTGGTACATATATACTATGGAATACTGCTCAGCCATAAGAAATGATGATAGTCTTTGTTTTAAAGTCTATTTTGTCACATATAAGTATTGCCACCCCAGCTATTTTTTCATTTCCATTTGCATAAAATATTTTTTCCATCCTTTTACTTTTTTTCCTTGCTTTGTTCTGTCTACAACAGGCCCCTTAACGTTTCTTGCAGCATTGGTTTGGTTGTGATGAATTTCTTGAAGTTTTTTTTTGTCTGGGAAGCTTTTTATTTCTTCTTCAATTTTAAATGATAGTCTTACTAGAGAAAGAAGTCTTGGTTATAGGTTCTTGTTGTGCATTACTTTGAATATTTCTTGCCAATCCCTTCTGGACTCAAGTGTTTCTTTTGAGAAGTCAGATGTCATCCTTATGGGTGTTCCTTTGTAGGTGATTGACTGTTTTTCTCTTACAGCTTTTAATATTCTTTCTTTATCTCTTAGTTTTGGTATTTTGATTATGATATGTCTTGGTGTGGGCCTCTTTGGGTTCTTTTTTAATGGGGTTCTCTTCACTTCTTGAACTTGTGTGACTCTTTCTTGCATCAGTTTAGGAAAATTTTCAGCTATAATTTCTTCAAAGAGCTTCTCTAGTCCTTGTTTTTTCTCTTATCCTTCAGGAACCCCTATGATGCAGATGTTATTTCTCTTCATGTTGTCACAGACCTCTCTTAGAGTTTCCTCAAATTTTTTAATACTATTTTCTTTTTGCTTTTCTGCTTTCGTGCTTTCACTTATCTTGTCCTCTAAGTTGCTGATTCGATCCTTAGCTTCATCCAGCCTGCTTTTAATTCCTTCTAGTATAGTCTTCATTTCTGATATTGTGTTTGTCATTTCTGTCTGGTTCTTCTTTATGATTTCCATGTCCTTTTTGATGCTTACAGTTTCTTTATTGAGGTGTTAAGTCCATCCATTGTAGCTTTGAGATCCTTAAGCATCCTAACAATCATTATTTTATATTCTGCATCCGGTAATTTGATTACTTTTGATTCACCAGAACTTTTTCTGAGGATTTATCTTGTTGAAGCATATGACTTATGCTTTTCTGCCTTTCCATTATAAGTAGTAGAGCTGCTTTGAAGTCTTCTCTTCTATAATTTAGTTGTAATTCCAGTTTTGTCCTGAGAGGAGGTGAATGTAAGATCTGCCTACTCCACTGCCATCTTGAGTCCTTCAAATGGACTTTTTTTAAAGGATTTTTCTTAATGTTAATAATCTATTTTATTAAACCCAATATATTCAAAATATTTTTACTCAAACATGTAATCAATATAAAAATGACTAATGAAGTATGTATATGTTTATTTTTATATATATATTTTACATACATATATAAAAATATGTATATTTTTAGCAAGAGAGAGACAGCAGTATAGACAGACAGAAAAGGAGAGAGATGAGAGGCATCAGTTGTTTTTTGTGGCACCTTAGTTGTTCATTGATAACTTTCTCATGTGTACCTTGACCGGGGGGCTCTAGCAGAGCAAGTGACCACTTGCTCAAGTCAGTGACCTTGGACTCAAGCCAATGACCTTGGGGTTTTGTATCTGGGTCCTCAGCATACCAGGCCGATGCTCTATCCTCTGTGCCACAGCCTGGTCAGGCTATTTTATATATTTTAAAAATATTTAGATTTCTTTTTTTTTTTTTACTGTTTCTTATTTGAGATATAATTGACATATAACATCAGTTTCAGGTCTACAAAATAATGAATCAATGCTTATATATTTTATGAAATGATCACAACAGTAAGTCTAGTTAACATTCATCACCACACAGTTTTTTGTTTTTCTTTTCTCGTGCTGAGAACTTTAAAGATATACTTTTAGCCAGTTTTAAACATATATAATACAGTATTGTTAATTGGGATGTACATTATCTCTCCAGGATTTATTTATTTTAGAACTGAAAGTTTGAACCAAAACTAACTTGCTTTAAGTGTATTGTTCCCTAGGGTTTACAGTCTAATTTTTTGGACTATCAACATACTATTGCCTTCTTCTTTACAGAAAATCAGAAACTCTCCAGATGTCTTCCAGTAATGACCAAGTTTTTATCCCAATGTCACAAAGAAAAAACAATGGCCTCCCTGGGATGACTGCCAATGACCTGAAGATGTTTACTGAAGGAGCTGTGCTAAGTTTTCATAACATCTGCTATCGAGTGAAAGTGAAGAGTGGTTTTCTACTTGGCAGAAAAACAGCTCAGAAAGAAATACTAATGAATGTCAAGTATGTTCATGAACTTTTGTTAAAATAGCTTTATTAATAAAACTGAATTTCATAGGTTTTGCCCATATAAGTAAAGATACTGTGGATATTTATGTACATGTCTGTACAGATACATAGACACATACTTTCATTTCTTTTGGTTCAATTGGGAGTGAAATAAATAGTTAGATCACACGTTAGATATAAACTTAATTTTAAAAGAATAGCCAAACTGTTTTTAAAGTGGTTGTACCAAGTGTATCAATTTCTGTTTGAGAAACTGAATAATTAGTGTGTCATCAGGTTTTCCTGGGTTAGCCTATGGTTTTGTGAAAAGAGGGCTGGATATGTGACTTCCAACTGCCAATTGTGTGAGCAGAATTGTAATTTCTGAGCTTTGGTTTTCTAATCTGTGAAATAAAAGATCTATCACTGTCGTTTATGAGCCAGACACTTTAGGTACTTATATACTTTGTGTTCTTTATGTTCTAGAAGCAAGAGTTAGGAGGTTGAAATGACAATATATTGTATAAGCACTTCAGTTTTCAAATAAATTTGTTTTAAATTAGTGACCTTTTTATATATTTGTTTATCATCTATAACAATTTACCTAATGTCTTCCCCCACTACACAGACACACAGGCAGATAGAAACTACTTAAATACAAGAAAACTCTAGCTTAGCTTAAGTTATGCAGTGGAAGTCTAACGTGGTTGTGGAATGGGCAGTAGAGTGAAGAGAGAAATGAGAATAGAACCTACTTGGGACCACATATCTATCTTGTCACAATCTGATAGTTCTTTAGATTGTTCATGTTTTTTTATTTCTAGAGAATTGGCCCTAATCCTTTCTCTCACTGGAGTGGGGAGTATATTTAGGTTTGCTCAGACACCATGGCCTATGTGTTTTGTTTTAATATAAATATGTTTGTTTAATGTAGGAAATAATTATTTTTAGATAAAACAAGCACTTTTTCTAGCTTTCTGAGACTGGAGGAGTGGTTATAAGAGTTCTTTGGCCATGTATGGTGCTAACCTATATAGAATCAGATGTTTCTCATGTTTTCTCATGTTCTCATGTTTTCTTAATGCATTCTATGGTATTGTGGTCTTTTCTGTTAGTAGCAACCAACTGTACCCAGAAGGCTAGGAAATAACATATAGGGGAGAAAAGTTTTGCACACGGGTGGTCAAGAAATGACAGGGACCTGAGATCTACTGGGAGGTGATGGAGTCAGGGGGTGTGAAGAATTACATAGAACTTTCTTCATGAAGCAACACATACTGTCATATGTCCTTCCATGTTGCTTTCTTGTATTGGTTAATAAACCTTGACTGGGAAAATAAGATGAGGAGGCAGGCACAAAGCTTTTATTTTTTCCCACATGACTAGATAGAATTAAGTGACCTTTTTGAAAGCTGACATGTTTTCTGTGGAGCATATTCATCAAAAAAATGTTGGTCACTTCAGATTTTGTGCTAAGTGGGAGATAATAAGTAATTTAAATATGTGTAGGTTGATTAGATTTAAAGTTCCCACTGGAGGAGTATACATTTATCTTGCTTACATTTTAAAGCTAGTAGATTAGTAAACTCAGTACACTAACACTGTCATATGCTCAAGGCTTTCTAATGTTTTTATGGTTCAGTGGTATAAATTCTAGCAAAAGATGAGTTTTCTTGTTTTTTACTTCTTTATTACCTATTTATTTAATTATTATTATTATTATTATTATTATTATTTTCTTTTTTAGCAAGAAAGAGAGAGAAAGGCAGACAGCCAGGAAGGGGGAGAGATAAGAAGCAATAACTCATAGCTGTGTCACTTTAGTTGTTCATTGATTACTTCTCATATGTTCCAGCCAAACCAGTGACACCTTGCTCAAGCCATAGATGTTGGGCTCAAGCCAGCAACCTGGACCTTCAAGCCAGCGACCTTTGGGCTCAAGTCAGCAATCATGATTCATATCTATGATCCCATGCTCAAGCCGGTGACCTTGGGGTTTCAAACCTGGGTCCTCAGCATCCCAGGTTGATGTACTATATACTGCACCACCACCTATTCAGGGTAGATGAGTTATCTTTATGTGCAATCCTTCATTTATAAAAACAGTGCCAAGTCATTTTTTTATAATTTTTAAAATTCAGTGCAGCTGACACACACTGTTATATTAGTTTCAAATGTACAACACAGTGATTAGACATTTATACACCTTACTAAGTGTCTACCCCAGGAAGTCTCATGGGACATCAGGAGTTTTCTTGCTTACTCATATTGTTGGTTTAGACATCCATGAGAATAGTCATCCCTTTTATTTGAGGTAGCACTTCTAATTTCTATTTTATCTGTTAGTTTCTACTAAACAGCATTTCTGAGATGAGAGAAAGGTTGCTTTCATTTATATTATTTTTGACTTGTGTTTGATAGACCGCTATCATTCAAAATAGTGATTATATTTTATAACAGCTGATAAGAATCTTGCTTTTTTGTTTTTCTTCTGGAGATTTTGTAATCTTATTTGTAGAACTAAGTAATTAGAACCTGATGCCCTCTCTGGGGAAAAGAGGATAAAACAAAATATGACTGTGAGAATTCAAAAAGGTCAGAGTTTACTTCCTAATGAAAAAACATTCTGTTATGCTGTTTGTGTCCATACCTAACATTTCAGCTTTTTCTCACCAGTGCTGAAGATCTATGAAGAAAAAAAAGGTCTGTTTCAGTAGTTGTGTGTGTATCCTATAATCTTCAGGGAAATTCAGTGAAATTGCCATTATTGGAAGATTTCTTTTTTTTTTTTTTAGTAAGAGGAGGGGAGGCAGAGAGACAGATTTCTGCATGTGCCCCAACCAGGATCCATCTGGCAAGACCTCTAGGGGATGATGCTTTGCCCATCTGGGGTGTTGCTCTGTTGTTCAGCAACTGAGCTCTTCTTAACACCTGAGGCAGAGGCAATGGAACGATCCTTAGTGCTCTGGGCTAACTTGCTCCAACTGAGTCATGGCTGCAGGAAGGAAAGAGAGTGAGAGAGAAAGAGAGGAGGAGGAGCGAGAGGAGTGGAGAAGTAGATGGGTGCTTCTCCTGTGTGCCCTGATTGGGAATAAAACCCAGGACATCCATATGCTGGGCTGACACCTTACCAGTGAGCCAACCAGCCAGGGCTGTGAGATTTCTTAAGTTCATAATTTACTTTGAAATTATTTCAAACTTGTGAGAACATAACCCTCTTACCTAGATTCCCCACTTGTTAATATTTCATTGCATTTGCTAGTCATTTTATCTCTTTAAATTACCCATTGTCATTAGCACTTTTTGAACCATTAAAGAGCTGTCCATATGGTGCTCCATTATCCCTAACTCCTCCAATGTATTTTTTTTAGAGTAAGAATCCTCTCCTATGTAACCACTCAGTCATTTTCTGGGAGCAGCCCAGGGCATGCAAAGCCTCATAATAGGTATAGTGGTGGGACCTAAGGGGCCATTGGTCACCATGCTCTTCACATAGTTGACTGATCATCACATCATGTTTCCTCTGTCTCATCCAACCTGGTATTTTCCTGTTTCTCTCTAGGTGATGTTCACTTTGATTACCTGGTCCTGTTGGTGTCTGCCAGCCTTCACCATAATGTCACTATTTTCCTCTAGGTAATTAATAAATATGAGGGAAGTTACCCTGACATTTTCCCAAAACTTTATTTCAGCAGCTTGATGTTCCCTGCCTGAATCAGTAGTAACTATCATTATGATAGTGAATAAAGGGTGATCTTCTGTTTTCATCCATCTCTTTCATGTGAACTAGTTTGTATTATACTAAAAAGGAAAAGCTTTATTCATCATCTCTTTATTCATTTATTTATATCAGTATAGACTAACAAATTCACATTTTAGTAAGTGGCATTCAATACTAATGCATTATCATTATTTATTTGATCCTACTATTGTTCCTAATTTAGTTTTAACTCTTGTTTTTTGAGTATTTTGTTGGCACAGCAGAAATTCCAGGCTCACTGTGTACTTACCCTGCCTCAGACCTGGAATGAGCTGATGTTCCTTTTTATGGACTGTTGTATTTACTAAGATCTCGGTGTTTGGAATGTTCATTGCTATTGAGATGTCATAGCTCCTAGGCCTTCTCTGTGAACAGACCTAGAGAACATATGTATGTACACATATACACACATCTAAACCTTTTTATATCAGTCATATATATAGATTAAAACCTTTATTCTCAGCTCTGACCTATGTCCCAGAACAGGGGTCAGGAACCTTTCTGGCTGAGAGAGCCATGAACACCACATATTTTAAAATGTAATTCCGTGAGAGCCATACAATAACTCGTGTATGTTACACATTATCCAATAAAAATTTGGTGTTGTCCTGGAGGACAGCTGTGATTGGCTCCAGCTACCTGCAACCATGAACATGAGCGGTAGGAAATGAATGGATTGTAATACATGAGAATGTTTTATATTTTTAACGTTATTATTTTTTTTATTAAAGATTTGTCTGTGATCCAGATGCAGCCATCAAAAGAGCCACATCTGGCTTGCAAGCCATAGGTTCCCGACCCCTGTCCTAGAAGAATGTCTTATATTTTTTTTAAAGATTTTTAAAATTTTTCATTTTCTAATCTGTGAGAGAAAGAGAGGTGAGAAGGGAGGGAGACAGAGAAGCATCAACTCATAGTTGCTTCACTTTAGTTGTTCATTGATTGCTTCTTATATGTGCCTTAACAAGGAGGTGGGGGAAGGTTCCAGCTTAGCCAGTGACCCCTTGCTTAATACAACAACCTTGGGCTTCAAGCCAGAGGACCTTTGTGCTCAAGTCAGAGACCTTGGGATCATACTGATGATTCCACACTTAAGCCAGCGACTTTGTGCTAAAGCTGGTGACTTCAAGGTTTCAAACTGGGAACCTCAGTATTCTTTTTTTTTTTTTTTTTTGTATTTTTCTGAAGCTGGAAAGGGGGAGAGACAGACAGACTCCCGCATGTGCCCGACCGGGATCCACCCGGCACGCCCAACAGGGGGCGATGCTCTGCCCCTCCGGGGCGTCGCTCTGCCGCGACCAGAGCCACTCTAGCGCCTGGGGCAGAGGCCAAGGAGCCATCCCCAGCGCCCGGGCCATCTTTGCTCCAATGGAGCCTTGGCTGTGGGAGGGGAAGAGAGAGACAGAGAGGAAGGAGGGGGGCGGGGGGTGGAGAAGCAAATGGGCGCTTCTCCTATGTGCCCTGGCCGGGAATCGAACCCGGGTCCCCCACACGCCAGGCTGACGCTCTACCACTGAGCCAACCGGCCAGGGCCTGGGAACCTCAGTATTCTGAGTCGACATTCTATCCACTGTGCCACCACTAGTCAGGCCTTAGAAGAGTGTCTTATACACACATGGTAAACACTGAATAATTGTGTTGTGTGAGCGGAGGGAAAACTAGCCACTGTTGCAAACTGGAACTCTTGCAGCTATGATTGCCCATTATTGTTTTTTGTAACTCTAGGGCTTAGTGCCAAAGGAAGCCAACTTGGGGACCTATAAAATGTTTTGTCTTAGAGAGCTCATATTGCCATTTGGGTTACTCATTTAGGGACACTTGTGCTGCGGCCAGCTCAGCAATGGGTGTGCATGAAAGGAAGGCGCTGCTGGACTTAAAAATAACACACAAACCTGCCTGACCAGGTGGTGGCGCAGTGGAGAGAGCATTGGACTGGCATGCAGAGGACCCAGGTTCAAGACCCCAAGGTCGCCAGCTTGAGCGCGGGCTTATCTGGTTTGAGCAAAAGCTCACTAGCTTGGACCCAAGGTCACTGGCTGTAGCAAGGGGTTACTCAGTCTGCTAAAGGCCCGCGGTCAAGGCACATATGAGAGAGCCGTCAATGCACAACTAAGGTGTTGCAACGTGCAATGAAAAATTAATGATTGATGCTTCTCATCTCTCCGTTCCTGTCTGTCTGTCCCTGTCTGTTCCTCTCTCTGTCTCTGTAAAAAAAAAAAAAAGAAAGAAAGAAAAAGAAAAGAAAAGAAAGAAAACACACACACAAGATACAACATAGAGAAAGATGGGTACAGGGGACTCCCAGTCTCTAGGACGGAGAGCCCAGCTCTCTGCAGCCTCATCATATTCATTCGTGTCTTTGGTCATGAAGCACATTAGCAGAGATCTGGGTCAAATTAACCTAGAATGGATTCAGGTGCAGAGAAAGATAATTAATAGCTTTCAGGTATTTAAGAAAAGTCTATAGGGATCAGCTGCTTTCTTTAAATAATCTTATCAGTGCTGCAGGGGCAGTGTTCTGCCCACATACGTCTTGGTGTTCCAAAGTCCACACCAAAGACTTGTCTGTCTCAGGACAACAGTCTAATTCCCAGCCATTTTCCGACACGCTTGGTCTTTATTTGAGTAAATATTTTTAAAACCTGGAAAGTTTTCTGTCAATGAAATCTTAGTGAATAACACATTTATTTCTGGTCATTTTAGAAAGAATTAGGTAGGTATTACTAGTAGGTAGTTATTACTGCAGAAGGTACATTAAGAGCTATAAATAAATGAATCTTGAAAGTTTACCCAACGATGAGCAGGTCTTATTACTCCAGGGAGGAAAGCTCCTGAAAGAATTGGTATCTTTCTGTTTTAGAGCTCACGTCTGATTTACCCAACTCACTGAATCTGCCCAGTGTTTCAGTGAGAGGCGCCTCAGGTAATAAGCAACGTGGAAGGTCCATTTCACCCTAGCAGCCACCGGGCGCTTCACACTTGTGACAGGTCAAGCACAGGAAGCTGATGTGCGGCTGATGTGCTCCCGCCTGAAGCAGTGTGTCCAGCTGCGCTGTGAAGTCAATCACTCACAGCAGTTGTATAATCATTGTATTTGCCTCTGTGAAAGTCATTACCTGGGAATGAAACAGCCTCCGCTTTGCACCTTCCCCTGGAATAGATACTGTACTCTCTGGGGCATAAATTCTGATTTCCCTACCAGTTCCACAGAGATTGGCTTAGGCAGCAGGGTTTAGAAAGGGCTTTGTCAGACCTTCGTTCTGCCATCTGTGTGTCACTGCGATGGGCCTCTCTTTATTCTCCTGACTCCAAGACACTCTCCTTGGCATCTAGTTACCTTCCAGGTAAAATTCCAACTACGTATTTGTGTTCTTCTTGAGTCTCAGCACAGTCAACTCTGCCTTAATATTCTATACCTTCCTGTCCTCCATCTGAATATTCCTACCCTCAAACATCTCCATAATTTGTCTGGAACAAGCAGTGTCTGTGCTACATCTGTACATCCTTAACGGTTATTCCTCATAGAAAGAGGCAGCTCTGCCTGACCAGGTGGTGGCACAGTGCATAGAGCATCAGCCTGGGACACTGAGGGCTCAGGTTTGAACCCCTTGGTCACTGGCCTGAGCACAGGCTCATTCAACTTGAGCACAGGTTCATCAGCTTGAAGCCCAAGGTCGCTGGCTTGAGCCCAAGGGGTCACTCACTCTGCTGTAGCCCCCCACCCCCGTCAAGGCACACATGAGAAAGCAATCAATGAATAACTAAGGTGCTGCAACTATGAGTTGATACTACTCATATCTCTCCCTTTCTGTCTGTCTGTCTTTCCTTGAAGAAAGTGGAGTCTCCCACTTCTAAACTGAATTCCTAGTCTACTTAGCTGAGACTTTACAAAAAAGAAAACTTAATAGTTTGAGGGTATTTATTTTATTTTTATAGGTGGATTAAGAATATAGTAGGGGTTAAGAACTGGTTGTAAGGTCGGTGGATAATGGGGGATGGTCACGTGGGGAACCCAGACCCACGAACTTTGGCTAGGACCGCCCACAACCAAGCTTGCCAAAAGAGGCTTCGCAGGAACCCTTTGGAAAAAGCGACCGTCTGCCAGCCAGTGAGATTTCACCATGTCATATTAGCTTGAGGACCCTAGGGACCCTTTAAATTCTCCCATGCGGTTTAATTCTTGCAACTTCCCTGGCCTCCATCTTTCGTCGGGGCCGGGGAACCTCGCCGGGCGAGATGCGTGCTCTGTACTCAATAAAGCCTTTTACTATTCCACACTTCGTGGCTCCAGCCCCTTCCTTCCTTCTTGGTGGGGAAAATACCTTACACTGGTGAAGTTTTCTTTTAATGTCTGGGGTGCTTTTTTCAAGGCATTGAATCTCTACTTCAGATACATTGTTTCGTGGCCTGACTAGATATGAGGATTGAGTGCATTAATATTTATCCTTCTAGAAATCCATTGACTACTTAATTATGTAGAACTTGACTAGGTATAAATGAGGTGACTCAAAAAACTTACCAGCAAATACTAAAGACCTGTGAAATACTTTACATTGTGTTAAGAGGAGTAGGTATAGCCTGACCTCTGGTGGCACAGTGGATAAAATGTCGACCTGAACACTGAGGTTGCCCGTTTGAAACCCTGGGCTTGCCTGGTCAAGGCACATATGGAAGTTGATGCTTCCTACTCTTACTCTCTTCTCTCTCTCGCTCTCTCTCTCTCTCTCTCTCCTTTATAAAATGAATAAATAAAATCTTTAAAAAACAGAGAAGTAAGGTGTAATAGATGTTTTACTAGAAACTTTTACTTAAAAGAATCTTGAAAGTTTTTGAGTCCTTTTCCAAAGAGTGTTAGTGATTTAGAGAATAAGTGAAAGGAATTTAGAGGTACCTGAGTGAGTTTTTGTGTAGGTGCTGACTAGTGATGACATTCTATTTTTACTAGACTTCTATTAATTGACAATTCAGTTTCTTTTTCCTTTAAGAGTTGGTTCATGCTTGCTTTCTCTCTGATTTCATCAACTTCCATTGAGCATTAAATGCTGATCCTAAATTAGTAGAACTATTTTTTAAAGAAAATCAGTGAGAGGAGGGGAGGCATAGACAGACTCCCCCATGCCCCTGACCGGGATCCACCCAGCAAGCCCACTAGGGGAAGATGCTCTGCCCATCTGGGGCCATTGCTCCAATCAAGCTTTTCTTAGTGCCTGAGGCAGAGGCTATAGAGCCATCCTTAGTGCCTAGGCCAACACACTTTAATAGAGCCATGGCTGCAGGAGGGATGGAGAGAGGGGGGGGGGGAAGGGGTGGAGAAACAGATGGCACTTCTGTGTGCCTTGACTGGGAATTGAACCCAAGATATCCACATGTCGGGCTGGCGCTCTACTGCAAACTGGCCAAGGCCTAGAGAAGCAGTTTTTAAGTGAACCAGTTAATCGGTCTGTTTCTGCATTTACAGTGGGATCATGAGACCTGGCCTCAATGCCATTCTGGGACCCACAGGTGGAGGCAAATCTTCGTGAGTATAACAGAGTATCAGTGAGTTTTTCCTTTACAGTTTTGATGTGCTTTTAAAGATCACTTTTACATGGGCAAGTATTGGATGAGTATTTGCTGCATGTCTAGTCTGGTTCCAGGCACTATGGACGGCGTGCAGTTATGTCAGCTGTGGTTCTGTCCTGAGGAGCAGGAAGTCTTACAGGGGTCTCAAATTCGCAGCCCCCCCGAACAATTTTGTGCAGCCCGCAGACTAATCCACAGGCTTACTTAATTTTATCCAAAATATTTTGAACTTCATGGATTAGTCTGCGGACCGCACAAAATTGTTCGGCGGGCTGCATGCGGCCCACGGGCCGTGAGTTTGAGACCCCTGGATAGGACATGATTAGGTGATTGGCCTACAGCTGTCAGCTATGATTTGAACTAAAGGAAAGGAAAAGGAAGGGGACAAAATTGAAAGTGGGGAGATGGATCAAAGGCATCAGTGAAGCTTGATTCTCAGTTAAAGGAGCACATTACCTATGTTGGGACCTGTTGGGCAGATAAAATGTATTATGCTCACTTTGCTAAAGATGGCACTGCCCATGCAGAGGCCATTGCCCAGGTGATATTAATGTGTGTCTCTGTGGGCTGTGGGCAGGCAGGATCCTTGTAGCCTGGGGCTTGGTTTTAGGAATAAGCCTTTCCCACCCTTTTTGATGTGCGGTGGTACAATCCCATCATGCCTCAGATAAGTGACTTTGTATTAGAGACTTCTTTATTTTGTATATTGGATTAAAGGTTTTGATTTCTACACTGTAAAATAGGGGCAGAACAGGAGCTTGCTCTGTCTTGGTTCCTGAGATTAGCATTAGAGAGGAGAGCAGAGAAAGGCCACATGGAGGAGGTCAGGAGAAGCAGCCAAGATGGCAGAGTGTTGAGTGAGAAGCCAGTTTGTACAGAGTTTGTGCAGGGAGAAGGAAGGAGATGGGAAACAGAGGTGAATAAATATGGTGATCTAGAAACCTTTGATCCTAGGAAACTCGGGTAAGTCAATAGCTTTGTGAGCACTGAATGTGAGTGGGTTTTGGAGCCCAGTGTGTGTTTTTACTTGCCCGCTGGGTGCAAGCTAGGATTAAAGATGATGGCCCACCAGTTTTTGGCTCCGTTGTTTCTTTACCGACTGTCCAAATCCGGTGCGAACCTTCATGGGCCAGGCGGCTGTGATAGTGGCCATGGCTACTGCCTTTACAGGACCCCTAGGTCAGACAGCCTGGAGGGCAATTAGAAGGGTCTGTCCTGGATCAGCCAACACTGCCTCCCTTTTATGTTTTTGGGCTTTATTGTAGCATAGAGTAAAAATAAAAATAAGTAGTGAGAATATAAAAATATATACAAATATACTTGAACCAAAGAATTTCTTTTTTTGTTTTGTTTTTTTGTTTTTAGGCGAGAGAAGGGGAGATAGTGAGGCAGAATCCCACATATGTCCCAACCGGGATCCACCTGGCAACCCTATCTAGGGCTGATGCTCAAGTATCAAGCTATTTTTAGCACCTTGAGGTTTACAGACACGCTTAGACCAACCAAGCTATCTTCAGCACTTGGGGCCATGCTCACACTAATTGAGCCACTGGCTATCGGAGGGGAAGAAGAAGAGAAGGGGGGAGGGAGAGGGAGAGAAGCAGATGGTCATTTTTTATGCATGCCCTGACCAGAAATCGAACTTAGGACATTCATATGCCAGGCCAACACTCTTATCCACTGAGCCACTAGCCAGGGCCAGAATTTCTTGATCAGTTAATTTTCGGACTTAAGCAGAAGATGCATTCAGAGTAGCTGAGATGTAAAAACAGAGTTAGAGAAAAAAAAAATCTGTGTTCTTTTATAGGTTGTTAGATATCTTAGCTGCAAGGAAAGATCCACAAGGATTATCTGGAGATGTTTTGATAAACGGAGCACCTCGACCTGCCAATTTCAAATGTAACTCAGGCTACGTGGTACAAGTAAGTATTCATGGATTTCTATTTTAGATTTCCCTGGTTTTATGTGGTCAAGTTCCTTGGCAGAAGCTCAGTGTGCTTCCCATTGATTACATGACATGAGCATAGAACCAACTTTCTTTACCCTTTTTATAATCTCCCATAAGGTATAGAATAGTGTGAAATGAAAAGGTAGGGAGAATCTGGAATATGACCCTTGTAAGAATAATATTAACTCTAGTTATCACATTTCAAAAGATACCACTGTTTTACTTTTTTCCCTACCTTCACCTTTTTGTTTCCCATATTTTAAAAGGATGTTTGGCATATTCTTGTATAAAGCAGTTTGGAAATGTCTGCTAGTAGTACTCATAATTACCTGTGCTCTATTTGAATATACAAATAGGGAATGAGAATTATTCCATCAGGGTTTGCAGCTATCTCTATATGGAGTTATTATAATTTGTATAATTTTAAGTTCATTAGCTGGAACTTTCCCTTGGACTGTTTTTGTGGAGTAAATTATATATATTAAAGATTGATGCTACTAAACAATACCTGATATATCTTGTTAAAATGCCATTTTGTCCTAAGGATGATGTTGTGATGGGAACTCTGACAGTGAGAGAAAATTTACAGTTCTCAGCAGCTCTTCGGCTTCCAACCACTATGACGAATCATGAAAAAAATGAACGAATAAACATGGTCATTCAAGAGTTAGGTCTGACGGAAGTGGCAGATTCCAAGGTAAATGTGGAATGAAACCGATGGCATCATCACCAGCAAATAGGACCTCCCCTGTGTGGATAATGTAACTCGTATTCAGAAGTTTTCTGTAAAGTGTATCGTCAAAAGTGGCTGCTTCTTCTATGTACTTTATTGTTTCAGGTCTTATGTTTAGATCTTTGATCCATTTTGAGTTAATTTTAGTACAGGGGGACAAACTGTAGTCCAGCTTCATTCTTTTGCATGTGGCTTTCCAGTTTTCCCAGCACCATTTGTTGAAGAGGCTTTCTTTTCTCCATTGTATGTTGTTGGCCCCTTTATCAAAAATTATTTGACTATATATATGTGGTTTTATTTCTGGGCTTTCTATTCTGTTCCATTGGTCTGAGTGTCCATTTTTCTGCCAATACCATGCTGTTTTGATTGTCGTGGCCCTATAATAGAGTTTGAAGTCAGGTATTGTAATGCCCCCAGCTTCATTCCTTTTCTTTAGGATTGCTTTGGCTATTCGGGGCTTTTTATAGTTCCATATAAATCTAATTATTTTTTGCTCCATTTCTTTAAAAAATGTCATTGGAATTTTGATGGGAATTGCATTAAATTTGTATATTGCTTTGGGTAATATGGCCATCTTGATTATATTTATTCTACCTAACCAAGAACAAGGAATATTCTTCCATCTCATAATATCTTTTTTGATTTCCCTTAACAATGGTTTATAGTTTTCATTGTATAAGTCCTTTACATTCTTTGTTATGTTTATTCCTAGGTATTTTATTTTTTTTGTTGCAATCGTGAAGGGGATTATTCTTTTGAGTTCATTCTCAAATGTTTCATTGTTGGCATATAGAAAGGCTATTGACTTCTGTATGTTAATTTTGTATCCTGCGACCTTACTGTATTGGCTTATTGTTTCTAGTAGTCTTTTTGTGGATTCTTTGGGGTTTTCGATGTATAGGATCATATCATCTGCAAAAAGTGATAGGTACTAAACTCATGGACCTGGGCTTTAAAGAGCATTTTATGAATTTGACTCCACAGGCAAGAGAAGTGAAAGCAAAAATTAATGAATGGGACTACATCAGACTAAGAAGTTTTTGCTCAGCAAGAGAAACTGATAACAAGATAAACAGAC
Source organism: Saccopteryx leptura (assembly GCF_036850995.1). Taxonomy (NCBI): domain Eukaryota; kingdom Metazoa; phylum Chordata; class Mammalia; order Chiroptera; family Emballonuridae; genus Saccopteryx; species Saccopteryx leptura. The sequence continues at coordinate 70,079,804 of NC_089507.1, read as the reverse complement.
AGCCAACTAATTGGGAAATGATATTTTTAAACACCTGCTCAGATAAGGGCCTAATATCCAAAATATACAAAGAACTCATAAAACTCAACAACAAACAAACAAACAATCCAATAAAAAAATGGGAAGAGGATATGAACAGACACTTCTCCCAGGAAGAAATACAAATGGCCAACAGATATATGAAAAGATGCTCATCTTCTTTAGTTATTAGAGAAATGCAAATCAAAACTGCAATGAGATACCACCTCACACCTGTTAGATTAGCTATTATTAACAAGACAGGTAATAGCAAATGTTGGAGAGGTTGTGGAGAAAAAGGAACCCTTATCCACTGTTGGTGGGAATGTAAAGTAGTACAATCATTATGGAAGAAAGTATGGTGGTTCCTCAAAAAACTGAAAATAGAACTACCTTATGACCCAGCAATCCCTCTACTGGGTATATACCCCAAAAACTCAGAAACATTGACTTGTAAAGACACATGCAGCCCCATGTTCATTGCAGCATTGTTCACAGTGGCCAAGACATGGAAATAACCAAAAAGCCTGTCAATAGATGACTGGATAAAGAAGATGTGGCACATATACACTATGGAATACTACTCAGCCATAAGAAATGATGACATCGGATCATTTATAGCAAAATGGTGGGATCTTGACAACATTATATGGAGTGAAATAAGTAAATCAGAAAAAATCAGGAACTGCATTATTCCATACGTAGATGGGACATAAAAGTGAGACCAAGAGACATTGATAAGAGTGTGGTGGTTATGGGGGGAGGGGGGAGGGGAGGGGGAGGGGCACAAAGAGAACTAGATAGAGGGTGACAGAGGACAATCTATCTGACTTTGGGTGATGGGTATGCAACATAATTGAACGACAAGATAACTTGGACATGTTATCTTTGAATATATGTATCTTGATTTACTGATGTCACCCCATTAAAAATAAAAAAAAATAAAAAAAATAAAGTGGCTGCTTCCTGTGACAATGAGAACAATAACCAGTTATATAATAGAGAGGTGGAAATTAGCCAGGAAAAGAAAATAAAAGACGACCGAATCCCGGAAGTGCAGTGTGTCAGTGTGGGCTAGCGTTCTTTCAAAGACCACGTGCCCCTTCCTGTGGTTCCAGCTCTTGATCCTCCCCCAACTAACTGTCTCATTCAGTGTCTGTTCACTAACTCTCCTGCTTTCTGTTTTCTCTTCACCCTTGTAGCTTTTCTTCCTCTCTTCCTCCTGGGAACTTGTTATGTTGCGTTGGAGATATATTTCATAAACAATGAAAATTCCTCTGTATTCACTTTGCTGTAGTTTGTGTTCTAAAATTATTTTCAGTGAAATCAGTGTGTATTTCTAGTTTGTGTAGCGTCCAAGGTCTTGTGGCACTTTGTCTCCCATCCCCCCTCCCCCCTTCCTGCCAGTGTTGCTTACAGACTGTCCGGTGCTGGGATCCCTTAGGTTTTATAGATGACAGTTGTGGGCAAGAGTGACAAAACCACTTCCTGTGTGGGCTGTTCAGGATCAGGAAGAAGCATTGAGATGAAGGAGTGAATATTTACAGTTGATGACTAGCCCGGAAGATTTGCTGGGAAGGCATTTGAAGCTTTTGGTGGGAATGAGATTTTCAGGTTGTCATGACTCTAGTTTAATCCCCCTGTGATATCCCTTTCTTAGAGGGGATGACAGTGTGGGATTCTGCTAGCTGCTGCTTCATATGATGCTTTCTGACAGTCTTTTACGTAAAATGTATTTTGCTGTATTTTATTTGGAAGAATAAGTCTGACCTGCTACCATTAACCTCTTATTTTTGTTTTTTGAGTGATTGGATGCCTTTGCTCAGGAGCTTTTTACTTAATTTTGTCTTCCCATAAGGTGCTTTCCATTCTTTATGTTTGGAAGTCATTGCCTGAGTTTCTTGCATGGATTTCCAGGGACAATAAGCTGAAGGCAGTTGTGACTTTCTTAGAATATATTTATGTGATTGACTGAATCCATACGTTAAACATGTTTCACATGTTATGAAATTTTAAACATAAAAGAATTATAGAGAGAGTAGTCTGATTACCATAGTAATGATATGGTTGTAGTATAATTAATATACTGGTATGATTCCTAATAACATTCACCTAGATTCCCAAGTTGTTAACATGGTATTCAATATGTCTTCAGCTTTTTTTTTTCTGAAATATTTTAAAGAAAGTTATAAATATCATATTTTATCTCTAAAAACTTATTTTTATTTACCTACAGTACTACAATACTATTACCAACTAACAAAATTAATAATACTGTATTTAAATATTATCTATATAGAGTTCATATTTATTTAGTTTTTCAGTTGTTTCCAAAAGCCTTTTATTGTGATTGCGGGGTGGGGGTGGCAGGGTGGAGGAGAGGTAGAGGAAGGTATAGGGAGATAAACGGTGATGGGCGGAGCCTTGACTTGGGGTGGTGAACACACAATACAGTGTACAGATGATGTGTTGTAGAATTATACACCTGAAACCTGTGTAATTCTGTTAACCAGTGTCACCCCAATAAATCCAATATAAAAAAATACCTTTTATAGATCAATTGTTATAGAATCTAATCAAGGACATGAGTAGCATTTGATTGTTATCTCTTCGAAGATTCTTAGTATAAGAATTGATGGCCCTTGGCGTGGCTCAGTGGAAAGAGCATCAGCCTGGCATATGGATGTCCTGGGTTCACTTCCTGGTCAGGGCACACAGGAGAAGTGCCCATCTGCTTCTCCCCCATCACTCTCCCCTTCTCTCTCTCTTCCCCTCCCACAGCCAGTGGCTCGATTGTTCTGAGTGTTCGCCCCAGGTGCTGAGGATAGCTCAGTTGGTCCAAGCATGTTAGCCTCAGGCACTGAAGATAGCTCTGTACTCAAGCATTGACCTCAGATGGGGTTGCAGGGTGGATATTAGTCTGGGTGCATGCAAGAGTCTGTCTCACTAGCTCCCCTCCTCTCATTTAAAAGAAAAAAGAATTGTTTTCTTCCTGCTCCCCAACCACACACAGTGACACTAACTGGTTCAAAGATTGAGACCCTGCCTTCTGAGTTGTCTGAAAAAGTGAGTCAGAAATTCTGTGGTGAGTTGGGGTAGAGACAGGGTCAGTTTTGCGAGCTTTATGGTGATTTAAGGAGTGCTGATGTGGATGGTGGAAACTGAACTTTCTTAGCTGCCAAGGCCCAGCTCTTTAGTACACTTGAGGACTTTTTTTCATGGGAGAGAGAGAGGGGGGTGTAAGGAGACTAATAAATTACAGGTATTGATCAACTTATGACCCATGCAATTTACGACCATTCAACTTTATGACCACAATCGCTAGCCACGACTTAAACCTGACGAACGTAAAAATAAGAAACAAAATGGTGTAGAGATGATACAAATGGCATAAAATAAACAAAGATAATTATGATATATAACAATAATGAAAGAAAATTATAATAAAGTATGACTTAAAAATTTTTATAACATCATTTCACAGTACTGTACATATAGCCTACTCAACTTATGACCAAATCATATTATGACAGGTCTGTCAGAACCAATCGTGGTCGTAAGTCGAGCACTAGCTGTATAGACCTTTCACCTAGCCCTCTCCTATCTTTATCTCCTTTGTTAGACTGTGATTTCACAGGGCCATGTCTGTAAGTTCTAACTTAGGATATTAAATCTAAATATCTGACTTGATAAGGAACATGTAGAATTGTTTAAAGCCTGCATGTGATACGAGGCTTAGCAACATGCCAGCTGTGAACTGAGCCTCAGCTTGCTTGTCTAAGTAGGAGAATCCCACCTCTTCTCCCAAGTACTCACTTATTTGCTGTTCAGAATAAATGAGGACATGAAATAAAGTGCTTCTACAAGGTTAGCTCGTGTTAGGAGCACCTAGTGGCTGTGGTTGTTATTGTTAATAATGATAACATTTGTGTGTTAGGTTGGAACTCAGTTCATCCGTGGTGTGTCTGGAGGAGAAAGGAAAAGGACTAGTATTGGAATGGAGCTCATCACCGATCCGTCCATCTTGTTCCTGGATGAGCCCACAACTGGCTTAGACTCAAGCACAGCAAATGCTGTCCTTTTGCTCCTGAAGAGGTAAGTGCTATGGGAACATTATCCTTACATTCATGCAGTATCTGATGACCTGCTATGTACCAGATATTGTTCCTGGTGTTGGGGATTCAGCAGTAAGCACAACAAACATTACTCTTTTCTTTGTTGGAGGGGAACAGTCAATTAACAAATACAAGTGTTTTAAAGAAACTGAAGCAGGGTAAGCGTGTAGGGAAGACGCATGTGGTGGGGGTGGGAAGTACCATATTATGCAGCAGGACACTCAGGGAAGACCTTGGTGATGTGCCATTGGAGCTGTAAGTGAGCTCTGGATGTCTGGAGCAAGAGAGTTCTAATTGGAGGGAACAGCCAATGGCCCTGAGTCAGACCAGTCCAAATGTGTTTGGAACTCAAGAGGCCTGAGGGAATGGAACCTAGTGGCCTAAGGCGAGTGGAAAGTTGATTTGTGAGTTAGTTTGTTTGGGCTGCCTAATGTAGTACTATAGACTGGGTGGCTTAAGCAATAGAAATTAATTTTTTCACAGTCTTGGAGGTGAAAAGCCCAAGATCCAGGTATCATCAGGATTGTTTCTTCAGAGGCCTCTCTCCTTGGAAGTAGTTGTCTTCTCACTGTGTCTTCAAATTGCCTCGGTATTTGTGTCCTGTTCTCTTGTTGTAAGAACACTAGTCTTTATTGGATTAAGGCTGACCTCTGTGACCTTTTTTAACCTTAATTACCTGTTTGAAGATTCATTTTTTAAAAATTTTTATTAATTTTATTTTATTGTCTTAACATGAATTCAAGTGTCCCACTCAATATAACACCCTCACCCTCCACCCCTGTCCCCCATTACTCCCCCTTTTCTCCCCTCCCCTTAGCTCCCTCCCCCCTTCCCTCTGGGACTTGCTGTCCTGTTATCTGTATCTCTGTTATGTATATATAATTTCACTAAACCCTTCACCTTCTCTGATCCCATCCTCTCATCCCTCTTCCCTCTGACAGCTGTCCCTCTGCTCCCTGTGACCCTGCCTCTGCTTTTACAGTGGTCCCTTGTCTATCATGGGGGTTAGGTTCCAGAACCCCCTGTGACAGGCAAAAACCAACGAAGTAGCGACCTTATATTTATTTTATTACTTATATATATTTTAAGGCTTTATAAACCCCCCACACTCTTATAAACCTTTCCCACACTGTAATTAATGTTTCCCACACTTATTTTATCACAAAAATAATTAAAATAATAAATATGTAAAAATACCATTATACCCCCAAATCCCAAGATATAGTGAAAAATCCACGATACAAAATTAGATATATACAATTTAAAAATGCACAATACAGTGAGACCGCGAAAAGTGAACCACGATATGGCAAGGGATGACTGTATTCTGTCCCTCAGTGCACTTTGTTCATTAGATTCCACACATAAGTGAGATCATATGATATTTGTCTTTCTCTGTCTGGCTTATTTCACTTAGCGTAATAATCTCTAGATCCATCCATGCCATCGCAAAACATAAGATTTCCTTCTTTTTCATGGCTGCATAGTATTCCATTGTGTATATGTACCACAGCTTTTTAATCCACTCATCCACTGTTGCAAATACAGTCACATTTTGAGGTACTGGGGTTTAATAATTTAACATATAAATTTTGGGGGATACAAAATTTAGTCCTTAATAGTTAGAATAGCACATGGGTTGGAATTGACTGGGCGGCAGGTTATAGACAGGCCATTGAAAAAGAACTCTGGCCTTTACTGTCCCTAGATGACATGGAAAGCTTTTAGAGAGTTTTAGAAGAGAGGCGTGGCAGCTGTGTAGAGAAAAGATGGCAGATAGGCAAGGGCAAGTGCAAAGCAATCAGACAAGAGGCTGCTTGTAGTAGCTCAGCTGAGATGTGACTGTGGTTTTGACTAGCATGGTAGTGGTGAGACTGTAAGAAGTGGGTTAATTCTGTATTTATTTTGAAGATAGACCCAACAGATTAGCTCATGAATTAGATGTGGGGTATATTGAGAGGATGACTTCTAGGATTTAGGGCTTGAAAAATGGAAGAATAGAGTAAAAGAAAAGGCATTTCTTTTTATCAAGAATGAAGGCTGGCCTGACCAGGTGGTTGCACAGTGGACAGAGTGTCAGACTGGGATGCTGATGACCCAGGTTTGAGACCCTGAGGTCGCCAGCTTGAGCGCGGGCTCATATGGTTTGAGCAAGGCTCACCAGCTTGGACCTAAAGTCGCTGGCTCAAGCAGGGGTTTACTCAATCTTCTGTAGCCCCATGGTCAAGGCACATATGAGAAAGCAATCAATGAACAACTAAGGTGTCGCAACAAAAAACTGATGATTGATGCTTCTCATCTCTCTCTGTTCCTATCTGTCTGTCCTTATCTATCCCTCTCTCTGACTCTTTCTCTGTCTCTGTAGAAAGAAGAAATAAAAATAAATAAATAAAATTTTTTTTTAAAAAAATGAAGGCTAGTCTGATTTGTGGTATTGCAGTGGATGGAGCATCAACCACAAATGCCAGGATCACAAGTTTGAACCCTGAGGTCACTGGCTCAAACCCAAGGTCACTGGTTGGATCCCTGGTCAAGGCACATATGAGAAGCAATCAATGGGTGCACAACTTAGTGGAACAATGTTGATGCTTCTTTCCTTCTATCCCTTTCTCTCTCTCTCTCTCTCAAAATAAATAAAGAAAGAAAGAAAGAAAGAAAGAAAGAAAGAAAGAAAGAAAGGCTGAGAGGATCATGTTATTTGGAGAAATTTCAAAAGTTAAGTTTGTTAAGGCCCTGGCTGTTTGGCTCAGCCAGTTGGCTCAGTGGTAGAGCATTGGCTTGGAATGTGGAAGTCCAAGGTTCGATTCCTGGTCAAGGCACACAGCAGAAGCAACCATCTGCTTCTCCACCCCTCGCCTTTCTCTTCCTTGACCTCCACAGCCATGGCTCATTCAAACAAGTTGGACCTGAGCACTGAGGATGGCACCAAAGTCTCGCCTCAAGAGCTGAAATAGCTCAGTTGCCAAGCAACAGAGCAATGACTCCAGATTGTCAGAGCATCACTGGAAGGGGGCATCTGCAGAGGTCTGTCTCACTGCTTCCCTGCCTCTCACTTAAAAAAAAAAAAGTTTATTGACATCTTTTTTGATATTAACTTTTTAAAAGTTTCAATCTTGCCCTGGCCGGTTGTCTCAGTGGATAGAGGTCAGCCAGTGTATGTACATCCTGGATTCAATTCCTGGTAAGGACACATAAAAGAAGCAACTATCTCCTTCTCTCCCTTTCCTTCTCCCCCTTCTCTCCCTCTTCCCCTGCCACAGTAAGTGGTTCATTTGGTTCAAGCAATGGCTGTGGGTGATGAGATAGCTTATAGGTCAGCCTCAGGCTCTAAAAATAGCTTGGTTGATTTGAGCATTAGCCCAAGACTGGGGTTTGTGGGTGGATCCCAGTTGGGGATGCATACAGGAGTCTGTCTCACTATCTCTCCTCCTCTCACTTAAAAAAAAAAAGTTTCAATCTTAGAGAAAAGACACAAGAATTGTGTTAAGAAAGTCAATGTCACTTAGATTTCCCAACTCTTAGCATTCAACTTTTGCTTTCCTTCTGCCCATGACTTTTTTTTTACATCATTCCCTATCATTTCTAAATTCTCTGGAGTGTTATTCTAAAACATAGGGACGCTTCTTTTACATTATCACATTGCACTCTCCAGCCAGGAATCACACTGATACTGTTGCTGTCATTCAATCCACAGACTGCCATCAGACCTCAGCAGCTGTCCTGAAAGGATCTCTTTCCTTTCTGTCTCAGGATCCTCTCCAAGAAATACTCTTTTCTAAGACTGAGCAGTTAGTTCTTCAGTCTTTCCTTGACTGTCACATCCTCACCCATCTTCAAGAGTACATTTCGTAGGGTGTCTCTGAACCTCGGTCCATTCAATACGTTTTCTCATAGTTGGATCAGGCCATGGATTCTTGGCAGGGACAACACAGAATGATGCTGTGTTCTTGGTGTATAACAGGGGTAGTCAACCTTTTTATACCTACCACCCAATTTTGTATCTCTGTTAATAGTAAAATTTTCTAACCGCCCACTGGGTATACAGTAATGGTGATTTATAAAGTAGGAAAGTAACTTTACTTTATAAAATTTATAAAACAGAATTACAGCAAGTTAAAGCATATAATAATAATTACTTACCAAGTACTTTATGTCAGATTTTCGCTAAGTTTGGCAGAATAAATCTTTATAAAACAACTTACTATAGTTAAATCTATCTTTTTATTTATACTTTGGTTGCTCCGCTACCGCCCCCCTGAAAGCTGGAATGCCTACTAGGGGGCGGTAGGGATCAGGTTGACTACCACTGGTGTATAACATCAGGGGCTGCATGGTTTTGACTTCTCCCATCATGGTTTATGTTTACTGTCATCATCTGGTCATGTTTGTTTCTGTGGGGTTTCTCTGCTATGAAATAACTGGTTTTCCCTTTGTAATTGATTAGTATTTAGTCAGAGGAGATAATTGGGCATTATGCCAACATCCTGTTCTTCATCAAATCTCCACATACAAGGTTTAGCAAATACACCACCTAGTGTGTCAGTGTAGTGTGACACAGTGGTGGTTTTCTATTTTTTTTTTTTTTTTTTTTTTTGTGGAACATTAGTTCCATTGATTGCTTTCTCATATGTGCCTTGATGGGGGGGGGGGGCTACAGCAGAATGAGTGACCCCTTGCTCAAGCCAGAGACCTTGGGCTCAAGCCAGCGACCTTGGGCTTCAAGTCAGTGACCTTTGGGATCAAGTCAGTTACCATGGGGGATCAAGCCAGTTACATGGGGTCATGTCTATGATCCCACGTTCAAGCCAGCAACCCCATTCTCAATCTGGTGAGCCTGAACTCATGCCAAATGAGTCCGCGCTCAAGCTGGTGGGTGACCTTGGGATTTTGAACCTGGGTCTTCTGCATTCCTTTGACATGCTATCCACTGCCACAGTGCCATTGCCTGGTCAGGCACTATTTTCATTATTCTTTTCTCACATTCTCCTGAAACATGAAGAAACATGAAGATGGAAAGATGTTAAGATTGTAGACATTTTAAGTTTGAGATGTCAATTCCACATGTAAGTGAAGATGCCAAGTAATGGGTCTGGGGTTTAAGTTCAGTTAGAGACTACATCTATGATGTTTTTATTATCTGTAACTTTGTTAAATTATGTTCATTAGAAAGATGATGACTTGATAAAAATACTGTAATTATTTTTCACTGTGTTTGGACTAGTTAGCACATAAGCATCTTTCTTCATTCTGGAGAGCTCTAGCTCAATCTTTCCCAAGCTCTACTGCACACTCATCACCTGGGGTCTTGTTACAATGCAGATTCTGTTCTTGCAGCTCTGAGGTGGAGCCCAGGATTCTCTATTTCTAAGTGGAGATATTGCTACTGATGCCATTGGTGCTCAGACCACACTTAGAATAGCAAGGCTCTCCGAACAATCCACTTCCCTGATTCCAGTCCTTTACTGACTCCTTATGGCCTACTGACTGAAGTTCCAGCTTCTGAATAAAAGGATTTATTAGCCTGACCAGGTGGTGGTGCAGTGGATAGAGTGTCGGACTGGGATGTGGAGGACCCAGGTTCGAGACCCTGAGGTCGCCAGCTTGAATGTGGGCTCATCTGGTTTGAGCAAAGCTCACCAGCTTGGACCCAAGGTTGCTGGCTTGAGCAAAGGGTTACTTGGTCTGCTGTGGTCCCCCGGTCAAGACACATATAAGAAAACAATCAATGAACAACTAAGGTGTCACAATAAAAAACTGATGATTGATGCTTCTCATCTCTCTCCGTTCCTGTCTGTCTGTTCCTATCTATCCCTCTCTCTGACTCTCTCTGTCTCTGTAAAAAAAAAGGGGGGGGGATTTATCATGGCCTTATTTTTTTTCTCCTGGCAGAGAGAGAGAGAGAGAGAGAGAGAGAGAGAGAGAGAGAGAGAGGCAGGAAGGGAGAGAGAGATGAGATGCATCAACTTGTAGTTGCATCAATTTAGTTGTTCATTGATTGCTTCTCATACATGCCTCAACCTGGGAGCTGAAGCCAACAACCTTTGAACACAAGCCAGCGACCTTGGGATCATGTTGATTGATGATCCTGTGCTCAAGCTGGTGAGCCCATGCTCAAGCCAGCAACCTCACCGTTTTGAACCTGGGTCCTCAGCATCCCAGGTTAATGCTCTATCCACCTCACTATCACAGGTGAAATATAGCCTTATTTTTTGATGCAGTCTCTTTCATTAGTCTCATCTCTCAAACCAACACTGCAATGACACTGAACTACTTGTGGTTTCCTGAATAGACCTTGTTATTGCACACTGTGTTCTGTGTGTTCCTTCACCTTGATTAGCCTTTTCCTTTGTGGCTTATTCCTACTGGGCCCCTTGACACTGTCTTATATCATCTTCAGACTAGGTTATAGTCTCTTATTTTATTTACAAGGGATCCTTAGCTACTTCTCTTCTACATTGTATTCAGATTTACTGACCTGATCCTCTTCAAGGCAGAACAAACTTGTACACATCGCTAGCATATTGTAGGTACTTAGAAAATGCTTCAATTGAAGTGATTCTTCTTATAAAATATATTTAGTAATAATAGTTTTTGAACAATGATTTTAGCTTTTGTTTCTTATATCCTTAAGTAGTAAATCCTGTGTAAAGGTAGTTTAGTAATGCTTTGGCCATGGGCCATCATAATGTAGCCCTGCATTTGCTAACTGTGACAACTTGGGCCAGTTGCATGACCTTCTAGACCTTGTCTATACAATAAAGGCTATAATACTGTTGGTACTGTCGGTATTGTCTTATGACTGCTTTGTAACAATATTGTAAAAATTCAGATATGGGTATTTTTAAAGCATTTAACAAAGGCATAGTAAGTAATCAGTAATGTTAATTGAATGATTAGAACAGAAGAATGAATTCCAATCCCTAAAGACTTGAAGACTTCAGCGATCAATGAGAGTGGGACTACAACCATTGTTTTAATATTCAGTCCATACTAAGTTCTCAAACTTGAGTATAGTTACAAGGTTTCTGGGTGCCTTTTTCTAATATGGATTCCATAGACCCAATAGGTCTGGGAAAACAGTCCAGGAATCTGCATTTTTAATTAATGTTGTAGTTGATTCTGAACTGTTTGTGGTCATTGAATTTAGGTACTCTAACTCTCTGAGAGATAACATGGGATGAGAAGTTAGTAAGAGAAAATCATGTTGAACTCAAAATAAATAATCTAAAGGCAGGAATCATTTAAAAAAATTAATGATGATTTGAGAGAGAGGAAGAGAGGGAGAGAAACATTGATTTGTTATTCCACTTATTTATGCATTCCTTGCATAAGCTGATTTTTGGCATATTGGGATGATTCTCTAACCAGCTGCGATACCTGTCCAGGGCAGTAATAAAGATTTTTGTTTGTTTGTTTGTTTGTTTGTTTGTTTTACCAAGAAGTATAAGACTCAGATGTTTAACAACTCATTATTTTCTCACTTCCACCTTAGGATGTCTAAACAGGGACGAACCATCATCTTCTCCATTCATCAGCCTCGTTATTCCATCTTCAAGTTGTTTGATAGCCTCACCTTACTGGCCTCAGGAAGACTAATGTTCCACGGGCCTGCTCACGAGGCCTTGGGATACTTTGCATCAGCTGGTACGGTTGCCTTTCCATGCAGTGAGATCCTTCATTAATAGAATCCTGAATGAGAGCAGAAGAGGTGGATGTGAATGCTGTTTGATTCCTGAGTAGAGATAATATGGGTTCTACCACCCCAGAACATCTTCGGTCAGCTTGGTGCAAGAATTTGTCTTTATTTTATAGCACAGGCTTTTTATTTAGGTTTCCTTCTGTTTGAGTATGGATGCATACTTTGTGTATGTATAAGACTGCTTCCACTGGGCCTATGTCTGTTCTGCTTCCCCGTTCTGGTGCCCTTTTCCTAACAGTTCAATAAATACATTGGCATTATAATCAGTTATTAGTCTAATTGAACATTTTTGGAAAGGCCTATTACTTCCAAATCATTTGTCTTCTTGGCCATATAACACATCAGGCTATATGTATTTTTTTCTTTGCATTTGCATGGGATATTAATCATCCTTGATGAAGTTTCATGGAGATACTGGTTAATTTTCTAGTAACATTACAATGAAGATTTTTGAGTGGATATGAGTGACTTACCACTCAGTAGAATGGCTACTCCAGAGTCAAACTTCAGTGGGCCAACATTTCTGACAGTTTTGGGCTGCCTGGTTCTTTCTCAGATGAAAAGGAATAACTTTTTTTTTCATGGCTCACACAGTCTGCATCATTTTAGAGATATATGGATATTATTATGATGCCCCATGACCCCATATATAGTTTTGAATATTTTCTAGCTATCTTTGACAATTTGTTTTTGTTTAAATTCTATCACTTAACATACATGGGTCTGGGAAGTCTAGGGAGTCTGGAAGATGATCTAAGAGAAGACTAGAGGCCCAGTTGAGTTCAGATGATCAGGCACAAGAAGTGATGGTAAAGCATTCAGGGGTGTCGTGCTGCTCATCTTCTCTTGAGAATGCTGCTCTGGTGAGTTGTTCTGTGTCGAAATTATAGCAGCATAGGAGATGATAACTTGGAGCTGAATTGATTAGGTGGAGAAGTAACCATAGCCAAAGTGGATACTGCCATTTGGGCAGTCTCTAGGTGAACCCAGAGAAGAGAACACACCTTGGGCTGGTTTTGCTTATCACCTCGCTTTGAGGAGCATTAATCCTACCTTACTTTTTACTTTTCTGTTTCAACTTTTTTTTTTCTTGGACTGGTATTTATTTTTTTGAATGCATATTAATAAGACCAGAGCATATTAATAGCTTTCAAGTCTCATGAATTACATTGTGTAAGGCTTTCTGAGAGTTCAAGGATGGTTTGGAGTATGAATTTTGCCAAGAGACAGAATTGTTGACATATTGTGTGCTTGAATGTATAGAAAGAGTAAATTAATGAGGGGAGAAGAGAGAAAGAAGAAAGGGGAAAACCATTAGATTCTATCTCTCCCAGCCTCACCTGCCTAACCCCTTGAAAGTGAGTTTTTCTTTTTTTCTTTTTTTATCTTTTATTTTAGTGAGAAGAGGGGAGGTAGAGACAGACTCCTGCATGTAAACCAACTGGGATCCACCTGACAAGCCCTCTAGGGGGTGATGTTCTGCCCATCTGGGGCCCTTCCTCCTTTGTAACTCAAGCCATTTTTTATCACCTGAGGTAGAGGCCATGGAGCCAACCTCAGCACCTGGGCCCAACTCGCTCTAATTGAGCCTTGGCTGTAGGAGGGGAGAAGGAGAGAGAGATAGATAAAGAGAGAGAAACAAGAGGGGAAGGGGTATGAAGAAGCAGATGGGTGCTTCTCCTGTGTGCCCTGGCTGGGAATTACACCCGGGACATGTACACGCCGGGCTGATCCTCTACCACTGAGGCAACTGGCCAGGGTGAGTCTTTATTTTCTAAGATCATCATGTTTGTGTACCTAAGTTGCCTTCTTTCATAGGTTATCGCTGTGAGCCCTATAATAACCCTGCAGACTTCTTCCTGGATGTCATTAATGGAAACTCCTCTGCTGTGGTATTAAACAGAGAGGTTGAAGAGGGTGAAGGTATGTGAATCTGTCAAGAGTCACAGATTCTTGCTTAATTGAATTTCCTGAAGTTGAGCAGTGTGGTAGCTTATCAAAATGTAGCTTTGTGAATTTATATAACTAATGCTACCCTCTGATACCAGTTGTCTTAGTTTGGGCTGCTATAATAAAAATAGCACCAACTGGGGGACTTAAACAACAAACATTTATATATGTTGAGGCCCCGCTTCCTGTTTCATAGGTGGACCACTGTCTTCTCGTTGCTGCCTCACATGGTGGAAGTAGGGAGGGGGCTCTTGGGGACTCTTTTATAAGGGCACTAATTCCATTCAGAAACACTCCACTTTCATGACCTAATCACTCCTCAAAGGCCCCACCACCAAGTACCAGCACATTGAGTCTTGAATTTCAGTATATGAGTTATGGGGGTGGGGTGGGGGGGCACAACCATTAAGTCTGTAGCATCAGGTTTTGTTGTTCATTAGTGTCGTAACTTTTTATTTAATTTATTAATCATTTTTATGATAGTGTCAGTTCTAGAGATTTTCCATTAAAAATATGCTTGTGGTTTATAGAATGCTTTAAAATAGGAAACTTAGGAATTCATCCATTTGCTCATAGTAGAAAGCAAGGATGAGGTTTTTCTATTAAAAATTACAACTTCCTATGGTGAGTTTACTTTAAAAGAATCAGGATACAGGTATCATAGCTAGGAAAAGATCAATGGGTTTGCTGTATCTATATGTTTATGGAAATAGACCAATTAACTGTATTTTTCAAATGTGTAAGCAGTAACAATCTAATAATTTTCATGCTCAAGCTTTAGAATTAAGTGTTAGGGAAGAATCTAAGAAAGGGGTTGCAGAAAAATGGGCAAAATCAGTTATTTTTTATTCTCTCTCTCTTTTTTTAATTGACTTTTAGAGAGAGAGAGAGAGAGAGAGAGATGGATAATTTGTTGTTCCACTTATGCATTCATTGACTGAGTCTTGTATGTGCCCTGACCAGGGAATTGAACCTACAACCTTGGTGTATCAGGACGATGCTCTAATCAACTGAGCTTCCTGGCTAGGGCTAAATCAGTTGTTTTGTTAATGTTTCCCCTATCCATTTTATTTCAAAGCCAAGGAGACCGAAGAGCCTTCCAAAACAGATAAGCGATTCATAGATAAATTAGCCGAGTTTTATGTCAACTCCACCTTCTGCAGAGAAATAAAAACTGAGTTAGATCAACTTTCAGAGGTTCAAAAAAAGAAGAGGAGCGAAGGTTTCAAGGAGATCACCTATGCCACCTCCTTCTGTCATCAAGTCAGATGGATTTCCAGGCGTTCCTTCAAAAACTTGCTGGGTAATCCCCAGGCCTCTGTAGCTCAGGTAATGTAACAAATTCTTCTAATAATGCTGTGAAATACCCATGTGAGCACATTAGATTCTGATATAATCTATTTGAGGATTGTAGTCACCTTCTACCCACCTTTCCATTTATCCCTACTCTATTTGGGATACAGAAATAGTCAATAAAACAAATAAAAAACAATTTTCTACATACAGAAAAAAATTTTGTGTGTTTTTGGACTACCTAATTCAGAATTTCTGTTGAGTTAGACGAGCAATAATAGATCATCTGTGTAGAGAAATTTGTTTTTCAAAGATTGTGAAGTAAAGGAGTTGTTTAGCCACGTTTGTGGTTTTCTGGTAGCTTCCCATGTTTGTTTCCTGATTTATTCAACAAGTTCCTATTGATCATGTGCAGCATTCGGGAGCTGTCCACAGCAGTGAACAAGATGGGTGAAAATAAATATCCCTGCTCTCCTGGAGCATACTTTCTTATGAGGAGAGACACCTGATAAATTCACACAGAAATGAAACATGTGGCAGAAGAAAAAAGGGCTATGGAGAAAGTTGAAGCAGGGAAGTGGAGAAAGGAAAAGAGAAAGACAGACAGACAGACACTGAAGGGAAAGGGGAAAGAGAGAGAGAGGGAAAAGGGGTTGGTTTGCGTTTTAAATCAGGTGATGAGGAATCTTCACTGAGAAGGCAGTGAATGCACTGAATGTGGGAGGGTGCCGCCACTGTCTGAGGGAAGAGCCTGTGTGCTAATGCTGTTCCTTATTCTGGACCTTCCACGTAGGGATTCTAACAGGAGAGCACTAGACACCGAAATCAGTTTGCAGTGAGCACAGAGGTAGTAGGCAACCTTGACTTCCGTTAAATCAGGCTATTCGCTGTCTGATTAAAATTCTCTTCATTAGGATGAACTAACAGTCTTTTTGTCATTGGGCTGGGTCTGTTGATATTGTTGATTTTTACTCCTTTGTGGTTTTTCTGTAATTCTGAAACCTTCTGTCATACAAAGCCCCCATATTTTCAGTTCATTGGTCCATCTTTTCTAAGGAAATCAATTTAGATACTTATTTTTGTTAACTTGTTATTTATTATCAATAAGTGAATTTGTGTCGAGAGCTGAAAGGTGGCGTGTAGTGGGCTCTAACAAAGCAGTACTGACCTCTTACCACAGGCACCGTGGTTTTCATACTCCAGGACTGTTGTCCTTCCTCTAAGTATTAATACCAAGAGCTGAGATCCCACTTGGAGATGTACTGCTCAGTGCTCCAAATATTTTTGGTACTTTTTATTTAATATTGCTGTCAGAACATGAGCAGTTTTTCTGTACTATCAAGCAAGAGTAATTTTTATTCTTTTGGAGAGGATTTAATGTCATTTGGAAACAAGTCTGGTGAATCAGGTCAACTTGGTTACACATTGGTGAACAGTGAGACAATGTAATGGATTTGACTCTTCAGTGTGATTTATGCATTAGATTTTTTTTACTTGGAAAATAACTTTAATTTATCTTGCCTCAAAAAGTGGTTTATAAGTGTCTTGTCCAAGTCACTTATATTGTAATTCTGGGCAGAGCATGCTGGAGTGTGAAACTATCTCTAAATCACCATGATTCTGCATTTTTTGGTGCTAAGCTTCCTTCAGATACAAACCCAGGGCCTAGTGCCTCCAGGTTGCATGTCCAGCCTACCTGCCTCCTCCGTGATCTCAGCTCCACAAAGGAAATTCCAGCAATGTTCAGAGCCCTGGCAGTCTCATAGAAAAAGGGTAGAACTGTGCACCTCCCTGAGCATTTGCTTAGGGCTCTCAGCTCCTGCTCAGATTTGTGAATAGTAGAGTATTAGCTTAAGGCAGGAGTAGGAAACCCTTTTTTGTAAAGGGCCAGGTAATGAATATTTTAGGTTTTGCAGGCCATGTGGTCTTTGTCTCAGGTAGTTAACTGCCATTTTAGGGAGATAGCATCCATAATAATAAATACATAAACAAATGAGCATAGCTGTGCTCCAGTTAAGCTATTCATGGACAGTGAAATTTGAATTTCAGAAAAATTTCAAATAACTTTTAGTATTTGAGTATCATATAAATTTTTCTCTTTTCTTTTTTCAATCACTAAAACTAAGGGTAAAATCATTGGTATTTTGTGGACTAAACAGAAATAGGTGAAAGGCCTTGTTGGGCCTGTGGGCCACAGCTTATTGACCCTGGTTTTGGGTTTTTTAATGTGCATTTATGTCATTTGCTTCTCTAATTGTTTGAACATGTCTGTATTAAAATGTTTTATAGCTTCCTGCTGATAAATTTTGTATATGTAGTTCTACAGCTGTACTTAAGTTTAAACTAGTCATTTTTGTGATTCAGACTCTGCTTCTGATAATGCTTTTCTTTTTAAAGACTTAATTTATTGATTTTACAGAGGAGGGGGGAACAAGAAATAGTTGCTTCACTCTAGCTGTTCATTGGTTGTATGTTGTATGTACCATGACCAGGCAAACCCAAGGTTTGAACGGGCAGTCTCAGTGCTACAGGTTCGTGCTTCATCCACTGTGCCACCACAGGCCAGGCCTGATAATGCTTTCAACAAAACGCTGTATTTGGAGGACCTTGGACTGAGTACATTATTTATATAAGAAGATTTTTTTTTTTTAGGTGAGAGGAAGGGAGATAGTAAGGCAGACTCCTGAATGCACCCTGACTTGGATTCATCCTGCAACCCCATATGGGACCAATGCTCGAGTACTGAGCTATTTTTAGTGCCTGAGGCTGGTGCTCAGTGCCCATGCTTAAACCAGTCAAGCCACTGGCTGTGGGAGGGGAAGAGGGAGTGAAGGGAGAGGGGAGAGAGAAGCAGATGATCACTTTTCCTGTGTTCCCTGACCAGGAATCAAACTCAGGACATTTATACACTAGACTAACACTCTATCCACTGGCCAGGGCCAAGAAGATTTAATGTTCATTTAATGTGCTAAGGATTTTATGATCAAATCAATTCAGAAAACATTATTGTATCTCCTGGAAATTATTTCTGGTAGCATATTAAACATTTAACTATGGATTTTTTTTGAACTATTTTTTTTTAATTTAGAAAATAAATTTAACAGGGTGACATTGATCAATAAGAGTACATAGGTTTCAGGTAAACATTTCTATAGTATTTGAACAGTTGATTATGTTGTAAACCCATCACCCAAAGTCAAATCATTTTCTGTCACTTTATATTTGTCCCTTTTTATACCCTTGCTCCACCCCTCCCTGCCCCCCTAGATTAATTTTTTGTAGGGATGGCCATAAACATCCCTCAGAAATCTCCTTGAGAAATGTTGGTAAACACATTTGAACAACGATGCAATAATATATTTAGGGTATTTTTTACTTTTTTTTCTTTTCATCTGTTCAGAACAGAGGCCAGATACATAGATACACAGAGAGGGTATCCTTGCCTGCTCTGTTGTACAGTGTTTGTCTGTTTTTGTTAGTGCAAGAAAGAATAGCATAGATGCACCACGTAAAAACATGACAGTATTACAGGATTAACCATTTTATCAATATGTTTGAAAGCTGACTTTGGAAATACCTTTAGAATTTTGAAACTTTTAGGAAACATCCTAATGATAATACTGATAATCTGTTAGTGTAAGATATCAAGTTTGAGTGGAAAAGAAACAAAGCCCGTGGAGTATCCAGTTTAAAAAGTCAGAATATTCTTTAAAAGTTACACTATGTGAAACTATAGACTTGTATACATGCTCATGCATGCATGTTGATGGAGTCATCATTACTGGTTTGGAAGCTTGATCTGTTGACATGAAGGTACTGTATTTTTTGAAGGGTTATTAAAATATGCCAGGGTAATGGATTTGTTCCAAATTTTCTATTGTCTTATTAGCAAAGGAATTTTTAAGGCCAAATTCAAATTATATATATATTTTCCAGACTGTGGTTTTCACAAACCGTGGTCCTCTTTTACAATTTTGTTTGCTTTATGTCTAAAGTGTGCTTGACAAGTTACTTAAAGTCCTGATACCATTGCATGGTTGCAGTACCGAAAATGTTTTTTTAACTTTGAAAGTTCCAACATACATGGTGGAATATTTTTTTATTATTATCATTTCTTATATTTTTACATTTAATACAATTTAAAAGTACAAATGTAGAATTTCCTTAAATTATACCATAATACCGTGACTAACTTTTCACCTATAAAAGTGTTCGTAATAGACATTTTATCAATTTAAAAATATAGTGATGTGCCCCTATTTCCATATCAGGCAAAATTCCAGTGATATACATATTATATGTGCTTTAAAAATTATATTTATGTTTAATGTTAAGAGTAAATATATCTGGCCTGACCTGTGGTGGTGCAGTGGATAAAGCGTCGACCTGGAAATGCTGAGGTCACCAGTTCGAAACCCTGGGCTTGCCTGGTCAAGGCACATATGGGAGTTGATGCTTCCAGCTCCTCCCCCCCTTCTCTCTCTCTCTCTCTCCTCTCTCTCTCTCTCCCTCTGTCTCTCCCTCTCCTCTCTAAAAAAAAAAAAAAAATGAATAAAAAAAAAGTTCATGTCAAAAAAAAAAAAAGAGTAAATATATCTGGCCTGACCAGGTGGTGGCGCAGTGGATAAAGTGTCAGACTGGGATACAGAGGGACCCAGGTTCAAGACCCTGAATTCACTAGCTTGAGCACGGGCTCATTTGGTTTGAGCAAAAGCTCACCAGCTTGGACCCAAGGTCACTAGCCGAGCAAGGGGTTACTCAGTCTGCTGAAGGCCCACGATCAAGGCACATATGAGAAAGCAATCAATGAACAACTAAGGTGTTGCCATGAAAAACTGATGATTGATGCTTCTCATCTCTCTCCGTTCCTGTCTGTCTGTTCCTATCTATCCCTCTCTCTGACTCTCTCTGTCTCTGTTAAAAAACAAAAAAAAGTAAATATATCCTGTTCTTACTTGAAACCCCTTGAAATATTTTAAAACTATGCATGGTCACGAGCACAAATATAAGAAGAGTTCAGACTAAAACTCTTATCCGCTTAAATTTTATTTTACTCCGTGAATGACTTTGTTAGATGCTTGCACTGCTCCCCTACTCTGTAGGGCATCCCCAGCCACACAGCCTGAGCTGGACCCTGATCTGGCAGTGCCCGGAGGCCCCGGGAGGAACTTAGCTTTTCCAGTAGTCTACTCTGTTCTCCCTCAGTCTCCCCAACACACAGTAAATTAATTTTTAATTTAGATGGGCGTCTAATAACATACATTGATTTATATTTTCCCAATGACTTCCTAAATTATTTCATCTATCTCAATGGAGTGATTTGCTTATATAGCCATATCTATTGTAATAATAAATGGTATCATATATTAAGTTTTTACCTTTAATTGAAACTTTTTTCCTTGTCTTTTTCTTTTTGAAAAGATAATGGTAACACTCTTCCTGGGACTGGTTATAGGTGCCATTTTCTATGATCTGAAAAATGACCCTACAGGAATCCAGAATAGGTAAGTACTTTTGGATCATGACTTTGAGAAAGAGCTGCTACTTTTTTCAAGGTTATGAAAGTTTATTTAAAATTTGAGTGTCAGACAAGTACAGGGCCAACTGAGAGTAGGATAAGTCAGTGAACTGAAAGCTGCATGGAAGGGTTGATTATCATATAGACATGTATGTGTAAAACACACAAATACACAGAGCATCAAATCTGCTCTCCTGTCCAGTTTTAGGTGCGCAGTTTGGCGGTATTAATTACATTCACACTGTTGTGCAATCGCCATCGACATCAACTTCAGAACATATTTCATATTTCCAAAGTGAATCTTTCTGTATCTATTGAACAATAATTCCATATTTTTCCTCTTCCCATCCCCTGGAAACCACCATTATAATTTCTCTCTCTGAGTTTGCTGTAAATACCATATATAAGTGGCTCATACAGTATTTATCCTTGATGACTGGCATATTCCCATTAGCATAATATCTTCAAGCTTCATCCTTGTTGGAGCATATATCAGAATTTATTTCTTTTTAAAGACTGAATAATATTCCATTGTATGGATACACCATGAACACTTGGGTTGTTTCCACCTTCTGAATGTTGTGAATAATGCTGCTGTGAACATGGGTGTACAAATAAACATGTGTTTTTATTAATTTATTCATTTTTAGAGAGGAGAGAGAGAGGGAGAGAGAGAGACAGAGAGGGAGAGAGAGGAGAGAGAGACAAAGAGAGAGAAGGGGGGAGGAGCTGGAAGCATCAACTCCCATATGTGCCTTGACCAGGCAAGCCCAGGGTTTCGAACCGGTGACCTCAGCATTTCCAGGTCGACACTTTATCCACTGCGCCACCACAGGTCAGGCTAAACATGTGTTTTTTGAGTCTCAATGCAAGTTCTTTTAGATTTATACCCAGAAGTGGAGTTACTGGATCATTTAGTAATTCTATTAATGTTTTTGAAGAATTTTCATCCTGTTTTGCAGTTCTACCAGCAGTGCACAAGCATTCGATTTCCCCCCAACTTGGGCAACACTTACCGTTTTTCTTATAATAGTTACCCTAATTAGTGTGAGTTGGTATTTCATTGTGGTTATATATATATGTATATAAATTTATATATTTTATATATTTGTATATGTATATATATAATTTTAATTGATTGATGTTAGAGAGGGAGGAGAGAGAGAGAGAGAGAGATTATTGTCTCATTTAGTCATGCATTTACTAGTTGCTTCTTGTTTGTGCCCTGACCAGGTATTGAACCCACAGCCTTGGTGTATTGAAATGAGACTTTAACCACCTGAGCTACCCAGCCAGGGCCTTATTGTGGTTTTGATTTGCATTTCCCTAAGTGAATAGTGGTGCTGAGCATCTTTTCATGTGGTTGTTAGCCTTTTGTATGTCTTCTTTGGAGAAATGTCTATTCAAGTTCTTTGCCCATTTTTTTATTGAAATTTTTATTGTTGAGCTGTAAGAGTTCCTTATATATTCTAAATATTAACCCCTTACCAGGTACAAATTTACAGATATTTTCTGCTATTCTGTGGGTTGTATTTCCACTCTGTTGATAGTGTCCTTTGATACACACAGTTCAGTTTACCTCCCTTTTTTTGAGAGAGAGAGAGAGAAATACAGAAAGGGGGTGTGAGAAACATTAACTCATGGTTGGTTTCACTTTATAATTTTTATTTATTATTATTATTATTTTTTTTTTTTACAGAGACAGAGAGAGAGTCAGAGAGAGGGATAGACAACGACAGATAGACAGGGATGGAGAGATGAGAAGCATCAATCATCAGTTTTTCGTTGTGCCTTGCGACACCTTAGTTGTTCATTGATTGCTTTCGCATATGTGCCTTGACCGTGGGCCTTCAGCAAACTGAGTAACCCCTTGCTTGAGCCAGCGACCTTGGGTCCAAGGTGGTAAGCTTTTGCTCAACCAAATGAGCCCACACTCAAGCCAGCGACCTCGAGGTTTCGAACCTGGGTCCTTCAGCATCCCAGTTCAATGCTCCATCCACTGCGCCACCACTTGGTCAGGTGGTTTCACTTTAGTTGTACATTGAGCTTCTCATATGTGGCCTTGACTGGGGCCGTACCAGTGTCCCCTTGCTCAAGCCAGCAACCCTGAGCTTTTCCTGCCAGTGACCTTTTGGGCTGAAGCTGGTAAGCTTTGGGATCAAGTGGACAATCTCCCCCTCAGAGCCAGCGACCTTGGGGTTTCCAACCAGAGACCTCAAAAGTTCAGGGTGGATACTTTAGCCACTGTGCTACCATAGGTCAGGCAGTTTATTTTTTTCCTTTGTTGGCTGTGAGCTAATTTCCTTTCTATTTTTTTATTTGTTTGAGGTGGATAAGTAGATTGGACTCACTATTTTTTAACTTTAACATGAAGCACTACCTTGAAAATAATTACAATAATATTAAATTCTTAAGCAACAAGTATTTAGTATTATAAAATAAATTTTTATAATTTAAAGAAAACTTAAGAATCTACTCATTTTGAATCATTGTGAACATTAATTAGTGCACTGTCAGATGTAAGACTTAACAAATTGAGCTGAATGTTGCTCTGTCCCGTGTTCCTGTGATTAGCTTTTACTTTGGTGTTAGGGTTGCTTTGTGTCTAGAAAGTTACACATTGGCTTGTGTACTAGGCCTTGCTATTTTTCACTTATTCATTATTGTATAAACATTTACTTTTAATCTGATCTGTTGCCTAAGTTATTTATTATTTTCTTCTTTTTATTTTGGTGTTAAAAACAATTACTTAGTGCCTGACCGGGTGGTGCCGCAGTGGATAGAGCATCAGACTGGGATGCGGGAGACCCAGGTTTGAGACCCCGAGGTCGCCAGCTTGAGCGCAGGCTCATCTGGTTTGAGCAAAGCTCACAAGCTTGAGCCCAAGGGCGCTGACTCGAGCAAGGGGTTACTCCGGTCTGCTGAAGGCCCGCGGTCAAGGCACATATGAGAAAGCAATCAATGAACAATTAAGGTGTCACAACGAAAAACTAATGACTGATGCTTCTCATCTCTCCATTCCTGTTTGTCCCTGTCTATCCCTCTCTCTGACTCTCTCTCTGTAAAATAAATAAATAAATAAAATAAAAAATCCCCCAATTATTTAGTGTGTATGGACTCTGTTTTGGAGGTTGTACCATTGGGTTTACATTTTTTTAAAATGCTCTCTTACTTGTGTGTCATTTAAATAATTTACCACTTCATGTCTTAGTTTCTACTGACATCCTCAATGTCAAGAACGTTGGTTGTGCAAGAAAGTGCAGCTGTTTCAGGAATGCTGGCATGCTTCCACAAAACTTCCAGTTCTGTCGAAGAGCAGAGGAACTGACTAGTATTTTCCTTTTTAGACCGTATTTTACTGAGAGGGAAGCATTAATAGTCTCCTTTTTATATATGTGCACAAGTTAATTTTTTCATTTATAAGTACGTTTGCTTTCATTCTGAGCACATTGTAAACCATGCTGGCATGGTTGTCAAGGATGATATGAAGTTTCTTCTGATGATTGCAGGATGAATATATATAATGAGGTGTCCATAGAGGTTTTCCTCCACTATCTTTCATTTTGCCTCCTCATGTCTTAGTTTCTTCTTTATCCAACTTTTAAAAAGTGGCTAATATTTTTAACTTTTGTAGACTTTATTTGACTATCTCTTTGTTCATGCATTAGGATGGTACTTGGTGTTTTTGTTACATAGTTAAAATGAAAGATGGTAGCATTTCTATGACCAATGTAGTTATCACCTTTGTCATAACAAAGAACCACAGACTAGATGGCTTAATCAGCAGACATTTATTTCTTACAATTCTGGAGATTTGGGTGCCAGCATACTTTGGGTTCCAATGAGGGCCCTCTACTGGCTTGCTGCCTCCCCGCTGTCTCCTCTCATAGTGCAGAGAAAGCTCTGATTTCTCTCCCTTTTTTTCCAAGGGCACTAATCCTATCATGAGGGCTCTACCCTCACAATCTCATCTAAACTTGATTGCCTTCCAAAGATGCCACCTATAAATATTATCACATTGAGAGGGCTTCAACATAGGGATTTGAGGAAAACACATTTCAATTCATGGCAACCCAGGCCCTGTCCGGTTAGCTCAGTGGTAGAGTGTTGGCCTGGCATGCGGGAGTCCCGGGTTCAATTCCTGGCCAGGGCGCACAGGAGAAGCGCCCATCTGCTTCTCCACCCCTCCCTTTCTCCTTCCTCTCTGTCTCTCTCTTCCCCTCCTGCAGCCAAGGCTCCATTGGAGCAAAGTTGGCCCAGGCGCTGGGGATGGCTCTGTGGCCTCTGCCTCAGGCACTACAATGGCTCTGATTGCGGCAGAGCGACGCCCCAGATGGGCAGAGCATCGCTCCCTGGTGGGCAGAGCATCGCCCCCTGGTGGGCGTGCCGGGTAGATCCCAGTCGGGCGCATGCGGGAGTCTGTCTGACTGCCTCCCCGTTTCCAACTTCAGAAAAATACAAAAAAAAAAAAAAAAAGGACTGTGAATTTAAAACTGTGCTATATGGAGTTTCCAAGGGCAGCACCGCGGAGGCACTGGGATGGGGAGAGACCTGAGGGAACTCATACTTTCCTTTCTGATTTAACCTGAACAGTTGTTTAATGTCATATGATATTATTTGAGGAAAGTTTTGCAGGTGTTGGTGGTGCATTCTTGGTTTAGCATCCTGAGTACTTGAGTTCTGGCTAAAAAAGAATTCAGAGAAAAAAAACTGTAAGAGAAAGTTTATTTAGAAAGTCACAGGTGTAGGAAAAGCGAGCTGTGCCTGACCTGTGGCGGCACAGTGGATAAGGTGTCAATCTGGAATCTGAGGTTGCCAGTTTGAGATCCCTGACTTGCCCAGTCAAGGCACATACGGGAAACAACTGTGAGTTGGTGCTTCCCTTTCCTCCCTCTCCTTGTCTTTCTCTCTCTCTCTTCTCTCTAAAATTAATAAATAAAATGTAAAAAAAAAAAAAAAAAGGAAAGAAAAAGTGAGCTGCAGGTGCTGGCTGGTGGCTCAGTGGATAGAGTGTCTCCTCCCTTGCTGAGGTGGTAGGGTCAGTCTCCGATCAGGGCACATACAAGAAGCAACCAATGGGGCACAACGAAGTGGAAAAAAACTTGATGCTGCTTTCTCTCTTAAATCCATGGAAAACTTTTAAAAAAGAAATGGAAGGAAAAAGTGAGCTGTAGAAGAAATGGGCTCAGGAAACAGGTTAGAGAGGCAAAAGAAGGGCCCCTGGAGCCTAGGAGAAAGGGCTGGGCAAGGACAAGGCACCGGTGGGGAGGGGTTGGAGAAGCACAGGCAGCTCCGTAGAGAGAGCCTCACTGGGTGCTCTGTCTTTAGGGTATTTACCTGGAGTCTCAGGGGAGGATCCCAATAGAATATTCACGAGCTTTCCAGGTGCCTCCTTTCAGGGTCATGGTCTCCATTGATTGGTCAGCAGCAGGCAGGGTCATTAGTGCAGATGGTACTGATGTCAACCATGGAATTGCTTGTCTGATTTAGCTTCTTTTCTGGGCCTGGAGCTGAAATCCAACTGAGGCCTAGATGTATTGCCCTGGGGACAAGGTCCTGCTTTTCCCAGTTCTGCCTGTTGTGAGGCACCTTGGAGCTTTCCACCCTGATAACCTTCTGTAATTGGTCCAAGGTCCTTGCTCTGCTCAGGCCTGTGTAACTGACTGTCACACAGATAGGAAATTGATCTAAAAATGTTTATTGATCTTGGTGCTTTTGTTTCCCTTCCCTTGTTGCAGGGCTGGGGTGCTCTTCTTCCTGACGACCAACCAGTGTTTCAGCAGTGTGTCATCCGTGGAGCTCTTCGTGGTCGAGAAGAAGCTCTTTATGTGAGGATGTCTCTGTTCTGGGGAGGGGGCTGCCAGTGTCAGGGCTGAGGGTCAAACTGGTCACATAGAGAACTGGGCCACTGATTGGTTCCTGGGGATGACCAGTGTTCACTGAGAAAACACAGCCAGGAGCTGGAAGGAACTCATGAGCATGTGGGGCCTGAGTCCAAGGGGAAAAGGAGTTTCAGGATTAGGGCATAGCTGCAAATGCTACAGACAGTGCGAGCAACAGAGGCTGAAAGGGTCTTTCGTTTGAGCTAATAAGAAGTCATGATGACCTTCACAAGAAAAGTCTGAGGGGCTTGGTGGAGAGAAAGTACTGGGTTAAGTGGTATCGTATTTCCCCATGTATAAGACACACCTTTTTTGGAAAAATTTGGGGTCTAAAAACTGGGTGCGTCTTATACAGTGGTGGTAGATTCTTTTTTACTTGCATTTGACAGCGATGAGAAGTTGTATGAATTTTATGATGAATAAAACTTGAGTTTAATAACTTTATGTAATACTTTTTTTCCCAAATTTTGGGCCTCAAAATTATGGTGCGTCTTATACATGGCAGTGTTTTATACATGTGGAATATGGTAAATTGAAGATGGAGAGGTAAAGTTGATAAAGAATATAGACCAAGCTTAGCCTACGGTGGACGGAGAATGGGAAGAGCCAGAGACAGCTGGTTTGTTTCCTGGGTTCTTCAAAGTTGGAAGATGTCTGCCCGTATTTACCTGCTTGAGGAAAGGAATCATTAGAGAGGGAAAGAATGAAGATATTGGTGGAAGAATTTAGGATCACAGGAGGAGGATCTAGGTCTTGATTGGGGAGAAAATCAGCTTTGAGAGCTGACAGGAGTACAGGGATGTACAGTCGGAAGGAATGATCATTGAGGGAAGAGTGTATGTTTTCTTTCATCACAAGAATGGAAGAAGTGAAAAGGGTTTAGTGATTGACACTGGGCTGGGGGCCGTGGAGAAGAGCATTGCCACCTTCTTTATGATCAGAAGTGAGGAGAAAGCAAAGCTGTGTCACCACTGAAATCAGCTGCTGAAGAGCCCTTTTTCAAGGAAATCCAGTGTTGGAAGAGAAGGAAGAGATGCAGAACATGTTTACCTGGAGTGGAGGATCTGAGGGCAAACTGGGTGGCGTGGAGAGTGATTTCTATAATGAGAAGAGGGGCATCGCACAGAGCTCGTTGGGAATGATGTCTCAGGGGAGGCGAGCACTGGAGAGGCTGCCTGAGGCTGACTAGGTGACGGTGGGGGTTAACCTGGAGGATGTGAGAAGCTGTAGTTGTAAGACCCCTGCTGTCAGCAGAAATCTATATAGCAAGTGGTTTAATCATCTAGTCTGTGCCTTGTTAAACTAATGTGGGATGCATGTTACGAATTTTTTTGTGTGTTTTAGGCATGAATATATCAGTGGATACTACAGAGTGTCATCTTATTTCTTTGGGAAACTGTTATCTGATTTACTACTCATGAGGATGTTACCGAGTATTATATTTACTTGTACAACATACTTCTTGTTAGGTAAGCAATAAGACAAAAGATATGTGTCTGTAGTTGTGGATGTGAGGGGAAGCTAATTGCTTTTTGCAAGCATCTTTTTGGTTCTCTAATTAAAAACCGAGCCACAAGATAAGGGAGTGTTTATCTATTGTGAATAAAACAACTGTCTGAGGACATTTATGGGAAGACTTTTCCCAAAGTAACTTTTATACCTATTAATAAAACTATTGTATATTTTACTGAGTGATAGTATGTGTCATATACAGACATGGAAAGAATTCAGAAAAGAATTTGAGACTGTGTTGGAAGAGCTGGAGCTTTGATATTTATTACCAAGCTATTTATATTCTTATATATGCATGTATGTGTGTGTGTGTATATAGACATACATTATATGTAGTGAAAGATAGCGACTTTTGGGGCTTATTGTTTTAATAAGAATATATTTTTAATACATGTAGACAAATTCATGTGTGATTTGTGTTTAGGTCTTTCCCCGGGCTCATTGTTATGGAATTTCTATATGTTTCACTGTATACACATACACATAGCAGAAATATATATATATATATATATTTAACAGAGACAGAGAGAAAGTCAGAAAGAGGGATAGATAGGGACAGACAGGAATGGAGAGAGATGAGAAGCATCAATCATCAGTTTTTCCTTGCGACACCTTAGTTGTTCATTTTTTTTTCTTAGTTGTTCATTGATTGCTTTCTCATATGTGCCTTGACCACAGGCCTTCAGCAGACCGAGTGACTCCTTGCTCGAGCCAGCGACCTTTGGTCCAAGCTGGTGAGCTTTGCTCAAACCAGATGAGCCCATGCTTAAGCTGGCAACCTCGGGGTCTCGAACCTGGGTCCTCCGAATCCCAGTCCGACACTCTCCACTGTGCCACCACCTGGTCAAGCTATATATATTTTTGACAAAGCACTATAAGGGAAGATTTACTGATTGAGTTTAAACTTCCATTTTACAAATTAAAAGGTGTATCATAAAGAATTAGGTATAGAACCTGGATCCTCAGTCTCAACTAGTGTTCTTACAGCTGTTCCGTAATCTTCAGAGTGTATGACCCGTAATAGCCCGCCAGTATTGTTATAAAGTAGTTTCGTGAAACTTCATTTAGCCTCATCCTCAGTCGCAGGCTCTCAGAGACTAGAAGTGCTCTCTCAGGTAGTGAACCTACGGGAGGTCATGTAATCCTAGTCTTCCCAGTTTCTTCACTAAGGCAGTGACAGCACACAGTGAGTCATGTGGTGAGGTCTGGGTGAAAACAATGTGCTCTTGACAAGTTTCCTTCTTAGGGAGAAGGCAATAGAGTTCTGGCCAGGTGTGCTGCCTCTAGCCCCCCATCTCAGGCACTCAGAAGTTGTTAATTACACAACAAGGAGCATAGGTGTTATATGAGAAAGTGCTCACGCAGTAGTAACAAAAAGAAAACTGAGCAATAACTCTATACATTAACTATATGGGGAGGGACAATGAAATTGATGACTCAGGTGGTTGGATAAAGGATGAATTTTTTTTCATTTTGATATTCAATTCTCAAAATATTTGCACTATAGCCTGACCAGGTGGTGGCGCAGTGGATAGAGCATCAAACTAGGATGTGGAGGACACAGGTTCGAGACCCCGAGGTCGCTAGCTTGAGCGCGGGCTCATCTGGTTTGAGCAAAAGCTCACTAGCTTGGACCCAAGGTTGCTGGCTTGAGCAAGGGGTCACTTGGTCTGCTGTAGCCCCACGGTCAAGGCACATATGAGAAAGCAATCAATGAACAACTAAGGTGTCACAACGAAAAACTATGATTGATGCTTCTCATCTCTCTCCATTCCTGTCTGTCTGTCCCTATCTATCCCTCTCTCTGACTCTCTCTCTCTGTCTCTGTAAAAAAACAAACAAACAAACAAAAAATATTTGCACCATAAACAGTACCAGATGCCCAGTAACTCAAGCAGTTGGATTAACCCCATTTTTTTCCCCCTAAGGATTGAAGCCAGTGGTGGAGGCTTTCTTCATCATGATGCTTACCCTTATGATGGTGGCTTATTCAGCCAGTTCTATGGCGCTGGCCATAGCAGCAGGTCAGAGTGTGGTATCTATGGCAACACTTCTTATGACCATCTCATTTGTGTTTATGATGGTAAGAACTACACTTCTCTCTGAGATGTAATTATTTCTCCTCGTTCCTTCCTGCAAATTCACTTGTCATGAAAAATCTGTTTTTAGCGTTCTTTAAATGGGACTCTTAGCTTTAAGGAAGTCATGTATTAAAATAAAGCTTATATTAGAGAATGTACCAGCTTGTTCTCTACCTTACACAGTCTTTTTGCCATTGTTCTAATATAATTGCTATAACCTTAGTTAGTATGTTGTTAAAATGAAATTTTTTGAAATGCTTCTTGGTGACATACAGTAAAACTTTGATGACTAAGAACTTCAAAAACAGAAATACTTTGCCTGACCAGGCAGTAGTGCAGTGGATAGAGCATCAGCCTGGGATGCTGAGGACCCAGGTTCAAACCTGAGGTCACCAGTTTGAGTACAGGGTCTCAGACTTGAGTGTGGGATCACAGACATGGCCCCATGGTTACTGGCTTGAGCCCAAAGGTCACTGGCTTGAAGTCCAAGGTCGCTGTTAAGCTCAAGGTCGCTGGTACGGCTGGAGCCCCCTAATCAAGGCACATATGAGAACACCATCAATGAATAACTAAGGTGATACAACTATGAATTGATGCTTCTCATCTCTCTCCCTTCCTGCCTGTCTGTCTCTCTCTCTCTCACAAAACAAAACAAAAAAACCTTTGACCTCATTAAAGTGACAGGTTTGTTTCCAGACTTCTGTGCTGGTGTTAGACAACTGATGGCTTATTTATGCAGCAGCTGAGATGGTTTATTTGGATCAAATACTTTCCAAGGGAAAAGCTAAGCTCCATGAGAAATGGAACAGCATGTGCATGGATAGTCTATCTTGGTTCATCCTAGATTTTGAAATGAATTATTTTAAAAATAGTGAAAATTTTCCACACAGCACTTGGTCCCCTCCTTTCTGGATTCTTGACATTCACTTATGTCAATGTATTTCTGTTTACCTTTTTTTTTTTTTTTTTAATCTTTTTTTTTTTTTTTTTTTCATTTTTCCGAAGCTGGAAACGGGGAGGCAGTCAGACTCCCGCATGCACCCGACCGGGATCCACCCGGCATGCCCACCAGGGGGCGATGCTTTGCCCCTCTGGGGCATCGCTCTGTTGCGTCCAGAGTCATTCCAGCGCCTGAGGCAGAGGCCACAGAGCCATCCCCAGCGCCTGGGCCATCTTTGCTCCAATGGAGCCTCGCTGCTGGAGGGGAAGAGAGAGACAGAGAGGAAGGAGAGGGGGAGGGGTGGAGAAGCAAATGGGCGCCTCTCCTGTGTGCCCTGGCCGGGAATCAAACCCAGGACTCCTGCACGCCAGGCCGACGCTCTACCACTGAGCCAACCGGCCAGGGCCTGTTTACCTTTTTTTTAATGGTTACTAATGCTATTCTTATATGTCCTTAAATTTTGCACATACAAAGATGAGTGAACAGGTAAAAAGAACAAATTAGCACATTTCCCCATATGTCATTCAAGCCCATTAACTTACTACATGTGTCCTTTCTGCTAGCATAGGAATAGATATATTTAAAGGTTTGTAAATACCACATTTTTGCTATTGAAAACTACCAATCTAAACATTATTGAGAAAGTCATAAACCTTGTGTAAATTTCCAATAATATCATCTAATAAAATTTCTTTCAATATATAAAAGTATTTTGTTCATATATTAGATACCTTGATTTATTATTTATTTAATGGTTTATATATAGAACTTGTAAAACCACATGTAAAGCAGCATTTTACTGGGAGATGGTATACATTAAGCACTCTGTTATATCAAAAATATGTTTTCATACCAGCATCATTGTCCTTGTTATACCCAAGTCACATGGCAAGTGCCAGTTAGAAGTATTGTATGAACCTCTTATGTGGCCGTCTCTTGCTGGAGCAGTCCTTCCTGGGGTCTCCATAGCAATACTGCCTTATGGTAGATTTAAATGAAGGTATTCATTATAATTTTTGTTGTACTTCACATCATGCTCTACTAGTTCTAGGCTTTGGGTGGTTATATTTTATTTATTTATTTATTTATTTATTTATTTATTTATTTATTTATTTATTTATTTAGTGTGTGTGTGTGTGTGTGTGTGTGTGTGTGTGTGTGTGACAAAGACAGAGAGAGTGGGACAGATAGGGACAGACAGGCAGGAATGGAGAGACATGAGAAACATCAATTCTTTTTTTTAAAATCTTTTTTTTTTTTTTTTTTTTGTATTTTTCTGAAGCTGGAAACAGGGAGAGACATTCAGAGACTCCCGCATGCGCCCGACGGGATCCACCCGGCACGCCCAAGGGGCGACACTCTGCCCACCAGGGGGCAATTTTCTGCCCCTCCGGGGCGGCGCTCTGCTGCGACCAGAGCCACTCTAGCGCCTGGGGCAGAGGCCAAGGAGCCATCCCCAATGCCCGGGCCATCTTTGCTCCAATGGAGCCTCGGCTGCGGGAGGGGAAGAGGGAGACAGAAAGGAGAGGAGAAGGGGTGGAGAAGCAAATGGGCGCTTCTCCTATGTGCCCTGGCCGGGAATCGAACCCGGGTCCCCCGCACGCCAGGCCGATGCTCTACTGCTGAGCCAACCGGCCAGGGCCTCAATTGTTTTTTTTTTTGTTGTTTTTTTACAGGGACAGAGAGAGAGTCAGAGAGAGGGATAGACAGACAGGAACAAAGAGAGATGAGAAGCATCAATCATCAGTTTTTGTTGTGACACCTTAGTTGTTCATTGATTGCTTTCTCATATGTGCCTTGACTGCGGACCTTCAGCAGACCTAGTAACCTCTTGCTCAAGCCAGCGACCTTGGATCCAAGCTGGTGAGCTTTTTTTTTTTTTTTTTTTTTACTCAAGCCAGATGAGCCTGCGCTCAAGCTGGCGACCTCAGGGTCTTGAACCCAGGTCCTTCCGCATCCCAGTCCGACACTCTACTGCGCCACCGCCTGGTCAGGCAGAAATATCAATTCTTTGTTGCAGCACCTTAGTTGTTCATTGATTACCTTCTCATATGTGCCTTGACTGGGGGGGCTATAGCAGAGTGACCCCTTGCTCAAGCCAGTGACCTTGGGCTTCAAGCCAGCAACCATGGGGTCATGTCTATGATCCCACTCTCAAGCCAGCAACCTTGCACTCAAGCTGGTGAGCCCGTGCTCAAGTCAACGACCTTAGGGTTTTGAACCTGTATCCTCTGCATCCTAGTCCAATGCTCTAGTCACTGTGCTACCGCCTGGTCAGGCAAAGTTTAAACATACATTCTGAATTCCAAATTATACCCAATGTTACACAGAGACAGAATGCAAAACCTTGTAAATAAGAAAGCTTACTGTGCTATGGAAGTATAGAGGGGTGTGAGGCGCTCAGGTCATGTTCTGGTGTGTCTGTTTATGGGAATGCATAGCGGTTGTATCATTAGAACAGTCAGGACTATGGACCTTCCATTGTGTGCAGTTACAAAGAAAGTAAAAGCCTTGACAATTAAGAATCTTCCAATTAAATGAAATATAGGTAGATATATTGTCCTTCCTTTAAAACCATAAATAGCCTTAGTTGTAGAGAAAAATACACATGCAAAAAGGATATGGTAAGCCTTTAGATTATTGGAAGAAATTTCAAGAAAGAAATTTGTCTTAGCAGAAATTTTTACAAGGTTGTAGGGGACTTAAAGAGAATAATCTTTCAAATTCTTTATGGAATCACTCCACCAGTTCTGACTGTTGGTATTTGCTCTTTGTAGATTTTTTCAGGGCTGTTGGTCAATCTCACCACCGTGGTGCCTTGGCTCTCATGGCTTCAGTACTTCAGCATTCCTCGATATGGCTATGTGGTGAGTGTTCCTCTTTGTCCCTGTGACTGGTCTATTGTTTCCAAGCTGAGAATAATCAGAATAAAGCCTGACCATCTCAGGTCCCCAGACAAGAGCTGTGGAGGTCTCAGGAATTTTCTTTCAGGAGCAGAGAAGGAGAGTTTCCTGTTAAGCCTTGGTTCACCTTGATATCGAATCACCTGGCTTTCCCAGTCACCCAGTGGTTTGAGGGAAGTGAAGTGTGGGGAGATAGCTTATAGTTAAGGAGATTGATTGACCAATTGATGTAAAAAATGTATTTGGTTTTCAGTTCTATAAGGAAATACATGAGAGGATGGGAACCTAGGATGGGAACCTGTTTTATATCGAAAGGGATATTTGAAGAAAAATCAAGACCGTATAATATTCCCAGCCTGTATTGACTTTAAAGTCTAACCCACTATAAAGAAAACTGTGTCTTAAAATAGCATAACTGAGTTTCTTATTCCCAAGAATTATAACTGGTCTTGATCAAAACAAATGAGACATATAAATGTTACCATAAGTTAACAATAGTCTTTGAGTACCACATTATCATTTTAATTATAGTGTTTATGGGGTTATAACATTGGGACAGAGAATGAGGAAGGAGCTATGTGGTAATATAGTCAGAGATCACTTGACAAAATATTTTTTTTGTTAGAAGCCAAAATTTCACCCCTAGTTCTCTTGATTGTCAGGAAAAATCATTTCAGTTGCTATGGTGTGATAAAGACTGTGAATATGAAGCTTGTGTTCTTTTCAAAATTAACAAAGACTAATCTATGAGGATAAGATTGTGATAATTCTTTGGAAAGTGTTTGAAATTTAAAATTGCTTACTTTTCCCATTCTTCATTGTGTTACAGGCTTTGCAGCATAATGAATTTTTGGGACAAAACTTCTGCCCTGGAGTCAATGTAACAGCAAACAATACCTGTAGCTTTGCAATGTAAGTTTGCATTTAGAGTCATACTAGGTTTGCTCACTGTGTGGTGGGATGTAGAAAGGCCACTGGGCTTATAGCTTGTACGAGTCCTTTCAGGGACACTCACTCTCTCAGATGCAGTTTTCTTATCTATAGTGTGAGTTATTGTCTACTAATGCATATGAAAGTGTGGCATAACCCTGTATTTAAGTTGGAGAAATATTTCATATGTGCTGTTTTGAGCCTTTTAAAAGATCCTTTTGCTATTTTACTAATAAGTATGAGATATGGTTTTCAGAACATTTGCATTTAAAATTAGCTGCTTTGATATTTTAACAAGGTCTTATAATATCTGCACTGTGTGGATTATATGAAGTTTATGGGTCCACAAACATGGCTGCCTGTGAGCCCAGCCCATAGCCGGTCGTATGAGCTGAAAGGGCAGCAGAAGAGGGAAAGGAGGGAACATTTTCCTGCCATGGTCCTAGCACTTGTCTCTTCTTCCTCGATCATGAAATCAAAGTCTGCACAGTTTTGTTTTTCTTTTGTAAACAGACTTGCAATACAGCCAATGGAAAGATGTATTCTATACAGAAAGGAACATATCTTTTAGTAACTGTGAAGAAAATCCCATTTTTTGGATAATGTCAATAAAACAGAAATGCAGATTTTAATAAAATTAGAGGATGTTGTATAAAATGACACTTTTCAATGTTGTTGTTAATGGTGTGATTTTAATACATTAATTAATGACAGGAAAAAGAATGCTGGTTTGTTATATCTCAAGACAATTCAAATAGAACAAAAATAATTTTGAATAAGAGCACAAATTGATATTTTGAAGTACAGTTGGCTCTTAAACAAAGCAGATCAGACCTGTGCAGGCCAACTTATATAAGGACTTCTATTAAAAAATAAATACAGCCTAACCAGGCAGTGGAACAGTGGATGGAGCATTGGACTGGGATGTGGAGGACCCAGGTTTGAGACCCCAAGGTCGCCAGCTTGAGCACGGGCTCATCTGGTTTGAGCAAGGCTCACCAGCTTGAGCCCAAGGTTGCTGGCTCGAGCAAGGGGTCACTCGGTCTGCTATAGTCCTCTGGTTAAGGCACATACGAGAAATCAATCAAAGAACAACTAAGGAGCCACAACAAAGAATTGATGTTTCTCATCTCTCTCCTTTCCTGTCTGTCTGTCCCTATCTGTCCCTCTCTCTGACTCTCTGTCTCTGTCCAAATAAATAAATAAATAAATAAATAAATAAATAAATAAATAAATATTGTGGCCTGACCAGGCAGTGACGCAGTGGATAGAGCATTGGACTAGGACACAGAAGACCCAGGTTCAAAACCCTGAGATTGCTGGCTTGAGCTCAGGGTCATCCAGCTTGCTCATGTGCTTACCAGTTTGAGCACAGGGTTGCTGGCTTGAGCGTGGAATCAGAGACATGACCCCATGGTTGCTGGCTTGAGCTCAGAGGTAGCTGCCTTGAATCCCAAGGTTCCTGGTTTGAGGACAAGGACACTGCCTTGAGCAAGGGGTTACTTGCTCTGCTGTAGCTCCTACCCCCTTGCCCTCCTCCCCCCATATCAAGGCACATATGAGAAAGCAATCAATGAACAACTAAAGTGCCACAACAAAGATTTGATGCTTCTTATCTCTCTTTCTTTCTGCCTGTCTGTCCCTATCTGTCTCTGTTACAAAAAAATAATAAATACTGTGAATATATTTTCTCTCATTTTCTTATTAACATTTTCTTTTCTCTAGCTTATATTATAAGAATACAATATACATTACATCTAACATACAAAATATATATTAACTGACTGTTATATTATCAGTAAGGCTTCCTCAGGCAACAGCTGGTTATTGGTAGTTAAGTTTGGGGGAAGTCAAAAGTTATCTGTGGATTTTGGACTGTGTATGGGGGTCAGCATCCCTCTTACATTGTTCAAGGGTCATCTGTATTCTCAGGGAACTCTACAAAGAGAAGGATTCTTTATTCTACCTATTCCCTCTCTCTCTTGATCTTAGTATGAATTTTTTTTGGAACTGCTACATTCCTAAAGTGATACAAAAACGGTACCAGACAATAATGGCGGCTGTGCCAGTTGTCTTTAGTACCAGGTGCTGATCTACCTGTGGCAGGGCTTCTCCATCCTGTGCTACTCCAGCTCCCAGCAAGGCCTCTCCCTGATACCTGGGCCACCTGATGAGGTCTTGTAGCCAAGCACCGGCCATGCCCATTCCAGTCTCAGTGCAGGAGCTGATGGAGGGCAGCTGTCAGGAAGCCCTCCTCTCCTCTTTCTTGGTTTAGGACTTCTTAGCCTGTATTTTTTTTTGCATGACTGGTTGTGGGTCAAGATTTCTATAAAGAACTTTGGTATGTTTGTGAAGACCTTAGATGTCATCTTGTAAAGCTGAGGTTTTTCTATTCAGGAGTAAGTAAACATTTATTTGATAAACATTTCTGCCTTTTGAAGAGAGTAGCTTCATAGATTTAGAGGCAAATGAATCTGGAGAGAGTAGCAACTTAGTTCAAGGTGAGTCTGTGAGCTTGGTCAAGTTCCTTAAATTTTAACCTTGTCATCTTTTAAATGTGTATAGTATCCACCCCATTCAGTTGTATCAAGATTGACTAAACTGCTACATGTAGGTTGCTTAAATGGTGTCTAGCAGAATTGTATGTACTCATTGGCACTTACCTATTATATATGAAAATATAGTTATTTCAGACTCAGTGACCTATAGGTTTCTATAACTAAGGAACAGAAAATATATTGAATCAGATTGGACAGATGCTGAGAATTAAGTCTTATTCTTTTTCTGTTAAATTTCAGATGTACTGGAGAAGAATTCTTGATAAACCAGGGCATCGACCTCTCATCTTGGGGCCTGTGGCAGAATCATGTAGCCCTGGCTTGTATGATTGTTATCTTCCTTACAATTGCCTACCTAAAATTGTTATTTCTTAAAAAATTTTCTTAAATTCCTCTAATTTACATGATTTATCTACACATTAAAAAGGGAACACCTTGATTTTAGTACTCAGTGTTTTGTTGTCTTCTTTTCACCTGCCATCATATTATTGTTCAGCCTGAATATTTTTTTTTTACAGGGACAGAGAGAGAGAGTCAAAGAGAGGGATGGACAGGGACAGACAGACAGGAATGGAGAGATGAGAAGCATCAATCATTATTTTTTTGTTGCGCATTGCGACACCTTAGTTGTTCATTGATTGCTTTCTCATATGTGCCTTGACCGCAGGCCTTCAGCAGACTGAGCCAGTGACCTTGGGTCCAAGCTGGTGAGCTTTTGCTCAAACCAGATGAGCCCATGCTCAAGCTGGTGACCTTGGGGTCTCGAACCTGGGTCCTCCGCATCCCAGTCCAATGCTCTATCCACTGCACCACCACCTGGTCAGGCCAGCCTGAATATTTTTTAACAGAAACTTTTATAGAGATCACAATGAACTAAGTTTTAAAAGAACCCAAGTCATAAACTAGTGATATTATGTACTGCTTATTTGTTTATCTAGTCAGATAGTGCCCACACAAGAGCAATATAGTTTAATTTATTGGCCAGGTTGATTAGAACGTTGTCCTAACATGCCAAGTTTGTGGGCTTTGATCCCTGGTCAAGGCACATACCAACCAATGAGCCTGGCCTATGGTGGCACAGAGGATAAAGCATTGACCAGGAATGTTGAGGTCACTGGCCCAAAACCCCCACTTGACCTGTCATGGCACATATGAGAAGCAACATGGGTTGGTGCTTCTCATTCCTCTTGCTCCCTTCTCTCTCTCTCTCTCTCTCTCTCTCTCTCTCTCTCTCTCTCTCTCCTATTTCTGAAATTAATAAATAAGCCTGGCTTGCCCTGTGGGTTGAATTGTGGATAAAGTGTTGACCTGGAATGATGAGGTCACCAGTTTGAAATCCTGGGCTTTCTTAGTCAAGGCACATACAACAAGCAATCAACAAACAACTAAAGTGAAGCAACTATGAGTTGATACTTCTTGTTCCCTACCTCTGTAAAAATCAATAAATAAAATAAAAAAAACAGGCCCTGGCCAGTTGGCTCAGCGGGTAGAGCGTCGGCCTGGCATGTGGAAGTCCTGGGTTCGATTCCCGGCCAGGACACACAGGAGAAGCGCCCATCTGCTTCTCCACCCCTCCCCCTCTCCTTCCTCTCTGTCTCTCTCTTCCCCTCCTGCAACCGAGGCTCCATTGGAGCAAAAGATGGCCCGAGTGCTGAAGATGGCTCCTTGGCCTCTGCCCCAGGCGCTAGAGTGGCTCTGGTCGCGACAGAGCGACACCCCGCATGGGCAGAGCATCGCCCCCTGGTGGGCGTGCCGGGAGGATCCCGGTCGGGCGCATGCGGGAGTCTGTCTGACTGCCTCCCCGTTTCCAGCTTCAGAAAAATACAAAAAAATAAAAATTAAAAAAAAATAAAAAAACAAACAAATAAATAAATAAGCCTGGCCTATTGTAGCACAGTGGATAGAGCATTGACTTGGATTGCTGAGGTCACTGGTTCAAAACCCTGGGCTCCCTCAGTCATGGCACATATGAGAAACAACAAGCAAGCAATGAACAATTAAAGTGAAGCAACCATGCCTGACTGGGCGGTGGCACAGTGGATAGAGTGTCAGGCTGGGATGCAGAGAACCCAGGTTCGAGGCCCCGAGGTCGCTGGCTTGAGCAAGGGGTTACTTGGTCTGCTGAAGGCCCGAGGTAAAGGCACATATGAGAAGGCAATCAATGAACAACTAAAGTGTCGCAATGAAAAACTAATGATTGATGCTTCTCATCTCTCCATTCCTGTCTATCTTTCCCTGTCTATCCCTCTCTCTGACTCTCTCTCTGTCTCTGTAAAAAATAAAAAATAAAAAAATAAAAAATAAAGTGAAGCAACTGTGAGTTGGTACTTCTTGCTCCTCCCCTCTCCTTTATCTGGAAAATCAATAAAAAATAAAATTTTTAAAAAAGGGCTGCCTATTTAAAAAAAAATTAAATTAATAAATAAAATCTTTAAAAAAAAATGAACCAATGAATGCATAAATGATATGAACAGCAAATTGATTTCTCTTTCTCCTTCCTTCCTGCCTCTCTAAAATCAGTTTAAAAAATCTCTGAAATAAATAAAAAATAATTGAATTGTAAGCACTTGTGACAAGTCACTAATATCTGGTAGCAATTTCCTCATCTTTAAACTGAGTAGGTGTGTCAGTTGCTCTCAAGCTTCAATATGATATAAATCTATGACCTGCCATTATTTAATAAATAAGAATGAACAAATATTGATTCTATAGTGGAAATATAAAATCTAAACTATATTGGGTGTAAGGCCAGTAGTTGCCGCCATTGTAGCCATTGACATACAGGTTCTTATTGAATTTAGACAGACAGTAAAGAAACATTGAAGCCAAAAATCAGTGGGCCAGGCGGAGTCCTGCTACTGAGTGTAGGCATGCAGTCCTGCCCGGCCTGTGGAGCCAAGGTTTACAGCCATCCCACGTACAGGCTCCTCCTTCAGGGGCAGGATGAAAGTCCAGAGTCAGGCAGAGACCTGCAGCTGAGCAAAGGTGCTCACCCTGCCCTCAGCGCCGAGCATAACGCCACCCATAGGGGTGGGACAAAGGCCAAGGCCACCGAGGCTTGTACAACAGAGCACATGATCACAGCCACTCCTGTGAAGGAGAGGTGGAAACCACAGCAACAGGCCCAGTGGGCAGGCACCAGCAATGACCATACCAAAACGCCCTAGGCAGCAACAGCAGAGGGGGCGGCAGGCCTGCAGACAGACAACACCTAGGGAACACAGAGGACACACCAGTGGACTCCAGTGGCCAAAACCTTCTTTTACACAGACAAAATGAGAAGGCAGAGAAATGTAACACAAATGAATCAAGAGAAATACCCAGAAAAGGATCTGAATGAGTCAGATATAACCAAATTACCACATGCAGAGTTTAAAATAAGGAGTGTTAGGATGCTCAAAGGTATTAGAACAACAATAGATGGTCATTACGAACACCTAAATAAAGAGATAGCAAATATAAAAAAGAAGATTGAAATAATAAAAAAGAATCAGTCAGAAATGACAAATACAATATCTGAAATAAAGAACACAATGGAAGGAATTAAAAGCAGGGTGGATGAAGCAGAGAATCGAATCATCAAGTTTGAGGACACAATAAATAAAGGCACGAAAGCAGAGCAGAAAAAAGAAAAGAGACTCAAAAAGTCTGAGGAAACTCTAAGGGAGCTCTGTGACAACATGAAGAGAAATAACATCCACATCATAGGGGTTCCTGAAGAAGAAGAGAAAGAACAAGGAATAAAGACTTTGTTCAAGCATACCATAGCTGAAAACGTTCCTGAATTAAGGCAGGAAAATGTCTCACAAGTTCAAGAAGCACAGAGAACTCCATTAAAGAGAAACCCAAAGAAATCTACACCAAGACACATCATAATTAAAATACCAAAGCTAAGTGACAAAGAGAAAATACTAAAAGCTGCTAGAGAAAAAAAGACTATCACCTACAAAGGAGCCCCCATAAGGACGACTTCTGACTTCTCAACAGAAACACTTGAGGCCAGAAAAGAATGGCAAGAAATATTCAAAGTATTGCAGAACAAGAGCCTAGAACCAAGACTACTTTATCCAGCAAGGCTATTGTTTAAAAATTAAGGAGAAATAAAAATCTTTCTAGACAAAAGAAACCTCAAAGACTTCACTACAACCAAACCAAGGCTGCAAGAAATGCTAAGGGGCCTGTTGTAAACAGAGCAAAGGGGAAAAAGAATATATCAAAAGAGGAATACAGTTTTAAAGAATAAAATGGCAATAAACAATTACATATCAATAATAACCTTAAATGTAAATGGCTTAAATGATCCGATCAAGACACATAGGGTAGCTGCATGGATAAGAAAACAGGACCCATACATATGCTGTCTACAAGAGATACACCTTAAAACAAAAGATGCACATAGACTAAAGATAACAGGATGGAAAAAAATATTTCACGCAAATGAAAATGAAAAAAAAGCTGGGGTAGCAATACTTGTATCAGACAAAATGGACTTTAAAACAAAGGCTATAATAAAAGATAAAGAACGTCACTACATAATGATAAAGGGAGCAATCCAACAGGAAGAGATAACCATTATAAATATCTATGCACCTAATATATGAGCACCTAAATATATAAAGCAGACTTTGATGGACTTAAAGGGTGAGGTCAACAGCAATACTATAATAGTAGGGGATTTCAATACCCCACTAACATCAATAGATAGATCCTCAAGAAAGAAAATTAACAAAGAAACAGCAGACTTAAAGAACATACTAGATCAACTCGATTTAATAGATATCTTCAGAACCTTTCACCCTAAAACAGCAGAATATACATTCTTTTCAATTGCTCATGGTACATTCTCTAGAATAGACCACATGTTTAGGGCACAAAAGTAGTCTCAACAAATTTAAGAAGATTGAAATCATATTGAGCACTTTCTCTGATCACAATGGCATTAAACTAGAAATCAACCACAACAGAAAAACTGAAAAATACTCAAACACTTGGAAACTAAATAGCAAATGGGTTAACAATGAGATCAAAAAAGAAATAAAACAAATCCTAAAAATGAATGATAATGAGCATACATCAACTAAAAATTTATGGGACACAGAAAAGCAGTCCTGAGAGGGAAGTTTATAGCATTACAGGCATACCTCAAGAAGCCAGAAAAAAGCCCTGGCTGGTTGGCTCAGCGGTAGAGCGTTGGCCTGGTGTGCGGGGGACCCGGGTTAGATTCCCGGCCAGGGCACATAGGAGAAGTGCCCATTTGCTTCTCCACCCCCACCCCCTCCTTCCTCTCTGTCTCTCTCTTCCCCTCCCGCAGCCAAGGCTCCATTGGAGCAAAGATGGCCTGGGTGCTGGGGATGGCTCCTTGGCCTCTGCCCCAGGCGCTAGAGTGGCTCTGGTCACGGCAGAGCGATGCCCCAGAGGGGCAGAAACAAACAATAATGAGCACACATCAACTCAAAATTTGTGAGACACAGCAAAAGCAGTCCTGAGAGGGAAGTTTATAGCATTACAGGCATACCTCAAGAAGCTAGAAAAAGCTCAAATAAACAACTTGACCCTACATCTAAAAGAACTAGAAAAAGAACAGCAAGTAAAGCCCAGAGCTAGTAAAAGGAAGAAAATAATAAAGATCAGAGCAGAAATAAATGACATAGAGGCTAAAGAAACAATACAGAGGATCAATGAAACCAAGAGATGGTTCTTTGAAAAGGTAAACAAGATCGATGAACCTTTAACCAGACTCACCAGGAAAAAAAGAGAGAGGACTCAAATAAATAAAATTAGAAATGAGAGTGGAGAAATAACAACTGACACAACAGAAATACAAAATATTGTAAGAAAATACTATAAAGAGCCTGACCTGCAGTGGCGAAGTGGATAAAAGCGTCGACCAGGAATACTGAGGTCCTGGTTTGAAACCCTAGACTTTCTTGGTCAGGGCACATATGGGAGTTGATGTTTTTTGCTCCTCCCCCCTTCTCTCTCTCTCTCTCTCTTTCTCTCTCTCTCTCACTCCTCTCTCTAAAATTAATAAATAAAATCTAAAAAATAAACTAATTAATTAAAAAAAAAGAAAATACTATGAAGAACTGTACGCCAAAGAACTAAACAATCTAGATAAAATGCACAAATTCCCTTAAACATATAATCTTCCAAAAATCAATCTGGAAGAATCAGAAAATCTAAACAGACCAATTACAACAAATGAGAATGAAACAGCTATCAAAAAACTCCCAAATAAGAAAAGTCCTGGGCCTGATGGCTTTACAAGTGAATTCTACCAAATATTCAAAGAAGAACTAACTCCTATCTTTCTCAAGCTATTTCAAAAAATTCAAGAGGAAGGAAGACTTCCAAGCTCCTTTTCTGAGGCGAGCATAATTCTGATTCCAAAACCAGGCAAAGACAACACAAGAAAAGAAAATTATAGACCAATATCCCTGATGAATTTAGATGCAAAAATCCTCAACAAAATATTAGCAAACTGGATCTAGCAATATATGAAAAAAATCATACACAATGATCAAGTGGGATTTATTCTTGAGAGGCAAGGCTGGTACAATATTCGCAAATCAATCAATGTGATTCATCACATAAACCAAAGGACGG
Organism: Saccopteryx leptura; assembly: GCF_036850995.1. Lineage (NCBI taxonomy): Eukaryota > Metazoa > Chordata > Mammalia > Chiroptera > Emballonuridae > Saccopteryx > Saccopteryx leptura. The sequence continues at coordinate 70,035,799 of NC_089507.1, read as the reverse complement.
AGAAAAACCACATGATAATTTCAATAGATGCAGAAAAAGCATTTGATAAAGTCCAGCATCCATTCATGATCAAAACTCTCAGCAAAGTGGGAATACAGGGATCATATCTCAACATGATAAAGGTCATCTATGAGAATCCCACAGCCAATGTCATACTCAATGGGCATAAATTAAAAGCAATTCCCTTAAGATCAGGAACAAGGCAGGGGTGACCCCTTTCACCACCCTATTCAACATAGTTCTGGAAGTCCTAGCCACAGCAATCAGACAAGGAAAAGAAATAAAAGGCATACATATTGGAAAATAAGAAGTAAAACTATCATTATTTGCAGATGATATGATATTGTATATAGAATATCCTGAAGTTGCAGTCAAAAAACTACTAGACCTAATAAATGAATTTGGCAAGGTGGCAGGATATAAAATCAATACTCAGAAATCAGAGGCATTTTTATACACTAACAATGAACTGTCAGAAAGAGAAATTAAGAAAGCAATCCCCTTCACCATTGCAACCAAAAAAATAAAGTACCTAGGAATAAATTTAAATAGGGAGATTAAAGACTTGTTCTTGGAAAATTATAAAACATAGATAAAAGAAATCAGGGAAGATACGAACAAGTGGAGGCATATACTGTGCTCATGGTTAGGAAGAATAAACATCATTAAAATGTCTATATTACCCAAAGCAATTTGTAAATTCAATGCAATACCGATTAAAATACCAATGCCTTACTTCAAAGATATAGAACATATATTTCAAAAATTTATATGGAACCAAAAGAGAACACGAATAGCCTCAGCAATCTTGAAAAGGAAGAATAAAGTGGGAGGTATCACACTTCGGATATCAAGTTATACTACAAAGCCATTGTACTCAAAACAGCCTGGTACTGGCATAAGAACAGACATATAGATCAATGGAACAGAACTGAGAACCCAGAAATAAACCCACACTTTTATGGACAACTGATATTTGACAAAGGAGGTAAAAGCATACATTGGAGTAAAGACAGCTTCCTCAACAAATGGTGTTGGGAAAATTGGACAGCTACCTGCAAAAAAATGAAACTAGACCACCAACTTTCACCATTCACAAAAATAAACTCAAAATGGATAAAAGACTTTATTTAATGTAAGCAGTAAAACCATAAGCATCTTAGAAGAAAACATAGGCAGTAAGATCTCTGACATCTCTTGCAGCAATATGTTTGCCGATTAGTCTCCACAGGCAAGTGAAATAAAAGACAGGATAAACAAATGAAACTTTATCAAACTAAAAAGCTTCTGCACAGCTAAAGACAATAAGAACAGAATAAAAAGACAAACTACACAATGGGAGAATATATTTGACAATGCTTCTGATAAGGGGTTAATAACCAAAATTTATAAAGAACTTGTAAAACTTAATACCAGGAAGACAAACAATCCAATCAAAAAATAGGCAAAAGACAAGGCTCCATTGGAGCAAAAGATGGCCCAGGCGCTGGGGATGGCTCTGTGGCCTCTGCCTCAGGTGCTAGAGTGGCTCTGGTCGCAACATGGCGACGCCCAGGATGGGCAGAGCATCGCCCCCTGGTGGGCAGAGCGTCGCCCCATGGTGGGCGTGCCAGGTGGATCCCGGTCAGGCGCATGCGGGAGTCTGTCTGACTGTCTCTCCCTGTTTCCAGCTTCAGAAAAATGCAAAAAAAAAAAAAAAAAATAGGCAAAAGAAATGAATAGACACTTCTTCAAAGAGGATACACAGATGGCCAATAGGCATACGAAAAAATGCTCAACATCACTAATTATTAGAGAAATATAAATTAAAACCACAATGAGATATCACCTCACACCAGTCAGAATGGCGCTCATCAATAAAACAACACAGAATAAGTGCTGACAAGGATGTGGAGAAAAGGGAACCCTCCTGCACTGCTGGTGGGAATGCAGACTGGTGCAGCCACTGTGGAAAACAGTATGGAGATTCATCAAGAAATTAAAAATCAAACTGCCTTTTGATCCAGCAATACCACTGTTAGGAATATACCCCAAGAACACCATAGCACTGTTTGAAAAGAGGAAATGCACCCCTATGTTTATGGCAGCATTGTTCACAATAGCAAAGATCTAGAAAGAGCCCAAGTGTCCATCAGAGGACGAGTGGATTAAAAAGCTTTGGTGTATATATATACTATGGAATACTATTCAGCCATAAGAAATGATGACATCGAATCTTTTACAACAACATGGATGGACCTTGATAACATTATACTGAGCGAAATAAGTAAATCAGAAAAAACTAAGAACTATATGATTGCATACATAGGCGGAACATAAAAATGAGACTCAGAGACATGGACAACAGTGTTGGGGTTACAGGGTGGGGGGGAGGAGAGGAGGAGGTTGGGGGAGGAGAGGGGCACAAAGAAAACCAGGTAGAAGGTGACGGAAGACAATTTTATCAATGTCACCCCATCAAAATTAATCAAAAAAAAGAATGTGTCTCACGGCTAATTCAGGCAGTTAGAAGAATAGTATAAGGATGCTAATTCTGCTTCTCAGGCCACATCCTGCAAAAGGGGCCCCAAGCAAATTGATGATTTGGCTCCTCTGATTTTGCCAATTGGATTAAAAAAAAAATGGGTCAGGAACGCCCTGAAATGGAACTAACAATGCATGAGCATAAATTTAAAGGAGTTTTAGATACTGGAGCTGATATATCTTATTGCTAAGCTACATTGGCCTCCTTCCTGGCCCACTCATGCAGCAGCTACAGAATTACAAGGTATAGGGCAGAGTAAATCCCCTCAACAAAGTTCTAGTTTTCTACATTGGAAAGATTAAGGTCATTCTGGATTTTTTAAGCCTTATGTGCTCCCTGGATGGCCAGTTAATTTGTGGGGTAGAAATGTTTTGAAAAATATGGGAGCATTGCTTGTCAGTCCTAATGGTTTAGTCAGTACTCAGATGCTTGATCAGGGATTTTTGCCCACCAAGGGACTAGGGAAAGAACAGCAAGGAATTCTCACCCCCATAGAAGTGGCACCCAATACCAGAAGGTGTGGATTAGGATATCAAAATTTAGCATAGGGGCCTTGGTAGCTCCTGCTACCTCAATAATGCATTGTGCAGACCCAATTACTTGTAAATCAGATAATCCTGTATGGGTAGACCAATGGCCTTTTTCTCAGGAGAAACTTAGGACAGCTGCTCGATTGGTACAAGAGCAGCTACAGCTTGGGCACATTGAACCATCTAATAGCCCATGGAATACACTTCCATATTTTCATCTTGTTGCCTCCTGGATTATCAAGGGGCATAGGTGACCCTTACAGTTTATAGGTTTTGAGCCTGAAAATTATTGTTATTCCTTTTTTCAAAGGATCAACAAGAATGGCTCTGGGATACTTCCACTAAATGGCAAATTTCTCTTGTAAAGCAATGGACAACTTTGTACTGAAACTGTCAACTTAAAATCAGCTCAAAGTCTAGAATTATATGCCATTATCATGGCTTTTCAGCATTTGCCATATTCCCCCTTTAATCTATATACAGACAGCAAATACTTACTTATAGTGTTTCCACTATAAAGACTACTGTCTTAGGGACAAATGCTGATGAACTATTTCAGCAGTTCCTCCTTCTTCAAAGACTTGTATGTCAACATAGAGCTCAATGTTTTATAGGACATACTCGAGCTCACTCCATGATCCCTGGAGCTTTAGCACAAGAAAATGCCCCCCCTTTTTTTGTATTTTTCTGAAGTTGGAAACGGGGAGTCAGTCAGACAGACTCCCGCATGCGCCAGACCGGGATCCACCCGGCATGCCTACGAGGGGGGGATGCCCTGCCCATCTGGGGTGTTGCTCTGTTGCAACCAGAGCCATTCTAGCACCTGAGGCAGAGGCCACGGGGCCATCCTTAGCGCCCAGGCCGGCTTTGCTCCGGTGGAGCCTTGGCTGCGGGAGGGGAAGAGAAAGACCAAGAAGAAAGAGGGGGGGAGGGGTGGAGAGGCAGATGGGTGCTTCTTCTGTGTGCTCTGGCCGGGAATCAAACCTGGGAATCCTGCACACCACTCCGATGCTCTACCACTGAGCCAACCGGCCAGGGCCTAGGAATGCCCTTATTGATCAAGGTACCCAAAAGAAAATTATTTGGAGCAACCATGACAGATTGAGCAATTCAGTCTCATACTATTCATCACCAGAACGCTACAGCCCTGTGTAAACAGTTTCAACTTTCTCAGGAAGCAGCAAGGCAGATTGGGAAATCCTGTCCAAGGGGTCCTATACTACAATCTGCCTCTTCATTTGGAATTAACCCTCAAGGACCCCGACTAGGACAACTTTGGCAAATGGATGTTACTCAGATACCTTCATTTGACAAACAGTCCTATGTCCATGTTACAGTGGATACATATTCTGGATTTATAGTAACCTCTGTTAGAACAGGAGAGGCTGCTAAGCATGTTATAGCTCATTGTCTGTATGCACTGTTCTATTATTGGATTTCCTAAACTGGTTAAACTGAAAATGCTCCTACAAATGGAGCAAAAGCATTTACTGTATTTTGTCATTCTTATAATCTTTAAAGTTAAGGTATTATTAAAGTGTACCCAGCAAATATTTTAAGGTCAATTTAAAAAAATTTAAAAGGGGTAGACATATCCTGGAACTCCTATGGGTCTACCATATCATGCTTTTTACTTAAAAAAATTTTAAATTTCTTATGAATGCTGATGATCAGGAGACTCCAAATCTTTTTCTCCTGCAAACTGCTACCTTCTTTATTTGATCCAGCTAATAATACTGTTTTGTCTTTTGCCATATAGCTCCAGATATATGGAAAAGATTTATATAGGTGGATGGGATCCTCAAACCCCTCATCGAGATCTTCTGAGCATGGCTTTTAAGATACTAAGAGGCAGAGAAAGCCCAATAGAGATCAGGGGAACTACCAGCTTTTAGGATATGCCCTTAAAGGCTCCAATGCCCCAAAGGGGTCTCATAGCATGCCATCTGGGTCCTGCTTCAATAGTGGAAAGGAAGGTCATTGAGCTAAAGCCTACCAGACTTACATGCCTCTGCTGTGAGGAAACAGGGACACTGGAAGGTAGGCTTCCCCCTCACTCCTCTAAGGGACGGTTCAGTCTCTTCCAGCCTTGCTCCAGCCGCCTATGACCTAACCTTGCCCAGAATGATGGGGTTTGCCACGGAAGCCTGAAGGTGCCCAGGGCCATCGGCCCCATCTAGGACACTGTGGATGAGCCTAGGGTATTTATTCCAAGAAGCAGGTAAACTGATCTCATTTGCACAAGGGCCACTTAACTATGTCTTGCCTGAATAGTCAGGTTTTTTATTCTTTCCTCGAAGATCTCTGTTGTGGGTGTTGATAGTCCTATTTTCTGCTGCTTTGTTTAACATATAGTGTTTCCTTTATTTCTCTTACTTCAATGCCCCACTCATATTTCTGGCTGGGACCTACTCCTAATTTAGAGCTCTCTTTCCCCCTTTTGCCAACTTCTATTATTAATCTACCTTTGCCACTCAGCTTAGTGTATCCCAAGTTTCTCTTTACCAAGCCACAGTCACAGAGCTCCTGGGAAAAGCAAGCTGGTCTCATCTCTCCAGGCAGAGGAGAACAGAAGCTCCATATCCACACATGCTGCAGATGGCTTTTCCAGTCTATCTGAATCATTACCAGCTAGAAGCAGCAGTCATTGGGACTTGGACATGAGCTGCAAAGTATAGAATGGTGACAACAATTCCAGTGCCATGCGGACTTTTCCTGGATTTCTGCTCCTTATGACAGCTTCTAACAGACTGAACTGGGGTTGGGTTGCATTTTTCAGGGATTTGGCATGGTGATGGGGCCAACTTGGACTTGGTGAACATGTTAAGGACACTACTCTTTTATGGATTCTTGCTGTATTGGCCAAGAGTTTGCTTAAAGGCTTTAATCACTGTAAAAAAAATTAGAAGACTGGATAAAGAAGATGTGGCACATATACACCATGGTATACTATTCAGCCATAAGAAATGATGACATCGGATCACTTACAACAAAATGGTGGGATCTTGATAACATTATACTGAGTGAAATAAGTAAATCAGAAAAAAACAAGAACTGCAGGATCCCATACATTGATGGGACATAAAAATGAGACTAAGGCCCTGGCCGGTTGTCTCAGCAGTAGAGCATTGGCCTGGCGTGCGGGGGACCTGGGTTTGATTCCCGGCCAGGGCACATAGGAGAAGCGCCCATTTGCTTCTCCACCCCCACCCCCTCCTTCCTCTCTGTCTCTCTCTTCCCCTCCCGCAGCCAAGGCTCCATTGGAGCAAAGATGGCCCGGGCGCTGGGGATGGCTCCTTGTCCTCTGCCCCAGGCGCTAGAGTGGCTCTGGTCGCTGCAGAGTGATGCCCCGGAGGGGCAGAGCATTGCCCCCTGGTGGGCAGAGCATCGCCCCTGGTGGGCGTGCCGGGTGGATCCCAGTCGGGCACATGCGGGAGTCTGTCTGACTGTCTATCCCCATTTCCAGCTTCAGAAAAATGCAAAAAAAAAAAATGAGACTAAGAGACATGGACAAGAGTGTGGTGGCTACGAGGGGCGGGGGGAAGGAAGAAGGGAGAGAGGGAGGGAGTAGGGGGGGCACAAAAAAAACTAGATAGAAGGTGACAGAGGAAAATCTGACTTTGGGTGATGGGTATGCAACCGAATTGAATGACAAGATAACCTGGACATGTTTTCTTTGAATATTTGTACCCTGATTTATTGATGTCACCTCATTAAAATAAAAATTTATTTATAAAAAAAAAAGAAAGGGAAACCATAAAGTCTCAGTCAAAAAACTACTATACCTGTTAAATGAATTCAGCAAGGTGGCAGGATATAAAATTAGTACTTAGAAATCAGAGGCATTTTTATACACTAACAATGAACTGTCAGAAAGAGAGATTAAGAAAGCAATCCCCTTCACCATTGCAACCAAAAAAATAAAGTATCTAGGGATAAATTTAACCAGGGAGATTAAAGACTTGTACTCGGAAAATTATAAAACATTGATAAAAGAAATCAGGGAAGATACGAACAAGTGGAAGCATATACCGTGCTCATGGTTAGGAAGAATAGACATCATTAAAATGTCTATATTACCCAAAGCAATTTATAAATTCAATGCAATACCGATTAAAATACCAATGCCTTACTTCAAAGATATAGAACACATATTCCAAAATTTTATATGGAACCAAAAGAGAACACGAATAGCCTCAGCAATCTTGAAAAGGAAGAATAAATTGGGAGGTATCACACTTCCGGATATCAAATTATACTACAAAGCCATTGTACACAAAACAGCCTGGTACTGGCATAGGAACAGGCATATAGATCAATGGAACAGAACTGAGAACCCAGAAATAAACCCACACTTTTATGGACAACTGATATTTGACTAAGGAGGTAAGAGCATACATTAGAGTAAAGACAGCCTCCTGAACAAATGGTGTTGGGAAAATCGACATCTACCTACAAAAAAATAAAACTAGATCACCAACTTTCATCATGCACAAAAATAAACTCAAAATGGAGAAAAGACTTAAATGTAAGCAGTAAAACCATAAGCATCTTAGAAGAAAACATAGGCAGTAAGCTCTCTGACATTACTCGTAGCAATATATTTGCCAATTTATCTCCATGGGCAAGTGAAATAAAAAACAGGATAGCCTGACCAGGCGGTGGCGCAGTGGATAGAGTGTTGGACTGGGATGCAGAGGACCCAGGTTTGAGACCTCGAGGTCGACAGCTTGAGCGCGGGTTTATCAAAATCCCACCAGCTTGAACGCAAGGTCACTGGCTCCAGTAAAGGGTTACTTGGTCTGCTGAAGGTCCACGGTCAAAGCACATACGAGAAAGCAATCAATGAGCAACTATGGTGTTGCAATGCATGATGAAAAACTAATGATTGATGCTTCTCATCTCTCTCTGTTTCTGTCTGTCTGTCCCTGTCTAGCCCTCTCTCTGACTCACCCTCTGTCTCTGTAAAAAATAAATAAGTAAATAAATAAATAAATAAATAAATAAATAAACTGTTAATAAATGGCAAATTAAAAAAAAAGACAGGATAAACAAATGGGACTATATCAAACTAAAAGGTTTTGCACAGCTAAAGACAATAAGAACAGAATAAAAAGACAAACTACACAATAGGAGAATATATTTGACAATACTTCTGATAAGAGGTTAATAACCAAAATTTATAAAGAACTTGTAAAAATCAATATCGGGAAGACAAACAATCCAATCAAAAAATGGGTGAAAGAAAAGAATAGACACTTCTCCAAAGAGGAAATACAGATGGCCAATAGGCATATGAAAAAATGCTCAACATCACTAATCATTAGAGAAATGCAAATTAAAACCACAATGAGATATCACCTCACACCAGCCAGAATGGCGCTCATCAACAAAACAACACAGCATAAGTGCTGGTGATGATGTGGAGAAAAGGGAACCCTCCTGCACTGCTGGTGGGAATGCAGACTAGTGCAGTCACTGTGGAAAACAGTATGGAGATTTTCAAAAAACTGAAAATTGAACTGCCTTTTGATCCAGCTATACCACTTTTAGGAATATACCCCAAGAATACCATAGCACTTTTTGAAAAGAAGAAATGCACCCCCATGTTTATGGCAGCATCGTTCACAATAGTGAAGATCTGGAAACAGCCCAAGTGTTCATCAGTGGACGAGTGGATTAAAAAACTGTGGTACAGTCTGACCAGGCAGTGGTGCAGTGGATAGAGCGTTTGGACTGGGATGCGGAGGACCCAGGTTCGTGACCCCGAGGTCACCAGCTTGAGCGCAGGCTCATTTGATTTGAGCAAAGCTCACCAGCTTGGAGCCAAGGTCTCTGGCTTGAGCAAACGGTTACTCAGTCTGCTGCAGCCCCATAGTCAAGGCACATATGAGAAAGCAATCAATGAACAACTAAAGTGTCGCAACGCGCAATGAAAAACTAATGATTGATGGTTCTCATCTTTCCATTCCTGTTTGTCACTATCTATCCCTCTCTCTGACTGTCTCTGTCTGTGTAAAAAAAAATTTTTTTTTAAAGAACTTAAATAAAAAGATTTTAAATGTTAAAAAAAAAACACTTTGGTACATATATACTATGGAATACTACTCAGCCATAAGAAATGATGACATCGGATCATTTACAACAACATGGATGGACCTTGATAACATTATACTGAGCAGAATAAGTAAATCAGAAAAAACTAAGAACTATATGATTCCATACATAGGTGGGACATAAAAATGAGACTCAGAGACATGGACAAGAGTGTGGGGGTTACGGGGTGGGGGGGAGGAGAGGGAGGGGGTTGGAGGAGGGGAAGGGCACAAAGAAAACCAGTTAGAAGGTGATGGAAGACAGTTGGACTTTGGGTGATGGGAATGCAGCATAATCAAATGTCAAAATAACCTAGAGATGTTTTCTCTGAAGATATGTACCCTGATTTATCAATGTCACCCCATTAAAATTAATTAAAAGAAACAAACAAAAAACAGTGGGCCATTCCTTTACTAAAGTCTCGCACTGGTCAACGAGCATCACACAGGGAAAACACTTCCCTTTCACTCATTCAGAGCTCCCAAAGCCCTGACACATTCTCCAGTTCCACAACCAGGAGAATCTTCTCTGGTTTCTCCTAGAATCAAAGGCCTCCAAAACCTCAGTAGGGTTTCTAAAGTCCCTCAACTCTGGTTCCCCATCTGCCCACCTTCTCTCTCTCTGCCAAACATGGCTTCTCCTTCAGCACTCTGCATCTCTCTCCTCTCTCACTCTGCAACATGGATTTTCTCTCTGCTTTTTTTTTTCTTTTCTTTTTTTTTTTACAGAGACAGAGAGAGAGATAGACAGGGACAGACAGACAGACAGAAACGAAGAGATGAGAAGCATCAATCATTAGTTTTTTGTTGCACATTGTGACACCTTAGTTCAGCGGTTCTCAACCTGTGGGTCGCGACCCTGGAGGGAGTCGAACGTCCAAAACACAGGGGTCACCTAAAGCCATTGAAAAATACATATTTATTATACAATACATTTTTAAATAAAATATGTATTTTCCGATGGCTAGGCGACCCCTGTGTTTTGGTCGTTCGACCCCCGCCGGGGTCACAACCCACAGGTTGAGAACCGCTGCCTTAGTTGTTTACTGATTGCTTTCTCATATGTTCCTTGACTGCAGACCTTCAGCAGACTACATAAGCCCTTGCTCGAGCCAGCGACCTTGGGTCCAAGCTAGTGAGCTTTTGCTCAAACCAGATGAGCTCGCACTCAAGCTGGCGACCTCGGGGTCTTGAACCTGGGTCCTCGGCATCCCAGTCTGATGCTCTATCCACTGCACCACCACCTGGTCAGGCTCTCTGCCTCTTCTTTTCTCTTTTCAAAACTTTCTGGCGCAAATACTTCTCCTCCAGCAAACATTAGCAAAACAATGCCCATTCCCAAGCAGGAAGGTAATTTGCAATTTCACAGAACCACATATACCTGGCGCTGCCCAGCCCCCAATGCAAACTATAAGCAAGCAAACATAAAAATCATACTTTACATACTTATTTGACCAACATTCCACCTCTTTTGCTCGCTTTGCAATCCACACCACAGGCATTCCTATGCAAGGGATGAGGTACATTATACAAACAAATTACAGAAACAGTAGAAGTCATTTAATTTCAATAATTACAAAGGTGCTCTTCACCGTGTCTCTCTGAGTGCTTTGCCCAAAGTACACAATGTCTTTGGAGCTTCTCTCCAACTGGATGAAAAGCTTCCTGGTGCAGGAGGTTCTCCAGCACAGCCTCCCCTGACCGTCAGGGTCTCTCATATTACCCAAAAGCAGCATGTCCATCCAACAAGAGAGCTGGTGCCCCCTCTGGTCACAGTCCAAGAGTCAGTTCATGTACATGGGGCCTCAGGCCTCCGCCTTCATCTCTGCCATCTTGGCAACTCTTAAGATGCTGCCAAAAAAGGAGCATGTGGCATGGAGGCCAACAGTTCCACCTTTGCTCTAGAGAGCATGCTGCCATCCACCCCTTTGTCCCACAATTGCAAGCCTACCAGGGGCTTAGTGGCTACTCATTGCTGCTGGGATTTTACCTTCTGGAGTCTGTGGGTGGCAGTCTCAGTTCAAGTCTCCTCATCCTCAGAAGAGGAGCTAGAAATGCTTCCACTAATGCAGAGCCACTCTGCTGGCATGGCTCCTTCTTAGGCTCCAGTGGCTGCTGTCTTTCATGAAGCTGAACCCGCAGTTGTTTCTCCAACAACTGCTTTTGCCAGCGTTCAACTTCCAGGGCAAACTGCAACTCACAAACCTGCATGGCCTCTTTCTCCAGCGCTTGCTCCAGTTTCATGATCTGCATCTCTTTCTCCCGTGGCCATTCCAACTCCTTCCGCTCCTCAGTTTACAGGCATCAGGCAGCCTCTTGCACAGAGCTCTCGGTTTCCTCTCACAGGGCTGTAAAAATCAGCCAGCCCACAGTCCCCAATAGGACAGCCATGGGGAACCATAACTACAACCAATCTTCTACCTCACCCCTCAAGGGTGGTGGAGGCTCCATACCAATCTGATCCAAATCCTCTGCAAACTACACCAGATATATGATGTTGGTCAAATGTAAAGCCAGGAGCCAAGGCCAGGGCCACCATCACAGCAGCCCGGCCCATGCAGGTTCACAGTGGATTCAGACAGTCGGTAAAGAAACAATGGAGAGGACTCTTCAACCAAGGAACGCTGAAGAAGCCACACAGAGACTGGTAGGAAAAGCGGAAACGCAGAAACGTGGAGAGGGCTGCCCAGCTCCTTGGAGCGAACGGCAGCAGGGAGAGACTCGCGTGGCGGGAAGTGAGTTTAGCAAAGGGGAAAGGGTCCTGAGCCCCAGGAACAAAGCCCCAGCCTGCAGCCCCAGACCCCAGAAGAGGCATAAGGACAGGATTTAGCTGGAAACAAGTCAGGATACTGTTTGTGAGAGAGTCTGATTTCTCAGACCCAGGATCCTTCTTAAAGGGACCGTGCAGAACATCTCTCTCAAAAACAATCACCTGGGGCTCCTGGGGATGGGGGGAGAGAGGAGAAAACCACAGTAACAGGAAGAGAGTGCAATCTAGGAGGCATAGGGAGAAACATTTTGGGAGATAGCCACCCTAACCCCTGGGACGAGTCACTACCCAAAGCTGAAGTGAATATTTCCCCCAGAAACAGCAATACCAGCAAAGGGAAGCAGGAGAGCAGCCAAACAAGCTCCCCCACGGCATTCAGAGCAGAGTTGCATAGAAGGAGGGAGCTTTCGGGTCTACAGTAGTGAGTCTTAGGGTCCGAGCTGCAACGCCCCCACCCACGTGGCTGAGGGCGCACCGGAGAGCGGGCGGCAGTGGGAGACAAAAGCATGGTTCTGCTGGCAGGGGCGGAAGCCGGCTGGCCACCACTGGACCCAGGTGTGAGCTCAATCTTGCCCAACTGGGGAGAAGGGGGCGTGCAAAAGCGGTCAAGCTCAGCTGCCGGCAGCCTGTGATCCAGCCTCCGAGAGAAGGGCGGGAACCCCGGAAAGGGTAGAAACCAGCCCCGGAGCAAGGGCAGAGGAGCACAGCCCTGCCCTGCCCGTAGACCCAGGCTTGCGGTCTGACTTGGTAGCCGGCTCCTCCCGTGGGGGTGGAGTCAAAAGCCCAGAAGAGGCGGAGTTCCAATATGGAGCTGAGCTTGGGGACGCAGCCCTGCCCAGCGGTAGAGCCAAGGCTAGCAGCTGTTCCTTGAGTGGGATCATCCTGCAAAGGCAGGGCGAAAGCTTGGAAATAGGCGGAGACTCGCAGCTGAGCAAAGGTGCTCGCCAGTGCCCTCAGGACTGAGCATAACGTCACACACGAGGAGAAGGCAAAGGCCAAGGCCACCAATGCTTGTGCACCCAAGCACGTGATCACAGCCACTCCCGTGAAGAGAAAATGTGGAGGCAGAGAAATACAACACAAATAAACCAAGAGAAATCCCCAGAAAAGGACCTAAGTGAATCAGATATAACCAAATTACCACATGCAGAGTTTAAAATAACGATTGTTAGGATGCTCAAATATATTAGAACAACCATAGATGGTCATTACAAAAACCTGAATAAAGAGATAACAAATATAAAAAAGGACATTGAAATAATAAAAAAGAATCAGACAGAAATGACAAATACAATATCTGAAATAAAGAATACAATGGAAGGAATTAAAAGCAGGATGGATAAAGCAGAGAATCGAATCAGTGAGTTAGAGGACACAATAAATAAAGGCACGGAAGCAGAGCAGAAAAAAGAAAAGAGACTCAAAAAGTCTGAGGAAACTCTAAGAGAGCTCTGTGACAACATGAAGAAAAATAACATCCGCATCATAGGGGTTCCTGAAGAAGAAGAGAAAGAACAAGGGATAGAGACTTTGTTCAAACATATCATAGCAGAAAACTTCCTCCAATTAAGGCAGGAAAACATTTCACATGTTCAGGAAGCACAGAGAACTCCATTAAGGAGAAACCCAAAGAAACCAACACCAAGACACATCATAATTAAATTACCAAAGCTAAATGATAAAGAGAAAATATTAAAAGCTGCTAGAGAAAAAAAGACTATCACCTACAAAGGAGCCCCCATAAGAATGACTTCTGACTTCTCAACAGAAACACTTGAAGCCAGAAGGGAATGGCAAGAAATATTCAAAGTAATGCAGAACAAGAACCTACAACCAAGACTACTTTATCCAGCAAGGCTATCATTTAAAATTAAAGGAGAAATAAAAAGCTTTACAGACAAAAAAAAACCTCAAGGATTTCACTGCAACCAAACCAAGGCTGCAAGAAATGCTAAGGGACCTGTTGTAAACAGATCAAAGGAAAAAAAGAATATAGCAAAAGAGAAAAACAGTTTTAAAGAAAAAAAAATGGCAATAAACAATTACATATCAGTAATAACCTTAAATGTTAATGGATTAAATGATCCGATCAAGACACATAGGGTAGCTGCATGGATAAGAAAACAGGACCCATACATATGCTGTCTACAAGAGACACACCTTAAATCAAAAAATGCACACAGACTGAAGATAAAAGGATGAAAAAAAATATTTCACGCAAATGGAAATGAAAAAAAAGCTGGGGTAGCAATACTTATATCAGACAAAATGGACTTTAAAACAAAAACCATAGTTAGAGATAAAGAAGATCACTACATAATGATAAAGGGAGCAATCCAAAAGGAAGATATAACCATTATAAATATCTATGCACCTAATATAGGAGCACCTAAATATATAAAGCAGACTTTGATAGACTTAAAGGGCGAGATCAACAGCAATATTATAATAGTAGGGGATTTCAATACCCCATTAACATCATTAGATAGATCCTCAAGAAATAAAATTAACAAAGAAACAGCAGACTTAAAGGACATATTAGATCAACTCGATTTAATAGATATCTTCAGAACCTTTCACCCTAAAACAGCAGAATATACATTCTTTTCAAGCGCTCATGGTACATTCTCTAGAATAGACCACATGTTAGGGCACAAAAGCGGGCTCAACAAATATAAGAAGATTGAAATCATATCGAGCACTTTCTCTGATCACAATGGCATGAAACTAGAAATCAACCACAATAGAAAAATTGAAGAACATTCAAACACTTGGAAACTAATTAGCACGTTATTAAACAATGAATGGGTTAACATTGAGATCAAAGAAGAAATTTAAAAATTCCTAGAAACAAACGATAATGAGCATATATCAACTCAAAATTTATGGGACATAGCAAAAGCAGTCCTGAGAGGAATGTTTATAGCATTACAGGCATACCTCAAGAAGCTAGATAAAGCTCAAATAAACAACTTAACCCTGCATCTAAAAGAACTAGAAAAAAAAACAGCTAGTAAAGCCCAGAGCTAGTAGAAGGAAGGAAATAATAAAGATCACAGCAGAAATAAATGACATAGAGGCTAAAGAAACAATACAGAGGATCAATGAAACCAGGAGCTGGTTCTTTGAAAAGGTAAACAAGATCGATGAACCTTTAACAAGACTCACCAAGAAAAAAAGAGAGAGGACTCAAATAAATAAAATTAGAAATGAGAGTGGAGAAATAACAACTGACACAACAGAAATACAAAATATTGTAAGAAAATACTATGAAGAACTGTATGCCAAAAAAACTAGACAACCTAGAGGAAATGGACAAATTCCTTGAATCATATAATCTTCCAAAAATCAATCTGGAAGAATCAGAAAACCTAAACAGACCAATTACACCAAATGAGATTGAAATAGCTATCAAAAAACTCCCAAAAAAGAAAAGTCCTGGGCCTGATGGCTTCACAAGTGAATTCTACCAAATATTCAAAGAAGAACTAACTCCTATCCTTCTCAAGCTATTTCAAAAAATTCAAGAGGAAGGAAGACTTCCAAACTCCTTTTATGAGGCGAGCATAATTCTGATTCCAAAACCAGGCAAAGACAACACAAAAAAGAAAATTATAGGCCAATAACCCTGATGAACTTAGATGCAAAAATTCTCAACAAAATATTAGCAAACCGGATCCAGCAATATATGGAAAAAATCATACACCATGATCAAGTAGGATTTATTCTTGGGAGGCAAGGCTGGTACAATATTCGCAAATCAATCAATGTGATTCATCACATAAACAAAAGGAAGGAGAAAAACCACATGATAATTTCAATAGATGCAGAAAAAGCATTTGATAAAGTCCAGCACCCATTCATGATCAAAACTCTCAGCAAAGTGGGAATACAGGGAACATACCTCAACATGATAAAGGCCATCTATGACAAACCCACAGCCAACATCATACTCAATGGGCAAAAATTAAAAGCAATCCCCTTAAGATCAGGAACAAGGCAGGGGTGCCCCCTTTCACCACTCTTATTCAACATAGTTCTGGAAGTCCTAGCCACAGCAATCAGACAAGAAAAAGAAATAAAAGGCATCCAAATTGGAAAAGAAGAAGTAAAACTATCATTATTTGCAGATGATATGATATTGTATATAGAAAACCCTAAAGTCTCAGTCAAAAAACTATTAGACCTGATAAATAAATTTGGCAAGGTGGCAGGATATAAAATCAATACTCAGAAATCAGAGGCATTTTTATACACTAATAATGAACTGTCAGAAAGAGAAATCAAGGAATCAATCCCCTTTACCATTGCAACCAAAAAAATAAAGTACCTAGGAATAAATCTAACCAAGGAGATTAAAGACTTGTACTCGGAAAATTCTAAAACATTGATAAAAGAAATCAGGGAAGATACAAATAAGTGGAGGCATATACCGTGCTCATGGTTAGGAAGAATAAACATCATTAAAAATGTCTATATTACCCAAAGCAATTTATAAATTCAATGCAATACCGATTAAAATACCAATGACTTACTTCAAGACATAGAACACATATTCCAAAAATTTATATGGAACCAAAGAAGAACACGAATAGCCTCAGCAATCCTGAAAAGGAAGAAAAAAGCGGGAGGTATCACACTTCCAGATATCAAGTTATATTATAAGGCCATTGTACTCAAAAGAGCATGGTACTGGCATAAGAACAGGCACATAGATCAATGGAACAGAACAGAGAACTCAGAAATAAACCCACAGCTCTATGGTCAACTGATATTTGACAAAGGAGGTAAGACAATACAATGGTGTAAAGACAGCCTCTTCAACAAATGGTGTTGGGAAAACTGGACAGCTACCTGCAAAAAAATGAAACTAGACCACCAACTTACACCACTCACAAAAATAAACTCAAAATGGATAACAGACTTGAATGTAAGCCGTGAAACCATAAGCATCTTAGAAGAAAACATAGGCAGTAAGCTCTCTGACATCTGTCGCAGCAATATATTTGCTGATTTGTCTCCACAGGCAAGTGAAATAAAAGACAGGATCAACAAATGGGACTTTATCAAACTAAAAAGCTTCTGCACAGCCAAAGACAATAAGAACAGAATAAAAAGACAAACTACACAATGGGAAAATATATTTGACATAGCGTCTGATAAGGGGTTAATAACCAAAATTTATAAAGAACTTGTAAAACTTAATACCAGGAAGACAAACAATCCAATCCAAAAATGGGCAAAAGAAATGAATAGACACTTCTCCAAAGAGGACATACAGATGGCCAACAGGCATATGAAAAAATGTTCAACATCACTAATCATTACAGAAATGCAAATTAAAACCACAATGAGATATCACCTCACACCAGTCAGAATGGTGCTCATCAATAAAACAACACAGAATAAGTGCTGGCGAGGATGTGGAGAAAAGGGAACCCTCCTGCACTGCTGGTGGGAATGCAGACGGGCCAGCCACTGTGGAAAACAGTATGGAGATTCCTCAAGAAATTAAAAATCGAACTGCTTTTGACCCAGCTATACCACTGTTAGGAATATACCCCAAGAACACCATAGCACTGTTTGAAAAGAAGAAATGCACCTCCATGTTTATGGCAGCATTGTTCACAATAGCAAAGATTTAGAAACAGCCCAAGTGTCCATCAGAGGACGAGTGGATTAAAAAGCTTTGGAATATATATATATACTATGGAATACTACTCAGCCATAAGAAATGATGACATAGGATCTTTTACAACAACATGGATGGGCCTTGATAACATTATACTGAGTGAAAGAAGTAAATCAGAAAAAACTAAGAACTATATGTTTCCATACATAGGTGGGACATAAAGATGAGACTCGAGAGTAATGGCGGGGTAGGAAGCAATACTGATAAATCTCCCCCAAACCTCAAGAAGATCTTCAACCAGAAACAGAAAAACCTATCCTTGGAGCCACCAGATGTTTCGCAATACACCCAAAGGTATGATCGAGCGAAAAATTGGCTAAATATATAACCAAACCCCGAAGGATATAGGGAGTAAGAAATGCTCTGTCTTCCTCACTAACCTAAGCAGGGCGATTTTCACTGGAAACTGAGAATATAGAATCTAAGTCGGGCAAAGGGGGTGAATAGATCTAGGCCGCGGCACAAACGGCCGAACCAGGCTGTGGCACGGAGATCCAAGCCGAGGAAAAACTGTTCCTGTGACTACCCGGGCAATACAGCTAACACTTGCGCCAAACCCAAACAAAGAAAGACAAGCAGGGCAGCCATTTTACCTGATCCCCTGGTCGGCGCATAGTGGGCGAGAGATTCCTTCCAAAGCCCCCGGAGGGTGCGCCCGTGTTACTCCACAGAGAGGCAGAGTCAGAGGCCTTTGTGTGGGCCGAAAGCCTCCAGGCTGCCCCAGCAGCCTGGCAGAGCTGCACACGGGGAGGGAGCGAGAGCTAATTCCAACACTGGAGCACTTTTCAGTGCGGGCAGGAGGTTTCACTCAGAGGGCAAGACTCCGGCCTCACATCCTAGTCTGCGCGCACAGAGAGTGGGCAGGAGACTCCTCCCAGCACCTCGGGAGTGGGAGCCCGTGTTGTCCCACGGAGGGGCAGAGTCGGGGGCCTTTGTGTGGGCCGAGGGCGGAGTCTCAGGCCACCCCAGCGCCTTGAAAAAGCCACACACAGGGACGGAGTGAGAGCCAATTCCAACACTGGAACTTTTCAGTGCAGGCGGGGGGTTTCACTCAGAGGGCGAGACTTCCGGTCTAACATCCTGGTCTGCACGCGCAGATAGTGAACGAGAGTTTCCTCCAAGCCCCCCGGGAGTGGGTGCCAGCCTGTGTTACCGGACAGAGTGGCAGAGCCAGAGTTCTTTGAGTAGGCAGAAGCCCCGGCTGATTATGCTAGCGGCTCTGACTGACTGAGCCTTACCCAGAGCCCTGTGCTGAGTGGAAATAGAGTGGGGAGTTGCCAGCTCTTTGAGCCTCTTACTATCCAGGCAGAGGCAGCAGCAACCCCATAGCTGGATTCTCAGGCTACTAATTGAGGAAGGAAAGACTAGGAGAGAGGCTCCTGGAACACGGACTCTCTCACTGTCGGAGCCTATAAATGCTAATGAGCCTCGACTGCCAACGAGACTGAAGCACAATACATGACATCTCCATAGAGACTTATCAACTGCAAACCTCTACCTGAGCATGCCAAAGGGGCAGAACCCGGGGTACAGAGTCACCGACCAGGAAGAGGGAGAGAAAAGAAAAAGCAAGAAGATAACCTCTCAAAATCAGAATAATCCGCAGACTTTATAACCTATCCCATTTTATTATATTTGTTCGTTTGTTTCTCTTATCTTCATCCTTGATTTTTTTTTCTTTTTTTTCCTCCTCCAATTTGGTCATTTAACTCTCTACCGGTCTTACTCTCTCCTCTTCTTGAACTACACTACCCAAAAGTGTTACATCTCCCATTATCTTTTCTTTCCTCTTCCTTTCTCTCTGTGAGGGTTGCACTTCAAAACCCTTAACTCTCTCTCTCTCTCCTCTTTTTTCTTTTTTCTTCTTTTAGTGGTTCCCTCTTTTTTTTCTCTCTCTCTCTCTTTCTTTTCTCCCTCTATATTAGTTTCTTCCTTTCTCCTTTACGTCTTCTCTCATTCAAACCTCAATAACAAACAAATTATTTTATCTGGGACTCAAACTTATGTTTGTGGCATTTTGGGGGGTTTTTACTTCACCTTTTTAACTCACTAGCAGTGCTCCCATCCCTGGCTCTCCATTTTATCAAGCTCTTTTTCCACTAAATACAATAGTAATTTTTTAATCTCTCCCGCCATTTTCCTGTTTCCCTCTTACTCCTCTCATCATAACTCTTAGTCAACCAACACCTAAACTCAAATCATTTTATTCTTGATCCAAATTTTTTCATTATTTGCTTTTTGTGGGTCCATACCCCCCCTTTTTTTATTATTTTTTTTCTTGCCCCTTTATTACTTTTCCCCAATTCAGGCCCTCCATTACAGGCATTGTTTGTTCTATTAAATACAATATAATTCACAGTTCACCACAAGATTTTCTCAAGAAAGAGGGGAGAGGAGAGGAGAGAAAAAAAGGAGGGGGGAAATAATTTCCTTTTTTTTAATTTTAATTTTATTTTATTTTTCTTTATTTTATTATTAATTAAAAAAAACACAACTTTTTTTTATTTTTTATTTTTTTAACTTTTTATTTTTTATTAAATCTCATTAATACTATCAACAAAACCACCCTCAGATGCCATTAAGGAAGAGAAAATCGAATATCATGGATACAAAAGAAAGAGAGGTAACACAGATAGATGAGGAAAAATCTATGGAGAAAAAATTTAATATATTGGAAACCTTGGAGTTAAATGACAGAGAATTCAAGATAGAAATCCTAAAAATACTCAGAGATATACAAGAAAACACAGAAAGGCAATTTAGGGAGCTCAGAAAACAACTCAATGAACACAAAGAATATATGTCCAAGGAAATTGAAACTATAAAAACAAATCAAACAGAGATGAAAAATTCAATTCACGAGCTGAAAAACGAGGTAACAAGCTTGGCTAATAGAACAGGCCAGATAGAAGAGAGGATTAGTGAAATAGAAGACAAGCAACTTGAGGCACAACAGAGAAAGGAAGAAAGAGACTCAAAAATTAAAAAAAATGAGATAGCCCTACAAGAATTATCTGACTCCATCAGAAAGAATAACATAAGAATAATAGGTATATCAGAGGGAGAAGAGAGAGAAAATGGAATGGAGAACATACTCAAACAAATAATAGATGAGAACTTCCCAAGCCTGTGGAAAGAACTAAAGCCTCAAATTCATGAAGCAAACAGAACTCCGAGTTTTCTTAACCCCAACAAACCTACTCCAAGGCACATCATAATGAAATTGGCACAAACCAATGGCAAAGAAAAAAATTCTCAAGGCAGCCAGGGAAAAGAAGAATACAACATATAAAGGAAGGCCCATTAGATTATCATCAGATTTCTCAGCAGAAACTCTACAAGCTAGAAGAGAGTGGACCCCAATACTTAAAGTCCTGAAAGAGAGGAACTTTCAGCCACAAATACTATACCCATCAAAGCTATCCTTCAAATATGAAGGAGAAATAAAAACATTCACAGATACAGAAAAGATGAGGGACTTTATCATCAGAAAACCCCCACTCCAGGAATTACTAAAGGGGCTTCTCCAATCAGATACAAAGAACAACAAAAAAAAACAGAGCCACAAGTAAAAGCTCCAAGAAGAACACAATAAAACCAAATTTAAACTGTGACAACAACAAAAAGAAAGGGGGGAGAAGATGGAGAGTAACAGTAGCAAAGGACGATGGAGTGCAAAAGTACTCACAAAATAGTTCGCTACAATGAACAGGGTAGGAACCCTTTTCATTACTTGAAGGTAAGCACCATTGAAAAAACCACCACAGAAGCACATGAGATAAAAAAGATAGCAACAGAGGAAAGATGTATGGAATACAACCAAATAAAAACAAAAGATAGAAAAACGAAAGAGAAGGATCAAACAAGACACAAAACTAACAGAAAGCAAGATAAAAAAATGGCAATAGGGAACTCACAAGTGTCAATACTTACACTAAATGTAAACGGATTAAACTCACCAATAAAAAGGCACAGAGTAGCAGAATGGATTAAAAAAGAAAATCCAAGTGTATGCTGCCTACAGGAAACTCATCTAAGTAACAAGGATAAAAACAAATTCAAAGTGAAAGGCTGGAAAACAATACTCCAAGCAAATAACATCCAAAAAAAAAGCAGGCGTAGCAATACTCATATCTGATAATGCTGACTACAAGACAGCAAAAGTACTCAGAGACAAAAACGGCCATTTCATAATGGCTAAGGGGACACTGAATCAAGAAGACATAACAATTCTTAATATATATGCACCAAACCAAGGAGTACCAAAATATATAAGACAGCTACTTATTGACCTTAAAACAAAAACTGACAAAAATACAATCATACTTGGAGACCTCAATACACCGCTGACGGCTCTAAATCGGTCATCCAAACAGAGAATCAACAAAGACATGGTGGCCTTAAACAAAACACTAGAGCACCTGGATATGATAGACATCTACAGGACATTTCATCCCAAAGTGACTGAGTATACATTTTTCTCCAGTGTACATGGATCATTCTCAAGAATTGACCATATGTTGGGCCACAAAAACAACATTAGCAAATTCAGAAAAATCGAAGTTGTACCAAGCATATTTTCTGATCATAAAGCCTTGAAACTAGAATTCAACTGCAAAAAAGAGGAAAAAAATCCCACAAAAATGTGGAAACTAAACAACATACTTTTAAAAAATGAATGGGTCAAAGAAGAAATAAGTGCAGAGATCAAAAGATATATACAGACTAATGAAAATGACAATACGACATATCAGAATCTATGGGATGCAGCAAAAGCAGTGATAAGAGGGAAGTTCATATCATTTCAGGCCTACATGAACAAACAAGAGAGAGCCCAAGTGAACCACTTAACTTCACACCTTAAGGAACTAGAGAAAGAAGAAAAAAAAAACCCCAAAACCAGCCGAAGAAAGGAGATAATAAAAATCAGAGCAGAAATAAATGAATTAGAGAACAGAAAAACTATAGAAAAAATTAATAGAACAAGGAGCTGGTTCTTTGAAAAGATCAACAAAATTGACAAACCTTTGGCAAGACTTACCAAGGAAAAAAGAGAAAGAACTCATATAAACAAAATCCAAAATGAAAGAGGAGAAATCACCACGGACACCGTAGATATACAAAGAATTATTGTCGAATACTATGAAAAACTTTACGCCACTAAATTCAACAACCTAGAAGAAATGGATAAATTCCTAGAACAATACAACCTTCCTAGACTGAGTCAAGAAGAAGCAGAAAGCCTAAACAGACCCTATTAGTAGAGAAGAAATAGAAAAAACCATTAAAAACCTCCCCAAAAATAAAAGTCCAGGCCCTGATGGCTATACCAGCGAATTTTATCAAACATTCAAAGAAGACTTAGTTCCTATTCTACTCAAAGTCTTCCAAAAAATTGAAGAAGAAGCAATACTTCCAAACACATTTTATGAGGCCAACATAACCCTCATACCAAAACCAGGCAAGGATGGTACAAAAAAAGAAAACTACAGACCAATATCTCTAATGAATACAGATGCTAAAATACTAAACAAAATACTAGCAAATCGAATACAACAACATATTAAAAAAATAATACATCATGATCGAGTGGGATTCATCCCAGAATCTCAAGGATGGTTCAACATACGTAAAACGGTTAACATAATACACCATATCAACAAAACAAAGAACAAAAACCACATGATCTTATCAATAGACGCAGAAAAGGCTTTTGATAAAATACAACACAATTTTATGTTTAAGACTTTCAACAAAATGGGTATAGAAGGGAAATATCTCAACATGATAAAGGCCATATATGATAAACCATCAGCTAACATCATATTAAATGGCACTAAACTGAAGGCTTCCCCCTTAAATCAGGAACAAGACAGGGTTGTCCACTCTCTCCATTGTTATTTAATGTGGTACTAGAGGTTCTAGCCAGAGCAATCAGACAAGACAAAGAAATAAAAGGCATCCATATCGGAAAAGAAGAAGTAAAGGTATCACTTTTTGCAGATGATATGATCCTATACATTGAAAACCCCAAAGAATCCACAAAAAGACTACTAGAAACAATAAGCCAATACAGTAAGGTCGCAGGATACAAAATTAACATACAGAAGTCAATAGCCTTTCTATATGCCAACAATGAAACAATTGAGAATGAACTCAAAAGAATAATCCCCTTCACGATTGCAACAAAAAAAATAAAATACTTAGGAATAAACATAACAAAGAATGTAAAGGACTTATATAATGAAAACTATAAACCATTGTTAAGGGAAATCGAAAAAGATATAATGAGATGGAAGAATATTCCTTGTTCTTGGTTAAGAAGAATAAATATAATTAAGATGGCTATATTACCCAAAGCAATATACAAATTTAATGCAATTCCCATCAAACTTCCAATGACGTTTTTTAAAGAAATAGAGCAAAAAATCATCAGATTTATATGGAACTATAAAAAACCCTGAATAGCCAAAGCAATTCTAAAGAAAAAGAATGAAGCTGGGGGCATTACAATACCTGACTTCAAACTATATTATAGGGCCACGACAATCAAAACAGCATAGTATTGGCAGAAAAATAGACACTCAGACCAATGGAACAGAATAGAAAGTCCAGAAATAAAACCACATATATATAGTCAAATAATTTTTGATAAAGAGGCCAACAACACACAATGGAGAAAAGAAAGCCTCTTCAATAAATGGTGCTGGGAAAACTGGAAAGCCACATGCAAAAGAATGAAACTGGACTACAGTTTGTCCCCCTGTACTAAAATTAACTCAAAATGGATCAAAGATCTAAACATAAGACCTGAAACAATTAAGTACATAGAAGAAGACATAGGTACTCAACTCATGGACCTGGGTTTTAAAGAGCATTTTATGAATTTGACTCCACAGGCAAGAGAAGTGAAGGCAAAAATTAATGAATGGGACTACATCAGACTAAGAAGTTTTTTCTCAGCAAGAGAAACTGATAACAAAATAAACAGAAAGCCAACTAAATGGGAAATGATATTTTCAAACAACACCTCAGATAAGGGCCTAATATCCAAAATATACAAAGAACTCATAAAAAAAAACTTAATGAAGGATATGAAGAATCTATACACTGAAAATTACAAAATATTATTAAAAGAGATTTAAAAATACACAACAAAAAAGAAAGATATTCCATGTTCATGGAATGGAAGAGTAACATAGTTAATATGGCCATATTATCTAAAGCAATAATCAAATTTAATACAATCCCCATCAAAATCCCAATACCATTTATTAGCAAATAGAACAAGTAATCATCAGATTTGTATGAAACTAGAAAAGATGCCAAATAATAAAGTAAACCTGAGAAAAAATGAAGTGAGAGGTATCACATTACCTGCCTTTAAATTATATTATAATGTTAAATAATCAAAACAGCATGATATTGGCAGAAAAACAAAGATACAGATCAATGAAATAGAACTGAAATCCCAGAAACAAACCCACATGTATATGGGCAAATAATCTTTAACAAAAGATCCAAAAACACACAATGGAGAAAAGTAAGCCTCATGGTACTAGGAAATTGGAAAGCCACAGGCAACAGAGTGAAACTAGATTTGTTTTTCCCTATGTAGAAAAATTATTTCAATATGGACCAAAGACCTAAATATAAGATCTGAAACAATAAATTAGATGAAAACGGCCCTGGCCGGTTGGCTCAGCGGTAGAGCGTCGGCCTGGCGTGCGGGGGACCCGGGTTCGATTCCCGGCCAGGGCACATAGGAAAAGCGCCCATTTGCTTCTCCACCCCCCACCCCCTCCTTCCTCTCTGTCTCTCTCTTCCCCTCCCGCAGCCAAGGCTCCACTGGAGCAAAGATGGCCTGGGCGCTGGGGATGGCCCCTTGGCCTCTGCCCCAGGCGCTAGAGTGGCTCTGGTCGCGGCAGAGCGATGCCCCGGAGGGGCAGAGTATCGCCCCCTGGTGGGCAGAGCGTCGCCCCTGGTGGGCATGCAGGGTGGATCCCGGTCGGGCACATGCGGGAGTCTGTCTGACTGTCTCTCCCTGTTTCCAGCTTCAGGAAAAATAAATAAATAAATAAATAAATTAGATGAAAACATAGATACTAAACTTATAGATCTTGGTTGTAAAAACCATTTTAAGAATTTGACCCCAAAAGCAAGAGAAATAAAGACAAAAATGAATGGGACTATATAAAAATAAAAATCTTCTGCTCAGCAAAATAAATGGACAAAAAAAAAAAAAAAGAAAAAAGAAAAGAGAAAATGGAGAACAACAAAAAGACAGCTAACAAAATGGAAGGTGATATTTGCAAATGACAGCTCCAACAAAGGGTTAATAGCCAAATTATATAAAGAACTCATAAAACTCAACACCAACCCAAGAATCCAATTAAAAAATAGGCAGAGGACCTGATCAGACATCTCTTCCAAAAAGACATACAAACAGCCAACAGATATATAAAATGATCTTCAAATTCACTAGCTATTAGGGAAATGCAAATCAAAACTACAATAAGGTCTGATTGGTAGTAGCATAGTGGATAGAATGTCAACCTGGAGTGTTAAGGTCGCTGGCTAGAGCTCTGAGTCATTGGCTTCTTGACTTTCAGGTCACTGGATTGAGCCCAAGGTCACCAGTTTGATTCCTGATCAAGGCACATTTGAGAAGCAATCAATGGATGCACAGCTCCATGGAACAACAAGTTGATACTCTGTTGCGCTTCCTCTCTCTCAGTACAATGAGATACCACCTCACACCTGTTAGAATGTCCATTATCCGCAAGACAAGAAATAACAAGTGTTGGAGAGATTGTGGAGAAAAGGGAACCCTCCTTCACTGCTGTTGGGAAAATATACTGGTACAGCCAATATGAAAAACAGTATAGTGCTTCCTCAAAAATTTAAGAATAGGCCTGACCTGTGGTGGCGCAGTGGATAAAGCGTTGACCTGGAATGCTGAGGTCGCCGGTTCAAAACCCTGGACTTGCCTGGTCAAGGCACATATGGGAGTTGATGCTTCCAGCTCCTCCCCCCGTCTCTCTCTTCTCTCTAAAATGAATAAATAAAAATAAAAAATAAAAAAAAGAATGTCAAAAAAAAAAAAAAAAAAAAAAAAAAAAGAATAGACTTACCATATGACCCAGCAATCCCTCTACTGGGTAGCTACCTGAAAAATTTGAAAACATTTATTTGCAAAGGTGTATGCATCTCTGTTTATAGTGGCCAAGACATGGAGACAACCAAAATGTCCTTTGATGGAAGATTGGATAAAGAAAATGTAGTATCTATATTCTATGGAATACTACTCAGCCATAAGAAAACATGAATTCTGCCATTTGCAACAAAATGGATGGGTCTTGATAATATTATGCTAAGTGAAATAAGTCAGGCAGAAAAAGCTAAGAACTATATAATTTCACTCATATGTGGGATATAAAACTAAAACTCACAGACACAGACAACAGAATGCTGGTTACCAGAGGGAAGGGCATATGGGGTAGAAAGGGGCTAAGAAGGTCAAATATGGTGACAAAAGATGGTCTGACTTCGGGTGGTGGGCACACAGATCACATATCATAGAAACGTACACTTGAAATCCATATGATCCTATTAACCAATGTCAGCCCAATAAATCTAATTTAAAAAGTTAGAAGACTTGTGTGGCAAACTTTATGGACAATTAACTCATAGAATTTAGACTGAAATTAAGCAATCACAAGTTAGCAATACTCTATTAAAGAAACCATTTATTTATTGTCATCTGTTGCAGAGGACCAATAAAACAGCAACATTTTATTTATTTTCAAAAAGCCATTGGGGCCTGACCTGTGGTGGTGCAGTGGATAAAGCGTCGACCTGGAAATGCTGAGGTCGCTGGTTCAAAACCCTGGGCTTGCCTGGTCAAGGCACATATGAGAGTTGATGCTTCCAGCTCCTCCCTCCTGTCTCTCTCTCTTCTCTCTCTCTTCTGTCTGTCTCTCTCTCCCTCTCTCTCCTCTCTAAAATGAAAAAAAAAAAAAAAAAAAAAAAAAGCCATTGGGGCCTGACCAGGCGGTGGCGCAGTGGATAGAGCGTCGAACTGGGATGCCGAGGACCCAGGTTCGAGACCCCGAGGTGCCAGCTTGAACGTGGGCTCATCTGGTTTGAGCAAAAGCTCACCAACTTGGACCCAAGGTTGCTGGCTCGAGCAAGGGGTTACTCAGTCTGCTGAAGGCCCATGGTCAAGGCACATATGAGAAAGCAATCAATGAACAACTATGTTGCAATGCACAATGAAAAACTAATGATTGATGCTTCTCATCTCTCCATTCCTGTCTGTCTGTCCCTGTTTATCCCTCTCTCTGACTCTCTCTCTGTCCTGTTTAAAAAAAAAAAAAAGCCATTGGAAACAATACAGTATACAGATGATGTGTTATAAAATTGCTTACCTGAAACCTGTATAATTTTGTTAACCAGCATCACCCCAATAAATTCAACTTTAAAAAATAGCTTTAATAAGCCTTGTAAGGTTAGTAGAACTTACTGAGATTTCTCTGTAGAGGAATTCAGGCCTTCAAACTGTAGGTGCAGAGCCAGGACTTGGTGACTTACTCTTCCTGGGGTAGTTCAGTGGTTTACATGTATGAGAATCACCTGGGAACTTGCCTCAGATGCAGCTGTCTGGGCCCTGTGAGCCCTAATGTATCACTATCTCCAGGGCCCCTCCTTAAAGAACTGTTCATGCCAGGAGACCCTTCCCAGCTCTGCAAATCTTAGACTTAAGATATAACTGGTATAACTGGCCCTACACAGGTTTTCTTCTTCCCTCACATACATCTCATTTATTTATTATCTTGATAACAGCCAATCTAACAGGTATGAGGTGATATCTCATTGTAATTTTGATTTGTATTTCTCAAATAGCTAGTGAAGATGAGCATCTTTTCATGTATCTGTTGGCCATTTGTATGTCCTCTTGGGAGAAGTGTCTGTTCAGGTCCTCTCCCCATTTTTTTTTTTTTTTGTATTTTTCTGAAGCTGGAAACGGGGAGGCAGTCAGACAGACTCCTGCATGCGCCCGACTGCCCACCCAACATGCCCACCAGGGGGCGATGCTCTGCCCATCCGAGGCGTCGCTCTGTTGCGACCAGAGCCATACTAGCGCCTGGGGCAGAGGCCATGGAGCCATCCCCAGCGCCCGGGCCATCTTTTGCTCAATGGAGCCTCGGCTGCAGGAGGGGAAGAGAGAGACAGAGAGGAAGGAGAGGGGAAGGGGTGGAGAAGCAGATGGGCGCCTCTCCTGTGTGCCCTGGCCGGGAATCAAACCCGGGACTTCCGCATGCCAGGCCGATGCTCTACCATTGAGCCAACAGGCCAGGGCCTCTCTCCATTTTTTTTTTAAGGCCTTCATGGACTCTTTTTTTATATATATATATTTTTATTTTATTTATTCATTTTTAGAGAGGAGAGAGACACAGAGAGGGAGAGAGAGGAGAGAGAGACAGAGAGAGAGAAGGGGGGAGGAGCTGGAAGCATCAACTCCCATATGTGCCTTGACCAGGCAAGCCCAGGGTTTCGAACCGGTGACCTCAGCATTTCCAGGTCTACGCTTTATCCACTGCGCCACCACAGGTCAGGCTCTCCCCATTTTTTAATTGGATTGCTTGCTTGTTTGTTGCTGAGCTTTGTGAGTTCTTTTTTTTTTTTTTTTTTGTATTTTTCCTAAGTGAGAAGCAGTGAGGGGGCAACAGACTCCTGCATGCACCCGACCAGGATTCACCCGGCATGCTCACCAGGGGGCGATGCTTGGCCCCTCTGCGGCATTGCTCTGCTGCAATCAGAGCCATTTCAGTGCGTGAGGTGGAGGCCATGGGGCCGTCCTCAGCACCCAGGCCAACTTTGCTCCAATGGAGCTTTGGCTGCAGGAGGGGAAGAGAGAGATAGAGAGAAAGGAGAAGGGGAAGGGTGGAGAAGCAGATGGGCACTTCTCTTGTGTGCCCTGGCCAGGAATCAAACCCGGGACTTCCACATGCTGGGCGGACGTTCTACCACTGAGTCAACCGGCCAGCGGTGTGAGTTCTTTATATATTTTGGAATATTAACCCCTTATCATAGCTGCTATCTGAAAATATCATCTCCCATTTAGTTGGCTGCCTATTTGTTTTGTTGTCAGTTTCTTTTGCTGCGCAGAAACGTTTTAGTTTGACATAGCCCCATTCATTTATTTTTGTCTTTACTTCCCTAGCCTTTGAGGTCAAATTCATAATTTTTTTTTCTAAAGCCGACATCCATGAGCTTATTACCTATGTTTTCTTCTATGTAATTTATTGTTTCAGATCTTATATTTAGGTCTTTGTTCCATTTTGAATTTATTTTTGTGCAGGGACACAAACTGTAGTCAAATTTTATTCTTTTGCATGTGACTTTCCAATTTTCCCAGCACCATTTATTGAAAAGGCTTTCTCTTTTCCATTGTGTGTTTTTGGCTCTTTACCAAAGATGATTTGTCCATATATTTGTGGTTTTATTTCTGGGTTCTCAATTCTGTTGCATTAGTCTATATGTCTATTTTTCGGCCAATATCATGATGTTTTGATTATCGTGGGTCTACAGTATAATTTGAAGTCAGGTATGTGATACACCTGGTTTCACTCTTTTTTCTCAGGATTGCTTTGGCTATTCAGGGTTTTTTGCTTTTTTTTTTTCTTTTATTTATTGATTGATTTTAGTGAGAGAAGAAGGGTAAGAGAGAGAAAGACAGGAACATTAATCTATTCCTGTATGTGCCATGACTGTGGATCAAACTGGCAACTTCTGTGCTTCGGGACAATGCTTTAACCAACAGAGCTATCCAGCAGGGCTATTCAGGGTTTTTTATGGTTCCATACAAACCTGGTAATTTTTTATACTATTTTTTAAAAAAATGACAATGGGATTTTTTTTAATAAGTGTGCTTTTTTTTTTTATAACATTTTATTTATTCATTTTAGAGAAGGAGGGGGAGGAGCAGGAAGCATCAACTCCCATATGTGCCTTGACTGGGCAGGCCCAGGGTTTCGAACCGGCGACCTCAGCATTCCAGGTCGACGCTTTATCCACAGTGCCACCAGAAGTCAGGCGGATTTTGATGGGGATTGCATTAAATTTGCATATCGCTTTGGGTAATATGGCCATTTTAAAACTACATTGATTCTTCTAATCCATGAGCATAGAATATTTTTCCATATCTGTAAAAAGTGATAACTTTACTACTTCTTTTCTGAAATGGATGCCTTTTATTTCTTTCTCTTCCCTGACAGCTCTGGCTAAAACTTTGAGAACCATGTTAAATAAGTGTGGAGAGAGTGGGCAGCCTTGTCTTTTTCCTGATTTTAGATGAAATGCCTTTATTTTTTTTACCATTTAGCATATTACCTGATGGTTTGTCGTATATGGCCTTTATTACGTTGAGGTACTTTCCTTCTATTATAATTTTATTGAGTGTTCTAAACCTAAAGGGATGTTGTATCTTATTGAATGCCTTTTCTGCATCTATTGACAGGATCATATAATTTTTGTTCTTTGTTTTGTTGATGTGGTGAATTACATTAATTGATTTCCAATTTCCGTATGTTTAACCATCCTTGTGCTTCGGGAATTAATCCCTTCTGATTGTAATGTATTATTTTTTTATTATGTTCTTATTTTTTTTTTACAGAGACAGAATCAGAAAGGGGGATAGGTAGGGACAGACAGACAGACAGGAAGGGAGAGAGATGAGAAGTATCGATTTTTTGTTGCGGCACCTTAGTTATACATTGATTTCTTTCTCATATGTACCTTGACCAGGGGACTACAGCAGACCAAGTGACCCCTTGCTCAAGCCAGTGACCTTGGGCTCAAGCTGGTGAGCCTTGCTCAAACCAGATGAGCCCGTGCTCAAGCTGGCAACCTCGGGGTTTCTGCATCCCAGTCTGACCCTCCATCCACTGCGCCACCGCCTGGTCAGGCTTATTATTTTTTTTAATGTATTGTTGTATTCAATTTGCTAGTATATAGTTCAGGATTTTTGCATCTATATTCATTAGAGATAATGGTCTGTAGTTTTCTTTTTTTGTGTTGTTCTTGCCAGATTTTGGTATGAGGGTTATGTTGGCCTAATAAGATGTGTTGGGGAGTATTGTTTCTTCTATTTTTAGGAAGACTTTGAAAAGGATAGGTACCATATCTTCTGTGAATGTTTGGTAAAATTCACTACCAAACAGTGTAGTCATCTGTTCCTGGACTTTTGTTTTGGGGGAGGTTTTTGATAGTTGTTTCTATTTTCTCCCTACTTATAGGTCTATTTAGGTTTTCCACTTCTTCCTGACTCAGTCTAGGGAGATTGTCAAATTCTAGAAATGTATCCATTTTCTCTACATTGTTGTTTTTGGTGGCATTTAATCTTTTATAATATTCTATTATGATTCTTTGTACTGTATATCTATAATGTATGTGGTAATCTCTCCTCTTTCATTTTAGATTTTGTTTATATGAGTCTTTCCTCTTTTTTTTTTTTCAGAGACAGAGAGAGAGTCAGAGAGAGGGATAGACAGGGACAGACAGACAGGAATGGAGAGATGAGAAGCATCAATCATTAGTTTTTCGTTGTGCATTGTGACACCTTAGTTGTTCATTGACTGCTTTCTCATATGTGCCTTGACCGCTGGTCTTCAGCAGACCGAGTAACCCCTTGCTCGAGCCAGTGATCTTGGGTCCAAGCTGGTGAGCTTTTTGCTCAAACCAGATGAGCCTGCACTCAAGCTGGTGATCTTGGGGTCTCGAACCTGGGTCCTAGGCATCCCAGTCTGACACTCTATCCACTGTGCCACCACCTGGTCAGACTGAGTCTTTCCTCTTTTATCCTTAGTGATGCTAGCCAGTGGTTTGTCAATTTTATCAAACTTTTCAAAGAACCAGCTCTTTGTTGTATTAGTTTTCTCTCTAGTTGTTTTGTTCTCTATTTCACTTAGTTCTGCTCTAATTTTTACTATTTCCTTTCTTCTGCCAGCTGGTTTGCCTTTGTTCTTTTTTCAGTTCCTTGAGGTGTGATATTAGGTTGTTTACTTGGGATCTCTCTTGTTTCTTGATAAAAGCCTGTAATGATATAAACTACCATCTTATTCCTGCTTTCACTGCATACTAGAAACTTTTTTATGTTGTGTGGTCATTTTCATTTGTCTGTATATGTCTTTTGATCTCTGCTTTTATTTTTTCTTTGCCCCCATCATTTTTAAAAAGTATGTTGTTTACTTTCCACATTTTTGTGGATTTCTTTACTTCCTTTTTATAGTTGAATTCTAGTTTTAAAGCCTTATGATCAGAAAATATGCTTAGTATAATTTCATGTTGTTAATGTTCAGGGTCTCATGAAGAGGAGTCGCAAAGGAATGAGGCAGCAACAACAATACTGCAAGTGGAGGACCCCAATCTCTCCAGGATTGAGGTGCCTTGGAGAGATCAGCTATCCAATTTATTAAGCAGAAATATGTTATCTTGCATAAGAAACTAACAAGCAGAATACGGTGTATAATTTTATTATTTAGATTTGTAGAACTGATTAGATTTCTCTAGCCTTTTCTGAGACATAATACTAAACCATCTGCTGTCTGATTCCTGATCTGCAGAAAGCTCCAGTTGGGCCTAACACCCATATCCTTGGGCCTTCCCTGAATGCAACTGCTTTCAGTCACAAATGCTTGGCCTCGACCTTCACTTCCTCAGGATGGGAACAGAAAGTCATTCGAGACTTTGACTTTCCTCCAACAATTTCTTTTCTTTTTTTTTTTTAAGCAATCCTTTATAATCAGTCATATATTATTATTTTAGCAAAGAATTTACTTTTAACCAAGCTCAACCTGTCTGAAGTATTTTCAGTAGGTGAAAAGAACATACTTGCCCACAGTTATGTGAAAATTCCCTGCTACTTTATTTAAGAAACGTTTTTTTTTTAATAAACAGCATTAGAAACACCATTTTAAATTTAATAAATAAATAAATTTATTCATTTTAGAGAGGAGAGGGAGAGACAGAGAGAGAGAGAGAGAGAGAGGAGAGAAGGAGCTGGAAGCATCAAGTCCCATATGTGCCTTGACCGGGCAAGCCCAGGGGTTCGAACCGGCAATCTCAGTATTTCCAGCATCTCGACGCTTTATCCACTGCGCCACCACAGGTCAGGCCCTGCTAATTTATCGACATACAGATGACCATGGATTCTGCATGCGTCTGGAGGCTGGGAGGAGTCATCTTCCCTTGGTGGAAGTGCTGTTGAACTCTTAAAAGCAGTTTTAAATAGCACATCTTGAAGCGAGTGTTCTTCCTGCAGTCTACTCTGAATCAGCTGCAGCACCCTCTGCCACTCCTTTTGCTGTGGTGAAAGATCAAAGATTACTGGTTCATAAACTAGACCATCTGCAGATGCAACCATTTTTTCTGCTAAATCCAATACGTCTGCTCCAACATACTGACACTTCATGGCAACAGTAATATCGATATTGACTCTCAATTTGCTAGAAAAGTCCTTGTCTACTTCATATTCATATTTCACCCATGTATCTCGATATACTGAAAATTCCATTATGGTTAATTAAGCCATTGTGGTAAATGCTATCAGAGAAACTGTACCCCCACTGGCTGAAGTCTCCACATAGCTTTCAGGGACCTTCGGAAAGGCATCCAACTCTTTCACCAAACTTAAGGTTTTTTTCTGATTCAGTCGCCTCATCTTCAGGAAAACCTTCTTCTTTCATATAGTCATGCTTGTGTTTTGATCACAGCCAGGCGCCATGTTTCCTCCAACAATTTCAATCTTCATGGATTTGTTAACGTTAGTCTTAAAATACCATAGTATATACTTTTATTTATTTATTTATTTATTTATTTATTTATTTATTTATTATTTTTGGCAGAGACAGAGAGAAGGCCAGGCAGACAAGAAGGGAGAGAGATGAAAAACATCAATTCTTCGTTGCAGCTCCTTAGTTGTTCATTGATTGATTTCTCATATGTGCCCTGACTGGGGGACTACAGCAG
Organism: Saccopteryx leptura; assembly: GCF_036850995.1. Taxonomy (NCBI): domain Eukaryota; kingdom Metazoa; phylum Chordata; class Mammalia; order Chiroptera; family Emballonuridae; genus Saccopteryx; species Saccopteryx leptura. Next base: position 70,001,157 of record NC_089507.1, on the reverse strand, counting down.
ACAAGGTGAGCCTTGTTCAAACCAGATGAGTCCGTGCTCAAGCTGGCGACCTCGAGGCCTTGAACCTGGGTCCTCCACATCCCAGTCCTATGCTCTATCCACTGCACCACCACCTGGTCAGGCAGTAATCCTAGTCTTGTGGCCCAACATATATCTATCATTGAGAATGTTTCATGCACACTAGTGAAGAATGTATAATTTGATGTTTTGGGATGAAATGTCCTATACATGTCCAGGCCTACCTGTGGTTCTTTGCATATACTCCTCACACAGGAAGAGAGAGAGAGAGAGAGAGAGAGAGAGAGAGAAATATATGTCTACACTTCATATATACTTAAGAAACAAAAACAGCCTGACCAGGTGGTGGCGCAGTGGATAGAGCGTCAGACTGGGATGCGAAAGACCCAGGTTCAAGACCTTGAGGTCGCCAGCTTGAGCGAGGGCTCATCTGGTTTGAGCAAAAGTTTGCCAGCTTGAGCCCAAGGTTGCTGGCTCGAGCAAGGGGTTACTCGGTCTGCTGAAGGCCCTTGGTCAAGGCACGTAATGAGAAGGCAATCAATGAACAATTAAGGTGTTGCAAAGTGCAACAAAAAACTGATGGTTGATGCTTCTCATCTCTCCTTTCCTGTCTGTCTGTCCCTCTCTCTGACTCTCTCTCTGTCTCTGTAAAAACAAACAAACAAAAACCAGCCAAAAATATTAGTGGTACCTACTTTTAATGTTAGTGAGAATTTAAATGTCTTATCATAATCTTTCTCCTTTTGTATTATAATTAATTTTTTTTTTTTGTATTTTTTCTGAAGTTGGAAACCGGGAGGCAGTCAGACAGACTCCTGCATGCGCCCGACCGGGATCCACCCGGCACGCCCTCCAGGGGGCGATGCTCTGCCCATCTGGGGCATCACTCTGTTGCAACCAGAGCCATTCTAGCGCCTGAGGCAGAGGCCACAGAGCCATCCTCAGCACCCAGGCCAACTTTGCTCCAATGGAGCCTTGGCTGCGGGAGGGGAAGAGAGAGACAGAGAGGAAGGAGAGGGGGAGGGGTGGAGAAGCAGATGGGTACTTCTCCTGTGTGCCCTGGCCGGGAATCAAACCCGGGACTCCTGCATGCCAGGCCGACACTCTACCACTGAGCCAACCGGCCAGAGCTATAATTAATTTTTAACATAATTCTATTTTAAATTATCATGCTAAGAAACACCTGCATTGAATTTACCATCTTAACTATTCTAGGTTAAGGAACATTTTTTAAAAAAACTAGTAGGCCTGAGCAGGCAGTGGTGCAGTGGATAGAGTGTCAAACTGGGAAGTGGAGGACCCAGGTTTGAATCCCCAAGGTTTCCAGCTTGAGCGTGCGCTCTTCTGGTAGGAGCAAGGCTCACCAGCTTGAGCCAAGGTTGCTGGCTTGAGCAAGGGGTCACTCAGTCTGCTGTAGCTCTCTGGTCAAGGCACATATAAGAAAGCAATCAATGAACAACTAAGGAACCACAACAAAGAATTGATGTTTCTCATCTCTCTCCCTTCCTGTCTGTCTGTCCTTAGAAAGGAAAATATTTGTTTCTAGAAATTTACTTCAGAATATGTCAACGCTCTTTTGAATTTTGTTTTTCTTGGATATTAAAAGAACTAGTCTCCAAAGGAGAAGGTAAATTAATTACTCTGATTTAAAATTTTTAAAAAACCATCAAGAATAAAAATTTTTTTTGCTACTGTTTATAGTCCATTGACTGTTCTCATGAGACTTTCAAAGAAGAGTACAAGATACTTGCCATGGAAGGCTCCTTGGCATGTTGGGTGAAGCAGTGAGAAGGAAAAGGAACAGTGGGGAGGGCGAAGAGAAAGAGTTTGAAGAGGTAGTGCTCATCTGTTTCCCCATCTTTGAAACCATCCTTCATGGTCTTTAGATTCAAATTTTTATTTTTTTTTTGTATTTTTCCGAAGCTGGAAACTGGAGGCAGTCAGACAGACTCCCGCATACTCCCGACCGGGATCCACCAGGCATGCCCACCAGGGGGCGATGCTCTGCCTATCTGGGGCATCGCTCTGTTGCATCCAGAGCCATTCTAGCACCTGAGGCAGAGGCCACAGAGCCATCCTCAGCGCCCAGGCAAACTTTGCTCCAATGGAGCCTTAGCTGCAGGAGGGGAAGAGAGAGACAGAAAGGAAGGAGAGGGGGAGGGGTGGAGAAGCAGATGGGCGCTTCTCCTGTGTGCCCTGGCTGGGAATCGAACCCGGGACTCCTGCACGCCAGGCCGACGCTCTACCACAGAGCCAACCGGCCAGGGCCTAGATTCAAATTTTATTAACCTCTAATACCATCTACATATATTTGCAAACTAGCAATACCTATATTCATGAAATATCTTTATACCACCCCAGAGCTTGCTCAGTGGGATCCAGCCCAGACTAGTGGAGGTAGCAGGGATGGAGGGCATTCACGGTCCAACAGCATGGGCTATCACCACCAAGGGCAGTCACTGCCTGCGCTGTCACACAGGAGCTGACTGAGCTCTCCATGTGGTCCCACACTATAGGAGACCAGCCAGCCACATAGTGACAAGTTGGTAAAATGCAATAAATGTATGATTGTCCCTGAAATTTGAGGATAGCTTTCTAAGTCTATGAGTCCTACCAGAGGCATTAACTTTATAGAAACCCTGAACTTTGTTTTATTTTGCATTTTCTTGTTTCAGAACACTATAGTGCTTTATAGAGTGCTTTATAGGACTTTCTGCTGTACTGTGTTAAAAGAACTTTTATTTTCATGTAGCAGTAGGATTGTAGTAGGTCATTGGCTTGAGAGTACTTCCAAGTCATTGTAGTATAAAAATTTTTGACTGGTATCCATGGTAAAAAAAAATATTATATTCAGATTGCATATTCAGTGCACTGTGTTCTGAAAGTTATTTTTCAAAATATGGTTCAAATAAAACTATTTTATAGGCCTATTAATGTAATAAGGTAAATATGTAATCAATAAATATTTTCAAAAGTTATATAATTTTAAATGTCCTTACTTATTTTTAGTGTCCTGGTGTGGTAAATTATATGGTTATACTAGTAATATTACTTTATTTACCTTAGAAATCATAAAGATTAAGTAATTCTTAATGCTTAACTGTAGCTTATATTCTTTGTTTATATATATCCTTCCAGTCTGTGAATTCCATCTTGCATTTGTAAAATGAAAACTTTTAGCTTTAAAAGTTTTATGATTACACGGTTGTTTATATTGATTTGTCTATTTTTCAACTAACTTCAAGAAGAGCAGCTGCCCAAGTATCCTTTTTCAACTTCTATTATACCATTACCTTGGTGTAATCTAAAATTTTCTTATTTTGAATTGTTACCAGTATATTTTGAATCTTCAGTTGGACTTCAGTTGAATCTTCAGTTGCAGATATGGACTCAGAGTTGCTAAAATCAAGGAGGACCTTCTTCCTTCTGTTTGAAAGATCAGCTTTTCATTTCTTCTGTTCACTTTGTGCATTTTGTTCTGGTGGGTAGGAGTTGGACAGGGAGTGGTGTTTTATTCCTGTAGAACAGAGGTCAACAAACTTCTGTGATGGGACTCAATAATAAATACTTTGCAGTCTGCCTTTTTAAAAACAAAATAAAACCCTATCATTCTTGGTCAGTGTAGAAAGGATTCTTAGATATACAAGACAGGAGTGTGAGCCAGATTTGACCAGCAGACCAGAGTTTACAGACACCCCTGTTGTGAACATTTGTTGCTCCTGCTTCATGTGAAACCTCAGTTAAAATGTTGATAAGCCAGATTCCTAAGAGATTTTATTTTCAAGCTACATTGAAACCCTGTTTCAGCACCATATCCAAGGGGCATTGTTATGTTCTGAAGGAGATCGCTAAGCCAAAGCACCAATTTGCTAACTTAAACAATAAAACATTATGTAGACATTTACTTGTGACATTAGACTCTCACATATGAAACTGAGATAAGGAGATTCCTTGGTAAGGACAGAATTAGGATTTAGGACTAACTCAAGGCCTCTGCAACATCCACAGGAATGTGTGTCAAGCTAACCTGAGTAGTTGCAACAGCTCGTCTTCACCGAGACAATGCACAAGGTAGTCAGTATCCCCATCTCATCCTCAGAGGTTTGTTTATCCTCCCTGGAATAAAGATCCCAAAGAAAGAAAGCCTGGAACCCTACCGACATAACTACCATCCTGGTGTACCTCCTGGCCTTCTGTCACTCTTCACGCACATCTAAAAAAATGTTTGAATCACATGTTGACTAGTAGCCTACTTTTTCACCCCAGTGAGCAATGTAAATATAAGAAAATTATATTCAAAATTGAAGTAATTTTTATTTTCCAGAAGAACTTCCACATTTATTTGCTGTTACATAGGGTGGGGTTGTCTAAGCTTACTTGGTAAGAATCAAAGATCTTTGCCTGACCTGTGGCAGTGCAGTGGATAAAGCGCCAACCTGGAATGCTGAGATTGCTGGTTCGAAACCCTGGGCTTGCCTGGTCAAGGCACATATGGGAGTTGATGCTTCCTGCTCCTCCCCCTTCTCTCTCTCTCTCTCTCTCTCTCTCTCTCTCTCCTCTCTAAAATGAATAAATAAATTTAAGAAATACACTAAAAAAAAAAAAAGATCTGGGATGCTAATGAAAGGAAGAAAGAAATGAAGGAACCTGACCAGGCGATGGCGCAGTGGATAGAGCATCGGACTGGGATGCCAAAGACCCAGGTTCAAGACCCCGAGGTCGCCAGTTTGAGTGCGGGCTCATCTGGTTTGAGCAAAAACTCACCAGCTTGGACCCGAGATCTCTGGCTCAAGCAAGAGGTTACTCGGTCTGCTGAAGGCCCGCGGTCAAGGCACATATGAGAAAGCAATCAATGAACAACTAAGGTGTAGCAACGAGAAACTGATGATTGATGCTTCTCATTTCTCTCTGTTCCTGTCTGTCCCTATCTATCCATCTCTCTGACTCCCTCTCTGTCTCTGTGTAAAAAAAAATAAAAAAAAAAAGAAATGAAGGAAAGACTATTGCTCTTTTTCTCTACCCTGTTGCTTCATTATTCTTTGAGGGGTGAACCTGGGAATTCCAGGTGATTCATTGGAAAGTATTGATCTAAGATAAAACTAATTAAGGTCATTGAACCTACATATATTATAATTTTTAAAAAGATCTAATTGGTTTTTATTAATTCCTTTATGAATCGGACAATCCCATCTACAAACTAGAAGGACATTCCTCATTCTTTATAATGTGATCTTGATCCAATAACTGTGCTACCATTTTATGAAAAGCCATATATTTTGTATCCACCTAAATATCACAAATCACATTTAGACCTGAGTGAGCACTTAACATCATCTGGTCTTCAAATCCTTTTTTTTTTTTTTTATCCTACAGAATCATTCTTTCACCCGGCAACCTGCAGAACAGCATATCCGGGTCTCTGATAAACGACAGTTGAAAGTGGTGCTGCTCTCACTCAAGTGAGGCTCTGACCCTAAGTTTGGCCTTCATTCTTTGCAAAGCAGCAAATCCAGAGGCATCCTGTTAATAATCAAGGGCTTGGCAGTGTACTGTTTGGAAAACCTCAAGCCGTTCTGTCTTTTTCATTTTGCTTATGAGGAAACTTGAGTTTCAGAGACTGTGAACAGCCCACAGGCACAGATTATTTCCTGGCTAAGATTTGGATGTACTGCAGTATTACCAGGATCACTTGACAAACCATCTGTAGCAGGTCACTTTTGAAGATGTGCAGAGGCTAGGATGGGGACAGTGGGCTTCACTAGAATTAGGGAATTGTATTTAAAAGAAGTGTTGCAGGAGCTGTGAGGAATACAGGGCTTTCATATATATATATAAAGATTTGTTTAATGGATTTTACAGAGAGAGGAGAGAGACAGGGGAAGGGGAGTAAGAGGTATCAACTTATAGTTGCTTCACTTTAGTTCAGTGATTCTCAAACTTTTTGAAGTTGGAGCGCATTTAAAATCCTACAAAAAAATGTAGGTGCAGTATATACAAATTTCTGAGAAATAGGTTATAATAATTAAATCAAATATTAAAATATATATATAAAGTTCAAGCGTGTTTTTATGGTAATTAAACAAAATAAATACGACAAAATTAAATTTATTCTGACGTTAAAAAAACATTTTTTGTTACATTTTTGAGTTATGGTTTTTAGAATTTGTAAAAAAGAGAGGTTAAAATGAAAAAACGACAAAAAGGTTTTATATATATATAGATAGATACATTCTTAGTAAGATTTAGTAAATTCGGCAGGTCCCGGCGTGAATGTTTTTTTTTTATTCTAGCTTGACCAGGCAGTGGCACAGTGGACAGAGTGTCGGACTGGGATGCAGAGAACACAGGTTCGAGACCCCAAGATCGCCAGCTTGTGCACAGGCTCATCTGATTTGAGCAAAAGCTCATCAGCTTGGACCCAAGCTCACTGGCTTGAGCAAGGGGTTACTCGGTCTGCTGAAGGCCTGCAGTCAAGGCACATATGAGAAAGCAATCAGTGAACAACTAAGGTGTCCTAACGAGAAACTGATGATTGATGCTTCTCATCTCTCTCCGTTCCTGTCTGTCTGTCCCTATCCCTCTCTCTGACTCTGTCTCTGTAAAAAAAAAAAAAGTTTTTTCATTCTTGTGTTTATGAGAAACATAAGCCTGATGTGTCCTAGCGATTTCTTCAATATTTGGGCATATATTTGAAAGGCAAACTCTCATTTTCTCATCAATACATTGAGGAATTCCTCTCTTTTTACTCTTAATTGGGTTGAGTGCAGAAAACCCCACCATACATATCATCTTAACTTTACACCAAACAAAGGATAGAAGAAACTTGCCTCCAGTCTTTCTAGGGAACATGGGGGGTGGTGTAAACATTCCAACACCACAGCTTAATAGCCTTTTGCAACCTAATCAGGCAAGTGAGGTGGGGGATTGGGCAGCCTATCAGTTTACAGCCAATTCCCCACACCTCTGTCCTCCAAACATCTAAACTCCAACAACCCTGTTGGTTTTTTGGTCCCCAACAGGCACATATTTCTCTGGAATACCATAGGGTACACCTGGAAATCTTCTAGGGCACACCAGTGCACCCTGGCGCACACGTTGAGAACCACTGCTTTAGTTATTTATTGAATGCTTGTCGTGTGTGCCTTGACCTGGCAAGCCCAGAGTTTCAAACCAGCAACCTCAGTACCTCAGCACCTCAGCGTTCTAGGTCAACGTTATATCCACTGCACCACCACAAGCCAGGCAGAACATGGGGCCTTTTTATCTCTAAAGTAACTCAGGCAAGTTTCCCTCTCTGACCAGTTTGCCCTCCTCCATTCACCAGGTCTGTTGACTTGTTTAATTTGCTTAGCTTAGTCTGTATAAAAACAGGGAAGCTAGTAGTGTCTATTTCTTCAGCGTTCCAAAGAGTAACCAAGGTGATGCATGTAAAGTGTCTAGACAGACTGGATGCCCTCAGCATATTCTGCTGTTACTGTTAATCCCACAGGACATCCCACTGGTGATTAGCCTCATGCTAGTGCCAGTTCATGGATGACACACTCAGCAGAGACTGGAGGGCCATTCTCCAGAATGTCTTCTGTGCATTAAACCAGGGGTGCTACACTGTGGCCGGCAGGACAAGTCTGGCTTGACTGCCTGTTTTTGTAGCTAAAATTTTCCTGGAACACAGGCACACTCATTCACATTTGTATTGTCCATGGCTGCTTTTGTACTATGATGGTAAAGCAGTTGCAACAGAGACTATTATGGTTCAGAAAATAACCACAACGTAAGAGAAAGTGAAACTAATAAAGTGAAAATAAAACATTCTCATCAAGACTTTAGTCTAGCCTGACCTGTGGTGGCACAGTGGATAAAGTGTCGACCTGGAATGCTGAGGTGGTCAGTTTGAAACCCAGGGCTTGCCTGGTCCAGACACATGCAAAAAGCAACTACTATGAGTTGATGTTTCCTGCTTCTCCCCCTCTTTTCCCCAGCACCCCTTTTCTCTCCTTCTAAAAAAAAAAATTAGTCCAAAATGATCACATCTGCATAAAATACTTCAAATGATCCAAATAACATTTAAAATATTTACTATTTCACTTTAAACTGGAGGTAATTTGACGAGAATAAAATCTTAATGTCACTCAGAGTCAATTTTACAAAAGTTGGTGTAAAGTCAAAAGAGCAAGACGAGCAGTTCAAAGTAACTTATGACATGATAGGAGGTTTAAATGATCAGCTGAACTCAATTAGAGAAATAATTGAACTTCCTTTCAAGGAATTTGACCTACTCAAGAGTTATGGAATTCCGCCCCCTAGAGGAGTGTTACTCCATGGCGCCCCAGGAACTGGGAAGACAATGATTGCCAAGGCGATTGCTAATGAAGTCGGAGCCAATGTTACTGTCATCAATGGTCCTGAAATTATAAGCAAATTCTATGGGGAGACTGAAGCAAGGTTACCTCAGATATTCGCTGAAGCCACTCTGCGGCACCCATCAATTATTTTTTTTTTTTAATTTTTTTGGGTTTTTTAAAAATTTTATTTATTCATTTTTAGAGAGGAGAGAGAGAGAAGGGGGGAGGAGCTGGAAGCATCAACTCCCATATGTGCCTTGACCAGGCAAGACCAGGGTTTCAAACCAGCGACCTCAGCATTTCCAGGTCGATGCTTTATCCACTGCGCCACCACAGGTCAGGCCCATCAATTATTTTTATTGATGAGCTGTATGCACTTTGCCCAAAAAGAGAAGGGGCTCAGAATGAAGTGGAGAAAAGAGTTGTTATTTGTAGCTTCGCTCCTGACACTGATGGATGGTGTTAATTCAGAAGGAAGTGAAGGACAGGTGTTAGTCATTGGGGCCACAACTCGTCCTCATGCTTTGGACGCTGCACTCCGCAGACCTGGCCGGTTTGATAGAGAGATTGAGATCGGAGTCCCCAATGCTCAGGACCGGCTAGATATCCTTCGCAAACTGCTGCAGAGAGTTCCCCACGAGCTGACCAACAGTGCTCATGGATACGTTGGAACAGACTTAAAAGCCTTGTGTAACAAATCAGGTCTCTATGCCTTGCGGAGGGTCCTGAGCCAACAGCCTCACCTCCCTGACAGCAAGGTGGCTGGGCTGGTCAAGATCACTCTGAAGGATTCCTTTCAGGGGATGAATGACGTCAGGCCCAGTGCCATGAGGGAGGTTGCAGTTGATGTCCCATATACTCTAGGCTCCACGCTGTAGAGGCCACGTCAGTCTGGTGCATTCTGCGTCCCTTATTCTGTGCTCTGCCTTTCCTAAAGCCTCACTAAGCACCCAAACAACAGCATTTTGCAGTAAGATGAATATATCTGAGTGAATAAATAAATGAGTATATGAATGGATATTTGCTATTAAAACCTCTGCAAAAAAAAATTTTTTAAAATCTTAATGTCACTTATGAAGAAACGGCAAGAGTCTTGCCTTAAGAAATTGCTGGCTACTTTTATCGATTTGTTGTTGATGAATTTTGAATTTACCCTTATTTACAAATAGCTAACTTCATCATTGTCTTTGAATATTTTTGTATTCACTTTATACCAGTGCTAACAAAAATTCCAAAGAACTTTAAAAAGGTTTTTATTGATATATGATTTGTAAATCAGGGACATGTTCCAGAATGGAGGGGATAGAGCAGGGTTTATTAAGGCCAAAGTTTCAAGGAGCTGATAATCAAAGAGAAGGATTGTTAAGGGAAACACGACCGTAAACTTACATCATTTGTTTTCTGATTGGTGAGAGTAACTGGACTTTCAAAAGTCAGCTGACTCAGTCGTTCAGCAAGTGAGTTGTGAGATAAGAGCAATGGTCATACATGATAAAGCAGTGGTCTCCAACCCCCGGGCTGCGGACCGGTACCGGTCCGTGGGCCATTTGGTACCGGTCCGCAGAGAAAGAATAAATAACTTATAATACATTATTTCCGTTTTATTTCTATTTAAGTCTGAACGATGTTTTATTTTTTAAAAATGACCAGATTCCCTCTGTTACATCCGTCTAAGACTCACTCTTGATGCTTGTCTTGGTCATGTGATACATTTATCTGTCCCACCCTAAAGGCCGGTCCGTGAAAATATTTTCTGACATTAAACCGGTCCGTGGCCCCAAAAAGGTTGGGGACCACTGTGATAAAGCATTCATCAAGTCCTAGTTTCAGCCTTGGCTTGTAGAACAAAATATCTGTCTTTGATCACACAATTTTAGTATGGGGAGTATTAAACAACAATGCAGGAAGTACGATGTATCAAACAGTACAATCAGCACAAGGGGCGCTGCTCCAGCTGCAGACAGTTCTGAAGCCCAAAAGGGCCAAGTTAAGCTCTGTGAGGAGATTCAGTATTGAAGCTGAAAAAATATCAAACAATGGGACACAAGTTATGATATTAACATTATTTCTTTAATGATATTAAAGTTTGTATAAATCTTCACTAGTTATATCTTTTTACAATTAATGAAACCAGACAGTAAAGTCAAATGATACCCAATTAGTCTATTGCTTATGAACAAATTGTCATTTAAACCAGATGGAAGAAAACTTAAATTATAATTCTATATATTATAAACTCTTCAGAGTGTTTCTAGATTGCTTACGGTTTAAAAGCAACAAAGCTTCTCAAGAGACAAAGGAATAAAAAAGAGAAGCCCTGCTTGGCGTTCAGAGGTGGAGGTGGTGAAGCATTGTGAGTCTCATCAGAAATGTCATGCTCTTTATATTATGTGATCTTTTTTTTTTTTCTTTTTTTTGTGGCAGAGACAGAGAGAGGGACAGATAGGGACAGGCAGGAAGGGAGAGAGATGAGAAACATCAGTTCTTCGTTGTGATTCCTTAGTTGTCCATTAATTGATTTCTCATACGTGCCTTGACCAAGGGGCTACAGCAGACCGAGTGACCCCTTGCTCGAGCCAGCAACCTTGGGCTCAAGCTGGTGAGCCTTACTCAAACCTGATGAGCCCGTCAAGCTGGTGAGCTTGGGGTCTTGAACCTGAGTCCTCCGCGTCCCAGTCCAACGGTCTATCCACTGCACCACCGCCTGGTCAGGCATATTATGTGATCTCTTTAAGGAAGAATTAAACTACAACATAACCAGTGTTAGAAAAGCAACTTTATTATTTTTTTTTACACAGACAGAGAGAGGGACAGACAGACAGGAACGGAGAGATGAGAAGCATCAATCATTAGTTTTTCGTTGAGCATTGCGACACTTTAGTTGTTCATTGACCGCTCTCTCACACATGCCTTGACCGCAGGCCTTCAGCAGACTGAGTGACCCCTTGCTAGAGCCAGTGACCCTGCATCCAAGCTGGTGAGCTTTTGCTCCAACCAGATGAGCCCGCACTCAGGTTGGCGACCTCAGGGTCTCAAACCTGGGTCCTCCACATCCCAGTCTGAGGCTCTATCCACTGCGCCACTGCCTGCTCAGGCAGAAAAGCAACTTTTTTGAATACCCTTCTTATGCTGGGGATTGCCAAAAGAAAAATAAAGGGGGGGTGGCATTGAGGAGATATTTTTATTGTGCTGTTACTGCTCTCAGCTTATTACTTCGATTTTGGTGTTCATGAGCCATACATGTCTGGAACACCTGTTTTTAATAGTCATTAAACTGTATGGTTTTATATGTAATGCTGCTTACACAGTTGAATAAGGGGTTATGTTTTGAAAAGTATCACTTTTACTCTTTGTGTCGCCATTCAGATTCTTGGTTATTTTGGGTTTTGGCCTAGGTCTGTGGGCAAGCAACGTTGCAAATATTTCACCTCTGAGTTCAAACAGCTCCACTCGTGGTGGGCCCTGTGGTTGTGGAGATGGTGCAGAGAGGGGCCTGTTTGGGGGACGTTTGCCTTCTGGGCTTCATCATAAATGAATATTAGAAGTTATATTTTACAACTGCATTGGTATAAAAATTTCTATAATCTAGTATGGTTTATATTGTTTGAGGGGATTTTTTATTGATTGATTTTACAAAGAGAGAAGGGAGAGGGAGGGGAGCGAGAAGTATCAATTCATAGTTGCTTTGCTTTAGTTGTTCATTGCTTGCTTGTTTGTTGTATGTGCCTTGACTGGGCAAGCCTAGGGTTTCGAACTGGTGACCTCAGCATCCAGGTTAAGGCTCTAGCCACTGCACCACTTCAGACCAAGCTGTTTTTTGTTTTGTTTCTTACTTTCCCTTTTTTTTTTTTTAATTCTGATTTTAAAAAGAAAATATTTTCGGCCCTGGCCAGTTGGCTCAGTGGTAGAGCGTCGGCCTGGCCAAGGCACATAGGAGAGGCACCCATCTGCTTCTCCACCCCTCCCCCTCTCCTTCCTCTCTGTCTCTCTCTTCCTCTCCCGCAGCTGAGGCTCCACTGGAGCAAAAGATGGCCCGGGCGCTGGGGATGGCTCCTTGGCCTCTGCCCCAGGCGCTAGAGTGGCTCTGGTCGCGACAGAGCGATGCCCCAGATGGGCAGAGCATCGCCCCCTGGTGGGCGTGCCGGGTGGATCCCGGTCGGGCGCATGCAGGAGTCTGTTTGACTGCCTCCCTGTTTCCAGCTTCAGAAAAATACAAAAAAAAGAAAAGAAAAAAAGAAAACATTTTCATGGACCCCTGAGCTGAGTATGTCAGCCCAGCAGAGGGCAGAATCCACCTGGGTCCTGAGATAAAAGAGAGAAGACGAAAGCTAAAAGTGTTACAGGACCGAAGGGGTCCCTTTGCCTCACGCATCCAAGCCCAATAAGACACAGACAAAAGTTTGCAGCCAAGAAAGTAGGATTTATGAAGGAGACGGCGTCATGCCTGGCGTTATAAGTGAGCTTATGTTCAAAGCCTTGGCTCCAGAATCTTAATCATTTCCAGTTTGTAACACTGGGGAAAAGAAAGAGCTGCAGAAACACCCAATTTACTAAATATATAAAATTATTAACATGCTTTAGACCTCAAGGGTCTTACTATCTTTTATTTAAACAAATAATCATTCCACTGAAAAAATGGCTTCTAGAGACTAAATCCTTTCATTGAGACCATTAACAAGTGTGTTTCTTTTTGTATTTGGTGGAGGAGATGCTTTGATTCTTCCTTGGCATATATTTATTTTCTTATCTTTTCTTTTGAGAGAGAGAGAGAGAGAGAGAGAAAGGAAGGGAGAGAAATGAGAAGCATCAATTTATAGTTGTGTCACTTTAGTTGTTCATTGATTATTTCTCATACATACCTTGACTGCGGGGCTCCAACTAAGCCAGTGACCCCTTGCTCAAGCCGGTGACCTTGGGTTCATGCCAGCAACCTTGAGCTTCAAGCCAGCAACCCCACACTTAAACAGGATGAGCCCATGCTGACCTCGGGATTTCAAACCTGGCTCTTCAGGATGCCAGGTCAATGCTCCATGATCCAGGGGTCCCCAAACTTTTTACACAAGGTGCTAGTTCACTGTCCCTCAGACCGTTGGAGGGCCACCACATACAGTGCTCCTTTCGCTGACCACCAATGAAAGAGGTGCCCCTTTCGGAAGTGCAGCAGGGGGCCGGATAAATGGCCTCAGGGGGCCGCATGCGGCCCGCGGGATAGTTTGGGGACACCTGTAAGTCTATCCACTGTGCCAACACTGGTCAGTTCCTCCTTGGTATTTTTTTTTCTTTTTTTCTTTTCATTTTTCTGTTTCCCTCCTTGGTATTTTATTTCAATGTCAGTAATTTGGTGGTACAGTATATTGTAGTTTATATCCTCTCTAACTATGTACTGCTTGTCAGATACAACAAATATTCAATGCTATATCCGTGAATTTTTTCTTCTGTTTTTGGGACAGTTCTGGTATAGCTATCAGACAAATATATAATGTATTTTTTTCCATTCAGTAAAGATACTGCTTTATTCTCTAAGACTAAGTGTGTGTGGTGTGAGAGTGTATATATGTTGATGTGTATCTGTGTCACCACATATGTTATGGTACACCTGCATTTGTATATGGTCTTTCCTACCTTGGAAAGCCACAAAACTAACAAATATTACCCTGTAACGAGAAAATCGTTTCCACTACAAAATACCATTAACTTGGGCAAACTGTTTTGGAATCTTTGATTTGGCATCTCCTGGAATATTATGTAATTTGCAAGTGAAATTTCCACCCAAATAAAAACCCTTCCCCTTATTTTGCAGCCCTTTCTCTGCCCTCCCCTGTGTTGCAGGTTTGTAATGTTTGAGCACAATTCCTGGGTAATTTCCTATTTGCCTCTGTGCGTGTTATTTGTGGCAGAGAACTGTGCCTGGTCAGCAGCTCTAGACCTGGAGCCCGTGGACACTATATGCTGGGCTTCAGTGGAAATCTACTTAATTTTGCCCCAGGTGAAGGAGTCCAGCGGTTCCTAGCCTGGACTACTGGAAGGTTCCCACATCCTCTTTGTCCCGTTAGTTGAGATGACTTGCAGTAGAAAACGTCCAGTGAGTGTTAAGAACTTACTGAAAGTTTGGCCTGTGGTGGCACAATGGACAAACTGTTGGACTGGAATGCTGAGGTCGCCTGTTCAAAACCCCAGGCTTCCCTGGTCAGGCACATTACAGACACAGTTACAATGAGTTGATGCTTCCTGACCCTCCCATCCTTTCCCTCTGTCATCTCTCTAAAATCAGTAAGTAAAATCTTTTAAAAAATTAAATGTAAAAGAGAAAAAAAAAAAAATTAAATGTGCCTGACTAGGTAGTAGCACAGTGGATAGAGCATTGGGATGGAATGCAGAAGACCCAGGTTCAAGACCCCGAGGTCGCCACCTTGAGTGCAGTCTCACCTGGTTTGAACAAAAGCTCACCAGCTTGGACCCAAGGTCGCTGGCTCAAGCAAGAGGTTACTCGGTCTGCTGAAAGCCCGCGGTCAAGGCACATATGAGAAAGCAATCAATGAACAACTAAGGCGTCACAATGAAAAAATAATGATTGATGCTTCTCATCTCTCTCCATTCCTGTCTGTCTGTCCCTATCTATCCCTCTCTCTAACTCTCTCTCTGTCTCTGAAAAAAAATTTTTTTTAATGAAAGCGAACAGGAGCATTGCTGACATTTTCTATGCATATGTTGCAATATATCTTTTAAACTGACCCAACTTAGAAGACCTAACATACATACCTGTTACTGAATACTGAAAACATTGAATCAAATGTCAAGGTCAAACAGTCTGATTTGCTTTAGCAAGTAATATCATATACCCTCTTACAAATTTCAGGAAAATGTGAGCTCAGTTATCTTGACTATTTTACCAGAAAGTGATTTATAACCACAAGATTTGTGCAGATGTTTCTGTTTGGAGGCAGGCAGAACCAATTTAGGAATTGCCAAATTGGGTTTCTAAAAAACTGAAGGGAAAATCTGTAGCGCACAGCACACAACTAAAACTACAATAGAAATAAAAGATATCTGGGGCGAGGCGGGGTGGGGGAAATAAAGATTTCACAGTTTCTCCATCAGAACCAAGGTTCTTCATGGGAATAAGACTATAGAAAAGATGAAGTCACAGGTTGATAGTCCTCAGTTATTGTGACACTTTACATGACAATATGAATCATTACAGAAATCAGCAGCAATACATTCTACAATTATACATAGCAAAAAAATAAAACGTCTCTGGACACAGATTTGACTGTAGGCCTGAAAAAAGAATCCCACGCAGATAGTTCATGTATAGAGAACACAGGTCTCATGTGTGTTCAAGTTCTGTGTGTGTGTGGGGGGGGTGTTTTCTTTTGTTTTGTGCACAAAACCTGATGCAGTTGAGGATCTTAGGTAGGTCTATGCTAAATTTAAAAACTTTTAAATGTTTCTAAAATTAAAAAATCAATTCTTAGTCATGATTCAAAGTTGATGTGTATAAAAATATAGCATGGTGCCTGACCAGGCAGTGGTGCAGTGGATAGAGCATTGGACTGGGATGTGGAGGACCCAGGTTTGAGACCTCGAGGTCGCCAGCTTGAGCGCAGGCTCATCTGGTTTGAGCAAGGCTCACCAGCTTGGACCCAAGGTCGCTGGATCGAGCAAGGGGTTACTCAGTCTGCTGAAGGCCCGCAGTCAAGGCACATATGAGAAAGCAATCAATGAACAACTAAGGTGTCACAACAAAAAACTAAAGATTGATTCTTCTCATCTCTCTCCGTTCCTGTATATCTGTCCCTGTCTGTCAGAGGATACCTCTCTCTGACTCTCTGTCCCTGTAAAAAAATAAAATAAAAATAAAAATATAGCCTGACCTGTGGTGGCGCAGTGGATAAAGCGTCAATCTGGAAACGCTGAGGTTGCCGGTTCGAAGCCCTGGGCTTGCCTGGTCAGGGCACATGTGGGAGTTGATGCTTCCTGTTCCTCCCCCCTTCTCTCTCTCTCTCTCTCTCTCTCTCTCTCTCCCCTCTCTCTATAATGAATAAATAAAATCTTATTTAAAAAAAATATATATAGCATGGTCCTAGCCAGGTAGCTCAATTGATTGGCACCAGAGTTGCAGGTTTGGTCCTTGTTCAGGGAACATATAGGAGTGGACCAATGAATGCATACCTAAGTGAAACAACAAATCGATGTTTCTGTCACTCTTTCACTCTCGCTCTTCCTTTCTCCTCTCTCTCCCTTGCTTTCTTTTGGTCTAAAATCAATCAATAAATTTAGAAAAATAAAAATATAGCAGTACATGTAGTTTTACATGTATTTATTATTAGATGCTAAGCACAGAGCGTTAGCAGGAGACAGGTAGTGTTAGATGTTCAGCTTTGTTACTGCAATATTTCTTCATTTTTAAAAAATATATATTTTTTTATTTCAACCTGACCTTTGGTGGTGCAGCAGATAAATCGTTGACCGGGAATGCTGATGTCACCAGTTCAAAACCTCAGGCCTATCTGATCAAGGCACATATAAGAAGAAACTACTATAAGTTGATGTTTCTTGCTCCTCCCCCTGTCTCTCTCTCTCTCTCTCTCTTTCTCTCTCTCTCTCTGTCACCTCTACAAAATCAATAAGTAAAAATCTTTTAAAAATGATTCTTCATTTTTGTACATAAAACCAAGGTGTTCGGCCATAAGTAAAGATATAGATCTTATGTTACAGCTTAGAACATTCAATTTGGTTTTGGTTTTTCCCTTCGACTTGAAACGTTACACTGCCTTGCTTCATTCGCTGTTTATTGTTAGTTTTTCTTTTATTATTGTTATTTTCTCATTCACTGTTAATATTAGAACAAACTAGGTTTTCCTGCAGTTTTTTCTTAAACATAAGAAGAAAATGTTTTAGAAACTTTGGGTACTCTCTTTGCCACTGCCCTCACAACAGCGAGGCCGGCACCCGTCCTCCAGGGCTCACATCAGCTCCATGTGTACCCCGGCATAAAGTGCTGTCCCTGCCAACCTCCAGGTTTTTCTCTGAGAACCTACCAAGTTTTGACAAGTCATAACAATATTTATTTTGGAAGGGACACATCGACTGTTTAGAGAAACACTGTCACAATCCACAGAAGAATTGCACAATGTCCCAAGTTTCAGAGTCATTTCAGTCAAAGTTGGTATCTTTCAAATGACAGAAAGATATATCTCTCTGAAAAGCAGACCACACTTTCTTGTGCCTTTGATAAATGATGATTGCATTACAAGCTAATGTTTTTACCACATGAAAGCTTTCTCTGGTGGTTTCCCAATCATTGCAAACGTCAACATTCCAGAAGAAATTGCTGACCTTATGTCCTGTAACTTCTGTCACTGTGTGGGTAGTTTTCAAAGAATGCAGAACAGCCCTGGCAGGTTGGCTCAGTGGTAGAGCATTGGCCTGGCGTGCAGGAGTCCCGGGTTCGATTCCCGGCCAGGGCACACAGGAGAAGCGCCCATCTGCTTCTCCACCCCTCCCCCTCTCCTTCCTCTCTGTCTCTCTCTTCCCCTCCCGCAGCCGAGGATCCATTGGAGCAAGGATGGCCCGGGTGCTGGGGATGGCTCCTTGGCCTCTGCCCCAGGCGCTAGAGTGGCTCTGGTCGCAACAGAGCGACGCCCCAGAGGGGCAGAGCATCGACCCCTGGTGGGCAGAGTGTTGCCCCCTGGTGGGCGTGCCGGGTGGATCCCGGTTGGGCGCATGCGGGAGTCTGTCTGTCTCTCCCAGTTTCCAGCTTCAGAAAAATACAAAAAAAAAAGAATGCAGAACAATCCCCTTCCTATTTCACTTCTTTATTCCTTCATTTCTCCTGCTTCTGCAACCAACTGCCAGTTTTACATGAGTCTCCGCAGAAGAAAGGGAGCCTGCATATGGCATGGATATAGGCTGGTGGAACCTGGCCTTTTCATTCTGCGACTTATTCTATTTTGTCTTGTCTGTCAAGAGCAGCTTCAAGAGCATCAAACAACTCTTCTTCACTAGTCAGACTGGTTGGGCCTTTCTCATACTCTGGTCCTCCAAAGTGGAATTTTTTTCTTAGGGTCTGTTGTGGCATTTTTGAATGCTTCCTCTGTTCTTCTTTTCTCAATTTCCTTAACCAGTCTTTTTTTTCCAGTTGTCCTGATGTTTTACAATTAGTTCAACACAATGAGAAAGTGTAGCAAGGTTTCCAGCAGTAGTTGCTTTAAAAATTATTGTTTCACCTTTAAAGTCTATGCCACTAATTCCTTTCTGTTTTAGATGTGGAAACATTCTAAACCGTTTAGGTACCTTTTCCTTACTGCCCTAGAGATTAGGCAAGAAATCTCCATCAGAATGTGTTGTAAGAAAGTCATCTGCATCATTTTCTACTACTTTATCCCTTTAAAGTTCATGCTCAGAGACAGCACTAACATAAGCACCAAGTACTTCTACAGAGTGTCAGGTTGTTTACACAGGATATCTCTAAAGGTTTCTCATTTCAGCCATTTTCTCAATTAAACTGTGGCTTTTTTTTTTTTTTACAGGGACAGAGAGAGAGTCAGAGAGAGAGATAGACAGGGACAGACAGACAGGAACGGAGAGAGACGAGAAGCATCAATCATCAGTTTTTCGTTGCAACACCTTAGCTGTTCATTGATTCCTCTCTCATATGTGCCTTCACCAGGGGGCCACAGCAGATCAACTAACCCCTTGCTAAAGCCAGAGACCTTGGGTCCAAGCTGGTGAGCCTTGCTCAAACCAGATGAGCCTGTGCTCAAGCTGGCGACCTCGGGGTCTCGAACCTGGGTCCTCCGCATCCCAGTCCGACGCTCTATCCACTGCGCCACCGCCTGGTCAGGCTGGCTTTCCTTGAATGAAGAAATTGCAGAGTAGCCACTTGCTCCAGATAGCAGTGAAACCATTGAGCCAAGCTGGATTCAGACCCATAACTAGATTGTCTTTTGTTATTGGAGATCATCCTTCCCCATGTACTCTGTGATCGGGATCCTGAACATGAAGATACCAAAGACATCATTTCCATTAATATCCAATTGACAGTCATCAAAATCATTAGGTATATAACAGCTTTGCTGAAACAGATGGATGCTTTGTAGTCATACTTTACTCTGTCTCATCTGCAAATTTGTAGTAAGAGTATTATTTTTCAAAACTACCCAGCAATACTGCCACCATGCATGTAGTTTGTCCAGTTGCTGAGAACGTACTTCCCTCTCCCTTCCCCAGGCAAATTCCATCTCCAGATCGTTTGGAAACTCTGGGAGTTCCAGCTCTGGTTGGTCATCTGACCTCGAGGAGGCACTACAGCAGAGCAGGAGACAGGCCCTGATCCTTAAGGTGCATGACAGGAGGCACCAGTCCAAGGGACTGAGCGTTGAGGGACGGCAAAGGAAAGAGTGCCTGAGTACCCGCCCTGGCCCCTGGGGCAGCTGGAGGAGGGACTGAGTTCATCCAAGGAGGTGCTGCTGCCTTACCTGTGGTGGCGCAGTGGGTAAAGTGTCGACCTGGAAATGTTGAGGTCGCCGGTTTGAAACCCTGGGCTTGCCTGGTCAAGGCACATATGGAAGTTGATGCTTCCAGCTCCTCCCCCCTTCTCTCTCTCTCCCTCTCCTCTCTAAAATGAATAAATAAAAAATTAAAAATAAAAAAAAAAGGAGGTGCTGCTGCCACCATGGTGTCAGACACTGAGCACACTGGAGAAGGAGGGCAAGAGGTGAAGAAAGCCTGCCTTTCCATTCATTGGCCACAGCTGCCCAAACTCAGTTCCCTCATACGAGTCTCAAACACAGAAGGAAAAGGGAAGGAAGAAGGGAAGAAATATCCAGCTGCAGAAAACCTGGTTCATTCATTTCTGCACTAACTCTGCCATCTCCTGCCTGGCCCACTATTTACTCCTCCACTTTTTCCTCCCTTTGCCCCTGGACTCCCACCCTGTCCCCCCTCCAAGGCCTGATGTAGCACTTGGCGAACTCAGATCCCCTTCCACACCCTACCTCTGGACCTCCCTAGTGACACAGTTACAGAAGTCCTCCTGTATATTAATTTTGTTACTCTTCTGAATTTATTAGTTCTGTGGATGCTGAAAGAAAAAGATAACTACTAAGAAGGGCTCCTAAGGCTAACTGGAATCAAATTAAAAAACAAAAATGAGCCTGACCAGAGGTGGCACAGTGGATGGAGCGTTGACCTGGAATGCTGAGATTGCTGCTGGTTTGATGCCTTGGGCTTGCCTAGTCAAGACACATATGGGAAGCAACTACGACTTGATGCTTCCCACACCTCACCCTCATTCCTCTCTCTCTCTCTCTCCTCTCCCTACAATAAATAAAAATCTTTAAAAAAAAAAAAAACAACACACACAAAAAAGCAAACAGCCTGACCAGGCAGTGGCGCAGTGGATAGAGCGTTGGACTGGAATGCGGAGGATCCAGGTTCGAGACCCCGAGGTCGCCAGCTTGAGCACGGGCTCATCTGGTTTGAACAAAAAAAGCTCACCAGCTTGGACTCAAGGTCGCTGACTCGAGCAGGGGGTTACTCACTCTGCTGAAGGCCCGTGGTCAAGGCACATATGAGAAAGCAATCAATGAACAACTAAGGTGTTGCAACTCGCAATGAAAAACTAATGATTGATGCTTCTCATCTCTCCTTTCCTGTCTGTCTGTCCCTGTCTATCCCTCTCTCTGACTCTCTCTTTTTCTGTAAAAAAAAAAAAAAAGCAAACTAAAAACAACCAGCACTGGCAAGAGAGCCTCGTCCTACACATCAAGGTTTCTGGTCCATTCTGGTAAGGACACATACAAGAATCAACCAATGAACACATAAATAAGTGTAACAACAAACCAGCTTTTCTCTCTCACTCTCTTTCTCCCTTCTTCTCTCTCTCTAATGATAAAAAAATAAAAAATAAAAAAAAAACAGAGTCTAGTAACTATTTCTACACTGGTGCCTCTTAGGCAAACTGCACTTCTCAGAGAAGCTACACTAAACTGCCTGCCTGCACTTGTCATATGAGCCAGCTCTGAAGAAGCAGTTCCTGTGATTGTATTTCAGCCTGTAAGACTGAAGTTTTCCTTGTCCAATCAGAGCTGTGCAACCATATCTCCCACCAACATCTTCACCAACCAATCAGAGTAACTTCATTCTGACCAATCAGGATAGTGCTTTTTAGACCAATCAAACTGTGAGGATTTGGAGTCCTCATTTGCATGGAGACAGGCAAATCAGGGACTGGGGTGAGAGGGGTAAACTTCTGTCATATAAGTCATTTCCTCTGGCTCAGAGAGTGTTCTATCAGGAGTGGGAGTTTGTGTTTCCCCTCCTGGAGCTGGAGCTAAAACATTAGCTTCCTGGAGCAGACCAGACTAAAGCAGAGCTATCTAGCTGGAAAGGGACCTCACTCCAGGGCTTCACTGCCCCAAGACCTCCTCATAGAGCTCTTCCACAGCCATGCTGTTTTCAAAGTCCTCAACTGAGCTGTTTGCATTGAATACGGTTTCCTTCTTCACCACTCCCTGAATTAGGGTTTCCTGTTGGTGTTGAATGGTGCCAATATCATTGGTTGATAGTTCTAATAGTATCCTTAGAACTATCCTTAATACTAATAGTATTCCATCCTTGGTGGAATCCTTAAGATTCACTCTGTATATAGGGTGGGCACAAGTAAGTTTACAAATTGTTCATATGGAAAATAATACAATAATGAATAAATAATAATACAAGAATAAACTGTTTGGCATACTCATAACTGTAAACCTACTTTTGCCCCACCCTATATACAGACATATAATATGTCATCTGCAAATAATGAGTTTTACTTCTTCCTTTGCAATTTGGATACCTTTTATTCATTTATTTTTGTTATTATTATTATTTTACATCTCACCTGTGCATTGAATTTGTAATAAAGGAGGTAGTGAGAGGAAGGAAGCATTTAGAGTCAAAACTTTAGACACTGGAGAGATAAAAATTAAATCAACAAGAGAAAAGTAGGGGAGAGTCAGTCAGAGGGAAGCTTGTCCAACTTTCAACATCAAATCAAGAAATGTGGGGAAAGCAGCCCTGGCCAAATAGCTCGTTTGGTTGGAGCATTGTCCCAAAGTGCAGAGGTTGCTGGTTTGATCTCCGATCAGGGCACATACAGAAACAGATTCTGTCTCTCTCCTGCTCTCTTTCTTCATCTCTCTAAAATCAATAAAATAAAGATTTTTAAAAATGTACAGAAAGCAAAGGACAAGGAGAGAGGAGAAGCAGTCCTTGTCTTTCGGAGCTGAGAGGCACGCTGCTAACAAGTGAGAGTGTGCAGTTCAGAGCAGATGCTTCTTCCATCTTATGAGCAGATGTCACTCTTGCCCACACCCTTCGATACCTTTTCTTATTTTTTGCTTGATTGCTGTGGCTAGTGAAGGTCACATTCTTAGAACTATTTTGAGCATTGGCTGCAGCTTGGCAGCCCCAGGCACTATTGGAGACACTATGAGTAGGAGGGCCACCAAGACAGGAGCTGGGGCTGAACAGGGTCTGGTGGCAGAGCGATGAGAGGCAGGTTGACCTGTGAAAGGGGCACAAGCTGGGCCTGACCTGTGGTGGCGCAGTGAATAAAGCGTCAACCTGGAAATGCTGAGGTCACCGGTTCGAAACCCTGGGCTTGATTGGGAGTTGATGCTTCCAGTTCCTCCCCCCCTTCTCTCTCTCTTTCTCTCCCTCTCCTCTCTAAAATGAATAAATAAAAAAAAATTAAAAAAAAAGAAAGGGGCACAAGCTGGGGGCTCACGTAAAGGCTGTGGGTCCTGCTGTCCAAAGGCCCAAGCATTATGGAATCCCCATCAAGTGCGCTATACCCAGAGTATTTTATTCTGGGAGGTGCTAATATAAATGGCATGTGTTATTCATTTCAAATTGCACTTATTTATTGATGGTAGATAGAAAAGTGATTGGCCTTTATAGATTAATTTAAGGAGGGTTATTTGTTTATTTGGAGAATGTGTAGTTGGGTCTTGTTTTGATCTGCTTTGACACTGTCTTTAATTATTGTATTTAGACCATTGCTGTTTTAAGTTATTATTGATATGTTTGGACTAATACCAGTTATATTTGTTGTTGATTTCTCTTGATTGTGCCAATTTCTTGTTCCTATTTTTATCTTCCACTCTTTTTTGCTATTGATGGACTGAGCATTTTATATGATTCAATTTTTTCTTCTTTCCTAGCATATAAATTATACATATTTTAAAAAGAAGACATATTTTAAAAAAAACATTTTCAGAGGTTGCCTTATAATTTCTGACCTATAACAATTTCATTCACTCTAAAGAAATACTTTTGATATTTTTTGCAAGGCAAGCATATTGGCAAAAAATTTCTTCAATGTATGATTATCTGAGAAAGTTTTAATTTGTTTCTTTACTTTTGAAGTTTAAATTTTATATGCACAGAATCCTAGGTTAGTGTTTTTTTCTTTCAACACTTTAAATATTTCACTACAGTTTCTTCATGCCTACCTGGTTTCTAAGGAGAAGTTGGATGTAATTCTTATCTTTGCTCCTCTAGAGATAAGATCCTTTTTTTTTTTATCTTTGGCTTTTTTATTTTTAATTTTAGGTAGTTTGAATATGCTATACTGATGTATAATTTATTCAGTAATTATTCTGCTTGGTGTTCTTTGAGCTTCCCATGATTTTATAGGATAAATAATTTTGTCCTCCAAAAACTCATATGGCCTGAACTGGTGGTGGAGCAGTGGATAGTGTCAACCTGGAATGCTGAGGTCCCAGGTTTGAAACCCTGAGGTTGATGGCTTGAGTGTAGGCTCACCAGCTTGAGCATGGGGTCACTGACTTGAGCATGGGGTCACTGACTTGAGCATGGGATCACTGGCTAGAGCATAAAATCATCGACATGATGCCATGGTCCTTGACTTGAGCCCAGGGTTGCTGGCTTGAGCAAGGGGGTCAATGGTTTGGCTGGAGGCCCACTAATCAAGGCATGTATGAGAAGTAATCAATGAACAACTAAAAGTGATGCAACTATGAGCTGATGCTTCTCATCTATTTCTCTTCTTCTTCTCTCTCTCTCTGTCTCTCTTTTGCTAAAAGAAAAAAAAGAAAGAAAGAAAAGAAAAAGAAAAGAATAGAAAAAAAATTAATCTGTGGAAAACCTAACCAACATGCAATGGTATTAACAGGTGGGGCTTTTGATAGGTAATTAGGTCCTGAAGATAGAGCCCTGATTAATGAAATTAGCACTCTTATAAAAACAGCTATGACAGCCTGGATAGAGCGTCGGACTGGGATGCGGAAGACCCAAGTTTGAGACCCCGAGGTTGCCAGCTTGAGCATGGGCTCACCTGGTTTGAGCAAGGCTCACCAGCTTGAGCCCAAGATCGCTGGCTCAAGCAAGGGGTTACTCGGTCTGCTAAAGGCCCACGGTCAAGGCACATATGAGAAAGCAATCAATGAACAACTAAGGTGTCACAATGCGCAACGAAAAACTGTTTATTGATGCTTCTCATCTCTCTCCATTCCTGTCTGTCTGTCCCTATTTATCCCTCTCTCTCTGACTCTCTCTCTGTCTTTGTAAACAAACAAACAAACAAACAAACAAAAAACAGCTATGACAGCCTGACTGGTGGTGGCACACTAGATAGAGCTGGGGTCCCTGGTTCGAAACCCCTAGGTCACCAGCTTAAGCATGGTTTTCTTGGCTTGAGTTAAAGCCCAAGATCATTGGCTTGAGCCCAAAGTTGCTGGTTTGAGCAAGGGATCACTGGGTTAGCTAAAACACCCCAGTCAAAGCTTGAATGAGAAGCAATCAATAAACAACTAAAATTGACACAACTATGAATTGATGCTTCTCATCTCTCTTGCCTCTCAGTCTCCCTTCATTGCTGTCTCTCTTTCTGAAGTCAATACAAATAAAACTAGAAAATAAAAGCTCCTTGCCATTTGAGGATATAGCAAGAAGATGGCCATCTACAAACTGGGACACAAGCCATCACCAGAACTGAATTTGCCAGCACCTTGATCATGTACTTTTCTTCCTCCAGAACTGTGAGAAATAAATGTTTGCCTTTTAAGTCCCCAGTATAAAGTACTTTGTTATAGCAGCCTGAGGTGACTAAGTAATGTGGTTTTGAGTCTGACCTTAGTTGGGGGGAAATTCTTAGTTACTATTGCTTCAAATATTACTTTTGTACCTTTTTCTCTTCCTTTTCCTATTGGTATTCACATTATGTGTGTACTATACCTATTGTAGTTGTATCATCTTGAATATTGATTCCTTTTTATTCAGTCTTCTTTCAGTTTCTATTGACATATCCTCAAGCTCAGAATTCTTCATTTGGGTTCAGTCAACTAATAAGCCTATAAAAGGCATTCTTTTTTAAAAAAGATTTTTTATTTATTCATTTTAGAGAGGAGAGAGAGAGAGAGAGAGAGAGAGAAGGGGGATGGAGCAAGAAGCATCAACACCTATATGTGCCTTAACCAGGCAAGTCCAGGGTTTTGAAATGGTGACCTCAGTGTTCTAGGTCAATGCATTATCCACTGTGCCATCACAGATGAGGCAAAACAGCATTCTTTATTTCTTTATCATTATGTTCTCTAATGTTTCTTCCTTTTTTTTTATAGAGACAGAGAGAGAGTCAGAGAGAGGGATAGATAGGGACAGACAGACAGAAACAGAGAGATGAGAAGCATCAATCATCAGTTTTTTGTTAGGACACCTTAGTTGTTCATTGATTGCTTTCCATGTGTGCCTTGACCGTGGGCCTTTAGCAGACCGAGTAACCCCTTGCTCAAGCCAGCGATCTTGGGCCCAAGCTGGTGAGCTTTGCTCAAACCAGATGAGCCTGCGCTCAAGCTGGCGACCTCGGGGTCTCGAACCTGGGTCCTCCACATCCCAGTCCAACGCTCTATCCACTGCGCCACCGCCTGGTCAGGCATCTAACATTTCTTCTTGATTCCTAGAATTTTCATCTCTATTTCCACTACCCATCTGTTCTTTTATCTTGTCAACTTTTTCCATCAGAACCCTTAGTATATTAATCATAGTTGTTTTACATTCATGGCCTGATAATTACAGCATTCCTGCCATATATAATAAGTCTGGTTCTGAAGCTTTTTCTGTCTCTTCAAACTGTGTTTTTTACCTTTTTGTATGCCTTTTAATTTTTTATTATTTTTTTGTATTTTTCCGAAGCTGGAAATGGGGAGGCAGTCAGACAGACTCCCGCATGCGCCCGACCGGGATCCACCCGGCACGCTCACCAATAGGTTAGGATCTAGTAAATAACTTCTCTTGGGGGCAGGCTTTAAAACAAAGTGATTTAGTTTGTTTCAAAATGGTTACTTTTCCTGAGGAACTCCAAAGGAATTTTTCTCTGATCTTTCTTGGTAGAATTCCAGGAGATAAAACACAAAGTCCTAGCCTGCGGAGGATCCGGGTTCCATTCCTGGCCAGGGCACACAGGAGAAGCGCCCATTTGCTTCTCCACCCTTCCGCCGCGCCTTCCTCTCTGTCTCTCTCTTCCCCTCCCGCAGCCAAGGCTCCATTGGAGCAAAGATGGCCCGGACGCTGGGGATGGCTCTGTGGCCTCTGTCTCAGGTGCTAGAGTGGCTCTGGTCGCAACATGGCGACACCCAGGATGGGCAGAGCATCGCCCCCTGGTGGGCAGAGCATCGCCCCTGGTGGGCATGCCGGGTGGATCCCAGTCGGGCGCATGCGGGGGGCTGTCTGACTGTCTCTCCCTGTTTCCAGCTTCAGAAAAATGGAAAAAAACAACAACAACAAAAAAAAAAACACAAAGTGAGAGGACCCCCTTTGAGTTTTTAGCTCATAAACTTGTCTACTATAAGCCTCTAGCAAGTTGTTAATTACAACTCAGGTTCTTCTATTTCTAGAACTGATCCATTAAGTTGTGATTCTGTCTTTGCCTGACTGTCTCTCATTATAGGGGAAGCCATTTGACCTGGATCTTCACTCCTCTGATAGATCTAAGAGCAGCGATTGGTTTTTCATTTTATTCAGCTGTTTGTTTGTTTAGGCAGAGTGGTGACTATGGATGAAAAAGGGTGGAGGTGGGGGGCTCTGTGAGCCTGGTCAGTAGTGGCACAGTGGATAGAGCATCAACCTAGAATGCTGAGGTTGCTGAATCAAAAACCCAAAGCTGGCCTGACTAGGCGGTGGCACAGTGGATAGATCATCGGACTGGGATGCGGAGGACCCAGGTTCGAGACCCCAAGGTCACCAGCTTGAGCGTGGGTTCATCTGGTTTGAGAAAAAGCTCACCAACTTGAGCCCAAGGTCGCTGGCTCGAGCAAGGGGTTACTTGGTCTGCTGAAGGCCCACGGTCAAGGCATATATGAGAAAGCAATCAATGAACAACTAAGGTGTCAAAATGAAAAACTGATGATTGATGCTTCTCAGCTCTCTCCGTTCCTGCTTGTCCTTATCTATCCCTCTCTCTGACTCTCTCTCTGTTCCTGTATTAAAAAAAAACAAAAAAAAAACCGGGGCTGCCAGCTTGAGCGCAGTCTCATCGACTTGAACTCGGGTTCCCTGGCTTGAGCATGGGATCATCAACACAATCCCAAGGTTGCTGCTTGAGCCCAAAGCTTACTGGGTTGAAAGCCCAAGGTTGCTGGCTTGAAACCATAAGTCACTGGCATGAGCAAGGGGGGCACTGGCTCAGCTTGAGCCTGAGGTGCAATTCACAGTTAAGTACATACGAGAAGCAATCAACACACTTAAAATGAAGCAACTATGAGTTGATTATTCTCTCTCTCTCTCTCTCTCTCTCTCTCTCTCTCCCTTCCTTTCTCTCTTTATTTCTTTTTTAAGATTTTATTTATTGATTTTACAGAGAGGGAAGGGTAGTGAGAAGTATCAACTCATACCTGCCTCACTTTGGGTGTTCATTGCTTGCTGGTCATATGTGCCTTGACCAGGCAAGCCCAGGGTTTCAAGTCAGCGACCTCAGTGTTCCAGGTCAATGGTCTCTCCACTGTGCCACTACAGGCCAGGCTCTCTTTTTCTTTCAAAAGAAAAGAAAAGAAAGGGGAAGCGAAGGGAAGGAAAGGGAAGGGAAAGGAGGAAGGAAGAAAGAAATAAAAAGGTGTATGGAAAATAATCTCACAGGGTGATCTCATCGTAAGTTATTAACTAGCCTGACCTGTTATGGTACAGTGGATAAAGTGTTGACCTGGAACGCTGAGGTTGCCAGTTCAAAGCCCTAGGCTTGCCTGGTCAAGGCATGTATAGTAGTTGATACTTCCTGCTCCTCCTCCTTCTCTCTCAAAAATAAATAAGTGAGTTAATAAATAAATAAATAAATATAAATTCTTAACTAGACAGGTCCTGGTGGGTGGTCATGCCTCAGGCATGTAACTTTTATTGGTTGTTTATTAGTTTAGTTTGTTCATTAAATCCTACATATAAGTGAAATCATGATATTTGTCTTCCTCTGACTGACTTATTTCACTTGGCATATAACTTTTTATTTATTTTTTTATTTATTCATTTTAGAGAGGAGAAAGAGAGGGAGAGAGAGAGAGAGAGAGAAAGGGGGGAAGATCAGGAAGCATCAACTCCCATATGTGCCTTGACCAGGCAAGCCCAGGGTTTTGAGTCAGCGACCTCAGGGTTCCAGGTCATTGGTCTCTCCACTGTGCCACCACAGGTCAGGCTGGCATATAACTTTTTAAATAAAAGGTTTGTTTTTGCCATAAGCAAGATGTTCCCGGGTATCTAGGTTAAGACATCTTTGAAATATCTCTTATTTTTTTTAAAAATTATTTTTATTTTTTTATTTTAACCAGAAAGAAAGGGAGAGAGAGAGACAGAGAGAGACAGAAACACCAATCTATTCTTTTTTTTTTTTTTTTTTTTTTTTCCAGAGACAGAGCAAGAGTCAGAGAGAGGGATAGATAGGGACAGACAAACAGGAACAGAGAGAGATGAGAAGCATCAATCATCAGTTTTTCGTTAGGACACCTTAGTTGTTCATTGATTGCTTTCTCATTTGTGCCTTGACCTTGGGCCTTCAGCAGACCGAGTAACCCCTGGCTCAAGTCAGAGACCTTGGGGCCAAGCTGGTGAGCTTTTTGCTCACATCAGATGAGCCCACGCTTAAGCTGGCGACCTCTGGGTCTCGAACCTGGGTCTTCCACATCCCAGTCCGACGCTCTATCCACTGCACCACTACCTGGTCAGGCCCAATTTATTCTTGTATATATCTTGACCAAAGATCGAACCGGCAACCTCTTCGCTTTGGGCCAATGCTCCAACCAATGGAACGATCTCGCCAGGGCTAAAATAGCTCTTTTTAGACCCCCAGAAGACAAACTACCTAGGAGTCACCCTCAGTAGAGCACATAATCTTATTAACTATCCTGTAATCGAACCCTAGCCTTCCTTTCTTTCACCTTTATGTAATCTTCCTCAATTCAAAATGCATCAAAGAAGCTGCAAACAGCCATTCACTGAAACATTTTCTCAGTCTGTTGAGAACTTGCTTCCAAGTATATCCTCTATTTCAGTGTTTTACAACAACCACTGGTCCGCCAGAAATTTCATGTCAGAATGTGAAAAAGTTAACCACCTTGATGTTGTATAAAGATTATAGACTCGCCTGACCAGGAAGTGGCGCAGTGGATAGAGCATCAGACTGGGATGCGGAAGGACCCAGGTTTGAGACCCCGAGGTCGCCAGCTTGAGCGCGGGCTCATCTGGTTTGAGCAAAGCTCACCAGCTTGGACCCAAGGTCGCTGGCTTGAGCGAGGGGTTACTCAGTCTGCTGAAGGCCCGCGGTCAAGGCACATATGAGAATTCAATCAATGAACAGCTGAGGTGTCGCAGTGAAGAGCTGATGATTGATGCTTCTCATCTCTCTCCATTCCTGTCTGTCTGTCCCTATCTATCCCTCTCTCTCTGACTCTCTCTCTGTCCCTGTAAAAAAAAAGATTATAGACTCAATGATCTTAGTCAAATTTGCTTATGCTCAGGGTGATTTCTGCCTTAGCAGCCCCTGAAATAATTCTATTTTCACCAGACCTCAAGTGTAAAGAGGTTGCAAACTACTGCTCTGCCTGACTGGGCGGTGGTGCAGTGGATAGAGCGTCAGACTGGCATGTGTAGGACCCAGGTTCGAGACCCTGAGGTCGCCAGCTTGAGCAGGCTCATCTGGTTTGAGCAAAGCTCACCAACTTGAGCCAAAGGTCGCTGGTTCAAGCAAGGAGTCACTCAGTCTGCTGTAGACCCCCCCACCCCCAGTCAAGGCACATATGAAAAAGCAATCAATGAACAACTAAGGTGCCACAATTAAGAATTGATGCTTCTCATCTCTCTCCCTTCTTGTCTGTCCCTCTCTCTGACTCTCTGTCACTGTGACAAAATAAATAAATAAATAAATAAATAAATAAATAAATAAATAAATAAATAAAATTTAAAAAAAGAAAAAGAAAACTACTGCTCTATTTAGCTTAAATATGTAAATTTTCATAAAATTTTTCTACAGGTCTGAGTGGTTTTTTTTTTTAATTTTTTATTTTTTCAGGGACAGACAGACAGGAACGGAGAGAGATGAGAAGCATCAATCATCAGTTTTGCATTGGGAAACCTTAGTTGTTCATTGATTGCTTTCTCATATGTGCCTTGACCACGAGCCTTCAGCAGACCAAGTAACCCCTTGCTCGAGCCAGCGACCTTGGGTCCAAGCTGGAAAGCTTTTTGCTCAAACCCGATGAGCCCGTGCTCAAGCTGGCGACCTCGGGGTCTCGAACCTGGGTCCTCCGTGTCCCAGTCTGATGCTCTATCCATTGCACCACCTGGTCAGGCAGGTCTGAGTGGGGTTTTTTGGGGTTTTTTAAATTATTATTTATTCATTTTTAGAGAGGAGAGAGAGACAGAGAGAGAAGGGGGGGAGGAGCAGGAAGCATCAACTCCCATATGTGCCTTGACCAGGCAAGCCCAGGGTTTCGAACCGGCGACCTCAGCATTTCCGAGTCAACGCTTTATCCACTGCGCCACCGCAGGTCAGGCCAAGTCTGAGTGTTTTTATGTTGGCATGACAGAAGGTTCTTATGTGCCTGACTGGAAATTGGAGTCTGATTGGTTTAAAAAGCCAATTTTTGTTCTAAAATGAAACCAGAAAAATACCCACATATGTGCTAAATAAGTAGAGACAAGATTGAATCTATGGGCACTTTATTCAGATGGCTGGCGATCTGAGAAGACTGGGATTCTGGACCCCCCAAAATCCATTGTAATACCACGTCTCAGCCAACCTTTTTTATTTTAGAGAGGAGAGAGAGAGAAAGAGAAGGCGGGAGGAGCAGGAAACATCAACTCCCGTATGTGCCTTAAGCAGGCAAGCCCAGGGTTTCAAACCGGGGTGATCTCAGCATTCCAGGTCTACAGTTTATTTACTGTGCCACCACAGGCCAGGCCAGCCTACCTTTTTTATAAGGGGAAGAAAGGGATAGGTAAGGGGTTTGGAATTTAGGGAGAAGTTAATTAGATGAAAGTTGCAATCCAGGGATTCTTCTAGCATTTCTTCATCTGTTGACCAATACTTCTTTATCTGCATCCTTGTCAGTAAGTGTTCCATCCTTGGAGCATGAGGCATAGATACCATCTTGTATGTGATTCTCCTCAGCCTAGGCCCTAGGGGATGAAAGTGGACTGCTTGCAGCCTCATGAAGTCACGTAGGCCCATTCATGTATCCAATACTTGGAATAAAGCTTTTTACTTCCTGTTAGTCAGAACTAAAAGCTACTATTACTAATACTAAATTTCTAACTCTTGAGTTTCCCTTATCAGAGCATTGTCTCAAAGCACAGAGATTACAGGTTCAGTCTCCAGAAAGGACACATATAGGAACATATGTTTTTCTCTCTCTCCACCTCTCTTGCTAAAATCAATAAATAAAAATTAAACAGGCTCTGGCCGGTTGGCTCAGCGGTAGAGCGTCGGCCTGGCGTGCGGGAGACCCAGGTTCGATTCCCGGCCAAGGCACATAGGAGAAGCGCCCATTTGCTTCTCCACCCCCCCCCTCCTTCCTCTCTGTCTCTCTCTTCCCCTCCCGCAGCCAAGGCTCCATTGGAGCAAAGATGGCCCGGGCGCTGGGGATGGCTCCTTGGCCTCAGCCCCAGGCGCTAGAGTGGCTCTGGTCGCGGCAGAGTGACGCCCCGGAGGGGCAGAGCATAGCCCCCTGGTGGGCAGAGCTTTGCCCCTGGTGGGCAGAGCTTTGCCCCTGGTGGGCGTGCCGGGTGGATCCCGTTCGGGCACATGCGGGAGTCTGTCTGACTGTCTCTCCCCATTTCCAGCTTCAGAAAAAAATAAAAATAAAAAATAAATAAATAAAATTTAAAAAAAATTAAACAAAAATGTTTAAGTGATTAATTGCTGCTTAAGCAGAAGTAATTAGTGCTTCATAAGCAGTATTGTGGTAATATCAACCTAATTAAGAAGCTGGGCCTCACCTACATAGGTCCAGAAACTGCATCTTTTCAGTGTTCTTGTGCTGATGGGGCTCATAGTTGCTGATTCATCATAATTAGATTTATAAAATTTTGAAGTATGAATCAGAATAATAATTAATTGATTTTCTTATGGAACATTCCTTTCTATGATTGAGTTACTCAAGTTTTATAAGTAGGGACTTCTAGTTATGAGAATAAAGAAAAGTAGATATAGCTCTGCCAGATATCTCTGTGGGTTAGAATATCATCCTGATACATAAAGGTTGCAGGTTTGATTCCCAGGCAGGGCACATACAGCAACAGACAAATGTTCCTCTCTTTCTAAAAATACAATAAATAAATTTTAAAAAGTTGATACACTTAAAAGCTTTTTCATCAACTATTGAAAAATGCTTGTATGAATTATTTCTATTCATAGCAGAGTAAAACATCTTTGAAGACTGGAAATTTCATGTTGTTCTTATTCAATGTTAAAAGTGTGGTTAAGTGTAAGTATGTTGTCTAATCTCTATGCTGTATATCTGAAACCAATACAAAATAATACTGAGCCCTCACTGGTGGCTCAGTAGATAGAGTGTCAGCCTGTTTTATGGATGTCCCTAGTTCGATTCCTGGTCAGGGCACACAGGAGAAGTGACCATCTGCTTCTATTCCCCTCCCTCTTCCCCTTCTCTTTCTCTTGCTCACATGCAGCCAGGGGCTGGATTTAGCATGGTCCCAGCATACTGGGATGGCTCAGTTGGTTCAAGCACATCAGTCTCAGCCACTAAAAATAGCTTGGTATTGGAGCATCTGCCACAGATGGGTTGCCAGGTGAATCTCAATTGGGGTGCATGCAGGAGTCTGTCTCACTATCTCCCCTCCTCCCACTTAAAATAATATTAATAATAATAACAAAAAAAGTAAACTATAATATAAACATTTTTTTTTTGTATTTTTCTGAAGCTGGAAACAGGGAGAGATAGTCAGACAGACTCCTGCATGCGCCTGACCGGGATCCACCCTGCACGCCCACAAGGGGGCGATGCTCTGCCAACCAGGGGGCGATGCTCTGCTCCTCAGGGGCGTCGTTCTGTTGCAACCAGAGCCACTCTAGCGCCTGGGCAGAGGCCAAGGAGCCATCCCCAGCACCCGGGCCATCTTTGCTCCAATGGAGCCTCGCTGTGGGAGGGGAAGAGAAAGACAGAGAGGAAGGAGAGGGGGAGGGGTGGAGAAGCAGATGGGCGCTTCTCCTGTGTGCCCTGGCTGGGAATCGAACCCGGGACTCCTGCACACCAGGCCGACGCTCTACCACTGAGCCAACTGGCCAGGGTATAAACATTTTTTAATAAAATCTTTTTTTTTTTTTTTACAGAGACAGGAACAGAGAGAGATGAGAAGCATTAATCATCAGTTTTTCATTGCGACACCTTAGTTTTTGTTTTTTTAATAAATAAATTTTTATTTTAATGGGGTGTCAACAATAAATCAGGGTACATATATTCAAAGAAAACATGTCCAGGTTATCTTGTCATTCAATTCTGTTGCATACCTATCACCCAAAGTCAAATTGTCCTCCGTCACCTACTATCTAGTTTTCTTTGTGCCCCTCCCCCACACCCCTCTCCCTCCTTCCCTCCCCCTGCCCCCCGTAAGCACCACACTCTTGTCCATGTCTCTTAGTCTCATTTTTATGTCCCATCAATGTATGGAATCCTGCAGCTCTTGTTTTTTTCTGATTTACTTATTTCACTCCGTATAATGTTATCAAGATCCCACCATTTTGTTGTAAGTGATCCGATGTTATCATTTCTTATGGCTGAATAGTATACCATGGTGTATATGTGCCACATATTCTTTATCCAGTCTTCTATTTTTTTTTTACAGTGATTAAAGCCTTTAAGCAAACTCTTGGCCAATACAGCAAGAATCCATAAAAGAATAGTGTCCTTAACATGTTCACCAAGTCCAAGTAGGCCTAAACACCATGCCAAATCCCTGAAAAATGCAACCCAACCCCAGTTCAGTCTGTCAAAAGCTGTCACAAGGAGCAGGAATCCAGGAAAAGTCCACATCCAGGAAAAGTTTGCATGGCACTGGAATTGTTGTCACAATTCTATACTTTGCAGCTCACGTCCAAGTCCCAATGGCCGCTGCTTCTAGCTGGTAATGATTCAGGTAGACTGGAAAAGCCATCTGCAGCATGTATGGAGATGGAGCTTCTGTTCTCCTCTGTCTGGAGAGATGAGACCAGGTTGCTTTTCCCTGGAGCTCTGCAACTGTGGCTTGGTAAAGAGAACCTTGGGACACACTAAGCTGAGTGGCAAAGGTAAATTCATAATAGAAGTTGGCAAAAGGGGGAAAGAGAGCTCTAAATTAGAAGTAGGTCCCAGCCTGAAATATGAGTGGGGCATTGAGGTAGGAGGAATAAAGGAAACACTATATATTAAACAAAGCAGCAGAAAATAGGACTATCAACACCCACAACAGAGATCTTCGAAGGAAGAATAAAAAACCTGACTATTTAGGCAAGACATAGTTAAGTGGTCCTTGTGAAAATGAGATCAGTTTACCTGCTTCTTGGAATAAATACCCTAGGCTCGTCCACAGTGTCGTAGATAGGGCCGACGGCCCTGGGCACCTTCAGCCTTCAGTGGCAAACCCCAGCATTCTGGGCAATGTTAGGTCATAGGTGGCTGGAGCAGGGCTGGAAGAGACTGAACCCTCCCTAAGAAGAGCAAGGGAGAAGCCTACCTTCCAGTGTCCCTGTTTCCTCACAGCAGAGGCATGTAAGTCTGGCAGGCTTTAGCTCAATGACCTTCCTTTCCACTATTGAAGCAGGACCCAGATGGCATGCTATGAGACCCCTTTGGGGCATTGGAGCCTTTAAAGGCGTATCCTAAAAGCTGGTAGTTCCCCTGATCTCTATTGGGCTTTTTCTGCCTCTTGGTATCTTAAAGGCCATACTCAGAAGATCTCGCTGAGGGGTTTGAGGATCCCCATCTGCCTATATAAATCTTTTCCATATATCTGGAGCTATTTGGAAAAAGACAAAATAGTGTTATTAGCTGGATCAAATAAAGAAGGTAGTAGTTTGCAGGAGAAAAAGATTTGGAGTCTCCTGTTCATCAGCATTCAAAAGAAATTTAATTTTTTTTAAGTAAAAAGCATGATATGGTAGACCCATAGGAGTTCCAGGATATGACTACCCCTTTTAAATTTTTTTAAATTGACTTTAAAATATTTGCTGGGTACACTTTAATAATACCTTGACTTTAAAGATTGTAAGAATGACAAAAGACAGTAAATGCTTTTGCTCCATATGCAGAAGCATTGTCAGTTTAACCAGTTTAGGAAATCCAATAATAGAACAGTGCATACAGACAATGAGCTATAACATCCTTTTCTGTTCTGACAGAGGTTACTATAAATCCAGAATATGTATCCACTGTAACGTGGACATAGGACTGTTTGCCAAATGAAGATATATGAGTAACATCCATTTGCCAAAGTTGTCCTGGTAGGGGTCCTTAAGGGTTAACTCCAAATGAAGGGGCAGATTGTAGTATAGGACCCCTTGGACAGGATTTCCCAATCTGCCGTGCTGCTTCCCGAGAAAGTTGAAACTGTTTATACAGGGCTGCAGCATTCTGGTGATAAATAGTATGAGACTGAATTGCTCGATCAGTCATGATTGCTCCAAATAATTTTCTTTTGGGTACCTTGATCAACAAGGGCATTCTTAGGCCCTGGCTGGTTGGCTCAGGGGTAGAGCGTCGGCCTGGTGTGCGGGAGTCCCAGGTTCGATTCCCTGCCAGGGCACACAGGAGAAGCGCCCATCTGCTTCTCCACCCCTCCCCCTCTCCCTCCCCTCTGTCTCTCTCTTCCCCTCCCGCAGCCAAAGTTCCATTGGAGCAAAGTTGACCCGGGCGCTGAGGATGGCTCTGCAGCCTCTGCCTCAGGTGCTAGAATGGCTCTGGTTGCAACAGAGCAACACCCCAGATGGACAGGGCATCCCCCTCTGGTAGGCGTGCTGGGTGGATCCCGGTCAGGCGCATGCGGGGATTTTGTCTGACTGCCTCCCCATTTCCAACTTCAGAAAAATACAAAACAACAACAACAACAATAACAAAAAAGGAGGGGGCATTCCCTTGTGCTAAAGCTCCAGGGAGCATGGAGTGAGCTCAAGTATGTCCTATAAAACATGGAGCTCTATGTTGACATACAAGTCTTTGAAGAAGGAGGAACGGCTGAAATAGTTCATCAGCATTTGTCCCTAAGACAGCAGTCTTTATAGTGGAAACACGATAAGTAAATATTTGCTGTCTGTATATAGATTAAAGGGGAAATATGTCAAATGCTGAAAAGCCATGATCATGGCATATAATTCTAGACTTTGAGCTGAGCGACACCTTAGTTGTTCATTGATTGCTTTCTCATATATGCCTTGACCATGGGGCTACAGCAGACCGAATAACCCCTTCCTTGAGCCAGTGACCTTGGAATCAAGCTGGTGAGCCCTGCTCAAACCAGATGAGCCCGTGATGAAGCTGGTGACCTTGGGGTCTCAAACCTGGGTCCTCTGCATCCCAGTCTGATGCTCTATCCACTGTGCCACTGCCTGGTCAGGCTAAATGAAATCCTTTTTTTTTTTTTTGTATTTTTCTGAAGTTGGATACAGGGAGGCAGTCAGACAGACTCCTGCATGCGTCCGACAGGGATCCACCTGGCATGCCCACCAGGGGGCGATGCTCTGCCCATCTGGGGCATCGCTCTGTTTCAACCAGAGCTATTCTAGCACCTGAGGCAGAGGCCACAGAGCAATCCTCAGCACCCGGGCTAACTTTTCTCCAATGGAGCTCTGGCTGCGGGAGGGGAAGAGAGAGACAGAAAAGAAGGAAAGGGGGAGGGGTGGAGAAGCAGATGGGAGCTTCCCCTGTGTGCCCTGGCTGGGAATCGAACCTGGGACTCCTGCACGCCAGGCCGACACTCTACCACTGAGCCAACCGGCCAGGGTAAGTAAAATCTTTTTTTTTTTTTTTTTTTTTAACAGAGTCAGAGAGAGAGTCAGAGTGGGGCATAGACAGGGACAGACAGACAGGAATGGAGAGATGAGAAGCATCAATCAGTAGTTTTTCGTTGCGCATTGCGACACCTTAGTTGTTCACTGATTGCTTTCTCATATGTGCCTTGACCGTGGGCCTTCAACAGATCGAGTAACCCCTTGCTCGAGCCAGCAACCTTGGGTCCAAGCTGGCGAGCTTTTTGCTCAAGCCAGATGAGCCCGTGCTCAAACTGGCAACCTTGGGGTCTCGAACCTGGGTCTTCCACATCCCAGTATGATGCTCTATCCACTGCGCCTCTGCCTGGTCAGGCTCTTTAAAAAAAAAAAAAAAAAAAATTTATTTATTCATTATTGAGAGGGGAGAGAGAGAGAGAGAGAAGAGGGGAGGAATAGGAAGTACCAACTCCCATATGTGCCTTGACCAGACAAGCCCAGGGTTTTGAACCGGCAACCTCAGTGTTTCCAGATTGATGCTATCCACTGTGCCACCACAGGTCAGGCTAAATAAAATCTTTTAAAGATAAAGAAAAGGCCTGACCAGGCGGTGGCGCGGTGGATAGAGTGTCAGACTGGGATGCAGAGGACCCAGGTCTGAGACCCTGAGGTCGCCAGCTTGAGCATGGGCTCATCCGGCTTGAGCAAAAGCTCACCAGCTTGGACCCAAGGTCGCTGGCTTGAGCAAGGGGTTACTTGGTCTGCTGAAGGCCCACGGTCAAGGCACATATGGGAAAGCAATCAATGAACAACTAAGGTGTCGCAACAAAAAACTGATGATTGATGCTTCTCATCTTTCTCCGTTTCTGTCTGTCTGCCCCTCTCTCTGACTCTCTCTCTGTCTCTATCAAAAATATATATATATATATATATATATATATATATAAAAAGTATGGCTAAGCCCTGGCTGGTTGGCTCAGCGGTAGAGCATTGGTCCAGCGTGTGGAAGTCCTAGGTTTAATTCCTGGCCAGGGCACACAGAAGAAGCGCCCATCTGTTTCTCCACCCTTCCCCCTCTCTTTTTTCTCTGTCTCTCTCTTCTTCTCCCACAGCCAAGGCTCCATTGAAGCAAAGTTGGCCTAGGCACTGAGGATGACTCTATGGCCTCCGCCTCAGGTGCTAGAATGGCTCTGGTCACAACAGAGCAATGCCCCCAGTGGGCAGAGCATCACCCCCTAGTGGGCATGCCTAATGGATCCTGGTTGGGCACATGAGGGAGTCTATCTTCCCGCTTTTCACTCCAGAAAAATACAAAAAAAATAAAAGTATGGTTAAGTATTCTTAAACTCTAATAATTGTGACTAATACTAATAAAAACACCATTTATGAGATTATTATTCTGTTCCAGAAACTATAGAAAGCACTCAATCCTCACAGAATCTTTGGAAATAAAAATGGTCACACTTTGGTAGGTTAGGGAAGTTAATTTAGTCAAGGTCACCATCTATTGTAGGTAGTAAAATTCAGAGGCTGGATTCACACACAGAGCTCTCTGAGCTGACCATACACTATATGGATTGTCAACAATCCTTGGACTATTTGTTATTTTAAGATTCTATATAGACAAAGTCCTTTGTTTTTTTGGTTTTTAAAAAAAAATTTTTAATTTATTCATTTTTAGAGAGAAGAGGGAGAGACAGAG
Source organism: Saccopteryx leptura (assembly GCF_036850995.1). Classification (NCBI taxonomy): domain Eukaryota; kingdom Metazoa; phylum Chordata; class Mammalia; order Chiroptera; family Emballonuridae; genus Saccopteryx; species Saccopteryx leptura. Next base: position 69,961,634 of record NC_089507.1, on the reverse strand, counting down.
AGAGAAAAGGGGGGAGGAGCTGGAAGCATCAACTCCCATATGTGCCTTGACCAGGCATACATATATATATAAAATTTATATAAGAAAAATATAAAATTTATATTTTTAAAAACTTTTTTTCATTTGTTTAGATTTTTTGTTTGTTTTTTGGTTGTTTGTTTTGAACGAGGCAGAAAGAGAAAGAGAGAGAGAGACAGGAACATTGACCTGTTCTTTGTAAAGAACCACCTGGATGTCACGGAAATGGCGCCGTGAGCAGCGTGTCCGACAGATCTCCCCAAAATCTCAACAAATTTATCAACTAGAAACAGAAAAATTTATCCTCGGAGCATCCCGGAGTTCCACACACACACTTAAAAGCGAAAGGACTGTTGCCGAGGAGGGAATACGCCTGGGGTGAGTCAACCCACACGTGCAGCTGCCCGCGCCGCGTCCTGAGGCGTGCTCTGAGAAGCCGCGAGCCTGCCCCCGAGCCGCGTCCCGGGGAGTGCCGGCAACCACCGGCGTGCTCTGTGCTCTGAGAAGCCGCGCGCACGCGCGCCCCAATCCACGTCCCAGGGAGTGCCGGGAACCACCGGCATGCTCTGAGAAGCCGCGCGCCCGCGCCCCAAGCCGCATCCCGGGGAGTGCCGGCCACCACTGGCGTGCTCTGAGAAGCCGCGCACGCCCCATGACGCAGTCCGGGAGGGGCGCCAAACCTGTCTTTACTAGTCAGGAGATTCTCTCCGTGGACGGGGCACCTCACCCAGCCATTCGAGCTAACAATCAAGCGTTGGGGGAGGGGCGCGCAGGCAGCCTGAAATACTCTCTGGAGCACAGCTGCGGATCCAATCACTGAAATTAGCTTAACCCACAAAATCTATGCACCCACGGGGCTCTAATTGATAAGATCTCTCCCAGTTCAGCGATCCAAGACAAGAGGCATAATATTTTTCAGTGCCTTTCGCTAAAGGGGCGGGGGCAACTTCTGATTGACAGAGCCTCCATATTCAGGGATATACCTAACAAGAGGGACTTGGCAGATATTAAGATCTATATAGGAAGCAGCGAATAGTGCATCTTCTTTCCAGCCAAAACAGGCTACAAAGTGTGGAAAGCCTGGGTTGAGTGGTCCAACTGAATGGTAGGCGCTGAACAGTCACCTTGACAACAACTGACTCCCAGCCCCACCTGATTACGCTGGAGGCTCTGACTGCCAGAGCCTTACCCAGAGCCTTGCGCTGAGTGAGGATAGAGTGGGGATTTCCCAGCTCTTTGAGCCTCTTACTCCCCAGACAGAAGCAGTGGCAGCCTCATAGCTGGATCACCAGGCTGCTAATTCAGGAAGGGGAGACTAGGGGAGAGACTCCAGGAAAGCAAACTCTCTCTCATTGTTGGACTCTACAAACACCAACAAGCCTTGACTACCAGTGAGACTAAAGCCAATTATATGACATTGCCATAGAATCCCATCAACTGCAAATCCCTACCTAAGCGTGACACAGGGGCAGAACCTGGGGTACAGAGTCACCGACCAGGAAGAGGGAGAGAAAAGAAAAAGGAAGAAGTTAACCTCTCAAAATCAAGAAAAATCCACAGACTTTATAACTTGTTCCACTAAATCTTTGTTGTTGTTGTTTCTCTCTTCTTTCTTATTGCCTTTATTTGTATTTCCTCCATCTTGGTCCTTTTATTCTCTGCCCATCTTATGCTACCCTTTTCTTGAACTACACTACCCATGAGTGTTACATTTTATTTCTTTTCTTCATCCTTACTCTCCCTTAGGGTTACACTCCAAAACCCTTAACTCTCACTCTCTCCCCTTTTGTTTTCTTTTTGTTTTTTTTCCCTTTCCTTTTTTTCTTCCTTTGTTTCTCTCTTTTTCTTATTTTTTCCTTTCTATTCGTTCCTTCTTTTCTCCTTTTACTTTTCCTCTCATTTAATCCTCAATTACGAACAAATTATTTAATTTGGGACTCAAGTTTTTTTTGTTTTTGTTGTTTGTTCTTTTTTTTTTTCTTTTCTTTTCTGCTTTTGTTCTTGGTTTTCCTTTATTTGTTTGTTTTTGTGGCATTTTGGGTACTTTTTACATTGATTTTTAACTTACTAGCATTCCTCCCAACCCAAAGTCTCCATTGTATTTAGTCTTCACTCCACTTAATACAACAGATTTTTACTTATTATTTTTATTTTTTTCTTCTTTAAATATTATTTTTTCTCTCCTTTTTTCTGTTTCCCTCTTATCCCTCTCATTATATCTCTTAGTCGACCATCACTTACAAGCAAATCATTTTATGCTTGTCTAAGATATCCTCCTTTTTTTTTTTTTTTTTTTTTTTTGCATTTAGTAGGTCCCTACTCCCTTTTTTGCCCCTTGAACTCTTCACCTCAAATCAGGCCCTCCGTTATAGGCAGTTTTTGTTCCATTTAGCATAATATAATTCACAGGTCATCACGATATTTACCTAAAGAGGTGAGAGGAGGGAAGGAGAAGAAAGAAAAAAGGGGAAATAATAAATCATTACTTTTTTGTGTGTGGAGTGTTTTTTTTTGTTGTTTTTTTTTTTTTCCTTTTTTTTTCTTTTTTTTCCCCCTTTTTATTCTTTATTTATTTTAATTAAGAATATCAACAAGACCACCTTCAGATGCCAATAAGAAAAAGGAAATCGAATATTATGGATACAAAAGATAGAGAGGTAACACAAATAGATGTGGAAAAATCTATGGAGAAAAGGTTTAGCATACTGGAAGCCTTGGAGCCAAATGACAGAGAATTTAAAATAGAAATCTTAAAAATACTCAGAGATATACAAGAAAACACAGAACGGCAATTTAGAGAAATCAGAAAACAACTCAATGATCACAAAGAATATATTACCAAGGAAATTGAAACTATAAAAACAAATCAAACAGAAATGAAAAACTCAATTCATGAACTGAAAAACGAGATAACAAGCTTAGCTAATAGAACAGCCCAGATAGAAGATAGGATTAGTGAAATAGAAGACAAGCAACTTGAGGCACAACAGAGAGAAGAAGAAAGAGACTCAAAAATAATAAAAAACGAGAAAGCCCTACAGGAATTGTCTGACTCCATCAGAAAGAATAACATAAAAATAATAGGTATATCAGAGAGAGAAGAGAAAGAAAATGGAATGGAGAATATACTCAAACAAATAATAGATGAGAACTTCCCAAGCCTGTGGAAAGAACTAAAGCCTCAAATTCAAGAAGCAAACAGAACACCGAGTTTTCTTAACCCCAACAAACCCACTCCAAGGCACATCATAATGAAGATGACACAAACCAATGACAAAGAAAAAATTCTCAAGGCAGCCAGGGAAAAGAAGAATACAACATATAAAGGAAGACCTATTAGATTATCATCAGACTTCTCAGCAGAAACTCTACAAGCTAGAAGAGAGTGGACCCCAATATTCAAAGCCCTGAAAGAGAGAAACTTTCAGCCAAGAATACTATACCCATCAAAGCTATCCTTCAAGTACAAAGGAGATATAAAAATATTCACAAATACAGAAAAGATGAGAGAACTTATCATCAGAAAGCCCCCACTCCAGGAAATACTAAAGGGGGTTTTCCAACCAGATTCAAAGAACAAAAGAAAACATAACCCCAAGTAACAGCTCCACCAAGAAAACAATAAAACCAAACTTAAACTGTGACAACAAAAGAAAAAAAAGGGGAGAAAGGATGAAGATTAACAGTAGCAAAGGACGATGAAGCACAGAAATACTCATAAGAAAGGGTACTACTATGAATATGGTAGGTACCCTTTTCATTACTTAATGGTAACCACCCTTGAAAAAACCACCACAAAAACACTTGACTTAAAAAAGGTAGCAACAGAGGAGAGAAGTATGGAATACAAACAAACAAAAACAAACGATAGAAAAACAAAAGAGAAGAATCAAACAAGATACAAAACTAACAGAAAGCAATTTATAAAATGGCAGTAGGGAACCCACAAGTGTCAATAATTACACTAAATGTAAATGGATTAAACTTACCAATAAAAAGACACAGAGTAGCAGAATGGATTAAAAAAGAAAATCCAACTGTATGCTGCCTACAAGAAACTCATCTAAGCAACAAGGATAAAAACAAATTCAAAGTGAAAGGCTGGAAAACAATACTCCAAGCAAACAACACCCAAAAAAAAAGCAGGTGTAGCAATACTCATATCTGATAATGCTGACTACAAGACAGAAAAAGTACTCAGAGACAAAAATGGTCATTTCATAATGATTAAGGGGACACTGAATCAAGAAGACATAACAATCCTTAATATATATGCACCAAACCAAGGAGCACCAAAATATATAAGACAGCTACTTATTGACCTTAAAACAAAAACTAACAAAAATACAATCATACTTGGAGACCTCAATACACCGCTGACGGCTCTAGATCGGTCATCCAAACAGAGAATCAATAAAGATATAGTGGCCTTAAACGAAATACTACAACACCTGGATATGATAGACATCTACAGGACACTTCATCCCAAAGCGACAGAGTATACATTTTTCTCTAGTGTACATGGAACATTCTCAAGAATTGACCATATGTTGGGCCACAAAGACAATATCAGCAAATTTAGAAAAATTGAAATTGTACCAAGCATATTCTCTGATCATAAAGCCTTGAAACTAGAATTCAACTGTAAAAAAGAGGGGGAAAACCCCACAAAATTATGGAAACTAAACAACATACTTCTAAAAAATGAATGGGTAAAAGAAGAAATAAGCGCAGAGATCAAAAGATATATACAGACAAATGAAAATGAAAATACGACATATCAGAATCTCTGGGATGCAGCAAAAGCAGTAATAAGAGGAAAGTTCATATCACTTCAGGCCTATATGAACAAACAAGAGAGAGCCGAAGTAAACCACTTAACTTCACACCTTAAGGAGCTAGAAAAAGAAGAACAAAGACAACCCAAAACCAGCCAAAGAAAGGAGATAATAAAAATCAGAGCAGAAATAAACGAAATAGAGAACAGAAAAACTATAGAAAAAATCAATAAAACAAGGAGCTGGTTCTTTGAAAAGATCAACAAAATTGACAAACCCTTGGCAAGACTCACCAAGGAAAAAAGACACAGGACTCAAATAAATAAAATCCAAAATGAAAGAGGAGAAATCACCACAGACATCATAGATATACAAAGAATTATTGTAGAATACTATGAAAAACTATATGCCACCAAATACAACAATCTAGAAGAAATGGATAAATTCCTAGAACAATACAACCTTCCTAAACTGAGTCATGAAGAAGCAGAAAACCTAAACAGACCAATCAGCAGGGAGGAAATAGAAAAAACTATTAAAAACCTCCCCAAAAATAAAAGTCCAGGCCCAGACGGTTATACTAGTGAATTCTATCAAACATTCAAAGAAGACTTGGTTCCTATTCTACTCAAAGTCTTCCAAAAAATTGAAGAAGAAGCAATACTTCCAAACACATTTTATGAGGCCAACATAACCCTCATACCAAAACCAGGCAAGGATGGCACAAAGAAAGAAAACTACAGACCAATATCTCTAATGAATACAGATGCTAAAATACTAAACAAAATACTGGCAAATCGAATACAACAACATATTAAAAAAATAATACATCATGATCAAGTGGGATTCATCTCAGAATCTCAAGGATGGTTCAACATACGTAAAACAGTTAACGTAATACACCATATCAACAAAACAAAGAACAAAAACCACATGATCTTATCAATAGACGCAGAAAAGGCTTTCGATAAAATACAACACAATTTTATGTTTAAGACTCTCAACAAAATGGGTATAGAAGGAAAATATCTCAACATGATAAAGGCCATATATGATAAACCATCAGCCAACATCATATTAAATGGCGTAAAACTGAGGACTTTCCACCTTAAATCAGGAACAAGACAGGGTTGTCCACTCTCTCCACTCTTATTTAATGTGGTGCTAGAAGTTCTGGCCAGAGCAATCAGACAAGACAAAGAAATAAAAGGCATCCACATCGGAAAAGAAGAAGTAAAGGTATCACTTTTTGCTGATGATATGATCCTATACATCGAAAACCCAAAGGACTCCACAAAAAGATTATTAGAAACAATAAACCAATACAGTAAGGTCGCAGGATACAAAATCAACATACAAAAGTCCATAGCCTTTCTATATGCCAACAATGAAATATTAGAAAACGAACTCAAAAAAATAATCCCCTTCACGATTGCAACAAAAAAAATAAAATACCTAGGAATAAACATAACAAAGAATGTAAAGGACCTATATAATGAAAACTACAAGGCATTGCTAAGAGAAATAGAAAAAGACACAATGAGATGGAAAAATATTCCTTGTTCTTGGATAGGAAGAATAAATATAATTAAAATGGCCATATTACCCAAAGTAATATATAAATTTAATGCAATTCCCATCAAAATTCCTATGACATTTTTTAAAGAAATGGAACAAAAAATCATAAGATTTATATGGAACTATAAAAAACCCCGAATAGCTAAAGCAATCCTAAGGAAAAAGAATGAAGCTGGGGGCATTACAATACCTGACTTTAAACTATATTATAGGGCCACAATAATCAAAACTGTATGGTATTGGCAGAAAAATAGACACTCAGACCAATGGAACAGAATAGAAAGCCCAGAAATAAAATCACATATATATGGTCAAATAATCTTTGATAAGGGGGCCAACAACACAAAATGGAGAAAAGAAAGCCTCTTCAACAAATGGTGTTGGGAAAACTGGAAAGCCACATGCAAAAGAATGAAACTCGACTACAGCCTGTCCCCGTGTACTAAAATTAATTCAAAATGGATCAAAGACCTAAATATAAGATCTGAAACAATAAAGTACATAGAAGAAGACATAGGTACTAAACTCATGGACCTGGGTTTTAAAGAACATTTTATGAACTTGACTCCAATGGCAAGAGAAGTGAAGGCAAAGATAAATGAATGGGACTACATCAGAATAAAAAGTTTTTGCTCAGCAAGAGAAACTGATATCAAAATAAACAGACAGCCAACTAAATGGGAAATGATATTTTCAAACAATAGCTCAGATAAGGGCCTAATATCCAAAATTTACAAAGAACTCATAAAACTCAACAACAAACAAACAAACAATCCAATAAAAAATGGAAAGAGGACATGAACAGACACTTCTCCCAGGAAGAAATACAAATGGTCAACAGATATATGAAAAGATGCTCAGCTTCATTAGTTATTAGAGAAATGCAAATCAAAACTACAATGAGATACCACCTCACCCCTGTTAGATTAGCTATTATCAACAAGACGGGCAATAGCAAATGTTGGAGAGGCTGTGGAGAAAAAGGAACCCTCATACACTGTTGGTGGGAATGTAAAGTAGTACAACCATTATGGAGGAAAGTATGGTGGTTCCTCAAAAAACTGCAAATAGAACTACCTTATGACCCAGCAATCCCTCTACTGGGTATATACCCCAAAACCTCAGAATCATTGATACGTAAAGACACATGTAGCCCCATGTTCATTGCAGCACTGTTCACAGTGGCCAAGACATGGAAACAACCAAAAAGCCCTTCAATAGAATACTGGATAAAGAAGATGTGGCACATATACACTATGGAATACTACTCAGCCATAAGAAATGATGACATCAGATCATTTACAGCAAAATGGTGGGATCTTGATAACATTATACGGAGTGAAATAAGTAAATCAGAAAAAAACAAGAACTACATGATTCCATACATTGGTGGAACATAAAAACAAGACTAAGAGACATGGACAAGAGAGTGGTGGTTACCAGGGGTGGGGGGAGGGAGGACTCAGGAGGGAGGGAGGGAGAGAGTTAGGGGGAGGGGGAGGGACACAGAGAAAACTAGACAGAGGATGACGGAGGACAATCTGACTCTGGGTGAGGGGTATGCAACATAATTTAATGACAAAATAACCTAGTTATGTTTTCTTTGAATATATGTACCCTGAATTATTAATGTCATCCCATTAACATCAATAAAAATTTATTAAAAAAAAAAAAAAAAAAAAAAAAAAGAACCACCTGGTGCTCGTGTTTAAAAATCCTCACAGGCCTGACCTTTGGTGGCACAATGGAGAAAGCGTCGACCTGGTATGCTGAGGTCGCCGGTTCGAAACCCTGGGCTTGCCTGGTCACGGCACATATGGGAGTTGATGCTTCCAGCTCCTCCCCCCTTCTCTCTCTGTCTCTCCTCTCTCTCTTTCTGTCTCTCCCTCTCCTCTCTAAAATGAATTTTTAAAAAATCCTCACAGTGAGACATAAGTATTTATTATAATAGTCTTTGTAATTTTCCACCTTCGTATTGAATGTTTTAGGGTGACATTGGTTAACAAAACTATACGGGTTTTAGGTGCACAATTCTACAATATCTGCAATTCTTATATAAGTTCAAAAAAGTCTAAGAGATACATTTCATGGAAAAGTTCACAATCACCTTTACTAGCTTGCTAAACACTAAATCATAACTAGTTTTAGAATAAAAAATTATTAGAATAAAGAATGTGTTGATACAAAGGGTTTTGTCTAGCCTGACCTGTGGTGGTGCAGTGGATAAAGCGTTTCTTTTCAAAACTCTCCAGTGGCTTCCCACATCTAAATAAAAGCTCAAGGGAGCTTTAAAGGGAGGGAAATGTACAGAGTATATGAGCAGCTAGGTAATAACAATAGTTACCAAATGATGAGTGTACTTACTTGCTTGGAGGCACAGTACTAACAACTTTCATTTAACCCAGAAATAAAAAGATAAATAGGTATACAAACAAACAAATATATAAATAAGTAAAGGAAGCTCAATGTACCAGTGAGCCACTAAGACCCCTACCATGAGGGTGCTCCGTCACCCTCTCCCATCACCTGCCTCCCTCTCTTCCATTACTGATATTTCAGACACACTCATCTCGCCATGCCTTGAAGATGCCAGGTGCTCTTTTTTTTTTTTTTTAAAGATTCTTTTTTTATATATATATTCATTTTAGAGAGGAGAGACAGAGAGAGAGAAGGGGAAGGAGCTGGAAGCATCAACTCCCATATGTGCCTTGACCAGGCAAGCCCAGGGTTTCAAACCGGCGACCTCAGCATTTCCAGGTTGACGCTTTATCCACTGCACCACCACAGGTCAGGCTACCAGGTGCTCTTATCTCAGAGCCTCTGTGCCTACCACTGCCTCTATCCTTACCACTCTGCTCTCTGTATAGTCATTAAAATTGAGGGGTTATTTTTCCTATTAGAATTAAGTTTTTAATTGAAAGACAGTGGCATTAACAATATAAACATTTATCTCTTTTAGACAAAAAAGAGGCCACATGCTGAACCTGACAACCTCAGGGAGAGCCTGCATGATGGCCTTGCAAACTCAGAGACCTAAAGTAACCACACAGGATGTTCTGAAATGAAAACTCTCTAACTAAAAGTAGTTAATGGCCCTGGCTGGTTGGCTCAGTGGTGGAGCGTCAGCCTGGCGTGCAGTAGTCCTGGGTTCGATTCCCGGCCAGGGCACACAAGAGAAGCGCCCATCTGCTTCTCCACCCCTCCCCCTCCCCTTCCTCTCTGTCTCTCTCTTCCTCTCCCGCAGCCAAGGCTCCATTGGAGCAAAATTGGCCCGGGTACTGGGGATGGCTCTATGCCCTCTGCCTCAGGCGCTAGAATGGCTCTGGTTGCAACAGAGCAATGCCCCGGATTGGCAGAGCATCGCTCCCTGGTGGGCATGCTGGGTGGATCCCGGTTGGGCGCATGCGGGAGTCTGTCTGACTGCCTCCCCGTATCCAACTTCAGAAAAATACAAAAAAAAAAAAAGTAGTTAATGACAGGTAGTCATGTCCTAGAGAGGTATTTTTCTCCGACAAAGATCAATCCTTAATTTAACTTAGCCTGTCTGTTGTTTTTTGTTTGTTTGTTTTTGTTTTTCATCTACAATAATGTATCTGATAACATGCCTTTGAAATGTAAGAGTAATCTTTTCCTACTCCCTCAGGGAACAGCCACCCTATCAGAGCAGAGATCACAAATCCCCTCATTATTATTATTGTGTTAATTTTTAACTGATAAGTATCTTATGCCTTCATATGTAAGTATGTATTAATATCTATTCCTTTTATATTTTATCCAGTCCCAGAGATTTCCTCACTTTGCTTTTTCCTGCCTCCCTAATCTGTCATCAGTGGATTTCATGTAACCCCCTATGTCTTCCTCTTCGATGCTGATGTATAAAATAAGCGGTGAAACTGTCATTTTTCAGAGCGCTTTCTCAATCTGTTGAGATTAAGCTTTCCAGAAATTGTTAACAATTTGGCTCAAATAAACTCATAAAAATTCTTACAGTTTTGGATGTTTCTTATGTTGACACTCTCATATTTAAGAAATCCAATGGTAGGTATTCCAGAGATAGTCTAACAATTCTATGGTTTAGGAACCCAAATTCCTTTTATCTTGTTGCTTTGCAGTACATGGCTTAAATTTTCAAAGTCATTTCACAGTTAAGAAAGCAACAAGAACTCTAGTTATCATGTTCGGATTCTAAGCAACACGAAAGAGGAAGAGGGAAAGAATACTCTGTATTATGAAATGGAGGTACTAGAACGCCTTATACTGTATATTTTAAATATTTTTTTAAATTATTAATTTTTTTAAGATTTTATTTATTCATTATAGATAGAGAGAGAGAGAAGGGGGGAGGAGCAGGAAGCATCAACTCCCATATGTGCCGTGACCAGGCAAGCCCAGGGTTTTGAACCAGCAACCTCAGTGTTTCCAGGTTGACGCTTTATCCACTGTGCCACCACAGGTCAGGCTAAATTATTGATTTTTTAAATAAAGAAGGAAACAGAAAAAATATCTGTATTCCTGCTACCTGTCACCACTAAGCCAAATAAGTAGAAAATAAAGGATTAAATCTTTATGGGTGCTTTATTCAGAGAACCGGCAATCTGAGAAGATGGGAGTCTGTACCCAATAAAATCATCTTAACATTGCATTTCCCCTTTTTATAAGGCGAAAAAGTCATAGGGAAGGGGTTTGGAATTTAGGGAGAAGGTCAAGAGATAAAAGTTGCAGTTCACGGATTCTTCTAGCTTTTCTTCATCTGCTGACCAATGCTTCTTTATCTGTGTCCTTGTCAGCTGACCTCCTGTCCTTGGAGCATTAGACACAGTTGTGTTTGTGGATCTCCTGGGCCCGGGGCAGAAAGGTGGATTGTTTGCATCCTCAAGGCACATAGGCCTATTCAGGTGTGCAACACCTGGAACAAAGTTTTTACTTGCATTAATTAGTAAGCCTATTGATTATAACTAAAAGCTACTATTACCCTAACTAAATTTTTAACTCTTGAGGTCACGTATCAAGAGGAAGGTTGAGACAGAGAGAAACATTGATTTGCTATTTCAGTTATTTATGCATTCCTTTGTTGATTCTTGTATGTGCCCTGAGTGGGATCAAACCACAAATCTGGCTATGTGGATGACACTCCAACCATTTCGTCTACCTGGCCAGGACTAAAATACTTTTTGAAGTTAAACCTTTACTGTCTAAATAAAACGTCATTTGTCTTCATGGGAATTTTCAAGAAGAATCATAAGGTGTCCTTTTGAACTGAACTTGTTTCTAATTGCCCTTCAATTAAAAATGTAGCTGAACTTGATCTTTTTGTACTTCCTATTAATAAGAATGTCTAAAGCTGTAAAGAATTTTTATAAGAGTTTATCTGAGTCAAAACTTTCCACAACTGCTAGGAAGCAGGATTTCAAATGCTCCAGAGAATGACAGTTTTTTGTTTTGTTTTTTTATCTTCTTACCTTTTTTTTAAGATTTTATTTATTCATTATAGAGAGGGGAGAGAGAGAGAGAGAAGGGGGGAGGAGCAGGAAGCATCAACTCCCATATGTGCCTTGACAAGGCAAGCCCAGGGTTTGAACCGGCAATCTCAGCGTTTCCAGGTTGACATTTTATCCACTGCGCCACCACAGGTCAGGTGAGAATGACAGTTTTGAGGTTTCTTTTACGTATTTTAAATTAAAGAGAAAATTTGTAAGAAAGATTACACGAAGGTAGAAGGAAAGTAGTAATATTACATCTGAGGAAGGATGGGCAGGCCCCCTCTTCCCAGAGAAGGAAGAAACGAAAAGAATTCAAGGGAAAAGAGCCAGCTGGAATAACTGAGTTAGCCAGTGACAAATTAACTACATCCCATAGTTACAATACAAGGGAAGAATAGCAGGATCTGTATGTAACTATGACTAGTGATCTAGAAACCGCTTCCCCCTTGCTTACCCCATCAAAGCTTTCCCTCCACTCTCCTGGAGTCCTGGGAAGCCTTAAACAAAGAAATCACATACCCATTGCTTAGATACTATAAAGGTACATAGCCTGTAAGAAAGTCAACTTTGGGGAGCCTGTGTTTTGGAGCTACAAGCCCCATGTGGTCCGCTGGCTTTAATACTCCTTCCTTTATTAAGTTATCTGAGTGTCCATCCTCCGTCGGGTTGCTTCCTGCTATACATGAAGGTGGGAGAAAGAAAGGGAGGGATTGGAGTATAGGATAGTTAACAAGATTATGTTTTCTTGAGGGTGGTTATGCTTATTTCAAAGATGTGTTGCCTGACCTGTGGTGGCGCAGTGGGATAAAACGTCGACCTGGGACACTGAGGTCGCCGGTTCGAAACCTTGGGCTTGCCTGGTCAAGGCACATATGGGAATCAAAGCTTCCTGCTCCTCCCCCTTCTCTCTCTCTGTCTCTCTCTCTCTCACTCCTCTCTCTCTAAAAAATCAATAAATAAAACATTAAAAAAAAATGATGTGTTCACCTAGATGCACTAAAACAGTGGACAAGGTATACTTAAGGCAAAGAAACTTTTTGCTAAAGTAGTTATATATGTATAATTTATATATATATGTATAATTTTATTAACCAATGTTACCTTAATAAATTTAATAAAAAGTTTTCTTAAAAGTTTTATGCCTAGCCTGACCAGGCGGTGGCACAGTGGACAGAGCATTGAACTGGGATGTGGAGGAACCAGGTTCGAGACCCCGAGGTCCCCAGCTTGAACACGGGCTCATCTGGTTTGAGAAAAGCTCACCAGCTTGGACCCAAAGTCACTGGCTCAAGCAAGGGGTTGCTCAGTCTGCTGTAGCCCCATGGTCAGGGCACATATGAGAAAACAATCAATGAACAACGAAGGGGTCACAACAAAAAACTGATGATTGATGCTTCTCATCTCTCTCCATTCCTGTCTGTCCCTCTCTCTGACTCTCGCTCTGTCTCTGTAAAAAAAAACCAACAATTTTTGCCTGGCCTGTGGTGGCGCAGTGGATAAAGCATTAACCTGGAATGCTGAGGTCGCGGGTTCGAAACCCTGGACTTTCCTGGTCAAGGCGCATATGGGAGTTGATGGTTCCTGCTCCTCCCCCCTTCTCTCTCTCTCTCCTGCCATCTCTCTAAAATGAATAAATAAATAAAAAATTTTAAAAAAAAAGAAAAAGTTTTATGCCTAGGCAATGACTACCAACCATGACGTGTCCAGTTAGGAATCGTGAAGTTATTTTCTGTAGACCCCCTTTTCCCCAAGTACCTATGGTCTAGGAGAGTTTAGATTTTGTTTTTTTATTTTATTTTATTATTTATTTTATTTTATTATTATTTTTTTTGTATTTTTCTGAAGTTGGAAATGGGTCTGACAGACACCCGCATGCGCCCCACCAGGGGGCGATGCTCTGCCCATCTGGGGCGTCATTCTCTTGTGACCAGAGCCATTCTAACACCTGAGGCAGAGGCCACAGAGCCATCCTCAGCGCCCAGGCCAACTTTGCTCCAATGGAGCCTTGGCTGTGGGAGGGGAAGAGAGACACAGAGAGGAAAGAGAGGGGAAGGGGTGGAGAAGCAGATGGGCGCTTCTCTTATGTGCCCTGCCGGGAATTGAACTCGGGACTCCTGCACGCCAGGCCGATGCTCTACCACTGAGCCAACCGGCCAGGGCCTAGATTTTATTTGCTTTAGCAACAAAAACCTTTTTTTTCTTTTTAATTTTTATTTATTCATTGTAGAGAAGAGAGAGAGAGAGAAAGAAAGGGGGGGAGGGAAGGAGCAGGAAGCATCAACTCTCATATGTGCCTTGACCGGGCAGGCCCAAGGTTTTAAACCGGCAACCTCAGCATTCCAGGTCGACGCTTTATCCACTGCGCCACCACAGGTCAGGCACAAAAACCTTTTTAATGATTAAAATAAACTCACAATTCTGATACACAAAACCTTTACTATTATTTATAGATTATTTACTTATTAGAAATTTAGTCAATAAAAACAAAGTTTGTGTTTTTTTTTTTTTTTCTAACGAAGTTTTTTTTTTAATTTTTTTTTTTCTTTACAGGGACAGAGAGATAGAGAGTCAGAGAGAGGGATAGACAGGGACAGACAGACAGGAATGGAGAGAGATGAGAAGCATCAATCATCAGTTTTTTGCCTGACCAGGCAGTGGCGCAGTGGATGGAACGTCGGACTGGGATGCAGAAGACCCAGGTCCGAGACCCCGAGGTTGCCAGCTTGAGCACGGGCTCATCTGGTTTGAGTAAAAACCCACCAACTTGAACCCAAGGTCGCTGGCTTGAGCAAGGGGTTACTCGGTCTGCTGAAGGCCCGTGGTCAAGGTACATATGAGAAAGCAATCAATGAACAACTAAGGTGTCGCAACAAAAAACTAATGATTGATGCTTCTCATCTCTCCGTTCCTGCCTGTCTGTCCCTGTCTATCCCTCTCTCTGACTCACTCTCTGTCTCTGTAAAAAATAAAAATAAAAAATCATCAGTTTTTTGTTGCGACACCTTAGTTGTTCATTGATTGCTTTCTCATATGTACCTTGACCATGGGCCTTCAGCAGACCGAGTAACCCCTTGCTTGAGCCAACAACCTTGGGTCCAAGCTGGTGAGCATTTTTTATTTTTCTCAAGCCAGATAAGGCCCACGCTCAAGCTGGTGACCTCGGGGTCTCGAACCTGGGTCCTTGGCATCCCAGTCCAACGCTCTATCCACTGCACCACCGCCTGGTCAGGCAAAAAACAAAGTATTTTTAATTAGCACAAAAATGTGAAAAGGGCCCTGGCCGGTTGGCTCAGTGGTAGAGCGTCAGCCTGGCATGCAGGAGTTCCGGGTTCGATTCCCGGCCAGGGTACACAGGAGAAGTGCCCATCTGCTTCTCCACCCCTCCCCCTCTCCTTCCTCTCTGTCTCTCTCTTCCCCTCCCGCAGCCAAGGCTCCATTGGAGCAAAGATGGCCCGGGTGCTGGGGATGGCTACATGGCCTCTGCCTCAGGCGCTAGAGTGGCTCTGGTCGCAACAGAGCAATGTCCCAGATGGGCAGAGCATCGCCCCCTGGTGGGCGTGCCGGGTGGATCCTGGTCAGGTGCATGCGGGAGTCTGTCTGACTGCCTCCCTGTTTCTAGCTTCAGAAAAATACAAAAAAAAAAAAATGTGAAAAGGGTTTTTTGCAGTTGCAAAAAGGCTCTGAAATAAATTTATTTCTGCATTTGCTTTAGTTGTAGAATATAAAAAAAATTTATTCATAGATTAGAAGTGCAGGGTTTTATTGGGCCAGTGTCAATGTAGAAACAGAGAATTTTGGCCTGACCTGTGGTTGCGCAGTGGATGAAGTGTTGACCTGGAAATGCTGAGGTCGTCAGTTCGAAACCCTGGGCTTGCCTAGTCAAGGCACATATGGGAGTTGATTCTTTCAGCTCCTCCCCCCTTCTCTCTGTCTCTCTCTCCTCTCTCTCCCTCTCTGTCTCTCCCCTCTCTAAAAATGAATAAATAAAAAAAACTTAAAAAAAAAAAAAGGAAACAGAATTTTTGAGTTTATTTGAGCCAAACTGACGAGTTACTGGAAAGCTAAATCTCAATGGAATGAGAAAATTCTCTGGAAAATGGCAGTGTCACTACTCATTTTATGCATCAGACTCAAAGGAGAAAATGTAAGGGGATTACATGAAATCCATCAGTGATAGATTAAGAAAGTGGGAGAAAACAAAGGGAAATCTCTGGACTTGGATGAAAAGTACAAGGAATAGACACATACTTACAAAGGCAGGCATAGAAGAGTTAACAGTTAATATGATATTTGTAAAGCCAGAAGCCAGGGCTACTATCACAACAGCCTGGCCCATGCAGGTCCGCATTGGATTCGGACAGTCGGTAAAGAAACAATGGAGCCAAAAACTGATAGGCCATTCTCTTTAATTCTAGCTTGCACCCGACGGGCAAGTAAAAATACACACTGGACTCCAAAACCCACTCACATTCAGTGCTCACAAAGCTACTGACTTATCCGAGTTTCCTAGAATCAAAGATTTCTAGCTCACCAGCCTTATTCTCCTCAGTTCCCTATCTCCTTCCTTATCCCAGATACAAACTCTACACAAACTGGCATCTCACTCAGCACTCCGCCATCTTGGCTGCTTCTCCTGGCCTCCTCCATGTGGCCTCCTTCTGCTCTCTGCTCTGCTCTCTCTAATGATAATCTCAGGAACTAAGAATGCAAGCTCCCGCTTCGTCCCCATTTTATATTGTAGAAATCCAAACCCTTAATCCAATATACAAAATAGGGAAGTCTCTAATACAAAGTCACTTCTCTGAGGCATGATTGGATTGTACCACCCCACATCAAAACGAGTGGGAAAGGCTCAATCCCAAAACCAAGCCCCAGGCTACAGGGATTCTGCCTGCCCAGAGACACACATTAATATCACCTGGGCAATGGCCTCCACGTGGGCAGCACCACTTTAACAAAGTGAGCATAATACATTTTATCTGCCCAACAATATTGTAGAATTGTGCACCTGAAACTTGTATAATTTTATTAACCAAGGTCATGTGATTGCAGGAACCAAAGGAGGACAAAAACGTCCAGACAACTTGATGAAGGAAGTAGGATTTATTCAGCTGGCTGAGCTACATGACGCCAAAACAGGCAACCAAAACATGTGCTCCTCGAAGTTAGATTTCTTACATATTATATACCTTTACAGCTTTAGCTTCCACGTGACAAATGCCTGATTTCTATGACTTCTTTGTTTATAGGCCTACGTGACTTTCCTGTTTTAGGGAGAGTCTGTCCATGGTAATCCTATCACTCATTCTTCTTTCTGGAGCTGCAGTTCATTTCAAGGAACTGATAACAAGCAAGGTCCACACCCATGGTTTGTTATTTTTCAGACTTTTCTCTCTGGCCTTGTTCCCTCTGTCAAGAACACTGAGGTTACAGACTGGAGTGTAAGACCACAGACATTGCAGCCCCCCTCTCCTCTGCATTCTTCTGGTTTCTCCTCCCTCAATGCTAATAAATAAAATAAATAATAATAATAATAGCCTGACCAGGCAGTGGCGCAGTGGATAGAGCATCAGACTGGGATGTGGAGGACCCAGGTCTGAGACCCCGAGGTCGCCAGCTTGAGCATGGGCTCATCTGGTTTCAGCAAAAGCTCACCAGCTTGGACCCAAGGTCGCTGGCTCGAGCAAGGGGTTACTCCATCTGCTGAAGGAAGGCACATATGAGAAAGCAATCAATGAACAACTAAGGTGTTGCAACGCACAATGAAAAACTAATGATTGATGCTTCTCATCTCTTCGTTCCTGTCTGTCTGTTCCTGTCTATCCCTCTCTCTAACTCTCTCTGTCTCTGAAAAAAGTAATAATAATAACACAAGGAGATTTGTGGTCTCTGTGCTGGTAGGGTGGTTGTGCCCTGAGGGGTCTAGAAAAGAAGTTAATTCTGACATTTCAAAAGCATATTACTCTTATATTTTATTTATTTATTTATTTTTTATTTTTATTTTTTCTGAAGCTGGAAATGGGAAGAGACAGTCAGACAGACTCCTGCATGCGCCCGACCAGGATCCTCAGCACACCCACCAGGGGCGATGCTCTGCCCCTCCGGGGCATCGCTCTGCCGCGACCAGAGCCACTCTAGCGCCTGGGGCAGAGGCCAAGGAGCCATCCCCAGCACCCGGGTCATCTTTGCTCCAATGGAGCCTTGGCTGTGGGAGGGGAAGAGAGAGACAGAGAGGAAGGAAGGGGGAGTGGAGAAGCAAATGGGCGCTTCTCCTATGTGCCCTGGCCAGGAATCGAACCCGGGTCCCCCGCACGCCAGGCCGACGCTCTACCGCTGAGCCAACCGGCCAGGGCCTTACTCTTATATTTTAAAGTTTTGTTATTAGATGTTTTTCTAGATGCAAAAAGACAACAGACAGGCCTGACCAGGTGGTGACACAGTGGATAGAGCATCAGACTGGGATGCCGAGGACCCAGGTTCAAGACCCCAGGTCTTCAGCTTGAGCGCAGGCTCATCTGGTTTGAGCAAAGCTCACTAGCTTGGAACCAAGGTTGCTGGCTCGAGCAAGGGGTTACTTGGTCTGTGAAGGCCCACAGTCAAGGCACATATAAAAAAGCAATCAATGAACAACTACGGTGTCGCAACAAAAAACTAATGATTGATGCTTCTCATCTCTTCGTTTCTATCTCTGTCTATTCCTCTCTCTGTCTCTGTAAAAAAAAAAAGACAGGCTCAGTTAAACTAAACAATGACCTTTATTAGAAAAAAATACCATCCTAGAACATGACTACCCGCCATGAATTGCTTTTAGTTAGAAAGTTTTAATTTTCAGACCATCCTCTGGTTACTTCAGATCTGTCTGTAAGGCTGCCAAGCAGGCCTCACTTGAGCTTGTCAGGTTCAGTCTGTGGCCTCTTATTTATTTTTTTTCTTCTTCATCTACACCAGGGATTGGTATTCTCACAGGAAAGTGTTCTTAAGAGATATCCCAGAATGTGGCATAATTAAGAGCTATAATTAAGGTCTTCCAGATTCATATAAACACTTCCACTAATTTAAATGAAAGTTTAATGTCATCACACAATCCTATAGCCCAGAATCCCTGATTTAGATCACTATATTGGAATGATGCTCTAACCAACTGAGCTATCCAACGAAGGCAGTATGAGGGGTTTAAATCAAATTTAGACAAATATATGGTGACATAAAATGATTTGACCTTGGACGATGGGCACTCAACACAATCAACAGTTCATATGCTATAGAAATGTTTGCCTGAAACCTATCTAAATTTTTTTAATTTATTTTTTATTTTTATTTTTTTAATTTTTTTATAGGGACAGAGAGAGAGTCAAATAGATAGGAACAGATAGACAGGAACAGAGAGAGATGAGAAGCATCAATCATTAGTTTTTTGTTGCAACACCGTAGTTATTCATTGATTGCTTTCTCATATGTGCCTTGACTGTGGGCCTTCAGTAGACTGAGTAACCCTCTGCTCAAGCCAGTGACCTTGGGTCCATGCTAGTGAGCTTTTTGCTCATGCCAGATGAGTCCACGCTCAAGCTGGCAACCCCAGGGTCTCGAACCCGGGTCCTTCTGCATCCCAGTTCGATGCTCTATCCACTGCACCACCACCTGGTCAGGCTGAAACCTATCTAATTGTATTGATCAGTACCACTCTATTATTATTATTATTATTATTATTATTAATTAATTTATTTATTTATTTTAGTGAGAGCAGGGAAGATAGAGACAGACTACCGCATGAGCCCCAACTGGAATCCACCTGGCAAGCCCCCTACTGATGATGCTCTGCCCATCTGGGGCCATGTTTGGCAACTGAGCTATTTTTAGTACCTGAGGTCTTGTTGCAGTAAGTGATCCAATGGAGGATAGACAATCAGATAACTCAATCAATAAAGGAAGGAGAATTTATTAACCCAGGGAACACATGGGGCTGTAGCTCCAAAACACAGGCGCTCAAAAGTTGACTTTCTTGGCCCTGGCCAGTTGGCTCAGCGGTAGAGCGTCGGCCTAGCGTGCGGAGGACCCGGGTTCGATTCCCGGCCAGGGCACACAGGAGAAGCGCCCATTTGCTTCTCCACCCCTCCGCCGCGCTTTCCTCTCTGTCTCTCTCTTCCCCTCCCGCAGCCAAGGCTCCATTGGAGCAAAGATGGCCCGGGCGCTGGGGATGGCTCCTTGGCCTCTGCCTCAGGCGCTAGAGTGGCTCTGGTCGCAATATGGCGACGCCCAGGATGGGCAGAGCATCGCCCCCTGGTGGGCAGAGCATCGCCCCTGGTGGGCGTGCCGGGTGGATCCCGGTCGGGCGCATGCGGGAGTCTGTCTGACTGTCTCTCCCCGTTTCCAGCTTCAGAAATGAAAAAAAAAAAAAAAAAAAAAAAAAAAAAATAAAAAAAAGTTGACTTTCTTATAGGTTATATACCTCTACAGTATCTAAGCAATGGGCATGTGATTTCTTTGTTAAAGGCTTCCCAGGACCCAAGGAGAGGGGAGGGAAAGTTTCGGTGGGGTAAACAAGGGGGAAGGGGTTTCCAGATCACTGGTCATAGTTACATACAGATCCTGCTGTTCTTGTTTTGTATTGTAACTATGAGATATATGTAAGGTATTTTCCAGGGAGGAAGAAAAAAGGACATAGCCACCAAGTGTGGACAAGCAAAAGCTTTATTTAGAGCGCTCACGGATGAGGTTCACTGGTCTGCAAGACAGGGGTCAGGGAAGTCGTGCAGCTTCTCCCACCTGGGGGGGGGGGGTAATTTATAGCATTCATAGGGTGGTGGTGATTGATAGGTCATGGTGAAATTTCATTGGCTGACAGTTTTTTGTTGTTGTTGTTGTTTTTTTACAGAGACAGACAGAGTCAGAGAGAGGGACAGACAGACAGGAACGGAAAGAGATGAGAAGCATCAATCGTCAATTTTTGTTGCAACACCCTAGTTGTTCATTAATTGCTTTCTCATATGTGCCTTGACCATGGGCCTTCAGCAGACAGAGTAATGCCTTGATCAAGCCAGAGACCTTGAGTTCAAGCTGGTGAGCTTTGCTCAAACCAGATGAGCCCATGCTCAAGCTGGCAACCTCGGGGTCTCGAACCTGGGTCCTCCACATCCCAGTCCGATGCTCTATCCACTGCGCCATCGCCTGGTCAGGCAGTTGTTGTTTTTTTAGGGATTTTTTTTTTTAATTTTTTAATTTTTACAGAGACAGAGAGTCAGAGGGATAGATAGGGACAAACAGACAGGAATGGAGACAGATGAGAAGCATCAATCATTAGTTTTTTGTTGCGCGTTGCGACTTCTTAATTGTTCATTGATTGCTTTCTCATATGTGCCTTGACTGCGGGCCTTCAGCAGACTGAGTAACCCCTTGCTGGAGCCAGCAACCCTGAGTCCAAGCTGGTGAGTTTTTGCTCAAGCCAGATGAGCCCACGCTCAAGCTGGCGACCTTGGGGTCTCGAACCTGCGTCCTTCCGCATCCCGGTCCAACGCTCTATCCACTGCGCCACTGCCTGGTCAGGCAGTTGTTTTTTTTAATGCTCCTGGGCTGTTTCTTTTGGCAGTCATGGGAGTGGGTTGTTCCTCATGTGACCTTCCCTCATTGCCAACCAACCTCACAATATAGATAATTTATAACTGACTGACTCAGTTACCCCACTAATTCATTTCCCTTGTATTCTTTTCATTTCTTCCTTCTCAGGGAAGAAAATGGGCCCACCCCTCCTTCCATAGCCTGAGGCTCTACAGAGCCATCCTCAGTTCCCTATGCCAACTCGCTGGAATCAATGGAGCTATGGCTGCCAGAGGAGAGGAGAGAGAGAAAGAGAGAAAAGAGGGAGGGTGAAGTGTGGGGAAGCAGATAGTCACTTCTCCTGTGTGCCCTGACCGGGAATTAAACCCTGGACATCCATATGCCAGTCTGGCACTATACCACTGAGCCAACTGGCCAGGGCCTAAATTTAATTTATTTTTTTTTCATTTTTCCGAAAATGGAAACGGGGAGGCAGTCAGACAGACTCCCGCACGCGCCCGACTGGGATCCACCCGGCATGCCCACCAGGGGGCTATGCTCTGCCCATCTGGGGCATCACTCTGTTGAGACCAGAGCCAGTCTAGCACCTGAGGCAGAGGCCAAGGAGCCATCCCCAGCGCCGGGGCCATCTTTGCTCCAATGGAGCCTTGGCTGCGGGAGGGGAAGAGAGAGACAGAGAGGAAGGAGAGGGGAAAGGGTGGAGAAGCAAATGGGCGCCTCTCCTGTGTGCCCTGGCCGGGAATCAAACCTGGGACTCCTGCATGCCAGGCCGACGCTCTACCGCTGAGCCAATTGGCCAGGGCTAATTTTTAAATAAAAAGAACTAGGATAAATCAAAATATGTATAAGATATTAAACATATACCAAAAAAAAAACCCAGTTAACTTAAACACAGGGTCAAAATCAGTAACCACATCTACAATTCAGTGCTGATATCATATACAAACTTTAAGGACAATATATTTTCTTTCTTTTTTTTTATGTGCCTTAACCGCGGGCCTTCAGCAGACCAAGTAACCCCTTGCTTGAGCCAGCGACGTTGGGCTCAAGCTGGTGAGCTTTTTGCTCAAACCAGATGAGCCTACGCTCAAGCTGGAGACCTCAGGGTCTCAAACCTGGGTTTTCCACGTCCCAGTCCGATGCTCTATCCACTGCGCCACTGCCTGGTCAGGCAAGGACAATATATTTCCAAAGGCTTATTTCAGTTTCATGAGGCTAAAATGAGGTATATACATTTGCCAAAGAAAATTTGTATTTGTGATAAATCTTATACAGCAAATGCTGTGCATTTGCTCATAGTTGTTTAAAAACATTTGCAGTAAGTGATGGAGGGGCCCAATTCATCATACTCCTGCTTACTGATCCACATCGGCAGAAAGGTAGACAGCAAGACCAGGATGGAGCTTCCGACAGATACCAGGTTCTGCACTCTGGTGGGGTGATGATCTTAATTTTGTCCTGACCTCCTTCATCTTGTTGATGCTGCTGGGGCCATGGTGGTCCCACCAGAGAGCACTGTATTTATACTGGTATTCTTTATATTGGTACGTTTATGAACACGTGGATGAAAAAGGTGTCACATGCTGAACCTGACAAGCTCACGAAAAGCCTGAATGATGACCTTGCAGACTCACAGACCTAAAACTAAAAACACAGGATAGTCAAAAATTAAAATTTTTTTTTTAAAAAAATTTTTAAATTTATTTTATTTTATTTCATTTTACAGAGACAGAGAGTGAGTCAGAGAGAGGGATAGATAGGGACAGACAGACAGGAACGGAGAGAGATGAGAAGCATCAATCATTAGTTTTTCCTTGCGACACCTTAGTTGTTCATTGATTGCTTTCTCATATGTGCCTTGACCACAGGCCTTCAGCAGACCGAGTAACCTCTTGCTCAAGCCAGCAACCTTGGGTCCAAGCTGGTGAGCTTTGCTCAAACCAGATTAGCCCGCACTCAAGCTGGTGACCTCGGGGTCTCGAACCTCTGTCCTCCACATCCCAGTCTGACACTCTATCCACTGCGCCACCGCCTGGTCAGGCAAAAAATTAAAACTTTCTAACTAAAAGGAGTTCATGGTGGTTAGTTATGTCCTACAGTGGTATTTTTCTCTAAACAAAGGTCAATGCTTACCTTAATCAAGCCTGTCTGTTGTCTTTTGCATCTAGGATAATGTATCTGATAACATCTCTTTAAAACTTTAGGGTAATCTTTTCTTTCCTGCCCCTCTTCAGGATTGCCATCACACCAGAGAGGGAACCAACAAACCCCCTCATTGTAATTGTTATCATGTGAATCTTTAACTGTTAACTGCCTTATTTCCTGCTTGTATAAAAGAAGTTTCAGCATTTATATTTCTACTTTTTTTTTTTTTTAACAGAGACAGAGAGACAGTCAGAGAGGATAGACAGGGACAGATAGACAGGAACAGAGAGATGAGAAGCATCATTAGTTTTTCGTTGCGCATTGCGACACCTTAGTTGTTCATTGATTGCTTTCTCATATGTGCCTTTACCGTGGGCCTTCAGCAGACTGAGTAACCCTTTGCTCAAGCCAACAACCTTGGGTTTAACTGGGTGAGCTTTTTTTTTTTTTTTGCTCAAGCCAGATGAACCGCTCTCAAGCTGGCGACGTCGGGGTCTCGAACCTGGGTCCTCTGCATCCCAGTCCGACTCCCTATCCACTGCGCCACCACCTGGTCAGGCTATATTTTTACTTTTTAAAAGACTTTATTTATTCAATTCTTTTTTTCAAAGAGGAGAGAAAGAGAGAGGGAGGGAAAGAGAAAGAGAGAGAGAAGGGTGAGGAGCAGGAAGCATCAACTCCCATATGTGCCTTGAGCCCAGGGTTTCGAACCAGCGACCTCAGTGTTCCAGGTTGACACTTTAAACCCACTGCGCCACCACAGGTCAGGCTATATTTTTACTTTTTACCCAATCCCAGAGATTTCCTTGCTTTGCTTTCTCTTGCCTCCCTAATCTTTTACCAATCAATTTCAAGTAACATCCTTATGTCTTTTCCTTTGATTCTGATGTATAAAGTGGTGAAACCACCATTTTCTAGAGCAGTTTCTCAGTCCACTAAGATTTTGCTTCCTGGAAATTGTCAAGTTTGGCTCAAAAAAACTCATTAAAAATTGTTACAGGTTTAGTAGTTTTTTATTTTATTTTATTTTGGTTTAGTGGTTTTTTACATTGACAAACCCATTTTATATTTTCTAGAAGTGTATTTTCTCATAGCATAGAACGTTTTTTTTTTTTCCAAGGGAGAGACAGAGAGAAAGGGAGAGAGATGAGAAGCATTAACTCATAGTTGTGGCATCTTAATTGCTCATTGATTGCTTTCTCATAGGTACCCTTACTGAGCATCTCCAGCTGAGCCAGTGACCCCTTGCTCAAGCCAGTGACCTTGGGCTTCAAGCCAACGACCATGGGGTCATGTCTATGATCCTACACTCTAGCTGGTGACCCTGAGCTCAAGCTGGTGATCCCACCCTCAAGCTGGCAACATCAAGGCTTTGAACCTGGGTCTTCAGCATCCCAGGCCAATGTTCTCTCACTGCACCATACCTGGTCAGGCAGCACAAAACTTCTTGAAATGTACCCAGTAGCCACGGCCACCATCACAGCCACCTGGCCCATGAAGGTTTGCATTTGATTCAGACAGATGGTAAAGAAACAACGAAGCCAAGAACTGGTGGGCCATTATCTTTAATCCTAGCTCGGCCCCGCCGGGTGAGAAATACATACAGTAGTGTTGGTAAAATAAGTTTTTAAATATGATATATGCTTGCTCACTTATAGTTTACATTGGGTGTAGGAGACAGGCTGTAAGCAGGCAGGGGGGTTATAGCCTAAGGCTTAGTTTTAAGACTAAGCTTTTCCCTACATCCTTGACTGATTGCATGATGTGGGGTGATGCATTCTCATGAGGAATCCCATTATGCCTCAGATAAGTGACTTTGTTTGTTTTTTTTAAAATTTTTTTAAATTTTTATTTATTCATTTTAGAGAGGAGAGAGAGAGAGAGAGAGAGAGAAAGGGGGGGAGGAGCAGGAAGCATCAACTCCCATATGTGCCTTGACCAGAGAAGTGAAGGGTTTTGAACTGGCGACCTCAGCATTTCAGGTCGACACTTTATCCACTGCGCCACCACAGGTCAGGCAGATAAATAAATGACTTTGTATCAGAGACTTCCTTGTTTGTATATTGGATTAAAGGTTTTGATTTCTACACTATAAAGTGGGGCAAACTGGGAGCTTATTCTCTTGGTTCCTGAGATTAGCATTAGAGAGAAGAGTGATTACGTTCTAGGAGAGGCCCATGCTGTAGGAGAGCAGAGAAAGGCCACATGGAGGAGAGGAGAGGTAGCCAAGATGGTGAAGTGCTGAAGGAGAAACCAGTTTGTGCAGAGTTTGTGCAGAGAGAAGGAGATGGGGAACAGAGGTGAATGGGGCTGGTGAACTAGGAACTTTGATTCTAGGAAGCTCGGATAAGTCAGTGGCTTTGGGAGCCCTGAATGGAAAGGGAAGTGTTTTCCCACTGTGTGTATTTCTTGCCCACCGGGTGCAAGCTAGGATTAAAGCTAATGTCCCACCAGTTCTTGGCTCCAGTGTTTCATTACTGTCATTCCAAATCTAATGCAAACCTACATGGGCCAGGAAGCTGTGATGGTGGCCGTGGATACTGGCTTTACAATCGTAGTATTAAAAGGGTGGGAAAGGCTTAGTCTTAAAATTAAGTCTTAGGCCTGACCAGGCGGTGGCGCAGTAGATAAAGCATCGGACTGGGATGCAAAGGACCCAGGTTCGAGACCCTGAGATTGCCAGCTTGAGTGCGGGCTCATCTGGTTTGAGCAAAAGCCCACCAGCTTGAACCCAAGGTCGCTGGCTCGAGCCAGGGGTTACTCGGTCTGCTGAAGGCCCACGGTCAAGGCATGTTTGAGAAAGCAATCAATGAACAACTAAGATGTTGCAACGCACAACGAAAAACTAATGATTGATGCTTCTCATCTCTCTCTGTTTCTGTCTGTCTGTCCCTGTCTATCCCTCTCTCTGACACTCTCTGTCTCTGTAAAAAAACAAATAAATAAATAAATAAATAAAAATTAAAATGAAGTCTTAGGTTATAATGACTTTGTCAGCTCACAGCCTGTCTCCCATACCCCATGTAAACTATAAGTGAGCAAACATATATATATCATATTTACAAACTTATTTGACCTACACTTCATTTCTTACTTTCTTTCTTAAAATTTATTAATTTTTAGAGGTAGAAAAAATGTGCTTTAGGAAACAAGTTATAGAGGCAAAGAAGGGAAGTTTAGGAGGAAAAGAGAAACACATCTCGGGGAAGGGAAAGGTGTGGATAGGCTCCCGGGAAGGAGAATACTTAGCTAGCAAAACTTTAAAGTTACCTGACCTGTGGTGGCGCAGTGGATAAAGAGTCGACCTGGAAATGCTGAGGTCGCCAGTTCGAAACCCTGGGCTTGCCTGGTCAAGGCACATATGGGAGTTGATGCTTCCAGCTCCTCCCCCAGCTCTCTCCCTGCCTCTCTCCTCTCTCTCTCTCTGTCTCTCCCTCTCCTCTCTAAAATGAATAAATAAATAAAAATTAAAAAAAAAAAACTTTAAAGTTACAAGTTACCAAAGCCTGACCAGGTGGTGCACAGTGAATAGAGCATCGGATTGGGATGTGGAGCACCCAGGTTCGAGACACCGAGGTCACCAGCTTGAGCGCGGGCGCATCTGGTTTGAGCAAAAGCTCACCAGCTTGAAACCAAGGTCGCTGGCTCAAGCAAAGAGTCAGTTGGTCTACTGTAGCCCCACAGTCAAGGCACATTTGAGAAATCAATCAATGAACAACTAAGGAACCATAACAAAGAATTGATGTTTCTCATCTCTCTCCCTTCCTGTCTGTCTGTCCCTATCTGTCCCTCTCTCTGACACTCTCTCTGTGTCTCTGACACACACACACACATACATAAAATAAAAAATAAAGTTACAGGCCCTGGCCGGTTTGCTCAGTGGTAGAGCGTCAGCCTGGCGTGCGGGAGTCCCGGGTTTGATTCCTGGCCAGGACACACAGGAGAGGCACCCATCTGTTTCTCCACCCCTCCCCCTCTCCTTCCTCTTTGTCTTTCTCTTCCCCTCCCGCAGCCGAAGCTCCATTGGAGCAAAGTTTGCCCGGGCACTGAGGATGGCTGTGTGGCCTTTGCCTCAGGCGCTAGAATGGCTCTGATTGCGGCAGAGTGACACCCCAGATGGGCAGAGCATCGCCCCCTGGTGGGCAGGCCGGGTGGATCCCGGTCAGGCGCATGCGGGAGTCTGTCTGACTGCCTCCCCGTTTCCAACTTCAGAAAAATACAAAATAAATAAATAAATAAAGTTACAAGTTACCAAAGATATTTAGGAAACCATTTTTAAGTATACATATAACGTAATTTTTCTAAAGAGTCTATCTTGGTGAAAAAAGAGCCATATGCTGAACCTGACAAGCTCAGCAGAGGCCCGCATGGTGGCCTTGCAAACTCCAGTAACCATAAAGGATGGTCTGAAATGAAAACTTTTTAACTGCAAGCATTTCACGGTGAGTCATCATGTCCTAGGGCAGTATTCTTTCTTAACACATGTCAGTCTTTACTGTAAGTGAGCCTGCCTGTTGTCTTTTTGCATCTATGATAAGTACTGGACAGCATACCTTTAAGATGGAAGTAATCCTCTTTTTCAGCCAGCTCAGGGCACAACCATCCCACCAGAGAAGAAGCCAAAATCCTCTCATTGTTATTATTATCATGTTAATTCTCAAGTGTTAACTATTCTTTACCTGCATATGTAAAAGAAGTATGTTTTGCCTGACCAGGCGGTGGCACAGTGGATAGTGTCAGACTAGGATGTGGAAGACCCAGGTTTGAGACCTTGAGGTTGCCAGCTTGAGCACAGGCTCATCTGGTTTGAGCAAAAGCTCACCAGTTTGAGCCCCAGGTCACTGTCTTGAGCAAGGGGTCACTCGTTCTGCTCTAGCCCCCCGGTGAAGGCACATTTGAGAAATCAGTCAACAAACCACAACGAGGAATTGATGTTTCTCATCTCTCTCCCTTCCTGTCTGTCTGTCCCTATCTGTTCCTCTCTCTGACTCTCTCTGTCTCTGCCACAAAAAAAAAAAAAAAAAAGAAAGAAAAAGAAAAGAAAAAGAAAAAAGAAGCTTCCCCTCCACCCTCCAACGCTTACCTTCTGAAGGCGGCTGGAGAGGGTGCAAAAAAAAAAAAAAAAGTATGTTTTACTTTTAATACAATCCCAAAGATTTCCCTGCTTTGCTTTCTTTTACCTCGCTAATCTATCATCAGTGGATTTCATATACCCCAGTATGTCTTCTCCTTTGATTCTGACACAAAAAACAAGTGGTGAAACTGCCATTTTCCAGAGTATTTTCTCAATTCATTGAGACTTTGCTTCCCAGCAATTGTTGACAGATTGGCTCAAATAAAGTCCTAAAACTTAGTACAGGTTTGGACATTTCTTACATTGATAACCTAAAAAGAAACTTTTTATCCCACTTACATTTATTTACATTACTTTCTTCTAACAATTAAATTTAGGTTACAGATCAAAATTTTATCATACCGAATTATTTTTGTTGCTGACAAATTTTGTGACAAAGATAATGTTGTAAGGTACCAAAAAGCTGCAAAATTAATATTAATATTCTAGGAGGAAAAGGTCAGGCTTTCCTGTCCTTTCTTTGGAAAATGGAGGAAAAAGAATATAGAAGTCTCATCACTTACAAGGACAAGGAGGGTCATTTGGTTTTAAGTTCTCTGAAAGGATTAAGGTTATCTGAGGAACTCCCTTTCCCTTTCAATAAGAGGCAAAATTTACATACCACCCCACACTGATTTTAGCTCTCCCCCCCCCTTCCTGGAATCCTGAGATTAACGTGTACCTCTAGGCAAAGGAGGAGAGATAGGTACTGAAAGGATTTGTGAGTATCTTTGATTGTATTACCTTGAAAGTTTTAATGTTCTTTGTAAATCCCCTTCTAGACAAATGTTAATCCTGTTAATGTAACATAAATCTTGTTAAATGTTAATCTTGTTAATGATTATATCATGCTGTCATGCCCCCCCAACCTGTATGTAGTCATAGGGTATATAACCAGCCTCTGAAATGCACTCGGGGCCCCCATGATTTGGGTCTGCAATTGCCCGGTGTCAGCCATATGTGGCTGGCATATTTAACAAATTTCCTCCTTCAATAAAAATCTTCAAAATTCATATGGACTGGGTGTTTCTACGTAAACCCAATGAAATGAGGTACGGTGCCTTTCAGAATCTGGTGTACAATACTTTATAACAATAACATAAATTTCTTTGATTAATAAATCCAGTAGAATAAAAAATATGTAGCCTTGACCAGAATTTTGGTTGGTTGGAGCTTCGTTCTGAAGCAGAGATTGCTGATTTGAGTCCTGGTCAGGGCACATACAAGAATGGCTCAATATTCCTTTCTCTTTCACTCTCTCTTCTTCTTTCTCTAAAATTAATATATTAAAAAGAATATATTATTGTAACATTGATTGCTCTATAAACATTTCTATTTAACCAAACCAAACTCTAACCAGCTTTTTTTTTTTTTTTTTTTTTTTTTTTGGTGGCAGAGACAGAGTCAGAGAGAGGGACAGACAGATAGGAAGGGAAGGAGATGAGAAACATCAATCCTTCGTTGCAGTTTCTTAGTTGTTTATTGATTGATTTCTCATGTTCCTTGACCTCAGGGCTACAGCAGATGGAGTGACCCCTTGCTTGAGTCAATGACCTTGAGGTCAAGCTGGTGAGCCTTGTTCAAACTAGATGAGCCCACACTTAAACTGGTGACCTCGGGCTCGAACCTAGGTCCTCCACATCCCAATCCAATGCTCTATCCACTTAGCCACTGCCTGCTTAGGCTAAAATTTGCATTTTAAGAGATGGCCCAGATAGGAATTCTTGGAGTCTGACCAGGTGGTGGTGCGGTAAATAGAGCATTAAATAGGACACTGAGGAACCAGGTTTAAAACCCTGAGGCCTTGGGTTTGAGTGCAGGCTCACCAGCTTGAGCGCTGGGGTCACCAGCTTGAGCATGGATCATTGTTGGGCAGATAAAATGTATTATGCTCACTTTGTTAAAGATGCCGTCGCCCAGGTGATATTAATGTGTGTTGGGGTGGGCTAAAGGCAGGCAGAATTGTTGTAGCCTGGGGCTTGGTTTTGGGATTAAGCCTTTCCTACCCTTTTTGCTGTAGGGCGGTACAATCCAATCATGCCTCAGAGAAGTGACTTTGTATTAGAGACTACCCTGTTTTGTATATTGGATTAAGAGTTTGGATTGCTACACTATAAAATGGGGACGAAGTGGGAGCTTGGGCTCTTGGTTCCTGAGGTTAGCATGAGAGAGCGGAGAGAGTAGAGCCAGCAGCTAAAGGAGGCCACGTGGAGGAGGCCAGGAGAAGCAGCCAAGATGGCAGAGTGCTGAGTGAGATGGGGAACTGAGGAGAAGAAGGCTGGTGAGCTAGAAACCTTTGATTCTAGGAAACTCGGATAAGTCAGTGGCTTTGTGAGCACTGAGTGTGACTGGGTTTTGGAGCCCAGTGTGTATTTTTACTTGCCCGCCGGGTGCAAGCTAGATTAAAGGCTATGGCCCACCAGTTTTTGGCTCCATGGTTTCTTTACCGACTGTCCGAATCCAATGCGAACCTGCATGTGAATGGCCACGATGGCGGCTCCTGGCTTTACAATCATAAACATGACCTCATGGTCACTGGCATGAGCCCAAAGGTCACTGGCTTGATGCCCAAGCTCGCTGTTGGTTTTTTTTTTTTTTTAAACATTTTATTTTATTTTATTTTTTACAGGGACAGAGAGAGAGTCAGAGAGAGAGAGATAGACAGGGATAGACAGGAACGGAGAGAGATGAGAAGCATCAATCATCAGTTTTTCGTTGTGACACCTTAGTTGTTCATTGATTACTTTCTCATATGTGCTTTGACTACCGGCCTTCAGCAGACCGAGCAATCTCCTGCTTGAGCGATCTTGGGTCCAAGCTGGTGAGCTTTTTTGCTAAAGCCACAAGCCCACGCTCAAGCTGGCGTCCTCGGGGTCTCGAACCTAGGTCCTCAGCATCCCAGTCCGATGCTCTATCCACTGCGCCTGGTCAGGCCCAAGTTTGCTGTTTTGATCAAGGGGTCACTGGCTCACCTGCCCCCCCCAATCAAGGCACACATGAGAAAGTAATCAATGAATGACTAACATGCTTCTCAACTCTCTCCTTTCCGGTCTGTCTAAAACCGGAAAAACAAAGCCTGACTTGGAGTTACCCGTCATCCCCAATGCCAATAAAGAGAGAAGAGGACTGAGTGGGTATAAAGTGTGTCTTTTTTTCTTTTTTAATTTTTTTAATTTAATTTTATTTTATTCATTTTTAGAGAGGAGAGAGACAGAGAGGGAGAGAGAGAGAGAGAAGGGGGGAGGAGCTGGAAGCATCAACTCCCATATGTGCCTTGGCCAGGCAAGCCCAGGGTTTCGAACTGGTGACCTCAGCATTTCCAGGTCGACACTTTATCCACTGCGCCACTATAGGTCAGGCCCTGTGTCTTTAATTTCAAATTGCAGGTGAATCCTGTCCAAAAGAACTGCCTCCACATTCTCCTGGTACTGCTGGTGTTGCCAGTTTTTGTGTTTTTTTTAAGATTTTTTTTAATTTTTTTATTCATTTTAGAGAGGAGAGAGAAAGGGAAAGAGAGAGAGACAGAGAAGGTAGGGAGGAGCTAGAAGCATCAACTCCCATATGTGCCTTGACCAGGCAAGCCCAGGGTTTCGAACCGGCGACCTCAGCATTTCCAGGTCAACGCTTTATCCACTGTGCCACCACAGGTCAGGCTGTTGCCAGTTTCTTAGGGTTCAGGGGCTATTGGTAATGGTGTAAGGGTCAAAAGAAAAAAAAAAGCCCATGTAGTTAGACACATAGCAGAGTGCAGGAGGTGGGAGTCCTGTTTGCAGGAATGTCTCCTTTGCAAGTTCTTCTGATGTAGTACAGGCCTAACCACTTCAGTCTTACCTGGTGTCCTTGGTAAATCTTCAAGGCAGAGGATGATCCCAATATGCCAAGATTGCAGGTTCGATCCTTGGTCAGGGCACATACAAGAATCAACTAATGGGTGCATAAATAAATGGAACAGCAAATCGATGTTTCTCTTTCTCTCTCCTTTCTCTTTTTCTCTAAAATCAACAAAGAAAAAAAAAGAAAGAAAGAAAGAAGAAAGGAAGAAAGAAAGAAAGAAAGAAAGAAAGAAAGAAAGAAAGAAAGAAAGAAAGAAAGAAAGAAAGAAAGAAAGAAAGATCTGACCAGGCGGTGGTGCAGTGGATAGAGCATCGGACTGGGATGCAGAAGGACCCAGGTTCGAGACCCCGAAGTTGCCAACATGAGCATGGGCTCATCTGGCTTGAACAAAAAAATAAATTTAAAAAAAGCTCACCAGCTTGGACCCAAGGTCGCTGACTCGAGCAAGGAGTTACTCAGTCTAATGAAGGCCTGTGGTCAAGGCACATATGAGAAAGCAATCAATGAACAACTAAGATGTTGCAATGAAAAACTGATGATTGATGCTTCTCATCTCTCTCTGTTCCTATCTATCCCTCTCTCTGACTCTCTCTCTGTCCCTGTAAAAATATAAGTAAATAAAAATAAATGAATTTAGAAAAAAAGAGTGGGGCCCTGTCTTACTAGAAAAAAGAAAGAAAGAAAGAAAGAAAGAACTAAGCCTTGGCTGGATAGCTCAGTTGGTTGTAGCGTTGTCACAGAGTGTGGAGGTTGCTGGTTTGATCCCTGATCAGGGCACATACAGGAGCAGCTCCATGTTCCTGTCTCTTTCTCCCTGCCTTTCTAAGAAAGAAAGAGAGAAAGAAAGGGAGAAAAAAAGAATTGACAGCCTTCATGTCCCTGCTCCCCAGCAAGACAGTATAGTTCCACAATATAACCAAGAAAAAGAGATGCAGTCGCCTGACCAGGCGGTGGCACAGTGGATAGAGCGTCGGACTGGGATGCCGAGGACCCAGGTTCAAGACCCCGAGATTGCCAGCTTGAGCGCGGGCTCATCTGGTTTGAGCAAAGCTCACCAGCTTGGACCCAAGGTCGCTGGCTTGAGCAAGGGGTTACTCGGTCTGCTGAAGGCCCATGGTCAAGGCACATATGAGAAAGCAATCAATGAACAACTAAGGTGTCACAACACGCATTGAAAAACTAAAAATTGATGCTTCTCATCTCTCTCTGTTCCTGTCTGTCTGTCTCTGTCTATCCCTCTCTCTGACTCACTCTCTGTCTCTGTAAAAAATAAATAAATAAAATTTTTTAAAAAAAGTTTTTTTAAAAAAAAGAAGAGATGCAGTCAACGTTAACCTATCATTTTGTTTATTTATTTTTTAAAGGCAATGTACATGTGCAGACATAACATTTAGAAAAATAAAAACTGCCTGACCTGTGCTGGCGCAATGGATAATGCATCGACCTGGAAATGCTGAGGTCGCCGGTTCGAAACCCTGGGCTTGCCTGGTCAAGGCACATATGGAAGTTGAGGCTTCTGTTACATCCCAGGAGACAGACTACAGCAAACCCAAAGTGAATTTTATAAATTTTATTGCAAACCTGTGCAGGGACTGCAAGCAACCCACGCAAGGGAGCACTGTAGCCCCGAGCTTCTAAAATGGCTCCTTTTATAGAGTGGCTATCTAGGCTGAGCAAGCAAGCAGAGTTTACAAGGGCGGGAGAGGTGCGATTAGCTGACCTTGTTCTTGGCTAAGTCTCTAGGGTAGGGACTTCCTTAATCTGGGTACATAGAGTTCTGTGGAAAATATTGTTACATTTCTAACGGTTGTTTATCTTTTTTTTTCCTCCACCCATGTACTGGATATACTCAGTTTTCATGGCTGGTGGCCTGCACCGCTTGTCCTAAGATATCACATTCCCCCGTTTTCTTCTTACTAGTTTAAATCATTGAACTTTGGTATTGCTCATCCAAACTGGGTATAATAACAAATGCTGTGGTGCAACCGCAACACTTCCAGCTCCTCCCCCCATCTCTCTCTCCTCTCTTTCTCTGTCTCTCTCTCTCCCTCTCTCTCTCCTCTCTAAAATGAATAAATAAAATAAAAATTTTAAAAAATAAAAACTAAAAACTATCCCTTGCTGAATAGATCAGTTCATGAGAGTGTCATCCAGATAGGCAAAGAGTTCTGGTTCAATCCCTGGTCAGGGCACATACAGGAACAGAGAAATGTTTTGGTTTCAGTCTCTCTCTCTCTCTCTCCCTTCCTCTCTTTCTAAAATCAATAAATTCGGACTGGGATGCAGAGGACCCAGGTTCGAGACTCCAAGGTCACCAGCTTGAGTGTGAGCTCATCTGGCTTGAGCAAAAAGCTCACCAACTTGGAACCAAGGTTGTTGGCTTGAGCAAGGGGTCATTCAGTCTGCTGAAGGCCCACGGTCAAGGTGTAAGGACCAAGAAAAGATCAGAATGTTTAAAATAATAGGATGTAGGCTAGGCACTAATAGAACAGGGAACTTAAGTGTTACAGGCAGGCCCTGCTCCTGTTTGTTAGGAATGCCATGCCCAAGGTTGTTCAAGATGCTGACTCACTGACCACAAAGTAACAGTATGTGTGTTTAGGCTTGATAACAGTATATGTGCTATATGTGTTTAGGCTGGCAGGATTTGAAAAATTCCATTCCATATTTGGGTTGTTATGCTACATAAGTATGAATTAGCCAATAGCTAACCGCCACATCATTTGCTTCTATGAACTGCTTGCTTGCTTAGCTTATAAAAGGACTTAGCAGTAAGCGCTAGGCGCGATTTCCATTTGCACCTCCTTGTGAGTACAGTGTCTCTGGACATCTCGGGAATTCACCCCTGTGCAGGTTAAACTGGCCAATAAAGAAACATCTATACTCCTGAAAGTCTCCAACATCTGTTCTCATACCCGGTGCATGCTACAAAGGCACATATGAGAAAGCAATCAATGAACAACTAAGATGTCACAGCGAAAAACTGATGATTGATGCTTCTCATCTCTCTTCGTTCCTGTCTGTCTGTCCCTGTCTGTCCCTCTCTCTGACTCTCTCTCTGTCCCTGTAAAAAAACTATTTAAATATTCCCATTTTCATAATCTTATCAGTACTTACATTTTCACATTCTTTAATTGTACATGATGCAGGACTTCACCAGTCAGTTTGGTACCACAGTTTCATGAATGCCCATATCAAGAAGTCCTGTGTGAATCCAATGCGAACCTGCATAGGCCAGGTGGCTGTGATGGTGGCCATGGATACTGGCTTTACATATTGGAAATTTCTTTTTCTCCTTTCTTGAGAACATACACAAACTTTAACATTATAATTAATGTGTAGCCCAACATTTTGATTTGTGCAGTTTGAAGTTTCAGACTACTTGCAGAGCATGACTGCTTCTTGGATTTGGAAACAGTCTGAAGAACAAACAGTCTCTCTGTGCTGTTTGTTTTCTATTGATAAGTACCCAAAAGCTTTTGTTTTATAAACCTGAACCAGAACTAGGATGTTGAAAATTGCTTAATTATATATTAGCCATTGTTCTCTCACAACCCCACTTGCTTGAACAGTGAGTCAGCTGGCCCTTGGAAGTTCAGTTACCCTCAAAAATCAGAAAACAAATAATGTAAACTTTGGGTCCTGTTTCCCATAAAATCCATCTCTTTGACAATCAGCTGATACACAAAGGTTCTATTGTAAGGTACCAAAAAGCTGCAAATTAATATTAATATTCTGGGAGAAAAGGTCAGGCTTTTCTGTCCTTTCTTTGGAAAATTGAGGAAAAAGAATATAGAAGTCTCCTGATTTACAAGGACAACTAG
Source organism: Saccopteryx leptura (assembly GCF_036850995.1). NCBI lineage: Eukaryota > Metazoa > Chordata > Mammalia > Chiroptera > Emballonuridae > Saccopteryx > Saccopteryx leptura. The sequence goes on along the minus strand of NC_089507.1, from coordinate 69,925,312 downwards.
GGTCATTTAGTTTTAAGTTCTCTGAAAGAATTAAGGTTATCTGAAGAACTCCCTTTCTCCTTCAATAAGAGACAAAATTAACATACCACCCCACACTGATCTTAGCTCTCCCTCCCTTCCTGGAATCCTGAGATTAAGGTGTACCTCTAGGCAAAGGAGGAGAGAGAGGTACAGCTGGTGCTCGACTTAGGACCATGATTGGTTCTGACAGACTGGTCATAACACGATTTGGTCGTAAGTTGAGTAGGCTATATGTATAGTACTGTGAAATGATGTTATAAAAATCTTTAAGTCAGCCTGACCAGGCGGTGGTGCAGTGGATAGAGCGTCAGACTGGGATGCGGAAGACCCAGGTTCAAGACCCCGAGTAGCTGGCTTGAGCATGGGCTCATCTGGTTTGAGCAAAAAAAAAAATCACCAGCTTGGACCCAAGGTCGCTGGCTCAAGCAGGGGGTTACTCAGTCTGCTGAAGGCCCATGGTCAAGGCACGTTTGAGAAAGCAATCAATGAACAACTAAGGTGTTGCAACGGGCAATGAAAAACTAATGATTGATGCTTCTCATCTCTTCATTCCTGTCTATCCCTCACTCTGACTCTCTCTCTGTCTCTGTAAAAAAAAAAAAATTAAAGTTTAAAAAAAAAATTTAAGTCATATTTTATCATAATTTTTTTATTATTGTTATATATCATAATTTCTTTGTTCATTTTATGCCATTTGTATTATCTCTACACCATTTTGTTTCTTATTTTTACATTCATCAGGTTTAAGTAAAACACTGCATTATCAGTATAACTGGTTTAATATTTGCATCCAAATATATAGCAATTTCTCCATTTTGTGGATGGGCCAGCTTCACTGCTTTGTTATAACTGTTGATCACATGGGTACAGAACCTTTCACAGCTTCACAAATTCTTTCTTTATTTTTCAAAATCATCGATACAGTCGAGTGTGATAACTTTGTATCACGTGCGATCACATTCACTTTCTTTCCTCCTTCGTACTGCTTAATTACCTTCATTTTTGTGTCAAGATCGATGGCCTTTCTTTCCTTCTTGGCAGGCTGAGGCATAGACAAAGACAATTTCCTCTTGGTAGACATCTTGGGAGGGGTTTGATGAAAAATATCCAAGACACAAAACACAAATTGTTGTACTGAGTCTGGATAACAGTTGAAATGGTGCATGCAGAGATGGTAGTGCTGCCGGAAGCTGGTCCGCACTATTGTACGCACAGCTGGGCAACGCTTGTGCTGCCAGATTTGGAGCAGTCATGGCTAGCGATTGTGGTCGTAAAGTCTAATGGTTATAAATCGATCAATACCTGTACTAAAAGGATATGGAATGTCTTTGATTGTATTACCTTGAAAGTTAATGTTTCTTTTTTTTCCTTTTTTTCTTTTTTCTTATTTATTTATTTATTTGTATTTTTCCGAAGCCAGAAACGAGGAGGCAGTCAGACAGACTCCCGCATGCGCCTGACCAGGATCCACCCAGCATGCCCACCAGGGGGCAATGCTCTCCCCATCCGGGGCATCACTCTGTTGCAACCAGAGCCACTCTAGCGCTTTAGGCAGAGGGCACAGAGCCATCCTCAGCGCCCGGGCAAACTTTGCTCCAATGGAGCCTCGGCTGTAGGAGGGGAAGAGAGAGACAGAGAGGAAGGAGAGGGGGAGGGGTGGGGAAGCAGATGGGCGCTTCTCCTGTGTGCCCTGGCTGGTAATCGAACCCCGGACTCCTGTACACCAGGCTGACGCTCTACATTGAGCCAACTGGCCAGGGCGAAAGTTAATGTTTCTTGTAAATCCCCTAGACAAATGTTATTTATTCATTTTAGAGAGGAGAGAGAGAGAACGGGTCGGGGGGGAGCAGGAAGCATCAACTCCCATATGTGCCTTGACCAGACAAGTGCAGGGTTTTCAACCGGTCACCTCAGCATTCCAGGTTGACGCTTTATCCACTGTGCCATCACAGGTCAGGCCCCCTTAGACAAATGTTATAATCTTGTTAATGATTGTGTCATGCTGTCATGCCCCCCCAACCTGTATGTTGTCAAAGGGTATATAACCAGGGCGCATGATTTGGGTCTGCAATTGCCCTGTGTTATCCATATGTGGCTGGCATATTTAACAAATCTCCTGCTTCAATAAAACTCTTCAAAATTTATCGGGACTAGGTGTCTCTACGTGGACTCGATAAAGTGAGGTAAAGTGTCTTTCAGAATCTGGGGTATGGCCTGACCAGGCGGTGAAGCAATGGATAGAGTGTCGGACTGGGATGCGGAGGACCCAGGTTCAAGACCCCAAGGTTGCCAGCTTGAGCGCGGGCTCATCTGGTTTGAGCAAAGCTCACCAGCTTGGACCCAAGGTCGCTGGCTCAAGCAAGGGGTTACAAGGTCTGCTGTAGCCCCCTGGTCAAGGCACATAAGAGAAAGCAATCAATGAACAACTAAGGTGTCGCAATAAAAAACTGATGATTGATGCTTCTCATCTCTCTTCATTCTTGTCTGTCTGTCCCGATCTATCCCTCTCTCTGACTCTCTCTGTGTCTGTAAAAAAAAAAAAAAAAGCCTGACCTGTGGTGGCACAGTGGATAAAGTGTCGACCTGGAATGCTGAGGTTGCCGGTTTGAAACCCTGGGCTTGCCTGGTCAAAGCACATATGGGAGTTGATGCTTCCTGCTCCTCCCCTCTTCTCTCTCTCTCCTTCTCTCTCTCTCTCCAATAAAAATGAATAAATAAAATCTAAAAAAAAAAAGAATCTGGGGTATGGTACTTTATAACAGTTCAACTTGATACTTCTTTTTTTTTACAGGGACAGAGAAAGTCAGAGAGAGAGATAGATAGGGACAGGCAGACAGGAACAGAGAGAGATGAGAAGTATCAATCATCAGTTTTTTGTTGCGATACCTTAGTTGTTCATTGATTACTTTCTCATATATGCCTTGACCGTGGGCCTTCAGCAGACCAAGTAACCCCTTGCTTGAACCAGCGACCTTGGATCCAATCTGGTGAGCTTTGATCAAACCAGATGAGCCCGCGCTTAAGCTGGCGAGTTCAGGGTCTTGTGGGTCCTCGGCATCCCAGTCCAACGCTCTATCCACTGCACCACTGCCTGGTCAGGCTCAACTTATACTTTTTGAAAACCCTTTTCTCCTTCTCCCACTTTGGAACCTGTGTGTGCCTTATATGTTGGGCTATGTCCTTGATTTGCAAATCATATGTGAATAAAACTCTCTTAATTTATTTTGGAATGTTTGTCAACACACTCTGATCATTTTATTCAGTTTTGAGTAAAAAGGGTTTGGGTCCCCAGGAAGGATCCAAGTAAAGGGAACCAATTATCAATCTTTTTTTTTTTTTTTTGTATTCTTCCGAAGCCGGAAACGGGGAGAGATAGCCAGACAGACTCCCACATGCGCCGGACCGGGACCCACCCGGCACGCCCACCAGGGGCGATGCTCTGCCCACCAGGGGGCGATGCTCTGCCCCTCGGGGTGTCGCTCTGCCGCGACCAGAGCCACTCTAGCGCCTGGGGCAGAGGCCAAGGAACCATCCCCAGTGCCAGGGCCATCCCTGCCCCAATGGAGCCTTGGCTGCGGGAGGGGAAGAGAGAGACAGAGAGGAAGGAGGGGGTGGGGGTGGAGAAGCAAATGGGTGCCTCTCCCATGTGCCCTGGCCGGGAACCAAACCCGGGTTCCCCGCACGCCAGGCCGACACTCCACCGCTGAGCCAACCGGCCAGGGCCCCAATTATCAATCTTTAATTTGATTTAACCAGCGTGTTGTTCCAAGCAATTTCTGGTCATGTTTTTCATTGTAATTACTTCCTCCCAGTATTTTAAAATTCTCTACACAGAAGTAAATAGAAGAGACTTATTTGGGATCTTTTAGCATAGGTGTTCTGGGGCTCCAGGGACCTGAATGGCTGTGACCCACTGTGGGTTCTTGATTTTGCACAGAAAAGAATTCAAACACAAGCTAGCATAGAGCTTAAAGTGAAAGTAAGTTGATTAGCACCTGACTTGTGGTGGCGCACAGGATAAAGTGTCAACCTGGAATGCTGAGGTCACCAGTTCAAAACCCTGGGCTTGCTTGGTCAAGGCACATATGAAAGTTGATGCTTCCCTGTCTTCCCCCCTTCTCTCTCTCTCTCTCTCTCCTCATTCTTTTTTTAAAATATTTTATTTATTGATTTTTAGAGAGAGGGGAGAGAGAGAGAGAAGGGGGAGGAGCAGGAAGCATCAACTCCCATATGTGCCTTGAGCAGGCAAGCCCAAAGTTTCAAACCAGCAACCTCAGTGTTCCAGGTCGACGCTTTATCCCACTGCGCCACCACAGGTCAGGCCTCTCTCTCATCACTCTTTGAAAATGAATAAATAGAGGCCCTAGCCGGTTGGCTCAGTGGTAGAGCATCAACCTGGCATGCAGGAGTCCTGGGTTCGATTCCCAGCCAGGGCACACAGGAGAGGCACCCATCTGCTTCTCCACCCCTCTCCCTCTCCTTCCTCTCTGTCTCTCTCTTCCCCTCCTGCAGCCATGGCTCCATCGGAGCAAAGTTTGCCCGGGCGCTAAGGATGGCTCCATGGCCTCTGCCTCAGGCACTAGAATGGCTCTGGTCGCAACAGAGCGACGCCCCGGATGGGCAGAGCATCACCCCCTGGTGGGTGTGCTGGGTGGATCCCAGTCGGGCGCATGCGGGAGTCTGTTTGACTGCCTCCCCGTTTCCAACTTCAGAAAAATATACAGACATGCACAAAATAATAATAATAAGAAAAGAAAATAAATAAATTTTAAAAATGAATAAATAAAATCTAAAAAACATTTTTTAAATAAATATTCAAAAACTAATAAAAAAATAAATAGAAAGAAAAGTAAGTTTATTAGCAAAGCAATGAGACAAAGAGTGGGGTACTCCACAGACAGAGCAGCCCCTCTTTAGTGGAATTCGCTTTCTTTATTGGAGTTCATTTAATTGAGGGAGTAGAATATTCAGTGAGAGGGAGGAATATTCAAGATCCTCCTAGGAAAGGGGAAGAGGTTTCTCAGAGGAAATTTGTGGGCCATTTTGTGTCTTTTTTTTTTTAATTTTTTAATTAATTAATTTTTTTCAGAGTCAGAGAGAGGGATAGATAGGGACAGACAAACGGGAACAGAGAGAGATGAGAAGCATCAATCATCAGTTTTTTGTTGCGACACCCTAGTTGTTCATTGATTGCTTTCTCATATGTGTCTTGACAGGGGGGCCACAGCAGAGCAAGTGACCCCTTGCTCAAGCCAGTGAACTTGGGCTCAAGCTGATGAGCCTTGCTCAAACCAGATGAGCCTACGCTCAAGCTGGTGACATCGGGGTTTCGAACCTGGGTCCTCCGCGTTCCATTCCGACACTCTATCTATTGTGCTATCGCCTGATCAGTCTAAAGATTTTATTTATTGAGTTTACATAGAGAAATGGGAATAGGTAGGAATGAGAAGTATCAACTCATACTTTCTTTATTTTAGTTGTTCATTGATTGCTTGTCACTTGCTCTTTGTGCCTTGACAGGGCAAGCCCAGAATTTTGAACCAAAGACCTGAGCGCTTACAGATTAATGCCTAAAAGCATATATTCTTAACTATCCTGCAATCCAATTCTGCCTTGTTTTCTGATACCTTCATTTAATTTCCTTTAAGAACCTACTTAGGCCTGACCTGTGGTAGTGCAGTGGATAAAGCGTCCACTTGGAAATGCTGAGGTTGCCGGTTCGAAACCCTGGGCTTGCCTGGTCAAGGCACATATGGGAGTTGATGCTTCCAGCTCCTCCCCTCATCTCTCTCTGTCTCTCTTCTCTCTCTCTCTGTCTCTCCCTCTCTGCTCTAAAATGAATAAATAAAAAATTAAAAAAAAAAAAAAAAAGAAAAAAAAAAAAGAACCTACTTAGCCTGACCTGTGGTGGCACAGTGGATAAAGAGTCGACCTGGAATGCTGAGGTCATTGGTTCAAAACCCCAGGCTTGCTAAGTTAAGGCACATACAAGAAGCAGCTACAAGTTGATGCTTCCTGCTCCTGTCCTCCCCCTTTCTCTCTCTCTCTTCTGTCTAAAATCAATAAATAAAATCTTTAAAAAAAAAAAAAAAAGAAAAAAAAAAAAGAACCTACATAGCCTGACTAGGCAGTGGCGCACTGGATAGAGCATCGGACTGGGATGCAGAAGACCTAGGTTTGAGACCCCGAGGTCGCCAGCTTGAGCGCGGGCTCATCTGGTTTGAGCAAAATGCTCACCAGCTTGGACCCAGGGTCGCTGGCTTGAGCAAGGGGTTACTCGGTCTGCTGAAGGCCCGCGGTCAAGGCACATATGAGAAAGCAGTCAATGAACAACTAAGGTGTTGCAACAAAAAACTAATGATTGATGCTTCTCATCTCTCTTCGTTCCCGTCTGTTTGTCCGTCTCTCTGACTCTCTCTCTTTCTCAGAAAACAACAACAAAAACAACAAAACCCTACTTAATTTTTATTAACCAATGCCATCCCAAGAAATTAAAACAAAATAACCTCTTTAATTTCAAATGCATAAAAGAAACTGTAAAACTGTTATTCTCAGGAGCATTTTATTTATTTATTTTATTCATTTTATAGAGGAGAGAGAGAGAGAAGGAGAGAGAGAAAAGGGGGAGAGTAGCAAAAAGCATTGACTTTCATATTTTCCTTGACCAAGGAACCCAGGGTTTTGAGCCAGTGACCTCAGCATTCCAGGTTGATACTTTATCCATTACACCAGTGGTTCCCAACCCTTGGGCCGCGGACTGGTACTGGTCCGTGGGCCATTTGGTTCTGGTCCGCAGAGAAAGAATAAATAACTTACATTATTTCCATTTTATTTATATTTAAGTCTGAATGATGTTTTATTTTTAAACAATGACCAGATTCCCTCTGTTACATCCGACTAAGACTCATTCTTGATGCTTGTCTCGGTCACGTGATACATTTATCCGTCCCACCCTCAAGGCTGGTCTGTGAAAATATTTTCTGACATTAAACCGGTCCGTGGCCCAAAAAAGGTTGGGGACCACTGCATTACACCACCACAGATCAGATCTCAGCAACATTTTAAATCTTGCTATACTTGCATATGTTGTCAATTTGGTTCAAACTTTACAGAAATTGTTTTCTGTTGGTTTGTTTGTTTTTAACTACCAGGGGAGAGCAGGAATGCAGTCTCCTATTACCACAAATGATGCAGTTGAGTTTCCCACATTTGAGGAATTTGCAGGGTTCAACACAGCCAGAGTGCAATAGATAAGCCTTGTCCTGGGAAAACCACCTTTGTGATCATGATATGTCCCCTGCCAGGCAAGTATAAAAATTCCTTTGTTTTGACCTAAGGCAACTTTACCTTCAAACTCAAAACTACACCCATCCCTTTAACTGCAGATAAGAACTCTAGTTAGGGGCTTTGTCCAAATAAGAGATTATCAGCTATAATCTCTTTTTGTCCCACCTATATGGCACGGAAAATTTTTATTTACTAAACATCTACTCTTCTTGCAATAATCCTTTGAAGATACATGAACTCCTCTTTAGTTTGGAATGTCTTATTATACCCTTGTTTCCTTTCTATCTTTAAACTTCAGTACATCTGGGATCTCACTCTTACATGTATGTGAAGTTCCTATACATACATGCGTATTAAATTTGGTATTTTCTCTTATTAATCCATCTCAGGTGTTTGATTATTAGATCCCCTTCAAAGAACTATGCAAGTAGACCTCCTTTTGAATGCTTTTTTTTTTTTACAGAGACAGAGAGTCAGAGAGAGGGATAGGTAGGGACAGACAGGAACAGAGAGAGATGAGAAGCATCAATCATTAGTTTTTTGTTGCGACACCTTAGTTGTTTATTGATTGCTTTCTCATATGTGCCTTGGCCGTGGGGCTACAGCAGACCGAGTAACCCCTTGCTCAAGCCCGCAACCTTGGGTCCAAACTGGTGAGCTTTGCTCAAACCAGATGAGCCTGCACTCAAGCTGGCCACCTCAGGGTCTCGAACCTGGGTCCTCCGCATCCCAGTCGGACGCTCTATCCACTGTACCACCTCCTGGTCAGGCTCAATGCTATTTTTCAATATCCTAAAAAAATGTGTAACCAATTTTTTAATCAGGCCTCCTGGCCAAAGCATTTTACTTTAAACAACTGAAGTGATATCATCTTGTTTGTATATAAAAACCAGAAAATATCTAGATGCAAATATTAATTTCTTAGACTAGATGCAGCAGATGAATTTTGGCATAGCCATACACATTCATAAAGCCTGATAACCAATCATTATCCTGAATGTGCAAATCCACTTCCCAGCTTTTCCAAACGATCAGTGTCTTTCAAGGAAATATTTATTACAGGAGGGCAAAGAATGCATTTAAACCCTTATCAGTAATATTTTCATTCAAGGAATGTCTCTACACCTTCCACCCCCACCCCAGATTTAGTTCATGATTTTATTGGCCCTGGAGCGCAGGATTTCTCAGAAGCTCATTCAGTAGAGACCGCCTACTTGTTCTGAATAAGCAACAGGGAAACTGATAAAAACCTGGGCGTCAGCGTCCCCTGGTGCTTAGGTGCAGGGGACACCAGTGGTGATCAAATTCATCTACCAGACCGGTACTGATGAGCTGGGGCGGCGTCCTGTAATTGCCAACTGCTCGTTTTGTACGAACCCTGGAGACTGAGCTTTCGGGTTTTCCCTGCGTGCCGCGGCACAGTCGTGTCTGTGACCCCAGCCCACCAACGGATGGCGGCGGGTCCAGTCTGGGACTCGGTACCTGCACTACGCTGGACGTGGGCTCGGCTCCAGCACTTATCCCAGCCAGGCAGGCGGTACCACGTCTTCCACACCTTCCACGGTCGTGGAACCCAGAGAGTCTGGGCGTGAGGAAGGGACCGTGGCCAGCTTGTAGCCCGAAGCGTGGGAGGCGAAGCCTGCATCGGCTCTTCCTGCATTTGCCTCCTTGACGTCCCTGCTGGAAGCTCATTGCTTGTGACCCTGACCGTGACCGTGACCGTGACCGTGACCGTGACCGTGACCCCAGGGCGCTGTCTTCCCAGGTGTTCTTTGCGTATGTGAGTGCTGGGCTCCTGGGGAGCTCAAGGGCCGAGTGGGTGGGCTGGCCGCGGGGCTGTGGACATCGGCCCAGAAAGGTCGCCTCGGGCCAGGCTTTTCCACACGTGGGCTGTGTCCTGAGTCCATGGTTACAGACCAAGACCAGAGCCTGTAGGAGGGTAGAGAGAGTTCCGGACCACCCCACAGAAATTGGGGAGATGTAAAGAGTAGGCAGCCGGGAAAGGAGCTGGGAGATCTTGGAAAAACTTCAGGTTTGGAAAGTACAGTGTAAATGCTTGATGTCTTTGTGAAGTGTAGGAGCTGCGTCCTCAGGGTGGGTTGGCAAGGTCTGGCGGACTCTTCCACATTTAGCATTTTCATGACTGATTATTAGCACTCTGCCTCTGAGCTCAGGGACCCTGACATCCAAGCCGGTGAACTTCTGAGTGTGTAAGTGGTGACAGCCCTTGGGGATGTCTTTGGCTTGAAGGGTTGGCGGGTGTTGGGAGTACATTTGGTACAATATAGAAAAGTGTTCAATTTGGATGACTAGGTTTTCAATAATCCCTCCCATTTTCATCTGAAAATAAATATGAAATACAAACTGAAAATTCAGACTGCTTTTTAAGAAAACAATGTGTTGGTGCAGCTAATTTTGTGTATAGTAGTGTATGTTAAGGGCCTTCAAATGTGTGAAAGTAAAGTTGATTATGGATAGATAAAAGCTTATTGAGCATGGAAGTTACTACAAGATGGGAAAAAAAGTTTGTTAATATTGTTACTTTAAAAGGGATTAACCAATATATTCTTCTTTTGGTAGATAATATATTGGTTAATCCCTTTCAAATTACTAGAATATATTGGTTAATTTTAAAATACTAATGTGTGTGTGTGTATATATATATATATATGTATATATATATATATTACAGAGACAGAGAGAGGGATAGATAGGGACAGACAGACAGGAATGGAGAGAGATGAGAACCATCAATCATCAGTTTTTTGTTGCAACACCTTAATTGTTCATTGATTGCTTTCTCATATGTGCCTTGACCGCGGGCCTTCAGCAGACCGAGTAACCCCTTGCTCGAGCCAGCGACCTTGGGTCCAAGTTGGTGAGCTTTTGCTCAAACCAGGTGAACCCGCGCTCAAGCTGGCGACCTCGGGGTCTTGAACCTGGGTCCTCTACATCCCAGTCTGACTCTCTATCCACTGCGCCACCACCTGGTCAGGCTATTTATTGATTTTGAGAGAGAGAGAGAGAGAGAAGAGAGACAGTGTGTGAGGAGATAGAAGCATCAACTCATAATAGTAGTTACTTCTCATCTGTGCCTTGACCAGGCAACCCTGTTTTTTAAAGATTTTTTTTTTGTATTCTTCTGAAGCTGGAAACGGGGAGGCAGTCAGACAGACTCCTGCATGCGCCCGACCGGGATCCACCGGCCTGCCCACCAGGGGGCGATGCTCTGCCCATCTGGGGCGTCTCTCTGCCACAACCAGAGCCATTCTAGCGCCCGAGGTAGAGGCCAAGGAGCCATCCCCAGCGCCCGGGCCATCTTTGCTCCAGTGGAGCCTTGGCTGTGGGAGGGGAAGAGAGAGACAGAGAGGAAGGAGGGGGGTTACATATCAAAATTTTATCATACCGAATTATTTTTGTTGCTGACAAATTTTATGACAAAGATAATGTTGTAAGGTACCAAAAAGCTGCAAAATTAATATTAATATTCTAGGAGGAAAAGGTTGGCTTTCCTGTGCTTTGGAAAATGGAGAAAAAAGAATATAGAAGTCTCATAACTTACAAGGACAACTAGGGTCATTTGGTTTTAAGTTCTCGAAAGGATTAAGGTTATCTGAGGAACTCCCTTTCCTTTTCAATGAGAGGCAAAATTTACATACCACCCCACACTGATTTTAGCTCTCTCTCCCTTCCTGGAATCCTGAGATTAATGTGTACCTCTAAGCAAAGGAGAGATAGGTACTGGAAGGATTTGTGAGTATCTTTGATTGTATTACCTTGAAAGTTTTAATGTTCTTTGTAAATCCCCTTCTAGACAAATGTTAATCTTGTTAATGTAACATAAATCTTGTTAAATGTTAATCTTAATGATTATATCATGCTGTCATGCCCCCCCAACCTGCTCCCTGGTGGGCGTGCCAGGTGGATCCCGGTCGGGTGCATGCGGAAGTCTGTCTGACTGCCTCCCCGTTTCCAACTTCAGAAAAAAAAATACAAAAAAAAAATAAAGATTTTATTTGCCTGACCAGGCGGTGACTCACTAGATAGAGCGTCGGACTGGGATGCCGAGGACCCAGGTTTGAGACCCTGAGGTTGCTAGCTTGAGCACGGGCGCATCTGGTTTGAGCAAAGCTCACCAGCTTGGACCCAAGGTTGCTGGCTCGAGCCAGGGGTTACTCGGTCTGCTGAAGGCCCATGGTCAAGGCACATATGAGAAAGCAATCAAAGAAGAACTAAGGGGCCCTGGCCGGTTGGCTCAGCGGTAGAGCGTGGGCCTGGCGTGCGGGGGACCCGGTTTCGGTTTCGATTCCTGGCCAGGGCACATAGGAGAGGTGCCCATTTGCTTCTCCAACCCCACCCCCTCCTTCCTCTCTGTCTCTCTCTTCCCCTCCCGCAGCCAAGGCTCCATTGGAGCAGGGATGGCTCAGGCACTGGGGATGGCTCCTTGGCCTCTGCCCCAGGTGCTGGAGTGGCTCTGGTCGGCAGAGCGACGCCCCGGAGGGGCAGAGCATCGCCCCCTGGTGGGCGTGCCGGGTAGATCCCGGTCGGGCGCATGCGGGAGTCTGTCTGACTGTATCTCCCCATTTCCAGCTTCAGAAAAATACAAAAAAAAACCAAACAACTAAGGTGTCGCAATGTGCAACGAAAAACTAATGATTGATGCTTCTCATCCCTCCGTTCCTGTCTGTCTGACTCTCTCTCTGTAAAAAAAAAACAACAACAAAAAAAACTATTTATTGGCCTGACCTGTGGTTGTGCAGTGGATATAGCGTCGACCTGGAAGGCTGAGGTCACTAGTTTGAAACCCTGGGCTTGACTGGTCAAGGCACATATAGGAGTTGATGCTTCCTGCCTGCCCCCCCATCTCTCTTTCTCCGCTTTCTCTCTCTTCCTCCCCTTCCCTCTAAAATGAATAAATAAAATGAAAACAATTACTGTATCTGTTAATCCCCTGGTAGACAAATCTTTCAGGTAAGTAATTAGGAAAAAAGATTTTACTTATTAATTTTACAGAGAAGAGGGGCGGGCTGGGGGAAGAGGGGACAGGGGAAGTATCAACTCATAGTTTCTTCACTTTAGTTGTAAACTGATTGCTTGTTGTATGTGCCTTAACCAGGCAAGCACAGGGTTTTGAACCATTTTTGGTTGATGCTTTATCCACTGCATCACCACAGGCGAGGCTAAGGAAGTCTCTGTGTGTTTTTGTTGTTGTTTTTCTTTTCTTTCTTTTGCTAGAGAGAGATGGGAACATGGATCTATTCCTGTATGTCCGCTCACTGGGGATCAAACCTGCAACCTCCACATTTCGGACCTGCTGTAACCAACCTATCCAGCCAGGGCCAAGCGTGAGGTTTTGAACTGGTAGCCTCAGTGTTCCAGGTCGATAGTCCATCCACACTGCACAACCACAAGTCAGGCCATCCTCATTTAAAAACCCATTAGTAGTTATTCCTCCTTCTCATGATAATTCTCCCCACCCCGTAAGATTTTAAAGCAAGTATTCTACTTCACTAGCAGACTGAGATATTGAATATCTCATTTTAGAGTCACATAGTTAATTTATAGATAAAATATTCAGAGAATTATAGCATGGAAGGTTAGTAGTATACTGGTTATTTATTTCAAACTATAAGAGAAAGTTTATTTAGAAAATCACAGAAGTAGAAGTGAGCTCTAGAAGAAGGGAGTCAGGAACCAAGTTACAGAGGCAAGAACCTAGCAGGGGAGAGGGGTGTGGAAAGGCACAGGCATGCTCCCTGGAGAGCACCGTACAGGTTGTTTAAACTGGGGCTGGATAGGTATGGCGAAAGTAAAATTGCTGCTTCCACCTTGATTTCAGTGAAGAAGTTTTGTTTTTGGCAAGATGATAGAATAAAGTCTTAGCCAGGTCAGAAACCCTGTTGAACAGTTTCTTGCACTTTTCTGATATGGAGAGAGAAACTTTACCCTCAAGGTTCTTTGGCTGGTCTAATAATTAAATGACGTGAGACAGATTAGTAAGAGAAAAGAACCAAATTTATTAATTACATATGTATGGGACCCTCCCATACATGAGTCAGAGACGTGCACAGGAGGTTCAGAAATAGAAAGTGGAATTTAGGTACAGAAGACATCCTGAGCTAGGGGTGAGGTAAGGTGCCTTGGGGGCTTCAAAGGGTCCTTGCAGAATGATAAGAAGAGCCAATGCTTAGTAAATGGAGGTTTGCCCTGGGTGCCTTCCCTTCTACTAGCACACTCATGCCTTCCCCTTCCCCATCTTCCCTCTCAGGTGTGCATCTCCTAATCTCAGTCTAAGGGACCCCATGAGGTCTGCAACCAGGGAAGCAATGGGCAGCAGCAGCTTGTCCTGGGCTAACCCCCTTAACCTGTTTCCAAGGCCCCCTTTTCTCTGACTTCTCACTGAGCCAAAACAGCCCTGCCTAGACTCCTTTCTCTCCTATTACATTTCTAGAGAGGAAGAGCAGCTCCGCCTAGCTAGGCTCTCTTCTGTTGCTTCTTCTATCCCAAGCCTTTCCTTGTTGTGCTGTCTCCAACTTTAATAAACGTACTTTCAAAATTAAAACAAAAACAGAAGTTTGTCCTGTCATACAGGTAGGTCTAAGAGATTACGGTTGATAATCTCTTACTCTGGACAAGGCCCCTAATTCAAGTTCTTGTAGGTACTTAATGTAAGGGCAGAAGTTTCTCTCAGCCTGAGGCTAAAGTTTCCTTTAGCCCAAAAAATCTGGGTGTCACATTGGCACATCTTGGGGTGAGCTGTTCTGAACTGTCACACTGATCACTAGCCCAGTCCCTTTGTGCTAGTTCTTCTTAGGCTTGGGTGGCATTAGGTAGCTTTCATTTCTCTTTTTTAATATTTTATTTATTGATTTTACAGAGGTGGGTGAGAAATAAAAAGTATCAACGCATAGTTGCTTTCCTTTCGTTGTTTATTGATTGCTTGTTGTATGTGCCTAGACCAGGTAAGCCCAGGGTCTCCAACAGGTGACCTCAGGGTTCTGGGTTCATAAGCCACTGCATCACCAAAGGTCAGGCCAACACTTTGTATCCTTATCTGACCATCACTGGGAATGCAAAAGGCATTCCATTATTATTCTATTATGAATAAATACTGTTGAAGTGATCTGTTACATAAGTGTTCAGCCAGCCAATAGAGTCATTACCCAGTGAAAGTCTAAAGACCTAGGATCTCGTCCTGGAGTGTTAATATTAGCTCATAGTCTCTTCTGTAAAATGGTGTAACTCAGCACAAGTTGTGCAGATCAAATGATGTGGGAGACGGGCTGTGTACTGGTGGGGTCATTGTAGCCTAAGGCTTGGTTTAGGACCGAGCCTTTCCCACTCTCTTAATACTAAGATCTTTTCAACACTAAGCTTTTCTCCACACCCTTGACTGTTGCATGATGTAGGGTGGTGCACTTTTTTTTTTTTTTTTTACAGAGACAGAGAGTCAGAGAGAGGGATAGACATGGACAGACAGACAGAAATGGAGAGAGATGAGAAGCATCAATCATTAGTTTTTTGTTGCGCATTGCAATACCTTAATTGTTCATTGATTGCTTTCTCATATGTGCCTTGACCGCGGGCCTTCAGCAGACATAGCAACCCCTTGCTTGAGCCAGCAACCTTGGGCTCAAGCTGGTGAGCTTTTGCTCAAACCAGATGAGCCCTCGCTCAAGCTGGTGACCTGGAGGTCTTGAACCTGGGTCCTCCACTTCCCAGTCCAATGCTCTATCCACTGACCTACCACCCAGTCAAGTGGGTGGTGCACTCTTATGAGGAATCCAATTTATGCCTCAGATGAGTGGCTTTATATCAGAGACTTCCCTATTTGTATATCAGATTAAAGGCTTTAATTGTCTATGCTATATAGTAAAGCAAAGACGGGGGCTCGCTCTCTCTGATATTGCCATCAGCATTGAAGAGGCCTCCTGATCCCATCCTCTTTTCTCGGTTAGTCTATTTTCTTAATTCCGCACCATTCTCCCTCAGGACCTGGAATTACTAGCCTTGCTGGTTTATGACAAAATGAGATCATATAACATGGAAACTGTAAAACACTACCTCTATCTTCCATATAAACAATATATTTAATATATAATTTCAATATGTAATGCATATAAAATTAGTCATGAGAGACATTTTACTTTTTTTTTTAATACAAGAGAGAAAAGAACAGGTGGAGACAGACAGACAGGAAGGGAGAGAGATCAACTGGTAGTTGCAGGACTTTATTTTTATTTATTTATTTATTTTTGTGGCAGAGACAGTCAGAGAGGGACAGATAGGGACAGACAGACAAGAAGGGAGAGAGATGAGAGAGAAACATCAATTCTTCGTTGCAGTTCCTTAGTTGTCCATTGACTGATTTCTCATATGTGCCTTGACCGGGGGGCTACAGCAGGCCGAGTGACCCCTTGCTTGAGCCAGCAACCTTGGGCTCAAGCTGGTGAGCCTTGCTCAAACCCAATGAGCCCATGCTCAAGCTGGCGACCTTGGGGTCTCGAACCCTGGTCCTCCGCATCCCAGTCTGACACTGTCCACTGCGCCTCCGCCTGGTCAGGCAGTTGTAGCACTTTAGTTGTTCACTGAATGCTTTCTCATATGTGTCTTGGCCCCCGGGGCACCAGCTGAGCCAGTGACCCCTTGCTCAAGCCAGCGACCTTTGGGCTCAAGCCAGCAACCACTGGGTCATGTCTATGATCCCAGGATCAAGCCTGCAACCTTGGGGTTTCTAACCTGGTTCCTCAGCATCCTAGATTGACACTCTATCTCCTGTACCACTGCCTGGTCAGGCAGAAGTATTTTACCTTTTATTCATAGAAAGTCTTCAAAATCTGAGGTGAATCCTACATGTACAGCACATCTTTTTTTTTTTTTTTGGCAGAAACAGGGACAAATAGGGACAGACAGATAAGATGGGAAGCATCAATTCTTTTTTTTTAATTTTTTTTTTAAATTTTCTTTTTCAGAGACAGAGAGTCAGAGAGAGGGATAGGGACAGACAGACAGGAAAGGAGAGATTAGAAGCATCAATCATTAGTTTTTCATTGTGACATCTTAGTTGTTCATTGATTGCTTTCTCATATGTGCCTTGACTGTGGGCCTTCAGCAGACTGAGTAACCCCTTTTTTGAAGTGAGCCTTGCTCAAACCAGATGAGCCCGCACTCAAGCCGGCAACCTCGGGGTCTCGAACCTGGGTCCTTGGCATCCCAGTTCGACGCTCTATCCACTGCGCCACCGCCTGGTCAGGCAGGAAGCATCAATTCTTCATTGCGGTACCTTAGTTGTTCATTGATTACTTTCTCATATGTGCCTTGACCCGGGGGCTACAGCAAACTGAGTGACCCCTTGCTCAAGCCAGTGACCTTGGGCTCAAGCTAGTGAGCCTTGCTCAAACCAGATGAGCTTGCACTCAAACTGGTGACCTCGGGGTTTTGAATATGGGTCCTCCGTGTCCCAGTCTGATGCTCTATCCACTGCGCCACCACCTGATCAGGCTGTATAGCACATCTTTTTGTTTTTTGGTATTTTTCTGAAGTTGGAAACGGGGAGACAGTCAAACAGACTCCCTCATGCATTCGACCGGGATTCACCTGGCATGCCCACCAGGAGGCGATGCTCTGCCCATCTGGGGCGTTGCTCTGTCGCAACCAGAGCCATTCTAGCGCCTGAGGCAGAGGCCATGGAGCCAGCCTCAGGCCCAGAGCCAGCCTCAGGCCTGGAGCCAACTTTTCTCCAAAGGAGCCTTGGCTACGGGAGGGGAAGAGAGAGACAGAGAGGAAGGAGAGGGGGAGGGGTGGAGAAGCAGATGGGTGCTTCTCCTGTGTGCCCTGGCTGGAAATCGAACCCGGGACTCCCGCACGCCAGGCCAATGCTCTACCACTGAGCCAACCAGCCAGGGTTTGTACAGCACATCTTAATGGGCCTGGCCACATCTCTCTCTTTCTTTCTTTTCTTTTACAGGGACACAGAGAGAGAGTCAGAGAGACGGATAGATAGGGACAGACAGACAGGAACAAAGAGAGATGAGAAGCATCAATCATCAGTTTTTCGTTGCAACACCTTAGTTGTTCATTGATTGCTTTCTCATATGTGCCTTGACCGTGGGTCTTCAGCAGACCAAGTAACCCCTTGCTTGAGCCAGCGACCTTGGGTCCAAGCTGGCGAGCTTTTGCTCAAGCCAGATGAGCCCGCGCTCAAGCTGGCGACCTTGGGGTCTCGAACCTGGGTCCTCTGCATCCCAGTCGGACGCACTATCCACTGCACCACTGCCTGGTCAGGCCTCTCTCTTTTTCTTAATGTTTTAATTTATTTTTTATTATTTTACTTTCATGAATTTTTTATTTTGAAATTAAATTTAATGGGTGATATCAATCAATAAGAGTACATAGTTTTAGGTGAACATCTCTATAGCATTTGAACTGTTGACTGTGTAAATCTGAGCACTAAATGTGCTGCTGAAGTAATTTCGAGCCTTTTAAGTTCAATAGATTTGTGACCTAGTATGCCCACTCTTGGCATACTCCACCTGGTAGAGCTTGTCCAAGGACTCTGCCATCCTCTCCCTCCTGCGGCTATAGCTCCAGGAGCGTGACCACGTGTGTGCACCGGTCAGTCAACTCCCCTCAGGAGCCGGAGCGCCCAGGACAGCGGCCAAGAGCAGCTGTGGTGACCTCAGCTCCTGCCTAGATTGTTGATGTCTGATGCCTGGCATGGTGTTGGAGGAGGCGCCCTCTGCTGGCCGCAGAGAGCGAACAGTTTATTAGGCTTAAAAAAATTTTTTTTCAGAGTATGTGAGTGTGGATGTGTGTGTGTTTCCATAGGGCTAATTTTTATCATGCTTCAGTCTGCTTGATTTCTGCATACCCTTCTACCACTAACCTTCTGTCAAACTCATCTATTGATTACTAAAAATATATAGAAAGGACTCATTGTTTGGTAATACCTAGTCTATCTTTTCATTTACTTTATTAAATACATTAAGTAAATATTTTTCTTGGCATATGTGTCTTGTGTCCGCAAGCCCAAGGTGACCTCAGCATTCCAGGTCGGTGCTCTATCCTCTGCCACCACAGGCTAGTAAGCAGAAATTTTAATGTCACTGCTTGACGATTTCCAATCTGTATTACCATGAGTCTATTACTATTTTCTTTTAATTTTTTAAATTTTATTTTATTTATTCATTTTTAGAGAGGACAGAGAGAGGGAGAGAGAGAGACAGAGAGGGAGAGAGAGGAGAGAAGGACAGAGAGAGAAGGGGGGAGGAGCTGGAAGCATCAACTCCCATATGTGCCTTGACCAGGTAAGCCCAGGGTTTCGAACCGGCGATGCTTTATCCACTGCACCACCACAGGTCAGGCTCTTTTAATTTTTAAAATTGATTTAGAGAGAGAGGCAATGAGAGGGAAAGAGACAGAAACATCAATCAGTTTCTGTATGTCCCCTGACTGGGGATCAAACCAGCGACCTCTGTGTATTGGCACGCTTTAACCAACTGAGCTATCCTGCCCAGGTTATTTCTTTTCTTTTCTTTTTTTTTTTTTTTTGTATTGTATTTGGAACATTAGGTCCTGTTTTTTGGAAGTACCTGGTAATTTTTTATTAAAATTTTGGATGATTGTCTTATTTGAGAGTGGATTTAACTGTCTCCTAGTGGACAAACTATGAACAGATTACTCTGATCTAGTAGAGGCTAGTCTATTTCGGGGTTATTCACATTATTACCAAGTCATAGTCCTCTGGAATCTCCAAAGCTTGAGGTTTTCTGGGCCCTTCCTCTCTGGTATGCTTGCAACTGCAAATTTTATCTCCCTAGCACTGAGAGACTGCTGAAATATTTGCTCAGGTTTTTAGCCTCTAGCAGCTTCTTTCTACCTGGTTTTTTCAGGGCTTTGCCCCAGGTGTGTGCACTTTGCCTCCAGAGGAAAGGGTGCAGAATGCTGGCTTTCCTGTTGTGTGGTTTTCACCTTCCCAGGATTTTGGCTTCTCAAGTCCTGGCTGCTTTGGTTGCTTTCATCCGACAAAACTCTTGAAACAGTTGCTTTTTCCTACTTTTATAGTTGTTCTTAGGAAGATGATTGCTTTTGTACAGCTACTTCATGATAGAAAGTTCTTCATACATTACTTAAGTTAAAACTATGTTTATAGAAGTTTCACATTTCCAACCTATTTACAAGCTGCTAAATTCACCTTAATTTCTTCTTTAAAAAAAAAAAAAAAGGATTTTATGAATTGATTGTAAAGAGCAGAGAGAAAGAAAGAGAAGGGAGGTGGAGCAGGAAGCACCAACTCATAGTTTCCTAGCTGCTTCTTATATGTGCCTTGACTAAGCTAGCCAGAGGTTGCAAACCCTGGACCTCAGCATTCCAGGTCAATTACCCACTGTGCCACCACAGGTCAGTCTCATCTTAATTTCTTACCCTAATTAAATCTTTTTCTTTGTTTTATTTTATTGATTTTGGAGAGAGAGGAAAGGGGAGAGAGAGTGTGTGTGAGAGAGACAGGAACATCTATCTGTTCCAGTATGCGCCCTGACCAGGGATCAAACCGGCAACCTCTGTGCTTCCAGATGATGCTCTAACCAACTGAGCTATTTCATGCCAGGGTCTAATTACACATCTTTTAATGGGGCTTTTTGTGCCCTGGCCAGATAGCTCTGTGTACAGCATTGTCCTGAAGCGAAGAGGTTGCTGGTTTGATCTCTGGTCAGGGCATGTACAGGAATAGATTGATGTTCCTGTCTTTCTCTCTCTCCCTTCCTCTCTCACTAAAATCAAACAATAAATCTTTTTTAAATAAATAAAGGGGCATTTTGTAACTTCCTTAATGAAATATTTTAAACTATATTAATTTAATACTCAGTTTTTCTTTTAGGCTCTTTGACAGCTTAACTATTTGTTTGATTTTCTTAAATCATTTTTATACTTAATTCCATGTCTCTGTGAAATTTAAATATGTTAACTTGTTAAGGAAATGATTGCGTTATCCTAAACAAATTTGGAGTTTATCTTATTTTTTGTGTTAGGTTTTTGGATTTTTTTCTTAGCTGATTGAAGGAGTATTCCAACCAGTGATATAAAGCCTGGTGCTATAAATTCAAAGAAATATCTCTCGTTCTTAACCACCTGGCTAAGTCCCTTTTTGTAATAACCATGTCACTAACTCCCAAATTAAGCAAAACAAACAAAAATGGGGTGATGGTGATCATGTAGTCTGTACTTGATCTTAGGTCATAAGATAATATTCTTTTAAAGCAACACTTGTTTTTATTGATTGATTGATTTGAGATAGAGACAGAGAAACATCGGTTTGTTCCACTTATTATGGTTGATTGCTATATGTGCCCCGACCTGGGATCAAACCCGCTGCCTTGTTGTATTGGGATGATGCTCTAACCAACTGAGTTACCCAGCCAGGGCTGGATCTCTATTTTTTTTAATTATTTTTATTTATTTATTCATTTTAGAGATGAGAGAGAGAAGAGGGGTAGGAGCAAGAAGCATCAACTCCCATATGTGCCTTGATCAGGCAAGCCCAGGGTTTTGAACCAGTGACCTCAGCATTCCAGGTCGATGCTTGATCCACTGCGTCACCACCAGTCTGGCTGGATCTCTATTTTATATTATTTTTATTAGATATATAACTGTCATAACATTAGTTTCTGGTGTACAATAATGAATCAATAATTGTATGTATAGTGAAATGATCACCAGAGTAAGTATAGTTAACATCTATCACCACACAGTTAAAAAAATTTTTTCGCATGATGAGAACTTTAAATATTTATTTTATTAATTTAGGGAAAGGAAGGGAGAGAATGAGAAAGAGACAGGAACATTCATCTGTTCCTATATGTGCCCTGACCAGGGATCAAACCAGCAACCTCTGTGCTTTGGGGATGATGCTCTAATCAACCGAGCTATCTGGCCAGGGCATGATGAGAACTTTAAAGGTCTATTCTTACCCAGTTTCAAATATGTAATACAGTATTATTAACTATACTTACCAGGCTGTACATTACAGCTCCAACACTTTTTTATTTAATAACTGGAAGTTTGTACCAAAATGGACTTGTTTTATGTGTATCCTTACCTAGTGTTTACAATCTCATTTTCTGGGCTATCTACTTACTATTGCTTTTCTCTCTACAGAAAGGCAGAAACTCTCCAGATGGCTTCCAGTAATGACCAAGTTTTTATCCCAATGTCACAGAGGAAAACTAGCAGCTGCCCAAGGAGGACCCCCAATGACCTGGAGATGTTTACTGAAGGAGCTGTGCTAAGTTTTCATAACATCTGCTATCGTGTGAAAATGAACAGTGGCTTTCTACTTTGTCAAAAAACAGTTGAGAAAGAAATACTAATGAATGTCAAGTATGTACATGAACTTTTGTTAAAATAGCTTTATTGACAATGGTGATCTTCACAAGTTTAGCCTTTACAAGTACAGATGCTGTGGACATTTGTGTACATGTCTGTACAGATACATAGACACAAACTTTATTCCTTCTTGCTCAACTGGGAGTGAAATGGTTGGATAACATGTTATGTATATGTTTAATTAAAAAAAATAGCCAAAGTATTTTTAATTTAATTTTTATTTATTTTTTATTTATTCATTTTTTAGAGAGGAGAGGGAGAGACAGAGAGAGAGAGAGAGGAGAGACAGAGAGAGAGAAGGGAGGGAGGAGCTGGAAGCATCAACTCCCATATGTGCCTTGACCAGGCAAGCCCAGGGTTTCGAACTGGCGACCTCATCATTTCCAGGTCGATGCTTTATCCACTGCACCACCACAGGTCAGGCAGCCAAAGTATTTTTAAACTGGTTGTCCCATGTGTGTAAACTTCTGTTTGAGAAACTGAATAATTAGTGTATCGTTCAGGCTTTCCTGGGTAAGCGCTGGTTTCGTGGAGAGAGGCTGGTTGTGTGATTTCCAGCTGCCCAATTGTGGGGGCAGAATTGTAATCTCTGAGCTTTGGTTTTCTAATCTGTGAGATAAAAGATCTGTCACTGTAGTTTATGAGCTGGATACTTGGTATGTGTGCACCTTATGTCCTTAATGTTCTAGAAGCAAGAGTTAGGAGGTTGAAATGATAATATATCATGAAAGTACTTCAGTTTTCAAATAGACTTGTTTTTAATGAGTAGCCTGTATATATAGTCATTTATCATCTTTAACAATTTACCTAATGTCTTTCCCCATTACACAGACAGACAGAAACTACTTAAATACAAGGAAGCTCTAGCTTTGCTTCAGTTATGCAGTGGAAGTCCAACGTGATTGTGGAATGGGCAGTAGAGTGAGGAGAGAAATGAGAACAGAACCTACTTGAGACCATGTAGCTCTATTCTGTCACAATCTGATAGTCATTGGGATTGTTCATGCTTTTATAATTTCTAGAGGCTTGACACTGATTCTTTCTTTCTTTTTTTTTTTTTTTGTATTTTTCTGAAGCTGGAAAAGGGAAGAGACAGTCAGACAGATTCCTGCATGCGCCCGACCGGGATCCACCCGGCACGCCCACCAGGGGCGACGCTCTGCCCACCAGGGGGCGATGCTCTGCCCCTCCGGGGCATCGCTCTGCCGCAACCAGAGCCACTCCAGTACCTGGGGCAGAGGCCAAGGAGCCATCCCCAGCACCCGGGCCATCTTTGCTCCAATGGAGCCTTGGCTGCGGGAGGGGAAGAGAGAGACAGAGAGGAAGGAGAGGGGGGTGGAGAAGCAAATGGGCGCTTCTCCTATGTGCCCTGGCCGGGAATCGAACCCGGGTCCCCCACACTTCAGGCCGACGCTCTACCGCTGAGCCAACCGGCCAGGGCCTGATTCTTTCTTTCACTGGAGTCTCAGGAGCAGGAAGTACCTCTAGGTTTGCTCAAACACCATGGCTTATGTGTTTTCTTTTGTTAATGTGTTTGTTTATTAGGGGAAATAATTATTCTTAGATAAAGCAACCACCTTTTCTAGCTTTCTGAGACTGGAGGAGTGGTTATAAGAGCTCTTTGGTCAGGTATGGCCCCTAAACTGAAGCGTCTCAGGTGTTCTTGATGCATTTTATGGGATTGTAGTCTTTTCTGTTAGTAGCAACCAACTGCACCCAGAAAGCTAGGAAATGACAAATAAGGGAGAAAACTTTTGCATGTGGGTAGAATATAAATGACAGAGACCTGAGATTGATTGATTGGGTGGTAGTGAGATCAGGGGCTATGTAGGGTTAGATAGAGTTTGTTTTATGTAGCAACACCTTCTTTTATACATACCTACTTTCCTGCTGCTTTAGTATTTTGATTAAGAGACCCTGACTGGGAAAATGAGAGAAAAGGTAGACACAAAGCTTTGATATTTTTTTACAGAGGCAGAGAGAGATTCAGAGAGAGGGATAGGTAGGGTCAGACAGATAGGAACGGAGAGAGATAAGAAGCATCAATCATTAGTTTTTCGTTGCGACACCTTAGTTGTTCATTGATTCAGCTTTCTCATATGTGCCTTGGCTGCGGGCCTTCAGCAGAGAAGTAACCCCTTGCTCAAGCCAGAGACCTAGGGTCCAAGCTGGTGAGCTTTGCTCAAAGCATATGAGCCTGCGCTCAAACTGGCAACCTCGGGGTCTCGAACCTGGGTCCTCCGCATCCCAATCAGACGCTCTATCCACTGCACCACCGCCTAGTCAGGTGCAAAGCTTTGATGTTTTATGACATGCTTAGATAAATTGAGTGACCTTTTTGAAAGATGACATTTTTTTTTGTGCAACATAATAGTCATGAAAATGTTGGTTACATTAGATCTTGTGCTAAGTTGAAGTAACACATGATTTGAATATGTGCAGGTTAAATGGATTTAAAATGCATACTGGACAATTGTACATTTATCTTGCTTACATTTTAGTAGATGCACTAAAAGTGTGATCTGTTTAAGGCTTCATGTTTTTATGGTTCAACATTCCAATAATAGATGAGTTCTTTTCCTTGCATTCTTACATTCATAAAAACTTTGTCAAATCTTTTTGTTCCATATTTTTAAAAACTTATTAATTATAATTAACATACACTATTATTAGTTTCAGGGGTCCAACATAGTGATTAGACATTTATACACCTTACTCATATTTCTTACTTACTCATATTTTTGGTTTAGGCATCCATGAGAATAACCATCCCTCTTATTCGAGGTAGCATTTCTAATTTCTCTCTTATCTGCTTGTGTCTACTGAATAGCATTTCTGGGATGAGAGAAAGGTTGCTCTCACTTATCTTATTTTTGACTTGTGCTTGATAGCACCACTACCATTCAAAATAGTGATTATATTTTATAACAGCTGATGAGAATCTTTTTTTTCTTTTTTTGCAGGGACACAGAGTCAGATAGAGGGATAGATAGGGACAGACAGACAGGAATGGAGAGAGATGAGAAGCATCAATCATCAGTTTTTCGTTGCGACACCTTAGTTGTTCATTGATTGCTTTCTCATATGTGCCATGACTGCGGGCCTTCAGCGGACTGAGTAACCCCTTGCTCGAGCCAGTGACCTTGGGTCCAAGCTGGTGAGCTTTGCTCAAGCTGGCAACCTCGGGGTCTCGAACCTGGATCTTTCCACATCTCAGTCTGATGCTCTATCCACTGCGCCATTGGCTGGTCAGGCCTGATGAGAATCTTGAATTTTGTTTTTCTTCTGGACATTTTGTAATCTCATTTGTAGAACTAAGTAAGTAGATCCTGAGGTCCTCTGTGATGAAAAGAGGATAAAACAAGTGAATAGTGATGATATCCTTTTTTTTTTTTAAGTTTTTTTTTTGATGATATCCTTTTTATATTAGAATTTTAGCAATCAACAATTTGAGTGTTTTTTTTTTAATTGGTTTTTTTACAGGTGTAGTTTCTTTACTTTCATTGAGTGTATTAAGTGCAGACCCTAAATTAGTAGAACCAGGGTTTTTTGTTTGTTTGTTTTTTACAGAGACAGAGAGTCAGAGAGAGGGATAGACAGGGACAGACAGACAGGAACAGAGAGATGAGAAGCATCAATCATTAGTTTTTCGTTGCGCATTGCAACACCTTAATTGTTCATTGATTGCCTTCTCATACGTGCCTTGACCACAGGCCTTCAGCAGACCGAGTAACCCCTTGCTCAAGCTAGCGACCTTGGGCTCAAGCTGGTGAGCTTTTGCTCAAACCAGATGAGCCCTCGCTCAAGCTGGCGACCTCGGGGTGTCGAACCTGGGTCTTCAGCATCCCAGTTCAACATTATCCACTGCGCCACCACCCGGTCAGGCAGTAGAACCAGTTTTTTTTTTTTGTTTTTTTTTTTTCACAAGTAGAAGCAGTTTTTAAGGGAACCAGTAAATCGGTCTGTTTCTGCATTTACAGTGGGATCATGAGACCTGGCCTCAACGCCATTCTGGGACCCACAGGTGGAGGCAAATCTTCGTGAGTATAACAGAGTATCATTGAGCTTTTCCTTTACAGTTTAATGTGCTTTCGGGGATCACCTTCATGGTACTGGTTGAGTATTTGCTGCATGTCTAGTCTGGTTCCAGGCACTATGGATGGCATGCAGTTTTGCCAGCTGTGATTCTGTCCTGAGGAGCAGGAAGTCTTAGTAGGTCAGCTTTACTAACAGCACATGATAAGGTGATTGACGTACAGCTGTCAGCTATGATTTGCAATAATTGTTTTTGCAATAGCAATGTCATCATATTGGAAGTGGGGAGATGGAGTCGAGTTATAACTGGGCTGAGTTTCAGTAAAGAAGCATGTTGCTTGTGTTGAGACCCCCAAGGTTCGAAAACCTGGAGGCAGTTTGGTAGTTTAAGCTGGATTAGCCAACAGTGCCTTGCTGTGATGTTTCTGGGCTTTGTAGCATAGATTTAAAAAAAGGAAAGTGAGCCTGACCAGGCGGTGGCACAGTGTGGATAGAGCATCAGACTGGGATGCGGAGGACCTAGGTTCGAGATCCCGAGGTTGCCAGCTCGAGCGCAAACTCATCTGGTTTGAGCAAAGCTCACCAGCTTGGACCCAAGGTCCCTGGCTCGAACAAGGGGTTACTCAGTCTGCTGAAGGCCCACGGTCAAGGCACATATGAAAAGACAATCAATGAACAACTAAGGTGTCACAAATAAAAACTATTGATTGATGCTTCTCATCTCTCTCCGTTCCTGTCTGTCTGTCCCTACTTATCCCTCTCTCTGACTCTCTGTCTCTGTAAAAAAAAAAAAAAAAAAAAAAAAAGGAAGGTGAGAAAAAAACCCCCACATAATTTTAGTTAAGCTATAGAATTTTTTGATCAGATAATTTTCTTTTTTTTTTGAATTATGAATTGAGAGTAATAGATACACTAAATGGTGATGTGTAACACATTTTTTTTTTTTTACAGAGACAGAGAGAGAGTCAGAGAGAGGGATAGATAGGGACAGACAGACAGGAAGGGAGAGAGATGAGAAGCATCAATAATTAGTTTTTCGTTGCGACACCTTAGTTGTTCATTGATTGCTTTCTCATATGTGCCTTGATCGTGGGCCTTCAGCAGACTGAGTAACCCCTTGCTCAAACCAGTGACCTTGGGTCCAAGCTGGTGAGCTTTGCTCAAACCAGTTGAGCCTGCACTCAAGCTGGTGACCTCGAGGTCTCGAACCAGGGTCTTCTGCATCCCAGTCCGAGGCTCTATTCACTGCACCACCGCCTGGTCAGGCGATCAGTTAATTTTCTAACTTGAACAGAATTTGGATTTACAGTAGCTGAGAGACATATCCTGAGCTGGACAAAAAAAATACTAATAAAAATAACATCTTTTTTTAAAGACAATTTTTTTTTAATTTTATTTATTCATTTTAGAGAGAGAGACAGAGAGGGAGAGAGAGAGAGAGAAGGTAGGGAGGAGCTGGAAGCATCAACTCCCATATGTGCCTGACCAGGCAAGCCCAGGGTTTCGAACTGGCGACCTTAGTATTCCAGGTCGACGCTTTATCCACTGCGCCACCACAGGTCAGGCTAAAGACAATTTTTAAAAATGTATTTTTTAATTATTGTTACATATATAATATATTAATTACATGTGTAAAGTCTGGTGATTAGACATATATATACTTTGCAAAGTGATTATCCTTTTATGCCTTGTACCCACATCTGTGTCCTTTTATAGGCTGTTAGATATTTTAGCTGCAAGGAAAGATCCTCAGGGATTATCTGGAGATGTTTTGATAAACGGAGCACCTCGACCTGCCAATTTCAAATGTAACTCAGGTTACGTGGTACAAGTAAGTATTCATGGGTTTCCATTTTAGATTTCTCTGGCTTTATGTGAACAAGTTCCTTTGCTGATAGTTCAGTGTGCTTCCTCTTGATTAATTACATGACATGAGCATAGCACCAACTTTTTTTTTTCTTCTTGATAGAGAATCAGAGAGAAGGATAGATAGGGACAGACAGACAGGAAGAGAGAGAGATGAGAAGAATCACTTCCTTGTTGTGGCACTTTAGTTGTTCATTGACTGCTTTCTCATATGTGCCTTGACTGTGGGGCTACAGCAGACCGAGTAAACCCGTTGCTCAATCCAGCAAAAATGGGTTCAAACTGGTGAGCTTTGCTCAAACCAGATGAACCCACACTCAAGCTGGCGACCTTGGGGTCTCAAACCGGGGTCCTCTGTGTCCCAGTTCGATGCTCTATCCACTGTGCCACTGCCTGGTTGGGCAGTGTTTTATAATTTCCCATAAAGTATAGAATAGTGAGAAATGAAAAAACAGGGAGAATCTAGGGCAGTGGTAGTCAACCTGGTCCCTACCGCCCACTAGTGGGCGTTCCAGCTTTCATGGTGGGCGGTAGTGGAGCAACCAAAGTATGAATAAAAAGATAGATTTAAGTATAGTAAGTTGTTTTATAAAGATTTATTATGCCAAACTTAGAGAAAATCCAACTATTTGGTAAGTAATTATTATTCTATGCTTTAACTTGCTATAACTCTGCTTTATAAATTTTATAAAGTAAAGTTACTTTCCTACTTTATAAATCAACATTACTGTGGAACCCGTGGGCAGTTAGAAAACTACTAACAGAGATACAAAAGTGGGCGGTAGGTATAAAATTGTTGACTACCCCTGATCTAGGGTATGACCCTTGTAAGAATAATGATAATTATTTTTTTTAAGTGAGAGGAGGAGAGCTAGTAAGACAGACTCTCACCTGTGCCCTGACCGGGATCCACCTAGCAACATCCATCTGGGGTCAATATTCGAACCAACTGAGCTATTTCTAGCCCCTAAGGCTGATGCTCTAGTGAGCTATCCTCAGTGCCCAGGGCCAATGCTCTAACCAGTTGAGCCACTGGCTGTGGCAGGGGAAGAGGGAGGGGGAGAGAAGCAGATGATCTCCTCCTGTGTGCCCTGACCAGAATCAAACCTGGGATATCCATAGGCCAGTTTGAGGCTCTATCCACTGAGCCACTCGCTAGGACCATAATAACAATTTTATTTTTATTTTTATTTTTTGTACTTTTTTTTCTGAAGTTGGAAACGGGGAGGCAGTCAGACAGACTCCTGCATGTGCCCGACCGGGATCCACCCGGCACGCCCACCAGGGGGCGATGCTCTGCCCATCTGGGGCTCTGCCCTGCTGCAACCAGAGCTATTCTAGCGCCTGAGGCAGAGGTCACAGTGCCGTCCTCAGCGCCCAGGTCAACCCTGTTCCAGTGGAGCCTTGGCTGCGGGAGGGGAAGAGAGAGACAGAGAGGAAGGAGAGGGGGAGGGGTGGAGAAGCAGATGGGTGCTTCTCCTGTGTGCCCTGGCTGGGA
Organism: Saccopteryx leptura; assembly: GCF_036850995.1. NCBI lineage: Eukaryota > Metazoa > Chordata > Mammalia > Chiroptera > Emballonuridae > Saccopteryx > Saccopteryx leptura. The sequence continues at coordinate 69,896,223 of NC_089507.1, read as the reverse complement.
ATCAAACGGGGACTCCTGCACGCCAGGCCGACGCTCTACCACTAAGCCAATTGGCCAGGGCCCATAATAACAATTTTAGATATGAAATATGACCTTTCTAAGGTCAATGATATCAATTCTTGTTATCATATTCCCAAAATAACTCATGTTTTACTTTCTTTTTTTTTTTTACCATCACTTCTATCCTTGCCCTAACTTCAAAAGATATTGGCAAATTCTTGTATAAAGGAATGTAGAAATGTCTGCTAATGTAACTATAATGACCTGTGCTCTATTTGGTGGTACAAATAGCAAATGAGAATTATTCTATTGGGGTTTGCAGCTATCTGTGTATGGAGTTATTTATATAACTTATATAGCAATTATGGGTTTATCATTAGTTAAAACTCTGTGTTGGAAAAAAAACAACTCTGTGTTGGGCATGTCATTTTGTGGATTAAGTTATGTATACTGAAGACTGACAGTATTAGAAGAGACCTGATATATCTTGTTAAAATGCCATTTTGTCCTAAGGATGATGTTGTGATGGGAACTCTGACAGTGAGAGAAAATTTACAGTTCTCAGCAGCGGTTCGGCTTCCAACCACTATGACGAATCATGAAAAAAATGAACGGATAAACATGGTCATTCAAGAGTTAGGTCTGACGGAAGTGGCAGATTCCAAGGTAATGTGGAATGAAACCAATGGCATCATCACCAGCAAATAAAACCTCCCCTGTGTTGATAGTGTAACTCCTATTCAGAAGTTTTCTATCAGGTGTGTGGTCAAAACTGCCTGCTTCCTATAACAATGAGAATAATAACGACTAGTTACATAATACCAAGGTGTAAATTAACCAGGAGCTTAACCTGCTGTGGCACAATGTTTAGATAAAGCCTTGATTTGGAATGCTGAGGGTGCTGGTTCAAAACCCTGGGCTAACCTGGTCACCTGGTCAATAAACATATAGAGGTGGATACTTCCTGCTCCTCCCTCCCCGTCTCTTTCTCTCTCTCTCTCCTCTCTAAAATGAATAAATAAAATCTTAAAAAAGAAAAAAAGTAACCAGGAAAAGAAAATAAAAGACGACCCAATCCCGGAAGTGCAGTGTGTCAGTGTGGGCTAGCGTTCTTTCAAAGACCATGTGCCCCTTCCTGTGGTTCCAGCTCTTGATCCTCCCCCAACTAACTGTCTCATTCAGTGTCTGTTCACTAACTCTCCTGCTCTCTGTTCTCTCTTCACCCTTGTAGCTTGTCTTCCTCTCTTCCACCCGGGAACTTGTTCTGTTGCGTTGGAGATATATTTCATAAACAATGAAAATTCCTCTGTACTCACTTTGTCTTCTAAAATTATTTTCAGTGAAATCAGTGTGTATTTCTAGTTTGTGTAGCGTCCAAGGTCTTGTGGCACTTTGTCTCCCCTCCCCCCTCCCCCTTCCTCTCACCCTTCCTCCTGCCAGTGTTGCTTACAGACTGTCCAGTGCTGGGCTTCCTTAGTTTTTTTTTTTTTTTTTTTATTCATTTTTGAGCGAAGAGGGAGAGACACACACAGAGAGAGAGAGAGAGAGAGAGGGAGAGGAGAGACAGAGAGAGAGAAGGGGGGAGGAGCTGGAAGCATCAACTCCCATGTGTGCCTTGACCAGGCAAGCCCAGGGTTTCGAACCAATGACCTCAGCATTTCCAGGTCAATGCTTTATCCACTGCGCCACCACAGGTCAGGCCCCCCTTAGGTTTTATAGATGACAGTTGTGGGCAAGAGTGACAAAACTACTCCCTATGTGGGGTGTGCAGGATCAGGAAGAAGCAATGAGATGAATGAGTGAATATTTACAGTTGATGACTAGTCCGGAAGATTTGCTGGGAAGACATTTGATGAGCTTTTCAGAATTGTCATGGCTCTAGTTTATTAATCTCTGTGATATCCCTTACTTAGAGGGGATAACAATTGGGGATTTCTCTGACTGCTGCTTAATATGATACTTTCTTTTTTAATATACATTTTTTTTAGTGAGAGAGAGAAACAGACACAGACAGACAGGAAGGGAGTGAGATGAGAAGCATCAACTTGTAGTGTTGGCATTTCTTAGTTATTCATTAATTGCTTTTTCATATGTGCCTTGACCAGGGGGTGAGGGGCTTCTAGCCAAACCAGTGACCCTTTGCTCAAGCCAGCAACTATGGGATCAAGGTGATGATCACATGCTCAAGATGCTGAGCCTGTGCTCAAGCCAGCAACCTTAGGGTTTGATGCTCTCACTGTGCCACCACCTGGTTAGACCATATGATGCTTATTTTTTAAATTTTTATTTATTTATTTTTTTTTTTTTTTACAGAGACAGAGAGGGAGTCAGAGAGAGGGATAGGCAGGGACAGACAGGAATGAAGAGAGATGGGAAGCATCAATCATTAGTTTTTCATTGTGTGTTGCAACACCTTAGTTGTTCATTGATTGCTTTCTCATATGTGCCTTGACCGTGGGCTTTCAGCAGACCAAGTAATCCCTTGATCGAGCCAGCAACCTTGGGACCAAGCTGGTGGGCTATGCTCAAACCAGATGAGCCTGCACTCAAGCTGGCGACCTCAGGGTCTCGAACGTGGGTCCTCTGCATCCCAGTCCGACGCTCTATCCACTGTGCAACCGCCTGGTCAGGCCATATGATGTTTTTTAACAGTCTTTTATGTAATGTATATTTTGCTGTATTTTGTATGGATGAATAAGTCTATCCAACTATTTACCACGTTTTTTGTTTTATGAGTAATTTAATTCTCTTTGCTCGGGTGGTTTTTTTTTTTGGTGTTGTTGGTGGTGTTTTTTTTTTTTTATTTTTCTGAAGCTGGAAACGGGGAGAGACAGTCAGACAGACTCCCGCATGCGCCCGACCAGGATCCACCCGGCACGCCCACCAGGGGGCGATGCTCTACCCCTCCAGGGGGTCGCTCTGTTGCGACCAGAGCCACTCCAGCGCCTGGGGCAGAGGCCAAGGAGCCATCCTCAGTGCCTGGGCCATCTTTGTTCCAATGGAGCCTTGGCTGCGGGAGTGGAAGAGAGAGACAGAGAGGAAGGAGGGGGGGGTGGAGAAGCAAATGGGCGCTTCTCCTATGTGCCCTGGCCGGGAATCGAACCCGGGTGCCCCACACGCCAGGCCTATGCTCTACCGCTGAGCCAACCGGCCAGGGCCAGCTCGGGTGTTTTTTATTTGATTTTGTCTTTCCATAAGGTGCTTTCCATTCTTTACCTTTGGACGTCATTGCCTGAGTTTCTTCTTTTTTTAAAATTAATTATTATTATTATTATTTTATAGAGACAGAGATAGAGTCAGAGTGAGGGATAGACAGGGACAGACAGACAGGAACGGAGAGATGAGAAGCATCAATCATTAGTTTTTTGTTGTGCATTGTGACACCTTAGTTGTTCATTGATTGCCTTCTCTTATGTGCTTTGACCACGGGCCTCCAGCAGACCGAGTAACCCCTTGCTTGAGCCAGCGACCTTGGGTCCAAGCTGGTGAGGTTTTTGCTCAAATCAGATGAGCCTGCGCTCAAGCTGGTGACCTCGGGGTCTCGAACCTGGGTCCTCAGCATCCCAGTTCGACACTCTATCCACTGTATAATTAATACAGTGGTGTGATTACTAAGAACATTCACCCAGATTTTTCAGTTGCTAATGTGTTATTCAATAATCACTTCAAGTTTTTCTTTCTGAAGGATATTAAGGAAAGTTATAAACAGCATATTGCACCTCTGAATATTACTATGTATGCATCTTTTTAAAAAAAGGACATTTGCCCATATTACAATACTATTATTAAGTAAAAATTAATGATATCGCTTCTTTTAAAGATTTTATTTATTGATTTTAAAGAGAGGAAAGAGGGAGAAAGAGAGAATTGGGGCAGGGGGTTGGAAGCATCAAGTGATAGTAGTTGCTTTTTGTATCTGCCTTGACCAGGGTTTTAAACAGGTTACCTCAGCATTCCAGGCTGATGCTTTATCCACTGCGCCATCACAGATCAAGCAAATTAACAGTACTTAATATCAACTATGTAGAGCCCATATTCTTCACATTTCTCCAATTCTCTTTCAGTGCCTTCCATAGCTCTAGCTCAGCTGTCACATAATGTAATCAATGAAGTGAGAAGCATTGGCTCCCCCCACTCCCACTCCCACCCCCCAGGTGGGAGCAGTCAGCCCCAGTTATGTGCAGCCCCTCAGGTGCTGTAGTCTGGGTGCCAGGAACAGGCGCATGCTGGGCTCAAAGGCAGCACAGCAGCATTTGGTTATTATTCCTTGAAGGCTCGTTGTTGTTAGAATTATTTCACCTATTTCCCCCAAAACCTTGCTGCGGCTGCTCTCCCACCACACACAGTGACACTGACTGGTGGAAAAGACTGACCCAGCCACTCTGTAAAATACTCTGCCATCTGAATTGGCCTGAAAAAATGAGTCGGGAATTCTGTGGTGAGTTGGATATAGACAGAGTCAAGTTAGGGAGCCTTATGGTCATTTAAGAGGTGCTGATGTAGATGTAGAAAGTGAGCTTTCTTAGCTGCCAAGGCCCAGCTCTTCTTGTGAGTCCACTTGAGAAGTTTTTTGGTAGGGAAGAAAGGGAGGTGTAAGGAGACTAATAAATCAGAGATCTTCACCTAGTCCTCTTCTGTCTTTACCTCCCTTTTCAGGCTGTGATTTCACTATGTCACGGCCGTGTCTATAAGTCCTCACTTACAATCTTAGAACTAAATATTTGACTTGATGAGAACATATAGAACTGTTAAAGCCTGTGTATTTCCATATTTCTCCATGTGTAAGATGCACCTTAATTTTGGGGCCCAAACATAAAAATGAGACTGAGAGACATGGACAAGAATGTGATGGTAATGGGGGTGGGGTGTGGGGAGGGTGGGGGGGATGGGGTGAGGAAGGAGAGAGGGGCTGGGGGGAGGGGAGGGGCACGAAGAAAATCAGATAGAAGGTGATGGAAGGCAATTTGACTTTGGGTGAGGGGTATGCAATATAATCAAACGTCAAAATAGGCCTGACCTGTGGTGGCGCAGTGGATAAAGCGTCGACCTGGAATGCTGAGGTTGCCGGTTCAAAACCCTGGGCTTGCCTGGTCAAGGCACATATGGGAGTTGATGCTTCTTGCTCCTCCCTCCCCTTCTCTCTCTCTCTTTCTCTCTCTCTCTCTCTCTCTCTCTCACTCTCTCTCCTCTCTAAATATTAATAAAAGTAAAAAAAAGTTTTTTAAAAAGTCAAAATTAATCTAGAGAAATTTTCTCTCAACATATGTACCCTGATTTATCAATGTCACTGCATTAAATTTAATAATAATAATTTAAAAAAATAAAGCAGGCCCTGGCCGGTTAGCTCAGCGGTAGAGCGTTGGCCTAGCGTGCGGAGGACCCGGGTTCGATTCCCGGCCAGGGCACATAGGAGAAGCGCCCATTTGCTTCTCCACCCCTCCGCCGCGCTTTCCTCTCTGTCTCTCTCTTCCCCTCCCGCAGCCAGGGCTCCATTGGAGCAAAGATGGCCCAGGCGCTGGGGATGGCTCTGTGGCCTCTGCCTCAGGCGCTAGAGTGGCTCTGGTCGCAATATGGCGACGCCCAGGATGGGCAGAGCATTGCCCCCTGGGGGGCAGAGCACCGCCCCTGGTGGGCGTGCCGGGTGGATCCCGGTCGGGCGCATGCGGGAGTCTGTCTGACTGTCTCTCCCTGTTTCCAGCTTCAGAAAAATGAAGAAAAAGAAAAAAATTAAAAATAAAAAATAAATAAAAAATAAAGCAGAAGGTATACCAAGAAAAAAAAATTGGGGGGCCCAAAATTTGAAAAAGAAAATGTATTATATAAAGTTATTGAACTCAACTTTTATTCAAAATAAAATTTATATAACTCTTCATCTGCACGAAAAAGCAGGAAATGCAAGTTAAAATCTACAATCACTGTATAAGATGCAGCCAGTTTTTAGACCCCAAATGTTTCCAAAAAATTTGTCTTATACATGGGGAAATATGGAGTATAAGCTGTGAACTGAGCCCCAGTTTACCTGTCTAATTAAAGAATCCTACATCTCCCGTTTTTGCTTTTCAGAATAAATGAGAACATGAGGTAAAGTGCATATTTATTTTTTACAGAGACAGAGTGAGTCAGAGAGAGGGATAGACAGGGACAGACAGACAGGAACGGAGAGAGATGAGAAGCACCAATCATTACTTTTTCATTGCGTGTTGCAACACCTTAGTTGTTCATTGCTTTCTCATATGTGCCTTGACCGCGGGCCTTCAGCAGACCGAGTAACCTCTTGCTGGAGCCAGCGACCTTGGGTTCAAGCTAGTGGGCTTTTTGCTCAAACCAGATGAGCCCGCGCTCAAGCTGGCGACCTCGGGGTCTCAAACCTGGGTCCTCTGCATCCCAGTCCTATGCTCTATCCACTGCACCACTGCCTGGTCAGGTGTAAAATTTTGTTTATTGATTTTAGAGAGAGGAGGGAGAGAGAGAAAGTCAGGGAGTGGAAGTGATGAGGGAGAAGCAGGAAGCATCAACTTTTAGTTTATTCTTGCATGTGCCTTGTCCAGGAAAGCCTTGGCCTATGTACTGGTGACCTCAGCATTCCAGGTCAACACTTTATCCCCTGCACCACCACAGTTCAGGCAAGATAAAGTGCCTCTTACAGGGTTAGCACATGTTAGGAGCTCAACAAACAGTAGTGGCTGTGGTTGTTATTATTAATAATATTTGTGTGTTAGGTTGGAACTCACTTCACCCGTGGAGTGTCTGGAGGAGAAAGGAAAAGGACGAGTATTGGAATGGAGCTCATCACCGATCCGTCCATCTTGTTCCTGGATGAGCCCACAACTGGCTTAGACTCAAGCACAGCAAATGCTGTCCTTTTGCTCCTGAAGAGGTAAGTGCTATGGGAACATTATCCTTACATTCGTGAAGTATATGATGACCTGCTATGTACCAGGTATTATTCTTGGTGCTGAGGATTCAGCAGTGAGCACAACAAACATTTCTCCTTTCTTTGCTGGAAGGGAATAGTCAATTAACAAATATAAGTGCTTCAAGAAAACTGAAGCAGGGTAAGCACATAGGGAAGACGAATGTGGTGGGGGTGGGATGTGCCATATTACATAGCAGGATGATTAGGAAAGACATCAGTAATGTGCCATTTGAGCTATGAGTGAGCTCTGGATATGGGAGTTGTTGGGTGAGAGAGAGTTCTAGTTGGAAGGAACAGAAAACGGCCCTGAGGCAGAGTGTTCCCAATGTGGTTGAAACTTTAAGAGGCCAGAGGGAATAGAACCCAGTGATCTAAGATGAGTAGAAAGTTGGTTAGTGAATTAGTTTGCTTTGGCTACCATCACATAGTCTGGGTACCACAGGCTGGTGCCCAGATTGGGTGGCTTAAGCAACAGAAATTAATTTTTTCACAGCCTTGGGACCCAGAAGTCCAAACTCCAATTATTATCAAGATTGTTTCTCTGGGCCCTGGCCGGTTGGCTCAGCGGTAGGGCGTCGGCCTGGCATGTGGGGCCAGGGCACATGGAAGAAGCGCCCATTTGCTTCTCCACCCCCCCTCCTTCCTCTCTGTCTCTCTCTTCCCCTCCCGCAGCCAAGGCTCCATTGGAGCAAAGATGGCCTGGGCGCTGGGGATGGCTCCTTGGCCTCTGCCCCAGGCGCTGGAGTGGCTCTGGTCGGGGCAGAGCGACACCCCGGAGGGGCAGAGCATCACCCCCTGGTGAGCAGAGCGTTGCCCCTGGTGGGCGTGCTGGGTGGATCCCGGTCGGGCACATGCGGGAGTCTGTCTGACTGTCTCTCCCCATTTCCAGCTTCAGAAAAATAAAAATAGGGAAAAAAAAAAAAAAGATTGTTCTGTGGAGACTCTCTCCTTGGCTCATAGGTAGCTGTCTTCTCACTGTGTCTTCACTTCCTATATTTAGTGTATCTTATTTCCTCTTCATGCAGGAACACTAGTTCTTTTCTTTTTAAATATATCTTATCTTTATTCCTTTCTTACTTTTAAGAAATTATCTATTGAATTTATTGGGGTGATACTGATTACTAAGATTACACAGGTTTCAGGGGCACAATTCTACAGTGTACCATCTTGAAATTTTTGTTTTGTTTTGTTTTGTTTTTGCATTTTTCCGAAGCTGGAAACAGGGATGCAGGCAGACAGACTCCTGCATGCGCCCAACCGGGATCCACCTGGCATGCCCACCAGGGGGCGATGCTCTGCCACAATCAGAGCCATTCTAGCGCCTGAGGCAGAGGCCACAGAGCCATCCTTAGCGCCAGGGCAAACTTTGCTCCAGTGGAGCCTTGGCTGGGGGAGGGGAAGAGAGAGACAGAGAGGAAAGAGAAGGGGAGGGGTGGAGAAGCAGATGGGCGCTTCTCCTGTGTGCCCTGGCAGGGAATCGAACCTGGGACTCCTGCACACCAGGCCGACGCTCTACCACTCTGCCAACCAGCCAAGGCTACAGTGTACCATCTTCATACTGCACTGTGTTCAAAACTCAAAGTAAGAAGACTAGTTATTACATTGGCTTAAGGCTCACCCATGTGACCTTCTATATAGCCTTAGTCACCTCCTTAAAGATTCTAACTACAAATATAGGCACATTCTGAAGTACTGGAGCTTAGGAATTCAGCATATGAATATTTTCATGAGGAGGAAACAATTCAGTTTCAATCTTACAGAAATAATAAAAGAAATGCCATGTCTCCTTGCCTAAATTCCCCAAGTGTTGGCATTTACTGTATTTCCCCATGTATAAGACACACCTTAATTTGGGGGCTCAAAATTTGGGGAAAAAAATGTATTACATAAAGTTATTGAAATCAAGTTTTATTCATCATAAAATTCATACAATTCATCACTGTCAAAATTCCCATTGGTTAGCTTGTCCCCATCTGTCTGATGACAAATCATGTCTTCAACAATGAGCACAAAAAAAAAAAGCCTGACCAGGCGGTGGCGCAGTGGATACAGCATTGGACTGGGATGCAGAGGACCCAGGTTCGAGTCCCTGAGGTCACCAGCTTGAGCACGGGCTCATCTGGTTTGAGCAAAAGCTCACCAGCTTGGACCCAAGGTCACTGGCTTGAGCAAGGAGTTACTCGGTCTGCTGAAGGCCTGCAGTCAAGGCACACATGAGAAAGCAATCAATGAACAACTAAGGTGTTGCAATACGCAACAAAAAACTAATGGTTGATGCTTCTCATCTCTCCGTTCCTGTCTGTCTGTCCCTGTCTATCCCTCTCTCTCTCTCTCTGTCTCAGTAAAAAACAAAAAAACAAAAATGAGTGTGAAAAAGCAGGAAATGCAAGTAAAAACATCTACAACCACTGTATAAGATGCACCCAGTTTTTAGACTCCAAATTTTTCGAAAAATGGTGCATCTTATATATGGAGAAATACGGTAACTGCTTTTGATCTCCCTCTGTCCTCTTCCTCTTTCATACCTATGTTGTTGTTTTTTGTTTCTTTGTTTATTTTGGTTTCTTTTTTCTTTTTTTTTCTTTTTTTGAGACAGAGAGAGTCAGAGAGAGGGATAGATAAGGACAGACAGACAGGAACGCAGAGAGATGAGAAGCATCAATCGTTAGTCTTTTCTTGCTGTTGCAACACCTTAGTTGTTCATTGATTGCTTTCTGCCTTGACCACAGGCCTTCAGCAGACCCAGTAACCCCTTGCTCGAGCCAGCAACCTTGGGTCCAAGCTGGTGAGCTTTGCTCAAACCAGATGAGCCCGCACTCAAGCTGACGACCTCAGGGTCTTGAACCTCGGTCTTCCACATCCCAGTCCGACGCTCTACCCACTGCGCCACCGCCTGGTCAGGCTCTTTGTTTATTTTGACATTATTCTTTAACACTTCTAAATTCTAAGAATAACTCCAAAACATAAGGATACTCCTTTTTTTTAGGATACTCTTTTAATATTATCACCTCACACACCTCCCAGTGAGGAAGTCACATTGATACCATTGCTATCATTCAATCCACAGACTGTAGTCAGACCTCAGCAGCTGTCCTCAAAGGATCTCTTTCTTTTCTGTCTCAGGATTCTCTCCCAGAAATACTCTTTTCTAAGCCTGAGCAGTTGGGTCTTCAGTCTTTCCTTGACTCTCACAGCCTCACCCATCTTCAAGAGTACATTTCATAGGGTGTCTCTGAACCTCGGTCCATTCAATATATTTTCTCATAGCTGGATCAGGCCATGATTCTTGGCAGGGACAACATGATGCTGTGTTCTTGGTGTATAACATCAAGGGCTGCATGGTTTTGACTTCTCGCATCATGGTTGTTTACTGTCATCATCTGGTCATGTTTGTTTCTGCTAGGTTTCTCTGCTGTGAAATAACTAGTTTGCCCTTAGTAATTGATTAGCATTTTTCAGGGGAGATAATCAGCTATTATACCAACATCCTGTTTCTCAACCACTCTCCAAGCATCTTTCTTCATGCCAGAGAGCTCTATCTCAATCTTTCCAAAGCTCTACTGTGCACAATCATCACCTGGGGTTGTATTAAAATGCAGATTCTGTTTTTGCAGCTCTGACGTAGAGCCTAAGATTCTCCATTGCTAATGGAAGATACTGATACTGATGCCATTGGTGCTCAGGCCACAGTTATAGTAGTAGCAAGGCTCTCAGAACAATCTACTTCCTTGCATCCAATCCTTGACCTACTCCTTAATTGCCTACTGACTGAAGTTCCAGCTTCTGAATAAAGGGATTCATCACAGCCTTATTTTTATTGATGTAGTCTCTCTCATTAGTCTTTCTCCTCCCTACCCTTCCATCCACCTCTGGAATGACACTGAACTACTTGCAGTTTCCTGAATAGACCTTGTCACCGCACACTGTGTTCTCTGTGTTCTTCACCTTGACTAGCTTTTCTCTTTTTTTTTTTTTTTTCTTGACAGAGAGAGATAGACAGGGGCAGACAGACAGGAATGGAGAGATGAGAAGCATCAATCATTAGTTTTTCATTGCGCGTTGCAACAACTTAGTTCATTGATTGCTTTCTCATACGTGCCTTGACCGCGGGCCTTCAGCAGACCAAGTAACATCTTGCTTGAGCCAGAGACCTTGGGTCCAAGCTGGTGAGCTTTTACTCAAACCAGATGAGCCCATGCTCTAGCTGGTGACCTCGGGGTCTCGAACCTGGGTCTTCCGCATCCCAGTCCAATGCTCTATCCACTGCGCCACCGCCTGGTCAGGCGCTTTTCTCTTTCTTCATGGCTTATTCCTGTTGGCCTCTCTGACATGATCTTATGTCATCTTCAGACTAGGTTACAGTCTCTTATTTTGCTTACAAAGCACACTCAGTTACTTCTCTTCCCTATTGAATCGAAGTGATTGATTTATTGGCATGCTTTTTGGAGGGGCTTAGAACAAACTTGTATACACTGCTAGCATATAGTAGGTGCTTTAAAAATTCTTCAATTGAAGTGATTCTTTTTTTCTTCTTCTTCTTCTCTAAACAACAGAAATTTATTTTCCCCCAGTTTGCAGTCTAGGTCTAAAACCAAGGTGCCAATAAATGTGGTTCCTGGTGAGGACTCTCTTCCTGGCTTATAGACAGCTATATTCTTTCTGTGTCCTCAGATGCCAGAGAAAGAAGGGTGATTCTTTTAAAAAAAAATACCATTAATTAAGTTTATTGGGGTAATAGGATCATACAGATTTCAGCTGTACTTTTTTTTTTTGTATTTTTCTGAAGTTGGAAACAGGGAGGTAGTCAGACAGACTCCCGCATGCGCCTGACTGGGATCCACCCAGCACGCCCACAAGGGGGCGATGCTCTGACCATCTGGGGCGTCGCTCTGTTGCAACCAGAGCAATTCTAGCGCCTGAGACAGATGCCACAAAGCCATCCTCAGCGCCCAGGCCAACTTTGCTCCAATGGAGCCTTGGCTGCGGGAGGGGAAGAGAGAGACAGAGAGGAAGGAGAGGGGGAGGGGTGGAGAAGCAGATGGGCGCTTCTCCTGTGTGCCCTGGCCAGGAATTGAACTCGGGACTCCTGCACGCCAGGCCGACGCTGTACCACTGAGCCAACCGGCCAGGGCTAGTTGTACATTTTTATGATATATGATGTGTGTAATGCTTTGTGTGCCTACCAATCAAGTCAAATCATCTTCCATCACCATATATTTGATTCCCTTTGCCCTTTACAATACCCGCTACCACCTTCCCTCTGGTAACCACCAGACTGATGTCTGTGTCTGTTAGTTTCAGTTTTTACATCCCACATGAGTAAAATCATATAGGTCTTAGCTTTTTCTGACTGATTTATTTGGGTTAGCATGAAAAAGCAGTTTTCAAATAGTGCTTTTGGCCTTTGTTTATTTGAACTATAAGTAAAAACTCCTGTGTTTAACAATTTTTTAGCCATGAGCCATAAAATCCCACCAATTTACTATTCCTTATCAACTCTGACACCTTGGGGCAGTTGCTTAAGTTTCTAGATCTAATCTATATAATGAAGGTTATAATACTGTTGGTACTGCCAGTATTGTCTTATTGTCTCGTAAGAATATTGTGAGAATTCAGAGGTGGTTATCTATAAAGTATTTAACAAAGACATAATAAGTATTCAGTAATGTTAATTTTACTATTAGGACAGAAGAACAAACACCAGTTTCTATGGAACCAGGTTTCTTCAGTGATCAAGGAGAATGGGGCATACAATCATTGCTTTAATATTTAGTCCATAATAAGCTCTCATACTTGAGTGTACTTGCAAGCTACCTGTGTGCTTGTTAAAAATATAGTCACTAGACCAAATATGTCTGGGAAGACTGTTTAGGAATCTGCAGGGGTTTTTTTATTTTTATTTTTTAATTGATTTTTATTGATTTTAGAGAGAGGGCGGGAGAGAGAGAAAGGGGAGGAGCAGAAAGCATCAACTCCCATATGTGCCTTGACCAGGCAAGCCCAAGGTTTCGAACCGGCAACCTCAGTGTTCCAGGTCGATGCTTTATCCCATTGTGGCACCACAGGTCAGGTGGAATCTGCAGTTTTAATTAATGTTCTAATGAATTCTGTACCATTCACGAGAAACTATTTATTTTTATTTTTTAAATTTTTTTACAGGGACAGAGAGAGAGTCAGATAGAGGGATAGATAGGGACAGACAGACAGGAACGAAGAGAGATGAGAAGCATCAATCATTAGTTTTTCATTGCGACACCATAGTTGTTCATTGATTGCTTTCTCATATGTGCCATGACTATGGGCCTTCAGCAGATTGAGTAACCCCCCGCTCGAGCCAGTGACCTTGGGTCCATACTAGTGAGCTTTTTGCTCAAACCAGATGATCCTGCGCTCAAGCTGGCAACCCCGGGTTCTGGAACCTGGGTCCTTCCGCATCCCAGTTCGACGCTCTACCCACTGCACCACCATCTGGTCAGGCTACGGAAACAGTTTAAAAAAACTGCTTTCATAACAGTGTTGAATTTAGGTTTCTTAAATATTAGAGAGATAATATGAGATATGATTTTTAATTTTATTTATTTATTTTTTACAGAGACAGTGAGTCAGAGAGAGGGATAGACAGGGACAGACAGACAGGAACGGAGAGAGATGAGAAGCATCGATCATTAGTTTTTCATTGCGCATTGCAACACCTTAGTTGTTCATTGATTGCTTTCTCATATGTGCCTTGACCACGGGCCTTCAGCAGACCAAGCAACCCCTGACCTTGGGTCCAAACTGGTGAGCCTCGCTCAAACCAGATGAGCCCGCACTCAAGCTGGCGACCTTGGGGTCTCGAACCTGGGTCCTTCCGCATCCCAGTCTGACGCTCTATCCACTGCGCCACCACCAGGTCAGGCAAGAGATATGATTTTGAAAAGGAGAAATCAAGTTGAACCAGGAACAACTGAGCAAAAGGCAGGACTAAACTTTATTGCAAAGAAATGAAAGATTCAGATGTTTAATGACTCATTACTTTCTCACTTTCACTTTAGAATGTCTCAACAGGGACGAACCATCATCTTCTCCATTCATCAGCCTCGTTATTCCATCTTCAAGTTGTTTGATAGCCTCACCTTACTGGCCTCAGGAAGACTGGTGTTCCACGGGCCTGCTCACGAGGCCTTGGGATACTTTGCCTCAGCTGGTACGGTTGCCTTTTCTTTCTTTTTTTTTTTTTATTTAGTTTTTTACAGGTACTGAGAGAGAGTCAGAGAGAGGGATAGACAGACAGGAACGGAGAGAGATAAGAAGCATCAATCATCAGATTTTCGTTGCGACACCTTCCTTGTTCATTGATTGCTTTCTCATATGTGCCTTGTCCGTGGGGCTACAGCAGATCAAGTGACCCCTTGCTCAAGCCAGCGACCTTGGGTTCAAGCTGGTGAGCTTTTTGCTCAAGCCAGATGAGCCTACGCTCAAGCTGGTGACCTCAGAGTCTCGAACCTGGGTCCTTCTGCAACCCAGTCCGGTGCTCTATCCACGGCACCACCGCCTGGTCAGGCTGATTGCTTTTTCATACAGTGAGATCTTTCATTAGTAGAATCCTGAAAGAGAGCAGAGAAGGTAGACGAGAGTGCTTTATGATATTTTAGTAGAGATAATATGGGTTCCACCCAGTGATGGGACTCAAATAACTTCACAACCAGTTCTCTGCTCTAATAAGAGTTTTAAGCATAAAAAAAATGATATACTAAAAAAAAAAAAAAAAATGATATACCGAAATGTAGTTTATTACTTCATGCATTTAATACTTAAATAAGAACAATGAAACGGTACACAAAACCGTTGTGTACGGTTTTGTTATTAGATTATATAGATTGTTATTAGAAAGAATTTTAAATTAATGAAAAAATACTAAATAATACTGACAGAAAACAATAAAATTGTTCGTTTGTTTGTTTTTTTCTTTTTTTACAGAGACAGAGTCAGAGAGAGGGATAGACAGGGACAGACAGACAGGAAAAGAGATGAGAAGCATCAATTATTAGTTTTTCGTTGCGTATTGCAACACCTTTGTTTTTCATTGATTGCTTTCTCGTACGTGCCTTGACCACGGGCCTTCAGCAGACCTCCTTGCTGGAGCCAGCGACCTTGGGTTCAAGCTGGTGGGCTTTTTGCTCAACCCAGATGAGCCCGCGCTCAAGCTGGCGACCTCGGGATCTCGAACCCGGGTCCTCTGCATCCCAGTCCAATGCTCAATCCACTGTGCCACCACCTGGTCAGGCCAGTTGAACATTTTTAGAAAGGCCTACTGCTCTTCTATGCGACCCTAAGTCTAACCCCCCCCCCCCATTCCCAACCTCAAACATTTGTCTTCTTGACCGTATTACAGATCAGGCCATATAATTTTTCTCCCTTGCATGGGATGTTGGTCTGCTTTGATGAGGGTTCATGGAGATGCTGATTAATTTTGTAGCAACATTAGATTTCAGATTTTGGCCTTGAGTGAATGTATGTGTAGTCAGTTGAATGGCTACTCCTGAGACTGACTTTGGTGCCCCCATGTTTTTGACAGTTTTGGGCTACCTGATTTTATTTGACGTTGAAAGGTCAAATGTCTTATATATGGCTTATATAGCCTGCTTTATTTTAGCAATATTTGCGCATTAATATAGGTGATGTTCCATGACTCCAACTATACTTTTAAATAAACTCAAGATATCTTTTTAAATGTTTTAGTTGACTTTCTATCAAAATAATCAGGCATACATGGACCTGAGTATATGGAAGGTGATTCTAACAATTAGACTATAGGCCAAGTTGAATTAAAAGGATTAAGCACAAAAAGTCAAGGTAAGAGTGCAGGTGTGCTATGCTGGCCATGTCCTCTTGAGAAAGCTGCTCTGGTGATTTGTTCTCTGTATTGGAGTTATAGCAGCATATAGATGATGGCCTGGGCCTGAATTTAATAGGTGGAGAGGGAACTATGGCTAAACTAAGTACTTGCATTCTGTTAGTCCCTAAGTGAACACAGAGAGCAACATACCCTGAGTTTCCCTAAATACTGTCCTTCATTGGCTTTGCTTATTGTCTTGTTTTGTTAATCATAAATCTTGCATGCAGCTTTTTTTTCCACAATGTGTATATATACATATATATTCCCCCCCTTTGGCCTACATATATGTATTTGTGGGCTATAATTTGTATTTTTAAATTTTTTTCTGAATTGATTTTAGAGAGGAAGAGAGAGAGAAAGAGAAATATTGGTTTGTTGTTCCACTTATTTATGCATTCATTGGTTGATTCTTGTATGTGCCCTGACTGGGGATCAAACCCTCAACCTTGGCATATGGGGACGACACTAACAAATTGAGCTACCTGGCCAGGGCCTTCTATTTCTTTTTTTTTTTTTTTTTTTTTACAGAGAGAGGGACAGACAGGGACAGAGAGACAGGAATGGAGAGATGAGAAGTGTCAATCATTAGTTTTTGTTGCAACACCTTAATTGCTCATTGATTGCTTTCTCATACGTGCCTTGACTGCGGGCCTCCAGCAGACCGAGTAACCCCTTGCTCGAGCTAGCGAACCTGGGCTCAAGCTGGTGAGCTTTTGCTCAAACCAGATGAGCCCTCGCTCAAGCTGGCGACCTCGGGGTCTTGAACCGGGGTCCTCCGCATCCCAGTCCAACACTCTATCCACTGCGCCACCACCCGGTCAGGCTATTTCATTTTTTGAAAAAGTACTGGTAGCAGTCGTCCCCAAACTACGGCCCACGGGCCGCATGCAGCCCCCTGAGGCCATTTATCCGGCCCCCCACCGCACTTCCGGAAGGGCCACCTCTTTCATTGGTGGTCAGTGAGAAGAGCACTGTATGTGGCGGCCCTCCAATGGTCTGAGGGACAGTGAACTGGCCCTCTGTGTAAAAAGTTTGGGAACCCCTGATTAGATCATATTGTTAAGTGGGTGTTTCATGTCTCAAGAATTATGATGAGGAAGGCTATCTGGAAGTCCTAGGTGGGTTAGGAGTAGGCTTTGTGCCAGGAGACAGAATTGTTGACATTTTGTGAGTTTGAATATATAAAAAGAAAAAATGGCCTGGCCAGGTGGTGTCGCAGTGGATAGAGCATCAGACTGGGATGCGGGGGACCCAGGTTCAAGACCCCGAGCTCACTAGCTTGAGCGTGGGCTCATCTGGTTTGAGCAAAAATTCACCAGCTTGGACCAGGGTCGCTGGCTCGGGCAGGGGGTTGCTCGGTCTGCTGGAGGCCCATGGTCAAGACGCATATGGGAGAGCAATCAATGAACAACTAAGGTGTCACAATTTGAAATGAAAGACTGATGATTGATGCTTCTCATCTCTCCGTTCCTGTCTGTCTGTCCCTGTCTATCCCTCACTCTGACTCTCTCTGGCTCTGTAGAAAAATAAAAAAATAAATTAAAAAAAAAAGAAAAGAAAAAATAACTTAGTGGTAGGAGAAGAGAAGAAGATAAAAGAGAAGTCAAATTCTGTCTCCTTTCACTTCACCTCCCTCATCTGCTAATAATAGTGAGTCTTTATTTTTCAAGACCATCAAGAGTATGTACCTGAATTGCCTTGTTTTGTAGGTTACCACCGTGATCCCTATAATAACCCTGCAGACTTCCTCCTGGATATCATTAATGGAGAATCCTCTGCTGTGGTATTAACCAGAGAGGACAAGGATGGAGAAGGTATGTGAATCCGTTGAGAGTCACAGATTATCACCTAATTGAATTGGCCAAAGTTAATGAAGTGTGGTATGTCATTAAAATGAGGCTTTGTGAATTTATATTACTAATGCTGCCCTCTGATACCAGTTGCCTTAGATTGTTCAGGCTGCTGTAACAAGAATACCATAGGTAAGTGGCACCAACATTTCTCAGGATTCTAGAGACTGGGAAGTCTAAGATCAGGTCTCCAGCAAGTCAATGTTTGTTGAGGGTCCTCTTCTTGGCTCACAGATCGACCACCATCTCCTTATTGCCTCGGGACATGGTGGATAGCAGGGAGGAAACTTGGGACCTCTAAGGGCACTACTCTCATTCACATGGGCTCCACCCTCATGACCTAATCACTCCTCAAAAGACCCACCTTCATATACCATCATTTTGGGGACTGGGTTTCAGATTATGAATTTTGGGGAAACACAAACACTCAATCTAAAGCAATAGTCAGCACAGATTCTGTTGTCCTCCATGAGTGCTGTATTTTTCATGTAATTTATAAATGAGCATTTTTATGATAGTGTGTTCCGTGGGACTTTTCATCAAAAACATTTCTATATAGGGTCTTGAAATAAGAAACTTCACTATTTATGCATTTGCACATAATAGAAAGGCAGAGACTTTTCTATTAAGAATTATAACTCCTTATGGTAAGAAGTTTATTTTATAGTTAGAAGGGTACAAATATAGCTAGGAATTGGGGAGTGGGTTTGCTGTATCCATAAATTTATGGAAGTAGTCAGGCAATTAACTACATTTTTTTAATGGTAAAGCAATCACAGATGGAACAGTTTTTTAAATCTCAAACTTAGAGTTAAATGTTAGGGAAGATTCTTAGAAAAGGGTTACAGAAAAATGATCTAAATCAGTTGTTTTGTTCATGTTTCCCTTTGTCCACTTTTATTCCAAAGCAAATGATACTGAAGAGCCTTCCAAGAGAGATAAGCCACTCGTGGAAAAATTAGCTGAGCTCTATGTCAACTCCACTTTCTTCAGAGAAGTGAAAGTTGAGTTAGATCAACTCTCAGGGGTTCAGAAGAAGAGCGAGGGCTTCAAGGAGATCACCTATGCCACCTCCTTCTGTCATCAAGTCAGATGGATTTCCAGGCGTTCCTTCAAGAACTTGCTGGGTAATCCCAAGGCCTCTATAGCTGAGGTAAGCTGACAGATTCTTCCAATGATGCTGTGTACTAGTGTGGAAACATTAGATGTTGATATAACTTATATTTCTCCTCTGTCCTCACTCTATTTGGGAGGTAGAAACAGACAATAGCACATATTAAACACAATTAAGTTGTCACTTATAGAAACATTTTTAAACCTATCTTTTTAATTTATTTTATTTTTTTACAGAGACAGAGAGAGAGAGTCAATGAGAGGGATAGACAGGGACAGACAGACAGGAACGGAGAAATGAGAAGCATCAATCATCAGTTTTTCGTTGCGCATTGCGACACTTTAGTTGTTCATTGAATGCTTTCTCATATGTGCCCTGACCGTGGGGCTACAGCAGACCGAGTAACCCCTTGCTCAAGCCAGCGACCCTGGGTCCAAGCTGGTGAGCTTTTGCTCCAACCAGATGAGCCTGCGCTCAAGTTGGCGACCTCTGGGTCTTGAACCCGGGTCCTCCGCATCCCAGTCCGACGCTCTATCCACTGCGCCACCGCCTGGTCAGGCAGAAACATTTTTAATTAGAGGGAGAGAGAGAGAGAAACATTGACTTGTTCCACTTATTTATATTTATGCATTCATTGGTTGAGTTTTGTACGTACCCTGACTGGGTATTGAACCTATAACCTTGGCATGTTGGGATGACACTCTAACCAACTGAGCTACCAGGTCAGGGCTATAGAAACTTTTTAGAGTGGTATTTTAGACTACCTGATTCAGAATTTTGATTTAGGAAAGCTGTAATAGATTATCTTTAGAGAAAAATTTTTTCAAATATTGTGAAGTAAAGGAATTGTTTAGCCATGTTTGTGGTTGTCTGGTAGTTGCCCTTGTTCATTTCCTGATTTGTTCAACAAGTTCCTATTGATTATGTGCAGCAGTCGGGAAGTTGTGCACAGCAGTGAACAATGGGTATAAATAAAAACTCCTACTCTCCTTTTTGTTGATAAATCTTGTATATGTAGTCTTACAGCTATACTTGAACTCGTCATTACACAAGTCAGACTTCCTTATAATGATTTAATCCAAGGTTGGTATCTGAAAAATGCTGGAATAAATAGATTATCTGTGTAAGATTTAATGCTCAAAGAGTGTGCTAAGGGTTTTCTGATCAAATCCACTTAGAAAACATTATCATAGCTCATCATTCCTATTAGCGTATTAAACATTTGACTATGGATTAATTTTTCTAGGGATGGCCATAAACATCCCTTAGAACTCACCTTGAGAAATGTTGGAAAACACTTTTGAACAAAGATATAATCACTTATTTAGGGGACTTTTTTGAGGGGGTGGTTAAAACAGGAGTCAGATACACAGATACACGAACAGGGTCTTCTTGTTCAGTTGTGCAAAGTTCACTTTGTCTCTGTTTCCTTTTTTATAATGTAAGAAAGAATAACACAGGCATGCACCTTGTAAAAGCAAGGCAGTATTAATCATTTAATTAATCATTTTGTCAGTATATTTGAAAGCTGGGATTAATCATTTTATCAATATATTTGAAAGCTGATTTTGAAAATACTTTTAGAATTTTAAAATATTTAGGAAACATCCTAACTGATAATACTGATAATCTATTAGTATAAGATCCCAGGTTTGAATGCAAAAAAAAAAAGAGAGCATGTGGAGCCTGACCAGGCGGTGGCGCAGTGGATAGAGCATCGATTGGACTGGGATGTGGAAGGACCCAGATTTGAGATTTGAGACCCCGAGGTTGCCAGCTTGAGTGCGGGCTCATCTGGTTTGAGCGAAAAAAAAAAAAAAAAAAAAAAAAAAGAAAGCTCACCAGCTTGGACCCAAGGTTGCTGGCTTGAACAAGGGGTTACTTGGTCTGCTGAAGGCCCACGGTCAAGGCACATATGAGAAAGCCATCAATGAACAACTAAGGTTTCACAATGAAAAACTGATGACAGATGCTTCTCATCTCTCTCCATTCCTGTCTGTCTGTCCCTCTCTCTGACTCTGTAAAAAAAAAAAAAAATTTGTGGACCCTGGTTTGTTTGATCAGTGGATAGAACATAGGCCCCATGTGTGGAGGTCCCAGGTTTGGTCCTTTGTCAGGGCCCACATGAGAAGCAACCATCTGCTTCTCCTACCTTCTCTCTCTTCCTCTATTGCATCCAGTGATTCAATTGGTTTGAGTATTGACCCCAGGTGCTGAGAATAGCTTGGTTGATTCAAGCATTGGCCGTAGATGTGAGTTGTCTGGTTGCGGTGCATGTGGGAGTGTGCCTATCTTCCTTCTCACTTAAAAAAAAAAGTGATGTCCATCCAGTCTCTTAGGACTCATCAAAGCGACTTAGTGAAGGTAGAAAGAGTGGGAAAGAATCGGCAGCTTAGTTCTCCACGATGGGCCTCAGGCCCTACAGGCTGAACTTGCTGGAGAAGCAGTGACAGCAGAGTGGGTAATGGAAGCACCTGGCTGAATGCTTTGGTGACAACAGTGCCCTTTTCCATGGAGGCATGGAGCCTCCCCGCCCCCTACCACATGGGTGGGCCCCAGCTTACCCTTACTTCTTTATCATGTAATATTTCATTATTAGAAATTTTGTTATATGAGCTTTAAAAATTGTATTTATGAATCCTAGCGAGTGGTGCAGTGGATAAGTGTCATCTGGGAGTGCAGAGGTCACTGAGGTTGCTGATTTGATCCTGGTGTCACTGGCTCAAGCTGATCCTGAGATCACCAGTGCGATGCCAGAGTTCCTGGTTCAGTCTGGAGGGTGCTGGCTGAACCCCTGAGTTCCCTGGCTCAAGCCTCAGTCAGGGCACAGATGAGAAGCAATCAATGGTACAACTAAGTGGAACAATGAACTGATGCTTTCTCCCTCTTTCCCTCCCTCCCCCACTCTCTCCTCATACCTCTCCCCTTTGTCTCTCTCAAAACAAAACAAAAAAATATATTCACTTTTGTGTGCTTTTAAGGTTAAGTATATTTTAAATCTGTTTTTATTTGAACCTTTTGAAATTTATAAAATCATGCTTGTTTACTAGTACCAAGATTGAGAATTTAGGACAAATCTCTTAGCCATTTGAATTTTATTTTACTCCGTGAACGACTTTGTTAGATGCTTGCACTGCTCCCCTACTCTGTAGGGCATTCCCAGCCCTGCAGCCTGAGCAGGACCCTGATCTGGCAGTGCCCGGAGGCCCTGGGAGGAACTTAGCTTTTCCAGTAGTCTACTCTGTTCTCCCTCAGTCTCCCCAACACAGTCATTTTTTAAGTTATAAGGCTATGTAATAACATACAATGATTTATATTTTCCCAAATTATTTAAAGTATCCATGTCAACAAAGTGATTTGCTATGTAGCCATAGATACTGTAATAATAAATGGCATATTAAGTTTTTACCTTTTAATTGAAACTTTTTTTCTTGTCTTTTTCTTTTTGAAAAGATAATCGTAACAATTTTCCTAGCACTGGCTCTTGGTGTCATTTCCTATGATCTAAAAAATGACCCTACAGGAATCCAGAATAGGTAAGTACATTTGAATCTTGATTATTAAGAAAGTGCTGTTACTTTTCTCAAGGTTATAAAAATTCATTAAGAGTTTCAATTTCAACTTGGTCAGAGCACCAAGGTCACCGGTTCAAAACCTGGGGTCATTGGCTTGAGCCGTGGTGTTGAGTTCAATCTGGTCAATATAAGAATCAATTAATGGATACACAACTAAAGTAGAGCAATGAGTTGATACTTCTCTCTCTCCATTACTCCCTGTCAAAAACAAAACAAAACAAAAAAAAACCTTGAATTTCAGACAAGTACAAGACTATTTGAGGAGTAGGATAAGTCACTGAATTGAAAGCTGCTTAGGAGGGTTAATTTGACTCTATATGTAAATGTGAATATAATACATATATATGAAATTTCTTTTAGAGGGAGAGATAGTGAAAAAGAGAGTGAGAGAGAGAGAGAGAGAGAGAGAGAGAAGGACAAGAGATAGTGAGAGGGACAGATGGGGACAGACAGGAAGGAAGAGAGATGATAAGCATCAACTCATCGTTGTGGCACCTTCGTTATTCATCTATTATTTTCTCATGTGCCTTGACCAGGGGTGTATGGGGTGGAGACTTCAGTTGAGCCAGTGACCCCGTGGTCAATCCAGTGACCTTGCTCAAGTCAGCAACCCTGCGTTCAAGTATGTGACCATGGGGTTTCAAACCTGGGTTTTCTGCATCCCAGGTCCATGCTCTATCCACTGTGCCACCACCTGGTCAGGCTGAAGTTTCTATACAGCGGTCCCTTGCCAAATCTCAGTTCACTTTTTGCAGTCTCATTGAATTGTGGATTTTAAAATTGTATATATCTAATTTTGTATCGCAGATTTATCACTATATCGTGGGATTTTGTGGTATAGAGGTATTTTTATATATTTATTATTTTAATTTTTGTGGTAAAATAAACATTTTCTAGCCTAAGAAATAAAAACAATATAAAAATATAAAATATTAATTAAAACATATTAAAAGAATATTACTCTATATTCACTGGTGATTAACCATATAGAATTTTATATGTTGTTAAAATTACATAGGTTTAAGAGTATAGAAAATGTTTAAGAGCATAGGAAGTGTTTATAAGAGCGTGGGAAAGGTTAATAACAGTGTGGGAGCCTGAATAGGCAGTGGCTCAGTGGATAGAGCATCAGACTGGGGTGCAGAGGACCCAGGTTCAAAACCCCAAGGTCGCCAGCTTGAGTGCGGGCTCATCTGGTTTGAGCAAGGCTCACCAGCTTGAGCACAACGTTTGCTGGCTTGAGCCAGGGGTCACTCGGTCTGCTGTAGCTCCCCAGTCAAGGCACATATGAAAAAGCAATCAATGAATAACTAAGGTGCTGCAATGAAGAATTGATTCTCATCTCTCCCTTCCTGTCTGTCTGTTTCTATCTCTGTCACACACACACACACACATACACACACACAAACACACACACACACACACCCCAGTGTAGGAAAAGTTTATAAGAATGTGAAGAAGGTTTATAAAGCCTTATAATATAGATAAATAACAAAATAAATATAAGGTTGCTGCCTCTTGGATTTTCTGGAACCTAACCCCCACAATAGACGAGGGACCACTGTGCATATAAAATGGTAAAATATACAGAACATAAAATTAACCCTTCTATCCAGGTTTAGGTTACAATTCAGTGGCATTAATTACATTGTTGTTCAACCATCACCACCATCTAACTCCTGAATATCTTTTATATTCCCAAACTGAATCTCTGTACCTTTTTAACAATAACTTCACATTCCTCCTTTTTAAGTCCCTAGAAACCATCATTATACTTTCTGTCTCTGAATTTCACTACTCTATGCATGCCATATAAGTGGAATCATAACAGTATTTTTCCTTGGAGACTAACTTATTTTCCTAAGCATAATATTTTCAAGGTTCACCCATGTTGTAACATGTGTCAGAATTTCTTTTAAAAAAATTTTCTACCTTAAAAAAATTAATTTTTTAAGTGAGAGGAGGGAAGATAGAGAGTCAGACTCCCGCATGTGCCCCAACTGGGATCCACCTGGCAACTCCTGTCTGGGGCCGATGCTCAAATCAACTGAGCTATCCTCAGTGCCTGGGTTGATGCACAGACCAATCGAGCCACTGTCTGCAAGAGTGGAAAAGACAGAGAAGGGGAAGAGAAGCAGATGGTCACTTCTCATGTTTGCCCTGACCAGGGATCAAACCTGGGACATCCATACACCAGGCCGATGCCCTATCCACTGATGTCACCGGCCAGGACAACATTTAATTTAAATATTGTTTACATTCTGTTCTTAAAAGTTTTTATTTATTGATTTTACAGTGAGAGGAAGAAAGAGAGGGAGGAAGAGAGAGAGAGAGAGAGAAAGAGAAATATCAACTTATTGTTCCACTTAGCTGTGCATTCATTGATTGCTCTTGTATGTGCCCTGACGGGATCAAACCCATGATCTTGGCGCATCAGGATGTCGCTCCAACCAACTGTCCTGTCTGGCTAGGGCTAAGTTCTGTTCTTTTTTATGATTTTGATTATTCTTACTATTGGTGTTAAAAACAATTACTTAATGTCTATGGACTCTTTGTTTTCAGGTTGTGTACCTGGGTTTACATTTTTCAAAGTGTCCTCTTAATGGCATGTTATTTAAATAATGTACCACTTTATGTCTTTTAGTTTCCACTCACATCTTCAATGTCAAGTAAATTGTTTGGTTGTGCAGAGAGGCACACCACTGTTTCAGGGATGCTGCCATGCTTCCATAAAATTTATAGTTCTGGCCTGACCAGGCGGTAGCACAGCGGATAGAGCATCAACCTGGGATGCTGAGGACCCAGGTTCGAAACCCTGAGGTCTCTGGCTTGAGTGCCAGCTCATCCGGCTTGAGCATGAGGTTGTAGACATGACCCAATTGTCACTGGCTTGAACAAGGGGCCACTGGCTCAGCTGGATCCCCCGACCCCAGTCAAGGCACATATTAAAAAGCAATCAATGAGAACTAAGGTGCCACAACTATGAGCTGACACTTCTCATGTCTCTCCTTTCCTGTCTGTGCCTCACTTTCAATCTTGCAAAAAAATAAAATTTATTGTTCTGTCAAAGAGTAGCCCTGGCTTAGTAGTTCAGTCGGTTAGAGCCCCATCCCAATACAACCAGGTTGCAGGTTTCATCCCTGGTCAGGGTACATACAAGAATCAGCCAGCCTGACCTGTGGTGGCGCAGTGGATAAAGCGACAACCTGGAAACGCTGAGGTTGCTGGTTCAAAACCCTGGGCTTGCCTGATCAAGGCACATATGGGAGTTGATGCTTCCTGCTCCTCCCCCCTTCTCTCTCTCTCTCCCCCCTCTCTATAATGAATAAATAAAATCTTTAAAAAAAAAAAATTAAAAAAAATAAAAAAATAAATAAAAAAGAATCAGCCAATTAGTGCCTAAATAAGTGGAACAACAAATCAATGTTGTTATCTCTCCCACTCTCCTTTTCTCTCTCTAAAACATAAAAAACAAATACACAAAGTACAAATGAACTGAGTAGTTTGCATTTTAGACCTTAATTATTTTACTGAGAGAGAAGCATTAATAGTCTTCCTTTTCTTACATGTCTACAAATTAATATTTTCTTTTTTATTTTATTTATTTTAATTTTTAAAAAAATCTTAGAGCTTCTTTTATTTCATTTATTTATTTATTTATTTTGTATTTTTCTGAAGTTGGAAATGGGGAGGCAGTCAGACAGACTCCCGCATGCCCACCAGGGGGCGATGCTCTGCCCATCTGGGGCATTGTTCTGTTGCATCCAGAGACATTCTAGTGCCTGAGGCAGAGGTCATAGAGCCATCCTCAGCGCCCAGGCAACTTTGCTCCAATGGAGCCTTGGCTGCAGGAGGGGAAGAGAGAGGCAGAGAGGAAGGAGAGGGGTAGGGGTGGAGAAGCAGATGGGCGCTTCTCCTGTGTTCCCTGGCTGGGAATCGAACCCAGGACTCCTGCACACCAGGCCGACGTTCTACCACTGAGCCAACCGGCCAGGGCAATATTTTCTTTAAAAGCATGATTTACTTTCTTTTTGAGCCCATTGGAAACCATGTTGGCAGTGAGTTGTCAAAGATATTATGAAGTTTTCTTCTGATAATTGTGTGATGAACGTATATAATGAGGTGTCCATACAGGTTCTCTTCACTTTTTCATTTTGCCTCCTCAGATTTTAGTTGCTTCTTCACTCAACTTTGACTAAATGGCTATACTGATGTCAAACTTCTGTAGGCTTTATTTGACTGTGTTTCTATTTATACATTAGGAATGGAACTTGTTGTCTTTTTTTTTTTTTTTTTTTTGTATTTTTCTGAAGGTGGAAACGGGGAGAGACAGTCAGACAGACTCCCGCATGCGCCCGACCGGGATCCACCTGGCACGCCCACCAGGGGCGACACTCTGCCGCGACCAGAGCCACACTAGCACCAGGGGCAGAGGCCAAGGAGCCATCCCCAGTGCCTGGGCCATCTTTGCTCCAATGGAGCCTTGGCTGCGGGAGGGGAAGAGAGAGACAGAGAGGAAGGAGGGGGGGGGGAGTGGAGAAGCAAATGGGTGCTTCTCCTATGTGCCCTGGCCGGGAATCGAACCTGGGTCCCCCGCACGCCAGGCCGATGCTCTACTGCTGAGCCAACCTGCCAGGGCCCTTGTCTTTTTGTTAGTTAAAATTCAAGGTTGCCCTGGCCGGTTGGCTCAGCGGTAGAGCGTCGGCCTAGCGTGCGGAGGACCCGGGTTCGATTCCTGGCCAGGGCACACAGGAGAAGTGCCCATTTGCTTCTCCACCCCTCCGCCGCACCTTCCTCTCTGTCTCTCTCTTCCCCTCCCGCAGCCAAGGCTCCATTGGAGCAAAGATGGCCCGGGCGCTGGGGATGGCTCTGTGGCCTCTGCCCCAGGCGCTAGAGTGGCTCTGGTCGCAACATGGCGACGCCCAGGATGGGCAGAGCATCGCCCCCTGGTGGGCAGAGCGTCGCCCCATGGTGGGCGTGCCGGGTAGATCCCGGTCGGGCGCATGCGGGAGTCTGTCTGACTATCTCTCCCTGTTTCCAGCTTCAGAAAAATGCAAAAAAAAAAATAAAAAAAATTCAAGGTTATAATCTTTTTGTGATTCATGTAATTGTCATCTTGGCTGCTATAACACAGAACCACAGACTAGATAGCTTAAACAACTAATTTATTTCTTACAATTCTGGAGATTTGGGGGCCAACATGGCCAGTTTCTGATGAGGGCCCTCTTCTGGATTGCTGCCTTTCTGCTGAGTCCTTGCGTGTCAGAGAAAGCTCTGATGTCTCTTCCTTTAATTCCAGGGGTACTAATTCTCTCATAAGCCCCTCCAGCCCTATGACCTCATCTAAACTTAAATTGGCTTCCAAAGATGCCACCTCCAATTACCATCACATTGAGAGTTAATGCTTCAACATAGGATATGGGGAAGACAGCAGTTAATCCATGGTAACCCTGACTGTGCATTTCTAACTGTGCTATATGGAGTCCCGGGCAGCACTGTGGAGATGCCAGACTCATGCTTCCCTTTCCTCCCTGTTTTAACCTGAACAATCGCTTAACGTTTAGCATTAGAGGAAACTGGTTTATGGGTAGGAAGTTGATCTGACGATGTTTAATTGACTGGTGGTTTTGTCCTCCTTCTTTCATTACAGAGCTGGAGTGCTCTTCTTCCTGACAGACAAACAGTGTTTCACTAGTATGGCCTTCCTGGAACTCTTTGTGGCTGAGAAGAAGCTCTTTATGTGAGGATGTCTCTGTTCTGGGGAGGGGGCTTCCAGTGTCAGGGATGCTGGTCAAACTGGTCACATAGAGAACTGGGCCACTGATTGGTTCCTGGGGATTACCAGTGTTCACTGAGATAAAACACAGCCAGGAGCTGGAAGGAACTCATGAGAGTGTGGGGCCTGAGTCCAAGGGGAAAAGGATTTTCAAGACTAGGGCATAGCTGCAGATGCTACAGACAGTGCGAGCAACAGAGGCTGAAAGGGTCTTTCGTTTGGGCTAATAAGTCATGATGACCTACACAAGAAAAGTCTGAGGGGCTTGGTGGAGAGAAAGTACTGGGTTAAACAGTAAATGAAAGGTGGGAGGTAACGTTGACAAAGAATGTTGACAAGCTTAGCCCTCAGTGGATGGAGCATGGGAAGAGCCAGGAGAAAGCTTGAAGTTAAGCGAGGGCTGGTTTGTTTCCCATGTTTTATAATGTTGGAAGAGATCTGCCTGTATTTACCTGCTTGCGGAAAGGAATCATTAGAGAGAGAAAGAATGAAGATATTGGTGGAAGAGGGATCAAGGTCGTCACTGGGGAAGAGATAGGGTTTGGTAGCTGACAGCAATGGAGGGAGGTACACTACGATTGGGAGGGATGATCACTGAAGGAAGAAAGTGCCATGTCTTCCTTCATCACGAGAATAGAGAAGTGAAAAGGGGGTTAGTGATCTGATGCTAGCCTGGGGGGGCGTGGAGAATAGTGCTTTATAATCAGAAGTAGGGAGGAAGCAAAGCTGTGTCCCCACTGAGATCAGCTACAGAAGTACTGCCTTGCAAAGGAATCCAGGGTTTGAGAAAAGGAGATGTAGAATGGGTTTACCTGGAGTGGAGGCTCTGAGGGCAAAGTGGGCAGCAGTAGGGGGGACTTCTATAATGAGAAGAGCGGTCAGTGCCTAGAGCTCCTGGGGAATAATATCTTTATAGCAAGTGGTTTAATCATCTTGTCTCTGCCTTCTTAAACGCATGGTATGAATTTTTGTTTTTTAGACATGAACATATCAGTGGATACTACAGAGTGTCATCTTATTTCTTTGGGAAACTGTTAGCTGATGTACTACCCATAAGGACGATAGAAAGTATTATATTTACTTCTATAACATACTTCTTGCTAGGTAAGCAATAAGACAGAAAGTATGTGTGTGTAGTTGCTGATGTGAGGGGAAGCTAGTTGCTTTTTGCAGGCATGTTTTTGGTTCCACAGCTAAAATGAGCCTCAAGATAAGGGAGAGTTTATCTATTGTGCACATTCTGAAACAACTTTTCTGAGGACATTCTTGTCAAGACTTTATGCCTATTTATAACACTATTTAACTGAATGATGTTATGTGTCAAATACAGACATGTAAAAAATTCATTAATGTTTGAGACTGCCTGACTAGGCGGTGGCGCAGTGGATAGAGTGTTGGACTGGGATGTGGAAGGACCCAGGTTCAAGACCTCGAGGTCGCTAGCTTGAACACGGGCTCAACTGGTTTGAGCAAAAGCTCACCAGCTTGGACCCAAGGTTGCTGGCTCAAGCCCGCTGAATGCCCATGGTCAAGGCACATATGAGAAAGCAATCAATGAACAACTAAGGTGTTGCAATAAAAAACTGGTGATTAATACTTCTCATCTCTCTCCATTCCTGTCTGTCTGTCCCTATCTATCCCTGTCTCTGTCTCTGAAAAAAAAATGTTTGAGACTATGTAGGAGGAGCTAGAGCTGTGATATTTATTACCTATTTATATTCTTGTATGTGTGGGGGGGTACTGAAAGATTAAAAATTGGGGACATACTGGTTTAACAAAAATACTTGTTCTATACATGTAGACAGAGTCATGTACACATTGTGTTTAGGCTCCAATCCAGGCTCATTGCTTTGTAATTTCCGTGTATTTCACTGATATACACACACAAGGATAACTCTGTCCTAGGTACTCAGGAATTGTTAATTACACAAGAATTACAGGTGTTAAGATGATAAATTGCTCATACACTATTTTAGTGTTCCAGGTCGATGCTTTATCCCACTGCGCCACCACAGGTCAGGCGCATACACTATTTTAAAAAAGAAAACTGAATGATAATTTAATAGTCATAGGGGTGGAACATGTTATTGATGAGCTGGGGTGGTTGGATATTTTGATATTCATTCCTCAAAATACTATAAGATTATTTGCACAACAAACAATCCCAAATAGATGGAGAACTACACAGTTGGATAAAAACCCTCTTTTTTTCCTAAGGATTGAAACCAACGGTGGAAGCCTTCTTAATCATGTTGCTTACCCTTCTGGCAGTGGCTTATGCGGCCAGTTCTATGGCGCTGGCCATAGCAGCAGGTCAGAGTGTGGTAGCTATAGCAACACTTATCATGAATATCTTCTTGGCATTTATGATGGTGAGTAGGAACTGTGCTCCTCTTAGAAGTAATTTTTTCCCCTCGTTCCCTCTAGCAAGAATGTACCAGCTTTTTCTCAACTGCATCCAGCTTTTGTTTTTTTTTTACTACTGTTCTAATATAGTTACAACAATTTTTTAATGTTAATTTTACTGATTTTAGAGAGAGGAAGGGATTGAAAGAGAGACAGGAAAACTGATCTGTTCTTGTGTGCGCCCTGACTGGGGATTGAGCTGGCAACTTTTGCGCTTCCAGATGATGCTCTAATCAACCGAGCTATCCTGCCAGGGCAAGTTACTACGACTTTAGTTAACATGTTGTTACAAGTGAGAGTTGAAAAGATGCTTCTTGGTGACTTGATGAATGGTAACTTAAAAACAAATATTTCGATTGGAAGATTCTCTCATTAAAATGACAGGTTAATTGCCTGACTTCTGCACTGGTGTTAGAGAACTGATCGCTTATTTACCCAGCAGCTAAGATGGTTTGCTTCGGATCAAATATTTTCCAAGGGAAAAGCTGGGCTCCGTGAGCCCTAGCTGGTGGCACAGTGGATAGAGCACTGCATCAGAATGCTGAGGTTTCTGGTTGGAGCATAGGGCCACCGGTTTTATCCTGAAGGTGCTGACTCGACCCCGAGGTTTGAGCCTGCTCAGGGCACATTTGAGAAGTAATTAATGGCACAACTAAAGTGGAACAATGAGTTAATGCTTTCCTCTCTCTCTCCATGAGGAAACGAGCAGTTTGTGGCATGCGCAGTCCACCCTGGGTCACTCCTGTACTCTAGCAGGAGTGTTCTTAATACACTGAACAATGCCAAAGTCTATATAGTACTAACTTCCTTTCTACATGCCCTTAATTCTTTTTATTATTATTGTTATTTATTAACATCAGCGAGAGAGGAAGGGAGGGAGAGGGTGACAAGAACTTTGACCTGTTCCTGTATGTAACCTGATCTGGGATCGAACCAGCAACCTCTGCACTTTGGGACAATGTTCTGACCAACTGATCTGTCTGGCCAGAGCTTGACCTTAATATTTTTTTTCTTTTTGTATTTTTCTGAAGTGAGAAGTGGTGGGGGTGGGGGCAAACAGACTCCCACATGAGCCCGACCAGGATCCACCCGGCATGCCCACTAGGAGGCGATGCTCTGCCCATCTGGGGCGTTGCTCTGATGTGACCTGAGCCATTCTAGTGCCTGAGGTGGAGGCCATGGAGCTGTCCTCAGCGCCTGGGCTAACTTTGCTCCAATGGAGCCTTGGCTGTGGGAGGGGAAGAGAGAGACAGAGAGAAAGGAGAGGGGGAGGGGTGGAGCAGCAGATGGGCGTTTTCTCCTGTGGGCCCTGACCAGGAATTGAGCCAGGGACTTCCACATGCCAGGCCAATGCTCTACCACTGAGCAACTGGCCAGGGCTGACCTTAAATTTTTAACCGACATAAATGAAGAACATATGAAGGGCACCAGTTATATATTTCCCCATACTACATCAAGTTAACAGGAATGCTTAGCCTATTTACTTAATACACCTGTCTTTTCTGCTAGAGTAGGAGTAGATGTCTTTTAAATTTGGTAATTAGTGCTGACCTGTGGTGGCGCAGTGGATAAAGTGTTGACCTGGGATGCTGAGGCCGCCAGTTCAAAACCCTGGGCTTGCCTGGTCAAGGCACATATGGAGTTGATGCTTCCTGCTCCTCCCCCTGTTCTCTCTCTATCTCTCCCTCTCTCTCTCTCCCCTCTCTCTCTAATAAAAATGAATAAATAAAATCTAAAAAAGTAAATAAATAAAAAAATAAATTAAAAAAAATGTCGACCTGGGATGCTGAGGTTGCTGGTTTGAAACCCTGGGCTCACCTGGTCGAGGCACACATGGGATCCTGATGCTTCCTGCTCCTCCTCTCCTCTCTCCTCTCTCTCCTTCTCTCTCAAAATGAATAAGTAAAAAAATCATAAATAAATAAATTTGGTAATTAGCCCAAACTCTTGCCAAAGTTTATATTTTCATTTCTAAACTTGAAAATCATCAACCTAAATATAATTAAAAACTGGTAAATCTTGTATATATTTTCAGTCATTCAATAAACAAAAGGTCCTTCACTATATAAAATATTTTGTTGATGTGTTGAATTCTTTGATTTATTATTTATCTATGGATTATTACACACTTTTTTTAAGCAAGAGAGAGACAGAGACACAGATAGATAGGAAGGGAGAGAGATGAGAAACATCAGCTCGTAGTTGCGGCACTCCTGGTTGTTCATTTATTGCTTCTCAGACGTGCCTTCACAAGGGGGCTGTAGCAGAGCCAGAGAACCCTCACTCAAGCTGGTGACCCCACACTCAAGCCAGCGACCTTGGGGTTTGAACCTGGGTCCTCAGCATCCCAGATCAATGCTCTATCCACTGCACCAGCACCTGGTCAAGCTATGTGAAAAAATTTAAAAACCACTCATAAAACTGTACTTTATTGAGAGATGTTATATTTATATTAAGCACTTGACTCCATCAAGATGAAAAATATGTATTCATACCAGCATCACTGTCGTTGTTATTCTTCTTCTTATATGGCAAGTGCCAGGTAGAAGTTTTGTTGATTATATTTTATGCTGCACTTTACATTATGCTGTACTTGTTCTAGGCTTTGGATTATTTTAAGAATGCATTCTGAACCCCCATATTATCCCTAAAGTCATATAGACATAGAATGCAAACCCTTGTAAATAACAAAACTTGCTGTGTTGTGGAAGTATAGAGGGGTATGAGGTGCTCAGGTCATGTTCTGGTGTGTCTGTTCATGGGAATGTGTAGTGGTTGTATCATTAGAACAGTCAGGACTATGGACCTTCCATTGTGTGCAGTTACAAAGTAAAAGCCTTGACAATTAAGGATCTTCCAATTAAATGAAATATAGATGGATTGCTGTTATTCCTTTAAAACCATAAATAGCCTTAGTTGTAGAGAAATAAACAAGCAAGGAGAATATGGTAAGCATTTGGAGTAGTGGAAGGAATTTCAAGAAAGAATTGTCCTTAGCAGAAATGTTTACAAAGTTGTAGGGGACTTAAAGAGGGTGATCTCCAGAGTGTATCATGGAATCACTCCACCAGTTCTGACTGTTGGTATTTGCTTTTTGTAGATTTTTGCAGGACTGTTGGTCAATCTCAGAACAATTGGGCCTTGGATCTCATGGCTTGAGTACTTCAGCATTGCTCTATATGGCAATGTGGTAAGTTTTCCTTTTCTGTCCCTGCGGCTGGTTCACTGTTCCCAAGCCAAGAAAAACCAGAATAGAGCCTGAGTATCTCAGGTCCCCAGACAAGAGCTGCGGAGGTCTCCCAAGAATTTCCTTTCAGGAGCAGTGAAGGAGTTTCCTGTTAAGCCTTGGGTCACCATCATGATTACTTGGTTTTCCCCAGTTGTTGGAGGGAGGTGAAAGGTGGGGAGATAACTCTTAATGAGGAAGAAATAGTGACTAAATGATGTTAAAAAGAAAAAGTGCAGTAGTTCCTCGCCATATCGCAGTTCAATTTTCATGATCTCACTGTATCACGGATTTTTAAATTGTGTATATCTAATTTTGTATCATGGATTTTTGCTATGTCATGGGATTTTGTAGAATATAGGTATTTTTATATATTTTAATTATTTTTTGTGGTAAAATAAGCAAAATAAGTGTGGGGAAGGTTTATAAGAGTGTGGGAGGGTTTACAAAGCCGTAGAATATATATAAATAATAAAACAAATATATATTATATAAATATATAAAAATAAAATTAGGGTTGCTACTTTGCGGATTTTTGCCTATCCCGGGGGTTAAGGAACCTAACCCCAGTGAATGACAAGGGACCACTGTAGTTGTGTTTCAGTTGTATAAGTAAGGAAATAATACTTAAGAGGATGGGATCCTAGAAATTTTTTTTTTTTTTTTTTTTTGCACACATGTGAGAAAGACAGACAGACAGGAAGGGAGAGATGAGAAGCATCAACTCATAGTTCTGGCACCTTAGTTCATTGATGCTTCTCATATGTGCCTTGACTGGAGGGCCCTAGCCGAGCCAGTGACCCATTGCTCAAGTCAGTGACCATAGGGTCATGTCAATGATCCATGCTCAAGCTAGTGACCAGGTGCTCAAGCTGATGAGCTCAACCCGGTGATATTAGGGTTTTGAACCTAGGTCCTCAGCATCCCAGGCTGACACTCTTATTTTGCCACTGCCTGGTCAGGTTAGAATATGTGTTTTATATTGAAAGGGAAGTTAGAAGAAAAATGAAGACTATTTAATATTCACAGCTACTAGTGGCTATAGATTCTAATCAATTCCAATACAAACAATGTCTTCTGAAGTGTTTCTACCTCCCAAAAGATTATTACAGAATTAAACAACTTCCATGAAATATCATTATACCCCCCTTTTTTGTATTTTTCTAGAGTGAGAAGTGGGGAGGCAGAGAGACAGATTCCCACATGCGTTATACCAGAATCCACCCAGCAAGCCCACCAGGGGGCAATTTTCTGCCCATCTGGGGCATTGCTCTGTTGCAACCAGAGCCATTCTACCGCCTGAGGCAGAGGCCATGGAGCCATCCTCAGTGCCCGGGCCAACTTTTGCTCCAATGGAAACTTGGCTAACGAAGGGGAAAAAAGAGATAAAGAGAAAGGAGAGGGGATGGGTGGAGAAGCAAATGGGCGCTTCTCCTGTGTGCCCTGACTGGGAATCAAACCTGGGACTGCCACACAGCAGGGCAATGCTCTTCCACTGAGCCAACCAGCCAGGGCATCATATCCTTTTAATCACAGTGTTTATGAGGCTATAACATTGGGGAGAGAAGAAAGAATGTGCTGGGGAGTAATATAACCAGTTGTCTCCCCATTTAGCCAAATATTTTATTTCCTTTGTATTAGAAGTCCAAATCCTAACCTGAGGACTCTTGATTCTCAGGAGCAATATTTTAGTTGCTCTGGTATGACAGACTGTGGCTGTGAAGCTTGGTGGGTTTTCAGAAATAACAATGAAGATGAAACTAAGAGGATATAATTGTGATAATTCTTTGGAACGTGTTTGAAATTAAAAAGTTAACTTTCTTAATTCTCCCTTGTGTTATAGGCTTTGGAGCATAATGAATTTTTGGGACAAAACTTCTGCCCGGGACTCAATGTAACAGCAAACAATACCTGTAGCTTTGCAATGTAAGTTTGCATTCACTGTTGAAATGGGTTTGCTCACTGTGTGGTGTGATATAGAAAGGCTAGTGGGCTTAGCTGGTATGAGTCCTTTCAGGGACACCGACTTTCTGAGCCTAAATTTCCTTATTTGTAAAATGAGTTGTCCACTAACGCATATGAAAGTAGGGTACAAGTCCTAGATATTCTACTGTAGTCAAAATTGTGTTTAAATTGGAGAAATGTTTCTTTTCTTTCTTTCTTTTTTCTTTAATTTCCATTGATTTGAAAGAGACAGACAGAGAAGCTGCTTTGATATTTTTGCAAGGTTAGAAAGTATCTGCACTGTGTGGATTATATAAAGTGTAGGGTGCATACATTTATGGCTTCCTGAGAGCCCACCCCCCAGCCGTTTGAGCTGAAAGGGCAGCAGCAGTGGGAAAGCTGGGAACGGTTCCCTGCATGGTCCTGGACTTGTCTCTTCCTCCTGCATTGAGGAGACGTCATGGCATCAAAGTCTGCACATCTTTCGTTTTAGTTTTTTAAAATGACTTGGAAGGAATACTAGGTATCAAAGAATGTTTCCCCTGGAGAAACAAACACATATTTCAATAAACTGAGAATAAAATCCCATTTTGTTGAATAACATCAATGAAACAGAAATGCAGACTTATAAAATTAAGATGCTGTTTTAAAAATTGACACTGTCCTTTTTGATGATTTTTGATAATGGTTTGATTTTTGATACATAAACTAATAAAAAAAAGGAAAACGCTTATGACACTTCAAGTAGAACAGAATATGACAATTCAAGTGGAACAGAAATAATTCTGAATAAAACACTGCTATTTTGAAATACAGTTGGCTCTTGAACAACACGTGTGAAATGTGTGGGTCTGCTATATGTAAATGATTTTCAATAAATACTGTACATGCATTTTTTCCTTATGATTTTATTTTTTTTAATTTTTTTATTGATTTGAGAGAGAGCAAGAGAGAATGAAGGGGGTCATCAACTCGTTTTACTTTAGTTGTTCCCTTTAGTTGTATGCTCACTGATTACTTCTCCTATGTACCCTAACAGGGAGGTGGAACTCATAACCTCTCGCATGCCAGAATAACACTTCGTCCACTGAGCAACCTGGCCAGGGCCCCTTATTATTTTCTTAATATTTTGTATTTTCCAGCTTATTTTTTTTTCTTTCTTTTTTTCTTTTTCTTTCTGAAGCTTGAAACGGGGAGAGACAGTCAGACAGACTCCGGCATGCGCCCAACTGGGATCCACCCGGCACGCCCACCAGGGGGCGAGGCTCTGCCCCCCACCCCCCCGGGGCGTCACTCTGCCACAACCAGAGCCACTCCAGCGCCTGGGGCAGAGGCCAAGGAGCCATCCCCAGCGCCCCGGCCATCCTTGCTCCAATGGAGCCTTGGCTGTGGGAGGGGAAGAGAGAGACAGAGAGGAAGGAGGGGGGGAGGTGGAGAAGCAAATGGGCGCTTCTCCTATGTGCCCTGGCCGGGAATCGAACCCGGGTCCCCCGCACGCCAGGCCGAGCCAACCGGCCAGGGCCTCCAGCTTATTTTATTGCAAGAATAACATATATAATATATACAACATACAAAATGTGTTAACTGACTGTTATGTTATCAGTAAGGCTTCCTTGGATCAATAGTGGTCTATTGTTAGTTAAATTTTGGCAGGAGTCAAAAGTTATACATAGATTTTGGATTGTGTGTGAGGGTCAGCTACTTTAACCACTGCATTGTTCAAGGGTCAGCTGTGTTCTCAGGGCACCTCTACGAAGAGCGTTGTTTATCCTGCCCATTCAACTCTCTTTTGATCTGGGTATTAAATTATTTGGAGAAGAGATAAATTTCAAGAGCGATACAAAAATGGTACCAGACAATAATGGCGGCTGTGCCAGTTGTCTTTAGTACCAGGTGCTGATTTACCCATGGCAGGGCTCCTCCATCCTGTGCCACTCCAGCTCCCAGCAAGGCCTCTCCCTGACACCTGGGCCGCCTGGTGAGGTCTTGTAGCCGAGCACCGGCCATACCCATTCCAGTCTCAGTGCAGGAGCTGACGGAGGGCAGCTGTCAGGAAGCCCTGCCACCTCTTTCCTGGTTTTAGAATTCTTAGCCTGCATTCTTTTGTGTGGCTGGCTGTGGGTAAAGAGTTCTATAAAGAACTTGGGTCATATTTGTAAGGGCCATAGATGTCATCTGGTAAAGCTGAGGTTTTCCTCTTCAAGAGTAAGTGAACATTTACTTGATAAAACATTTCTGCCTTTTGGAGAAAGTAGCTTCATAGATTTGGAACCAAATGAATCTGGAGAGGGTAGCAACTTAGTTCAAAGTGTCAGTCTGTGAGATTGGTCAAGTTCCTTAAATATTAATCTTGTCATCTTTTAAATGCATATAATATCCACCCCCATTGAGTTGTATGAGGATTAACTAAACTGCTACATGCAGGTTGCTTAAAATGATGTCTAGCAGAATTGTAAGTACTCGTTGGCTTTTACCTATTATATATGAAAATATAGTTATTTCCAACTCAGTGACCTATAGGTTTCTATAAAAACAGCAAATATATTGAGTCAAATTGGATAGATGCTGAGAATTAAGTCGTATTCTTTTTCTTTTGAATTTCAGATGTACTGGAGAAGAATTCTTGATAAGCCAGGGTGTCGACCTCTCATCTTGGGGCCTGTGGAAGAATCATGTAGCCCTGGCTTGTATAACTGTTATCTTCCTTACAATTGCCTACCTAAAATTGTTATTTCTTAAAAAATTTTCTTAGCCTGACCTTTGGTGGCCCAGTGGATAAGGCATTGGCCTAGAATGCTGAGTCACTGGTTTGAGCCTCTGGGCTTGCCTGGTCAAGGCACAGATGAGAAGCAACTATCAGTTGATGCTTCCTACTGTTCCTCACCCCACCTTTCTCTCTCCTTTCTTTAAAAATAAATAAATAAAATCTCAAATTTTTTTCTTAAATCTCTTTCTAATTTACATGATTTATCAATACATACAAGGAGCATCTTGATGCAACTGTCCAATTAAGTTATTTTGTTGTTCTTTTCATTTGCCATCATACAATTGTCCAGTGACAATTATTCTCAACATAACCTTCACTGAAATCACAATGAGGTCCTGGCCAGTTGGCTAAGTGATAGAGTGTCAGCCAGGCATGTGGAAGTGTCGGTTAAGATTCTGGGTCAGGGAACACAAAAGAACTGCCCATCTGCTTCTCTACCCTTCCCCCTCTCCTTTCTCTCTCTTCCCTTCCCACAGCCATGGCTTGAATGGTTCGAGCAAGTTGGCTCTGGACACAGGATGGTTCCATGGCCTCTGCCTCAGGCACTAAAATAACTCAGTTGCTGAGCAATGGAGCAGTGGCCCCAAATGGGTAGAGCATTACATGGTAGGGGGATTGCTGGGTAGATCCCAGTTGGGCACATGCAGAAGTCTGTCTCTCTGCCTCCCCCTCACTTAAAAAAAATCACAATGATCTGAATAATGAAAAAACCCGAGGCATATACTAGTGAAATTATGTACTTTTTATTAGATCTAGTCAGACAGTACATACATGAGAGAAATCTAGTTTAACTATTTGACCTATAAAAAAGTATTGAATTGGCAACGGGGGTGGGTGGAGGGGGGATGTGGCGAAGAAGGAGAGAGTGGGTGGGGGAGGGGAGGAGCACAAATAAAACCAGATAGAAGGTGACAAGACAATTTGACTTTGGGGGAGG
The DNA here is from genome assembly GCF_036850995.1 of Saccopteryx leptura. Taxonomy (NCBI): domain Eukaryota; kingdom Metazoa; phylum Chordata; class Mammalia; order Chiroptera; family Emballonuridae; genus Saccopteryx; species Saccopteryx leptura. The sequence continues at coordinate 69,856,834 of NC_089507.1, read as the reverse complement.
GGTATACAGCACAATCAAATGTCAAAATAATCTGGAGATGTTTTCTCTCAACATGTACCCTGATTTATCAATGTCACTGCATTAAATTTAATTTTAAAAAGATGAATTCTAGAAATTTGTGACAAGTCACTAGCATCTGTTAGCAGTTTCTACATCTTTAAGCTGAATACTTGTCAGTTGTTCATCAGTTCAATATAATAAGAATGTATGATATGCCATTATTAAATAAATAACAAATGTATTGATGCTGTAGTGGGATTATGAAATCTCAACATGTTTGAAAATCCCAGTGTTATTTATTGGGTAGGAAAAGTCATGATAGAAAAAGCTGTGTTAAGTTTGGAAGGGTTCACTGAGATTTCTCTGTAGAGAAGTTCAGGCCTTCGGACTGGAGGTGCAGAGCCAGGACCCGGTGAATTACTCTTCCTGGGGTAGTTCAGTGGTTTACATGTATGAGAATCACCTGGGAACCTTCCTCAGATGCAGCTCTCTGGGCCCTGTGAGCCTTGATGTATCACTGTCCCCAGGGCCCCTCCGTAAAGAGCTGCCCATGCCGGGAGCCGGTAATTTCCAAGACCCTTCCCAGCTCTGCAAGTCTTAGGTTTATGATATAATAACTGGTATAACTGGCCCTACACAGGTTTTCTTTCCTCACATCTCATTTATTTATACATCTTCATTCTAACCTTTACTAGTAATAGGGAAGTGGTTTTCTGTTTTGTTTTGTTTTTATTGATTTTAGAGTGAGGAAGGGAGGGAGAGCATTGATTAGTTCCTGAATGTGCCCTGACCAGGAATCTAACTGGCAACCTCTGCGCTTCAGGATGATGCTCTAACCAAATGAGCTATTTGGCCAGGGCAATAAGGAAGTGATTTTTTAACTTTTTTTTTTTTTTTTTTGTATTTTTCTTAAGCTGGAAACGGGGAGAGACAGTCAGAAAGACTCCCGCATGCGCCCAACCGGGATCCACCCGGCACGCCCACCAGGGGGCGATGCTCTGCATTTCCGGGGCTTCACTTTGCTGCGACCAGAGCCACTCTAGCGCCTGGGGCAGAGGCCAAGGAGCCATCCCCAGCGCCTGGGCCAGCTTTGCTCCAATGGAGCCTCGCTGCGGGAGGGGAAGAGAGAGACAGAAAGGAAGGAGAGGGGGAGGGGTGGAGAAGCAGATGGGTGCTTCTCCTATGTGCCCTGGCCGGGAATCGAACCCAGGACCTCTGCACGCCAGGCCGACACTCTACCACTGAGCCAACCGGCCAGGGCCTTAACTTCTTTTTTATTGAAAGGTAATGTGGGGAAAAGAACAGCTCGGTGAATTATCATGAAAGGAACCTGCGTGCATCCATCAGTCCAGGTCGAGAGCAGACGTCACAGTGCGCAGCAGCCTCCCTCGCGCCCTCTCCCAGTCACTGCTGCCCCACTTCTCTCCGGGTTAGTTTTGAACTGAAGCTTGTATACTACCCTCTGTTGCTATTATCAGAACATCACTACAGCTCCGTTTTATGTTTTCGTGTGCATAAGTATATCCTTAGTAAAGTCCCTCTCCCTCTTCTAATAATTTTACAGTGATTTTAAATTTACAGGAAAGTTGCAAAAATAGTGTAGAAAGTTCCTATATACCCTTTGCGAAGCTTTTGTTAATCTTGGCATTTTATATACCATGGTACATGTCAAAACTAAGAAATTAACATTGGTGTATTACTGGGTTTTTATTTTTAGCAATAGAGAGAGAAGGACAGCTTGGGACAGACAGGAAGGGAGAGGGTGCATAAATGTTTACAAGGCTTACATCTTGTTGAATTGACTCTATCATTATAAAATATCTCTGTCCTTTGTTATAAACTTAGTATTAAAGTCTATTTTGGGCCCTGGCTGGTTGACTTAGTGGTAGAGCGTCGGCCTGGCGTGAGGGAGTCCCGGGTTCGATTCCCGGCCAGGGCACACAGGAGAGGCGCCCATCTGCTTCTCCACCACTCCCCCTCTCTTTCCTCTCTGTCTCTCTCTTCCCCTCCCGCAGCGAGGCTCCGGGCACTGGAGCAAGGATGGCCCCGGGCGCTGGGGATGGCTCCTTGGCCTCTGCCCCAGGCACTAGAGTGGCTCTGGTCGCGACAGAGTGACGCCCTGGAGGGGCTGAGCATCGCCCCCTGTTGGGCAGAGCATCGCCCCCTGGTGGGCGTGCCAGGTGGATCCTGGTCAGGTGCATGCGGTAGTCTGTCTGACTGTCTCTCCCCGTTTCCAGCTTCAGAAAAATACAAAAAGAAAAAATAAAAAAATTTTTAAAGTCTATTTTGTTTTTCATTTGCATAAACTATTTTTTCCATCTTTTTACTTTCAACCTGTGTGTGTCTTTTGATTTGAAATGGGTCTCTGTAGGCAGCATATGCATAGATCTTCTCAATCATTCAACTACCCTGTGTCTTTTCACTGGAGTTTTTAATCTGTTTATATTTAAAATTATTGACAGGTTTTAAAAAGTCCCTTTAACATTTTTATAATACTGACTTTGTGGTGATGAACTCCTTTAAGTTTTTCTTGTCTTGGAAGATCTTGATCTCTCCTTTGGTTCAAAGTGATTGCCTTGCTGGTAGAGTAATCATGGCTGTAGGTCACTTGGTTCATTTTGTGCCAATCCTTTCTGGCCTGCAAAGTTTCTGTTGCAAAGTCAGCTGACAGTATTATAGGAGCTGCCTTCTCTCTAACTAACTGCTTTTCTCTTCCCGGTTTTCAGATTTTCTATTTTCAACCTTTGGCCTTTGAATTATAATGCGTCTTGGGAGATCCAAGATGGAAGTGGAGTAGGTGAAAATTACACTCACTTCCTCACAGGACCAAATCAAAGTTACAACTAAACTATAGAACAATCAACCTGAATAACCACTGAAGACTATCTGAACAGAATTCTTTTGACTTAGGATATACAGTAGCTACATAGACAAGACTGCTGGTAGGAAGGCCAGAGGGCACAGATGTGAAAAGAGCACACCTTGTGTCCATATGCAGTGGTTTAGAAACTGGATGGAATATTTCAGCTGCGATAGTTTTCCCTTTGGAGGAAATGGTCTGAACCCCACATCAGCCTCCCCAGGCCAAAGCACCAGAGACAGGAAGAGCAAATAGAACATCTGCCTGGGAAAATCAGCAGGGATTCTATCTACCAGAGAGAGTTGGGAGTCTGCTGGAGATCCAGGGTGACCTCTAAAGGGTGAGTGGACAAAAAAAAATTTTTTTTTCATTTTTCCGAAGCTGGAAATGGGGAGGCAGTCAGACAGACTCCCGCATGTGCCCGACCGGGATCCACCCGGCACGCCCACCAGGGGGCGATGCCCTGCCCCTCTGGGGCGTCACTCTGTTGCATCCAGCGTCATTCTAGAGCCTGAGGCAGAGGCCACAGAGCCATCCTCAGCGCCCGGGTAATCTTTGCTCCAATGGAGCCTCGGCTGCAGGAGGGGGAAGAGAGAGACAGAGAGGAAGGAGAGGGGGAGGGGTGAAGAAGCAGATGGGTGCTTCTCCTGTGTGCCCTGGCCGGGAATCGGACCCGGGACTCCTGCATGCCAGGCCGACGCTCTACCGCTGAGCCAACCTGCTAGGGCTGGACAAAAATTTTTTTGTGGCCACTTGCCCTGCACTCTGGCAGAGGGAAGTAGGCTCAAAGTGGACTGGAGTCATACAGGGAGTGACGGGGTTGTGTGGCTTAAGGGAGAGTACTAAAGGGACAGACACTAAGACCCCTGTTCTGAGTCCCTCTTCCACAACGCCCACAAATGTCATCTTTCCTTGGATGAGCACTCCCCTCATATGGCATCAGCCTGGGGAAATGGACTGGCCCCACTTTGCCAACTACCTGTGGCCCCACCCTGCCAGGCTTGTACCCTGTGGAAAGTCTGCTGGCTGAGGCTAGCCTGGGCCTGTGGTGCAGACTTCCTTGGAAAGCTCTTGAGATCTGGGCAGACTCAGAGGTGTCAGTGATGCACAGGGAGAAACTGAGTTCTGTGTTTCTGGAGTGAGGATTATTTTATCTTCTCATGCCTGACTAGTGTCACCATTCCTTTGCAGAATCAGTCCTTTTTTCACACTGTCATATATTAGTCCATACTGCCCTGATGAACTGTCAGCCTCACCATGAGAACTCCCAGAGAGCCCTCTGCACCAGAAAAGTTTGAAGGCCTCAGGCAAGTGCCAACTGGTCTTGATGTTCTATGTCACTTTTGCTGAGTGACCTCAAGCCCAGCACTGACACCAAGTCTAAATCTATGAACACCACTTGCCCCTACCTGATGACTCACTGAGAATATACCTCACAAAAATTTGTGTATTACCAGAAGTTCTTTTTTTGTTTGTTTGTTTTGTTTTGTTTTTTACAATCAGAGAGGGGGATAGACAGGGGCAGACAGACAGGAACGGAGAGACGAGAAGCATCAATCATTAGTTTTTCGTTGTGCGTTGCAACACCTTAGCTATTCATTGATTGCTTTCACATATATGCCTTGACCGTGGGGCTACAGAAGACCAAGTAACCCCTTGCTCGAGCCAGTGACCTTGGGTCCAAGCTGGTGAGCTTTGCTCAAACCAGGTGAGCCCGCGCTCAAGCTGGCGACCTCAGGGTCTCAAACCTGGGTCCTCTGCATCCCAGTCTGACGCTATATCCACTGTGCCACCACCTGGTCAGGCACCAGAAGTTCTTTTAGTGACTAGCAGCCCTGCCTGGCTGACACAAATCTTGGGGAGTCTTGAGCCTATTGCTGACATGCCCTGGCTTTGGTGCTATGGGAAGCTGATCTTGGCATGCAGTTCAACCTCTCTCATATGTACTCAGGCCAGGAGAGGTAGCCGCAAACTGTGGATCACTTTGTATCTCCAAACAGGAAAACCCAGGGAGAGTCACAGGCAGTGTTGACATTGACCCGCATTAAAGTCCTTCCCGAGAGGCCCCAGAACAACACACATGGTGGCAGGCTTCTGACCACATAAGAAATGACCCAATTAACTCCGTAAATGGCACATCCAAAGGAGATCCCAGAAGGCACCATACACTGCTGAGATGAATTTAGTTATGTAGGGTCAGTACCTGCACCACAGTTTGTACAGTGTGGCCAAGCCCAATCTTTATAGTCAGCCTGAGGGTCAGCCCTATCCACGGACAAAGCCATCAAGACTCAACTACAGCAAGAGGGTTCACATACCCACACAAGAGACATTCCTGGAACACCTAACTCAGGTGATCAGGGAGACTAAGCCTGACAGAATGCCTACTACATAGGGACCAGCATACCAAGACTGGGAGACATAGAAGATTTACCAGATATGCAAAACAAATACAGTGAGGCAGCCAAAATAGGGAGACAGTAAAACATGTCCCAAAGGCAATAACAGGAGAAATCCTCAGAAAAAAAGAAGTCAATGGAGGCCCCCAGTTTACCAGATACAGAGTTTAAAACAATAGTTACAAGATGCTCAAGGAACTTCAGGGATAAAAGTAGATTTAATCAGTGAGAACCTCAAAAAAAGATAGTAAGTACAGAAAAGGACATAGAAGCCTTAAAAAAGAACCAAAGTGAACACAAGTAGTAGAGGGTGGCGGAAGCTCATGATTCAAATATCCACTCGTGACTTAAAGCAAAAAATCCCTCGAGTGACTGCTCATCTCTCAAACTGCTCATGATTTAAAGTGCTCATGTGTCAAGGTATCACAGTATAAGAAATAAAAATGAAAAATAAACATAGAGGCTAAATATCATGTTATTAAAGAATAAATGGGTTAACAATAGTATCAAGAAACAAAAGATACCTTGAAACAAATAAAAATGAATACACAACTACCCCAAATCTATAGGATACAGCAAAAAACAGTCAAGCTTAGGAGGGAAATTCATAGATAGAGACCTATCTTAAGAAACAGAAATCTCAAACCATCTAACACCAAAAAGAACTTTAAAAAGAACAGGAAACAGTCCGAAGTGAGTAGAAAACAAGAATTAAGAAAGGTCAGAGTGGAAATAACCAAAGTAATGTCTAAAAGTAAAAAAAAAAAAAGTCAGAAAAATAAAGGCATGGGCTTAATTCTGGGTTCTCTGTTCTGTTCCATTGATCTGTATGCCTGTTCTTATGCTAGTACCAGCCTGTTTTGATGGCCTTGTTGTATAACTTGATATCAAAAAGTATGATACTTCCCACTTGGTTCTTTATTTTCAAGATTGCTGAGGCTATTCAGGTTCTTTTTGATTCCATATTAATTTTTGAAATATCTGTTCTAGATCTGTGAAATATGCCATTAGTATTTTAATAGAAATTCCATTGAATCTATAGATTGCTTTGAGTAGTATAGAAATGTTAAAAATATTAATTTTTCCTATCCATGAATATGGTATGTGCTTCCTCTTTGTATCTTTTTTTTTTTTTTTTTTTTTTGTGAGAGAGACAGGGAAAAAAAAAGGCAGAAAGGGAGAGAAGCATCAACTCATAGTTGTATCCTTTTAGTTGTTCATTGATTGCTTTTCAATGATTTAGTTGTTCATTGATTGGGGGGCTCCAGCCAAGCCAGTGACACTCTGCTTTCAACCTTGCAGTCAAGCCAGAGACCCTGTGCTTAAGCCAGATGAGTGTGTGCTCAAGCCAATGACTTCAGGGTTTCCAATGTGGATCCTCTGTCCTGGGCCAACATTCTACCCACTGCATCATTGCCTAGTCAGGCTAGATTTCTTTTTCCAATATCTTATAATTTTTCCAGTACAAGTCTTTCACCTCCTTGGTTAAATTTATTTCTAGGTGCTTTATTTTTTGTTGTTGTAATTAATAGTAAATGGGATTGTTCATATGTTATACTTTCTATTATCAAAAACGTATACTTTTTTCATCTTAATTAGAATTCTGAACCCTGAGAAACCTTAATTTTTAGTGATAATCAAGAAGTAAGCAACTAGTATCCTTGAAATGTAAAGTTTTTGAATATTAATCCTTTATCAGATGTATTAATCAATATGTTTTCCTGTTCAGTGGGTTGTCTTTTCATTTTGTTGATTGTTTTCTTTGCTGTGTAAAAGCTTTTTAGGCCTGACCTGTGGTGGCGCAGTGGGTAAAAGCATCGACCTGGAATGCTGAGGTCGCCAGTTCGAAACCCCAGGCTTGCCTGTTAAGGCACATATGGGAGTTGATGCTTCCTGCTCCTCCCTCTGTTCTTTCTATCTCTTTCCTCTCTCTGTCTCTTTCTCTCTCTGTGTCTCCTCTCTCTAAAAGCTTTTTAGTTTTATGTGGTTCCATCTGTATACTTTTTATTTTGTTTCCCTTGCCAAAGGTGATAAATCTGAAAAATATTGCCACAAGACATCTCCAAAATATTACTGCCTGTGTGTTATTCTAGAATTTTTATGGTTTTCAGTCTAACATTTAAGTTTTTAATCCATTTTGAGTTTATTCTTGTGTATGGTATAAATAGGTGGTCCAGTTTCATTTATTTGCTCACATCTGTCCAATTTTCCCAACACAATTTATTGAATAGTGTGTCTTCACTCTATTGTATTGTCTTGCCTCCTTTGTCAAATATTAATTGATGAAAAAGGCACAGTTTTATTTCTGGGCTCTCTTTTCTGTTCTATTGATATACATGTCTGTTTTTATGCCACTACCATGCTGTTTTGATTACTATGGCCTTGTAATATAGTTTGATATCAGGCAGTATGAATCTTCCAACTTTGTTTTTCTTTCTCAAGGTCATTCTTACTATACGAAGTCTTTCACAGTTCCATATATATTTTTGGTATACTTGCTCTAGTTCTGTGAAGTATGCCATTGGTATCTTGATAAGAATTGTGTTGAATCTACAGATTGCTTTGGGTAGTATGGACATATTAATAATGTTAATTCATCCTGTCCATGAAAGCTGTATGTGATTTTCATTTATTTGTATCTTCTTCAATTTCTTTCTTTCTTTCTTTCTTTCTTTCTTTCTTTCTTTCTTTCTTTCTTTCTTTCTTTTTTTCTTTTTTTTTTTACAGAGACAGAGAGAGAGTCAGGGAGAGGGATAGACAGGGGCAGACAGACAGGAACAGAGAGATGAGAAGCATCAATCATTAGTTTTTCATTGCGCATTGTGACACATTAGTTGTTCATTGATTGCTTTCTCATATGTGCCTTGACCGCGGGCCTTCAGCAGACTGAGTAACCCCTTGCTTGAGCCAGTGACCTTGGCTCCAAGCTCGTGAGATTTGCTCAAACCACATGAGCCCATGCTCTAGCTGGCGACCTCGGGGTCTTGATCCTGGGTCCTCGGCATCCCAGTCTGACACTTTATCCACTGCGCCACCACCTGGTCAGGCAATTTCTTTCTTTAATATCTTATAATTTCCTGAGTATAGGACTATTACAACCTTGGTTAAATTTATTCCTGGATATTTTATTCCTTTTTATTTTATTTTTTTTAGTTTTTGTATTTTTCCTAAGTTAGAAGTGGAGAGGCAGTCAGACAGACACCCGCATGTGCCCAAGAGGGATTCACCCAGCATGCTTACAAGGGGGTGATGATCTGCTCATCTGGGGCACTGCTCTATTGCAGCTCGAGCCATTCTAGCACCTGAGGTTAAGGTCATGGAGCCATCCTCAGTGCCTGGGCCAACTTTTCTCCAATGGAGCCTTGGTTTCAGGAGGGGAATTGAAAGATAGAGAGAAAGGGGAGGGGGGAAGGGTGGAGAAGCAGATGGGTGCTTCTCCTTTGTGCTCTGACTGGGAATCAAACCCAGGACTTCCACATGCCAGGCTGACGCTCTACCACTGAGCCAACTGGCTGGGGCCCTGGATATTTTATTCTTTTTGAAGAAAATGTGAATAGGATTGTTTTCTTAGTTTCTCTTTCTGATAGTTTATTATTGGTGTATAAAAATGCAACTAATTTCTGGATATTTATTTTGTATTCTACTTTACTGAATTCATTTATTAGTTCTAGCAGTTTTTTGATAGAGTCTATAGGGTTCTCTGTGTGCATATGCCATTTGCAAATAAACAGCTTTATTTTTATTTATTTATTTTTTTACAGAGACAGAGTCAGAGAGAGGGATTGATAGGGACAGACAGGAACAGAGAGAGATGAGAAGTATCAGTCATCAGTTTTTTTGTTGCAACACCTTAGTTGTTCACTGATTGCTTTCTCATATGTGCCTTGACCATGGGGCTACAGCAAACTGAGTAACTCCTTGCTCATGCCAGCGACCTTGGGTCCAAGCTGGTGAGCTTTTGCTCAAACTAGATGAGCCTGCACTCAAGCTGGCGACCTCAGGGTCTCGAACCTGGGTCCTCAGCATCCCAGTCCAATGCTCTATCCACTGCGCCACTGCCTGGTCAGACATCAGTGGCATTTTTATGCACCAGAAATAACCTATCAGAAAGAGAAATTAAGGAAACAATCCCCTTCACTATTGCAACAACAACAAAAAAATAAAGTACTTATATATAAATTTAACCAAACAGTTAAAAAACTTGTACTCAGAAAATTATAAGGCATTGAAAAAAGAAACCGAGGAAGATACAAACAAGTGGAAGCATATATTGTGCTCATGAATAGGAAGAATTAACATAATTAAAATGGCTATACAACTAAAAGCAATTAGATTCAATATAATTTCTGTTAAAATACCAATGGCATACTTTACAGATCTAGAACAGATATTTCAAAAATTTATATGGGACCCAAAAAGAACCTGGATAGCCTCAGTAACCTTGAAAATGAAGAACAAAGTGGGAAGTATCACACTTCCTGATATCAAGTTACACTATAAATCCACTGTAAACAAAATAGCTTGATATTGGCATAAGAAAAGGCTTGCAGATCAATGTAACAGAACAGAGAATCCAGAAATAAACCCATGCCTTTATGGTCAATTGATATTTGAAACAGGATGCAATAGAATACAATGGAGTAAAGACAGTCTCTTTAATAAATGGTGTCGGGAAAATTGGACAGGTATATGCAAAGATGTGAGACTGCAGTACCAACTTACACTATTTACAAAAACAAACTCAAAATGGATAAAAGACTTAAATGTTAAGTCACAAAACCACAATATCCTGGAAGAAAACAGGCTGTAAACTCTTAAACTCTCTGATACCACTTGTAGCAATATTTTTGCTGATATATCTCAGTGGGCAAGTGCAATAAAAGACAAAGTAAACAAATGGGACTATATCAAAGTAAAAAGCTTTTACACAGCAAAAGACATCATTAACAAATAAAAAGACAACCTACTCAATGGGAAAACATGTTGCAACTGTGCAACAAGTGTATTCCAGGGTCTGGAGCTGGAATTGTACAAAATTAAATGAAAATAGTCAAAGAACTAAAAAAATATATAAGATAGGTTTTAGAAGGAAGCCACGGCTTCTTGCCAGTAGCAAAATTACCGCCCTGCCTAAGCTGCAAAAACATGGCTGCCACCCTAGCCGCATCCTTCTTTAGTATGCTGGGTAGGTGGAAAGGAGCAATTCAAGGACATTTTCAAGGCAACCCAAGAACTCCACTATGTGTAGAAATACCACCACCAATACTTAACATATACAACTTTATACAAAAAAGTAACTTCCTTCCACTTTCTCTGGGGAACATGGGAGGCAGGATGAGTACTGAAGCACAGCCCCTTGTAACTCAATCAGGCAGGTGAGGTGGGGGTTGGGCAGATTGTCAGCTTACAGTCAGCGCCCAGCACCTCTGTTCCCTAGATATCTAAACTCTAAAAATCCTGTTGATTATTCGGTCCCCAACAAAAACATATTTGCCAATATGTCTGATTAGGGTTTAATAACCGAAATTTATAAAGAACTTCTAAAACTCAACAACAGAACCAAAAAATCCAATAAAAAATGGGCGCAGAAACTGAAAAACACTTCTCTAAATAAGACAGACAGATGGCCAATTGACATATGAAAAAATGTTCAACATCACTAATAATCAGAGAAATTCAGATTAATACCACAATGAAATACCATCTCACACCTGTCAGAATGGTGCTCATTAACAAATCAACAAACATCAAGTGCTGCTGAGGGTGTGCAGAAAAGGGAACCAACCCTCCTACACTGCTGATGGGAATGCAGACTTGTGCAGCCACTGGTGGAAAAAAATATGGTGTTTCTTCAAAAAATTAAGTTATTCTAAGAATTCCAAAATACTAATTCAAAAGAAGATATATACCCCCATGTTTATTGCAGCATTGTTTACAATAACCAAGGTCTGGAAATAGCCCAAGTGTTCATCAGTGGACAAGTGAATAAAAAACCTGTGGTACATTTACACAATAGAATAATACTACATGGCCATAAAAAAGAAGGAAATCTTACCTTTTGCAATGAAATGTATGGACCTGGAGATTATTATGCTAAGGAGATAAGCCAGGCAAAGAAAGACAAATATCATATGATTTCATTTATCTGTGGAATCTAATAAACATGGTGAACTGTGGAACAGAATACAGTGTGTCCATAAAGTCATGGTGCACTTTTGACCGGTCACAGGAAAGCAACAAAACACTATAGAAATGTGAAATTTGCACCAAATAAAAGGAAAACCCTCCCAGTTTCTGCAGGATGATGTGGCAGCATGAGTGCATGCGCAGATGATGACGTAACACCGTGTATACAGTGGAACAGCCCACAGCCATGCCAGTCGAGATGTGGATGGTACAGAGGAAAGTTCAGTGTGTTCTGTGGCTTGCTAAATTCGAATCCATGACCAAAGTGCAATGTGAATATCGGCACATTTATAAGGAAATGCCACCTCATAGGAATAACATTACTCAGTGGGATAAGCAGTTGAAGGAAACCAGCAGTTTGGTGGAGAAACCCCATTCTGGTAGGCCATTAGTCAGTGTTGAGTCTGTAGAGACTATATGGGATAGCTACCTAAGGAGCCCTAAACAAAATCTGTGTATGAGCCTCTATTGAACTGCACTGAATAGGTATGAAACTGGGAGAGTTTTCCTTTTATTTGGTACAGATTTCACATTTCTATTGTCTTTTGTTGCTTTCCTGTGACTGGTCAAAAGTGCACCATGACTTTACGGATACACTGTAGAAGCAGAGGCAGAGTCACAGGGAACAGAGAAACAGCTGTCAGAGGAAAGGGGGATGAGAGGATGAGATCAGAGAAGGTGAAGGAATTAGTGAAATTATATATACATAACACGTAGGTACAAATAATAGGAAAGCAATTCGCAGAGGGAAGGGGTGGAGGAAGATGGGTGTAATGGCAGGCATGTTGTGGGAGGGTTCAGGGTGTTATGTTGAGTGGGACACTTGAATCCATGTTAACACAATGAATTAAAAAGTTCAATAAAAAATAAAGGCTAGAGGGAGAAGACAAGATGGTGCTGGAGTAGGCGGACATACCAACATCCACCTCCCAGAACCAAAGTGGATTACAAACTAATTTTAAGAACTATCATCTGGAAAAACCAATTTTGGACTAAACTAAGAGGACTCTTCAACCAAGGAACACTGAAGAAGCCACACCGAGACTGGTAGGAAAAGCAGAAACACGGAGAGGGCTGCCCAGCTCCCTGGAGCAAACGGCAGCCAGGAGAGACTCACATGGTGGGAAGTGAGTTTAGCAGAGAGGGAAGGATCCTGAGCCCCAGGAACAAAGCCTCAGCCTGCAGCCCCAGAGCCCAGAAGAGGCGTAAGGGCAGTATTTAGCTGGAAACAAGTCAGGATACTGTTTGTGAGAAAGAGTCTGATTTCTCAGACCCAGGATTCTTATTAAAGGGACCGTGCAGAACACCTCTCTCACAACCACTCACCTGGGGCTCTGGGGGACGGGGAGAGAGGAGAATACCAAAGTAGCAGGAAAAGAATGTAATCTAGGAGGTACAGGGAGAAACATTTTGAAAGACAGCCACCCTAACCCCTGGGACGAGTCACTCCCCAAAACTGAAGTGAATATTTCCCCCAGAAACAGCAATACCAGCAAAGGGAAGCAGGACACCAGCCAAACAAGCTCCCCCGCGGCACTCAGAGCAGAGGTGCTTAGAAGGAGGGAGCTTTCGGGGTGACAGTAGTGAGTGTTAGGGTCTGAGCTGCAGCGCCCCCACCCACAAGGCTGAGGGCTCGCCAGAAGGCGAGTGGTAGTGGGATGCAGAGGCGCGGTTCCGTCGGCAGGGGCGGAAGCCTGCTGGCCACCCCTGAGCTCATGTGTGAGCTCAGTCTTGCCTGGCTGGGGAGGAGTGGGCATGCAAAAGTGGTCAAGCCCAGCTGCCTGCAGCCTGTAATCCAGCCTGGGGGAGAAGGGTGGGAACCCCAAAAGGGGTGGAGACCAGCCCCTGAGCAAGGGCGCAGGAGCACAGCCTTGCCCCGCCCCTGCAACGGAGGCTTGTGGTTTGACTTGGGAGCCGGCTCCTCCCTCGGGGGTGGAGCCAAAAGCCCAGAACAAGTGAAGTTCCGCTACTGAGCTGAGCGTGGGCACACAGTCTGGCCCAGCCGGTAGAGCCAAGGCTAGCAGCCGTTCCACGAGTGGGATCCTCCTGCAAGGGTGGGGCAAAAGCCTGGAAACAGGCGAACATCCGCAGCTGAGCAAAGGTGCTCGCCAGTGCCCTCAGGACCGAGCATAACGCCACCCACGGGGAGTGGCCAAGGCCACCAAGACTTGTGCACCGGAGCACGTGATCACAGCCACTCCCGTGAAGAAAAAATGCGGAGGCAGAGAAATGCAATACAAATAAACCAAGAGAAATCCCCAGAAAAGGACCTAAATGAATCAGATATAACCAAATTACCAGATGCAGTTTAAAATAACAATTGTTAGGATGCTCAAAGATATTAGAACAACAATAGATGGTCATTACGAACACCTAAATAAAGAGATAACAAATATAAAAAAGGACATTGAAATAATAAAAAAGAATCAGTCAGAAATGACAAATACAATATCTGAAATAAAGAACACAATAGAAGGAATTAAAAGCAGGATGAATGAAGCAAAGAATCAAATCAGCGAGTTAGAGGACACTATAAATAAAGGCATGGAAGCAGGGCAGAAAAAAGAAAAGAGACTCAAAAAGTCTGAGGAAACTCTAAGAGAGCTCTGTGACAACATGAAGAGAAATAACATCCGCATCACAGGGGTTCCTGAAGAAGAAGAGAAAGAACAAGGGATAGAGACTTTGTTCAAACATGTCATAGCTGTAAACTTCCCTCAATTAAGGCAGGAAAACATCTCACATGTTCAGGAAGCACAGAGAACTCCATTAAGGAGAAACCCAAAGAAATCAACGCCAAGACACATCATAATTAAAATACCAAAGCTAAGTGATAAAGAGAAAATATTAAAAGCTGCTAGAGCCCTGGCCAGTTGGCTCAGCGATAGAGCGTCGGCCTGGTGTGTGGAAGACCCGGGTTCGATTCCCGGCCAGGGCACACAGGAGAAGCGCCCATTTGCTTCTCCACTCCCACCCCCTCCTTCCTCTCTGTCTCTCTCTTCCCCTCCCACAGCCAGGGCTCCATTGGAGCGAAGATGGCCTGGGCGCTGGGGATGGCTCCTTGGCCTCTGCCCCAGGCGCTAGAGTGGCTCTGGTCGCGGTGGAGCGATGCCCCGGAGGGGCAGAGCATCGCCCCCTGGTGGGCAGAGCGTCGCCCCTGGTGGGCGTGCCGGGTGGATCCTGGTCGGGTGCATGCGGGAGTCTGTCTGACTGTCTCTCCCTGTTTCCAGCTTCAGAAAAATACAAAAAAAAAAAAAATTAAAAAAAATAGCTGCTAGAGAAAAAAAGACTATCACTTACAAAGGAGCCCCCATAAAGATGACTTCTGACTTCTCAACAGAAACACTTGAGGCCAGAAGGGAATAGCAAGAAATAGTCAAAGTAATGCAGAAAAAGAGCCTACAACAAAGACTACTTTATCCAGCAAGTCTATCGTTTAAAATTGAAGGAGAAATAAAAAGCTTTACAGACAAAAAAATCTTCAAGGAATTCACTACAACCAAACCAAGGATGCAAGAAATGCTAAGGGACCTGTTGTAAACAGATCAAAGGAGAAAAAGAATATAGCAAAAGAGGAATACAGTTTTAAAGAATAAAATGGCAATAAACAATTACATATCAATAATAACCTTAAATGTAAATGGATTAAATGATCTGATCAAAAGAGATAGGGTAGCTGCGTGGATAAGAAAACAGGACCCATACATAAGCTCTCTACAAGAGACACACCTTGAATCAAAAGATGCTCACAGACTGAAGATAAAAGGATGGAAAAAAATATTTCATGCAAATGGAAATGAAAAAAAAGCTGGGGTAGCAATACTTATATGAGAAAAAATGGACTTTAAAACAAATACTATAGTTAGAGATAAAGAAGGTCACTACATAATCATAAAGGGAGCAATCCAAAAGGAAGATATAACCGTTATAAATATCTACGCACCTAATATAGGAGCACCTAAATATATAAAGCAGACTTTGATGGACTTAAAGGGCGAGATCAACAGCAACACTATAATAGTAGGGGATTTCAATACCCCATTAACATCATTAGATAGATCCTCAGAAAGAAAATTAACAAAGAAACAGCAGACTTAAAGGACATATTAGATCAACTCAATTTAATAGATATCTTCAAAACCTTTCACCCTAAAACAGCAGAATATACATTCTTTTCAAGCGCTCATGGTACATTCTCTAGAATAGAACATATGTTAGGGCACAAAAGTGGTCTCAACAAATTTAAGAAGATTGAAATCATATCGAGCACTTTCTCTGATCACAATGGCATTAAACTAGAAATCAACCACAACAGAAAAACTGAAAAACACTCACTTAGAAACTCAATAGCATGTTATTAAATAACAAATGGGTAAACAATGAGATCAAAGAAAAAATTAAAAAATTCCTAGAAACAAATGATAACGAGCATACATCAACTCAAAATTTATGGGACACAGCAAAGCAAAAGCAGTCCTGAGAGGGAAGTTTATAGCATTACAGGCATATCTCAAGAAGCTAGCCCTGGACGGTTGGCTCAGAAGTAGAGCGTCAGCCTGGCGTGCAGAAGTCCCGGGTTCGATTCCCGGCCAGGGCACATAGGAGAAGCACCCATCTGCTTCTCCACCCCTCCCCCTCTCCTTCCTCTCTGTCTCTCTCTTCCCCTCCCGCAGCTGAGGCTCCATTGGAGCAAAGATGGCCCGGGCGCTGGGGATGGTTCCTTGGCCTCTGCCCCAGGCGCTAGAGTGGCTCTGGTCGCGACAGAGCAACGCCCCGGAGGGGCAGAGCATCGCCCCTGGTGGGCGTGCCGGGTGGATCCCGGTCGGGCACCTGCAGGAGTCTGTCTGACTGTCTCTCCTCGTTTCTAGCTTCAGAAAAATACCAAAAAAAAAAAAAAAAAAAAAAAAGCTAGAAAAAGCTCAAATTAACAACTTGACCCTACATCTAAAAGAACTAGAAAAAGAACAGCAAGTAAATCCCAGAGCTAGTAGAAGGAAGGAAATAATAAAGATCAGAGCAGAAATAAATGACATAGAGGCTAAAGAAACAATACAGAGGATCAATGAAACCAGGAGCTGGTTCTTTGAAAAGGTAAACAAGATCGATGAACCTTTAACCAGAGTCACCAAGAAAAAAAGAGAGAAAACTCAAATAAATAAAATTAGAAATGAGAGTGGAGAATAAACAACTGACACAACAGAAATACAAAAATTGTAAGAAAATACTATGAAGAACTGTACGCGAAAAAACAAGCAACCTAGATGAAATGGACAAATTCCTTGAAACATATACTCTTCCAAAAATCAATCTAGAATAATTAGAAAACCGAAACAGACCAATTACAACAAATGAGATTGAAACAGCTATCAAAAAACTCCCAAAAAAGAAAAGTCCTGGGTCTGATGGCTTCACAAGTGAATTCTACCAAATATTCAAAGAAGAACTAACTCCTATCCTTCTCAAGCTATTTCAAAAAATTCAAGAGGAAGGAAGACTTCCAAGCTCCTTTTATGAGGCGAGCATAATTCTGATTCCAAAACCAGGCAAAGACAACACAAAAAAGAAATTTATAGGCCAATATCCCTGATGAATTTAGATGCAAAAATCCTCAACAAAATATTAGCAAACTGGATCCAGCAATATATGAAAAAAATCATACACCATGATCAAGTGGGATTTATTCTTGGGAGGCAAGGCTGGTACAATATTCACAAATCAATCAATGTGATTCATCACGTAAACAAAAGGAAGGAGAAAAACCACATGATATTATAATTTCAGTAGATGCAGAAAAAGCATTTGATAAAATCCAGCACCCATTCATGATCAAAACTCTCAGCAAAGTGGAAATACAGGGAACATACCTCAACATGATAAAGGCCATCTATGACAAACCCACAGCCAACATCATACTCAATGGGCAAAAATTAAAAGCAATCCCCTTAAGATCAAGAATAAGGCAGAGGTGCCCCCTTTCACCACTCTTATTCAACATAGTTCTGGAAGTCCTAGCCACAGCAATCAGACAAGAGAAAGAAATAAAAGGCATCCAAATTGGAAAAGAAGAAATAAAACTATCATTACTTTCAGATGATATGATATTGTATATAGAAAACCCTAAAGTCGCAGTCAAAAAACTACTAGACCTGATAAATGAATTCGGCAAGGTGGCAGGATATAAAATCAATACTCAGAAATCAGACGCATTTTTATACACTAACAATGAACACTCAGAAAGAGAAATTAAGGAATCAATCCCCTTTACCATTGCAACCAAAAAAATAAAGTACCTAGGAATAAATTTAACCAGGGAGATTAAAGACTTATACTCGGAAAATTATAAAACATTGATAAAAGAAATCAGGGAAGATACGAACAAGTGGAAGCATATACCGTGCTCATGGTTAGGAAGAGTAAACATCATTAAAATGTCTATATTACCCAAAGCAATTTATAAATTCAATGCAATACCGATTAAAATACCAATGACTTAATTCAAAGATATAGAACACATATTCCAAAAATTTATATGGAACCAAAAGAGAACACGAATAGCCTCAGCAATCTTGAAAAGGAAGAATAAAGCGGGAGGCATCACACTTCCGGATATCAAGTTATATTATAATGCCATTGTACTCAAAACAGCCTGGTACTGGCATAAGAACAGGCATATGGATCAATGGAACAGAACTGAGAACCCAGAAATAAACCCACACTTTTATCGACAACTGATATTTGACAAAGGAGGTAAGAGCATACATTGAAGTAAAGACAGCCTCTTCAACAAATGGTGTTGGGAAAATTGGACAGCTACCTGCAAAAAAAATGAAACTAGACCACCAACTTACACCATTCACAAAAATAAACTCAAAATGGATAAAAGATTTAAATGTAAGCCATGAAACCATAAGCATTTTAAAAGAAAACATAGGCAGTAAGCTCTCTGACATCTCTCGCAGCAATATATTTGCTGATTTGTCTCCACAGGCAAGTGAAATAAAAGACAGGATAAACAAATGGGACTTTATCAAACTAAAAAGCTTCTGCACAGCTAAAGACAATAAGAACAGAATAAAAAGAAAAACTATGCAATGGGAGAATATATTTGACAATGCTTCTGATAAGGGGGTAATAACCAAAATTTATAAAGAACTTGTAAAACTTAATACCAGGAAGACAAACAATCCAATCCAAAAATGGGCAAAAGAAATGAATAGACACTTCTCCAAAGAGGACACACAAATGGCCAATAGGCATATGAAAAAATGCTCAACATCACTAATGATTAGAGAAATACAAATTAAAACCACAATGAGATATCACCTCACACCAGTCAGAATGGCGCTCATCAACAAAACAACACAAAATAAGTGCTGGCGAGGATGTGGAGAAAAGGGAACCGTCCTGCACTGCTGGTGGGAATGCAGACTGGTGCAGCCACTGTAGAAAACAGTATGGAGATTCCTCAAGAAATTAAAAGTCAAACTGCCTTTTGACTCAGCTATACCACTGTTAGGAATATACCCCAAGAACACCATAGCACTGTTTGAAAAGAAGAAATGCACCCCCATGTTTATGGCAGCATTGTTCACAATAGCAAAGATCTGGAAACAGCCCAAGTGTCTATCAGAGGATGAGTGGACTTAAAAGCTTTGGTATATATATACTTTGGAATACTACTCAGCCATAAGAAATGATGACATCAGATTTTTTACAACAACATGGATGGACCTTGATAACATTATACTGAGCGAAATAAGTAAATCAGAAAAAACTAAGAACTATATGATTCCATACATAGGTGGGGCATAAAAATGAGACTCAGAGACATGGACAACAGTGTTGGGATTACAGGGTGGGGGGGGGGGGGAGAGGGGTACAAAGAAAACCAGTTAGAAGGTGACGGAAGACAATTTTATCAATGTCACCCCATCAAAATTAATGAAAAAAAAAAAAAAAGAATGTGTCTCACGGCTAATTCAGGCAGTTAGAAGAATAGTATAAGGATGGTAATTCTGCTTCTCAGGCCACATCCTGCAAAAGGGGCCCCAAGCAAATTGGTGATTTGGCTCCTCTGATTTTGCCAATTGGATTTTAAAAAAATAGGTCAGGAACGGCCTGAAATGGAACTAACAATACATGAGCATAAATTTAAATGACTTTTAGATACTGGAGCTGATGTATCTGTTATTGCTAAGCTACATTGGCCTCCATCCTGGCCCACTCATGCAGCAGCCACAGAATTACAAGGTATAGGGCAAAGTAAATCCCCTCAACAAAGTTCTAGTTTTCTACATTGGGAAGACTAAGAAGGTCACTCTGGATTTTTTTTTAAGCCTTATGTGCTCCCTAGATGGCCAGTTAATTTGTGGAGTAGAGATGTTTTGAAAAATATGGGAACGTTGCTTGTCAGTCCTAATGGTTAGTCAGTACTCAGACGCTTGAAATGGGATTTTTGCCCACCAAGGGACTAGGGAAAGAACACCGAGGAATTCTCACCCCCATAGAAGTGGCACCCAATACTAGAAGGTGTGGATTAGGATATCAAAATTTAGCATAGGGGCCTTGGTAGCTCCTGCTACCTCAATAATGCACTGTGCAGACCCAATTACTTGTAAATCAGATAATCCTGTATGGGTAGACCAAATGGCCCCTTTCTCAGGAGAAACTTAGGGCAGCTGCTCGAGTGGTACAAGAGCAGCTACAGCTTGGGCACATTGAACCATCTAATAGCCCATGGAATACACTTCCATATTTTCATCTTGTTGCCTCCTGGATTATCAAGGGGCATAGGCGACCCTTACAGCTTATAGTTTGAGCCTCAAAATTATTGTTGTTCCTTTTTTCAAAGGATCAACAACAATGGCTCTGGGAAACTTCCACTAAATGGCAAATCGCTCTTGCAAATCAATGGACAACTTTGGACTGAAACTGTCAACTTAAAATCAGCTCAAAGTCTAGAATTATATGCCATTATCATGGCTTTTCAGCATTTTCCATATTTCCCCTTTAATTTATACACAGACAGCAAATATTTACTTATGGTGTTCCCAGTATAAAGACTGCTGTCTTGGGAACAACTGCTGATGAACTATTTCAGCAGTTCCTCCTTCTTCAAAGACTTGTATGTCAACATAGAGCTCCATGTTTTATAGGACATACTTGAGCTCACTCCATGCTCCCTGAAGCTTTAGCACAAGGGAATGCCCTTTTTTTTTCTTTTTCTTTTTTTTTTTTTTTTTTGTATTTTTCTGAAGTTGGAAACAGGGAGGCAGTCAGACAGACTCCCGCATGCGCCTGACCGAGATCCACCCGGCACGCTTACTAGGGGGGATGCTCTGCCCATCTGGGGTGTTGCTCTGTTGCAACCAGAGCCATTCTAGCACCTGAGGCAGAGGCCACAGGGCCATCCTTAGCACCCTGGCTGGCTTTGCTCCGGTGGAGCCTTGGCTGCGGGAAGGGAAGAGAGAGAGAGAGAGCAAGGGGGGGGGGGTGGAGAGGCAGATGGGCGCTTCTTCTGTGTGCTCTGGCTGGAAATCAAACCTGGGAATCCTGCACACCAGGCCGACACTCTACCACTGAGCCAACCAGCCAGGGCCTAGGAATGCCCTTGTTGATCAAGCTACCCAAAAGAAAATTATTTGGAGCAACCATGACAGATCAAGCAATTCAGTCTCATACTATTCATCACCAGAACGCTGCAGCCCTGTGTAAACTGTTTTAACTTTCTCGGGAAGCAGCATGACAGATTGGGACATCCTGTCCAAGGGGTCCTATACTACAATCTGCCCCTTCATTTAGAGTTAACCCTCAAGGACCCCTACCAGGACAACTTTGGCAAATGGATGTTACTCATATACCTTCATTTGGCAAACAGTCCTATGTCCACGTTACAGTGGATACATATTCTGGATTTATAGTAATCTCTGTCAGAACAGAAAAGGCTGCTAAGCATGTTATAGCTCATTGTCTGTATGCACTGTTCTATTATTGGATTTCCTAAACTGGTTAAACTGAAAATGCTCCTGCATATGGAGCAAAAGCATTTACTGTATTTTGTCATTCTTACAATCTTTAAAGTTAAGGTATTATTAAAGTGTACCCAGCAAATATTTTAAGGTCAATTAAAAAAAATTTAAAAGGGGGTAGTCATATCCTGGAACTCCTACGGGTTTACCATATCATGCTTTGTACTTAAAAAAAATTTAAATTTCTTTTGAATGCTGATGAACAGGAGACACCAATTCTTTTTCTCCTGCAAACTACTACCTTCTTTATTTGATCCAGCTAATAACACTGTTTTTCCAAATAGCTCCAGATATATGGAAAAGATTTATATAGGCGGATGGGGATCCTCAAACCCCTCAGCGAGATCTTCTGAGCATGGCTTTTAAGATACCTAGAGGCAGAAAAAGCCCAATAGAGATCAGGGGAACTACCAGCTTTTAGGATATGCCCTTAAAGGCTCCAACACCCCAAAGGGGTCTCATAGGTTGCCATCTGGGTCCTGCTTCAATAGTGGAAAGGAAGGTCATTGAGGCATGTAAGCCTGCCAGACTTACATGCCTCTGCTGTGAGGAAACAGGGACACTGGAAGGTAGGCTTCCCCCTCGCTCCTCTAAGGGAGGGTTCAGTCTCTTCCAGCCCTGCTCCAGCCACCTATGACCTAACCTTGCCCAGAATGCTGGGGTTTGCCCCTGAAGGCTGAAGGTGCCCAGGGCCATCGGCCCCATCTACGACACTGTGAATGAGCCTAGGGTATTTCTTCCAATAAGCAGGTAAACTGATCTCATTTGCACAAGGGCCACTTAACTATGTCTTGCCTGAATTGTCAGGTTTTTTATTCTTCCCTCGAAGATCTCTGTTGTGGGTGTTGATAGTCCTATTTTCTGCTGCTTTGTTTAATATACAGTGTTTCCTTTATTTCTCCTACCTCAATGCCCCACTCATATTTATGGCTGGGACCTACTCCTAATTTAGAGCTCTCTTTCCCCCTTTTGCCAACTTCTATTATGAATCTACCTTTGCCACCCAGCTTAGTGTATCCCAAGGTTCTCTTTACCACGCCACAGTCTCAGAGCTCCAGGGAAAAGCAACCTGGTCTCATCTTTCCAGGCAGAGGAGAACAGAAGTTCCATATCCACACATGCTTCAGATGGCTTTTCCAGTCTACCTGAATCATTACCAGCTAGAAGCAGCGGTCACTGGGACTTGGACATGAGCTGCAAAGTATAGAATTGTGACAACAATTCCAGTGCCATGCGGACTTTTCCTGGATGTGGACTTTTCCTGGACTCCTGCTCCTTGTGACAGCTCCTAACAGACTGAACTGGGTTTAGGTTGCATTTTTCAGGGATTTGGCATGGTGTTGGGGCCAACTTGGACTTGGTGAACATGTTAAGGACACTACTCTTTTATGGATTCTTGCTGTATTGGCCAAGAGTTTGCTTAAAGGCTTTAATCAATGTAAAAAAAAAAAAAAAGAAGACTAGATAAAGAATATGTGGCACATATCTTTCCAACTTTAGAAAAATACAAAAAAAAGGGCATTTTCTTGTAATTTATTAGCTCTTAACAACTCTATGAGATATTAAATTCAGTTTTTATCCAATCTATATTCTTGACACATTTGTTACAGATAACATGAAATTATTTTTTTAAATCCAGGTAGTACCAAGATATTATATTTAAAGTTAGAAACTTTAAAAGACATGTCAATTCAAACCAAACTTAAACTAGCTTTAACATTAATATTTTCCTAGATCACATGACTCTGAAAATAATGGATAGTTTTTAGTATTTTTTTAAATTTATATAAGCCCATTAAATATTAAAATTAACAATACCACCCCTGGCTGGTTTGTTCATATGGTTAGAGCATCATCCCTATATGCCATGGTTTCAGGCTCAGTCTCTGATCAGAGCACATATAAGACAAAACCAATGAATGCATAAGTGGGTGGAACAGCAAATCAGTGTTTCTCTCTCTCCTTTCCCCACTTGCTCTAAAATCAATAAATAAAAATTTAAAGGAAAATAAAATTAACACTACTTTTTAGAGGTAAAAAAATATAAAACATACAAACAAACAAAAACATTACAAAAAATCTAATAAAGAGAAAAACAAAGAAATCAAAACACAATTACTAATAGAGAAGACACAAGATTTTTCATTTGCTCTTCACAATTTTTAAGGAGGCAGGGGCAGGGTGGGGTCCAGCATGGGAGACTACAGCTGCTTGTGTTTTAAAAGTACCTCTTTCTTGAAATTTTTTCCTTTGATTTTTCAGCCTCCTGCGGTTGTGGGCTGGGTTTGCATTTCTCATTACTTGGCAGGAAGACCTGATGGATTTCCAAAATATTCCTATCAGAATTTGAAAAATCAGCTTCCAATTTGGCCAGGTTTCTGATCAATTATTAAAACCTTTAAATTCTGTTTAAACATACCAAGTTTTATAGTCTTTGTTGTTTCTCTTTTTTTTTAATTTTTCTTTTATTAATTTTTAGAGAGGAGAGAGAGAGAGAGAGAGAGAGAGAGAGAGAGAGAGAGAGAGAAGGGGGAGAGAGGAGCAGGAAGCATCAACTCCCATATGTGCCTTGACCAGGCAAGCCCAGGGTTTTGAACCGGCGACCTCAGCGTTCCAGGTCGACGCTTTATCCACTGCGCCACCACAGGTCAGGCCAGTTTTATAGTCTTACATCTCAATAATCTTTAAAAATTTACACCTTGTTTTTCCCTTCTGTTTTCTTTTAAGATTTTATTTATTCATGTTTAGAGAGAGAAGAGAGAGAGAGAGAAGGAGGGAGGAGCAGGAAGCATCAACTCCCATATGTGCCTTCACAGGGCAAGCCCAGGGTATTGAACCAGCGACCTCAACATTCCAGGTCGATGTTTTATCCACTGTGCCACCACAGGTCAGGCCCTTCTGTCTTTTTAATCTCTTGTTAATTAACCTAATGTTTATGTTAGAATCTGTAAGTCCCAAGTAGCAGAGAGAGCAAATTCAAAAGGCTTAAATTCTGTATGTCTTTGTGTCCAATTGTGATTTTTTTCTTCTTAAGTGCTGGGCAATTGTACTTCCAATATCCTTTTTTTTTTTTTTTTTTTTACCATATCTGTAAATATCTGAAGGCAAATAGAAAGGGGTCTGAGTGGGCTTTGATTTGTGTTCTAATTTCTGGGGTGTTTTTATTTTCATCTTTTTAAAGGAGTCTTAACAACTAGTCGTTATACCAATTTGAGAGTTCTCTAAAAAAAAAATCTCAATTTAGAAGTTTTTTCAATTGAAAGTATCTATGTCTGGGCATTGACAGTAGGATTTACAGCGGCTCAAAAAGCAAGGAAGCAAAGGGCTTCCACAGAGAGCAAATGATGCAGCCCCCCCAGCTCCTAAAGATCACTTCCGAAGAAAGTGAGAGAACTGGCAGTCAGGATGACATAATGCATACAATGTCTCCAGCCTTCTACTAACTGTGATACAGTGTCTCTGGTCTCCTACTAAATGTGAGACATTTCCAGCCACAAACTCGCCAATTCACTGTCGTTCAAACTATAGGCTTACAGGAAGTCTATGCCTGTGTTCTATCTCTATAGTATTTCCTTTATTTGGAAAATGACACAAGAGACACAGATACAGATAATTACATAAAATGGCCACAAGATGTCACTATGAGTTCAGTTATCTCAGACAAGGGGAAAACAACAGGTACATTAAAATTGAGGGTATCCCCTCAAAAAATCACCAATCAGATGAAGGACTAGTGATTCTCTCCTTCACGTTGTGGTACCGAAGTTATACTGACATGTTACCAACAATGAGGAAATAACCCTTCACCATCTTCTGGGCTGCCACCTACTAAGACTTTCCTGAAGGAATACTCTCTGACAATAAAACCCTGGGCTTCTACCACAACGCACAGGTTCCCAAGATCCAAGGCTTTGGATGGGGCCCAAGGAAGGCCAATGAGCCTTACAGGGGTTATGGAGATGTCACACTCGGACCAGAAAGAGCAGCATCCTTCTCTACTTCTGCAAAGCTTAGCCCCATGTTAGATGCAAAACGTTAAGTTCAAAGTTTATATTTTTCTTTTCCTTTTTTTAAATTTTTTATGGAGACAGAGAGAGAGAGTCAGAGAGAGGGATAGACAGGGACAGAGAGATGAGAAACATCAATCATTAGTTTTTCGTTGTGTATTGCAACAACTTAATTGTTCATTGATTGCCTTCTTGTATGTGCGTTGACCGCGAGCCTTCAGCAGACCGAGTAACCCCTTGCTGGAGCCAGCGACGTTGGGCTCAAGCTGGCGACCTCGGGATCTCGAACCTGGGTCTTCCGCATCCCAGTCCGATGCTCTATCCCCTGCACCACCGCCCGGTCAGGCAAGTTC
This sequence comes from Saccopteryx leptura, assembly GCF_036850995.1. NCBI lineage: Eukaryota > Metazoa > Chordata > Mammalia > Chiroptera > Emballonuridae > Saccopteryx > Saccopteryx leptura. The sequence continues at coordinate 69,831,001 of NC_089507.1, read as the reverse complement.
AAAGTTTATATTTTTCATGAGAAATGGCTAGTATTAATTTTTTATTTTTAAGTGACAGTAGGAGATATACAGAGACAGACTTCTGCATGGGTTCTGACTGGAATATACCCAGCAACCCCTGTCTGGGGTCAATGTTCTGCCCATCTGGGGCTGCTGGCAACCAAGCTATTTTTAATGCCTGAGGCAGAGGTTCAATGGAGCCATCCTCGGTGCCCCGGGCCAATGCACTCAAATCATTAGAGGCATGGCTGTGGGAGAGAAAGGTGGAGGTGGGGGGGGAGGGGGAAGAAGCAGATGGTTGCCTCTCCTGTGTACCCTGACCAGGAATCAAACCTGAAGCTTCCACATGCCAGGTCAACGTTCAAGCACTGAGCCAACCAGCCAGGGCCATATTAATTTTTTTTAATGGGTATGACCTTTATTCTCAGTAATTATCTTTCTGAAACTTATCTGGGTATGTGCAATGACATACCTACAATGATATTTTGTAAATAATCAGAAGATTGGTTTAATTAATTACGGTATATAACAAACACTTCAATACCATGTAACCATGCAATATAAAGTTGAAGTAAGATATTAAATGGCAGAGAACCATGTTTGTAATAGAGCAGTTTACAAAATAATAGCTACCATTTACTGAGTGCTAACCAGTGAGAATGACTGTTCAGTGGTTTACACACACATTATTTCATTTAATCTCTGTAACTACTGAGAGATTCTTTCCCCTGATTACCAATAATAACTAAAGTCTAAGTAACTAGTTCAAATTCTCCAGGTTTTGGGAAAGCCAGGATTCAGACATAGACTACCTGTCTCTACAGATGATGTCTTTCATCCTTGTGCTCTGTATATAAATCTGTTCTTGTTTTTAAAGAAAATATGTATGCACAGAAAAAGACTAAAAGCTGATGGTATGTGGTTGATGGGTTACAGGAGAATTTTATTTTGTTCTTGCTTGATATGTAATAAGGAAAAAAAAAAGCTTAGTTAAGTAAAAAAGAAAAAGGGAGCCCCAATGTCAAGCTCTATAAATACTGGACAGTTATTCTTTTCAGGTAGAAAGACAGAGGGGTCATAAGATGGAGGGGGAGGGCCCTAGTTCGAGTAAAGATGTCATCCATTTATCCTCCTAACTTTTGACCTTGTGCAAATTGGTTTTCTTTGGACTGGCTGACTAATCTGTAAATTTAGGAAGGTTATTTTTAAGTTCCTCTCTCCTCAATATTCTGTGACTTAAATTTGAAACACTAAAAGATAAAACAGGGTGTTTGCAGATTATTAGCCCAAAATAAAATGCTAGCATAAGTTTAAAAAACTCATTTCTGCTCTGGCCAGACAGCTTGGTTGGTTATAGTACGCTCAACCAGTGTACAAAGGTTGAGCGTTCAATCTCCGGTCAGGGCACATATAGGAGCAAACTGGTGTTTCTGTCTCTCATTCTTCCTTTCTTTCTCTCTGAAATCAATAAATTTTTTATAAAGGCTCATTTATTTACAAGGCAATACATTAATGTAATGCTGGTTTTAACTGAATTTGTCAATCAGAATTTGATGGTAACAATCAGCTTCAGAGTATTAGGGTGGAATTAGAATTGAATATAACTTTACCTAGCAAATAAACTGGTATCAATATAAAAAATAATCACAAACTAAAATGTTTTTATTTATTTATTTATTTATTTTTATTTTATTTTTTTACAGAGACAGAGAGAGTCAGAGAGAGGGATGGACAGGGACAGACAGACAGAAACAGAGAGATGAGAAGCATCAATCATTAGTTTTTCGTCACGCGTTGCAACACCTTAGTTTTCATTGATTGCTTTCTCACATGTGCTTAGACGGCGGTCTTCAGCAGACCGAGTAACCCCTTGCTGGAGCCAGCGACCTTGGGTTGAAGCTGGTGAGCTTTTGCTCAAACCAGATGAGCCTGCGCTCAAGCTGGTGATCTTGGGGTCTCGAACCTGGGTCCTCTGCATCCCAGTCTGACGCTCTATCCACTGCGCCACCGCCTGGTCACGCTAAAATGTTTTTAAAAATTAGACTCAGAACAAGGCAGATAGTTTTTTGTTTGTTCACTTGTTTGTTTTAGTGGTTTTGCCCTATTTTGGATGAAGCTATGACTCTAAGTACTGTCATGTTATTATATGAACATTTTACTGAGTAAAAACAAACACTGATATTTCATTTATTTTACTTTTAAATAAAATTTATTTTTTATGTAAAAGTTGTATATCTTAATTATAGCATATCAAATTTAGAGAATTACACTAAAGTAGAGGATAAAAAGAACCATAATGTTCCTACCCAGACTATAAGTATTTTCTTGTATTGCCAGCTATTTTCTCATACAGGAGTTTGGTTTGTTTTTATTTTACACAATTGCAGACAGCTATAGTCAGCTTACTGTTCCATTGTTGTTTCTTTATGTACTTTAAAAAACCCAATTCTATGTGTTTTCTCTATTTTTATAAGTTGTTTCTTGGAATTCCCTTCAGGATTTACTGGAATTTTTTTCACTTCTACCTTTTTGATATTTTTACTGATATAAATAAAGTTTTATCCTTTAGGGGGTGTTTTCAATTTTGCAAACGGTTATTAAGAGCCAGCGCTGGAGAAGTTTTCCCAACCTTGGCTTCTATGTGGGCTCTTAAGGGTCTTTAAAGTGACTCAAAAATTTAATCCAAAAAAACAGTTTCAACCAAGTGGATGTTTCAAAGATATATACTTTTAAGTTTTTTAAAAGTATATGAGATGGCATTTTTAACATCCCAGTCCTGGCTGGTTGGCTCAGTGGATAGAATGTCATCCAACGTATGGATGTCCCAGGTCTGATTCCCCGTCAAGGCACACAAGAGAGGCAACCATCTGCTTCTCTCTCCCCTACTTCTTCCCTTGCCAGAACCAAGTGGCTTATTGGTTCTAGTGTTGGCCCTAGAGTTGAGGAGAGCTTGCTTGGTGCCAGCTCTTGAGATCGGCTTCAGAAGTGGTTGCCAGGTGGATCCTGGTAAGGGTACATGCAGCAGTCTATCTCACTATCTCCCTTCCTCTAACTTAAAAAAATAATAAAATAAAAATAAACATTCAAAACAATTATAGGTAATCCATTTTCTTATTTAGGCTTCCTGGCTAAAGTTTTCTTGTATAGAGTGAAGAAGTGACAGTTCCTTGTGCCGCCTTAAATAATTTAGCTTATGTTTTTAAATGCAAACCATAAAATATCTAGATGCAAATATTAATTTCTAAGAGTAGATACAGCAGTTGAATTTTGACATCGACATACACATTCGTAAAGCCAGATAGCCAACCTTTTTTCTGAATCTGCACAGTCTCACTTTCCAGTTTTTCCAAATGATCAGTGTCTTGCCAAGAAGTGTTTATTACAGGGGTGAGAAGAATGCAGTTAAATTATTCACAGTAATATTTCCATTCAAAAAGTTTTGTCTCCATTCCTTGTAGATTTAGCTCCAGATTTTATTGGCCCTGGGGCACAGGACCCTGATTTCTTAGAAGCTCATTCAATAGAGACCGCCTACTTGCTCTGGATGAGCAAAAGGCGAAATTTAAAAAGCCTGGGCGTCAGCGAACCCTGGTGCTTTGGCGCGCAGTCCACGGGCGGTGACCAAATCCACCCAGGGCAGACGAGGTATTGATTAGCTGGGATGGCATCCTGTGATTACCAAGGCTCGTTGCCAACTGTCCGTTTCTTAACGAGCCCTGGAGACAGAATTTTCAGTTTGTCTCTGCGTACTGCGGCAAGTCCGTGACCCGGCCCGGGAGGGCGGAGACAAGAATAGTGCGGAACGCGGTCCCTGCGCTACCCCCGGCTCGGGCTCAGCCCGGGCGCTTATCGCAGCCAGACCGGCCGCGCCACGCCTTGCGCCCTCTCTCGGGCGCGGACCCCGAGAGCCCGGGCCAGGGGGAGGGTTCGCCGCCCTGCGCTCTCCGCGTCCGCAGCCACAGACGTGCGTTATGAAGTGGTGTCAGGGCGGCCTGCGCTAGCTTCCTCGCCGCTCCCGCTCGCCTACGGCTGCCCAGCACTCCCGGCCCTGACCGCTACTCGGGCTGCGGCCAACCCAGGTGTTTTCTGCGCACGTGAGTGCTGGGCTCGCGGGGAGCGCGCGGGCCTGGTGGTTAGGCGTCCGCGGGGCTGTGGACATCCGTCCGTAGGTCGCCTCCGGCCAGGCTTTTCCTCATGCGGGCTGCGTCGTGAGTCGGTGGTTACAGACCAGATCCGGAGCGCGCGGGAGGGTTAGAGGGAGTCCCGGACCGTCCGACCGAGATTGGCGGGACGGTGGAAGGAGGCAGCCTGGAAAGAAGCTGGGAGATTTACGAAAAGCTTCAGCTTTGCAAAGTACAGTACAAGAGCTTGATGTCCTTGTGAAGTAGGAGCTGCATCCTCAGGGTAGGTTGGAAAGGTCTGGCGGACTCATCTCCAGGCTCATATGACTCATTATTAGCGCTCTGCCTCTGAGCTCAGGGACCCTGAGATGTGAGCTACAAGTGGTGACATCCCTTTGGGCTATCTGTGGCTTGAAAGGTTGGCGGGTATTGCGAATACATTTGATAGAAAATAGAAAAAATGTTCAGTTTAGATGACTAGGTTTTAAATAGTCTCTACCACTTTCATCTGAAGGTATGAAATGCAAACTAAAAATTCAGACTGCTTTTTCAGAAAACGATGTGTTAATGCAACTGATTTTGTGTGTGGTCGTGTGTGTTAAGGGCCGGCTGGTAAAACTCTTCCTTCTCCAAATGTGTGAAAGTAGAGTTGTTATTGAACAGATAAAAACTTACTGAGCATGGAAGTTACTACAAGGTGGGAGAAAAGTTTAATATTAGTACTTTAAAAGGGATTAACCAATGTATTTTTTTTAAGATTTTATTTATCAACTTTTTTAGAGAGAGGGGAGAGAGAGAAAGGGGGTGAGGAGTGGGAAGCATCAACTTGTAGTAGTTGCTTGTCATATGTGCCCTGGCCAGGCAAGCCTGGGGTTTCGAACCAGCAACCTCAGCATTCCACATCCACTGCACCACCACCGGCCAGGCTGTATTTTTATTTATTTATTTATTTATTTATTTATTTATTTTTAATCTCCAGGACATAGAGTTTGTTCAGAGCTTAGGTGGATAATTTCCTAAAGATGTTTGAGCTCCCTTATGCATTTTTTCTGTGAATAGTTTAAAAATCAATTTTTAAGAGTTAACCAGTTTATCACAATATTGATTAAAAATAAAACTGAAGAAATTAGAACCAAACAGAAAAAATTAGTTAGGTTGCAAATCTACCAAACAGTTAAAATACTTGTAACGTTGCCTAGTTTCATTTTCTTGGCTAATAGATTTCACCTGAAACTCATTTCACTTTCAGAAAATAAAGTAGATTCATAGTAACACACGTTTATTGGTCATCTTTGTTCCGGACCCTGGGCATTCAGCAAGAGCTCTTGTAAGTAATACATTCATTTGCATCAAGATGGAATTAAAATAGGCCCCAAGTTTATATCTGCGTTTATTTATTAAGCCTCTGTGAAGCACTTGAGGTGAGCATAGTGTTACACAAAAAGCCCCCTAAGAGTAGAGTTCCTGTGGGGGGCACATTAGAATGGACATGGAGGGATGGAAAGACCCTACGAAAATTAAGTTGCATCCTGGAGGCCAGCAGTCACACAATTCAGTGAAGATGGTTGGAGGGACAGATCAGCTCCTTAGAGAAGCTTTAGCTAGTGCTTACCTCTGAGGAACTGTCTTGTGTCACAGGATGTAGAGGAGATTGAACAATGGCCCTGGGAAAGCATCCTGTGTGCCCATTCAATAGTACCTGCAATGGTGCATCTTCTAAGACAGTTTGCTGTAGTTGTAATTCTCCTTACTCTACATGTTATTAAAAACACTTGTTGGATGCTGAAACCTCGTGCTCACACATGCTGCTGTTTAATGGATTGGGAATAAATCTAGATTTTCTAGAGCAGTGGTAGTCAACCTGGCCCCTACCGCCCACTAGTGGGCGTTCCAGCTTTCATTATGGGCGGTAGCAGAGCAACCAAAGTATAAATAAAAAGGTAGATTTAACTATAGTAAGTTGTTTTATAAAGATTTATTCTGCCAAACAGCAAAAATCCGACATAAATTACTTGGTAAGTAATTATATTATTATATGCTTTAACTTGCTGTAACTCTGCTTTATAAGTTTTATAAAGTAAAGTTACTTCCCTACTTTATAAATCACCATTACTGTGGAACCGGTGGGCAGTTAGAAAATTTTACTACCAACAGAGATACAAAAGTGGGCGGCAGGTATAAAAAGGTTGACTACCCCTGCTCTAGAGGGATAGGTAGACCTCATGTACTTTAAAATACTCTATATTTCTCTCTGTCAAGAGTTTCTGATAGAAGTTTGGCAACAGTTGAAACATATATCGAGTGGGAAGGTTTATTCTGTGTTGCTTATTGGGGTTAAGGTTGAGAACTTTTAGTAAAAATTAGTGAATCTGAATGGCCATCTGCTGTATAGAATATAAGATATATAAGTTTACAGGAAGCTGAAGTGTATCCTTTAAGAAATCAGTTCTCACTTTACTCCAGGGTGTGATCCAATAATTGATAAAGTGTCTGGATGACTTTGCCCTCGTAGTTTTTTAATGACAGCTATGAGAAAGCATTCACAGATGCTACAAATCAGCCATTTAAAGTACACAGTTTGTGCAACCATCACATTTTCATCATCTTCCCCTTTAAAAATTCATTAGCAGTAACTCCTCCATCTCTTGATTGTTTCCCTACCTCATAGTTCTTTGAAGCTAGTATTGTGGAAGTACTGATTCATGCAGAAATAAGAATACTATGCTGATTCGGCAGTGAAGGCAAGGGGTATTTATGACAAAGAAAAGGGAAATAATTATATGAATAGAAGGGAGAAATTTCTATGGGTGTTAATAAGCCAAGGAAGGAATTTTTATAGGTGGGGATGAATTAACACAGTGAAGCTAATTCTAGAGAATGTCTTTCATTTTTGGTCCAGTAGTCATGATGTCTGCTTTCCTATTGGTTTTGCAAACAGTTATTTGGGATACAGGCTGCTCTAAGTCCAGCCCAAAGGTTATTTTGCCCAGTTTGAACACTTTAAAAGTTTGAAGAATTAGATGTGTAAGGCAGTTTCTCTGGGATGGTAGCTCTGACTCCATTTTGAAGTGGCTCTGTTTCTATTGTTTTTTTACATTTTCCTTTTTGATTGAGATCTTTTCTTGAAAGCATCACTGATCAGTCATGAAAGCAATACTGGTCAGTTAATAAAAGGATCATTCATTTCTCATTGCTAGGCAGGCTCATGCTCATTCCTGGTATTTTCCACATAGGAGGAAAAGTGATTTTCTCAGGAACCTGAGGCCACATTTGAACAACATGGGCACCAGAAGGCTTTATTGTTCTGTCCTTTTAAGGGCAAACATCTGTTGTTTCTTGAGGTATCTCACATGGAGTCTCGTAGCCTTAATGATCATCATATCCTAGCGATTTCTTTATAACATCTAATTATGCAAAACAAAGTTTTATAACAGCAAAAATTTCTGTAATAATAAACAAAATGTTAGGTCCAATTTGGAGACTAAATCTAAATCAGGAGGCAATATCTGAGGGCAACCAATTGAAGATATCAACGACCCATGAGGTATAAGTGGGCACTGTATTTAAATTTTTGGCTTTGCCTGTATTTTATCTAGTTGTATCTCTACTTGACAAAAGGCATTTTACCCAAGTGCAATAAGAAGTATTAACAACACAGCAAACCCCACCAGGTTCAGCTAGGATATGGTCAAAAGCAATTTTATTATTTAATACAAGTTATGCAAGGGAATCTAAAGATTTTTCTTAGTTTAGTATTTCATAGATCCTGCAATTTCCACTAAGGTTATTGATGTTTGTAATTACATGTTTATGCATTGCAACACCTTCCCAAGAGAAAAGTATTCTTCCATATCTGGAACCTTCTCTGGGATCTCCAGGTTTTGAACACCTTTGACTATGTGTGCAACTAGTTGCACATTTTGAACTGTGAAGTAGGTTTAAAGACAATATCCAATGCTAACTTATCTTTCCAGTCAGAAATTAAGAGGGGAAAGGGAACAATAGCTATTATAGTGAGTGCTTGGCCTCTCATATTAATTGTGATTTAGGAAGGAAATGAAGTAGGGAAAAATGAAGGTTTTTATATAAGCCTGGAGATTATACAGGCGTTATCTGGAATCTTGGTTTACCTGTCCACAACAGATGCTGTTTGCTTCACTTCTGAGTAATTTTTAATATTAAACCCTCTGTTGCCTCACACAAACTAATTAAGAGTACTTGATAGAGTCCTTTTCATCTTGGTTGTAAAGAGCCCCCCTGGGGAGGTGTCTTTTCCAGTATAAATAATTGCCTGGTTGTAAATTGTTGTGTTTAATTTCTTTGTCTCCTTTATTGCATTTAATATTAAAAGCAGAGAAAGCTAAATGCCTAGGTCTACCTGGTAAGGCCGCTGGGAACCCCGTAAACTAGGTACCAGGCCAATTTTTCCAAGGAGGCTTCCATAGTTCATTTTTTGTTCTTTAAAGCATATCTGAGACTAAGCATGTCTTTCTCAAATATAGCCTTGCTGATATAACTAATGTTTTGCATTGTGTCCTGTTAACAAGGAGAAGAGATTCGTACTGAACTTATACAAGTAATTACATGGCCATGAAAATAGAAATACTCACTAAAAGTTTCCTTATACTGGGGGGTCAGGTGGGGAGAAAAGGTAAATGTTTCAGTTCTGCTTTCAAAGGTATAATTAACCAAACAGCTCTAAGTAGCTTAGGAGGAAAAAAGTTCCTTACATCTGGAAAAGCAAGATTGAAAAAACAATAGTGTTTCAATTAGAAAGTCATAAAAATTATAATCATTCTTGTCAGTTCATTCAGTCCTATGTTATTCATTCTTGTTGGTCTTGATTTTTACATTAGCAGTTTAATGAATCCAGTTTTTCCTGAGAGTTCTGGAAACCTTCACCCATTTTAATGGTATGATCTGAAAGTTTATCAGAATACCTGTGTTTTTAATTTTTTTAAAGATTTTATTTATTGATTTAGAGAGAGGAGAGAGAGAGAGAAAAAAGAGACAGAGAATGTGGGGGAAGAACAGGATGCACAACTCATAGTTGCTTCTCACATATGCCTTGACGAGGCAAGCCTGGGGTTTGGAACCAGCAACCTCAGCATTCCAGGTCGATGCTTTAGCCACTGCGTCATCACAGGTCTAAAACCGGTGTGTTTTTTGTTGTTGTTGTTGTGGGTTTTTTTGTTTTTTTTTTTGTATTTCTCCAAAGTTGGAAACGGGGAGGCAGGCAGACAGACTCCCGCATGTGCCCGACCGGGATCCACCTGGCATGCCCACCAGGGGGCGATGCTCTGCCCATCTTGGGGCTCGCTCTGCTGCAACCAGAGCCATTCTAGCACCTGAGGCAGAGGCCACAGAGCCATCCTCAGCGCCCGGGCCAACTTTGCTCCAATGGAGCCTTGGCTGCGGGAGGGGAAGAGAGAGACAGAGAGGAAGGAGAGGGGGAGGGGTGGAGAAGCAGATGGGCACTTCTCCTGTGTGCCCTGGCCAGGAATCGAACCCAGGACTCCTGCACGCCAGGCCAATGCTCTACCACGGCCAGGGCCTACAACCGGTGTTTTTGAATGTCAGAGTTCTCTCCATAAATCTCTCTGAAGCTGTAACCTAGTATTTGCAAAGTACCAGAGTAAGGCATTTACTCTGTAAATGACAGGGACTTAAAATATCATAGGTAAGGATCTGATTACAATGCAGTTGACAAACTTGCTTTTCTCTGCAACACACCACATTTTAAGGTAACAACTAGAATTTCAAATGAAAACATATCAGGACATTAGATTTATAGAATCATACAATTTTTGGAATACTTATATTAATAATATTTACCTCTACAATATACTCTAGAAAGTTTTTTTTTTCTTTTCTGAGTGAGAGGAAGGGAGATAAAGACACAGACTCCCACATGCTTCCCGACTGGGATCCACCCAGCAACCCCCCATCAGGGGCCAATGCTCTGCCCATTTGGGGTCATGCTTGCAACCTAGCTATTTTTAGCACCTGAGGTGAGGCTCCATGGAGCCATCCTCAGCACCCGGGGCTGATGCACTCAAACCAATTGAGCTACAGCTGTTAGAAAAGAGACAGAGAGAGAGAAAGAAAGGGAGGGACAAGGGCGGAGAAGCAGATAGTTGCTTCTCCTATCTGTCTTGACCATAAATCCGGGAATCAAACCCAGGACACCCACACGCTGAGCCAAAGCTGTACCAGCCAGAGCCTAGAAGTTTTTGTATTACTTATTTGGCAATGCTTCCAATGAGAAGTAAGATACCAAATATGCCTAATTAACTTAATATTTCTCTTTTATAAGGAAAGATTCTTTGAAATGTTCCAAGGAACATTTTTTGGGAAATCTCAAAGTTTGTTTCAGGTTAAAGAAAAGACTTTATTTCAATTTTGAATTTTGGGAGGTTTGTTAATCATGTCAAAAGTTTTTACATTTAACTAAAAAAATCATAGATCATTATAAAACACTACTTAATTATCCATTTAATTATGATGACATGTACTTAATATAAAACTGACTAATGAAGTATATTACATTCTTTTTTAAGATTTAGATTTCTTTTTACTTTTTTTTTTATAGGGACAGAGAGAGAGTCAGAGAGAGGGATAGATAGGGACAGACAGGAACAGAGAGAGATGAAAAGCATTAATCATCAGTTTTTCAGTGTGACACCTTAGTTGTTCATTGACTGTTTTCTCATATGTGCCTTGACTGTAGGACTTCAGCATACGGAGTAACCCCTTGCTCGAGCTAGTGACCTTAGGTACAAGCTTGTGATCTTTTTTTTTTTTTTTGATCAAGCCAGATGAGCCTGCGCTTAAGCTGGCGACTTCGGGGTCTTGAACCTGGGTCCTCTGCATCCCAGTCCGACACTCTATCTACCACGCCACTGCCTGGTCAGGCTCTTTTTACTGTTTTTACATTGAGATATAATTGTCATATAATATTAGTTTCAGGTGTTTAGCATAATGGATCAATGATTGTTTATATTGTGAAATAATCACCGCAGTAACTCTAGTTAACATCCATCACCACACAGTTATAAGTTTTTCTTTTCTGGTGATGAGAATTTTAAAGAGTTTCTCTTAGTCACTTTCAAATATAAAATATAGTATTATTTTTTTTGGTATTTTTCTGAAGTGAGAAGTGGGATGAGAGTGTGTGTGGATGGCAGACAGACAGACTCCCCATTCACCCGACCAGGATCCGCCAGGCATGCCCATCAGGGGCGATGCTTGGCCCATACAGGGCATTTCTCCACTGCAACCAGAGCCATTCTTGCATCTGAGGTGGAGGCCATGGAGCCATCCTCAACGCCCAGGCCAACTTTGCTCCAGTGGAGCCTTGGCTGTGAAAGGGAAAGAGAGAGAGAGAGAGAGAGAGAGAGAGAAAGGAGAGGGGGAAGGGGGAAGAAGCAGATGGGCACTTCTGTGTGCCATGGCCAGGAATCAAACCCAGACTTCCAGATGCCTGACCAATGCTCTACTGCTGAGGCAATGGGCCAGGGCTAAAACACATTATTTTTAACTATAGTTACTATGCTGTACATTACATCTCTGGGACTTATTTATTTTATAACTGGAACTTTGTACCAAAATGCACTTTTTTTAAAAATATTTTTTTAATTAATTTATTTATTTATAAGGTCTACCGGAAAGTTCTGTCCGTTTCTATCACAAGTTTCAACACATAAGCACATGTTTATTTGGCGCATGTGTGCCTCTCTATTTTTATCACTTAATGTATACATACTGACGTAACAAATTAACTAAAACAAAGTTGATTCACGTTAGTCTTATGTGTGAAGCGATAGTGTACCCATGGCTACTGATAAAGTACATTTATGCCACTGTAATTTTTACGAATTTCAACAAGGAAGAAATGCTACAGAAGCATGTAGAAATTTATTGAAAGTGTTTGGTCAACAGCTCAGATAAGGGCCTAATATCCAAAATATACAAAGAACTCATAAAACTCAACAACAAACAAACAAACAATCCAATAAAAAAATGGGAAGAGGATATGAATAGACACTTCTCCCAGGAAGAAATACAAATGGCCAACAGATATATGAAAAGATGCTCATCTTCTTTAGCTATTAGAGAAATGCAAATCAAAACGGCAATGAGATACCACCTCACACCTGTTCGATTAGCTGTCATTAGCAAGACAGGTAATAGCAAATGTTGGAGAGGCTGTGGAGAAAAAGGAACCCTCATACTCTGTTGGTGGGAATGTAAAGTAGTACAACCATTATGGAAGAAAGTATGGTCGTTCCTCAAAAAACTGAAAATAGAACTACCTTATGACCCAGCAATCCCTCTACTGGGTATATATCCCAAAAATTCAGAAACATTGATACGTAAAAACACATGCAGCCCCATGTTTATTGCAGCATTGTTCACAGTGGCCAGGACATGGAAACAACCAAAAGGCCCATCAATAGATGACTGGATAAAGAAGATGTGGCACATATACACTATGGAATACTATTCAGCCATAAGAAATGATGACATCGGAACATTTACAGCAAAATGGTGGGATCTTGATAACATGATACGAAGCGAAATAAGTAAATCAGAAAAAACCAGGAACTGTATTATTCCATACGTAGGTGGGACATAATAGTGAAACTAAGAGACATTGATAAGAGTGTGGTGGTTACGGGGGCGGGGGGGGGGAATGGGAGAGGGAAAGGGGGTGGGGAGGGGCACAAAGAAAACAAGATAAAAGGTGACAGAGGACAATCTGACTTTGGGTGGTGGGTATGCAACATAATTGAACGACAAGATAACCTGGACTTGTTATCTTTGAATATATGTATCCTGATTTATTGATGTCACCCCATTAAAAAAATAAAATTATTAAAAAAAAAAAAGTGTTTGGTGAAGGAATAATACTATCACTTGTTTTTGTCCTTACAAAATTTTTTGAAGGGCAAAAAATTCAAAAATGAAGAAGATATCAAACAAGCACTGGTTCAATTTTTCGCATCAAAAGATAAAACATTTTTCAAAAATGGGATATACAAATTGCCCTCACGCTGGCAAGAAATCATTAATAATAATGGCAATTATATTATTTAATAAACTTTATTGATGGTAAGAAAAATTTGTATTTTGTTTTATTCCAAAAACGGACAGAACTTTCCGGTAGACCTTATATTTTTTTTTTTACAGAGACAGAGAGTGAGTCAGAGAGAGGGATAGACAGGGACAGACAGACAGGAACGGAGAGAGATGAGAAGCATCAATCATTAGTTTTTCACTGCGCATTGCAACACCTTAGTTGTTCATTGATTGCTTTCTCATATGTGCCTTGACCGTGGGTCTTCAGCAGACCGAGTAACCCCTTGCTGGAGCGAGCGACCTTGGGTTCAAGCTGGTGGGATTTTTGCTCAAGCCAGATGAGCTCGCACTCCAGCTAGCGACCTCGGGGTCTCGAACCTGGGTCCTCTGCATCCCAGTCCGACACTCTATCCACTGTGCCACCACCTAGGCAGGCAAAATGGACATGTTTTAAGTGTATTGTTACCTAGTATTTACAATCTCATTTTTTTGGACTATCACCTTACTGTTGTTTTTCCCTCTACAGAAAGGCAGAAACTCTCCAGATGGCTTCTAATAATGACCCAGTTTTCATTTCAATGACACAAAAAAACACCTGTGGCCTCCCTAGGAGGACCCCCAAGGACCTGAAGACATTTACTGAAGGAGCTGTTTTAAGTTTTCATAACATCTGCTATCGAGTGAAAGTGAAGAGTGGCTTTCTACTTCGTCGAAAAACAGTTGAGAAAGAAATACTAACGAATGTCAAGTATGTACATGAACTTTTATTTAAATAGCTTTATTGACAATGGTGATCTTCATAGGTTTTGCCCATATAAGTAAAGATACTGTGGACATTTGTGACATGTCTGTACAGATACATAGACACATACTTCCATTCCTTTTGGCTCAACTGGGAGTGAAATGGTTGGATCACATGTTAGGTATATATTTAATTTTTAAAAGAATAGCCAAACAGTTTTTAAACTGGTTGTAACAAGTGCATCAATTTCTGTTTGAGAAACTGAATAATTAGTGTGTTGTTCTGGTTTTCCTGGGTAAGCCTGGTTTCGTGGAGAGAGGCTGGTCGTGTGACTTCCAACTGCCTGATTGTGGGGGCAGAATTGTGATCTCTGAGCTTCAGTTTTCTTATTTGTGAAATAAAAGATCTGTCACTGTAGTTTATGAGCTGAACAGTTTAGTACTTATGGACTTTATGTTCTAGAAGCAAGAGTTAGAAGGTTGAAATGACATATTGTGAGAGTACTACAGTTTTCAAATAGACTTGTTTTAAATTAGTGGCCTGTTTATATAGTTGTTTATAATCATCTATAACAATTTTTTTTAGCAACAGAGAGAGAGAGAGAGAGAGAAAGGGACAGACAGGAACGGAGAGAGATGAAAGGCATCAATTCTTCAATGTAGCACCTTGATGTTTCATTGATTGCTTTCTCATAGTGCCTGGACTGAGTAGCTTCAGCTGAGCCAGTGACCCCTTGCTCAAGCCAGGGACCTTGAGCTCAAGCCAGCGACCTTGAGTTTTAAGCAAGTGACCTTTGGGCTCAAGTCAGTGACCATGGGGTCATGTCTATAATCCCACACTCAAGTTGGCAACCCCACACTCAAGCCAGCGACCTCAGGGTTTCGAGCCCATGTCCTGATCGTACCAGGCTGACGTGCTATCTGCTGCATCACCACCTGGTCAGGCTCATTTATAACAATTTCAGAGAAACTAATTAAATACCAGAAAACTCTAACTTAGCTTAAGTTATGCAGCAGAAGTCCAACGTGATAGAATTTAGGATCCAAATTAATACAAAACTAAATTTTTTTCTTTTCCATTAACTAATTCATTACGTGGTGGTGGAGTGTGCTGTAGAGTGAGGAGGGAAATGAGGCTAGAACCTCCTTGGGACCACATAAAATTATTCCTTCAGAGATGATAGCCATTAGGATTGTTCATGGGTTTTTTTTTTAATTTTTCTAATAATTTTTATTTTTCAATTACATTTGAAATACAGTATTATCTTAGTTTCAGTGGTTCACCCTGGTGATTAGACATTATATAACTTTCTGAGTGATCATCTTCATGTTTTTCTGATTTCTAGGGAATTGAGCCTGATTCTTTTTCTCCCTGGAGTGGGAAATGCATCTAGGTTTCTCAGACACCCTGGCTATAGGTTTTATTTTGTTAATGTGTTTGTTTAATAGGGGAAATAATTATTTCTAGGTAAAACAAGCACCTTTTCTAGCTCTGAGACTGGAGGAATCGTTATAAGAGGTTTTTGGCCAGTTATGGCCTCTAAACTATATAGAATCAGATGTTTCTTGTGTTTTCTTGATGCATTCAATGGAATTGTGGTCTTTCCTATTAGTAACAGCCAACCCAGAAGGCTAGGAAATGATAAATAGGGTAGAAAAGTTTTGTATGCAGGTGGGGAAGAAATGACAGGGACCTGAGATCTATTGGCTGGTGATGGGGTCAGGGGGTGTGAAGAGTTACATGGAACTTTCTTCATGCAGCACACATACTGTCATACGTCCTTCCATGTTGCTTTCTTGTATTGGTTAAGAAATCCTGACTGGGAAAATGAGGAGAGGAAGGTAGACACAAAGCTTTGCTCTTTTGCCACATGGCCAGATAGAATTGATTGACCTTTATGAAAGCTGACAAGATTTTGCAGAACAGAACAGTCAAGGAAATGTTGGTTACATCAGATTTTCTGCTAAATAGCGGTAACAAATGATCTGAATTTGCATAGGTTGAAGGAATTTAACGTACACTGGGGGAATGTACATTTATCTTGCTTTTTAAAAACATTTTATTAGGAAATTAACTTTAACAGGGTGACACTGGTCAATAAGGGTAATCGGGTTTTAGGTGAACATTTCTGTAGCATTTGAACTGTTGATTATGTTGTGTACCCATCCCCCAAAGCTAGTAGATTAGTAACTCAGTACACTAAAACTGTCATATGTCCAAGGCTTCATAATGTTTATATAGTTTAATGGTATCCATTCCAGCAGTAGATATGTTATCTTTATGTACATTCCTGGGTTCATAAAAAAACTGAGTCAAATCTATTTTTATATATGTTTTTATTTTTAAATTGCTATTGACATACACTATTATATTAGTTTCAGGGGTACAGTATAATGATTAGACATTTATATACCTTAGGTAGTGATTGCTCTGATAAGTCTTGTAAGACATCAGCCTTGTCTTGCTTACTCATATTTCTGCTTTAGGCATCCATGAGGAAGGTTATCTTTTTTATTTGATGTGTTTCTAATTTTCCTTTTATCTACTGGCTTCAACTAAACAGAGCTACTGCAATGGGAAGAATGTTGTTCTCATTTATCTTATTTTTTTACTTGTTTTTAATAGCACTACCACCACTCACACTACTAATTATATATATGGTAAAAAATTTGATGATATGCTCGATTTTGTTTTTCCTTTGGACATTTTATAATTTTATGTTTAGAACTAAGTGACTAAAACCTAATGTCCTCTGTTGGGGGAAGAAGATAAAAAATGACAATGAGCGTTCAAAAAGGTGAAAGTTTACTACCTTATTAGAAATCATTCTGTTCTGCTTAGTTTGTGTCTGTACCTCACATTTGGTTTTTTCCTCACCAGTGCTGAAGATCTTTGCAAAAAAATGGTCCATTCCAGTAGATGTGTATATCTTATAATCTTCAGGGAAATTCATTATACTATTAGGCGATTTTTAAATTAATAATTTATTTTGAAATAATTTCAAACTTAACTCTTGTGGGAATATAACCCTTTTGCCCAGATTCCCCACCTGTTAACATTTCACTGCATTTGCTAGTCATTTTATCTACTTGGATAACCCATTGTCTTTAGCTCTTTCTGAACCATTTGAGAGAGCTGTCCATATGGTGCTCTGTTAACCCTAACTCCTCCAGTTTATATTTTTCAGAATAAGAGCCCTCTCCTATGTAACCACTCAGTCATTGTCTAGGACAGGGGTCCCCAAACTTTTTACACAGGGGGCCAGTTCACTGTCCCTCAGACCATTGGAGGGCCAGACTAAAAAAAACTATGAACAAATCCCTATGCACATGGCACATATCTTATTTTAAAGTAAAAAAACAAAACGTGAACAAATACAATATTTAAAATAAAGAACAAGTAAATTTAAATCAACAAACTGACCACTATTTCAATGGGAACTATGGGCCTGCTTTTGGCTAATGAGATAGTCAATGTGCTCCTCTCACTGACCACTAATGAAAGAGGTGCCCCTTCTGGAAGTGCGGCAGGGGCTGGATAAATGGCCTCAGGGGGCCGCATGTGGCCCGCGGGCCGTAGTTTGGGGACCCCTGGTCTAGGAGCAGCCCAGGGCATGCAAAGCCTCAGAATAAGGACAGTGGTGGGTCCTAAGGGGCCATTGGTCACCATGCTCTTCACACAGTTGACTGATCATCACATGTTTCCTCTGTCTCATCCAACCTGGTATTTTCCTATCTCTCTCTGGGTGATGGTAACCTGAACCAACTGGTCATGTTAGTGTCTGCCAGCCTTCACCACAAGGATACCATTTCTCCCCGTGTGATTAATAAATCCCATAAGTGAAATTACCCTGACATTATTTCAAAACCTTCCTCTTCCTAAAACCTGAACCCACCAGCTTCAGTCCCCATTGATGTCTCCTGCCTGAATCAGCAATAATTATCACTGTGATAGTTACCAAAGGCTGATTTTCTGTTTTCATTTTACTGTTCTGAATGGATTAGTTTGCATTCTACTAAGAGGAGAAATCTTTGTTCATCTCTTCATTCATTTATTTATTTTAGTAGACTCATGGATTAATATTATATCCAGTACCATTAAATAGTAATGGATTATCATCATTTATCCTGTTACTCCTATTGTTTTTTATTTGGTCAGCGGGAGACTGTGCAAGGTAGGTTCTGTTCTATTTTTAAAATTCTGTTTATTTATTTTTAGTGAGCAAGAGAGAGAGAGAGAGAGAGGAGAAGAGAGAGAGAGACATAAGAAGCATCAACTTATAGTTGCAGCACTTCAGCTGTTTATTGATTGCTTCTCATATGTGCCTTGACCAAGAGGCTCCAACCAAGCCAGTGACCCCTTGCTTAAGTCAGTGACCTTGAGCTCAAGCCAGCCACTGTGGAATCATCTTGATGACAGTCATGTGGGGGGGGGGGGGCAAGGAGGTCTATCATGCCCCGGGTGCCACTTGCAGAGGGGTACCAAATGGTCTCCAAGACAAACAAGAAAAGTGTAGTAGAAGTGTAGTTAGGGGGTGGGGGACACCAATAAAGTGTCGTGCCTGGGCACCAGTTATGTTCGCTACGCCACTGCTTGATGATTCCACACTTAAGCCCAGCGACCCTGTGCTTAAGCTGGTGAGCATTGCTAAAGCTCGATGAGCCCGCGCTCAAGCCAGCGACCTTGAGTTTCGAACTCAGGACTACAATGTCCCAGGTCAACGCTTTATCCACTGTGCCACCATTAGTCAAGCACTGTATTCTATTCTTTTTAACTCATTCTTTTGACATATTCTCTTATTCTTTGAGTATTTTTTTTGGCCCAGCAAAAGTTTCAGATTCTGTATACTTCCCTCTTTGTACCTGGGATGAACTGATGTTCCTTTTTGTATAGTGTTGTATTTACTAATCAAGATCCGGGTGTTTGCAATCTTCATTGCTATTGGGATGTCATAGCTCCTAGGTTTTCTTAGAGGACAGACCTAGGGAATATATGTATGTGTACACACATCTAAATCTTTTTTTAAATCTGTATTTGTATAGATTAAAACCGATAACCTCTTATTCTGATCTAATATCCTAAGGCAGTGGTTCTCAAACTTTTTAAAGTCGAGGTGCATTTAAAATCCTACAATTAATTGTAGGTGCATTATATACAAACTTTTGAGAAATATGTTATAATAATTATGTCAAATATTAAAGAAAAAAATATAAAATCCAAGAGTGCTTTTATGGTAATTAAACAAAATAAATACAACAAAATTTAATTTATTCTGACATTAAAAAACATTTTTATTTTACATTTTTTTGAGTTATGCTTTTACAATTTGTAAAAAAGGGGTTAAAAATTTTAAAAACAACAGAAAAGTTATCTTTTTATATATAAATACATGCTTAGTAAGATTTAGTAAATTTGGCAGGTCCCCACACGAATGTGTTAAGTTTTTTCATTCTTGTGTTTATGAGAAACATGGGCCTGATGTATCCTAGCAATTTCGTCAATGTTTGGGCATATATTGACGAATATATGCTTTGGGCATATAGGAAAGGCAAACTCTCATTTCCTCATCAATACATTGAATAATTCCTCTCTTTTTACTCTTAATTGTGTTGAGTGCAGAAAACCCCCACCATACATATCATCTGAACTTTTCACCAAACAAAGGATAGAAGAAACTTGCCTCCAGTCTTTCCAGAGAACATGGAGAGTAGTGTAAACAATCCAGCACCACAGTTTAACAGCCTTTTGCAACCTAATCAGGCAAGTGAGGTGGGGGTTGGGCAGACTGTCAGCTTATAGCCAATTCTCCACACCTCTGTCTCCCAAAAATCTAAACTCCAAAAACCCTGTTGGTTTTTTTGTCCCCAACAGGCACATATTTCTCTGGAATACCATAGGGTGCACCTGGAAATCTTCTAGGGCACACCAGTGCACCCTGGCACACACTTTGAGAACCACTGCCCTAAGGTCATTTTCACGTTTGTAAAACATTTTTTCAAAAAGTGAAAAACGTGGCTCTTGTTATTCTTAGTATACTTACTGATTAGCTCAATTAATTTTCTTATTCTTTAATATAAGCAATCACCCCACCCTTCAGCTGTCTCTTCTGTTCTGCCGACCTTCCTTTGCAGTGTGATTTTGGGTGCTGGCCGAGCACTGCCATCACCTTTGCATGAAGAAGGGAAGGTAAAGTCTAATAGAAATATGTGTTATTTGAACATGATAAAGTAAGTAGGGAATGTAAGTAAGTTTTTTTTGCAGTCAGACTATGCCTATTTTCCATAAGTTTTTTTTTATAGATAAATTTTTATTAATGTTAATGGGGTACATCAATAAATCAGGGTACATATATTCAATGAAAACATGTCCAGATTATCTTGTCATTCAATTATGTTGCATACCCATCACCCAAAGTCAGATTGTCCTCCGTCACCTTCTATCTAGTTTTCTTTGTGCCCCTCCTCCTCCCCCTTCCCTTCTTCTCCTTCCCTCCCGTGCCCCCCCCCCCCCCCCCGGTAACCACCACACTCTTGTCCATGTCTCTTAGTCTTGTTTTTATGTCCCACCAATGTATGGAATCATGCAGTTCTTGTTTTTTCTGATTTACTAATTTCACTCTGTATAATGTTATCAAGATTCCACCATTTTGTTGTAAATGATCCGATGTCATCATTTCTTATGGCTGAGTAGTATTCCATTGTGTATATGTGCCACATCTTCTTTATCCAGTCTTCTATTGAAGGGCTTTTTGGTTGTTTCCATGTCTTGGCCACTGTGAACAATGCTGCAATGAACATGGGGCTACATGTGTCTTTATGTATCAATGTTTCTGAGGTTTTGGGGTATATACCCAGTAGAGGGATTGCTGGGTCATAAGGTAGTTCTATTTTCAGTTTTTTGAGGAACCAACATACTTTCTTCCATAATGGTTGCACTACTTTACAGTCCCACCAACAGTGAATGAGGGTTCCTTTTTCTCCACAGCCTCTCCAGCATTTGCTATTACCTGTCTTGTTGATAATAGCTAATCTAACAGGTGTGAGGTGGTATCTTATTGTAGTTTTGATTTGCATTTCTCTAATAACTAATGAAGATGAGCATCTTTTCATAATCTGTTGGCCAATTGTATTTCTTCCTCGGAGAAGTGTCTGTTCATGTCCTCTTCCCATTTTTTTATTAGATTGTTTGTTTGTTGTTGAGTTTTACGAGTTCTTTGTAAATTTTGGATATTAGGCCCTAATCTGAGCTGTTGTTTGAAAATATCATTTCCCATTTAGTTGGTTGTCTGTTTATTTTGTTGTCAGTTTCTCTTCATGAGCAAAAACTTTTTAGTCTGATGTGGTCCCATTCATTTATCTTTGCCTTCACTTCTCTTGCCTTTGGAGTCAAATTCATAAAATGCTCTTTAAAACCCAGGTCCATGAGTTTAGTACCTATGTCTTCTTCTATGTACTTTATTGTTTCAGGTCTTATATTTAGGTCTTTGATCCATTTTGAATTAATTTTCGTACAAGGGGACAAGGTGTAGTCGAGTTTCATTCTTTTGCATGTGGCTTTCCAGTTTTCCCAGCACCATTTGTTGAAGAGGCTTTCTTTTCTCCATTGTGTGTTGTTGGCCCCTTTATCAAAAATTATTTGACCATATATATGTGGTTTTATTTCTGGACTTTCTATTCTGTTCCATTGGTCTGAGTGTCTATTTTTCTGCCAATGCCATGCTGTTTTGATCATTGTGGCCCTATAATATAGTTTGAAGTCAGGTATTGTAATGCCCCCAGCTTCATTCTTTTTCCTTAGGATTGCTTTGGCTAATCAGGGTTTTTCATAGTTCCATATAAATCTGATGATTTTTTGTTCCATTTCTTTAAAGAATGTCACATAGGAATTTTGATGGGAATTGCATTAAATTTATATATTGCTTTGGGTAATATGGCCATTTTGATTATATTTATTCTTCCTATCCACGAACAAGGAATATTTTTCCATCTCATTGTATCTTTTTTGATTTCCCTTAACAATGCTTTGTAGTTTTTGTTATATAGGTCCTTTACAATCTTTGTTATGTTTATTCCTAGGTATTTTATTTTTTTTGTTGCAATCGTGAAGGGGATTATTTTTTTGAGTTCGTTTTCTAATATTTCATTGTTGGCATATAGAAAGGCTATGGACTTTTGTATGTTAATTTTGTATCCTGCGACCTTACTGTATTGGTTTATTGTTTCTAGTAATCTATTTGTGGAGTCTTTGGGGGTTTTCAATGTATAGGATCACATCATCTGCAAAAAGTGATACCTTTACTTCTTCTTTTCCGATATGGATGCCTTTTATTTCTTTGTCTTGTCTGATTGCTCTGGCCAGAACTTCTAGTACCATGTTAAATAAGAGTGGAGAGAGTGGACAACCCTGCCTTGTTCCTGATTTAAGGTGGAAAGTCCTCAGTTTTATGCCATTTAATATGATGTTAGCTGATGGTTTATCATATATGGCCTTTATCATGTTGAGATATTTTCCTTCTATACCCATTTTGTTGAGTGTCTTAAACATAAAGGTGTGTTTTATTTTATCAAATGCCTTTTCTGCATCTATTGATAAGATCATGTGGTTTTTGTTCTTTGTTTTGTTGATAGGGTGTATTACGTTAACCGTATTATGTATGTTGAACCATCCTTGAGATTCTGAAATGAATCCCACTTGATCATGATGTATTATTTTTTTAATATGTTATTGTATTCGATTTGCCAGTATTTTGTTTAGTATTTTAGCATCTGTATTCATTAGAGATATTGGTCTGTAGTTTTCTTTTTTTGTGCCGTCCTTGCCAGGTTTTGATATGAGGGTTATGTTGACCTCATAAAATGTGTTTGGAAGTATTGCTTCTTCTTCAATTTTTTGGAAGACTTTGAGTAGAATAGGAACCAAGTCTTCTTTGAATGTTTGATAGAATTCACTAGTATAACCGTCTGGGCCTGGACTTCTATTTTTGGGGAGTTTTTAAATAACTTTTTCTATTTCCTCCCTACTAATTGGTCTGTTTAGGCTTTCTGCTTCTTCATGACTCAGTCTAGGAATGTTGTATTGTTCTAGGAATTTATCCATTTCTTCTAGATTGTTGAATTTGGTGGCATATAGTTTTTCGTAGTATTCTACAATAATTCTTTCTATATGTATGATGTCTGTGGTGATTTCTCCTCTTTCATTTTGGATTTTGTTTATATGAGTCCTTTCTCTTTTTTCCTTGGTGAGTCTTGCCAAGGGTTTGTCAATTTTGTTGATCTTTTTAAAGAACCAGCTCCTTGTTTTATTAATTTTCCTATAGTTTTTCTGTTCTCTATTTCATTTATTTCTGCTCTGATTTTTATTATTTCCTTTCTTCAGCTGGTTTTGGGTTGTCTTTCTTCTTCCTTTTCTAGTTCCTTAAGGTGTGAAGTTAAGTGGTTCACTTGGGCTCTCTCTTGTTTGTTCATATGGGCCTGAAGTGATATGAACTTCCCTCTTATTACTGCTTTTGCTGCATCCCAGAGATTCTGATATGTCGTATTGTCATTTTCATTTGTCTGTATATATCTTTTGATCTCTGTGCTTATTTCTTCTTATTCATTTTTTAAAAGTATGTTGTTTAGTTTCCACATTTTTGTGGGGTTTTTTTCCTCTTTTTTTGCAGTTGAATTCTAGTTTCAAGGCTTCATGATCAGAAAATATGCTTGGTACAATTTCAATTTTTCTGAATTTGCTGATGTTATTTTTGTGGCCCAACATATGGTCAGTTCTTGAGAATGTTCCATGTACACTATAGAAAAATGTATACTCTGTCACTTTGGGATGAAGTGTCCTGTAGATGTCTATCATATCCAGGTGCTCTAGTGTTTCGTTTAAGGCCAATATATCTTTATTGATTCTCTGTTTGGATGACTGATCTAGAGCCGTCAGCGGTGTATTGAGGTCTCCAAGTATGATTGTATTTTTGTCAGTTTTTGTTTTTAGGTCAATAAGTAGCTGTCTTATATATTTTGGTGCTCCTTTGGTTTGGTGCATATATATTAAGGATTGTTATGTCTTCTTGATTCAGCATCCCCTTAGTCATTATGAAATGACCATTTTTGTCTCTGAGTACTTTTGCTGTCTTGTAGTCAGCATTATTAGATATGAGTATTGCTACACCTGCTTTTTTTTTTTTTTTGGATGTTATTTGCTTGGAGTATTGTTTTCCAGCCTTTCACTTTGAATTTGTTTTTATCCTTGTTGCTTAGATGAGTTTCTTGTAGGCAGCATACAGTTGGATTTTCTTTTTTAATTCATTCTGCTACTCTGTGTCTTTGTATTGGTGAGTTTAATCCATTTATGTTTAGTGTAGTTATTGACACTTGTGGATTCCCTATTGCCATTTTATAAATTGCTTTCTGTTAGTTTTGTATCTTGTTTGATTCTTCTCTTTTGTTTTTCTATCATTTGTTTTTGTTTGTTTGTATTCCATACTTCTTTCCTCTGTTGCTACCTTTTTTAAGTCATGTGCTTCTGTGGTGGTTTTTTCAAGGGTGGTTACCATTAAGTAATGAAAAGGGTACCTACCATATTCATTGTGGTACCCTATCTTGCGAGTGTTTATGCAGTTCATCGTCCTTTGCTACTGTTAATCTCTGTCCTCTCCCCCTTTTTTTTTGCTTTTGTAGTCGTAGTTTAAGTTTGGTTTTATTGTGTTCTTGGTGGAGCTTTTACTTGTGGTTTTGTTTTGTTTTGTTCTTTGGATCTGGTTAGAAAACCCCCTTTAGTATTTCCTGGAGTGGGGATTTTCTGATGATAAATTCCCTTATCTTTTCTGTATTTGTGAATGTTTTTATTTCTCCTTTGTACTTGAAGGATAACTTTGATGGGTATGGTATTCTTGGCTGAAAGTTCCTCTCTTTCAGGGCTTTCAATATTGGAGTCCACTCTCTTCTAACTTGTATAGTTTCTGCTGAAAAATCTGATGATAATCTAATAGGCCTTCCTTTATATATTGTATTCTTCTTTTCCCTGCCTGCCTTGAGAATTTTTTCTTTGTCGTTGGTTTGTGCCATTTTCATTATGATGTGTCTTGGAGGAGGTTTGTCATGGTTAAGAAAACTCAGTATTCTGTTTGCTTCTTGAATTTGAGGCTTTAGTTCTTTCCACAGGCTTGGGAAGTTCTCGTCTATTATTTGTTTGAATAAATTCTCCTTTCCATTTTCTCTCTTTTCTCCCTCTGACATACCTATTATTCTTATGTTATTCTTTTTGATGGAGTCAGACAATTCCTGTAGGGCTTTCTCATTTTTTAAAATTTTTGAGTCTCTCTTCTCTCTGTTGTGCCTGAAGTTGCTTGTCTTCTATGTCACTAATTCTACCTTCTATCTGGCCTGTTCTATTAGCTAAGCTTGTTACCTCATTTTTCAGTTCATGAATTGAGTTTTTCATCTCTGTTTGATTTTTTTTTTCTATTTTTCTGAAGCTAGAAACTGGGAGAGACAGTCAGAGAGACTCCCGCATGCGCCCAACTGGGATCCACCCGGCACGCCCACCAGGGGCGACGCTCTGCCCACCAGGGGGCGATGCTCTGCCCCTCTAGGGCATCGCTCTATTGCGACCAGAGCCGCTCTAGCGCCTGGGGCAAAGGCCAAGGAGCCATCCCCAGCGCCCGGGCCATCTTTGCTCCAATGAAGCCTCGGCTGCGGGAGGGGAAGAGAGAGACAGAGAGGAAGGAGAGGGGGAGGGGTGGAGAAGCAGATGGGCGCTTCTCCTGTGTGCCCTGGCTGGGAATCGAACCTGGGACTTCTGCACGCCAGGCTGACGCTCTACCACTGAGCCAACCGGCCAGGGCTGATTTGTTTTTATAGTTTCAATTTCCTTGGTAATATATTCTTTGTGTTCGTTGAGTTGTTTTCTGAGCTCCCTAAATTGCCTTTCTGTATTTTCTTGTATATCTCAAAGGATTTTTAGGATTCTATTTTAAATTCTCTGTCATTTAGCTCCAAGGTTTTCAATATATTAAATTTTTTCTTCATAGATTTTTCCACATCTATCTTTGTTACTTCTCTTTCTTTTGTAGCCATGATATTTCATTTCCTTTTTCTTAATGGCATCTGAGGGTGGTCTTGTTGATAGCACTTTGCCTTCAGGGTGTGGAACTCTCAGATGCTCCAAGGATAGATTTTTCTGTCTCTGGTGGATGAACTTGTTGAAATTTTGGGGAGATTTTTTTAGTTGCGCTCCTCACGGTGCCATTTCTATGACGTCAGTTCCATAAGTTTTTTGTACTTCTTGAAATTTACTTTTATTGAAAATGTTTTTTTACTAAATGATTGTCATTTATGAAAACGTAAAGACTCATTTATTCAACAGATTTGGATGTCTACTAGGAAACTGACATTTACAAGATTCTAGTGAAAGACGTATGCCTTCTGTTCTCAGCAGTTTAATGGGGGATTTAGCCAATTCCCCAAGAACACTTCACTGTGCTGTTCTACTGTGCTAGAGGGATGAGAAGACATGGCTGCCCTTGTCCTAAACTGGAGGGCCAAGGGCATGCAGAGACAGAAATAGAAGAGAGTGAGTGGGTGTGTGTGTATGTGCGTGCGTGCGTGCGTGTTTAGGGCAGGGTAAGGAAGAATGATGCTACAAGCTGTGGGGATGGCACTCAGTTTTGACTTCTTACCAATTAAATGAGATTTACCATTATTGCTAAAATGTAATAAATGGGACAGGAATCCTGTAGCTAGGTTTCATTTCATGTATTTAATACTCACAGGTCTGTCCTTGGTAGACCACTGTGCTGCATGCTGTGGAAGGGAGGATAAAAGATGTCACAGTGCTTGTTGGCAGGGTTTCCAGGATAGTGAGGGAGACTCCCTGACTTGAAAATGCTATAAAGCAATAAATAAGGGTGTGTTTTGAAAGAGGATGTGGTGAAGCAACAAGGGAATTGTAGACTATGGACTAGAACAGAGGTCAAACTTTAAAGGGCCCGATAGTGAATATTTCTGATGATATACCTACTCAACTCTATCACTATAGCAGTAAAGTAGCCATAGACATAAATGGGTGAGTGTGGCTCGGTTCTAAGAGCACTTGGTTTTTGAAACAAATTCTGACCCATGGCTTAGAAGAGTGCCTTCTACATACATTGTAGACAGAGAATAATTGTGTTGAGTTAGTGGAGGGAAAACTAGCCCCTGCTCTAAACTGAAACTCATGCAGTTATGATCACCCATTGTTTTTTTGTAATGCTAGGGTTTAGTGCCAAAGGAAGCCAACTCAGGGACCTGTAAAATTCTTGGTCTTAGAGCACTCATATTGCAATTTGGGTTACTCATTTAGGGAGGCTTGGTCTTTATTTGAGTAGATATTTTTAAAACCTGGAAAGGTTTTCATTTTTTTTTTGTAATTTTCTGAAGCTGGAACCGGGGAGAAATAGTCAGACAGACTCCCGCATGTGCCCGACCGGGATTCACCAGGCATGCCCACCAGGGGCGAAGCTCTGCCCACCAGGGGGCAATGCTCTGCCCCTCCAGGGCATCGCTCTGCCGTGACCAGAGCCACTCCAGCGCCTGGGGCAGAGGACAAGGAGCCATCCCCAGGGCCCGAGCCATCTTTGCTCCAATGGAGCCTTGGCTGCAGGAGGGGAAGAGAGACAGAGAGGAAGGAGGGGGTGGGGGTGGAGAAACAAATGGGCACTTCTCCTATGTGCCCTGGCCGGGAATCGAACCTGGGTCTCCCGCACGCCAGGCCGACGCTCTACCACTGAGCCAACCGGCCAGGGCCTGGAAAGGTTTTCTTACTGCAGAAGATACAGTAAGAGCTATAAATAAATGCATCTTGAAACTTCACCGAGCCATTACTAAATCTTATTACTCCAGGGAGGAAAGCTCCTGAAAGAATAGGTATCTTTTTGTTTTAGAGCTCACGTCTGATTTACCCAAATCACTGAATCTGCCCAGTGTTTCAGTGAGAGGAACCTCAGGTAATAAGCAATGTGGAAGGTCCATTTCACCCTAGCAGCCACCGGGCGCTTCACACTTGTGACAGGTCAAGCACAAGAGGCTGATGTGCGGCTGATGTGCTCCCGGCTGAAGCAGTGTGTCCAGCTGCGCTGTGAAGTCAATCACTCACAGCAGTTGTATAATCATTGTATTTGCCTCTGTGAAAGTCCTTACCTGGGAATGAAACAGCCTCCGCTTTGCACCTTCCCCTGGAATAGATACTGTATTCTCTGGGGCATAAATTCTGATTTCCCTACCAGTTCCACAGAGATTGGGCTTAGGCAGCAGGGTTTAGAAAGGGCTATGTCAGACCTTTGTTCTGCCATCTGTGTGTCACTGCAATGGGCCTCTCTTTATTCTCCTTACTCCAGGACACTCTCCTTGGCATCTAGTTACCTTCAGAGTAAAATTCCAACTACGTATTTGTGTTCTTCTTGAGTCTCAGCACAGTCAACTCTGCCTTAATATTCTATACCTTCCTGCCCTCCATCTGAATATTCCTACCCTCAAACATCTCCATAATTTGTCTGGAACAAGCAGTGTCTCAGCCACATCTGTACATCCTTAAAGGTCATCCCTGATAGAAAGTGGCGTCTCCCACATCTGATTTGAGAATTTGCAAGTCTATTTGGCTGACACTTTATAAGAAAGAAAATTATAGAGATGATATAGTTTGAGGGCATATGTTTTAGTTTTACAGTTGGATTAAGAATTTGGTCAGGGTTAGAACTGGTGGTGATTTCTTTTTAATGTCTGAGGTGCTTTTTTCAAGCCATTGAATCTCTACTTCAGATACATTGTTCCGTGACATGACTAGATTTTATGAGTGAGAGTGCTAATAATGATGTTTCTAGAAATCCATTGACTATTTACTTATGTAGAACTTGACTAGGTAGAAATGAGGTGACTTGAAAAACTTATCAACAAACACTGAAGACCTGTGTAGCACTTTACCTTGTGTTAAGAGAAGTAAGTATAACAGATATTTTACCAGAAACTTTTACTTCAAGGAACTCTAAAAGTTTGTGAGTCCTTTTCCAAAGAGTGTTAGTGGTTTAGATAATAAGTGAAAGGAATTTAGAGGGACCTGAGCCAGTTTTCATATAGGTGCTGACTAGTGATGACATTCATTGTTTATTAGACTTCTATTAATTGATGATTCAGTTTCTTTTTCCTTTAAGACTGGTTTATACTTGTTTTCTGTCTGATTTCATCAACTTTCATTGTGTGTATTAGTAGAAGCAGTTTTCAAGGGAACCAGTAAATCGGTCTGTTTCTGCATTTACAGTGGGATCATGAGACCTGGCCTCAACGCCATTCTGGGACCCACAGGTGGAGGCAAATCTTCGTGAGTATAACAGAGTATCAGTGAGCTTTTCCTTTGCAGTTTTAATGTGCTTTTAAAGATCACTTTTACATGGGCAAGTATTGGACGAGGATTTGCTGCATGTCTAGTTGGGTTCCAGGCACTAAGGACGGCGTGCAGTTATGTCAGCTGTGGTTCTGTCCTGAGGAGCAGGAAGTCTTAGTAGGTCTAATAGGACATGATTAGGTGATTGGCCTACAGCTGTCAGCTATGACTTGAACTAAAGGAAAAGGAAGGGGACAAAATTGAAAGCGGAGAGATGGATTAAAGGCATCAGTGAAGGCTTGAGTCTCAGCTAAAGGAGCACATTATGTGTTGGGACCCTTACGTCAGACAGCCTGGAGGGCAATTTGGGGGGTCTGTTGTGGATCAGCTGACAGTGTCTTGCTTTCATGTTTCTGGGCTTTATTGTAGCACAGAGTAAAAAATAAAGAAAGTTGAGGAATTAAAAAAATACACAATTATAGTTGAATACTAGACTATCTTGATCTGTTAATTTTCTAACTTGTGCAAAATTTGAATTCTGAATAGCTAAGAGATATAGACTGAGTCAGAGACAAACCAACAACAACAATAGATATGTCCTTTTATAGGTTGTTAGATATCTTAGCTGCAAGGAAAGATCCACAAGGATTATCTGGAGATGTTTTGATAAACGGAGCACCTCGACCTGCCAATTTCAAATGTAACTCAGGTTACGTGGTACAAGTAAGTATTCATGGATTTTTTATTTATTTATTTTTTTTAGTATTCATGGATTTTCATTTTAGATTTCTCTGGCTTTATGTGAACAAGTTCCTTTGCTGATAGTTCAGTGTGCTTCTGATTAATTATACAATATAAGCATAGAATCAACTTTCTTGACAACATTTTATAATCTCCCATAAGATATAGAATAGTGTGAAATGAAAAGGCAGGGAGAATCTAGAATATGACCCTTGTGAGAACAAAAATATCAATTCTAGTTATTATATTTCTAAAAGATATTACTATTTTACTTTCCCCTACCTTTAACTATCTCTGTTCCTTAGCTTAGAAAAGTATTTTGACAAATCTTGTATAAAGCAACTTGGAAATGTCTGCTAACAGTCATCATAATTATCTATGTTCTATTCAGGTGAGAATTATTTGATCAGGCTTTGTAGCTATTCAAATACAGAGTTATTTGTATAATTGTATGTTCATTAGCTAGAACTTTCCCTTGGATATGTCATTTTTGTGGATGAAGTTATATACAGTATATTGAAGACTGATATATCTTGTTAAAATGCCATTTTGTCCTAAGGATGATGTTGTGATGGGAACTCTGACAGTGAGAGAAAATTTACAATTCTCAGCAGCTCTTCGGCTTCCAACCACTATGACGAATCATGAAAAAAATGAACGGATAAACGTGGTCATTCAAGAGTTAGGTCTGGCTAAAGTGGCAGATTCCAAGGTAATGTGGAATAAAACCGATGGCATCATCACCAGCAAATAGGACCTCCCCTGTGTGGATAGTGTAACTCGTATTCAGAAGTTTTCTGTAAAGCGTATGGTCAAAAGTGGCTGCTTCCTGTGACGATGGGAACAATAACCAGTTATATAATAGAGAGGTGGAAATTAACCAGGAAAAGAAAATAAAAGATGACCCAATCCCGGAAGTGCAGTGTGTCAGTGTGGGCTAGCGTTCTTTCTAAGACCACGTGCCTCTTCCTGTGGTTCCAGCTCTTGATCCTCCCCCACACTAACTGTCTCATTCAGTGTCTGTTCACTAACTCTCCTGCTTTCTGTTCTCTCTTCACCCTTGTAGCTTTTCTTCCTCTCTTCCTCCCGGGAACTTGTTCTGTTGCACTGGAAGTGTATTTCTGGAATTCACAAATGACGAAAATCCCAAGGTTCTTGCTCCGTATGTTTCACTTTTCTATCTTTGTCTTCCAAAATTATCTTCAGTGAAATCAATGTTTATTTCTAGTTTGTGTAGCATTCAAGTTGTTTTCCTATATATATTCTTTCTTATGGCACTTTGTCTCCCTTCGTTCCCCCACCCTTCCCCTCTCCCTTCCTCCTGCCAGTGATACTTACACCCTGTAGAATACTGTACCTTCTGCATTTGTCTGAAAGTGAGTCAGGAATTCTACAGTGACTTGGGGTATAGACAGGGTCAATTTGGAGAGCCTAATGGTGTAAGAGGTGCTGATGTGGATGTAGAAACTGAACTTTCTTAGCTGCCAAAGCCCAGTTCTTCTTGTGAGTCACTTGAGGACTTTTTTCCCGAGAGCAGGGGGAAATAGGGAAGGATGTAAGAAGACTAATAAATTATAGATCTTTTGCCTAGTCCTCTCCTATCTTTATCTTTTTTTTTTTAGGCTGTGATTTCACTATGTCAGGGCCATGTCTGTAAGTTCTAACTTAGGATATTAAATCTAGATATCTGACTTGATAAGGAACATATGGAATTGTTTAAAGCCTGCATGTGATACGAGGCTTAGCAACATGCCAGCTGTGAACTGAGCCTCAGCTAGCTTGTCTAAGTAGGAGAATCCCTCCTCTTCTCCCAAGTACTCACTTATTTGCTGTTTAGAATAAATGAGGACATGAAATAAAGTGCTTCTACAGGGTTAGCTCGTGTTAGGAGCACAACAGACAGTAGTGGCTGTGGTTGTTATTGTTAATAATGATAACATTTGTGTGTTAGGTTGGAACTCAGTTCATCCGTGGTGTGTCTGGAGGAGAAAGGAAAAGGACTAGTATTGGAATGGAGCTCATCACCGATCCGTCCATCTTGTTCCTGGATGAGCCCACAACTGGCTTAGACTCAAGCACAGCAAATGCTGTCCTTTTGCTCCTGAAGAGGTAAGTGCTATGGGAACATTATCCTTACATTCGTGCAGTATCTGATGACCTACTATGTACAAGGTATTGTTAGTGCTCCCAGTGATTTAGCAGTGAGCATAGCACACAAACATTTCTTTCTTCTTTGTTGGAGGGGAATAATCAGTTAACAAATGTAAATGTTTCAAGAAAAATGAAGCAAGCTATGAGCATAGGGAAGATGATGTGTCAGGGTTAGGGCAGTGCCATATGACAGAACAGGATGACCAGGGAAGATGCAGTGATGTGCCATTTGAGCTGTGAGAGATTGGGATGTCTTGTTGGAGGGAACAGCCAGTAGCTTTGAAACAGACCAGTTGTAATGTGTTTGAAACTCAAGACATAGGGAATGGAACCCAGTGAGTTGTGAGTGGGGTTGGTCAGTGAATTAGTTTGCTCAGGCTGCCATAACATAGTACCACAGACTGGGTGGCTTAAGCAACAGAAATTAACTTTTTTCATTCTTGGGGGTGAAAAATCCAAGATCCAGGTGGCATCAGGATTGTTTTTTCTGAGACCTCTGTCCTTGTAGGTAGCAGTCTTCTCACTGTGTCCTCGTATACTCTCTGTGTGACTATATAAGCCACTAAAAAAAGCAATAACTGGCCTTTACTATCCCTAGGTGACCTGGGAAGCTTGAGAGTTTAGAAGGGAGGTGTGGCAGCTGTGTAGAGAAAAGACCACACAGATAAGCAAGGGCAAGTACAAAGCAATCAGACAAGAGGCTGCCTGTAGTAGCTCAGCTGAGATGTGACTATGGCCTTGACTAGCATGGGTGTGGTGAGACTGTAAGAAGTGGGTGAATTCTGTATTTATTTTGAAGATAGACCCATTAGACTAGCTCATGAATAGGATGTGCAATGTGAGTATTGAAAGGATGAGTTCTAGAATTTGAGGCCTAAAAAATGGAAAAATGGAGTAAAAGAAACAGCATTTCCTTTTATCAAAATTAAAGACTATGAGAGGATGATGTCAATCAAAGAAATTTCAAAAAGTCAAGTGGTTTGACATCTTTTGTTATATTAAATTTTTCTAAAGTTTCAGTCTTAGAGAAAAGGTACAAGAATTCTATAAAGCAAGTTCCATATCCTCTTATCTAGATTCTCTAACCCTTAGCATCTAACTGCTTTTGCTTTTGCTCTGTCCTATAATTTCATCTATCTATCTATCTATCTATCTATCTATCTATCTATCTATCTATCTATTTCTATTATTCCGTATCATCTGTAAATTCTCTGGAGTGTAATTTCAAAAATCATAGCACTGTTTTTATTTTTTGTTTTTTTGTTTTTTGGGGTTTTTTTTTTGTGTGTGTGTATTTTTCTGAAGTTGGAAACGGGGAGGCAGTCAGACAGACTCCCGCATGCGCCCAACCGGGATCTAACCGGCATGCCCTCCAGGGGGCGATGCTCTGCCCATCTGGGGCGTTGCTCTGCCACAATCAGAGCCATTCCAGCGACTGAGGCAGAGGCCACGGAGCCATGCTCAGCGCCCGGGGAAACTTTGCTCCAACGGAGCCTTGGTTGCAGGAGGGGAAGAGAGAGACAGAGAGGAAGGAGAGGGGGAGGGGTGGAGAAGCAGATGGGCGCTTCTCCTGTGTGCCCTGGCCGGGAATCGAACCTGGGACTTCTGCACGCCAGGCCGACGCTCTACCACTGAGCCAACTGGCCAGGGCCATAGCACTGTTTTTACATGATTACCTGACACACATCCCAGCCAGGAAGTCACATTGATACCATTGCTGCCATTTAATCCATCGACTGCAGTCAGCGGTATCTCTTTTTCCTTTCTGTTTTAGATTCCTCTGCATAAATATGTTTTTCTAAGCCTAATTGGTTTCTCAGTCATCCTTGCCTTTTAAGTCCGCACAGGTCTTCAGTGGTTCCCAACCTTTTTTGGGCCAGTGACCGGTTTAATGTCAGAAAATATTTTCACGCACCGGCTTTTAGGGTGGGACGGATAAATGTATCACGTGAACGAGACAAGCATCAAGAGTGAGTCTTAGAAGGATATAACAGAGGGGATCTGGTCATTTTTTAAAAATAAAACATCGTTCAGACTTAAATATAAATAAAATGGAAATAATGTAAGTTATTTACTCTTTCTCTGAGGACCAGTACCAAATGGCCCACGGACCAGTACCGGCCCGTAGCCTGGGGGTTGGGGACCACTGCTCTAGAGTACATTTCACAGAACACAAGCATCTTTCTTCATGCCAGAGAGCTCTAACCTAATCCTTCCCAGGCTCCACTGCTTACACTCATAACGTGGGTCTTGTTAAATGCAGATTCTGTCTCTGCAGCTCTGAGGTAGACCCCAAGATTCTCCATTTCTAATGGAGATATTGATCCTGATGCCATTGGTGCTCAGACCACACTTGGTGTAGCAAGGCTCTCAGAACAGTCCACTTCCCTGCATCCTATTCTTGACCGACTCCTTATGGCCTACTGACTGAAGTTCCCGCTTTTAAATAAAGGGATTAATCATGGCCTCTTTTTTTATTTATTTTTAATTTTTACAGAGACAGAGAGAGACTCAGAGAGAGGGATAGACAGGGAATGACAGACAGGAACGGAGAGAAATGAGAAGCATCAATTATTAGTTTTTTGTTGCAACATCGTAGTTGTTCATTGATTGCTTTCTCATATGTGCCTTGACCGTGGAACTACAGCAGACCGAGTAACCCCTTGCTCAAGCCAGAGACCTTGACTCCAAGCTGGTGAGCTTTTTGCTCAAACCAGATGCTTTTGCTTGAGTCCACATTCAAGCTGGCGATCTTGGGGCCTTGAACCTGGGCCCTCCGCATCCCAGTCTGACACTCTATCCACTGCACCACCGCCTGGTCAGGCATGGCCTCATTTTTTTATGTAGTCTCTCTCCTCCCTACTCCTCAATCCAACTCTGAATGACACTGAACTACTTGCAGTTTCCTGAATAGACCTTGTCATCGCACACTGTGTTCTCTATATTCCTTCACCTTGACTAGCTTTTCTCTTTCTTCGTGGCTTATTCCTGTTGGCCCCCTTGACACTGTCTTATATCATTTACAGACTGGTTATGGTCTCCAATTCTGCTTATAAGGAACCCCCTCAGTTATTTCTATTCCATATTGAATTGAAATGATTGATTTACTGGCATGTGTTTTGGGGGCTTAGAACAAACTTATACTCTCTGCTAGCATATAGTAAGTGCTTAGAATATGCTTTTATGGAAGTGATTCTATTAGTAAAATAGTTTATTATAGTTTTTGAATAGTGCTTTGGCCTTTGTTTCTTTAACCCATAAGTAATAAATTCTGTGTAAGGGCAATTTAATAATATTTTGGCCATGGGCCATGAAATCCCAGCCCTGCCCCTTACCAACTGTGATACTTAGGGCCATTTGCTTAACCCTCCCTTGGTTGACAAACTGCAGTTTGCGAGCCACGTGTGGCTCTTTGGCCCCTTGACTGTGGCTCTTCCACAAAATACCATGTGCGGGCGCTACCTTGATAAGGAATGTACCTACCTATATAGTTTAAGTTTAAAAAATTTGGCTCTCAGAAGAAATTTCAATCGTTGTACTGTTGATATTTGGCTCTGTTGACTAATGAGTTTGCCGACCACTGCTCTAAACCTTATGCATAAAACTAAGGTTATAAAGCAGTTGATACTTCCAGTATTGTCTTATTTTCTCATAACAATATTCTGAGAATTTGTTCACAATGTTTGAACAAATTCAAATCTTTCTTCACAGATGTGGTTAACTATAAAGTATCTAACAAAGACATAATAAGTATTCAATAATGTTAATTTTACTATTAGGACAGAAGAACAAACACCAATTTCTACGGAGCCAGGTTTCTTCAGTGATCAAGGAGAATGGGGCATACAACCATTGCTTTAATATATAGTCCATAATAAGCTCTCGTTCTTCAGTGTCTTGCAAGTTACCTGGGTGCTTGTTAGAAACATGGAGTCCCTAGACCCAATAGCTCCGGGGCGACTGTCTAAGAATCTGCCGTTTTAATTAATGTTCTATTGGATTCTAGACTGTTTATGGAAAACACTTTAAAAAACTTCAGTCTTTCATAACAGTGTTGAATTTAGATCCCTTAACTATCAGAAAGATATCATGATATATGATGTTAGTAAATCAAGTTGAAACAGGAATAATTGAGGTAAAGGCAGGAATAACATTTTTTTTTTTTTTTTTTTTTTTACTAAGAAGTACAAAACTCAGATGTTTAATGACTCATTATTTTCTCACTTTCACCTTAGGATGTCTAAACAGGGACGAACCATCATATTCTCCATTCATCAGCCTCGTTATTCCATCTTCAAGTTGTTTGATAGCCTCACCTTATTGGCCTCAGGAAGACTAATGTTCCACGGGCCTGCTCACGAGGCCTTGGGATACTTTGCGTCAGCTGGTACGGTTGCCTTTTCCTGCAGTGAGATCCTTCATTATTGGAATCCTGAAAGAGAGCAGGGGAGGTAGACAGGAGTGCTGTATGATATTTTAGCAGAGATAATATGGGTTCTATTGCTTCAGAACATCTTTGGTTAGTTTGATGCTAAAAGTTTTCCTCATTTTGCAGCACTGGCTTGTTATTTAGGTCTCTTTTGGGTCCTGTTGAGAATGGTTGCACACTCTGTGTATGTATAGGACTATTTCTACTGGGCCTATATCTGTTCTGCTTCCCAGTTCTGGTATCCATTTCCTAACAGGTCAATAAATATAGTATTGGCCTCATATTCAATTATTTTTCAGTTGAACATTTTTGGAAAGGCCTAATACTGCCCTTTCCTTCTCTCCCAAATCTTTTGCCTTCTTGAGCATTTAACAGATCAGACTGTATTATTTTTCTCCCTTGCATAAGATGTTGGTCTGCCTTGATGATGGTTTCTGGAGATGCTACTTGATTTTATTATAACATTAGATTACAGATCGAGTGGATATGAGTGACTTACCAGTCAGTAAAGTGGCTACTTCTGAGTCTGACTTTGGTGTGCCAACATTTTTGACAGTTCTGGGCTACCTGGTTTTATTTGACATGGGAAGGTGTCATGTCTTTTATGGTACATGTAATCTGCTTCATTTTATCAGTATTTAGACATTAATGTAGATGGTGCTCCATGACTCCAACTATACTCTTAATCTCTAGCTATCTTTTAAATTTTGTTTTTGTTGTTTTTTATTAAAATAGTCATAAATGGGCCTGGGGAGTATAGGGAAGGTGATTCTAAGAATTAGGCTACAGGCTAAGTTGAGTTCAGATGATTAGGCACAAAAAGTCAAGGTAAGAGTGCAGGTGTGCTATGCTGGTCATGTCCTCTTGAGAATGCTGCTCTGGTGATTTGTTCTCTGTATTGGAGTTATAGCAGCATAATAGATGATGGCCTGGGCCTGAATTTAGTAGATGGAGGAGGAACCATTGCTAAAGTGGGTACTACCGTTGTGGCAGTCGCTTGGTCACTGATCCCAGAAAACAGAATACATGCTAGGCTTCTCTCAAACATGGTCCTGCTATGCCTTAGCTGCCTATGCATGTTGCCTTGCTTTGAAATGCATTAGTCCCAAGTTGCTTTTTTTTTTTGTTGTTGTAAAATGTGTATTGTTTTCCTTGTGTACTTAATTTGTCACCTTTTGAAGGTCACCACTGTGAGCCCTATAATAACCCTGCAGACTTCTTTCTGGATGTCATTAATGGAGATTCCTCTGCTGTGGTGTTAAACAGAGAGGATGAAGATGATGAAGGTACGTGAATCTGTCAAGAGTGATAGATTATTGCCTAATTGAATTGACTGAAGTGTAGTAATATGGTAGCTTATTTAAATGTGGCTTTGTGAATAGATATTGCTAGTATACTGCTCACAAAAGGGGATATTTTATTGCTTCATAATCATTTTGAAATATTCCTTAATTTTTGTGAGCAGCATATATATATATATATATATATATATATATATATATAATATATCAGTTGTGTTAGCCCATTTGGGACTTGGTTTTATTTATTTATTTATTTATTTTTTTTTTTTTACAGAGACAGAGAGTCAGAATGAAGGATAGACAGGGACAGACAGACAGGAACGGAGAGATGAGAAGCATCAATCATTAGTTTTTCGTTGCGCATTGTGACACCTTAGTTATTCATTGATTGCTTTCTCATATGTGCTTTGACCATGGGCCTTCAGCAGACCGAGTAACCCCTTGCTTGAGCCAGTGACCTTGAGTCCAAGCTGGTGAATTTTTGCTCAAACCAGATGAGCCCACACTCAAGCTGGCGACCTTGAGGTCTCAAACCTGGGTCTTCCGCATCCCAGTCTGACACTCTATCCACTGCGCTACCGTCTGGTCAGGCAGTTGTGTTAGCCCATTTGAGCTGTTATAACAAGACTACCGTAAGCTAGCTGTATTAAACAACAATCACTTACTTCTCACAGTTTTTAAGGCTGGGAAGTCCATCATCAGGTGCCAGGAAATTTGTTGTCTGTTGGGGCCCCAATACCTGGTTCACTGTCTTCTCTATACTGTCTTACATGGTGGAATTGGGGAGCAAGCTCTCTGGCATTCTCTTTATAAAGCCACTAATCTCATTCATGAGGGCTCCACCCTCATGACCTAATCACTCCTCAAAGTTTCCTCCTTCAAATATCATCACATTTGGGAATTGAGTTTCAGCATATGAATTTTGGGGGGACACAACATTAAGTCTTTAGCATAAGTCAATACAGATTTTATAGTTCATGAGTGCTGTAGGTATTTTTTATTTAATTTATAAATGAGTATTTATATGATAGTGTCAGTTCTAAGAGGAGTTTTCATAAAAAAATGCTTATTTTTATATCGTTTTGAAGTAAGAAACTTAACAATATATACATTTGCACATGGTAGAAAGAAAGGACCAGTTATTACATAAGAACTATAAGTCTCTATGGGAAGATTTTATTTTAAAAGAATTGGGGTGCAAATATTATAGTTATCAGTGGGTTTACTGTGTCTAAAAGTTTATGGAAGTAGTGAGGCCAGTTCACTTGTTTTTCTAATGTATAAAGCAATGACAGATCTAATAATTTTTTATCCCAAGCTTTAGAATTTAGGTATTAGGGAAGATTCTTAGAAAGGGGTTACAGAAAAATGGGCTAAATCAGTTATTTTTCTTAATGTCTTCCCCTGTCCACTTTTATTCCAAAGCCAAGGTGACTGAAAAGCCTTCTAAGAGAGATAAGCCACTTATAGAAAAATTAGCTGAGTTTTATGGCAACTCTGCCTTCTTCAGAGAAACAAAAGTTGAATTAGATCAACTCACAGGAGTTCAGAAAAAGAAGAAGAGTGAGAGCTTCAAGGAGATCACCTATGCCACCTCCTTCTGTCATCAACTCAGATGGATTTCCAGGCGTTCCTTCAAAAACTTGCTGGGTAATCCCCAGGCCTCCATAGCGCAGGTAACCTGACATATTCT
Source organism: Saccopteryx leptura (assembly GCF_036850995.1). Taxonomy (NCBI): domain Eukaryota; kingdom Metazoa; phylum Chordata; class Mammalia; order Chiroptera; family Emballonuridae; genus Saccopteryx; species Saccopteryx leptura. The sequence continues at coordinate 69,791,400 of NC_089507.1, read as the reverse complement.
TCCAATGATGCTGTGAAAACTCATGTGAAAAGATTAGATTCTGATACAATGTATTGTAGAATTATACTTATCTTCTGCCCCCACAATCACCTCACTCCATTTGGGATATCGACATAGTATATAAAACAATAAAGTTTTTAAACTATGCATAACTTAATCGTTAGTGTTTTTTCCGACTACCTAATTCATAATTGTTATTGATTTAGACAAGTTCTAAGTGATCATCTTTTCTAAGTTCTTTTTTTTTTTTTTTACTATATTTCTTTTTATTTTTTTTTTATTCATTTTAGAGAGGAGGGAGGGGGAGAGAGAGAGAGAGAGAGAGAGAGAGAGAGAGAGAGAGAGAAAGAGGGGAGGAGCAGGAAGCATCAACTCCCATACGTGCCCTGACCAGACAAGTGCAGGGTTTTGAACCGGCAACCTCAGTGTTCCCAGGTCAACGCTTTATCCACTGCGCCACCAGAGGTCAGGTCATCTAAGTGATCATCTTTGTAGAAAAAATTTTTCTTCAAAATGGTAAAGTAAATGAGTTGTTTAGCCACGTTTGTGGTTTTCTGGTTGCTTCCCATGTTCGTTTCCTGATTTATTCAATAAGTTCCTATTGATCATGTGCAGCATTCGGGAGCTGTCCACAGCAGCGAACAAGATGGGTGAAAATCAACATCCCTGCTCTCCTGGAGCATACTTTCTTATGAGGAGAGACACCTGATAAATTCACACAGAAATGAAACGTGGCAGAAGAAAAAAGGGCTATGGAGAAAGGAAAAGAGAAAGACAGACAGACACTGAAGGGAAAGGGGAAAGAGGGAGAGAGGGAAAAGGGGTTGGTTTGCATTTTAAATCAGGTGATGAGGGCCTGACCTGTGGTGGCGCAGTGGATAAAGCCTCGTCCTGGAACGCTGAGGTCGCCGGTTCAAAACCCTGGGCTTGCCTGGTCAAGGCACATATGGGAGTTGATGCTTCCTGCTCCTCCCTCCCCCCCTCCTCTCTCTCTCACTCTCTCTCCTCTCTAAAAAAAATTAAATAAAAAGAAAAATTTTAAATCAGGTGATGAGGAATCTCCACTGAGAAGGCAGTGAATGCACTGAATGTGGGAGGGTGCCGCCACTGTCTGAGGGAAGAGCCTGTGTGCTAATGCTGTTCCTTATTCTGGACCTTCCACGTAGGGATTCTAACAGGAGAGCACTAGACACCGAAATCAGTTTGCAGTGAGCACAGAGGTAGTAGGCAACCTTGATTTCTGTTAAGTCAGGCTACTCACTGTCAGATTAAAATTCTCTTTATTAGGATGAAATAACAGTCTTTTTGTCATTGGGCTGGCTCTGTTGATATTGTTGATTGTTACTCCTTTGTGGTTTTTCTGTAATTCTCAAACCCTCTGTCATACAAAACCCCAGGATTTCTGCTCATTAGTCCATCTTTTCTAAGGAAATAAATTTAGTCACTTATTTTTGTTAACTTGTTATTTATTATCAATAAGTGAATTTCTGTTGAGAGCTGAAAGGTGACATGTAGTGGGCTCTAACAAAGCAGTACTGACGTCTTACCACAGGCACCATGGTTTTCATACTCCAGGACTGTTGTCCTCTAAGTATTAATACCAAGAGCCGAGATCCCACTTTGAGATGTACTGCTCAGTGCTCCAGATATTTTTGGTACTTTTTATTTGGCATTTCTGTCAGAACATGAGCACTTTTGTGTACTATCAACCAAAAGTAAGTTTTTATTCTTTTAGAGAGGATTTGATGTCATTTGGATACAAGTCTGGTGAATCAGGTCAACAGTGAGACGATATAATGGAATTGATTCTTTAGTGTAATTTATGCAAGAGTTTTTACTTGGAAATTAACTTTAATTTCTCTTGCCTCTAAAAGTGGTTTATAATTATCTGGGCAAGGCACGACTGGAGTATGGAACTATTCCTAATAAACCACATTTCTGTATCTTTTGGTGCAAAGCTTCCTTTAGCTGCAAACCCAAGGCCTTGTGCCTCCAGGTTGCATGTCCAGCCTACCTGCCTCCTCTGTGATCTCAGCTCCACAAAGGGAATTCCAGCAATGTTCAGAGCCCTGGCAGTCTCATAGAAAAAGGGTAGAACCGAGCAAATCTGAGAATCTGATAGGGAGGTAGATGTTTAAATCCTGAAATAGTAATTTAGAGCAAGAGTAGGCAAACCTTTTTTATAAGTATCAGATAATAAAGTTTTAGGCTTTGCAAACCATGTGTTCTTTGTGTCAGATTGTCAACTCTACTATTTTAATGATAAAGCAGCTGTAATAATATATGGCTGTGCTCCAATTAATCTATTCATGGACACTGAAATTTGAGTTTTATATAAATTTCATGTGGCAAGAAATATTTTTCTCCTTTTTTCCAACCATTGAAAAAGTGGTAAAACCATGGTTATCTTGTTGTGGACTGGACAGGAATAGGTAATGAGTACTGTTTGGCTCTCTGGCCCCTAGTTTGGGGTTTTTAAACTTGAATGTATGTAATTTGCTTCTCTAAGTGTTTGAATGTTTAGCTATAAAAATGTTTTATGGCTTCCTGCTTATAAATATTATGTTTGTAGTGTGATAGCTGTACTTGGGTTTGAACTAGTCGTTTATATGATTCAAACTTTGCTTCAGATAATGATTTTAACCAGAGGGTGTGTTGGAAAGATCTTAGATTAAATAGATTGTCTGTGTAAGATTTAATATTCATTTAATATGCTAAAGGTTTTCTGACCATATCCATTTGAAAACATTATCCCATCTCTTGGAGTGTCATCATTTCTATAAGCATATTAAATATTTGACTTTGGATTAATTTTTGTAGTATTGGCCATAAATATCCCTCAGAACTTACTTAAGAAATATGTTTCAACAAAGAGAATCCCATATTTATGGAATTTTTAAAATTCTGTGCAAAACAGGCCAGATACACAGATACACAGACCACATCCCTTTGGGTGCTGATTGTGTAGTGTTTACTTTGTCTTTTTATTTATTTCTTAATATAAGAATGAATAATATACACACTTTGTACAACGATGACAATATTGCTAGGTCAGTCATTTTGTCAATATATTTGAAAGCTAACTTTGAAAATACTCTTAGAACCTTTTGAAAATTTTAGGAGACATCCTAATGATTACTGATAATATGTTAGTATAAAATACCAAGTTTAAATGTAAAATAAGCAAAGTATGTGGAGTGTCCAGTTTAAAAACTCAAAATACTCATACAGTTACACTGTGTGAAGCTATAGACTTGTATACATGCTCATGCATACATGTTGATGGGGTCATCATCGTTTGTTTTGAAAGCTTGTTGACACAAAAGTACAATATTTTCTGAGGGTAAATAAAATGTAAAATATGTCAAGGGAATAGATTTTTTCAAATTTCTTACTGTCTTATTATTAACAATGGAATTTTTAAAGCCATCTCAAATCATATTTTTTTCCAGACTGTGGTCTTCACAAACGAACATTCACAGATCACAGATCGTGGTCCTGTTTTCTAATTTGGAAAATGTGCTTGACAAGTTATATAAAGTCTGGATACTACTGCACAGTTGTAGTACTGAGAATTTTTTTAATTTTGAAGATTCCAAGATACATAGTAGGATATTTTCTTTTGATTACCCTTTTTTATATACTTTTTTTTTTTTTCAGAGACAGAGAGGGAGTCAGAGAGAGGGATAGATAGGGACAGACAGACAGGAATGGAGAGAGATGAGAAGCATCAATCATTAGTTTTTCATTGCGTCACCTTAGTCGTTCATCAATTGCTTTCTCATATGTGCCTTGACCGTGGGGCTACGGTAGACCAAGTAATGCATTACTCAAGCCAGCGACCTTGGGTCCAAGCTGGTAAGCTTTTTGCTCAAACCAGATGAGCCCGTGCTCAAGTTGGCGACCTTGGGGTCTTGAACCTGGGTCCTCCACATCCCAGTCCGACGCTCTATCCACTGCGCCACCGAGTGGTCAGGCTTTTATATACTTTTTAATTTTTACATTTATTGTGCTGACATGGTTTCAAGTGTCCCACTCAATATACACCGTCTACACACCGCATCACACCCCCCACGCCACATGTGAAATCTCTTTTACAATTTAAAAGTACAAGTTGAATTTCCTTAAATATAATAAATTATAGCATAATATAACCCTTAAAACTTTGCTTATAGAAGTGTCCTTAAGAGACAGTTTATCAATCTTAAAAACAAAAATGATGTTTATTTAGTCTTTTTAGGACTCATCAAACAGACTAAGTAAGTGAAGGTAGAATGAGTGGGAAAGAGGCGGCAGCTTAGTTCTCCACGATGGGCCTCAGGCCCTACAGGCTGAACTTGCTGGAGAAGCAGTGACAGGAGAGTGGGTAATGGAAGCACCTGGCTGAATGCTTTGGTGACAACAGTGCCCTTTTCCATGGAGGCATGGAGCCTCCCCGCCCCCTACCACATGGGTGGGCCCCAGCTTACCCTTACTTCTTTATCATACAAAATTCCAGTGTTATAAATTTTAGGTGTGCTTTAAAAGTTGTATTTATTTTTAATGTTAACAGTAAAAATATCCCGTTTTCACATGAACCCACTGAAATATTATAAAATCATGCTTGTTTACTAGTACCAAGATTGAGAATTTAGAGCAAAACTCTTAGCCATTGAGTTTTATTTTACTCCGTGAACGACTTTGTTAGATGCTTGCACTGCTCCCCTACTCTGTAGGGCATTCCCAGCCCCGCACCTGAGCAGGACCCTGATCTGGCAGTGCCCGGAGGCCCCGGGAGGAACTTAGCATTTTCAGTAGTCTACTCTGTTCTCCCTCAGTCTCCCCAACACACAGTCATTTTTTGTTTTAAGTTATAAGGACATGTAATAACATAAACTGATTTATATTTTCCCAAGGTCTTTGCCAAATTATTTAAAGTATCTATCTCAATGGAGTGATTTGCTATGTAGCCATATATATTATAATAATAAATGGTGTATCAAGTTTTTACCTTTAATTGAAACTTTTTTCTTTTTTCTTTTTATTTGATAAGATAATCATAACAGTTATCCTGGGACTCGTTATAGGTGCCATTTTCTATGATCTAAAAAATGACCCTACAGGAATTCAGAATAGGTAAGTACATTTGGATCTTAATTTTGAGAAAGTGCTGTTACTTTTTCCAAGGTTATGAACATTTATTAAAAATTATTAAAAATACGTCAACATGGATGGATGGACCTTGATAACATTATACTAAGTGAAATAAGTAAATCAGAAAAAACTAAGAACTGTATGATTCCATACATAGGTGGGACACAAAATTGAGACTCATGGACATGGACAAGAGTGTGGTGGTTACTGTGGTTACCAGTGAGAGTGGGAGGGGTTGAGGGGAGGGGAGGGGCACAAAGAAAACCAAATAGAAGATGACGGAAGACAGTATGACTGTGGGTGATGGGTATGCAACATAATCAAACATCAAAATGATCTGGAGATGTTTTCTCTGAATCTATGTACTCTAATTGATCAATGTCACCCCGTTAAAATGGTCTAAATAAAATTTTAAAAATTTGAATTTCAGATAAGTATAGGACAAACTGAGGAGTAGGATAAGTCAGTGGGATGAAAGCTGCATGGAAGGGTTAATACACAAAATACACAGAGCATAAAATCTACCCACCTCTTCAGCTTTAGGTGTCTGGTTCAGTGGCGTTAATTACATTCACATTGTTGTGCAACTGAGGCAGGATAATTAAGAAGCTAGGAAAATTCCCTGACAAATGGAATGGGGAGAATTAGACAGATAGCTGATTGGAACTGGCCTCACCCAGCACCCTGAGTTACCTCCCTCCTTCTCCCTTGCATGACCACTCTCTTAAGCATTAAGCTTTCAGGACAATGAAGTTCTGATCAGCATCAAATAATCTCAGGAGCAAAGCCTTGGGTCTGTTGACCACAGAGACAGAGTTTTGGTTAAATTAGAAATAATATCTAGACCTCAGTTGTATTTCAGCTCCAGGCTCAGAAAAGCAGCAAAATCAGATATCATGAAACCATTACTGGCATCAGGACCAGATTCAATGACCAATGATCCCCTACCTAATGCTGACCAATTAGTAGAGACCACAGACCCTGATGATTTATGTTTATTCTGATGAATCAGCACATTAAAGGACACACCTGGAAAGCTGATGAATATTCTATTGAGATCCTCCCCTAAGACTTCCCCTGAAATTCCTGCATTTAGAAAAAGATAAAAAACCAAAGTCTAAGGACCCACCACATGCTCTCTCTCTAGGGCAGGGGTAGTCAACCTTTTTCTACCTACCGCCCACTTTTGTATCTCTTTTAGTAGTAAAATTTTCTAACCACCCACCGGTTCCACAGTAATGGTGATTTATAAAATAGGGAAGTACCTTTACTTTATAAAATTTATAAAGCAGAGTTACAGCAAGTTAAAGCATATAATAATAATTACTTACCAAGTACTTTATGTCAGATTTTTGCTAAGTTTGGCAGAATAAATCTTTATAAAATGACTTAGTATAGTTAAATCTATCTTTTTATTCATACTTTGGTTGCTTTGCTACCGCCCACCATGAAAGCTAGAACGCCCACAAGTGGGTGGTAGGGACCAGGTTGACTACCACTGCTCTAGATCATGCCTATACCTTCTTTCTTTAGGCATGAATCTTTCTTTCCATTAAGCTTTTTCCTAAGCAATAAGGGTCCTCATGGGACATGCAAAAAGGGAGCAGTGGGCAGCAACAGCTTGTCTTGGGCAAACCCCCTGAATCTGTCTCCAAGGCCCTTTCTTTTGCCTCTGTAACTTGTTTCCTGAGTCCACATACCCAGCTGACTTGCTTCTTCTGCCTCTGTGACTTTCTAAAATGTCAAGGCTTCTCTCTGAGCAGCCTTCTTGAATCTTCCCTCCCAGTGTACTTTTGCTTTATGTACTAAATAAACTTACTCTTCTGCTAGAGTTCTTGGCTCTGAGTTCTTTCTTTGCTGAACTCAAGAAATGAAAGCCAACATTACTGACAATACAAGCATCACCACCATCCGACTCCAGAACATTTTTTGCATATTCCCAAAGTGAATCTCTGCCTATTTAACAATATCTCCCCATTCTCTCTTCCCAGCCCCTGGAAACTACTATTATACTTTCTGTCTCTGAATTTGACTACTTTAGGTAACTCATGTACGTGGATCATACAGTATTTGTCCTTCAGGACTGGCTTATTTTTCTTAGCATAATATTTTCAAGGTTTATCCTTGTAGCATGTGTCATAATTTCTTCCTTTTAAAGACTAAATAATATTCCTTTGTGATATTTTGTTTATTTATTTGTCAGTCCCTAGAGACATGGTTGTTTCTACTGTTTGGCTATTGTGAATAATGCTGCTATGAACATGGTGTACAAATAAATATCTTTTTGAATCACTTTTACATTTTTTTGGATATATACCCAAAATTGGAGTTACTGGATCATTTGGTAATTCTATTATTATTTTTTTTTTTTTGAGGAACTGCTATCCTATTTCTTATAGCAGCTGCATCATTTTGCATTATTACCAGCAGGGCACAAGGGTTTCAGATAACTGTGCTTGATCTTATAGCCAAAAGGCCAAGAAGTGATGCATAAGGGTATCAGTTTCTCCCCAACAAGGTCTACACTTCTTCATTTCTGTTTTGTTTTGTTTTTTATTTCATTGTGGCAGCCACCCTAATTGGTGTGAATTGGCATCTCATTGTGGTTTTGATTTGCATTTCCTTAATGGTTAGTGATGCTGAATATCTTTTCATGTTAACGGTTATATGCCTTTTTTTTTATAGTGACACAAATCGGTTATATTTGCTTTCTACTTACAAACTGCACAGTGCCAGAGTACTGTTATAAAAGAAAAGCTCAGGTATAACAAATTGTATTGTCACCGACTTAACCATTTTACACGTTTCTAGTTATTTTCCTCTCTTTTTATCAAAATCTACATGGAATCACATTTTAATATGGTTATATAGCTTTTTTTATATAAATAAATTTTTATTAATTTTAATGGGGTGACATCAATAAATCAGGGTACATATATTCAAAGAAAACATGTCCAGGTTATCTTGTCATTCAATTATGTTGCGTACCCATCAACCAAAGTCAGATTATCCTCCGTCACCTTCTATCTAGTTTTCTTTGTGCCCCTCCCCCTCCCCCTCTCCCACCTTCCCCCCCCCCCCCAACCACCACACTCCCGTCGTCCATGTCTCTTAGTCTCATCCTTATGTCCCACCAATGTATGGAATCCTGCAGTTCCCGGTTTTTTCTGACCCACCCACCTTACTCCGTACAATGTTATCAAGATCCCACCATTTTGTTGTAAATGATCCAATGTTACCATTTCTTATGGCTGAACAGTACACCACGGTGTACATGCGCCACATCCTCTCCATCCAGTCTTCTATTTTTTTTTTACAGTGATTAAAGCCTTTAAGCAAACTCTTGGCCAATACAGCAAGAATCCATAAAAGAGTAGTGTCCTTAACATGTTCACCAAGTCCAAGTTGGCACCATCACCATTCCAAATCCCTGCAAATGCAACACAACCCCAGTTCAGTCTCTTAGGAGCTGTCACAAGGAGCAGGAGTCCAGGAAAAGTCCACATCCAGGAAAAGTCCGCATGGCACTGTAATTGTTGTCACAATTCTATACTTTGCAGCTCACGTCCAAGTCCCAATGACCGCTGCTTCTAGCTGGTAATGATTCAGGTAGACTGGAAAAGCCATCTGCAGCATATGTGGAGATGGAACTTCTCTTCTCCTCTGCCTGGAAAGATGAGACCAGGGTGCTTTTCCCTGGAGCTCTGCGACTGTGGCGTGGTAAAGAGAACCTTGGGATACACTAAATTCCTGCCACGCAAGTCTCTCCCGGCTGCTGTTCGCTCTGGGGAGCTGGGCAGCCCTCTCCGCGTTTCTGCTTTTCCTACCAGTCTCGTTGTGGCTTCTTCAGTGTTCCTTGGTTGAAGAGTCCTCTTAGTTTAGTCCAAAGTTGGTTTTTCCAGTTGATAGTTCTTAAAATTAGTTTGTAATCCACTTTGGTTCTGGGAGGTGGTTGTTGGTACGTCTGCCTACTCCAGCACCATCTTGTTTTCCTCTATATGCCTTTTGTATGTCTTCTTTGGAGAAATATTTATTCAAGTAATTTGCCCGTTTTTTTAATTGGTATATTTATTTTTGAGTTGTAAGACTTCTTTATATATTCTGGCTATTAACCCCTTATTGGATATACATTTGCTCATGTATTATGCCATTCTCGGGGTTTCGAACCTGGGTCCTGTGCTTCCCAGGCTGATGCTCTATTCACTGCAGCACCACCTGGTCTGGCTCCCTTCACTCTTTCAATTTGCCTCCTCATGTCTTAGTTTCTTCTTAAGTCAACTTTGACAAAGTGGCTGAAAGAAGTTGTAAACTTTGCAGGTTTTATTTGGCTGTTTCTCTGTTCATACATTAGGATAGCACTTGTGCTTTTGTTAGTTAAAATGAAAGGTGGTAGCATTTTTATAACCTTTGTAATCATCACCTTGGCTGCCATTACCAAGAACCACTGACTACGTGGCTTAAACAACAAATTTATTCCTTGGAGATTTGGATGCCAACATGTTTGGGTTGTGATAAGAGCCCTCTTCTGACTTGCTGCCTTCCTGCTGCGTCCTCACATGGCACAGAGAGACCTCTGAGGTCTCTCTCTTTACTTCTGAGAGCATCATGAGGGCCCTACCCTCACGACTTCATCTAAGCTTAATTATCTCCCAAAGATGCCATCTCTAAATATCATCACATTGAGGGATAGGGCTTCAACAAAAAGATTTTGTGAGGGCACACTTCAATCCATGGCAACTCAGGACTGTGCTTTTCAAACTGTGCTCTATGGAGTCCTGGAGGATGACTGTGGAGACACTGGAATGTGGAGAGACTGAGGGTGCTTACACTTCCCTGTCAGTTTTGACCTGAACAGTTGTTTAGTGTTGTAAGATATCATTTGAGAAAGAGTTTAGCAGGTAGCAAAGTGATCTAAGAATGCTTAATCAACTGTGGTGCTTTTGTTTCCCTTCCCTCGTTGCAGGGCTGGGGTGCTCTTCTTCCTGACGACCAACCAGTGTTTCAGCAGTGTGTCATCCGTGGAGCTCTTCGTGGTTGAGAAGAAGCTCTTTATGTGAGCATGTCTCTGTTCTGGGAAGGGGGCTGTCTCAGGGCTATTGGTCAAACTGGCCACGTAGAGAACTGGACCACAGGTTGGTTCCTGGGGATTACCAATGTTGATTGAGAAAAAGCAGCCCAAGGCTTGGAGGGAAATCATGAGCATGTGGGGCCTGAAACCAAGGAAGAAAGGAATTTAAAGATTAGAGCATATGCCTGACCTGTGGTGGCGCAGTGGATAAAGCATCAACGTGGAATGCTGAGGTTGCTGGTTCAAAAACCAGGCTTGCCCAATCAAAACACAAGTGAGAAGAAACTCCTACGAGTTGATGCTTCCCACTCTTTCCCTCCCCCTTTCTCTCTTTCTCTCTTTCATCTCTCTAAAATCAATTTTAAGATTAGAGCATAGTCAGCAAATGCAAATGCTATAGAGAATATAAGCAATAGAGGCTGAAAGGATCTTTTGTTTTAGTAAATAAGAAGTCATGATGACCTTCACAAGAAAAGTCTGAGGGGCTTTGTAAAGAGAAATACTGGATAAGTGTAAATTAAAGATGGGGAGGTAAATTTGACAATAAATACAGACCGAGCTTGGCTGTCAGTGGACGGAGAATGGGAAGAGCCAGAAGGCTGGTGGTTTGTTTCCTGGGTTCTTCAAAGTTGGAAGATGTCTGCCTGTATTTACCTGCTTGAGGAAAGAAATCAGTAGAGAGGAAAAAAATGAAGATATTCGGTGGAAGAATTTGGGATCACAGGAGGAGGATCTAGGTCTTGATTGGGGAGAAAATCAGCTTTGATAGCTGACAGGAGTACAGGGATGTACAGTCGGAAGGAATGATCATTGAGGGAAGAGTGTATGTTTTCTTTCATCACAAGAATGGAAGAAGTGAAAAGGGTTTAGTGATCAACACTGGGCTGGGGGCCGTGGAGAAGAGCATTGCCACCTTCTTTATGATCAGAAGTGAGGAGAAAGCAAAGCTGTGTCACCACTGAAATCAGCTGCTAAAGAGCCCTTTTTCAAGGAGATCCAATGTTGAAAGAGAAGGAAGAGATGCAGAACGTGTTTACCTGGAGTGGAGGATCTGAGGGCAAAGTGGGCGGCGTGGACAGCGATTTCTATAATGAGAAGAGGGTCATCTCACAGAGCTCGTTGGGAATGATGTCTCAGGGGAGGCGAGCACCTGAGAGGCTGCCTGAGGCTGACTAGGTGACGGTGGGGGTTAACCTGGAGGATATGAGAAGCTGTATTTGTAAGACCCCTGCTGTCAGCAGAAATCTATATAGCAAGTGGTTTAATCATCTAGTCTAGGCCCTGTTAAACTAATGTGGGATGCATGTTATGAATTTTGTTTTTTAGACATGAATATATCAGTGGATACTACAGAGTGTCATCTTATTTCTTTGGGAAACTGTTATCTGATTTACTGCCCATGAGGATGTTACCGAGTATTATATTTACTTGTATAACATACTTCTTGTTAGGTAAGCAATAAGACAAAAAGTATATGTCTATAGTCATGCATGTGAGGGGAAGCTATTTCTTTTTTCCAGTATGTTTTTTGTTTTCTAAACTACAAAGCAAGTCACGATATAAGGGAGTGTCTTATCTATTGTGCACACTCTGAAATAACTGTTTTCTGAGGACATTTATGGCAAGACTTTGCCCAAACTAACTTTTATACCTGTTAATAAAACTACTCAGTAACGGTGTCATATACAAACATGGAAATCATTTATAAAATATTTGAAACTGTGGTGGAGGAGCTGGAGCTGTGATATTTATTACCAGTCTATTTATATTCATATATATAGTGAAAGATAGCAACTTTTGGGACTTATTGATTTAATAAAAATACTTGTTCTATACATGTAGACAGATTCATGTGTGCATTGTGTTTAGGCTTCTCCTCAGATTAATTGCTTTGGAATTTTCACATGTTTCACTGTATACATACACACATAGCAGAAGTATATATACATATATATATATAGACAAAGCACTATAGGAGAATAATCACTGATTAAGTTTAAACTTCCATTTTGCAAATTAAGAGGTGTGTCCTAAAGAATTAGGTACAGCCTGATCAGGCAGTGGCGCAGTGGGTAGAACATTGAACTGGGAAGCGAAGACCCAGGTTTGAGACCCTGAGGTTGCCAGCTTGAGCGAGTGCTCATCTGGTTTGAGCAAAGCTCACCAGCTTGGACCCAAGGTCACTGGCTCGAGCAAGGGGTTACTCAGTCTGCTGTAGCCCCACGGACAAGGCACATATGAGAAAGCAATCAATGAACAACTAAGGTGTCACAATGAAAAACTGATGATTGATGCTTCTCATCTCTCTTCGTTCCTGTCTGTCTGTCCCTATCTATCCCTCTCTCTGAGTCTCTCTCTGTCTCTGTAAAAAAAAAAAAAATTAGGTATGGAACCTGGATCCTCAGTCCCCTGACTAGTCTTCTTACAGCTGTTCCATAATCTTCAGAGTGTATGACCTGTAGTAGCCCGCCAGTATAGTTATAAGGTAGTTTCGTGAAACTTCATTTAGCCCCACCCTCAATCGCAGGCTCTCAGAGACTAGAAGTGCTCTCTCAGGTAGTGAACCTACGGGAGGTCATGTAATCCTAGTCTTCCCAGTTTCTTCACTAAGGCAGTGACAGCACACAGTGAGTCATGTGGTGAAGTCTGGGTAAAAACAATGTGCTCTTGACAAGTTTCCTTCTTAGGGAGAAGGCAGTAGAGTTCTGGCCAGGTGTGCTGCCTCTAGCTCCCCGTCTCAGGCACTCAGAAATTGTTAATTACACAATAAGGAGCATAGGTGTTACATGAGAAAGTGCTCATGCAGTAGTAACAAAAAGAAAACTGAAGGATAACTCTATACAGTTAAACGGGGGGGGGGGGGGGGGGGGCGAATGAAATTGGTGACTCGGTGAATTTTTTTTCATTTTGATATTCATTTCTCAAAATATTTGCACCATAAACAATACCAGATACACAGTGACCTAAGCAGTTGGATTCACCCCATCTTTTTTTCCTAAGGATTGAAGCCAGTGGTGGAGGCTTTCTTCATCATGATGTTTACCCTTATGATGGTGGCTTATTCGGCCAGCTCAATGGCGCTGGCCATAGCAGCAGGTCAGAGTGTGGTATCCGTAGCAACACTTCTCATGACCATCTCTTTTGTGTTTATGATGGTGAGTAGGAACTGCACTTCATAATTATTTCCCCTTGTTCCTTCCCACAAATTCATCTGTTATCGAAAACTTGTTTTTGAGGATTTTGTTAATGGGACTTTTAGCTTTAGAAAGCCATGTACTGCTCACAAAAATTAGGGGATCAGGGAACATGCAGATACTCCTGTACTTTCAGCCTTTTGGATAGTACATTTTCACCAATGAAATAAAAGTTGGTTTTGTATCTCACTTGCATAATCAAACACCTTTCTTTGACTTGTTGTTTGCTATTCTGATGTTCTTGTTTAATAAAAAACAATCAAATGCTTTTTTTTTATCACTTCATATTCACTTTAAAATATCTCCTATATTTGTGGGCAGTATATTAAAATAAAGCTTATATTAGAGAATGTACTTTTTCTTGACCTCAGCCTTTTTTTTGCTACTGTTCTAATATAGTTACTATCACTTTAGTTAGCATGTTGTTACAAATGAGGTTTTAAAAGGTGTTCTTTCATGACATATAATGAAACTTTGATAAATGGTAACTTCAAAACCAGAAAAATTTTGCTGAAGGATTCCCTCATAATGACAAGTTAATTGCCTGACTTCTGCACTGGTGTTAAGAGTGACTGACGGCTTATTAACGCAGCGGCTGAGATGGTTTATTTGGATCAAATACTTTCCGACAGAAAAGCTAAGCTCCATGAGAAATAGAACAGCATGTGCATGGATAGTCTATCTTTGGTCACTCCTGTATTTTGAAAAGGAGTGTTTTAAAAATACTGAAAATTTCCAAAGTCCACATGGTATTAGGTTCCCTCCCTTCTGTATCTGACATTCTCTTATATCAATATATTTCTGGTTACCTTTTTTGTTTGTTTGTTTAATGGTTAATTAACCCTAACCTTACATGCCCTTGACTATTGCATGCACAGATAAATGAACGGGTGAAAGGAACAGTTAGCACAGCGATTTTCAACCAGTGTGCTACAAAAGGCACGCTGGTGTGGTGCAAGAATTTTTAAGACATGCAGTACCTGACTATTTAGTCAGGGGCACTGACCTCTTAGGTTGTCAACTTAAAAAAATCACAACAGCCAACACAATGATAGCCATCCAGTTTGAATGAATCAAAATTATACCTATTTTTGTCAGATCAGCTAAAGTATAATATTTTTATTTTATATATTTCATAGTGTTTTTTTGGTTTGCTGCAGAATTTTAGTAATAAGTTTATATGTGTCATGAAATGGGAAAGGTTGAAAATCGCTGAGCTAGCACATTTCCCCATATGACATCAAGTAAGTACAAATGCTTAGCCTACTTACTTGATACACGTGTCCTCTCTGCCAGAGTAAGAGTTGATGTCTTTAAAAGTTGATAAATAGCCCAATCTTACCATTGGAAACTACCAATCTAAAAATATTATTGGCAGTGATAAATCTTGTGGATATTTCCTTTAATGTCATCCAATAAATAAAATGTCCTTCAGTTTTGTTTGTTATATTAGATGCTTTGATTAATTATTATTATTATCTCTCGTGAGAGAGAGAGAGGCAGAAAGAGTGACAGAGACAGGGACAGAGAGGAAGAGAGAGAGAGAGATGAGAAACATCAGTTCATAGTTATGTCACTTCAGCTGTTCATTGATGCTTTTCATATGTGTCTTGACCAGGGAGCAATAGCCAAGCCAGTGACTCCTTGCTCAGGCCAGTGACATTTGACCTCAAGCCAGCACAATGAGGTCATGTCTGTGATCCCAGGCTCAAGCCAGTGACCTCTTGCGCAAGCTGGTGAGCCCGTGCTCAAGCGGGATGAGCCCACGCTGAAGCTGGCAACCTCGAGGTTTCAAACCTGGGTCATCAACATCCCAGATTGACAGTTATCCACTGGGCCACCACTGGTCAGGCTGATTAATTGTTATTATTTATAGGAGATATATATATATATATATGGAACTTTTAAAACCACACATAAAATTGTATTTTACTGGGAGATTTTATATACTAAATGCTTGATTAGATCAAGTTAAAAAAATATGTTTCTCTGGCCAAGTAGCTCAGTTAATTAGAATGTTGTCCTGATACACCAATGTTGCAGGTTTGATCTCTGGTCAAGGCACATACATGAATCAACCAATAAATGCATAAATAAGTGGAACAACAAATAGATGTTTCTTGTCTCTCTCTGTCTCTCCTTGTCTTTTTCTAAAATAAATTAAAAAAAAAAAACCTCAAAAAATATTTCCCCCAGCATCATTGCCATTGAGATACCCTCCTAGCATCTGGAGGGCCAGTTAGGAGAAGTTTTGTATGAACCTCTTCCTGGAGCAGTCCTTCTTGAAGTCTTCATGGCAATACTGCTTTTGGTAGCTTTAAATGAAGGTATTGGCCATATTTTATGCTGCAGTTTGCTACATTAGGTCTAGGCTTTGGGTTATTTTAAGCATGCATTCTGAAACCCTAATTATTCCTAAAGTCATACAGAGACAGAATGCAAACCCTTATAAATAACAAAGCTTACATGTGTTGTGGAAGTATAGAAGGGCATGAGGTACTCAGGTCATGTTCTGGTGTGTCTGTTAGTGGGAACGCATAGTGGTTGTATCATTAGAACAGTCAGGACTATGGACCTTCCATTGTGTGCAGTTACAAAGAAAGTAAAAGCCTTGACAATTAAGGATCTTCTAATTAAATGAAATATAGATATATTGTCATTCCTTTAAAACCATAAATAGCCTTAGTTGTAGAGAGAAATACACATGCAAAGAGGATATGGTAAGTTTTTAGAGTAGTGAAAGGAATTTCAGGAAAGAACTGGCCTTAGCAGAAATGTTTACCAGGTTGTAGGGGACTTAAAGAGGGTGATCTCCATAGTGTATCATGGAATCACTCCACCAGTTCTGACTGTTGGTATTTGCTCTTTGTAGATTTTTTCAGGGCTGTTGGTCAATCTCAGAACAATTGGGCCTTGGCTGTCATGGCTTCAGTACTTCAGCATTCCTCGATACGGCTTTGCGGTAAGTTTTTCTCAACTGTCCCTATGGCTGGTTCGCTGTTCCCAAGCTAGGAACAACCAGATTGGAGCCTGACCATCTCATGTCCCCAGACACGAGCCATGGAGGTCTCCCAGGAATTTCCTTTAGGAGTGGTGAAGGAGAGTTTCCTTTAAGGCCTTGGGTCACCTTTATGCTCAGCTGGCTTTCCCGGCACACTCTTGTCTGAGAGAAGAGAAGGGTGGAATAGATAACTCATAGTTAAGGAGGAAGAGTGATCAATTGATGTAAAAGATGGAGGTGGCTTTGGTGTAATGTAGAATCCATGAGAGGATGGGAGCCCAGACTACATATATATTTTTTTCTAGACTATATCTTTTATACTGCAAAGGAAATTAGAAAAATCAGGACCCTTTAATATTCACAGCCGTTATTGGCTTTAGAATCTAATAAACTACAGGGAAAACTGTGTCTTAATATAGTATAATTGGCTTTCCAACTCCCAAGAATTACAGCTGCTTTTGATTAAAACAAACAAGAGCAATACAAAAGCTGTCACAATAAATTAACAATAGTCATTGTAAAATTAATACCATTGTCTCATTTTAATTATAGTGTTTTGGGGTTATAACATTGGGAAGAGAGGAGGAAGGTACTATGGGATAATATAGCCAGAGGTCTTCCCTCTTTGCCAAATACTTAATTTCCTTTATATTAGAAAGCAAAATTCCAACCCTAGGGCTCTTGACTGCCAGAACAATTATTGTAATTGCTCTGGTCTGACAAAGACTGTGACTATGAAGCCTGTATTATTTTCAGAAATAACAATAGAGTTTAAACTATGAGGATGGAATTGTGATGTCTTTGGAAACTTTGAAATCCAAAACTATTTACCTTTGCCGCACCCTCTTGTGTTTTAGGCTTTGCAGCATAATGAATTTTTAGGACAAAACTTCTGCCCAGAAAATGACACCTGTAGCTCTGCAATGTAAGTTTGCATTGACTGTCGTAATGGGTTTGCTCACTGTGTGGTGTGATGTGGAAAGGCTCCTGGGCTTAGCTGGTATGAGTCCTTTCAGGGACACCCACTCTCTGGGACTAAGTTTTCTTACCTGTATAGTGAGTTGTTGTTCACTAATGTATATATATGAAAGTATGGTACAACTCCTAGATATTCTACTATAGTCAACATTGTATACTATTTAAGTTGGAGAAATGTTTCTTATATGCTGTTTTTTGGGGGCTTTTAAAAATATTTTTTTTTGCTGTTTTGATTGTGGTTGTGAGATTCAATTTTCAAGACATTTACTTTTGAAATGAGCTGTTTTTATATTTTAGCAAGGCCTTACAGTATCTGCACTGTGTGGATTCTGTAAAGTGTTTGCATCATGAACTTATGGCTGCCTGTGAGCCCAGCCCATAGCCAGTCGTATGGGCTGAAAGGGAAGAGGGAAAGAAGAGGGAAAAGAGGGAACGTATTCCTGCATGGTCCTGGCACTTGTCTCTTCCTCCTGCATTGAGGAGACGTCATGGCATCAAAGTCTGCACAGCTTTTTTGTTTTTTAAACTGACTTGGAATACTGCCAATGGAGGGATATATTCTCTACAGAAGGAACACATGTTTTAGTAAGCTAAGAAGGAAATCCCCTTATTTTCATAACATCAACATAACAGAAATACATATTTTAATAAAATTAAGGGGTTTTAAAAATCAAGGATGTTTTCAAAATTAAGATATGGTAAAATTTGATGATTGTCAATGATTTTATTTGCTACATTAATTAATGAGAGAAAAGAGAATGCTGCTATCCTAAATCTCATGATCATTCAATTAGAACAGAAATAATTCTGAATAACAGCACAAATGGCTATTTTGAAGTACAATTGGGTGTTGAATAACACAGGTTTGAACTGTCCAGATCCACTTATATGGGGACTTTTTTTTTCAATAAATGCTGTAAAGCTATTTTCCTAATGGTTTTCTTACCAATTTTTTTTTAGCTTACTGTATTATAAGAATGCAGTATATAATAAATGTAAGATATATAATATGTGTTAATTGATTTGTTATTAGGCTCCTATCAACCGTAAGCTATTGGTAGTTAAATTTGGGGGGAGTCAAAGATTCTATGTGGAATTTTGACTGTACGAGTGACAGCACCCTAACCCCCCACGTTGTGCAAAGGTCAACTATGTTGTCAGGAATCCTCAGTGAAGTTTTCTTTTCTTGCCCATCCCGTTCCTTCTCTTTTGATCTGGGTATGGCATTTTTTTGGAACTGCTACATTCCAAGACTGGTACAAAAATAGTACCAGACAATAATGGCGGCTATGCCAGTTGTCTTTAGTACCAGGTGCTGATCTACCCGTGGCAGGGCTCCTCCATCCTGTGCTTCTCCAGCTCCCAGCAAGGCCTCTCCCTGACACCTGGGCCGCCTGGTGAGGTCTTGTAGCCGAGCACCGGCCGTGCCCATTCCAGTCTCAGTGCAGGAGCTGATGGAGGGCAGCTGTCAGGAAACCCTGCCACCTCTTTCCTGGTTTTAGAATTCTTAGTCTGCATTCTTTTGTGTGGCTGGCTGTGGGTAAAGAGTTCTATAAAGAACTTGGGTCATGTTTGTGAAGGCCTTAGATGTCATCCGGTAAAGCTGAGGTTTTCCTCTTCAAGAGTAAGTGAACATTTATTTGATAAACATTTCTGCCTTTTGGAGAAAGTCGCTTCATAGATTTGGAACCAAATGAATCTGGAGAGGGTAGCAACTTAGTTCAAAGTGTGAGTCTGTGAGCTTGGTCAAGTTCCTTAAACTTTATTCTCTTTATTTCTTAAATGTATATAATATGGACCCTGTTGGGTTGTTTTAGGGATTAATTAAACTCTTATGTGCAGGTTGTTACTGCTAAGCATGGCGTCTAGCAGAACTGTAAGCACTCCTTGACTGTTACCTATTATATATGAAGTGATAGTTGTTTAAGACTTGGTAACCTATGGGGTTCTTTAACAAAGGAATAACGTATATATTGAGTCAAATTAGACAGATGCTGAGAATGAAGTCATACTCTTTCTGTTGAATTTCAGATGTACTGGAGAAGACTTCTTGAGAAACCAGGGCATCGACCTCTCAACTTGGGGCCTGTGGCAGAATCATGTAGCCCTGGCTTGTATGATTGTTATCTTCCTTACAATTGCCTACCTAAAATTGTTATTTCTTAAAAAATTTTCTTAAAACAAAACATGCACAGAGATACACTTTGGCCAACTGAAATTTGATCCACCATTAAGGAAGGAGACAGAACCATATTATGAACTTCTCGACAGTGATGGTGTTTTGGACCATTCAGAAGAAATACACTACACTACAGGATCTAATCTTGATCTAAAACTAGAATATGGACAAGGACACTAAGATAGTTACTTTTTAGGTGCAAACTGGAGTCTGCTGAAGTCCACTGAAGAAGAATTACGTCCGTGGTAATTTGACTTTTTAATTAAGGTTAAAATACTTTGGCACAGATGAGCAAAGTCTGTTAGTTCCTTTCTCTGTCATGTAGCCTTTAGAGTATTTTGTTATTGTTGTTGTTTTAATTCTGAAGATGTAGAAATAAAATTTTGTCTTGCAGTAAAAACAAAAATTTTTTTCTAATTTACAGGGATTTATTACACATTAAAAAGATCAACCTGATTTATGTATTCAATTAAGATTTTTTGTTATCTTTTTATTTGCCATCATATTTTTCAGCCAGAATTATTTCCAATAGAAACCATTATAGAAATCACAATGAAGTGAATTATGAAAAAAACCCAAGTCATACTGCTTATTAGTTCATCTAGTCAGACAGTAACCACATGGGAGAAATCTAGTTTAATTAATAACCTAAAAAAGAATTGAATTCTAGAAACTCGTGACAAGTCACTAACATCTGGTAGCCGTTTCCTTATCTTTAAACTGAGTAGGTGTGTCAGTTGCTCTCCAGCTTCAATATGATATAAACCTATGACCTGCCATTATTTAATAAATAATAACATATATTGACGCTATAGTGGAAATATGAAATCTCAACTATGTTGGAAAAACCCAGTATTATTTATAGGGTAAAAAAAAATCATTATAGACCTGTGGTGGTGCAGTGGATAAAGTGTTGACCTGGGACACTGAGGTCACCGGTTCAAAACCCTGAGCTTGCCTGGTCAAGGCACATATGGGAGTTGATGCTTCCTGCTCCTTCCCTCATTATCTCTCTCTCTCTTTCTATCCCTCCTTTTTAAAATGAATAAAGTCTTAAAAAGAAGTCATTATAATGGGAAAAGCTTTGATGGGCCTTAAAAGGTTAATAGAACTTCCTGAGACTTCTCTGTAGTGGAATTAGAATATCTCAGGGATCTTGGCTGGGCCATGGGACGTAGGTACAGAGCCAGGACCTGGTGACTTACCCTTCCTGGGGTTGTCCTGTGGTTTATGATCTGCATGTGCATCAGAATCACCTGGGAACTTCCCTCAGATGCAGCTGCTTGGGCCCTGTGAGCCCTGATGCATCACTGTCTTCAGGGCCCCTTCGTCAAGAACTGTCCATGCCAGGAGCCGGTAATTTCCAAGATCCTTTTCAGCTCTGCAAATCTTAGACTTGTGTTATAATGACATAACTGGCCCTACACAGGTTTTCTTCTTCCCTCACATACATCTTATTTATTTATTTATTTATTTATTTATTTATGTATTTTTCTGAAGCTGGAAACGGGGAGAGACAGTCAGACTCCTGCATGCGCCCGACCGGGAGCCACCCAGCACACCCACCAGGGGCGACACTCTACCCACCTGGGGGCAATGCTCTGCCCCTCTGGGGCGTCGCTCTGCCGCGACCAGAGCCACTCTAGCGCCTGGGGCAGAGGCCAAGGAGCCATCCCCAGCGCCCGGACCATCTTTGCTCCAATGGAGCCTCGGCTGCAGGAGGGGAAGAGAGACAGAGAGGAAGGGGGGGGGGGGTTGGAGAAGCAAACGGGCGGTTCTCCTATGTGCCCTGGCCGGGAATTGAACCCGGGTCCCCCGCACGCCAGGCCGACGCTCTACCGCTGAGCCAACCGGCCAGGGACGTAGTACTATTCTTAACACAGCCTCCCAATGTAAACCATTCAATCTTGATCTTGTTGTACTTTTATTTAATTTCATTAAAGAAAAAGTTCACAAATATAAGTTCAGCTGAAGATTACTGAAGATATCATAGTTTATGTATTCAATATAACGATTTAAAAGTACCACTTATTTCATTTCCACAGTGTGTCGTGCAGAGAATATTAAAAATTTAATTGTGGGCCACATAAACTCACTACGCGGGCTGGATTTGGCCCACAGGCCATATGTTGGTCATGCCTGCTCTATCCACTCGGTCACCAGCCAGGGCACCACTTTTCTTCTAATGGTCTTTTATTGTTCTAGGATCCAGTTCAGGAGCCACATTTAATTTTTGTTTTTAAAAGTAAATACTTTTGGCCCTGGCTGGTTGGCTCAGTGGTACAGTGTCGGCCTGGCATGTGGAAGTCCTGGGTTCAATTCCTGGCCAGGGCACACAGGAGAAGCGCCCATCTGCTTCTCCACCCCTCCCCCTCTCCTTCCTCTCTCTCTCTCCCCCTCTCGCAGCCAAGGTTCCATTGGAGCAAAGTTGGCCTGGGCACTGAGGATGGCTCCATGGCCTCGCTCAGGCATTAGAATGGCTCCAGTTACAACAGAGCAACGCCCCAGATGGGCAGAGCATCGCCCCCTAGTGGGCTTGCCCGGTGGATCCCGGTCGGGCACATGCAGGAGTCTGTCTCTCTGCCTCCCCGCTTCTCAATTCAGAAAAATGCAAAACAAACAAACAAAATAAATACTTTTTAGTATTAAGTGAACCGAGAATCACCAGCGTGAAGATCCCTGTGACTAGTCATTTTGGAGGATCATTTAGCATCAGCAGGTGTCTTGTCATGTTGTTGCAACATTAGTTCAAGGACATGTCATTTTATATTTTTATGTTTGGACTTTAAGAAACATTTTTCTTCACTTTTTATGACATTTAACTTATGCATCATATTGTAACACATTATCACACACTCTCTTCACCTGATTAATATATAAATATCAGGGTTAATCTATTTTTTTGTTCTTGGTACAGTTCCTTCTTTTTACATAAAGCAGGCTTACCTGTAGCTCTCTGTATACAGTGTTCTTCACACAGGAAAAAATATATTACAGAGTACTGTGAGATCATATATATATGATATATATATGATATCATATATATATATATGTGGAGAGAGTATGTAGCTATACCTCATAACCTCATACACAAAATATAGTTAAGAAACAAAACAGACAAAAATATTTTACTACCTATTTTAATATTAATAAGAATTTAAATATATCCTATCATACTTATCATCCCTTTGTATTACGGTTTTATTGGGGTTTTGGTTTTTTTTTTTTTTTTTTTAAGCAAAAGAGAAAAAGAGACAAGTGTAGTAAGAAACAGGAAGGGAGAGAGATGAGAAGCATCAACTCGTAGTTGTGTCACTTTAGTTGTTCATTGATTGCTTCTCATACATGCCTTGACTGGGGTGCTCCCGCTGAGCCAGTGACCCCTTTCTCAAGCCAGCGACCTTAGGATCTTATTGATGAGCTCGCACTCAGGCTGGCGACCTCAGGGTTTCCAACCTAGGTTTTGGCATCGTAGGTAGATGCTCTATCCATTGCGCCACCACTGATCAGGTGAGTATTACAGTTATTTTTTAATATAATTGGAACACAGGCATACTCATTCATATTTGTATTATCTATAGAGCTTTTGCACTATGATGGTAAAGTAGTTGTGACAGAGAAAATGGTTCATAAAGCCTAAAACATTTGTTATTTGGCTCTTTATGGCAACTTTGCAGACTCCTGCATCAAACCAAGAGTGCCTGTTCCCAACAGTTAGAGTGCACAGGTCTACATACTAAGTGATGCTGGCCTCTCTCAGTATAATTCCCACTCGCTCATTTACAGATTTTGTTTTTCCTGTTTCTGCAGCTCTATGCTCTGCTGTATCGGAGCTCCTGAGTCCTCAAGCATAGGGGGACACATTCACTTGGGAATACAGTAAGGTTCCATTCAACCTGACACTGTCACTTAGTCACTTTGAGATCTGCATCCTGGTGGAAGAGCAGCCAAAGAAATAAGCTATCACATTGCTCATCTGTTAGGAGAGAGTTTACAGAGGTAACTTGGGGTTTCCATGTCTAGTGTTTACAGCAAACAGGCATCCCAAATAACCATAGCCTGAAAAAGGACTTTGAGCACCAGGCAAGCAACTTAGTACAGCTAAAGTACTGGTCAACAACAAGGGAACTCTAGAGAGGCTGGTAGAGGAGAGATGTGACATAGTTATAGCCTTGTGACAAGCAGTAGCAATGAGAATTCTAACCTTTCTGTATTCTGTTTTCTAGAGATTATAGTTGGCCTCCCTTGAAGAGTCCGGAGTGGACTTAATGTGGGCATGGGTGGATCCGAGTGGTTCAAGGGTGGCTGAAGTAGATGCTTTTAGTGATCGGTGCCATATCTCCTCTGCACCTCTGACTTCAACTGCAGGTTTGGTCAACAGTCTCATGTGAGCTCTGATCATGTACAATAATAGATAGCATCCAACCTCAAGCAACATAAATCCCTTCACTATTTTGCCTTCTTCAAAGATGAAAGAATCTGCTGGGCCGAAGAGCAAGCACAGCCCGAAAGTGCAGGTGTTAGCACTCCAGGGAAACCCCTTGACCAGTAGGGATTGGGGCCAATGGAAAAATGTCCCAGCCTTACATCCTTCAGACAGGGTAATGGAAGGCA
The DNA here is from genome assembly GCF_036850995.1 of Saccopteryx leptura. Taxonomy (NCBI): domain Eukaryota; kingdom Metazoa; phylum Chordata; class Mammalia; order Chiroptera; family Emballonuridae; genus Saccopteryx; species Saccopteryx leptura. The sequence continues at coordinate 69,767,233 of NC_089507.1, read as the reverse complement.
TTTCATAGTGTTGTCAGAGGTGGAACTGAGCGCTTGTTGCCTAGGGGGGCAACTTCAGTAACCCACCTGTATACTGGCATTTCCTACTCCTGCTGCCTAGTATCACCTCCCAAATAAACTACTTCAACTCAAGTCCTTGGCTTTTCTTTCAAAGGAACACAAACTAAAACACATTCCCATTAAGACCAGAAATAAGACAAGCATGTCTACTTTCACTGTTACTCTCTGACATAATACTGTCCTTATTTACAATTGAGCTGGTCTTCTTCATAGAAGAACCAAAGAATCAGAATCAATACAGAATCTATCAGAGCTCACAAAGGAGTTCAAGAAGTGTGATAACATAAGATTAATGTATAAAAAATTAGGAATTTTCCTCTATAACAGCAATAACCAACTAGAAAATAGAATGGAAGACAAGATTCTGTTCACAGTAGCAATAAAACCATATTAAAGAATATATAAACTCTTGCATGACCTGCAGTGGCACAGTGGATAAAGCATCGACCTAGAATGCTGAGGTTGCTGGTTCGAAACCCTGGGCTTGTTGGGTCAAGGCACATATGGCAGTTGATGCTTCCTGCTCCTCCCTCCTTCTCTCTTTCTCTCAGTGTCTCTCTCTTCACTAAATTAATTAATTAAAAAATATGTAAGATCTTTAAGAAACACTTTAAGGACATCAAGAAAGTTGTGAATAAATGGAGAGTCATGCTTTTGGTATTGTAAAATGCTCATTCTCCCCAAACTAATCAATAAAATCAATGCTACTTCAATTAAATTTCAGGGAGACTTTTTCCTCTTTCCTTTCCCATCCTCAGAAACCTATCAAACTTATTCTTACACATTTATATGGAATAATAAAGGTTCACAAAAATAGCTTAGTCAATTTAAAAAAAAAAGGTCTAAGAGAGCAAATATGAAGAACTTACCACATATAATGACATACAAAGTCATAATAAAAACTGTTATGCAGAAACATTCAGAAATCAGTGTAACGTACTAAAGAGTTCATAAACAGACAAATATATACATAAACCGGAAATATTATACATTAACAACACTAGGACCTAGTAAGAGAAAGACTTATTTAATAGAGTATTCATAAAACTGGCTCATTATATGGAAAAAAATACCGATAGACCTCATCCAAAGTTACTCCTAAAATGTATTTAATGTGAAAGCTAAGACCATGAATTTAATAAATAAATGTTGTGATCTTTAAAAGGTCTCTAACACTCCCAAACATAATAAAGCAAAATGAATAAATTAAATTGTACTAGATAAAAGAACTAGAAAATATTGACAAAGTTACCAGTTGGATGAGATATTAATGGAATCCATAACTGATAAGGGATTAATACTTAAACCATAAGAGGAAATTTTGCAAATCAACAAAATAACCTTGACCCACTGGGAAAATAGGCAATGAACAAAAATATACTTGTTTCCCATTAGATCTAACTGTAAGGTTTTAAAGGGTTTAATAGGAAATTTACAGAAAGAAAAACCCAAATGTCTAATAACTATGATGGGATGTTTAACCTTATTAGGAATCAGATAAATGCAAAATGGAGTCAATTTAAAATGACTCCATTAACAAAATCAGGAAGCTGAATGGCATCAAGTTGGTAAGGATTCGGATAAGGGTGGGACTCTCCTGCATGTAGTGGAATAGCAGACTGGTGCGTCATTCTGGAAGATAACCTGACAGTTCTGGGTAAAAGTATTTGTTTACCTGCGACTCAGCACTACGATTCCTGTTATATACCCCTGAAGAATCATGAAAAGTCAACATAGGAATTATGTACGAAGATTTTGAAATAGAAATAGTACACCTAACCATTCATTATAGGAATACAAAAGTAAAATGTGGTGGCTGCACACTAGGAAATACTACAAACAATCAAAATAGCCTACTAGAGGGACATACTACAGAAGAAGTAATGTGTCAATCATGTTGTTGGACATAAAAAAACGCCTTTTTTTTTTTTTTTTTTTGGTGGTCCATTAGCTTTAATTCTAGCTTGCACCCAGCGGGCAAGTAAAAACACACACTGGGCTCCAAAACCCACTCATTCAGTGCTCGCAAAGCTACTGACTTATCCGAGTTTTCCTAGAATCAAAGGTTTCTAGCTCACCAGCCGTATTCACCTCCGTTCCCCATCTCCTTCTCTCTGCACAAACTGCACAAACTGGCTTCTCTTTCAGCACTCCACCATCTTGGCTGCTTCTTCTGGCCTCCTCTACGTGGCCTTTCTCTGCTCTCCTCTCTGCTCTCTCCTCTAATACTAATCTCAGGAACCGAGCAAAAAAAAACACCTTTTCAAAGTCTAAGTCTTGACTATTAGCCTCATCATACAAAGCAAATTACTCAACTGCTTCTACTTAGGAAACAGACAACTCTTACATCTGTTTTTACGTCGTCTTTATTAGGAAGTAAAACACTCAGTATTACATATTAATGAAATTCTTGATTGTTAATAGAGACCTGCTTATGTAACATCTTCTTAAAAATAATATGAAGGAGAAGGTAATAAGGGAGGAAGGAGGAGAGGATTTTCATGACTAAAAAAGAAAAGAATATGTAACTTATGAGTAAAAAGAATTTTGCAAAATCTTAACAGGTAAAATGAAAAACAGTATAACAATAAGTATCATAAAAGACTTTCTAGTGACCATAATTGATATATGGCACGTGGTCAATACATATGAATATCACATAATGGCTGCACTTCAAATTGAAGTTTGTTTACATGTAACAACATGGTACACACACATAAATACATACACTCACTATTCCCGAAATGCAAACTTTAGTACCTAGTAAGTAAGGACTTTGTGTGGCATACTGAAATAAAGACGGAGATGAAGCCATGGAAAGTAACTGCTAAGGAAACCCAATGTGTATCACTTCTCAGAAGGGTTGGTTTGCTCAGGTTTTCATTGAAGATTTGATTGACATACTATCCTAATTAAATGAACACATGGGAATTAAAATACAAAATTAAAAACCAGGCCTCTCTGCTATTCTCCAAATAAGTTACTCAGCAGCACTGCGTTTTCTCCTGCTTGTCCTATTAGCTTACCTTACTCAACACTTTTAAAAAATACGATTATCTTTTATTGAGAAATAGATTTCTTCCTCATAAATTTGGTAGGACCCTTGCCTAGTGAAAAATAAACCACTACTGCAAAATCAAACTTTGGCTGATACCTTCTGATAATGAACTTTCAGTACCCAAAACTGCTTTTCATAAAATTGAGCTCCATTTAGAGTATAATTTCTAGGTTTGAAATGCAGGATCCAGAATATTTGAATTCTATATTCTTAAAACAGTATAAAACACAAACTTCAGTTTTATAATATTTTTATATAAATTTTAAATCCCCTTAAAATTTTGTTTAAAATGAACAAACTTGCTGGCTTAAAAAATTTTCAGGGCCCTGGCCAGTTGGCTCAGTGGTAGAGCGTTGGCCTGGCGTGCAGAAGTCCCGGGTTCGATTCCCGGCCAGGGCACACAGGAGAAGCGCCCATCTGCTTCTCCACCCCTCCCCCTCTCCTTCCTCTCTGTCTCTCTCTTCCCCTCCTGCAGCCAAGGTTCCATTGGAGCAAAGATGGCCCGGGCGCTGGGGATGGCTCCTTGGCCTCTGCCCCAGGCGCTGGAGTGGCTCTGGTCGCAACAGAGCGACACCCCGGAGGGGCAGAGCATAGCCCCCTGGTGGGCAGAGCATCGCCCCCTGGTGGGCGTGCCGGGTGGATCCTGGTCGGGAGCATGCGGGAGTCTGTCTGTCTCTCCCCGTTTCCAGCTTCAGAAAAAAACGAAAAAAAAAATTTTTTTTCAGTACATACCAAAAAATTTAGTAAGTGGCTCTTCCTAGATAATTTACAACATTATAGTCAGTTGCAAATATGTTTAGCCACAAAGGAAGGAGAATATATAGTAAATCTTTATACTAAATTAATTATTAGAAACAGTTGAACTTAGTGATAAGGCTTCTTCCAATTCTCCTGTGTTCAAGTCAGAGATGACATTTTAACCCATAAAATGATCTTTGGCACTTTCATGCATCTCATTTCAAATGAGAGCAAAAATAGTGTAAAAATTAAGTGAACAATTATTCCCACAGCTCACAATTATTATAACAAGCTCAGAATTCAACATTCATCTTAACCATTCATACAAATTCTAGCATAATGACTACATACCCATTCTATGGTTTGGAGTTCTTTTCTAGCTTGTTTTTTAGAAAAGGTTACCCTAGGAAGGTAGTTAAAATAGAAGGCTCCTTTCTTTAAAAAAATAAAAAAGAAAGAAAATCTATGTATTAAGCCCATGAGCCAAGCCTGAGTGGGGAGGAATGTCCCTACTTTCCCTTCCCACACTGGGCTAAAATGACAATACTGATTTCTGTGATTGAAAAGAAAACTCAGAAGCCTTTAAACAGTTCTCTTCTAGCTTCAAAGGCGACTTCATTGTCAATTAAGAGGAAGTCTTAGTCACAGTACCAACTGAGTATCCACCACTTCTTATAGTTTACAGAGATTTTTTTAATGTACTCAATATTTACACCTAATTACTTATATGAGTAAAAAAAATACCTTTGATCCATGGGCAAAATTGATCTAAAATAAATTAAAGTGCAGAAGAATTAGCAATTGGTTACAAAAACCAACATTATATGGTAGTCAGGACATATAAATACAGCAGGTCCTGGAATAACGTCACTTTATTATTGTTAATGCTGTAGGAACATTACTCTTGTTTTATGTCAATTAGCCTATGGTAGAATTGATTTCATTATACTTTGTTTCACCAGATTTCCAAGAACCTATCGGAGATGTTAAGTGAAGGCTTACTGTAGTGTCCTTGGAGTGGAAATTCAGGACATTTGTCTTCTCACCTATTAGGAACACATTTACTAACCTATGTCCTACACATGTAGATTGGAACTCCCACTTCCACCTGCGCCTTCCACTCCTTCCGTAGACTGAGAGGAAGAAGGGCGGGAGCTTCTGGGGCGAGGCTGGCCATTTAGTCCCACGGGGGTGCCTAAACCATGACTTATTTGGGAAGCTGCATCATCGGACTCCCACCGTTCCAGCTCTTCACGCACTAGCCGTTCCATCTGTTCCCTGTGGATTTCACTGTCACGACCCAGTCTTTCATCCTAATGAAGAAAAAAGAAACCAGGATGTTAGGGATAGACTGATGTATATTCTTGTACTTAGAAATTACCTTTGGAAGTCTGGCAGTCAATCTGTTTATAAGTATGTAAGTCTGGAGATTTAAAACATAAAATAACAATTTGGAATTACGACAGGAACTTCTTTGCTTAATTTTACCATCCTGTGATGGCAGGACCATCCTTGTGTGGAGTATTCAGAAAGTAACTCCTCTAGATTATCAATTGCTATGCATCGATCTGCAGTTATGGAGACAGAAAAACCTCTCTAATTAAAAGGGTCACATATTACGACTACCCTAATGTTTTACACAATACCGTTTCCATTTCAGACAACCGCTCACCTCGGCCACGCCGTCCAACAGTCTTCCCAGCACCTCCCTTCTCTTCAGTTTGGCCCGCTCCATGATCTCCAGCTTCACGATCACAGCGTCAATCTTGGACACGATGCTGCCAATGGAGTGCTCCATTCGGTCCACTCGTCTCACTAGGCTGCAGGAGACCACAGTTGGGAGGAACAAAGTCATCTTGTGTTGCCTTTTCAGCCCAGTTGGCATCTCAAATGGAAGTGCTAAGGTTTTTTCTTAAACAATATAATCTGAAAGTTTTTCCAAGTAGTCTCAAACTGTATAGACAAGCTCTCATACATTGCTAGTGGGAGTGCTAACTGGCACAAATCTTCTACAAGTCAACATTGTATATATAAGCCTTAAAAATGTATGCCTTATGGCTTGGTTGGTTAGAGCATCGTCCTGGAGTACGGAGGTTGTTGGTTCGATTCCCCAGTTAGGGCACATACAGGAGCAGATCTATGTTCCTGTCTTTCTTTCCCTGCTTCTCTCTCTATCCCTCTCTCAAAAAAAAAAAAAAAAAGACATATACCTACCTTTTATTCAGATACTCTTGTTTTGAAAAATTTCTAAAGAAAATAATTTAGCCTATATGTGATTTTTGGCTACCAACATATTCACTAGAGTTCTTACTAATAGTGCTTATCAAATGATTACATTAAATAATGAATAGAAAATTATTTAAATAGGTTGTTGTTCATCTATACAATGGAATCTAAGGAGACATCAGAAATTATATTGTGAATGAATATTTAATAAAAAGTGATGCTCACAATATATTAAAAAAATAAAAGTTAGAAAATAGTATATTTACTTATGATCTTATTATTTTGCATAAATAACATGTTATATAAATCCTTTAAAATAAATATGAGACAACTTCTGGAAAAGTTGCATGAGGGCTCTATAGTCACTCTCCCTGGTAAAACAACCGTAACTTGTTATTATTTAAAAATATTTTTTAATTTCTGAAAATTTTCTTAAGGGCATAGAGCAAATTTAAGACAATCCACTGCATTTCAGTAAGCAGAGTCTGTGACATTTGAAGCACACTGTGGGCCATCCCCTGGCCCCCAGCTGGGTGTGACAGAAGCGTGACTCTGGGTGGGTGGGTCTCTCTCCCCTGAGATCCCAGTGGAGGGCTACAGTGTCTCCCAGGGAGGGGCAGGCTGCCCGCATTTCTCATCCCTGTGCCTCCATCTCAAACCCATGTTTCAGAGGCTCTAGTCCAGGCACGAGTGGCTAAGTATGAGGCTCTCTTCTCACATTCAACTTCCACTTGTAGGATGGAATTCCCGCACCAGAAGAGAGAAGCTGAGAAGACACAAGGCTGCCATACAGCCCAATGCCTTATTCAGGAAGCAGGGTGCCACTGTGAAAGAGATGACCACTGTCCTGTTCATTGCCTGGAGGATCGGCACAGAGGTTTTACCCAGGGTCTGGCCATAAAGGAGAGAGCTACAAAGCTTCCCCCAAGTGAATTGGGTTTATTTGAAACAAAGCGTAGGGAAATTCAAGCCTAAGAGTGCTCTTGAAAACAATGGAGATGGTGGTGTCTAGCAATTAAGAGGAGGCTGGTGCTTTATGAGATCAACAAGTTAAAACTACTGACCACAGAGATACTCACAGAGAACCAGGGAAAGAGATAGAAGCTGAGAATACAGCTAAGACTGGACTCAAAAATCACCCTTCAAAGGGGCCTGAATTGAACTGAATGAGATCAACAGAGGCAGAAGCCTTACAGCGAGATCAGGGAAAGACAACGAGAGCCCTGCTAAAACCACTGCCTCCCAGTGCCAGTGTGCCTGGTCATGACAAGCCTCTGAGAAGCAGCACCAGGGGCTTCACAATGCAGAGAAGACAGGACAGACTACACTACAAAGCAAACATGTTCTGGAGGAAGGGAAATTGGTATCCGGAATTGCTATAATGGTATTTAATACCTTCAGTTTTCATTAAAAAAATTAGGAGAAACAGAAAGAAACAGGAAAATGTGACCATATACACAGGGGAAAAGAGCAGGCAACAGAAACTTCCTTTGTGAGGGCCCAGGCAAACTCCGTGGACAAAGAGTTCAAAGTAGCTATTATAAATATATTTTAAAAACTAAAAAAACTAAAAAAAAAAAAAATCATAGTTAAAGAAATAAAGGACAGTATGATATCATTGTCTCATCAAATAGATAATATCAACAAAGAGATAGAGATTATTAAAAAGAACCAAATAGAAATTTTGAAATTGAAAACTCCAACCCATAAAATGAAAAATTCACTAGAAGGTCTCAATAGTAGATTTGAGTCAGCAAAAGAATCTGTGAACTTGAAGACAGAGTGACAGAAACTATGCAATCTGAAGAATAGAGAAAAATAAACAGGACCTACGAGAAATGTAGGATACCATTAAGCACATGGACATACACATATTAGAGTCCCAGAAGGAAAGGAGAGAAAAGAGCAGTAAGATACATGAAGATGTAAAGGTTGAAAACTTACTAAATTTGATGAAAATATTACACATCCAAGAAGTTTAATAAACATCAGGTAAGACAGTTGCAAAGGGTTCCATACTCAGATATATCATAGAAAAATACTGAAAGATAAAGACAAAGAAAAAATCATGAAAGCAGCAAGAGAAAAATAACTTGTTCATACAAGGGACCCTCAGTAAGATTAACAGCAGTCTCCACACCTGAAACAATAGAGGCCAGAAAGAAATAGAGGAGAAATAAAAATATTTCTAGATCAATGAAAACTGAGAGAATCCAAGTAGCAGGCTGCTTTAGAAGAGATACTGAAGGAAGTTCTGTAAACTAAAAGCGAGTAAATCCCACAGAGTACTCTAATTAGAATTTACATGAGGACAATCTGACTTTGGGTGGTGGGTATGCAACATAATTGAACAACAAGATAACCTGGACTTGTTATCTTTGAATATATGTATCCTGATTTATTGATGTCACCCCATTAAAAAAATAAAATTATATAAAAAAAAAAAAAATAAAAAAAAAAAAAAGAATTTACATGAAAAAACAGAGGGCTGGTAAAGGTAATTAGTTAACTATAAAAGACAGTATTAACACATATTTCTCCTGCTTTTCTCTCTTACCTGATTTAAAAAGCAATAGTGCAAGGCAATATGTACATAATTTTGGCCTATAACGTATAAAAATGTCATAATGCATTTGATTATAGCAGGAAAAGCAGGTGGGCAAGAGCAACGGTGTGCTGCAATTCCCTTATACTCACACTTGAAACTCTTCATAAGAAACCCCACTGGAGATGCTGCCCCTCCTCCGGGAGCTGTGCCCACTGTCTTCGTCATCATCCTCTTCGGAGTCATCCAGGCTTCGTGGGAAACTTCGGCTGCTCATGGGACGTGGTAAAGAGCTCTGATCCAAGTCCAGGTCCTCCTGAAGAAAACAGGGTGTTGAGCAGAGGTGCCTACACCTCACAGAAGCTTCACTGAGGATGTGGGCCAATGAGAAATGGTGATGTGCCATTTACCTCGGATTTCTTTGTGGTTAACACCGGACTGTGATTCCCACACTTTTTAATTTTAAGGATTGGCAAACTTTCAAAACAGACATTAATTACCAGCAAGGAGTTATTAATTTGTTGTTTGGACAAGAAAGGACATTAAAAACACAAGGCAAGCCTGACCAGGAGGTGACGCAGTGGATATAGCATCGGTCTGGGATGCCGAGGACCCAGGTTTGAGACCCCGAGGTTGCCAGCTTGAGCGTAAGCTCATCTGGTTTGAGCAAAAGGCTCACCAGCTTGGACCCAAGGTCGCTGGCTCGAGCAAGGGGTTACTCGGTCTGCTGAAGGCCCGCGGTCAAGGCACATATGAGAAAGCAATCAATGAACAACTAAGGTGTCGCCATGAAAAACTGATGATTGATGCTTCTCATCTCTCCATTCCTGTCTGTCTGTCCCTGTCTATCCCTCTCTCTCTCTCTGTAAAAAACAAACAAACAAACAAAAAAACAAAGGCAAAGAAAAAGTTAAATGAAGAAATAAAAGATAACACATTTAATATCTACAAAGTAGAAGGCTATAATCTAAGAATAAATGTTGACTAAATACAACCCTGTGAAAATTCTACTCATTGTCTTTCTGTTCACATTTCACTATGACTGGTGAAGTTTCTCACTTAATGGTACTGTTCCATGGAGCAGCACTGAAAAACCACTGTTCTACACTATCTTCTCATATAGGAAAATGACTTTCATGTATAATATTCATTCTCCGTACCTCAATCACCATGTATTTTCTTTGTTCAACCATTTAAAGTTAATATTCAACATTTTATTTATTTTTCCTGATTATATAGGCCATGCACATTCACTTTTAACTGCTTAATAAATATTCAACTGGAAGGCAGCTGTTTTATTTTATATTGATTGATTGACTGATTTTGGGAGAGGGAGCAGAAGGGACAGACAAAGGAACATACATCTGTTCCTCTATGTGCCCTGACAGGGGATCGAACCAGCAAGCTCTGTGCTTCAGGACAACACTCTAACCAACCTAGCTATCCAGCCAGGGAAGCAGCTGTTTTATTTTAAATGTTAATTTTGAGAATAACTAATTTTATTGTGTTTATTTTTTTAATTCATTTTAGAGGAGAGTCAGAGAGAGAGAGAAAGGGGGGAGGAGCAGGAAGCATCAACTCCCATATGTGCCTTGACCAGACAAGTGCAGGGTTTTGAACCTGTGACCTCAGCGTTCTAGGTTGACGCTTTATCCACTGTGCCACCACAGGTCAGGCAAGAATAACTAATTTTATATCTCCTAGAAATCTTTCTTACCCCACTCTTATGGACACTGTGAAATATGTAACTACTCAGGTTTTTATTTTCAAGTTCATTACTATAAAGCTTAGAACCAAATTTGTCGCCCAACCTTAATAAGCATATGTGTTTTTATGAAATGCATTTTTAGCTTCATTCATAGTCTACTTTTATAGTTCACTTTTGTTTTATTTTGCTTCATTCTTCATTTAGATTTTTTTACATTGATGCTAACTTATTGCATTTTTATATATTATTGTGCTCTATATCCTTGTTGGAATAAGCATAAATTGGTAAGAGAGAGAGAGAGACAGAGAATGACTCTTAATACTCACTACTTAGTATGGTGTCTGAAACATTGTGGGCGCTTAATCCAATCATGTTCTCCTAAACTAACTCACCCTCTCTTTTTCCAAGTCGTCTCTCATCTGCTGATGTTCATGTTCAGTCAGTTCTTGGTCTCCATCTTGGTCGTACTTGGTGAATATTGCCTCGATCTCTGCATCAGTATGGCCCTTCCTGAAATTATTGAGGTTAGAGATGAACTCATTCATATACATGGTCCAACCCAAACACAGAAGCATCAAAATGCAGGAGGAAAGGAGAAATTGCTGTATCAGGGACAGTCCTCCTCTTACAGTAAGCTCCAGAAGACACTCATCTCTGAAAAATAGGGGTCTCTTGGGCCAGAAATACCCTTATCATCAAAAATGTATCTTTGCATATGGAATTTTCCATGGCCTCAGAAAGTGTGATTCTCACCCTTTGAGATCTTGTCGAAGTTCATCAAAGTTTAACTTGCCTCCCCCTTGACGTAGACACTCTGAAATGTCATCCACGGTATTTTTCTTTAGTTTTAGTTTGACCAAGGCTTTATGGTAGCCCTGTTGGAAAAAAAAAAAGACTTGGTTTAGTGTATTCTCCTTCTGCATTTGCTATACCTTCAATTTCCACTAGTAATTACTGCAAACCCAGAATAGAGTCTGAAGCTGGCCACTCAACAAGCATGTGCTGAATAAATGAATAACAAATGTATCTTGAGTTTTCCACATAACTCTTCCACCAGAGGTATATGGAAAAAGTGAGGGTCTTTCAGTAAATCAAGAATGACATGCCTGACCAGGAAGGAGGTGGTGCAGAGGAGAGAGCACTGGCTTGGGGCACTGAGGACCCAGGTTTGAAACCCCGAGGTTGTTGGCTTGAGCACAGGGTTTCCAGCTTGAGCATAGGATCATAGACATGACTCCATGGTCACTGGCTTGAGCCCAAAGGTCGCTGGCTTTAGCAGGGAGTCATTGGCTCGGCTGGAACCCCCCCCCCATCCTGGTCAAGGCACATATGAGAAAGCAATCAATAATTAAGATGCCACAACTATGAGCTAATGCTTTTCATCTCTCCCTTCCTATCTCTCTGTCCCTGTCATCTCTCTCGTGTGTTAAAAAAAAAAAAAAAAAAAAAAAAAAAAAAAAAAAAAGCAGCCCTGGCCAGTCGCTCAGAGGATAGAGCATCAGCTCAATATAGGGACATCCTGGGTTCGATTCCTGGTCAGGGCACACATCAGAAGTGACCATTTGCTTCTCCCTTCCTCCTTCTCCCCCTTCTTTCCCTCTTGCCCTCCCACAGCCAGTGACTCAATTGTTCAAGTGTGGCCCTGGGCGCTGAGGATAGCTCTGTTGGATTGCACCAGCCTCAGGTGCTAAAAATAGCTCAGTAATCCAGCATCAGCCCAAGATGGGGTTGCCAGGTGGATCCTGGTTGGGATACATGTGGGAGTCTGCCTCACTATCTCCCTTCCACTCACCTAAAACAAAAAGCCATGGCCAGTTGGCTCAGTGGTAGAGTGTCGGCCTGGCATGTGGGTGTCCTGGGTTCAAGTACTGTATTCCCGGTCAGGGCACACAGGAGAAGCAACCATCTGCTTCTCCACCCCTGTTCTTCCCCCATATCTCTTCCTCTCTCTCTCTTTTCCTCCTGCAGCCATGGCTCAATTAGTTCGAGTGCATCAGCCCTGGCTGCTGAGGATGGCTCTGAGGAGCCTTTGCCTCAGGCACTAAAAATAGCTTCGTTGTGTGTATGGCCCTAGATGGGCAGAGCATCAGCCCTAGACAGGGATTGCTGGCTAGATCCCGGCCAGGACGCATGCAGGAGTCTGTCTCTCTATCTCCCCTCCTCTCACTTGGAAAAGAAGAAGAAAAAAAGAATATCAGAGAACACACTTTCCTCTTTCCATAGAAGACTGAAGACGACTTACAGTGACGAAGGCGGCATAGGAAAAAGTGATACTTGCCTCCTCCCACAACCACAACAAAATTACAACTAAACTATTGAACAACCATCATTCAGAACTGCCTGAAATTGGGCTGAATGGAAGTCCTACAACTAGGGAATTAAAAAAGAAGCCACTTCAAGACTGGTAGGAGGGGCCAAGACGCAAGGGAAGGGCTAGTCCCACATCCATGTGTAGCAGATAAAAATTGGGGGCGGGGGGCTATCTTGGCTGCAGAGGTCCCCCTGAAGAGCGAGGGGTCCTAACCCTAAACCAGGCCTCCTGGAACCAGTCAGGATTCCAATGCCTGAAAGAGAAGTCCCCATAACTTCTGTCTGTATAATCCAGCAGGGAGTGAGGCTGAGAGAGACTGTGGCTTGCTGGAGTCCCAGGCAGTTCCTCTTAAAGGGCCCACACACGTATTTACTCAGACTCACTACCTCTGAGCTCCAGCAGTGGGACAGCAGCTTGAAAGGCACCAGAGAGGAGAAGGAACTGAATTATCCAGTATCAAGGTAAGAGTTGGGGCAGGGGGCAGCTTTCTCTCAGTACTGGTAGAGGTCATAGATCCTTTAATGAGCCCTCCCCCGCAGAGCTGGCAGGTGGGTGCCATATCTGAGACTCCGTCAATTTGCTCACACTGTTTGCCACACTCTGGTGATTCCCTGAGACCCTACCTCAATCCAACTTTTGGATCCACCCAAGCTGTTTCCAGTGGCTTTTCCATACATGTGGCCTGTCTTGGCTTATGCTTAAGGTTTTTCTAAAATCTCTCAAGCAGAATCTGGCCTCAACTTGTACTGTACCTCTTGATAAGTGGCCCAGGCCCAACACTAGTAGTAGCTGTCCTTGGTTCTCAGCCTGGCCTCTTCTGGGCATCTCCAAGCCCAGCACAAGTAGCAGCCATCTGTAGCTCATGCCAGGTGGCCCCAGACAGAACATAGGCTGTGGCTGACCTTGGCCTGTACATACTGGGAGGCCCCAGAGCCAGCACATCCAGTGAACAGCTTCAGACCACGGCAATGTGTCACCACCCAAACACATCCACAAGCCACACACTCAAGGGGCAGACTGAGCAGGCACCAAAGCCCTGCTGAATTAAGTCCTGCTCTATGAGATAAATCCCAGAACATCTGATCTTCCATGATGGTTAAAGGTCAGTGGTCACAACCAGTCCTTGCAGATAATCAGCATGGGGGTAAATCCCTTGCATTGATGTGCCAACAGCAATCAAGGCTCAACCACAGAGGAAGGTGCACATAGCCCACACAGAGGGCACACCTCAAGTGCCCCACTTGGGTGATTGGGAAGGCCGTGCCACTGGACCCTACAAAACACCTACTACATTAGGCCAGTCTACCAAGCCTGGGAAACACAGCAGCTCTACCTAATACACAGAAACAAACAGAGGGAGGCTGCCAAAATTAGGAGACAAAGAAGCATGTCCCAAATGAAAGAACAGAACAAAATACCAAAAAAAAAGAGCTAAAAAAATAATGGAGAAAAGCAATCTACTAGATGCAGAGTTCAAAACGCTGGTTATAAGAATGTTCAATGAACTTAGTGAGACCCTCAACAGCATAAAAAGGAACCAGTCAGAAATGAAGGATACACTAAACAAAATGAAGAATAATTTAAAGGGAATCAACAGTAGAGTAGATGAAGCCAAGAATCAAATCAGTGATTTGGAAGATAAGGAAGCAAAAAAAAAAAAAAAAAAACAGCAAAAAGAAAAACAAACCCAAAGAAATGTGGATAGTGTAAGGAACCTCTGAGACAACTTCAAGTTTTCCAACATTCGCATAATGGAGGTGCCAGAAGGAGTAGAGAGAGAACAAGAAGTTGAAAACCTATTTGAAAAAATGACAGAGAACTTCCCCAATCTGTTGAAGGAAATAGACATACAATTCCCAGAAGCATCGAAAGTCCCAAATAAGATGAACTCAAAGAGGCCCACACCAAGACACATCATTAAAATGCAAAAGGTTAGAGACAAAGGGAGAATTGTAAAAGCAGCAGGAGAAAAGTGGTTTGTTACCCACAAGGAAGCTCCCATAAGACAGTCAGTTGATTTCTCAACAGAAACTTTGCAGGCCAGAAGGGATTGGCAAGAAATATTCAAAGTGATGAAAATCAAGGACCTACAATTAAGATTACTCTAGCCAGCAAAGCTATCGTTTAGAATTGAAGGACAGATAAAGAGGTTCCTAGACAAGAAAAAGTTAAAGGAGTTCATTATCACCAAACTAGTATTGTAAGAAATGTTTCTTTAAGAAAAAGAATAAAAGTTCAAAATAAGAACAACAATATAGCAATAAATACATATTTATCAACAATTGAAACTAAAAATAAAATAAAGCAGAACAGAAACAGACTCCTAGGTACATGGAACATTTTGACAGTTGCTAGATTCAGGGGGGGCGTTGGGAGGATGAGTGAAAAAGGTGAAGAGAGTAAGAAGCACAAAGGTTGTCACAGAACAGTCATGGGAATGTAGAGTACAGCAAAGAGAATATAGTCAAATTATTGTGAGATTTATTGGGATGATCACTTAGTAAGTTATGCAATGTATAATAACTGGGGCTTACATGTGAAACTAATATAATAATGTATGTCCATTGTAATTGAAAACTAAAAATGCTTAAAGAAGGAAGAACATAGAGCGTTTTGCTCATATGTGACTGCAAGTTTAGGGTACAGAAACAAAAATCGTCTACGGCCCTAACATCCTAAACGCGCCCGATCTCGTCTGATCTCAGAAGCTAAGTAGGGTTGGGCCTGGTTAGTACTTGAATGGGAGAAACGAAAATCACGTTTCATAGCTGTCTACCTCATAATATGTAAGAACGTACATAAGAACACTGAGAAACCTCAGCCATAAATTATTTATTTTCTATATTATCTCTCACAACAATTTCCTTACGTGTTAATATGTATTTCAGTACAATGTGGACATGGATTTTTTTATTAATAAACTACAGGCAGACCTTGCTTTACAATGTAGTACAGGACTGTAAAAATGACCATGTAAGCTCAAACTTTACAAAATGATGTTAATAATCAACAGGAAAAATTATGATTGTTTCATGACCTTTAAAACTTTTTGTCAAACATTAAAAGCTCCTTTAGTATTGGTTATAAAGTCATAGGGAAATAAAAAAAAATGTAAGATGAATGTTTATTTATTATATTTAAATTTAAAATATTTTATTTATTTTTAAAAAACTTATCCTAAGACCTTCTAAATTACATCATTTGCAACCCCCCCTCTACCCAGTGGACCTAAATGTTGGGATTCAATGACCCCGCCCAAAGAGGCCACCTTTCTGACTGCAAGATTCTTCTTAGAGATAATATGGTTCAATTATTATGAAACTTTGAGGGGGGGGCAGCTCTATCAACTATGGAGTGAATATCCCCCAAAATAAAAAATTATGAGTGGGTACTCCTCATAATTGCTTTTACTAAATATTTGGGCAGCCAGGCCAATGGGGACCAAGATAAAGATTGATCACTTCAAAGTCAGAGATGTTCTAAATAAAACAAACTAAAATTTTACTCTTCCTAAAGGGCAAAGGAAGGAGCCAACCACCCTGCAGATCTCAGAACCGAGTATCTTGCATTGTGTATGTCAGAAGAAAAGTATGTTTTACACTGCAACTTATTTCCATAACAGCACTGTGGGACCCAAAAGAATTAAGTCACAGATACTTAGGAAGCATCTCAATTGTTCACTTTGAACAGTTCACATTAAGTTACTGAAAGGAGAATGCACGAGAATTATCTTTTTGTATCTAAATAAAATAGGATCCTTTTGCCATATGTAAAGTCTTTTGAATGGGTTAAGGCAGTGGTTCTCAAACTTTTTGAAGTTGGGCGCATTTATAATCCTACAAATAATTGTAGGCACATTAAATACAAATTTCTGAGAAATATGTTATAATAATTAAGTCAAATATTAAAGAAAAAATATATAAAGTCCAAGCGTGCTTTTATGTTAATTAAACGAAATAAATATAACAAAATTTAATTTATTCTGACATTAAAAAACATGTTTATGTTACATTTTTTGAGTTATGCTTTTTTAGAATTTGTAAAAAAAGGGGGTTAAAAATAAAAAAAAAGACGAAAAGTTACCTTTTTATATATATAGATACATTCTTAGTAAGATTTAGTAAATTCAGCAGGTCCCGGCGCAAATGTGTTGTTTTTTCATTCTTTTGTTTATGAGAAACATGAGCCTGATGTGTCCTAGTGATTTCTTCAATGTTTGGGCATATATTTGAAAGGCAAACTCTCATTTCCTCATCAATACATTGAAGAATTCCTCTCTTTTTACTCTTAATTGTGTTGAGTGCAGAAAACCCCACCGTACTTATCATCTTAACTTTACACCAAACAAAGGACAGAAGAAACTTGCCTCCAGTCTTTCCAGGGAACATGGGGGGTAGTGTAAACAATCCAGCACCACAGCTTAACAGCCTTTTGCAACCTAATCAGGCAAGTGAGGTGGGGGTTTGGGCACTTTCAGCTTACAGCCAATTTCTCACACCTCTGTCCCCCAAAAATCTAAACTCCAAAAACCCTGTTGGTTTTTTGGTCCCCAACAGGCACATATTTCTCTGGAATACCATAGGGTGCACCTGGAAATCTTCTTGAACCACTTTGAGAACCACTGGGTTAAGGGAATGCACTATGGCTTGACCCAACTACTATGTGACCTTGGCCATGCTTACCTTTGCCATGCCTCAGTTATATAATCCCTAGAGTGTGAATATAGTAATAGCAAGCAATTCACATAACTGTCATCAGAAATAAATGAAAGAATACATATGGGAAGTATTTTAGCCTTGTATTGTGGAGGTTCAAAACAAGTCACCCCAAGATGTGCCTCTATTGTATGCATACAGAGGCAGATTAAGGTCAGCTGAGGCCCCAGGTGCATAAGAAAATATTGGGCCCCTTAAAAATAAGAAAGAGCCTGACCAGAAGTGGCACAGTGGATATAGTGTTGGACTGGGACGTGGAGAACCCAGGTTTGAAACCCCGAGGACACTGGCTTGAGCGCAGGCTCATCTGGTTTGAGCAAAGCTCACCGACTTGAGCCCAAGGTCATTGGCTTGAGCAAGGGTCACTCAGTTTGCTAGCCCCCTGGTGAAGGCACATATGAGAAAGCAATCAATGAACAGCTAAGGTGCCACAACGAAGAACTGAGCTTCTCATCTCTGTCCCTTATTGTCTGTCTGTCCCTATCTGTCCTTCTGTCTCTCTCTGTCTCTGTCACAAAAAAAAAAAGAAAAAAAAAGAGAGACAGGGAAAATAAAAATACATGTTAAACATATTTTTAAATAAATAAAAAATATTATGTACTATTAATGTTAAAATTGCACATATGAAACCAAACTTGGTGTTATTAGAAAAAAAGTGTAAAGTTGGAGTTTTGTGGGGCTCTTCAGAAGTCGGGGTCCAGGGCGTGCGTGTGCCCGGTGCGCCCTCCATTAAGTCGCCTCTGTATGCATATTGCTTTGAGCTAAAGGCAACTTTAGCCACGGGTGCAAGAGAAACTCCTGCCCTTCCCTTAACTACCTAAAGGAACTTGAATTAGGCTTGCCCATAACAAGCAAGTATCAGAGATACCACTTCTGACCTATCTATAGGGCAGCTCAAACTTCTAATTTCTAAACATCTGCTCTTATCATTTTGCAATGACTCTCTGAAGCCCCAAGGTGCATTAGCTCAGCCCTAGCTTAGGATGTCTTCTATACCCATGTTCCCTGTCTGTCTCTGAACCTCTCCTGCATGTGGGGTCTCTGACTCTCTCATGTATATCGGGTTCCCACACATATGTATGTATTAAATTTGGTTATTTTCTCTTGCTAATCTGTCTATGTTTATTTGATTATCAGACAAGCCAGACGAACCTTGAGGGTAGGGGAAAGTTTGTTTCTCTCCCACAGTATTTATTATAAGAGTGCAAAATTATTAGTTATTACTACTACCACTGTTATTAGCACATGATTTTCAATAGTGAAAAGATCCCAGTTTGTCTAATGATTTGTGAGCGTTGGGGCTAAAACGGTTCCATATGATACTGGTCCCAACATGCTGCTTAAGTTTGCACTGGGACCAAGCCCATAATTTAATATAAAACCTGAAATGTGTGATGTTCTATTCTGAACTCAAGAAAGTGGTTAATGGATAGTTAAACCTTCCTGAGGCAAACTTAGAAATTACTGGATCCATTATCTTCTTGGCAGAGTAAGTAGTGCAGCTCTTTTTCCTTGGGGGAAGGGGTGTGAAATTTATCCAGGTATTTTGAACACTGCTTGCCTTCTTCTTGTATAACTTACAATATGAAGTGAGCATCTTTTCTATGTGTTGGTGAGTTATCATAATCCTTTCTTAATATGGGCCAATTCCCAACATTTCATCCTTTGCACTTTTATCTTTTTAAATTTTTATTTATTTTTTATTAAGTGAGAGGCATGGAGGCAGAGAGACATGCTCCTGCATGTGCCCCAACCAGGATTCACTCGGCAAGCCCACTAACAGGCGATGTTCTGCCCATCTGGGGTGGCTGCTCCGTTGCTCAGCAACCAAGCTATTTTAGCACCTAAGGCAAGGCCATGGAGCCATCCTCAGCACCTGGGGCCAACTTGCTAGAAACCATTCAAGCCATGACTGTGGGAAGGGAAAAGAGAGAAAGAGAGAGAGGAGGAGGAGAAAGAGGGAGGGAGCAGCAGATGGCCGCTTCTCCTGTGTGCCCTGACTGGGTATTGAACCTGGGACTTCCACACACCGGCTGATACTCTACCGCTGAGCCAACCAGCCAGGACCTATCCTTTGCACTTTTAACATCGCAAAATATTGCCGAGAGTTCCTTTATTGTGAAGTCTTTTTCACCAGTGTCACTTCCTCTGAGATATCTTCCTCCTTTTTGCCACAATCACTTTCCTCAATTACACTAATAAATTTGCCTTCACTAAATTCTTTTGACTGCACATCTAGATCTCTCGAATGGTATATCAGTGATGTTCCCTTGGCCAGCTACTTATTTCTTCTATAAATCCAATGCACTTGTTTTGGTTTTCATGCCCAGTGTTATCATTGTTTCTCTGCTATTCTCTCATCTTTGCTGGTCCATTCGCCCTTCCAAGTATTCTTTTCTTTTTATAAAATGTCACGTGGTTTATCACTGGGAGATAAGGAAGCAACACAACTACATGTTTTGTATGTGAACTGAATAGCTGATCCTCAGTGACCAATCCGAGACTGAAAATTGATCACTGACCAATATGCACAATGGTTATTTATGCAATGATTTGTAGTAAAGTTTGCACTTTATACTATTACTCACTGTTAACATTCTGTGATAACTGATAAGGATAGATAGTACTCTTAAGCTTAGCCAAAATGAGGAGAAGGTAACTGAGGTAACTGAAAGCGAAGTTTGTACTTTATGCAATTAGCCAATTCACTGTGATAACTGACATTTGAATTGTGTTGAGAGACTGTGTTTCTTAATTGAAAAAATAGATATCTATGTATATCAGAACCAAAGAGCAAAGTGAGTACTGCTTGTATACACCCTGGAGATTTGCCAAAATATGATCAACTGTCATGCAAATTACAGGATAATTTTCATTATGAAAATCTGAAGGAAAAGTACAACATAATTTACAGACAAGTCAATGGTTTTAACCAACAGAAAAGGAGCCACTGTCTGTTAACAAAATGAAGTTAGGTAACAAGCTGTGAACTTTAGATGTAGCTATTTGTTGTTGCTTTAAACCAAATAAAAGTCATATTGACAAGTACAAAGCTGCCCAACCTTCCTGTCCTGCCTTTCTATTTAATAATTAAACACTTCTTGCGAAGGTAAGTGAAAGTTCTCATGCCTTTAGGCTGAGGGCCTTACTCCTAAGACCTTTTTCCTTTGACTATTTTACCACTTCCCTGGAACATCAAGGATAAAAAGGTGAACTAAAAAGTATTTTCCTCTAAAACATTTTTTTCTTTTTAAAAACTGTAATTAAGATAGAAAAAGTAGAAATGTCTCTATAATCTTCCAGTTTATTCTGAACTACGAATCTGTGAGAGCCAACTAGAGATGTCAAAACAAAGGATATTAGTGAGGTCATATGATATTTTTCTTTCTCTGCCTGGCTTATTTCACTTAACATAATAGTTTCCAGGTCCCTCCATGTTGTTGCAAAAGGTAAGATTTTCTTCTTTTTCATGGCCCCATAGTATTCCATTGTGTATATGTACACTGCTTTTTAATCCACTCATCCACTGATGGACACTTGGGCTGTTTCTAGATCTTGGCTATTGTAAACAATGCTGCAATAAACATGGGGGTGCATTTCTTCTTTTGAATCAGTGATTTGGTGTTCTTAGGATATGTTCCTAAAAGTGGGACAGCTGGGTCAAAAATTAGTTCCATTTTTAATTTTTTAATTTTTTGAGGAATCCTATGAACAATGTGAACTGAGGAATGGAACAGAGGCAGAGGCGAGATCAAAGGGACCAGAGGGAAAGTGGACAGAGAGAAAGGGGATGAGAGGATGGGATCAGAGAAGGGAAAGAGATTGGTGAAATTATATATACATAACACAGCGTTATAGAGAGCAGAAAAGTAAATCCTGGAGGGAAGGGGGAGGGCGTTGGGGGGCAAGGGGGATGTTGAGGGGAACACGGGGGTGAGGGGGATGTATTCGGTGGGGCATTTGAATCTATGTAAACACAAATTTAAATCAATTAAAAAACAACAACAAAGGGTATGAAACCAGCTGCTCAGTTCTAACAGTCAAAAGAATTCATTGAGAATTTAACTCCAGGGCATTAAAAAAGTCCCAGAATTTAAATCCAAACTAGCAGTGTAATCATCTCTAGCTTTAAGAACACTTAAATAATTCCTTTAATATAGCAATCTACTCTTTATTTTAAACAATGACATCTGATTAATGTTGATTTGGAAATCTGGCTGAAACAATGATTATTTTATGTAGAAAATAAACAATTCTGAGGATTAGGGTTTGTCATACCTTTCTGATAAGATCTGAGAGTTCCATTTCAGCTTTCTGCTGAGCCAAATCAGATTTGACTTCAGAGTAAGTATCATTGATGATGGCCAAAAACATATTCTGTTTGTAAATCAAAGGAAGGTTAAGGTTAAAACAGCAACCTAAATATATTTTGTAAACATCAATCCAATCTTTGATACATGCCTTTTTTGTTCACCATCTTTAAAAACAATGTGATGTCTGAAGAAGTTATAAATTAATAGATTAATAGTCTTGCTATAATATTGTTTGTAAACATTACTTTTTTAATGAAGTCATGCCAAAGGAAAATGTAACATGTTTTCTTACTTACAAAACAATATATTGTGGTATAGTTTGCAAAGAGAGACAAGAATAAAATACAACAAAATATTAATGTATTTAACTATGAATAAAGGGATTATTTTATTATTTTTTCTTATCTATGTTCTCTTTTTTTTTTCATTTGACATAAGTTTTTTGGAGTGTAGATCTCTGAACAGCTCTTCAGATTTCAAGAGTCAACACAGACAGCTGGAATTCTATGCTTATTCTGAATAGTTATATATTTTTTGAGATTTACAGAACATAGAAGAGTTAAAAAGATCTAGGCAAATAGGAATAGGAAAGCATAGTAAGAAGATAGTCAAGAAAAGCTTAGTGGACAAGACAGAAACTTTGGAGTCAAGCAAACTTGGGTTTTGGTCTTGGCACTGCCAAAGCTATATTCTTTAAATTTTTTAATTTTCATTTAAAAATGTATTTATAAGATGGGAGAAATAATAGAAACTCCCCTACATATTTGCTGTAAGAATGAATAGAATAATCTATGTAAAGTACTTAAAAACAGGGCCTAATGTGTGGTGCTATGTAATTTATCGTTATTATTCAGTAATAGCAGTGGTCGCCTTCAGCTGGTTCACACCAGTTCAGCAGAACCAATACCTAATTTTTTGTGGAGTTTGACAAAGTGGTTGTTAAAATGGCACTTGTAATTAGGGTTCTTTCTAAGGTGAGTCTCCAGGCAACCGCCCAATGTGGAAATCACAAATTTATATTCCTTACTCTTTTTTAACCTTCATCTGTGCAACAGCATATTCTAAGCGTCTGTAGTAATGTTCATTCCGTCCATAGGTATAAAAAATTGCAAGTGAGGATGCCAATTAAGAAGCAATATGGAAATATCTTAAATAACAGTTTTATTGTTTTTTTTGTCAGGTATTATTTAATATTTCTCATTAATATCTTAAAACTCTTATAATCTCCTTTGTGTACCTCTTTTATTGTTATTTAAATATTAAATGCATAAAATAATAAAATACCTTTTGGTATACTGTTTTGTTTTTTTTTGTATTTTTCTGAAGCTGGAAACGGGGAGAGACAGTCAGACAGACTCCCGCATGCGCCCGACCGGGATCCACCCGGCACGCCCAGCAGGGGCAACGCTCTGCCCACCAAGGGGCGATGCTCTGTCCCTCCGGGGCGTCGCTCTGCGGCGACCAGAGCCACTCTAGCGCCTGGGGCAGAGGCCAAGGAGCCATCCCCAGCGCCCGGGCCATCTTTGCTCCAATGGAGCCTTGGCTGCGGGAGGGGAAGAGAGAGACAGAGAGGAAGGGGGGGGGGTGGAGAAGCAAATGGGCGCTTCTCCTATGTGCCCTGGCCAGGAATCAAACCCGGGTCCCCCGCACGCCAGGCTGACGCTCTACCGCTGAGCCAACCATACTGTTTTTTTTATAGTTAAAACTGTCATTAGGGCAAAGAACTGGTTGTTAAAATTATTTGAATCCCACCACTAACAGTCCATTTTCCTGAATTTTCCCTTCCCAGTATAATAGTTTATATTTCCAAGACCTGTTTCCATTAGATTTTCTGGAAGCAACTGTACTCAACTGACTGGGTGTTTCTTAACATGCTTTTCCTTTATTTTTCCTTTTCAGCACTTATCTATGGGTTGTAACCATAGAGATGTATATCTGATTATGTCTGCTTTCCCTACATACAAATTTATGGACTCTTCATGAGGGCGGGATTGGGCTCTATTTTCCTCACCACTCCATCCCCAGTATCCATCACATTGCCTGGAATGCACTGTATCTGTAAATATTTATTGAACAATTAATAAATGAACAAACGAGAGCTCTATTATTCTAATGGATTTTAATGGGTTACTAGATTGTTATGAATTAAGGAGGAATATTGTTTAAGGTCCTGCATCAGAAATGAGAATAAAATCTAGAATACACATAAATTCCTGGCATAATACTCAATTCCAAGGGCAGGCAGTTGTAGTCAGAGTAGTATCTCCCAACTCTCCCTCTCAATCCAGGCATCTAATGGTTTATTTTTGTTTTCAAATGGCTGCTACCTAATGCCTGCAAATGTATTAGTTGAAATGGATTAAAGTATGCGTCCTCTGAAGAGATTTCAAAAACTGGAAAGTGACTGGGAAAGGCTCTTGAAGGAGTGTAGAGAGGAAGTTCTCTCTCCTTCTCTCCATCCTGTCTTACAAGGGTCACTCTGTTGTGGGATGGATGTCTGCAATCAGGGTCTTTCCCGGTGATGATGGGGCTTTTGCTTCCCGCCTCACTGGCCCATGTTAAGGTAGGCTCTTGTTAAGTAGGGGCAGTGAATTAACACCTGGCAGTCATTTCAGAAAAGTGGCCAACACTGCACTTAGCTTGTCATTTTCATTAAAAAAAAAAAAAAAAAAAAGGTTGCATTTGTATTGACAGTGGCCTCCTCTCTCTCTCTGGGGGTGAGGTGGGGTGGAGGGAGAGCAACTCCTTGTTGTGCAGTAGTACAAAAAAATCATTTTAGTATAAAGACACAAACAAAGAACTTCTCTTCCTGTCCTAGTGATTGATCTGATCAAATGACTGAATAATTTAGAAGGTGCTGTCTACTGGAGGACAACATTCAAATAAGTCCACATTGAGCATTTCAAATTGCCACCACTGTGTCGCTCATTTAGCTGACTGACACACAAAGAAAATTTAGGTGGCTCGAAGTCAACTATGGGTCACTCACTGCAGACCTCTCAATTCCCGGTTTTTGTTTTCTTAGCAGAGATTCAGGGATTCCGATGCTCCAGCATTCAAAGCACTACCAATATTAGAAAGTAAAAAAGGCTTACTTTTTCCTATTTTTCTGCTTTAGTATCATATATGATAGGAAGAAGAACCTTAGGAGGCTCAAGTAAAAGTAATTATGATACATGCATACAGCAAGATATTAATGAACTTGCACAATATTCCTGACTCTTCAGTCTTATTAAAATACATCTAATTCTCACTCAGTAAATACCATACAGTTGAGTACTTACTGAACCAGCTCTGAAGATCTTACACTGACATACTAAATTTTATACAAAGTATCGTTATAAATTCCATTGAAAACGGAAACAGTTTTGTTGTTTTCTTAAGGTGATGGCGGATGTAAGGAATTCTTAAGTGTTCCTGTTTAAATGAAAAGATATCCAGTGTCTAGGTTAAGCTAACTTAATTTAATACTTTCTCAGTGGAGTGGACAAATAAATATATAAATGTTAGGATGAAGAACAAAATGCCTTTAAAAAAACTTAATTAACTTAAGGCCAAATATAAAAAATGGTAATTGGTACCAAATCAAGAGAATAAAAAATACTTTTGAAAATAATTTTTAAAGCAATTCCCATACATTGTTAGATTTAGCTTTATATTTAAAATATGAATATTCTTTGTAGGCAATCTTGCTAACTATGAATAAGTGAAAACAAAATATCTTAACCTTGACAAGTGATAATTCACTCCAATATTACTCTTGACATCCTGAATCTAATTTGCTTTGTCAGTTCCTCTTTTTTTTAAGCAGAAAAGAAGAAAGAGAGAAATGCAAAGTCATGCTAGCAAAGACTGTGAAAGTGCTGATGCTTTTGTTAAAAAAGCATGTAAGCATATTCTACTTTTTTAGGCAAGGCAGTATTTTAGGTAACTTTATAAATTTGCATTTGATTCTATTTTTTTTTTTGCATTGAACAGACATATGTTTGTCTGTCTATTTATAGCTAGATGGAGAAATAAAAGTCCATGGAAAAGGTATTTGGTGAACATTTAAAACTGTAAATCAAAGAGAAGCAAAATAAATATGATCTCTAATGTCTACATTTTTCTACTTCTGGGTCTTTTAAAAAATAATAGAGAATAAATTGTAAAGAAAAGAAAAGATGTTGATTTATAAAATTTAAATCACCTCCCTCTAAATAAAAGCGTACATACCAAAAGAATGAAGAACATAAAGAACACAAATGTAGTGAAATAAATTGGTCCCAAAACTCGATTAGCTTCCTCAATCTCTGCAAAGTTGATATCGCCCAAAATGATACGGAATTGAGTGAAGCTATAAAAACAAAACAAAACGAAACAAACACAGCACCACAATAAAAAACAAAGAATGTTCAGCATTGATACAATGTTTCTTAAAAGATGATTTCACCCATGCAGACAGACATATTTTTTTCAGTGTAGACAGCTGTCAAAATAATAGAAAATTGTCAGTCCCTTTGGAAAACTCTTGCTACTTATATGAGCAATTGAAGCCCTCTGGAATAAAAATAATATTCTCCCATGTAAAATGTATTACAGGGGTCCCTCAAGTCTTGACCTACAATGTTTTGAGTTGATGAGACTCACTCCAATAAAAACTTAAAAATTGAGACGTGAGCATTTCAGCTTATGCTGTTACTGTCATACTTAACGGATTACGTAGGCAAACCAGTTTGGTTGTGCATAGTGGAAAAATATGCAGTACAGTGTATACAGTACAGTTTATTTATGTCCTTTTCATTTTTCTGTGGCTTAGTTGTGTTTTAATGCTCTAGATTATGATTTTACAACTGTGTTAGGATAGGTAAGTGACTTAGGCTAGAGTGTGTTTTGACTTACATCAAAATTTGGGTTAAATCATTGTTGTGGGAATGGAACTGTGTCATAACCTGAAGACCCCCTGTATTTCCTTCCATTTGGTTAAAAATAAAGTAAATCATAATTATTATTGTATAACTTATAAAGCAACAGGCTATAAGAATTTAATACATAATCTAGAAAAAACACAGTAACTAAACTTTCACAATGGTCCCAAAGGGTTTGAATTTAAAATTTCTGTTAAAATAAGGTTTTTGAAAGACAGCCAAAATTGTTTGTCTCAGAGATACAATATTCTGACATGCTCTCAAAGTGGCGTCTAGAGTTGCCATGTGTTACCAATGCTGGGTCTTAATTAATAAAAAATTTTCATTGAAACAGCAACATTAATTAGGGATCTGCAGGCACAAAGCTCTAGTAATTTCCATTATTATGACCATCTCCTTTCCTAACTAACTGTTCTAAATGGAACAAAAATCTGATAATGGCTAGTTTTCCTGTTTTTAATGTCATACACATTTGAGAACTTTGGGAAAAGACTAAAAATTCCTGTACTGGTTTGAGTTTCTCCTAGAACATTAAAAATACTAATTTTTTTTTTTCTTAGAAAATAATTTGAAGTTTAAAACCTAGGGCAACAATACTGAATAGGAATGAGAATAGAGGTAAATGGTCTTTTAAAACTACCATTTGCATTTGGTGCCTGAAGACTTTGATCTTTGGAACAGTGTTGGTTTACTACAGCTGATTTACTATGTCTTACTACTTTATATCTGTTATCTTAAGCATCAGCATTTCAGAATGTACAGTTATCTTTGTATTGATTGGGTCAATGTTTCTAGGAAAGAATTAATTCTCATTTTAAACAACTACTTTTAAACACTTGGTAGTTAAACAGCAACTGTGAAGATCTATCCTTTATCTTTTTTTTTAACTTTTTTTTTAGATCTATCCTTTATTTTTGAGAAGGCAGTGACATCTCTGATTACATCTATCTTCTTTTTCAACTTATTGATTGATTGATTTTAGAGAGAGGGAGTGAAAGAGAAATACTGATTTGTTGTTCCATTTATTCATGCATTCATTGGTTGATTCTTGTATGTGCCCTGACCAGGAATCAAACCTACAACCTTGGCATGCTAAGATGATGCTCTAACCAACTGAGCAACCAGCCAGGGCTCTTCAATTTTTCTGCTTAATTTCATATATACTTACATACACTCTTGGAAAGTACTGAAGTCATCAATCTGAGTGCCAAAGACAAGGTATGCCAATTGAGCATATGCTAAGAAAATAATGAAGAACATAATTGCGAAGCCAAAGAGGTCTTTGGCACACCGAGACATGGTGGTGGAGAGCTGACTCATGGTCCTGTTGAAGTTGATAAATTTGAAGAGCTGTAAAAGAGGGGGAAGATAACACATGAATGGGCAAAAAAAATGTAATATGTACATACAATGGGGCATTATTTGGCCTTACAAAGGAATGAAATTTTGATACATGTACATCATGGATGAACCCTGAAAATATGCTAAATTAAAAAAAAAAACTGACTTGTTTTTTCCCCAAATTTAGCAATTTCTATTTTCTCATCAAAAAGTATTTGCTCTTAATAAATTTTTAGTTTATGGGGAAAAAAAAATATTTGCTGAGTATCTACTATGTGCCAGTCACTATTCTTGGAGCTAGGAATACAGCAGTAAATAGAACAAAGCCCATGCCCTCCCATTGTTTACTTCTATGTGATTAAAACACAGAACCAGGCCCTGGCCGGTTGGCTCAGCGGTAGAGCGTCGGCCTGGCGTGCGGGGGATCCGGGTTCGTTTACCGGCCAGGGCACATAGGAGAAGCGCCCATTTGCTTCTCCACCCCCACACCCCTCCTTCCTCTCTGTCTCTCTCTTCCCCTCCCGCAGCCAAGGCTCCATTGGAGCAAAGATGGCCCGGGCACTGGGGATGGCTCCTTGGCCTCTGCCCCAGGCGCTAGAGTGGCTCTGGTCGCGGCAGAGCGATGCCCCGGAGTGGCACAGCATCACCCCCTGGTGGGCGTGCCGGGTGGATCCCGGTCGGGCGCATGCGGGAGTCTGTCTGACTGTCTCTCCTCGTTTCCAGCTTCAGAAAAAAAAAACAAAAAAAAACAAAAATAAAACACAGAACCACAGGTTAAGTATAATTAAAATGACTAGCGCCCGCTCTCCCTCCCAGGAGCACACCATGCATTTCCAGTCCCCTTCCCTTCAGGGGCATTTTCCTTGGCCCGCTCTCCCCTCAGCTCCAAGGCCCCTTTTCGCTTGCCTCTGTAACTTGTTTCCTGAGCCCATCTTATCTACAGCTCACTTCTTCCAACTGTGACTTTCTACATAAACTTTCTCTTATGTTTGAAAAAAAAAAAAATGACTAGTGATGTTTTTCCCTTAAGAAAGATTAAAAGAGAGAGAAAAATCCTCACAAATGCCAACTAGTAAAAAAAAGAAAAAAGAAAAAAAACAAACCTTCAGGAAACATGGCAATTATGAACCAACATTTACCGTGCATCAACCATGTACCAGGCACTGTGGGGGAGGGCTTAAGTAAACTGCCTCAAATCTTAGCAGTGACCAAAATATTGGTAGTCTATCTCTGGAGTCAGCTTGGGCTTGGAGTCAGGATTTGAACCCAGCTCTGTCTGACTGCAAAGCCATACTAAGCACTTTTGTAGACAAGGCACTGAGGATGTCTGCCCAGGTTGAGCAGTTCACTACCCAGAAGGCATGACAACCTTCACAGCTCTAGCTAGAAGCCTTGATGGAACAATACTGGGGAGATATCAAGAAGTAGAGTCACAGCCCTACTTGGGAGAATGGTTTTTAAAATTTTGGGGCCAGGATATTTACAAGTGAAGCACTAAACAAACCACCAGACTGAGGCACACATTGAAAGGAAATCTGCAGAATTTTACTTAAAGACCTCTTACAAACTGTTTCTGGCTTGTTTTTCATGGTGTTGCCTCATTATTTAATACAATGCCTAGTAGTATTTGTATGAGATATTATCATTACAATTTTTTTTAAAGTGAGAGGTGGGAGACAGGAAGGCAGAGATAGACTCCTGCATGTGCCCAACCAGGATCCACTTAGCAAGCCCCCTACAGGGCAATACTTTGCCCATCTGGGGCCACTGCTCCATTGCTCAGCAACCAAGCTATTTCAGCACCTGAGTTGAGGCCATGGAGCCATCCTCAGTGCCCAGGATCAAATTACTCAAACCATTTGAGCTATGGCTACAGGACAGGAGGGCAAGAGAAAGAGAGAGAGAAGGGGGAGGGGGAGTGGTGGAAAAGCAGATGGTCACCTCTCCTGTGTGCCCTGACCAAAAATAGAACCCGGGACTTCCACACACCAGGTCAATACCCTCAATGAGCCAACCAGTCAGGCCCTATCATTACTATTTTATGATAAAGTTTTGGTACATTAGTGATGATTCCTCCTGAACAAGCATGTGAATGAAAAAAACACATGAGAAATCCAGGATGAGGCCTCTGCACTCTGATACAACTGCAGGCATTCCAGGTGTGAATACCAAGCCAGGAAAATAAATAACCGTTGGTTATTTAAAACAATTCAATAGTACTTTCTGTGATGATGGAAATGTTCTGTATTTCCACTGTCCAATAAGCAACTATCAGCCCTACATATAGACACTGTATACTTAAAATGTGGCTAAGTGACTGAGGAACTGAATGTTTAACTGTATGTAACTTTAATTAAAATTAAAATTTAGGCCCTGGCTGGTTGGCTCAGTGGTAGACCATCTGCCCAGCATGTGGAAATCCAGGGTTTGATTCCCGGCCAGGGTACACTGGAGAAGCACCCATCTGCTTCTCCACCCCTCCCCCTCTCCTTCCTCTCTGTCTCTCTCTTCCCCTCCCACAGCTAAGGCTCCATTGGAGCAAAGTTGGCCTGGGTGCTGAGGATGGCTCCATGGCCTCTGCTTCAGGTGCTAGAATGGCTTCATCGCCCTAGAGGGGTCAAGCATCGCCCCCTGGTGGGCATGCTGGGTGGATCCCGGTCAGGTGCACGCGGAACTCTGTTTGCCACCCTTCCCCCCTGCTTCTCACTTCAGAAAAATACAAGAAAAAAAAAATTAAATTTAGGTAGACACTTGCGGCTAGTCACTACCATCTGGATGGCACAATCACAGAACTAGACTGCTGACAGGCTGGTCGCTGCTTCAGAATTACTGAAATTTCCTGCATCTCCAGAATTAAGGCTTATTGTATATGATGAAATGTCCTAACCTCACATACATGGAAATGCACATTATGTCTTCCGAAAAGAAGGAAACAAATGATTAAGGAACTACTTGGAAGAGAGGTCTGTCCCAACCTCAATTCTAGGTAAAGCTTCCCTATGGCCTCTCCCTGGAAAAAAGACAATCTTTCTACAGAGCATTTCCAAACAGTAGCCTCTCCCCATTTCTCTTAGTTCCTTTTCCTTCAGCTAGTCACCCCATATCCAGGTAACCGGTCTCTGTGTCACAGTAGCCTGAGGTTCCGAGCCCAGTGGACAAACTGAAAACGCCTCTTAAATAAAACCTACAGGGACAGGTTGTTTTTAGACTGTGCCTGAGGGGATAGAAGACAGACTGGAAAGGCACGGGGTGTGCTCCTGGGAGGGAGAGTATCCACCAGTTATTTTAATTATAATTAAACCTGCATTTGTGCAAGAAAGCAGGCAGTAGGGAGCATCATGCAGCAAGATGAATGGTCAAGGGAGTCCCACTAGTTTCCTTTACTTTAAAAAATGAAGCAGCTCTGGCGGGCTACTTGGGTTTGGCCACAAAGGCAAATTTCTCCAACATTTCATGCGATGCATGTTAATAGAAAGAAAAAAAATTATTAAAAATCCAGAACACGGAATTTATAAATTACCTTAATCCAGACAAAAAATACTATGACAGCAGCTATATTGTTGAACTGTATCTGCCAGTATGCCAGATGCTCAAAGTTGGGAAAAGTATTTTGATCTTCCAGAAACTGTAAGAGCACTTCCAGATTTGATGTTCTGTACAAGTTAATTCCTATTGCTACCACTGAGAGCTGGAAAACAAAAGATTTATATATTATTACAGTGTTTTAGAAATACATAACTTATCTTAAAATGACTAGTTTTTTTTCACTATTGCATTAACTCTAGGGCTCAATATTCTGCTCACCCAGTGACTTCATAAAAGTCATTCACACAAATGGAAAGTGTTGAGCATTGTCGTAAAACAAGTAAAATGATATATTCTTGCACTTCCTTAGTTAGGAATAGAAATCCAATGAGTGCATGTGTGCACATATGTGCAGGCACATGCCCTCTCTCTCTCTCTCTCTCTCTCTCTCTCACACACACACACACACACACACACACACACACACACACAAAGAGATGTGATAGATATATGAAATTCCAACTGCCCTTTTGTTGTCCCACCTGGCTGCCTGACCTCACCCTTACTTACTGAACTATCGCCCCTGAGACAGAGAAATTCCAAGAAGCTGGCAAGCTGCCCCCAAAAGGAGTATTCCAGAAAACGGAAATCCTAAAACCATAAAAGGAAACATACCAGAACTTTTGACTCAGTACCCCCTCAGGCTCTCCCAAACATTATAAAATTCATCTCATAATCTATAACTGGTGCCCTTCTTCCCTGGGAGAAGTGCCCGGCAGGGTTCCTTTCTTCCTTTGAATAAAGCCTGTTACTCTGGTCTTTTCAGACTCCCATGGATTCCAACAAGATGTGTCCATGTTTCAAAGTCAAACTCAAACAGGAATGACTTGTTTTTTCTGCCACCCTCATTTAAATCACTTTCTACCCTTCTGCTTCCACTGCTTCATATTGCTGTCTTTTTTTGTTTATGGTCTTTCTTCTATTTCCAGCCACCCATTTTTTCCTCTATTTAACAAATACACAGTGGATGCTTATGTACACAGCAGTGCTAGGGGCCAAGAGGAACAAACAGAAGTATAATACACAAACTCTGTCTTCAAGAAATGTATACTCTGGCCTGACCAGGTGATGGCACAGTGGATAGAGCGTCGGACTGGGACGCAGAGGACCCAGGTTTGAAACCCCGAGGTCACTGGCTTCAGTGCAGGCTCATCTGGTTTGAATTCTCACCAGCTTGAGCTCAAGGTTGCTGGCTTGAGCAACGGGTCACTCGCTCTGCTGTAGCCCCCCAGTCAAGCCACATATGAGAAAGTAATCAATGATCAACAAAGGAACCGCAATGAAGAATTGATGCTTCTCATCTCTCTCCCTTCATGTCTGTCTGTCCCTATCTGTCCCTCTCTTTGTCTCTCTCTGTCTGTCACACACACACAAAAAAGAAATGTACACTCTGGTTCAAGACCAAGTAAATATACAACGATAAATAATTCAAAAACTTACTCAGGAATTGATAACATACAACATAAGGTGAAGGGTAAAACAATACATATTAAAAGGATACTTATAAGAGGAAAGAATGAGCTTGGTCATAAAAAACGGCAGGGATGATGGACAGAGAAGGTTCAAGAATGCTTGCAGTGGGAAAACATGGATCAAGGGTTTTCCTCTTGCTGTTTTGGTGCCTTACTCACGTCTATACAACTTTTCACATCTGCTTTGTTCTGGGCTATAAATCATGTCCAAGGGAGCACTAGGCCCTAAACTTGCATCCATCACCATTGGATTAACATGTATATGTGGAAGGTGCTAGGGGTTAACCATATAACCACCTTGCCTTCATGTGGCATCTGGATCCTTGGCAGGTGGGCTGTGCCGGGTGCTGTAACCTTGCTGCCCATCCTCCTTCTCTTCTCATGGATGACGGTCAATGACCACTTTATTAGCCCTCTGGAGAGCCCCCCAGAGCATGGTCCCAGGGGGTTATCACAGCAAGATCTGCCTGGCTGCCAGTAACTGCTGGAAAAGCCAGCCTCACCACCTTCCTTTTCTTCTCTATGAAGGGTTTCCACAGCCAATCTTGTACCTCTGTCCTGCAGGAATATTTTCTCTGAGCTCTCTGGAATACATTGAGACTGTTTCTCTCCATGGACTTAGCTGAGAAGGATAAAGAAGAGGCTGAGGGAAGTGCTGACTGACCGAATCCAACAATAACCCTTTATTCAACACTCACTCAGTACAATTTGTTCTCCATTCCAGTTGTTTTCACTCTGCACAGGACAGATGTTTATAAAAATATGGAATGTATAGTCATTTATATAATATTGATATCATATCAATACACTAAATTTCTTTAAGCCTTTTCCTTTAAAGTAAGAAATGGGAGAAAAGAGATAAAGAAAGAGATTTTGTGACCCTTTGATTGTTACGTCTCTCCTGAGTTTTCTTTGGGATTCTCATCCTTGTTTACCATAATATGAGCCTCACGAGGGCATGGGTTCTGGTTGTTTTGTTCATTCCTATATCCCCAATGCCTAGATGCATAGCAGGTGCTCAGAAAATAACTCATGAATAAATCATTTTCACCATGTGAAACCTACCACTCAACAAAAGTATTTGAATTCAGACTTTTTTTTTTTTTTAACAGAGACAGAGAGAGAGTCAGAGAGAGGGATAGACAGGGACGGACAGACAGGAACGGAGAGAGATGAGAAGCATCAATCATTAGTTTTTCATTGTGCGTTGCAACACCTTAGTTGTTCATTGATTGCTTTCTCATATGTGCCTTGACCGCAGGCCTTCAGCAGACCGAGTAACCCCTTGCTGGAGCCGGCGACCTTGGGTCCAAGCTGGTGAGCTTTTTGCTCAAACCAGATGAGCCCACGCTCAAGCTGGCGACCTCGGGGTCTTGTACCTGGGTCCCCTGCATCCCAGTCTGACACTCCATCCACTGCGCCACTGCCTGGTGAGGCTGAATTCAGACTTTTTTTTTTTTTTGTATTTTTCTGAAGCTGGAAACGGGGAGATACAGTCAGACAGACTCCCACATGCGCCCGACCGGGATCCACCCGGCACGCCCACCAGGGGCAACGCTCTGCCCACCAGGGGGCGATGCTCTGCCCCTCGGGGGGGGGGGGGGTCGCTCTGCCGCAACCAGAGCCACTCTAGCGCCTGGGGCAGAGGCCAAGGAGCCATCCCCAGCGCCCGGGCCATCTTTGCTCCAATGGAGCCTCGGCTGCGGGAGGGGAAGAGAGAGACAGAGAGGAAGGAGGGGGGGGGTGGAGAAGCAAATGGGCGCTTCTCCTATGTGCCCTGGCCGGGAATCGAACCCAGGTCCCCTGCACACCAGGCCGACGCTCTACCGCTGAGCCAACCGGCCAGGGCCTGAATTCAGACTTTTTAATAGTCTTTCTTGTTTCAGTAATTCTGCTACTGCTTAGGACTATAGGTTGACCGAAGCAAGGCTTAGAGAAAAAATGAAAACTGGGGAAACAATTTCAAAGTGATTCCAAGATGTTAAACTTATGTTTAGGATATCATTTCTTCTCAAGTTTCAACTGGACTTTTTAAAAGTCAAGTAAGCAAATTTGGGCCAGATAGAACAAAACAGCCTCTGCTTCTTTCAGAGGTTGAAGCTCTTATGGAACCCAGGGCATGTTTTGGGGGATAAGCAGAAAGCTTGCCCTTACTAACTTCCACTGGGTCAGGAAAGGTTTTGAAGAAGTGAGATTCCAATAGCCCTTCCTTGTTCTTTTTAAAAGCACACTGTTTGTATTGTTGTCTTGAAAGTACTAAGAGTTAAGAAAAATGAGAACCAGAGCACAGTGAAGCAAGCTTTAAAAGAAATACTTGCACAATGTTGTGGCTGCTGAGCCACAGAAACTACCCTCAACTTCCATGATATCATCAGCTATTTCTTCCAGTGGTCCCCAAAGTGGGGATGAGGCAACTAACTGGGGTATTAGAAGAAAATATTCGAACTTCCAGGCAGGTGAAAAGAAAGTGTTATTAGTCTATTTCTGTTTATTTTATCTCAATCTTTCAATTCTTTTTTTTTTTAATTTTTTTTTTATTCATTTTAGAGAGGAGAGGGAGAGACAGAGAGAGAGAGAGAGAGGAGAGACAGAGAGAGAGGAGGGGAGGAGCTGGAAGCATCAACTCCCATATGTGCCTTGACCAGGCAAGCCCAGGGTTTCGAACCGGCAACCTCAGCATTTCCAGGTCGACGCTTTATCCACTGCGCCACCACAGGTCAGGCAATCTTTCAATTCTGTTGTGTATTTTTTACAAATATATCTGTTATACCAGTACATATGCACATGCACACACAGACACTTTATAAATAAATAAATTAGTGTGTGTCATCAAAGCTCTCAGTGACAAGTATACATAATTAAAAGAGCTGAATGACACTGATTAGTCTTATACTGATAGGCAATTCAATTAAAAAAAGACTATTAATTAGGATAAAATAACACGCACCTTTTTATCATTATCCTCAATGACCTGGATATAAATATATATATTCATATAAGCCAAATCAATAGGTTTTGCATCTTTAGAGTTCCAAACAATAATTGTTTTCTAGAAAAATTTTTTTAAATTATGTTTTGAAGTTCATTTTTGCATTTTACGTCTACCTTTTTCTTTTTAAAAAAAAAAATTTTTTTTAATTTATTCATTTTAGAGAGGAGAGGGAGAGAAAGTGCGAGAGAGAGAGGAGAGACAGAGAGAGAGAAGGGGGGGAGGAGCTGGAAGCATCAACTCCCATATGTGCCTTGACCAGGCAAGCCCAGGGTTTCGAACCAGCGACCTCAGCATTTCCAGGTCGACGCTTTATCCACTGCACCACCACAGGTCTTACGTCTACCTTTTTCTACATGAAATCAGGGAAAGCCAACATGGCATTTTAATTTTAAAAAATTATTGAATTTATTGGGATGACATTGGTTAATAAAATTATATAGGTTTCAGTCTAAAATAATTTTTTAATGTAGATGGACTGAAGTCAGCTGTCACACAGTATAGAAATATTTTGAAACATTATTTCTAGTATCATCACCTTTCCAGTCTCCTTGAGTACGGCAATTTTTTTTTTTTTTTGGTAACTCTGTTCATTATTGATCCATTGAGAATTTGGGGACCAAAAGTTTACCCAGAGCAACTGTGTGACATTGCACGACCACTGTGAGAGAAGGGATGCCCTTCTAACTGTATCAGGGTCAGGTCAGTTCCACACCGTGTTCTACACACATTTCTATTTTTGGTAGAAGCTCTTTCTGAAGTACACACCTGCGTGAGTTACGAGGCAGAGGCAGAGTGGTTAAGACAGTTATTGTGAGGATTAAATGAACTTCTGTATAGAAAAAGCACTTGAAACTGTGACATACACAGTTTCTACAGTGTTAGCAATTATTATTTTTTATTGCTCCTGTCAATATTGTTATTGCCATGTAATATACCTATATAGTTCCTTTTGTCTTTAGTATTTTTAATTCATATATGAATGACACATTTTTTACATTTAATAATATATGTAAACATATTAATAACAGTCAATAACATAGTTTCTATATTTTTACCAACTAAGTCTACTGATGATTTGATAATGAATGTATACGCTTCACAAACACATTTCTGATTGTGGGGGAAGAATAATGATCAGGAAGTGGAATACTAGAAGAGAGAATGATAAGAGAATAATGCATCAGCTACTAGATTTCCGAGAGGCATCTCTGCTATGCAACTTTTAAGCATGTGACAATTAAACATGCTCAACTGTGGAATAGTGCTTAGCGATAGATTGTTATTGTTGAAGGGAGAAAAGCTTGAAAAAATACATTTTTACACTGAGGCTTCTGGAAAGAAGTGGTTGAGATGAGGCTGAAGGGAAACCATCTTGAACAAAGTGTTAGAAGTTATAGAGTCAAGGGTAAGCAGGGGAATCTACATGTTTCATAGTCTTGACTCTGTCATAACTCTTACGCTTTCTTGCTCTTCACAGGGAAAACCTCGCTGGCCATATAGTTTGTACACTGTGATCTATTTGCAGAAAACTTGAAACTGCAGGGTGGTTTTCTCTATCACCCAAAATATTTCAGGGTATTTCTTCTTGTTGTAATTTTACAGATGCACAGAAAAATATACACTAGTTTTTACTAGCAGTTGAAGAAAAATATCATTAGCAAAAAACAGAATCAACAACATAAAACATTGTTTTCTCCCCTCATGTGGCACCTCTCATGTGGCACGGCAAAAGCAAACATAAATTACTGTTATATTTGTTATAGTGTGGCTAACTGAGAGTGTATTGTAAAGGCCTCTTCCGTATTCAGAAGGGTTATTCATGCAAAATGAGAAAAGACACTGGAGTTGATGTAACAGAGAAGTTTCAGATTCTCCTTCAGGAATATCAAGGTTCACAATGCTGAGGAGGCAAAGACTCTAATTAACATGTTTTCATAACAGAGTAGGGAGTCTGATGTTGTTCTTGAACCTACCACAACAATCGTGACATCCAGACAATTCCAGAAACTCCTGAAATAGTGCAGCTTGTGGATGCGAATTTCCAGTATCTCTTCCACCACGTAGTAAAGGATAAAGAAACAAAAGATGATCTCACAGGCTGCCAGGAAGAAATCAAAAGTTGTGACATATCGGATCAGCTTTACAGGCTGAAACTGCCAAGATGGAATCACACCGCCTGTTGCTGGGAATTCAACCAATAACCTGCATTGTAATAAGAACAATTAAAACAGTAACAATAACAACAACATATGGATGCGTCCAGGACAGGACGTCCATCTATTCTGTCCCTGCATGGTAAGGTAATAAAATTACAACCACACATCACCCCAAACTAGTGACAAAACATTTTTAATCAAAGCCAGTGACTCTATACTTGTAGAATTTTATGTAAAAAAAGGAACAAGATTTCCCAAGGCCTCTTAGAC
Source organism: Saccopteryx leptura (assembly GCF_036850995.1). NCBI lineage: Eukaryota > Metazoa > Chordata > Mammalia > Chiroptera > Emballonuridae > Saccopteryx > Saccopteryx leptura. Next base: position 69,728,836 of record NC_089507.1, on the reverse strand, counting down.
CAAAGAGATTATTACTCCTCAGTCTCCCCTTTACTTCTCTTGTATTTATACTTTGAAAATGTTGTATACATTTTTTTCTTTTTGTTAATGTAGAAGTTAATCAACAAACACGCCTTTCTAGGCCTTTTATTAAATGTAAGCTATTCTACTAGGCAATAAAGAGCATAAGAAATTTAAGTCATGTACTCAAAACATGTATGCTCTGGTTGACAATAAAATGTTTTGCACATATATAAAGATAAGAGACTAAGTTTTTCATTGATTCATTTGATAACACTTAACTAGCATTGAATTATTTACCCTGGGGGTACTCTGTGCTACTTTTCCCAGAGCCTTACAGTTAATAGGTGCTCAGTAAATGTCTGATTGTCAGAAACAGTAACATACTTTTTTCCCCATTTCTACTGATGGCATTGATCTTTAGCGGTAACATAAACGGAGGATGTTTCTTACCAAATTTTCATTTTGCAGGTGTGACATTGAGAAAACTAAATGATTCACTGAATGGTACAGTTTCTCTACCAAACTAGAAATAGAATCTCTATCTCCTTATTTGTAAAGCTTCCTTTCAGTCAGCTATTAGGCATAACCATTTCTCCCATTATAGGACGGGTACTAACATCTAGAACTTGGTATCTAGGACTCACACATGAGCAATACTCAAGAACAGGCAGGGGCTATAGCAGATTAGAATTGGTCATGGAAATGTAAAAATTTTTCCTTCCTCTTTACTGTCAGGCTCCTGTTTTTTCCTTGACTCTTTGAAGTATTGGATAGAATGGCTGAGAACCCAAAATTCAGGAAAGCAATCCTGAAACGAAGAGTCTAGTGACAGTCTCAGTGCAAGCTCACAAGCGCAGGACTGTCCTCTTGGCCAAGTCCTCTCTCAGGCATGCCTTGCCTGACCTCTGTCCATTCCTTCCAGAAACCTATACAACATTGTAGGGAAATGAAGTAACTGCATTGACAATGTTCACTCTTAAAGTATGGGGAGGAAGTGAGAGACATACTCAAGACCTTCTATATAAATAGATATTTCCTCTCAAGTTAATCAGAATTGCCTGCCTGTTTCTATCTTCTTCCTATCCTTGCTGGAGTCATTAAAATGTTCAACAATAACTGCAATAGATTTTCATTCATTTCTATTGATTTTAATGTGATATTACTTTCTTCAAAAGTTTTTAGATACAAGGACTGGGAAAATCCACTGTCCACAGCTAAATTTAGCCTCAAAAATGATCACAAAATAAGGATATTATGAGAATTTATCCTTATTAGGTGAGTTAATACACATGCAGCTAATTCGTGTTGGCAATGTTTGGGGGTTGGTGACGTATTCACAAGGATGATTAAAGTGAGTGAACTCCAGACACCCTTGCCTATTCTACTTTATTTTTTATAGCACATAATACCTTCTAATATATGATTTAATTAGTTTCTTTTGTTTAGTGTTAACTGTCTATTATCTATCTTCTCCTGGTTGAATGTAATCTCTGCAAGGGCAGGGATCTCATCTTGGTCACTGATATGTCCTAAGAGCCTAGCACAGTGACTGGCACCATATTAAATGTCAAATAAATGTTTGCTGAATGAATGAATGAATGAATGAATGAACAAGAGACCCCAGACAAGCTAGTGGGATGTCTGTCAGTTTCCTCACTGTAACCTGAGTGGTTATGATGGCAACACCACAGGATCTGTAGAAGCTACCTTATGTGTCTCGGGTGAATCTTGGGTATGAGCAGGTACCTGGGTATCTATCCTATTAAACCCTGACGACTGTGCCTTTGTTCTAATAACAGGGGAATCATCTGAGATCGAGAAGCTCAGAGAAACGAGTCAAGACAATGGTTGGGGACCATTGTAATGGAGCATAAGACACTGATCAGCCTCGTTAGGAGTAAAAATAGATGTTAGTGAAACAGTGCTTTGGGGATGAACTTGGTCCAGACTTACCCTGGACTATAATGGTATAGTCCAAGATTTTAACTCCCTTGCCCCTAATATCCTCATCCCAATAAGCCTTCAGTTTTCAACCCTCCCTTGCTATCAGCTCTGACACGTGACACTCTCATTTAGCCACCGGCAGGCAATGGTTTCTAGCCTATCTCCAGACCGGGTGTACATACAAATACATGGACATGGGAGAGCTGAGTGCCTCAGTACACACCTGATCACACAGAACAGGTTAATGTTGGCGTTGTACACGGAAAAGTCAATAAAAGTTGCCCTGGTCCCTCGGTCCAGCCAGACATTTTTCTTGAGGCTAGCAATCTGAGCAGCTGTTTCCTCTCTTGTTCTTGATAAATCCAGGTAATAGCCAGCTCCACTGTAAGTCGCAATCATTCCCCAGTGGCTACTCCCATTCAAATCTTTTTCGCTTGTGTAGATCCAACTAATTAAAAAACAAAACGAAAACAAAACAAAGAAGTAAAATCAGTGGAAGACATGGCTATTACAAAGAGAGCTGGTTCCTGGTAAAAGAGAGTGTGTAATAAAAAATTGAAGTCTTGTTGAGCTGGATAATGTGCTTGACATGGTGCTTCCTGTTTTCTTATTTAATTCTCACAGAGCTATTATTCCCATTTTAGGAATGAGGGCCCTGCGGCTGTGTGAGGCCAACCTGTCTCAGAGCTTTTGAGGGCAGAGTAAGGGACCTAGATCAGAACTGTCTGTCTCCAAACCCTGTGCTATTAGCCCTTAGTTCATACAGCTGCCCTCCCTGGGTAACTGTACTCTAGGACTAAATTACCCTAGGCCCCCAGAGAAAACTTCAGCCAAAACGGGGACAAGTTCGAGGGCCACTCTTGGCAACGGAACTAAGTAAGACTCCGCACAGCATCTAGGAATTCAATCCACAAATACGTACAGAGGCTCACTTAGGAACCAGAGGTTTCTTTGGCATTAATGGAGACATAAAGATGAACCAGGGTCTCTTTTCTCCCAAATCGGTAACAAGTAGGGAGAGAAAAGTTGCAATTAAACAATTAAAATACAAAGTAGATGATAACAAGAACCAAAAGAAAGTGTAGAGAAATGGTTTGCGTAGATCAGAGGAAAGCTGTCCTTGTTTGGAGGTCCAGCGCTGGGACAGGTGGGTCACAGCAGGCTTTGGGAAGAAGCTGTATTGGAATTGGGCCGGAAAAGGTAAGTAGGACTCAGACTTGCACAGGTGGGTGGGAAAGGCAGGGCCACAGAAGTATGAAGCCCTCAGCTAGCAATTTGGTATGGCTCCCATATGATGGAGCAAATAAGGTCAAAAGGAAGACTGTGTTCAGACAGACTGTGAAGGGCAAGCATGGAGTCACCAAAGGGAAGGTTTCTGAGAGACACAGGACAGGGTTACTGTAGCAGCAGCAGGAAAGGCTGGATGGACTGGTGAGCAACAGAGGGCTTTTGTGTAGAGAAGAGTTAACGCAGAGGGTCCGAGATTTTAGTACGTGCCAGGCAGAGGGCACCTATGTGACCAGCACCCGATTAACACCTTGGGCACTAAGTATCTAATGAGCGTCTCTGACTGAGAACATTGCACACATGTTGTTGCAAATGGTTACTGAAGGTAAGCCCATACCAAGACTTTTGGAAGCTTGCCCTTTTCTCACCTGGACTTTGCCCCATGTCCCTGAACCTTTTGCTGCTTTTGCTTTATGAGCCTTTTCCTGCAATAAACCCCAGCTGTGGATATGACTAAGAATGAGTGCTGTGAATCCTTCTAGTGAATCACTGGACCTGGGAGTGATCCTGGGGACCCTGACACAGCTCAGTCAGCAGTCCCTGCCATAACCAAGAGGTGACGAGGCCTGAACAGAGCAGGGAAGAAGAAGGAAGGACAGAGAGGGCCTCCACTGCAGACTACTGATTTGGACATCAGGGCAAAAGAGAAGGGAAATCTCAAAAATGACTCTGTACTTTCTTTTGGGGTAATGTGAAGATGGTGGGGCCATCAACAGGAGGAAGAGCAAATCCAGTGAGAAAGTGATGAGTCAGCTTGGGGCATATTAAAGTATAGGAGGAGCTGGTGGGACACAGAGGCTGAATATAAATTTGTCTTCTATCACCAGAATATAAGGTTTGTGAACACAGGGCATTTGATGATGTTTTGTTTACTGCTGCTGTTTACCTCAGGGCGTTGCTAGGAAAGGAAGACCTCGTGTGGAACATGCCGGACACATGTTGACACTTAGTGTATTCGTTGATGAGTTGATGAGTCATGAAATAGAGACGAGAGTAGAATTAATCTGAATTTCAAGGGAAAGAATACAATGAAAGAGAAGGCAGAGATCTGAATACAGAACCTAGGAGTAAGACAGGAGAGGGGAGAGAGGAAGGGGGTTACAGAATAAGAAAGCCCAAGTTCAGTGTCACTCACAGCAGTCCAAAGAATGAGCTATCAACACTGTCACGCTCTGCAGAGAGGTGGACCAGGATGAAGACCGAGAATTGCTCAGTGGATTTGTTAGAGGTCACTGGTAGCTTCCAAGAGAGATTCCAAAAGCAAGTGTATTAAGCTTGCAGGGGTGAACCAATGGAAAGGGCTTGGAGGTGGCAAGAGAAGACTATTCTCTCAAGAAGGTTAGAGGTGAGGGAAAGGAGAAGTGGGCGTGGCTTGAGAAGAGTGGGACTCACTCATCCATGCATTCAAGAGGTATTTATTGAGCATCTCTTTAGACTAGGCCCTGCTCACGGCTTTGAGAATACAGCAGAGAACAAAGTAGAGGAAATAGAGGCCTTGCCCTCAAGCAGCTGGAGGGCTGACGGGGAGCCAAGGGCAGCAAGGGGCCACCTTACAACACAGCCCACACGAAAGAAGCAAACACAGGTTTTGGAGTCAGGCTGGCTAGTTCCCAGTGGCCGCCTTTACTAGCAGGGGCACTTTGATTAAGTGAGCCTGTTTTTTTTTTCTCTTTTCTTTTTTTTAATCTATAAAATGGAGATGATACCTATTTCAGAGTTTTGTGAAGAGTAGATGAGATAATGGATAAAATCACTTCTTAGATAGCATCTGGCATGAAGTCTTAACTGCATAGATGTCTTTTATTTAGGAGATGAGATAAAGTGAAACACTGGGCAAGGCACCAGAGTTTAAGGGTGTGTTTAGGCTTTGCAGGAACTAGAAAGAGAAGGAGAATTGGAAAGGAAAATCACTACCATAACCTGGAAAAAAATTCTTTTGAATTTAGTCCCTTTAGTCTAACTCTTCTGATTTTTACTAAATTTCTTATGAATCCTGATATGAAATAGGCTGTGAACTGGATGACAAAGAAAGCGATCATGGAAAAGGTGTTTTCCCCCACTGTGTATGAACAAATCTGGGTTCTGGGAGCCTCGGTTCCTAGGAAAGCAATCTAGGCGAGCTGACGATTAGCTTAGTGCAGCTTAGACAACAACAGTAGTTCGCCCAGGGCAGCGACCCTGTGAGGCCCGCTGCAGGAAAGCCTGAGAGCTCTCATTCCTTTATTGTAACTACAGGAACTCTGAAAATAATGACTGTCCTTAACACCCAGAATGTTTTAAGTATGTTTGCCAAAGAGCACAAAAACAAATCCCTGTAAATATACACATTACAAATAAATACTGAAAATCACAGACGCACATTTGAGAAGGATGGACTTTATTCCAGACAGAAAGACCGCCCTCAGGCTTCTTACCCACCTTAATTCACTGTGCTCTGAACAACCACTTATTTGTTAGAGCTCATAAAAAATTTTCTTTACCAGAAAATGTCCTAGTAATAATCTAGGAAATGATATTAATGGATTTATAAAAATAGGATCCAGGCATCTTAAAAGAAACCTCTGTCACCAGAGGGAAAGGTGGGTGGGGGAGGTAGAAGAATGACAATGGGAACGGAAGGGGACTCGACTTGGAGCGGTGAACACACAATGCCATATACAGATGATGTACTACAGAATTGTACACCTGAAACCTACATAATTTTATTAACTAATGTCACACCATTGAAAAAAAAAAGAAACCTCTGAAGGCCAAGTGGCTTCTTTCCTGTGGATGTTAGGGCCAATGATTCATTCAGGCTTTTGAAAAAGATGTAGGTAGAAGCTGAAAGGGGGTAAAAAGTAGAGAAAACTTTAGAAACCAAAGTTCAATTTGACCATGGCCTTAAATATAAACACTGAAGACCCACTTAAGGCATCTTCTCCTTAGATGAAGGAGTCAGAGAATGAATGAGTGAATGCATGAATGAATGAATGAATGAATGGGTGAATGAACATTGGTGAGAGGCCAGGGCACACAGCCATGAGCCACAGACACTTACGCGGTTCCATTTCTCGGACCAAATGGAGCCCTGTCTTCACTACTGACAGAGTAGACATCGTAGCACTCTTTGATCTCATCTCTCAAGTCCTGGGGGATAGAACAGGATCCATTCCTGACTTTGAGTTGCCGTATCCGCGGCAGCCCTAACAGAAGGTTCTCACAGTAGATGAAGCTTCGGTTGTCAGCTTCAGTTGTGTTGCTGGGCTGCGTCTTCCAGTACAGCCCATCCAATAAGGCGCCTTCTGTGAACTGAAAGCAGAGGAAACATTTTTGCAAAGCTCCAAGCTCAGCAGCTGCCTTGCTCCTTCCTGGAATGTTTGTATGACCAACAGGGTAGCACTCTGTGAACACAGTAGAGTAACAAGGGTGGGTTTTGCTGTTGGAGAGATTTAAGTTGGATTTTACTCCATCATTTGCTAGTTGTGCGGCCTGGAGCAGGAACCTCCTTTGAGTCTGGGTTCCTGCACCCGTAATGTCCATCTTTTGTACGGTTACTACATCTGATTTGAAAGAGGGTGATCTGGATCTAAACAAACATGTAAACAGAGCTCTCAGGTCTCGGAGGGGCTCAACCCTTTGGGATGACCCTGCAGTTTTCATTTCACAGTATGAACAGAAACCAAGAAATCCAATCTTAGATCTCTTCACATTTTGTTTTTAATTTTGGTGAAAAGCAAATACTGACATGCTCTAAAATGTTTAGACTTTTATATTTTTATTTCACTGATGGTTATCAAAGGAGAATGTCCAGTGAGGCAAATTCATGAAACCACTATATTTTATGATTATAGTTTTTCTTACAGCAGCATTTCCTATTGGCTTTAGTTGGGATTTGCCTTTTATGACGGTTGGCCATTCTCACTAGATTCCTGTGAGACTCATCTTGGTTATAGTTAATATTTAATATTTAGACTATTTTACTGAGCGGACTTTATTAAAAAAATATCTGCAAAGCACTTAAAGTGTTATAAATGTTTTAACTTAAAAATTATTTAAGGTTAATTGGGTTAAGACTTTTTTATGTACCGTAAGTGCTGTATTTTCAGAAAAAAAACCCCAACAATGGTGCTGAGTGGTTTTCTAAAGTTTTCTGTATATTGCACAAGAGTTCTCAAATATACAAAAACTACATAAAGTAGCATTTTTTTCAGTCTTGTTCGAATTGGAACTAATGCTCATGCAGTTAAAATGTATATAGCATTACAGATATTTCATGTATTATAGGATAAATATAGAAATCAAAATTTCCTATATACAGCTAAATTTGGGTAGAAATATTTTGAATATTAATTTATTTTTAAAGGTTTAAGATAGAACTTTCTACAATGTATTTTTGGCAATGTTTTGTTTGCTGCCACCAAACTGGTAGGATGCTATTGTTTGAAGAGTTTTAATTTTTAAAAGTGCATGTGATGTTTCAAATAAACAGTTCATTTTTTTTTTTAAATGAACGCTTCACAACTTTGCGTGTCATCCTTGTGAAGGGGCCATGCTAATCTTCTCTGTATCATTCCACAGGACAACAAGCACATAGTGGGCGCTTAATACATGGAAACTCTGATTTCTGCTTTAGGACGGACGGCAGGCAGGAAGGGGGTTGTTTATATACACTCACAGCCACTATCAACTCCATTTTCTCTTATTAAAGTAGTTAATAATTAATGACCATGGTTTCTAAACTTCTTTGGAAAGGAAAAGACTACAGTTTTGATTGCCAGTGTGCCATCTGGTGGCTCTTTTAATTGTTTGGACTATTTTCCATATGGTGAATCCCCCAGTACCACCCATTTCTGCTTTTAGAGCTTGTTATCACCATGGAATTGTACATAGGTGAGAAGTTTCTTGTTAGTTTGCCAAGAGGAAAGACATCTAGCCATTCTCAGTGTCTTATCAGATGGTCAGCAGAGATGAACTGATCTGCCCTGCTGAGGGAGGGAAATATTCGTATTATGCAAGCGTGGTTTGGATGCCAAGTGTTTTTAGGCTTTAGAATGAATAGGTTCCTGTGAGCCAGTTTCCTCCAACTTTAAAATCAACAGCTCTGATGTCAGTGTTTTATAAGAATTTTAGAAAGTGTCTCCTCAGGAATAAATACTCGTTTCCTTTCCAACTCTCTTCTCTCCTCCCTTTTTTGTAGATTCTGAGCACCTTATCCTCTAGATTTCTTTAATGCTTTTCCTGTGGTATCATTCATTACTTCTCCTCTGTTATTGTGCTGGAATTTGTGACAATTTGGGAAGGGGCTGGGTTGAATTTTACATTAGAGATCTGTGAAAGAACACGCCCGCCTTGTATCAAGCACTGTTTTTAGGGTACCTGCCATCACCAACAACAACACAATAAAGGGGGAAAAAAGCAAGATAAACCAACAAAATTTTGCCCTATGGGCTTTACCTCCTAATAGATACTAAACAGGTATATATTGGAACATGAATGACTGCATGAATTATAAACTAGCTGAGGAAGTATCTGTCAGGCCAGAATAAAGTCCATTTTTCTTATTCTCTGGTCATGTGGAGTCACTCTGAATCAAACTAAGATTCATTTACAACATTGGGAATGTTAACACTTACCTTGTATGGTTGCTATGGGGATTAAGTAAGTCCAGATATGAAACACTCAGCAGGTACAAAGGCCACAAAGACTTCTAACAACTTATCGTAACTCACATCTTACATAGCAGGCCCTGATGATACTGCCAGATTGAACTTACGAAGCTAAATGAACAATTTTAAGTGATAAAGAGGAACTTTCAAAGTTATTTGCAAATACCTTCCAGAAGTCTTCCATTGAAGAAAGAGTTTTAAAGTTAGTTTTCTCCGTTTTGGACACTGGGGTGTCGAGGAAGAGCTGCGACATGATGCGAGTGTAGTAGTACACACTGGAGCTCATCATCCCGTAGGTCACTGGAACACAGAGAGCCAGATGAACTCCGGGAGGGGCCTGCCCTCACCCCACATTCCTGGGGATGGCAGACATCCATACACTGTCTTTCACCCTCACCTCCTTCCCTCTGTCACTCTTCGAGGGCATCTCCCTCGCTCTCTGGTTTAGAAAAGAAATAAATGAACACTGACACAATGGGAAACAAAACTGGCTTATTATTGAGTACTGAATTAAGATTGGGCACCTTTACTTGACATTTGGAAATTCCAACATGCCCCTTCCTCTCCCAGCACCTCCGGATCAGACCTGCACAGGTGCTCCTCAGCTCACAGCTGGGCACGTGCTGCTTCCTCCCCCGCAGTGACAGGGGCAGGCTGCTGTTTGTTTGCAGATCAATTCTCCATGCTTCTTGCCCTGCTCTGTGTGTGCCCTGAGGTTCACCTCTAGAGACTGTACCATCCTGGGCCCCTTGCCAGTCGGGGCAGAACAGAAGTGGGGCCATGAGGAGAGAGAAGTCGGGTTTGTTCTCTTCGCCCCTACTCTCCATCTCCTCACCTGAAGGGTGAAGTTTGTCAGGGGCCCCGCTAACTTTGGCTACAGTTGCTGGGGAAATCTCTTTTCCCACAGCTACAAGGGGGTCATGCCATGCCATTCTCTCCCCTTTTCCTCAAGCCTGGAGGTGGTAACCTCTCCTGAGTGCCTCACTTCCCCTTTTTGGTCCCTGTAACACTGTCACAGCTCTGTAAATAGTCCCTTCATTAAACTTTCTTTAACTATCACTTTGAGTTTTCTATCTTTTCCCCTTCAGGATGCAGACAGGTACAGACTACCTACCTCCCACCTATCAAATCTTGTATGAAACTCTCTAAACTCAAGCTCTACCCGACATGAAGACTTGCTGACTATACCAGCCCATTCTGAACAGTCCTAGAGGGAGGTGGGTAGATTATTTATAGGCTAAATAGGTCTCAGATCAGGGTTTGAATCTTGGCCATGCCTTTTACTTGCCATGTGACCTGTGCAAGTTACTGAGCTTAAGTTTTCTCTTCTGTAAAATGAGGGTAATTAGCTATTCATAGGATTCTTTGATGCTTAAATAAAAATCAACTAAAAATTATCCAAAATAGTAGCCGACAAATATCCAGTAATAATGGGTCATCCTCCCTAATCAGACTGGTATAATGTACCTATTAAAAATGTTGGCACTTTAATGAGACTATCTAATGCTGGGCTCTAATGATTGCAGGTGTAATAATAAGTTATAATTCCTACAATCAGCAGACAAAAAGCTTCCAGAGGAAACACATTTTATACTTCCTTTGACCATAGTTCTCAACCCAGCAGGTGATTAATACTTAGCTGATTGTACAATAATCTCAGGCATCATAAAATGCATTTTAAAACTTTGTTTTAAATGACTTGGGATTAAATGCTATATAGTAAACTCTCTCTCTCTCCTATAATCCCCCTTCCCACCCAAACATAATAGAAAATTAAGATTATTAAAAGAGACGAGTAGATAATAGTGATCTAAACAAAAGTGTGTCTGAGAGTCCATCTTAAGCAGCCAATAGAATAAACACACATAATCCACATGGCGTGTGTGCTGCACGTAGAGGGGAGGAACATTGTCCAGTTTCTTCGGTTAGGCTTCCTCAGCTGCCATCTGGTGACCCACTAATTAGGACATGAGCACACCTCCTTAATTATCTTCCTCCTTTCCAAAATGTACTGGAGCAGAGTTAAGTGTTTAGACTTTTAATCCGTTCACATTTACGGAACAAGGTGTTGGGCATGTAGATAAATAAGATATGATTTCCGCCGTCAAGAAGAGGCGCTCACAGAGTTTGGGACAAGCACTGCCTACCCAGCCCCACAGAGGCATGGACAAAGCACAGTGTCTTCTACTAAGGCCTTCTGTGGCCCAGTCGGCCAAGGGAACGAAGCTGATCTGACGCCAAAGAGCAGTAGTGAGGGCTCCCCAAGGCCAACTAAAGGAGTAAGTTCATTTTTTAAAATTAACTTGAAATTAGAATTTGCATTGGATTGGTTAATTAATAGAGATCATTCTGTAATTGTTCACTTGTGAGTCTTTTTGTTGTTGTTGCTAAAAAGGAATTTTGACAAATTATTTAAACCTTTCGATTTATAAATATGGTATAGTTATATATGTACATAAATTTTAGCCAATGGTTAAAAAAATGTCCTTTTTTCCCTTATATTTTTAATTTTGGTTTTGCTTTTGAAATTCTCAGGACCTGTATGGAATTGAATGGCTTCACTTAATGAAAAATGACACATTCCTTTAGCTGTATAGTGCCATCTGCTGGACATTCAGAGAAACAATGCTTTCTAGCTCTGGAGGGATGATGGTTCAACCATCAATCAGCAAAAGATTAACTCAGTCCCTTGTGCCAGGATGGGATGGTCCACAGAATATCTTTGAGTGACACTTTCACACACTCCAGGAGTCAGCTGCACCATAAATCCATTAGGCTGTATCTAAAGGGCCCCTGTATTCAGAGTCAGAATAATTTGGGTGAGATTCCACTTTGCTTCATCTATGTTGTAAGTCTCAGTGTCCTGGGATATCAGGCAACTACTAAGTTTTCTGGGCTTCAGTTTCATTATCTAGAAAATGGGAATAATAACACTGAGGGATTCTGCGTAGTTCAACTGGAGAAACGTTTGTAAAAAAATTTTGTATACTGTCAAATGCAACAGAGATATTAAGACTGTTATATCATTTCTCCTTTTAGTTCCTGATGAAGAAAGCCCACTTAGAAGGTAGCATTCACTCTTTAGATGAACTAAATTGTGAAGAAAAAAATTATAGCATAAAATACATAACTTTAAATGAGAATTTAAGAAATATAATGTAAAGGACACATATATATCCTACATGCATGTATTTCTTCTGCTATTTAGTCCTTGTCTTCGCTCCCAAGTTTCACTTTCTATAAAATAAGCCAGGATAGCCTGACCAGGTGGTGGAGCAGTGAATAGAGCGTCAGACTGGGATGCGGACGACCCAGGTTCGAGACCCCAAGGTCGCCAGCTTGAGCGTGGGCTCATCTGGTTTGAGCAAAAAGCTCACCAGCTTGGACCCAAGGTCGCTGGCTCGAGCAAGGGGTTACTCGGTCTGCTGAAGGCCCACGGTCAAGACACATATGAGAAAGCAATCAATGAACAACTAAGGTGTCGCAGCGAAAAACTAATGATTGATGCTTCTCATCTCTCCATTCCTGTCTGTCCCTGTCCATCCCTCTCTCTGACTCTCTCTCTGTCTCTGAAAATAAATAAATAAATAAAAGGTATTTTGAAAAAAAAAAAGAAAAAAAAATAAGCCAGGATAAAAAATGTCATCACAGCATCACCAAATAATCAGAATGTAAACTAACCAGAGCTGTGTTAAAAACATGGTATCATTTCAAAATAGGCAGTAGATACTCTATTATCCTTTATATTGTGAAGAACATAAGCTTAAATACCAAAAACAAATAAAAACAATTGTACTGAATGAACTCCAAATTGTTAGAATAAAAAGCAAAGAAAAAAATTTCAATGTAACAGAAAAGAAATGGAAAACAACAAAAAAGCATAAAAAGAGAGGAGAAAAAGGATGACAAAACAAAAGCATAGAAGGAGAAGAGGGTAAACTCACTACATAGATGACAAAGTCTTATTAAATATTGGTTTATATTTTTTTAAAATGCATCTCTAGAATTTTTATGAGACCCATCAAAATAAAGCAAAAAATAAAAGAATGAGAAATTATGTATTAGACGTATATTAAGAATAAAATACTTTTTAAAATTTAAGTGGTATAATTATCTGACAAAGATTACAAATTGAGTATTGAGTTAAATAAACAGGTTATTTTATATTGATAAAATAATACTATATACAATGATTTAACTCTAAGGAACTCTTATATATTGAATAACAATATCAAGATACCTTCTAGTAATATAAAGATAATTACCAAAACCACAACTGTAGTTGGAAACAATGTTATATTCCCTCAGTCTTTAACAGAGAAAGTAGACAAAAAAATATCCAGGGGCAGTACAGTTTTAATTGAAAATGTGATTTAATGTATATATATCAATATCAAACTTCATACTGTACCAAAGGAGATCACACATTCTTCTACAAGAACATTTTTTTTTTTTGTATTTTTCTGAAGCTGGAAACGGGGAGAGACAGTCAGACAGACTCCCGCATGCGCCCGACCAGGATCCACCCGGCACACCCACCAGAGGCGACACTCTGCCCACCAGGGGGCAATGCTCTGCCCCTCTGGGGCGTCGCTCTGCCGGGACCAGAGCCACTCTAGCACCTGGGGCAGAGGCCAAGGAGCCATCCCCAGCGCCCAGGCCGTCTTTGCTCCAATGGAGCCTTGGCTGCGGGAGGGAAAGAGAGAGACAGAGAGGAAGGAGGGGGGGGGGGTGGAGAAGCAAATGGGCGCTTCTCCTATGTGCCCTGGCCGGGAATCGAACCCGGGTCCCCCGCACGCCAGGCGATGCTCTACCGCTGAGCCAACCGGCCAGGGCTTACAAGAACATTTACAAAAATTAGTAAGGGTATTCTAGGCTATGAAAAGGAATATCAGTAAATCCCTACAATTAGGATTCAGCCATATTCTTCTTTCTCCATCTCCTTCTCTCTCATCCACCCCCATGTGTGCACAGAGAAAAGACCATGTGAGGAAATAGCAAGAAGACACATCTTTACACTGAGCATAGCTTTCTCACCAAAAAGCAACTATGCTGGCAGTTTGATCTTGGACTTCTAGTCTCTACCTATATTCTCGAGTGTGCAAACTGAATGTTGATGGAACCTTCTGAAGCCTCAATGAGAGCTGAAGTGTCTGCTTCGATCAGCATTCTCTAGGGCGTTTCCTAGGTCTTGATAATCCTGTTGGCAAGAGTTTGTGTATCTGACTCCAGCGAAGATAGGAAAAGGAAGGAAATATGGAGAGATTGTGATAAATCCATTTCTGTGGGTTCCCTGAGCCCGACTGAACAGTGCTCACTTCAGGTCTCTGACAAGGTGAGACTCGAGTCATTCAAGCTTTGACTAAGCTAGATACCAAAGGTGGCTCACTCACAAGGCTGGCGGGTGATGCTGTCTGTCAATTAGTTTGCTCAAAACCAGAGCTCCTACTCATGGACTAATCCTGTAGTTAGAGCTTTTCACAGCATAATAGCTGAGTTTCACAAGGGTAAGACCCAAAAATGAGCATTCCAAGAAGCCCAGGAAGAAATTTAGCTTCAGAAGTTCCCAAATGTCACTTCCACAGAATTTCATTTGTCAGGCAACAGAATCTGGCCTGGTTCAAGAAGCAGGGCATTGGACTAGGCATGACATGTGAGTATGAGGAGGAATGGAATCGATGGTGGACCTATTTGGAAGCAGCCTACCACAGGGGACATCAGTTATGAAAAAGCAACTTAAGTTTCCACCAATTAATCAATTGCAGTTATGATCCCTGAAGTTTGGCAGTGGTTAGGATTGCCCATTTGTGAAGAAATAAAATTGTTTAAAAACAAACAAACAAAAAAAAACCCCCCCAAAAAGATTGAACCAAGCAGATATCCTATAAAGAAATAGCCATATGAGGAAACAGAGACACAGAGACACAGGAGAAGGCCCTGAAGATGGAGCGCTTGATGCAGCTACACGCCAAGGACACCAAGAATTGCTGACAAACTACCACAAGTTACGGGAGGCAGGGAAGAATCCCCTTGCAGGTCTCAGAGGGCACATGGCCCTGTGGCACTTCGATTGCGAGCTCTAGCTGCCAGAATTGTGAGAGAATACATTTCTGTTGTTTTAAGCCACAAAACAAAACCGACAAAAACCCCCAAAACAAACAAAAAACCCTTCACAAAAAACCAACCCCATTTTTCAAACCACCGATGCAGATTATTAATATAAAAAGAATAAACAAACATAAAGAAAAAAACTAAGCCATTTAAAAATTAAAAATTTTTTTCTTTTAACAACTCTTGGGCCAAAGATGAAATAAAACCTTCCACACAGATATAAATACACCAGATACAGACAGTAGAACCAAGGTGCCTTGGGCCCAATATTCCAGGCCATCTACCACAAAGCAAAGTCATCATCCTCAACAGGAAACCGAACTTCTTTGCCAGCTCTGTGTTTCATCATAACCTCACAGGGACATGGTGGAGATAAAACAAGAACAGACATTTGAAGGGACTCTACCACCTAAAGATGCTATATACAAATGCAAAGTACTATACATAAATCAAAGAAGGATTAGGCTTGAACTGTTTCAGTTGTCATATTCAGAAAAGTTCTGTTAGTGAACGAGAAGTACAAGTCAATAAAAGAGAATAAAAATGGGCCAAGTTGTCAACCTTTAGTGAGAACTTCTATGTGCCTAATCTGAGATGTACCTAACAGCATCTCTTCCTCCCTCCCTGTGCTGAGGGAGACAGATGCATGAACTAATGTGACAATCCAATGTGAGGACATCAGCACGGGTCCGAGGACGGGGCTAGTGGATAAAGGCTTCTGCATATACCTGGCTCTTGAGCTGATCTGGAAGGATGAGGAGGAATTAAACAGACTAACAGGAAAGGGACAGCACAGGCCTTTTGCAGACTTGTAGACGGTTTGATGGGTTTGAGCACCAGAAGTTCATAGGAAATGGTAGGTCTGAAGAAGTAAGCAAAGACTATATAGTGACATGCTAGTCTATTAGTTTTCAACTTCATCTGGAAGGTGAGGTGGTTATAGCACGTTAAATGGGAGAGTGACCTGGATTAATCTGGTTTCAGACACAGCAGGCTGGAAGCAGTGCCCTGAGGGTCCTAAAACTCCGGATATTGGATCCCATCTAACCTGTGGTCCAATGGCACTCAGGGTCATCTTCTTAAAACTTAAATACATCTTGTCATTCCCCTACTTAAAACCCTGGCTTCTCTCTCACCAATGCCTACCAGCTCTGCAGTGTCTGGCCCCGGACCAGTTTCCATCCCGCCCTATGGCACCTTTTCCAATAACTGCCTTTACTTAGCTTCTGAATGTTCTCAGTCTTCACTCAGTTCATGAAAATCATCTGACTGGCTCCACTTGCTTCAAGCTTCAGAGAATCCTCCCCTGCAGGGAAATCCTCTTCCCCAATTGTCTTCTTTCATATAACTTACCATATTTAAGGATAGGGCCCAAATCTGTTTTTAAGTAAATTACTGAATAGTCGAATGAATGAATAACTGACTATTCGAGGATAATAATGATAAAGTTAAAATAGGGATAATAGCGACGTATGAAAGACAGACCTGAGAGGCACTAAAGGGGACAACTTAGGTGATAATGATCAGATGAGAAGAGCAAGGGAAAGCACGGATGATGATGGCCAGGTGTGGAGTTGAGGCACTCGTGTGGGTGATGATAATTAATAGCAACCCAGACAGAGGACGCGAGGGAAGCAAGTCAGGATAAGCAGGATGGTAAGTTCAGGTTTAGGAATGTTGCGGATGAGACACCTGTGAGATTCACCGCTGGAAATGTGCGGTAAAAGAGAACACAAGGTGTGTAGTTCATGAGAGGTCTGGAGGGACTTGGGGGGCGCCAGCATGCAGGTGCCAGCGGAAGCCATGGAAAAGGTTCCTGTCTAAACATGTTTCAGAAAAAGGAAAACTAAGAGACTGAAGAGAGCAAGGAGTAACACAGAAAGAGAAGGAGTCCCAGATGAGAGGGAAGTTTCTAGAATGCCAAATGCCGTGGGACCAAATGCCCGACAAAGGCTGAAAAGAGCACATAAAACTTGGCAACCAAGAGGTCCCTGGGTTATCTGACGTTGAGATTGCCAGCAAGATCTTAACTAGTGATTAAGAAGATGGTTTCCTAGCATTGGGGAAAGGGCTCACTCACTAAGAGCCAGTAAGGCTTTGCTAGGAGTAAGTCATGCTTGCTTATCTCCATTCCTTTCTAACTTGGTCAACAGCAGACAGATCACAGAAATGGTCTAGTTATTCTGACTGGGATTTGAAAATCTCATTATCCTGTTTCATGAAGAGTCTGAACAAAATGGTAATGTAACTCAGTGAACTTCACCGAAAAAGTACTGACTAGTGGACTGATGTTCTTGAACCAATGTTACCTGATTTATTAATTCACCAGGATAAGAACAGGGAGATAGCAATTCTGCTGATACTGTGAAGCTAATATATGAAAGGAATGAATTTCGATCCAAGATAATTTCAATGAACTGAAATGGTGAGAAAATCTTAATGAGATAAAATTTAACAGAGCTAAAAGAGAAAAGTCTTCCACTATGTTCCAGGAGAAGGTGCTCAAATATTGGCTGCAGGACATAGTGTTTTATTGTTTTGGGTGAAGAGACTAAGGAATCATATGCATCCTGTGAAGAGTCAGGCGGCGGTAGGGTGTATGGAATGAACCACAGTGCAGTATCTGGATGAGGGTGAACATGTGCCCATTTTCCCACGCTTTCACGTGAGACTTCTGCAGTGCTTTCAGAGGGACTCTGGTAAACAGAACATATGCCAGAAAGGCGTTTCTATCATGGGGATTACTCAAAAGTATGTCTCCAATCACATGGTCAAAGTTAAAGGAACTGGAAAGGTTTACCCTGGAGAAGACTTAGGGAAGATGGGCTGTCTCCAAACTTCTGATTAAACTGGAGAAGAGACATGGAAAAGATACCTGGTATATGTAGGCTTGGGGAGTGGAACCAAGACAGGAACTTAGACGGGAGTGGGCTTTGGCTTCACGTAAGGAAGAACTGTCTCGCATAGTTATAGAAAAATGTACTAAGCTATTTCAAGGAAGTAAGTCACTTAACCTGGAATATTTGCTCAATCAGAGGCAGGATGACTGACCATTTGAGAGGGATGCTGCAGGGGGAATTTTAGAATTCAATAGAGGTTTGAACAGATGACCACTAAGATCCTTTTTTAACCAGAGATTCTACAATATCTTAAAAATATAACTTTGCTATGTAAATATGTAGCTACTGACATTAGGGAAAAAAATGTGATTAGCGTGAAAAAGAACAAAAAACATAAAATTATAAAATAAATTTAAAAATATCAATTATTAGTTATATGAGTTAAGGTATGCTTCTCAAACTCCAGCTATTCAGTTTATTTCTCTGGCCTAGTCCCAAAACTTGTCAGTACATCTGAAAACCCACTTCCCTGGGCGACCTATGGAAGGTTCTGATTCAGTACATCTGGGCAAACTGTAGTCTAAAAATAAATTCTCTGGTGATTCTGATGCTCAGGCAGTTTTCAGACCACTAAAATTTTAGCTTACTTATAGGGTACTTATATTTTGCATACAAAATATGTATGTATATATATGTCATGCTTTAAAAATTTAATAGTAATAATAATTCTGTAATCAACTTGTTAACACATATTTAGGGCCACTATAATTTTTTTTTTTTTTTCTGAAGCTGGAAACGGGGAGAGACAGACAGACTCCCACATGCACCCGACCGGGATCCACCCGGCACGCCCACCAGGGGCGATGCTCTGCCCACCAGGGGGTGATGCTCTGCCCCTCTGGGGCGTCGCTCTGTTGCAACCAGAGCCACTCTAGCGCCTGGGGCAGAGGCCAAGGAGCCATCCCCAGCGCCCAGGCCATCTTTGCTCCAATGGAGCCTTGCTGTGGGAGGGGAAGAGAGAGAGAGAGAGGAAGGAGAGGGGGAGGGGTGGAGGAGCAGATGGGCGCTTCTCCTGTGTGCCCTGGCCAGGAATCGAACCCGGGACTTTTGCACGCCAGGCCGACGCTCTACCACTGAGCCAACCGACCAGGGCCTAGGGCCACTATAATTTAATATTTAACCACCATTTCTATGCAGAAAGCAACTCAAGTTTAGTATTCTAAAAGTTAAAAATATCAAATCACTTGCTTTCTAACTTTCAGTGTAATGAATAGATCATTTCTAGCTTTTCAGCATTTCTGTCTTAGATACCTTGTTTTAAAAAGTAATGAGATACCTCTTCTTAAACAAATAACAGAAAATTTCAGAAAATTAGAAATAAAATAACCAGGGAAAAAAAAGAAGAAAAAAACCCCAAGAAGATGGGTGTTGTTCATAAAGACATACTTTTTTAACTTAAATAACTTCGTTTTTCTTAAGTTACCACTTAGATAGTTAGAGTCTCCAAAAATGTACAAAGAAGTCACACCCTGCTAAAGCTCATTAAGAGCTTACTGGTATTAGGAAAAACCAGTGTGAGTATATTAAATAAATCAATATTAAATTTCTTAAAATTACAACTATTGGGGAGTGACGTCACGGAAATGGCGCCGTGAGCAGCGCGTCCGACAGATCTCCCCAAAATCACAACAAATTTATCAACTAGAAACAGGAAAATTTATCCTCGGAGCATTCCGGAGTTCCACACAAACTGAAAGCGAAAGGACTGTTATCACTTGAATCTGAGAGACGAGGGTGTGGAGGAAGCTACCGCAGGGACGTTCATTCAAGCCACGAGGAAGTGCGCCTGTGGTGAGTCAGCCCACACTCGGGAGCCGCGAGCAGCCGCCACGAGCAGCCGCCGCGAGCAGCCGCAGGCGCGCGCCCGGTTCGGTTGCAGAGTGAGCACCACCCACACTCCGGAGCGGCGAGCAGCCGCTGGTGCGCCCGGTCTGGTTGCAGAGCAAGCACCGCTAACGTTCCCAGCGGCCCGCGCACTGCGAGTGAGAGACCCCAGCCACCGGTGCCTGGAGCACCCCATTCGCGCGTGTACCCTGGGCATTCCACGTGCCCAGAGCGCCCTGCTGGCCCGCACACCCAGGGTGCCCCATCATCCTGCGCCCGGTGCGCCCCAGCCGCCAGCAGCGGGGGAGCGGGAGAGGCCCCAGGGCGGTATTCCCTACTTGGGAGATTCTCTCCGCGGGCGGGGCACCTCACCCAGCCATTCAAGCTTACAATCAAGCGTTGGGGGAGGGGCGCGCGCAGGCAGCCTGAAATACCTTCGGGAGCACAGCTGCAACCCAATCACTGAAATTAGCTTAACCTGTGAAATCTGCGCACCCTCGGTTTTAATTGATAAGATCTCTCTCAGCTCAGCGACCCAAGACAAGAGGCGTGATATTTTTTAGTGCCTCTCGTTAAAGGGGCGGGGGCAACTTCTGATTGATAGAGCCTCCATATTCAGGGATAAACGCTAACAAGAAGGACTTGGCAGATAATAAGATCTATACTACACTAGTCGCAAGCAGAGACTAGTGCCTCTTCTTCCCAGCCGAAACAGGCTACAAAGTGTGGAAAGCCTGGGTTGAGAGGTCCAACCTTGACAACAATTGACTCCCACCCCCGCCTGATTACACTGGAGGCCCTGACTGCCAGAGCCTTTCCCAAAGCCTTGCACTGAGTGGGGATAGAGTGGGGATTTCCCAGTTCTTTGAGCCTCTTACTCCCCAGGCAGAAGCAGTTGCAGCCTTATAGCTGGATCACCAGGCTGCTAATTCAGGAAGGGGGGACTAGGAGAGAGAATCCAGGAAAGCAAACTCTCTCATCGTTGGACCCTGCAAACGCCAAGAAGCCTTGACTACCAGCAAGACTAAAGCCAATTATATGACATTGCCATAGAATCCCATCAACTGCAAATCCCTACCTCAGTGTGACACAGGGGCAGAGCCTGGGGTAGAGTCACCGACCAGGAAGAGGGAGAGAAAAGAAAAAGGAAGAAGTTAACATCTCAAAATCAAGAAAAATCCACAGACTTTACAACTTGTTCCACTAATTTTTTTTTGTTGTTGTTGTTGTTTGTTTCTTCTATCTTATTGCCTTTATTTCCTCCACCTCGGACCTTCTATTCTCTGCACATCTTATGCTTCCCTTTTCTTGAACTACACTACCCATAAGTGTTACATTTTATTTCTCTTCTTCATCCTCACCCTCCTTTAAGGTTATACTCCAAAACACTTAACTCTCACTCTCTCCTCTTTTGTTTTATTTTGTTTTGCTTTATCTTGTTTTTTTCTCTTCCTTTTTTATGTCTTCCTTCATTTTTCTCTTTTTCTTATTTTTTCCTTTCTATTCGTTTTTTCTTTTCTCGTTTTACTTTCATCCCATTTAATCCTCAATCACGAACAAATTAGTTAATTTGGGACTCAAGGCTTTTTTTGGCTTTATTTTTCTTTTTCGCTTTTGTTTTTGTTTTTTTCTTGTTTGTTTATTTTTGTGGCATTTTGGGTCGTCCCAACCCAAGGTCTCCATTGTATTTAGTCTTCGCTCCACTTAATACAACAGATTTTTACTTATCATTTTTATTTTTTTTCTTCTTTATTATTCTTTTTTTTGTCCTTTTTTCTGGTTCCCTCTTATCCCTCTCATTATATCTCTTAGTTGACCATCACTCACAAGCAAATCATCTTATGCTTGTCTAAGATTTTCTTCCTTTTTTTTTTTTTTTTTTTTTTGCATTTAGTAGGTCCCTACTCCCCTTTTTTTGCCCCTTGAACTCTTCACCCCAAATCAGGCCCTGCATTATAGGCACGATATTTCCCTGAGGAGGGGAGAGGAGGGAAAGAGAAGAAAGAAAAAAAGGGGGAAATAATAAATTATTACTGTTTTTTTTTGTGGGGTGTTTTACCTTTTTTTTTTTTTTTTTTTTTTTTTACTTTTTACTCTTTATTAATTCTAATTAGTGCTATCAACAAGACCACCCTCAGATGCCAATAAGAAAGAGGAAATCGAATATTATGGATACAAAAGAAAGAGAGGTAACACAAATAGATGTGGAAAAATCTATGGAGAAAAGACTTAACATATTGGAAGCCTTGGAGCTAAATGACAGAGAATTTAAAATAGAAATCTTAAAAATACTCAGAGATATACAAGAAAATACAGAAAGGCAATATAGGGAGATCAGAAAACAACTCAATGAACACAAAGAATATATTACCAAGGAAATTGAAACTATAAAAACAAATCAAACAGAATTGAAAAACTCAATTCACGAGCTGAAAAACGAGGTAACAAGCTTAGCTAGCAGAACAGCCCAGATTGAAGATAGGATTAGTGAAATAGAAGACAAACAACTTGAGGCACAACAGAGAGAAGAAGAAAGAGACTCAAAAATAATAAAAAACGAGAAAGCCCTACAGGAATTGTCTGACTCCATCAGAAAGAATAACATAAGAATAATAGGTATATCAGAGGGAGAAGAGAAAGAAAATGGAATGGAGAATATACTCAAACAAATAATAGACGAGAACTTCCCAAGCCTGTGGAAAGAACTAAAGCCTCAAATTCAAGAAGCAAACAGAACACCGAGTTTTCTTAACCCCAACAAACCCACTCCAAGGCACATCATAATAAAGATGACACAAACCAATGACAAAAAAAATTCTCAAGGCAGCCAGGGAAAAGAAGAGTACAACATATAAAGGAAGGCCTATTAGATTATCATCAGATTTCTCAGCAGAAACTCTACAAGCTAGAAGAGAGTGGACCCCAATATTTAAAGCCCTGAAAGAGAGGAACTTTCAGCCACGAATACTATACCCATCAAAGCTATCCTTCAAATATGAAGGAGATATAAAAACATTCACAAATTCAGAAAAGATGAGAGAATTTATCAACAGAAAGCCCCCACTCCAGGAAATACTAAAGGGGGTTTTCCAACCAGATTCAAAGAACAAAAGAAAACAACACCACAAGTAACAGCTCCACCAAGAACACAATAAAACCAAACTTAAACTGTGACAACAAAGGAAAAAAAGGGGGGAGAGGATGGAGATTAACAGTAGCAAAGGACGATGAAGTGCAGAAATACTTATAAGATAGGGTACTACAATGAATATGGTAGGTACCCTTTTCATTACTTAATGGTAACCACCCTAGAAAAAACCACCACAAAAACACTTGACTTAAAAAAGGTAGCAACAGAGGAAAGAAGTATGGAACACAAACAAACAAAAACAAATGATAGAAAAACAAAAGAGAAGAATCAAACTAGATACAAAACTAACAGAAAGCAATTTATAAAATGGCAGTAGGGAACCCACAAGTGTCAATAATTACACTAAATGTAAATGGATTAAACTTACCAATAAAAAGACACAGAGTAGCAGAATGGATTAAAAAAGAAAATCCAACTATATGCTGCCTACAAGAAACACATCTAAGCAACAAGGATAAAAACAAATTCAAAGTGAAAGGCTGGAAAACAATACTCCAAGCAAACAACACCCAAAAAAAAGCAGGTGTAGCAATACTCATATCTGATAATGCTGACTACAAGACAGAAAAAGTACTCAGAGACAAAAATGGTCATTTCATAATGATTAAGGGGACACTGAATCAAGAAGACATAACAATCCTTAATATATATGCACCAAACCAAGGAGCACCAAAATATATAAGACAGCTACTTATTGACCTTAAAACAAAAACTAACAAAAATACAATCATACTTGGAGACCTCAATACTCCGCTGACGGCTCTAGATCGGTCATCCAAACAGAGAATCAATAAAGAGATAGTGGCCTTAAACGAAATACTAGAACACCTGGATATGATAGACATCTACAGGACACTTCATCCCAAAGCGACAGAGTATACATTTTTCTCTAGTGTACATGGAACATTCTCAAGAATTGACCATATGTTGGGCCACAAAGACAATATCAGCAAATTTAGAAAAATTGAAATTGTACCAAGCATATTTTCTGATCATAAAACCTTGAAACTAGAATTCAACTGCAAAAAAGAGGGGGAAAAACCCACAAAAATGTGGAAACTAAACAACATACTTCTAAAAAATGAATGGGTCAAAGAAGAAATAAGCGCAGAGATCAAAAGATATATACAGACAAATGAAAATGAAAATACGACATATCAGAATCTCTGGGATGCAGCAAAAGCAGTAATTAGAGGAAAGTTCATATCACTTCAGGCCTATATGAACAAACAAGAGAGAGCCGAAGTAAACCACTTAACTTCACACCTTAAGGAACTAGAAAAAGAAGAACAAAGACAACTCAAAACCAGCCGAAGAAAGGAGATAATAAAAATCAGAGCAGAAATAAATGAAATAGAGAACAGAAAAACTATAGAAAAAATCAATAAAACAAGGAGCTGGTTCTTTGAAAAGATCAACAAAATTGACAAACCCTTGGCAAGACTCACCAAGGAAAAAAGGCACAGGACTCAAATAAATAAAATCCAAAATGAAAGAGGAGAGATCACCACAGACATCATAGATATACAAAGAATTATTGTAGAATACTATGAAAAATTATATGCCACCAAATACAACAATCTAGAAGAAATGGATAAATTCCTAGAACAATACAACCTTCCTAGACTGAGTCAAGAAGAAGCAGAAAGCCTAAACAGACCAATCAGCAGGGAGGAAATAGAAAAAACTATTAAAAACCTCCCCAAAAATAAAAGTCCAGGCCCAGACGGTTATACTAGTGAATTCTATCAAACATTCAAAGAAGACTTGGTTCCTATTCTACTCAAAGTCTTCCAAAAAATTGAAGAAGAAGCAATACTTCCAAACACATTTTATGAGGCCAACATAACCCTCATACCAAAACTTGGCAAGGATGGCACAAAGAAAGAAAACTACAGACCAATATCTCTAATGAATACAGATGCTAAAATTCTAAACAAAATACTGGCAAACCGAATACAACAACATATTAAAAAAATAATACATCATGATCAAGTGGGATTCATCCCAGAATCTCAAGGATGGTTCAACATACGCAAAACGGTTAACGTGTTACACCATATCAACAAAACAAAGAACAAAAACCACATGATCTTATCAATAGATGCAGAAAAGGCTTTTGATAAAATACAACACAATTTTATGTTTAAGACTCTCAACAAAATGGGTATAGAAGGAAAATATCTCAACATGATAAAGGCCATATATGATAAACCATCAGCCAACATCATTTTAAACGGCATAAAACTGAGGACTTTCTACCTTAAATCAGGAACAAGACAGGGTTGTCCACTCTCTCCACTCTTATTTAACGTGGTGCTAGAAGTTCTGGCCAGAGCAATCAGACAAGACAAAGAAATAAAAGGCATCCATATCGGAAAAGAAGAAGTAAAGGTATCACTTTTTGCTGATGATATGATCCTATACATCGAAAACCCGAAGGACTCCACAAAAAGATTATTAGAAACAATAAACCAATACAGTAAGGTCGCAGGATACAAAATTAACATACAGAAGTCCATAGCCTTTCTCTATGCCAACAATGAAATATTAGAAAACGAACTCAAAAAAATAATCCCCTTCACGATTGCAACAAAAAAAATAAAATACCTAGGAATAAACATAACAAAGAATGTAAAGGACCTATATAATGAAAATTACAAAGCATTGTTAAGGGAAATCGAAAAAGATACAATGAGATGGAAAAATATTCCTTGTTCTTGGATAGGAAGAATAAATATAATCAAAATGGCCATATTACCCAAAGCAATATACAAATTTAATGCAATTCCCATCAAAATCCCTATGAGATTTTTTAAAGAAATGGAACAAAAAATCATCAGATTTATATGGAACTATAAAAAACCCCGAATAGCCAAAACAATCCTAAGGAAAAAGAATGAAGCTGGGGACATTACAATACCTGACTTTAAACTATATTATAGGGCCACGATAATCAAAACAGCATGGTATTGGCAGAAAAATAGACACTCAGACCAATGGAACAGAATAGAAAGCCCAGAAATAAAACCTCATATATATGGTCAAATAATCTTTGATAAAGGGGCCAACAACACACAATGGAGAAAAGAAAGCCTCTTCAACAAATGGTGTTGGGAAAACTGGAAAGCCACATGCAAAAGAATGAAACTCGACTACAGCCTGTCCCCGTGTACTAAAATTAATTCAAAATGGATCAAAGACCTAAATATAAGACCTGAAACAATAAAGTACATAGAAGAAGACATAGGCACTAAACTCATGGACCTGGGTTTTAAAGAACATTTTATGAACTTGACTCCAATGGCAAGAGAAGTGAAGGCAAAGATAAATGAATGGGACTACATCAGAATAAAAAGTTTTTGCTCAGCAAGAGAAACTGATATCAAAATAAACAGACAGCCAACTAAATGGGAAATGATATTTTCAAACAACAGCTCAGATAAGGGCCTAATATCCAAAATTTACAAAGAACTCATAAAACTCAACAACAAACAAACAAACAATCCAATAAAAAAATGGGAAGAGGACATGAATAGACACTTCTCCCAGGAAGAGATACAAATGGCCAACAGATATATGAAAAGATGCTCAGCTTCATTAGTTATTAGGGAAATGCAAATCAAAACTACAATGAGATACCACCTCACCCCTGTTAGATTAGCCATGATCAACAAGACGGGTAATAGCAAATGTTGGAGAGGCTGTGGAGAAAAAGGAACCCTCATTCACTGTTGGTGGGACTGTAAAGTAGTACAACCATTATGGAGGAAAGTATGGTGGTTCCTCAAAAAACTGCAAATAGAACTACCTTATGACCCAGCAATCCCTCTACTGGGTATATACCCCAAAACCTCAGAAACATTGATACGTGAAGACACATGTAGCCCCATGTTCATTGCAGCACTGTTCACAGTGGCCAAGACATGGAAACAACCAAAAAGCCCTTCAATAGAAGACTGGATAAAGAAGATGTGGCACATATACACTATGGAATACTACTCAGCCATAAGAAATGATGACATCAGATCATTTACAGCAAAATGGTGGGATCTTGATAACATTATAAGGAGTGAAATAAGTAAATCAGAAAAAAACAAGAACTACATGATTCCATACATTGGTGGAACATAAAAATGAGACTAAGAGTCATGGACAAGAGTGTGGTGGTTACCAGGGGTGGGGGGAGGGAGGACAGGGGGAGAGTTAGGGGGAGGGGGAGGGGCACAGAGAACTAGATAGAGGATGGCGAAGGACAATCTGACTTTGGGCGATGGGTATGCAACATAATCTAATGACAAAATAACCTAGACATGTTTTCTTGGAATATATGTACCCTGATTTATTAATGTCATCCCATTACCATTAATAAAAATTCATTTAAAAAAAAATTACAAATATTGAAACTTTGATACTTCTTTAAATCTTTTATGTTCAACTTACAAATATTTTTATTCTTTTCATAAATATAGTAAATAAAATCTTGTTTTTAAGGAAGATTTTAGCACTTAGTCAATTAAATCCTAGCTGTCAATTTTAATGTAATAAGAATAGCATTATTATATTTGACAATATGTCTGATAAGGGGTTAATAACCAAAATTTATAAAGAACTTGTAAAACTCAATACCAGGAAGACAAACAATCCAATCAAAAAATGGGCGAAAGAAATGAATAGACACTTCTCCAAAGAGGACATACAGATGGCCAATAGGCATATGAAAAAATGCTCAACATCACTAATCATTAGAGAAATGCAAATTAAAACCACAATGATATCACCTCACACCAGCCAGAATGGCGCTCATCAACAAAACAACACAGAATAAGTGCTGGCGAGGATGTGGAGAAAAGGGAACACTCCTGCACTGCTGGTAGGAATGCAGACTGGTGCAGCCACTGTGAAAAACAGTATGGAGATTCCTCAAGAAATTAAAAATCAGACTGCCTTTTGACCCAGCTATACCACTTTTAGGAATATACCCCCAAAACACCATAGCACTGTTTGAAAAGAAGAAATGCACCCCCATGTTTATGGCAGCATTGTTCACAATAGCAAAGATCTGGAAACAGCCCAAGTGTCCGTCCGTCAGTGGACGAGTGGATTAAAAAGCTTTGGTGTGTGTGTGTGTGTGTGTGTGTGTGTGTGTGTGTGTGTATACACACACATACTATGGAACACTACTCGGCCATAAGAAATGATGACATCGGATCATTTACAACAACATGAATGGACCTTGATAACATTATACTGAGTGAAATAAGTAAATCAGAAAAAACTAAGAACTATATGATTCCATACATAGGTGGGACATAAAAATGAGACTCAGAGACATGGACAAGAGTGTGGGGGTTATGAGGAGGAGGGGAGGAGAGGGAAGGGGTTGGGGGAGGGGAGGGGCACAAAGAAAACCAGTTAGAAGGTGACAGAAGACAATTGGACTTTGGGTGATGGGAATGCAGCATAACCAAATGTCAAAATAACCTAGAGATGTTTTCTCTGAACACATGTACCCTGATTTATCAGTGTCACCCCATTAAAATTAATTTTAAAAGAAAGAAAGAAAAAAAAGTGGCATTATTAAAGTTTTGATTACATTTTGAGTCTCTCCATATACAAAGAAGGGGACTCTTTCTAAAGGTTGGCATGAATTTTTGAGCATTTCTAAGTACACACTATAAGGATGAACTCGTTTTTCCAGAGCAGTAAGAACTTCTGGTGGTCACAAATGTGCTCCCTTGTCTGTTCTCATAAAGGGCTTTAGAAGGGACATCACAGAATTCCATCAACCAACAGCTTTTAATTCAAAGAATAAATCCATTGCCCATGACTTTCTGGACTTTGAGACAAATGGTTGCTAAGACTCATTTCTGGCTAAGGCCTCTCTGCCCCCCCCCCCCCCCCCCAGAAGATGCAGGCACTTACTGAAAGAAGAGAGAAAAAAGAAAGAGATTAGTCTGCAGTAAACTTTCTATAGAGTAAAAATTAGGAGATTATTGAAGAATTAAGGCACTCATGCAACACATCTAAATCTAAAAGGGGCTTTATATCCCCATAAAAGCAATATTAGGTGGCATTATTTGTATTTTTGAAAGTTACATTTGGAATGTCATTTTGCTGAAAATAATTTTAATGTAGACTTTACATTCATTGATATAATAGTGTCCTTTTACTTATGGTTAAGAAATCTAATGCAGAAATCCTTTTACTTAAGTTTCTTGGTAAATGGTAGGCTACCACATGCATCTGAGTGAAAGTAGTCACAACTGGTCATCACAATCATATAATGCTGAATTTTAATTGAAGGTTACCAGAGAAGAAAACTGCTAAATTAACCCTTGTGGTGCACATGCAAGTCCTTTCCATTATGATTTTGACAGGTCCAATATTTCCAAAACTTTTCCTTTAGAGGAAGGCAATGTTCTACTTACAGATGCACAAGACGATGAGAAAAAGGAGGTACGTGGCCAGTTCCCGTAACACGCTTTTCAGGTATTTCTCTCGGTTTGTGCTGTTTTCCTCCATGAGTCTTGTTCCCCAGAGACCTTTAAAATAATAAAGTATGTCGTTTTGTTTTTTTAAAAATCTTATGAATGACAAAGGAAAACCACACAAAATAATATAGTATAACCTTTCAGGGAAATTCTCTCGCATTTTTTTTTGTTTTGTTTTGTTTTTTGTCTGAAGCTGGAAACGGGGAGAGACAGACAGACTCCCGCATGCGCCCAACCGGGATCCACCCGGCACGCCCACCAGGGGGCGACGCTCTGCCCCTCC
The DNA here is from genome assembly GCF_036850995.1 of Saccopteryx leptura. Taxonomy (NCBI): domain Eukaryota; kingdom Metazoa; phylum Chordata; class Mammalia; order Chiroptera; family Emballonuridae; genus Saccopteryx; species Saccopteryx leptura. The sequence goes on along the minus strand of NC_089507.1, from coordinate 69,699,191 downwards.
GGGGCGTCGCTCAGCCGCGACCAGAGCCACTCTAGCGCCTGGGGCAGAGGCCAAGGAGCCATCCCCAGCACCCAGGCCATCTTTGCTCCAATGGAGCCTTGGCTGCAGGAGGGGAAGAGAGAGACAGAGAGGAAGGAGGGGGGGGGGGGTGGAGAAGCAAATGGGCGCTTCTCCTATGTGCCCTGGCCGGGTATCGAACCCGGGTCCCCCGCACGCCAGGCCGACGCTCTACCGCTGAGCCAACCAACCAGGGCTCTCGCATTTTTTTTAGCACGCTCCGAATGTAACTGGGAAATTGTTTTAGCAGAGTACCTTAGTCAATATTTAGAAAGAGAACAGGAAATGTGGGAGGCCTAAAAGAGATTAAATAATTGTGCATACACATCAGCTCTTCTTATATAGGGAAGATACAGCTTGATAATTATCCTATTACTAAACTTAGTACAGGATGAAACTACATCTATTGCAAACAATACCTTTTAAATCACCCCTGAGGAAAAGAAGTCCCGGTTGGAGCATCATTTGCCTCTGGAAACATCTATCACTACGCTTCTAATACACTGGCCTAAAATCTGCCCACCTTTACCTGTCTTTGGCCTTTATGAAACTGTAGCTTAGTTTCATAAAGGCCACTACACTATACATGCTCAGTTTAACACATTTTTAAAGTGCCAATTAACAATATAATCTTTAAATTAAAAGCAACAACTTAGCTGACTTCTCTCTCTAGAGAGAGTAAACCAAGCAACCATGTTCTACATTTTCGCAGATGGAAAACGTGTTGGGCCAGCTGAGCAAAGATGACGTAACCCTCCGCAAGGTTGCTGGAGAGAGTTACCGCAGTTTTGGACCAGCAGACAGACAAACCCCCATTAGTGAACAGTGTGGTCAAGTCACATTGCTGGTTAGTTGGAAGAGCCTTAATGTTTTCCAAAAGACAAACTTCTCAATCCTTTCAGTTAGATTAGATTGGCTGTGAATGGAAGCCAACTTAGTCCCTGGTGGCCTCACACATTTTTATTCTCAGACTTTAACCCCTTCAGTCACAGGAACTCACAGAGCTACTTAAGCCACCATCAAGCCACACAGAGAACAGGGGGAAAACGATCCAGGATCTTTCACTATGAAGAAATGACTTCATCACTAGTGTTTATGTATTCGTAAGTCTTATAATAATATATTAGTTCTACTACTAAATTTGAGTATTTCATTTTCTTTTCTTTTTTATTCCAGATTTCCTTTAGGAAAATCAGCACCCGAATTCAAAGACACTATTTTATGCATCATAGGTTTCACCACTGAAAGTGGAGCATAACTTATGACTTGGGTTTGCTTCTGCCAAGACCTGGTAGTTGTCAGGGAATTACTCACTCAGAAGAAATGCTGCAAGCAGAATGTTTGTTTGCTGAAACGATCATATTAAAGAATTATTACAAATTTATATGACATGGAAAATTATAACTCAGAATAACACAGAGGCAGCCAAATGTTAGGCACAGTAGCCCTGGACACAACCACACCATTTCTTTGGGAATATTTTTTTTGGAGGTCAGATCTGAGACATACACAAGGTTAGTTAGTCTCTTTATCATTGGGAAAGATTGTTGCCTTACTCAGTCAGTGACTTCACTCTTTCCTATGGTTTATAAACAATTATACACTAAGGGACAATCTCTGTTCCTAATAGTTACAAAGGGTACTGCATGACCTATATATAGAAAAACCAAACTCCTTTCAAATTTTATTCAAGCTAAATTTGCAATGCTCTATATCGCAATTAGATTCTAGCCCTTGAAAGAAACATTTCAAATGAAAAGAAACACATTCTTTTATTTATACTTTTATATAATACACTTTAATGCATTTACTTTTTCTAAATTACTCTATCTACCTCCCCAAGTACTTATTGCTTTAAACATTTCATCTAATTTCCCCACTGGGTGCATAGGTCGGGTCTGTCTCAGGGTACAGGGACTTCCTTACATGCTGATGGATGAGAAATGGCAGCATCCACAAATAGGAAAATTTGCTGTCCTGTTACTACCTGCTTCCCATGTTTACTAAGCTAATAGAATAAGAAAGGTTAAGGATAGAGATCATACCCACAATGGCAGCATTCTTCAAAATTAACCATTGTCTGTCCCTACAATTGTCCCAGTTGTGGAGAGAGGAACTTCCCAGCATTCCAGGCACGCATGTTCAGCACATAAGATGTCTCCAGCTGTTAGGGAGGACGTGGCATGAGGGGGACACTGGGTAATATCCAGCTTCCTTCATGTTTAAGAGGGCGCTTAGTGCCAAATCCCAGAGTCGGAGCACATCGCCATAACAGTGTCTATTCCCTTGTGCAGTGTTACTTATAAATATCGAGGAACTCAGAGACGGATAACACAAAACACAAATGACGTCCCAAATATAAATGACTTAGAAAAAATGCCATCTTTGCAACTACTTTATTCAAATGCTTTTTAAAACCTTTTTATTTTGCAATATACAAAATATATCAGAAAGAATACTATAATGAACTCCTATTACCTCTCACCCAACTTCAACAATTATCAACTTGTCACCAACCTGATTCACCTAAACCCTTACCCATTCCTCCCCATTATTTTGAAATTATTCCCAGCTAGCAGATCATTTCATCTGTAAATATTATACTTCAGTTCCATGGTAAAAGATTCAGTGTGGATCTTTTGCCTCATATTAACCCTGTCCCATCTGAACTACACAAAACTCTTGCGACTTTATTGTTCATGACAAGGTATAATGTAGGGATCTGAAGTCAGATTGTGTTCAAATGAGGGTCAGTCACTATGGGCTAAGACCTTCCCTAATGTTATGAGCCTCTACTTCCTTATCTGAAAACGAAAGAGGAGGATCTCTTTGCGGGATTGCTTTGGGAGTGAGAAATACATATGTGTGAAGTATATAGTGTGGTTAGACAAGGCCTGTTTATGCTTCAGAAACAGGTCTCTATAAAATGTCCTATTTCTGATGCTTAGATGTCAGAATGTTGTAAAGACCCAAATCCATATGGACTGTGAGTTCATTCGGAATAGCCTGACCAAATGCTCACTGCACTCATAAAAGAATCCTGTTTTTGTATTTAGGCACATGTGGACCTTACTTAGAAAAACAAAGTACAATCCTTCCTACTATTCATTTGAATTGCAGGGACACCTTTAGAAAGAGAAGTGACTTTTATTACCATTAGTCCATTTTCTAGAGAATAGTCAATTGCTGCCTTTTATGATACTGGCTCCTGGATCCAGAGTTCTCCTCAGCCCTCTCCTGGGGTGCAGACGAGCATGTCCACGGCCCCCCACCAGTTCCTAACTGCAGATATCATGGGCCACTCACATACACATACCCCAAACTCAGATTTTTCTTTTCTTTTGTTCTAGAAACCTTTTTGCCCTGTTTTGAATTAATGGTACCAAGTCAGAAACATGGATTTTATCTTAGATAAGGCTCTCTTCTTAATCCTGATAGGGAATCGATCCATTATTTTGATGGTTTGTCTTAAACTTCCTTCCATCCCAGCTCACGTGCCCCTGTTGCACCCTTTACCAGCCCTCTCAGCCAGACCTCTAGACCTATTCTCCCAGTAACCAGAGCTACCTACCTTACCCCCTTCTCTGCATTCCTGCTAGAATCCTCTTCAATATCGACATGTGATCCTATCAGCCCCCAATGGCTTTAACTGTCTACAGGAAAAAGTATCAAAGAGCTATAGGCTTAGTTGGTCTTACCTCTGTTATTTTTCCTTCATCCACTCTCCCCCATCTTTCAAAAAGTAATGCAGGTTTCTCCACCTCTGGCCTCCCTAGGTAGAGCTGGTCCTCTTCTCTTTGAATCCCTCCCGTACATGGGATCTGCCACTGCAATTACTTACTTTTATCTGTTTTCCCTACTAAACTTGCAGCTCCTCAAGAGTTGACATAGTATATTATTCATCTCCATAGTTTTAGTACCAAGCACAAGAGACTCTCCATAAATGTCTGTTGACTGCATAAATTCTGTTACTAGCACAACCTTATCACAGAGTAGCAATCCTGCCTCAAAAAAATCCCAACAGCAATGAAAATACAAAATGTCTTTGTTTAAAATTTGTGCAAATAAAAAGGGAAAAGGAAGAAGTGATGAGGTGAGGTCTGGATTAAAATAAAAGGAAAATCATAATAGTCAAAAGGTGAAAACAACCAAAGTGTTCATCAAGTGATTAATGAATAAACAAAATGTGGTACATACAACGGCATACTACTCAGATATCAAAAGGAATGAAGTTCGGATACATACCACCACATGGGTAAACCTTCAAAGTGTTACGCTAAGTGAAATAAACCAGACACAAAAGAACAAATACTGTATAAGACCACTGATATCTGAGGTATCTAGAAAGTAGAATAGAGGTTAGTAGAGGCAGAAAGGAGGAGGGATGGGGAGTTATTGCTTAATGGGTAGAGTTTCTGTCTGGTATGATGAAAAAGTTCTGGAAATGGACTGTGATGAGACAACACAGTGAATGGGAAAGGAGGTATCTATTTGTTATAGCAGCTTAGCCAACCCTGACAATAAGGCCAGTACTTTAGGATTTTTTAAATCTTTATTTATATATATAAATATTTATATATATTTGTTATATATATATATAAAAATAAATATTTATTTATTTACTTTAGAGAGAGAGAGAGAGAGAGAGAAGGAAGGGGAGAAGCAGGAAGCATCAACTCCCATATGTGCCTTGATCAGGTAAGCCTAGGGTTTCGAACTGGCAACCTCAGCGTTCCAGGAAGATGCTTGATCCACCGCGCCACCACAGGTCAGGCAGAATTTGATTTAATTTATGAAGTACTCAGATGGGAGAGACTTATTATACACTTTGTATGTCTCATCTCATTTAATTCTCCAAAGTCAAGAACTGAATATTATAATTATCTCTTAAAAAAAAATAAATGCAGCCTGATCAGGCGGTAGCGAGTGGATAGAGCGTCGGACTGGGATGTGGAGGATCCAGGTTCAAAACCCTGAGGTCGCCAGCTTGAGCGCAGGCTCATCTGGTTTGAGCAAAGCTCACCAGCTTGGACCCAAGGTCACTGCCTAGAGTAAGGGGTTACTCGGTCTGCTGTAGCCCCACGGTCAAGGCACATATGAGAAAGCAATCAATGAACAACTGTGTCACAATGAAAAACTAATGCTTGATGCTTCTCACTTCTCTCTGTTCCTGTCTGTCTGTCCCTGTCTATCCCTCTCTCTGACTCTGTCTGTAAAAAAAAAAAAAAAAAAAGGCGAAATTTGGGGGATCAGAGAAGGTAAGCAGTTAACTCAAGTCACACAGCCAATGTGTGGTAGAACTGGGGTCTGTATGTAGGCCTGACTTGGTCTTAATTACATTGCTGTAAAAATACAATTTTTTTTGGTCCAAGATTTTCAAAACTGACAGGTTAGAGAAGGGGAGGAAATTTTCAAAAGATCTAATCTTAAAAATGGAGATTAAGGCTCTGGCCAGTTTTTCCAGTGGATAGAGCGGTGGCCAGGCATATGGATGTCCAGGTTCAAATCCCAATCAAGGCACAAAAGAGACACGACCATCTTCCTCTCTCCCCCTTCCACTCCCCCTTCTCTCTCTCTTCCTGTCTCTTGCAGCCTGTAGCTCGATTGGTTCGGGGTTGGTCCCAACACTGGCCTCAGGCACAGAGGAAAGCTGGGTTGATTTTAGCATTGGCCCCAGACAGAATTGCTGAGTGGATCAGGTTGTGGGGGTGGGGTGGCATGGGGAGTTTGTCTCACTATCTCACCTCTTCTTACTTAAAAAAAAAAAAAAGTGAAGATTAAAATAATTCAGATAGTAAGAGCAAATGCAACTCTTCCAGTGATACCTCTGACAAAACTTTGCAAAAACAGGATGCCCATGTGTTCTTGGAAATTTTGTGTCCTCTTAATAGATGCTGGTGAGTTTAAAAGTTCCTTTCCTGCCTTTTGGAGACCTGGGCGCCCTGAATTGACACATTTACACAGCTGGTATCTGGTGACTTCACTGAGTTGTTGGAATTTCAAAGAACATTAACTTAATTATTTAAAAACATACTTCCAATTTTTTAAAACAATGTAACATTTTTAAAACTGTTTTAGAAAAATGTCTAGAACTAGAAATGGCCAAATAACTGTTTTCAAAGATAATTTTTTATTCTATTCGCGGTGTTCTCAACAGCAACCTCTCCCAGAAACAACCGCACAAATCAAAACATCAACGACAATCCAAAAACACTCCTCCCAAAACTTAGATAAGGCTGTAGTTACCCTTTCGAGAACAGGATGAGGTGCAACGAGGGATCAAGACCTGGAAGACCATAGGAACTACTAATAAAGAATTTCCATTTTAATTTCGTGAAATTAGCGAGTACACAGTGTAACCACCATTAGGTGTACTATTCATTTCCCCCCGATAATAATAATAAACCCAGATGTTGCCTTTCACTTTAATACGGCGTTCACTAATTTCCAGAAGTAAAAATATGTTGACATTTCTTCTTCTGGAATATATTTAAAATACAATATATTTGCACCGACAAGGGCGCAGCGGAATTCTGCTCTGGGTACCGGAAATAGAGCAGAATTAGCAGAGGTGGGGAATGCGCTTCCACGGGAGGCGGGACGCTAGCGGGATGCGAGCTGGAACCCCGGAAAGCAGCCCGCAGGGGCGACGGCTCCGGCTGCGCCCGCGGTTGAGGTCTGAGCATCAGCCGCAGCGGGTCGCGCTCTTACCTCGCAGCCCGCGAACCAGCCTCTCGGCCCAGGCCACTCGCGGCGGCTGCCCGTCCAGGGGTAGATGGCGATGTAGCGGGTCCCCACCGCCGGCCGGGCTGGAGCTCGGCGGGCTCTGGTCCTCTCGCCGACGCCGCCTCCCGCTCGGATGGCCGGCGCCGCGGTAGCTCCCCAGCCCCCGGCCTCGGGCGCCCGCGGAGCTCACGGCAGAGGAGGCGGCAGACCTCCGGCTGCCCGGGCGCCACTCCACGTCCATCTCCACCACCATTCCCCCTTCTTCCCCTTCTACCTCCTCTTCCTCCTCCTCCTCCTCGGCCTCGAAGCCCGGGTTGTCGCGGCTCCACGCCTGCCGCGAGCACGACGAGAGAGGAGGGGAAGGGGAGGCCGAGGCTCCGGCCGGGGGGTCCCGCGCGGCCGCCTGCCGGATGCGCTCCATCTCGATCTCCAGGCCCCTCTGCTCGCGGAGGCCACCCGGCGCCGCGAGGCCGGCTCCCACGGCCGCGCCGCCCGCCATCAGCCGGCCCGGGCCCGCCGCTCGGGGCGCGGGCGGCTGCTTCGCGTCCCCGGGCAGCTGCGGCTGCACGCGGCTCGGGTTCACCATGGCGGTCACTGGCGCCCGGCGCGCCTTCGCCCCGAGCGGCGCTCGGCGTAGCCCGCCGCAGAAGCCATGTTCTCTTCCTCCCGGGCCCCGCCGCCTGCTGCTCCCCGCCCCCGACCTTCCCGCAGCCCCGCGTCCCTCGCCCGCCCTCTCGTCCCGCCTCCCCTCGCCTCGCCCAGCGGCCGCGGCGCGCTGCGGGGGGAGGCGCGATGGGGCTGCTCCCGCGGCCGGCGCCTTCGGCCAGCGGCGCCCCGGCCCGCGTTCCAAGGGGAGCCGGAGTCCAGCGCGCGCGCCCACATTCCATTCAGGCGAAAGGGCTCAAAGGGCTCAGGCGGGACCAAGTCGCTGACCCGCCCGCTCGCCCGCTTGCCAGCCTGTGGGGAAAGGGCTCTAGGAGCTGTCACAATCTGCGCGACCCTGAGATAATGCTTGGCTGCGGTTAACCACCAGCCACTTCTGCCTCGGTTTACCAAAGTGCAGACAGACAGAGAGAGAAGAGCACTTTGTGGATGGTGTGAACTGGTAAAATCCAGCCTGAGCTGGTCTACAGCAGAAACTCAGATAGCTTTCTTTCTTTTGAAAACTACCGACAAACTACCAACGTGGACTTCCTTAACTTTCGATGGCCCTCCTCTCCCGTGTTCTGATTTTTGGATTGTTTTTTCAGTCTTTGGTTGGCTCCTGATTCCACCCATGGATTCGGCCTCGGGACTCAGATGCTGATGCTCCCAGTTTGAGCTCATCCCCTCCCTCTCTCCCACACCCTTGCAGGTGCCAGCACAGGCCTCTGAGTAACAGAATGTTAATCAGGCCCCAGGTCCAGAACTTGATTCTCATTCCACGGAACACATCTAACTCTATGCTCTGCAACTGTCTGAAACCTATCCAAAACTAGTTCTCTTTTCCCTACCTCTATTAAGCCTGCTTCACCTCCAGTATCCCTAAATTGAAATTTGAGGTGTTGTTATCCTCACTGCCCAAGCTACACTTCGTGATAATCCTCATCTCTTCTTACCCTACACCTCATCTTCCCCAAAGCTTCTCTACCCTGCAGATGTCTCTCTGGAAGGACCTCTGTTTCTTCATTCTTGTTAAGGGTTTAGTTCAGGGCCCTTATGTTTTGTTCTGTTGCACATTGAAACAATGTATCTGTCTGTTACATCTCCATTCTCCACTTCAGGGTCTCTGCTGTTTCCAAATTATATTCCAGAATCAAAGCTGCTCATGGCACATTGGTGCTTAGACAACTCTGGGAACCTCCAACAACTTAAAGAATAAAATTTAATTTCCATAGTTTGGCTTAGTAAATTTTCATAATCTGCTTCTGTATTTGTCTGCTAGTACTGCTGTAACAAAAGCACAGACTGGGTGGCTTAAATAATAGACACATTTTCTCACAATGCTATACACTGGAAGTCTGAGATCAAGGTGTTGGCAGAGTTTATTTCTTCTGAAGTTCTTTTCCTTGGCTTGTGGATGGTAGCTTTTCTCTACTATCTTCACATGGTCTTTTCTCTATGTCAGTGTCTTAATCTCGTCTTCATTTAAGGACACCAGTCAAATTGGATTAAGGCCTATCCTAACGACTTCATTTTAATTTATTTACCTTTTAAAAACGCTGTCTCCAAATACAGTCTCATTCTGAGGTAGTGGGAGTTAGGACTTCAACATATGAAGTCTTGATGATGACATGAGTTACCCCATGATAACTTCCAGTCTACTTTTCTAGCATGATTTCCCATCCTGTATATCTACATGCAACATCCTTCGTTGGGTTCCCACGTGCTCATAATACGCTGCTCGTATTTAGGTAATCATATCTACCTATCCCCTGGCCCTGCAGTTTATCTATGTGCACACCTGTCTTTTGGTTAGGGCAGGGCTGGTGGGTCTGGAGCACAGGCATGGCTCATGCTGTCCATCAGTTCATTCTGAAGACATTTCCTGTGCACTGGATTTCAAGCTGGGCATATAGAGCAGAATATGAAACAGCGCCTGCCCTTAGGAGGAGACAAATAAATTGCAAATAACTGTCCTAGGTGAGGGTTATGATGCCTGTAATCCAGGGACACTCCCAAGATGCTGAGGCCCTGTGCGGCACTACCAGACTGCACAGTCAGTGGATTCTGAACAGACAAATGGCCAGAGGAGAGCCAGGCATGAAAAGAGAGCACAAATTCTGAGCCGAAAGTTCTGTTGGGAAATAGATCTAGTGCAGTGTTTTAAAAATGTGATCAAAAGATCACTAGGATCACTTGCAGCATTTGTTAAAAATATATTGTAGATTCTAGGTCCCCACTCCTACCTCTTGATTCAGAATCTCCAGGATTTCAGGTTGAAATTCTGAATCTTCTCAGAGGACTCTGGGCATCCTGAGTTTGAGAAGCATCAATATGTCTCAAATGGATGGGTTTTCATGAAACATTTACCCCATAGCCCTAGTGTTTCATGATCACCAATGATGCTATCATCTGGATAGAGAGAAGAAACTTCAGTGGGTCCTTGAGTCAGACTTGGTCTTTGGTTTGTGGCTACAGTGGGCTAATTTGGAACTCTGGGTTCAGATTCTGCTCTGCCTCATCCTAGCTGTGTGGCCTTGGCCAAATTGCTTTTCTTTCTGTGCCTATAAAAATGAAAATAGAGTGTTCAGGTCATAGGGCTGTTGTGAGGACTAAGTGAATTACTGAAGGCAAGGCATGTGGAACACCGCGTGGCACATGGTCACTGCTCAAGTGTTCGTTGTTATTAGCTCTTCTTTCTTAATTATGAGAAATATTGTCATCTGTTAAGATTGCATATTTGGAAGTCTTTGTCCCAACCAAATCATGAACTTCTTGAGGACTGAGGCTCCATGCCAAGCACCGAGGATGTCATAACATGTTTCTTAAGCAATTACTATGCACCAGGCACAACACTAGGAGAGTGCGATCAATGAAACAGGCAAAAAGCCATCCCTTTAGGAACTTGCATTTTCTGAAGATTTGTTGAGGGCATGAATGAATATAGTCAGGTGCCATCATTTTCAGTCACATGGCCAAAACTTTGACAAAGCCTTTTGGGCTTTCTAACTTTTCACAGAGAGCTCTTTTTAAATATTACATACCAGCACAACTCCTCTGTGCTCCAAGGGCCCTGGGCAGAGTTTAAGCCGACATGAAGAAGTGACACAGTCACTGCTCAAAATGCTGTTTTCAGTTTTGTGATATTTGTTCCCGGAGATTTTTTGATTTTCCATAGTCAGAGGTTTAGAAGACAGCAGATTACTGCTTGGTGGGTTCCTTTCTTGTTTGTTCTTACTATTTTTTGTTTGCAAGTCTTCGGTTCAGAGACCTAAGAAAGAGAATACTGAATGAAAAAACAATATCAAGGAATAAAAGAAAAAAAATGAATTTAATTACTATCTTCTTTTAGGGTACAAACGGCACTTTTACTGTGCATAGTAAATAACATCACTATTTTGGTTAGAATATGCAAAACAAAAACAAAATATTGTTTGAACAGATCCTTTGGGGAGTTATAATTTCATTGGAGAGATACGCAAATTTAGTCTAAATAACAATAGGTAACGCTATAATTTAGTGTCAAGTCATCAGTGAAAGCTTTCAACACAAGATGGGGTTGGAAAGAGAGGCTGCTCAGGCTGGTGTGGGAGGGGACAGCAGGTAAGGTCTGATCAGGGAAGGCCCCAGATGTTTGTTAGAAGTGCAGACTTTACTTTATAATTAATATGCCCCTTTTTTCAGTGATAATTATTTAAGACAAAATCTGAAAGATTCTTTCTAAGACTCTATCTACCCTTCTCCTAAAAGAATTCAGGTAGATTGAAAATATGTCCACAAATATGTAATTGAGAATTAGTTGTGTGCTTTACCCCAAATTTTAACTACGAATCATTGCAAGACATGTGGTTTTAAAAATGACAGCAGCCCTGGCCGGTTGGCTCAGCGGTAGAGCGTCGGCCTGGCGTGAGGGGGACCCGGGTTCGATTCCCAGGTTCGATTCCGGCCAGGGCAAATAGGAGAAGCGCCCATTTGCTTCTCCACCCCCCCTCCTTCCTCTCTGTCTCTCTCTTCCCCTCCCGCAGCCAAGGCTCCATTGGAGCAAAGACGGCCCGGGCGCTGGGGATGGCTCCTTGGCCTCTGCCCCAGGCGCTAGAGTGGCTCTGGTCGCAGCAGAGCATCGCCCCCTGGTGGGCAGAGCGTTGCCCCTGGTGGTCGTGCTGGGTGGATCCCGGTCGGGCGCATGCGGGAGTCTGTCTGACTGTCTCTCCCCATTTCCAGCTTCAGAAAAATACAAAAAAAAAAAAAAAAAAAATCACAGCAATATTTATGTAATATAATTTGGTCCATTGTGTCCTAAATCTTACATTTCAGGAATTTCACTACTAATTTCAGTCTTAGTCTTTGTAAACCGCCCACCAGCCATTCAATATATTTCTGCATGAAACTATTCATTTTTTCTGGCTTACTAATGTTCTCTTTTGTGCTCCTACCTTGACATGTTTTCTTCCCTTCAGAGCTCCCAGCTTTTGCTGAAGCAGGCCTTGAGGCGGGAAATTTCTTTCCCTGTCTACAGAATTCCCCCCTTTAATATTCATCTTAAAACTCTATTGCTCATGCAGAGTTTTCCCTTATTAGATAAGTGAGATGTACAAACTCATATTTTTCTTCCTCTGGTTGCCACAATCATATTGCCATAGCACAGATTTTAAGAATCTATAGGGCCTGAAATACTGATAACAGTGTAGGTACTATTTGGCTTTATTTCATTTGTGTGGTAAGTTCTTCTGGGGACATGCTGTACAAACCCCACCTCAGTCTCAGTGCCACTGTGTACACTCAGAAAAACTATTTTAAAAGGCAACTTTAAAAATAGCCCAGTCTAATTTAATACTTAGTATTCTCCACACGGCTGACTTCTGTATTAGTAAAATTGTCTGTCTGTTTCCTGTTTTGCTTTTATTTTCCAGTGTAAGCCAGTGAGGTAAACACAAGCTGAAGAGCCAGGTGGTCCCCAGATTCCACCTTCAAAAGGAGTCTTTGGTATGTGTGGTGTTGCTTAGCAACCCACCCAAACAAATATGTTTCCCTCTCATTTTTTCCCCAGTCCTTATTTATTCAAGAGCATTTTAAAATAAGATTTTACCAGTGACATCTGAAATTATTAGAAGAAAATTTGGTGTTTTGGGCTTTATAAGAACTGGCTACTCATACTACAACTCTTATTTCTCACTCTACTGTTATAATAACACAAGGCTAAGGTTTGTACCATTCTTCTTTGTGTCTGGAGTTTGGATATACCCTTGCCTCTGGGAAGGTTACCATGGTACCACTATTGACTGGACTTGAGATTTTGGTGACCTAACCTATCTCAGTTTCCTTCTCTGAACAATGAGGTTAAATATTGAGCTTACAAATTCTGTCATAATTTTTGTGAGGGAATATTAATAAATTCATCAAGCACTTGTAGATTGTCCAATACATGCTAGTCATTATGTTAGATTCCAGGGAGGAAAAAATAGGGCATGATTCCTACCTTCAGGGGAATCAAGTCTTGTAAGTCAAGGATGCCTAGAACATCCCTACATCACTCTGAAGCCCTCCTCTACGCCTCACAAAGAGTTTTGAATCTTTCTAGACTTTGGGGAACTTCCTTAGGCCTGATCCTGACTCCCCAGATTAAATTTACTTGCCCTTTATCACAACATTTACCACATCATACTGAAAATATGTTAATATATCTGTTAATATTGTTTTTTGAGGAGAATGTAAGCTCCTAGAGAGCAGAGACCCTGGTTTATGTGGTTTGTTGTTGAGCAGTTCATCAGCCAGATTTCCCTGGGGAACCACCCTCTCCCATTCTGAATCCATTCTGGTATGCCTCAGAGATGGCCGACACCACCACTAGCTTCCAAGTGGTGAGCTTGGAACTCAGGGTTGGCCTCTGTGAACAGTATTTGAGAACAAGCATGGAATTTGGTTTTGCTCAATGAAAATCAGGACAGTACTTTTTTTTCTGAGTTGTTGGAAAAGGAAAGTTTTTCTTCCCATTAGATTTGGAGTTGTAAGGATGTAAGTCTAGACAAGCTGGCAGCCAAAACTTTGATGCTCAGGAGAAAACTGGGGCCAACAATACATATACAGAAACGTAGGTACAATGTGGAGACTAGAATTCCATCACTGTCATAATGTTTGGGTGGCCAAGCTATTTGTCATATCCTAGTTTTGTTAGATGCAGGTATGATATTTATTATTTATATCTTTATTCAAGTTCAGAAAAATTTTGAATAATGTAAGGCCAGGAACAGAGCTCTTTGGAATACTGTATGAGGCTTTTTCTCTTTACCAACTCAAATTGATTCACTAATACCATTTGGATATAGTTGTTTAAAATCTTTGAATACAGCTGTACTTTCACTAACCCAGATTTTGCAAAAGGATATAAAAAATTTTTAATGCCCTTTGATTCCAACATGAATGAGACTCACTGCATCTCCAGATCTACCAGACTTTACAGAATACTTAAATATCCATTGAGCCATTTTAATTTTTATGTATTTATTTTTTAAGTAAGAGGAGGGGAGATAGTGGGACAGACTCTGAGCAGGATCCACCCAGCAACCTCCATCTGGGCCATGTTCGAATCAACTGAGCTATTCTCAGCACCTGAAGCTAAAGTACTGGGATCATCTGAGTTATCCTCAATGCCTGGGGTTGACACTTCAACCAGTTGAGCCACTGGCTGAGAGAGGGGAAGAGAAAGAGAAGGAGGAGCGGGGCGGGGAGGGGGAGAGAGAAGCAGGGAGGCAGTCAGTCAGACTCCTGCATGCGCCCAACCGGGATCCACCTGACATGCCCACTAGGGGGCGATGCTGTGCCCATTTGGGGCATTGCTCTGTTGCAACCGGAGCCATTCTAGCACCTGAGACAAAGGCCATGGAGCCATCCTCAATGATCGGGTCAACTTTGCTCCAATGGACCCTTGGCTGTGGGAGGGGAAAAGAGAGACAGAGAGAGAGGAGAGGGGGAAGGGTGGAGAAGCATATAGACACTTCTCTGTGTGCTCTGGCTAGGAATCCAACCCAGACTTCCACACGGTGGGCTGACGCTCTACACTGAGCCAACCAGCCAGGACCAGATGGTTGCTTCTTATGTGTGCCCTGAGCAGGATCAAACTCAGGATGTCTGCATGCAAGGCCAATGCTCTATCCACTGAGTTAACTGACCAGGGCCCCATTGAGCCACTTTTAGATTGATTAAGGTGCAAAAGAAGTTGCCCATGCCTGTAAGAAGCTTGTAATTAGCTTGCAAAGATAAGCTATACACAGATAAAACAATTACCCAATAAACTCCCTATGGCATTTGGGAAGGCTTTGTTGTTGTTGTTTAAATAAGAGTCTACCATCTAACTCCTAGGGATTCTGATTCATTGTGTCTTTTCCTTTTTTTTTTTTTTTCATTTTTCTGAAGCTGGAAACAGGGAGAGACAGTCAGACAGACTCCCGCATGCACCCGACCGGGATCCACCTGGCACGCCCACCAGGGGCAACGCTCTGCCCACCAGGGGGCGATGCTCTGCCCATCCTGGGCATCGCCATGTTGCGACCAGAGCCACTCTAGCGCCTGGGGCAGAGGCCAAGGAGCCATCCCCAGCGCCCGGGACATCTTTGCTCCAATGGAGCCTTGGCTGCGGGAGGGGAAGAGAGAGACAGAGAGGAAAGCGCGGTGGAGGGGTGGAGAAGCAAATGGGCGCTTCTCCTGTGTGCCCTGGCCGGGAATCGAACCCGGGTCCTCCGCACGCTAGGCCGACGCTCTACCGCTGAGCCAACCGGCCAGGGCTGATTCATTGTGTCTTAGGTGAGTACTAGGAGATGGAGGAAGACCAGGTTCTGATGACATCACTAATTGAACTTAGAGCTATCCCTGGAGTTAATTAGCCAAAGAATTTCCTTTTTGATTATTTTAGGTTAGGGTTTCTGTCCCTTGCAATTGAAATAGATTTGAGTAGATGTGGACCATATGAACACATGATTGGGCTACCTAGTGTGAGCTAAGTAGGCTAAATAAGGCATATTGGGTGGCTAGCTTAGTCTCCCACTCTGAAAGGGTTGGGAGATTAGAGACTTTGGGAGATGCTGCACCCTACTTTTTCTTTTTAATATTATTAAATTACAACTTTGAAATCTTTGATGCAAATAATATTCCAAAAGATCTTTTAAAAATGTATTTTTAGGTAAAGGGATTGAGAAGTACAGATTGGCAGTTACAAAATAATCATGGGGATACAAAGTACAGCACAGAATATATAGTCAATAATACTGTAATAACTATGTATGATGCCAGGTGGGCACTGGAAATATCAGGGGAAACACTTTGTAAAGTATATGATTATCTAACCACTATGGTACACACTTGAAATCAATGCAATATATTGAATGTAAACTGTAATTGAAAACAATTTTCTTTTTAATTTTTATTCTCGAGTAGTTTTAATAGAAGTTTATAATTTTGATACAGTCCAATTTATGATTTTTTCTTTTGTGGTTCGTGCTTTTGATATAATATTTTAGAAATCTTTGCTTCATCCAATGCCATAAACATTTTATGCTATATTTTCTTCTAGAAGTTTTGTAATTTTCAGT
Source organism: Saccopteryx leptura (assembly GCF_036850995.1). Taxonomy (NCBI): domain Eukaryota; kingdom Metazoa; phylum Chordata; class Mammalia; order Chiroptera; family Emballonuridae; genus Saccopteryx; species Saccopteryx leptura. The sequence goes on along the minus strand of NC_089507.1, from coordinate 69,683,184 downwards.
TTTACATTTGGGCATACATACAATCTATTTGAATATAATTTTGTATTTGGTGTGATATATTGATTGAAGTTTTATCTTTCTTTTCTCTTTCTTCTTCTTCCTCCTCCTCCTCCTCCTCCTCTTCCTCCTCCTTTTTCTCCTTCTCCTCCTCCTTCTTCTTCTTCTTCTTTTTTCTCCTCCTCTCCTCCTCCTCTTCTCCCCCTCCTCTGCCTTCCTCCTCCTCCTCCTCCTCCTCCTCCTTCTTCTTCTTCTTCTCCTTCTCCTTTTCCTCCTCCTTCTCCTCCTCTTCCTCCTTTTTCTTCTTCTTTTTTCTCTCCTCCTCTCCTCCTCCTCTTCTCCTCCTCCTCCACCTCCTCCTCCACCTCCTCCTCCTCTTCCTCCTCTCCCTTCTCTCATTTCCCCTCCTCTTCTTCTTCTTTTTTTGCATGTGGATATCCATCTGTTCTAGCACCATTAGTAGAAAAGGATATCTTTCCTATATTAAATCAAATTCACACCATTGTTGGAACTCAGTTGACCATTGAAGTGCCAGTTTATTTCTGGGTGCTCTGTTCCTTTGATTTATGTGTTTAATCTTTCCATAATACCATCCTGTTTTGGTTGCAGTAGTTTTTCTCACACTCTTGCCCATTGGCTACATAAAATATTTTAAATTTGTAAAACGGTTTGATTTTGTTTAATGACTTTACTTATGTAGGACTGACCTATAAAAGACTACTAATGAGTTTATGAAGCATTAACAAGCTATGTTGGACTTCTGTTCAAATAATATTTAATATTTGAATATCAACTGTCAATTTTTAAATTGAAGCAAGCATTACATTTGATTCATTAATTATTTCTTGGTAGCCTTTGGCTCTTCTTCTGAAAGATAAGGATATTAGCAAATGTATACTATCTACCAACACTTTTTAAAATTAATAATAACTTGTTTATTGTTAAAGTCTATAAATTCATTTTTCTTAAATAATAAATATGATATTTTGATAAACATTTAAATATATTCAATACTCTTTACCAGTATTTTTAGAACATGTGCTCCCCTTCCCTGAGTTCTGTGTTTTGATTCAATCCTTTTGGGATAGATTTTTTTATTAAAAGTTGTAATTTTTTTTTAAAAGAAGGACTCATGATTCCAGAGTCTGAACAAAATTGAGAATGGCTTCTTTTGCCATAAACATAAAACAAATGGCCTGGAACCTGGATATTTGGCTAAATCTTATTTGGCTTATTCTTTTTTTTCAGAATTCTGGGAAAATTCCTCCACCTTCCTCTGTCATTAACTGTTGCTATGGAGAAATAGGTCAGATTAAACCCACCCTTTTTTTTTCTCAGCCTTAGTAGATGACTTTATTTTTCTGTCCTAAAACTACCTGCCTAGTGCGTTCTTTTTATTATCCTGCTCCAGGAAACAGCTTTGTGTAGACCATCTGCATAATTATTTTTCTGGGAAATATTATACAGGTTTAATCAGCAAATTCAAATTTTCATTTATTTTAGAAAAAAATTTAAAATAACTTTGAAATACTCTGTTTCGTATGTTTTGTTCTTTTAATTTAGAAATACCAATTGTGGCCCTGGCCAGTTGGCTCAGTGGTAGAGTGTCAGCCTGGTATGTGGATGTTCTGGGTTCGATTCCTGGTCAGAATACACAGGAGAAGTGCCCTTCTGCTTCTCCACCCCTCCCCCTCTCACTTCTCTCTATCTTTTTCCCACACCCTACCCCCACAGCCATGGCTCGATTGCAGCAAGTTGGCCCCCCAGCACTGAGGATTGACCCATGGCCTCCACCTCAGGCACTAAGAAGAGCTCGGTTGCTGAGCAATGGAGAAATGCTCTAGATGGGCAGAGCATCTCCCCCTATTGGGCTTGCTGGGTGGATACCAGTCCAGGTGCAGGTAGGAGTGTGTCTCTGTCTCCCCTTCTTTCATTAAAAAAAAAAAAAGGAAATACCGACTGTACACATGGTAGAGATACTGTGTTTGATTCCTGTATTATCTCCTATGTAGTAATTTTTCTTTTTGCCATTTTTTAAAGTTTGTTTTTATTTGGAGTTTTATAAATCCTGCCCTCTGTGCTACTGTATCTTTTGTGGTTTCATAGTCTCAAATGTGGCTTTTTATTTTTCTAAATATGTATTTTAAATTCTTAATCCCTCCTGTGAATTCTTCTAACCCCCTTTTTATTTCTTCATGGTCATATATTTTATTTGATCTTTTTCAATCATTTCTTAAGTTAAAATTATTTTTATTTTTTATTTATTTATTTATTTTTTTTCATTTTTATGAAGCTGGAAACAGGGAGAGACAGTCAGACAGACTCCCACATGCGCCCGACCGGGATCCACCCGGCACGCCCACCATGGGGCGACGCTCTGCCTACCAGGGGGCGATGCTCTGCCCATCCTGGGCGTCGCCATGTTGCGACCAGAGCCACTCTAGTGCCTGAGGCAGAGGCCACAGAGCCATCCCCAGCGCCTGGGCCATCTTTGCTCCAATGGAGCCTTGGCTGCGGGAGGGGAAGAGAGAGACAGAGAGGAAAGCGCGGCGGAGGGGTGGAGAAGCAAATGGGCGCTTCTCCTGTGTGCCCTGGCCGGGAATCGAACCCGGGTCCTCCGCACGCTAGGCCAACGCTCTACCGCTGAGTCAACCGGCCAGGGCAGTTAAAATTATTTTTAAAGGATATCTGTTCTTGGCCCTGATGGAGCAACAGGGACAGATTTACCCACTTCCTTTTAGGAAATACAAAAACCAGTCCAAGTTTATGAAGAATGGTTTTCAAACATTAGCAATGACAAATAGTAATTCTTGAAAGAAGAGAAGCAAAGAAAGTGAACCCTATGGTTTCCCCAGTAATTCCTTAGAGATGGCTCCCCTGCTGTAGTGTATTCCCCCTCAGTTGAGAAGACATAGTAAGGTGGATTTGGGGAGGTTAAGGTGGATAGAGTTCACAAATACTGGAGAGGGGAAAACTAATTGCACAGAAAAAGAACTCCCGAGATCTCCAGAAAGTTATCTTGAGTCTTCAGAGCATGCATGTGAGGAATCTTTCTGGGGCAGAGGAAAGGACTACTAGACGGGAGTAGTGGGAAAATTCCTGATGCTCTCACAGAGCTGAGAATTGTTCAAGTTCTCAACATTGAAATTAGAGAAACCTTGCTACATACAGGGCCTTAAGTAGAATACTCAGAAGGAATGTCTCAGTAGTTAGGCCACATTAGCCTAGTATAAAGGGTGATCTGGTCTGCATAATTACTAGTCAAAGCACTTGTTGAGTATTCTATCTATTTCCTAAGTGAATCTAAATGATGTTAAAATTTTTCACTGCTATTATGTCACACCCCTATTTAAACTCTTTTTTTGGAGGAGCTGTTTTGGATTCACAATAAAAAAAAATTGAGAAGGTAGAGAGAGTTGCCATATAACCCTTGCTCCACACATGCATGGCCTCCCCCATTGTCAACATCTCAATCAGAACAATATACAGTGTGTCCATAAAGTCATGATGCACTTTTGACCAGTCACAGGAAAGCAACAAAAGATGATAGAAATGTGAAATCTGCACCAAATAAAAGGAAAACTCTCCCAGTTTCATACTTATTCAGTATAGTTCGATGTGGGCTCACAGATTTTTTAGGGCTCCTTAGGTAGCTATCCCGTATAGCCTCTACAGACTTGTCACTGACTGATGGCCTACCAGAATGGGGTTTCTCCACCAAACTGCCGGTTTCCTTCAACTACTTATCCCACTGAGTAAAGTTATTCCTTTGTGGTGGCGCTTCGTTATAAACGTGCCAATGTTCACATTGCACTTTGGTCACGGATTTGAATTTAACGAGCCACAGAACACGCTGAACTTTCCTCTGTACCATCCACATCTTGACTAGCATGGCCGTGGGCTGCTCTGCTGTATACATGGTGTTACGTCATCATCTGCACATGCGCACATGCTGCCACATTATCCTACAGAAACTGGGAGGGTTTTCCTTTTATTTGGTGCAGATTTCACATTTCTATCGTCTTTTGTTGCTTTCCTGTGACCGGTCAAAAGTGCACCATGACTTTATGAACACATTGTATTTGTTTCAATTGATGAACCTACATTCACACAACATTATCACTTAAAATATATATATATATATATATAGTTTACATTAGAGCTTACTCTTGGTGTATAGTGTAAGGATTTAGACAAATGTGTAATGGCATATATACATTATTACAATATATGCAGAATAGTTTCTCTCCCCCAAAAGTCCTCTGTGCTCTGCCCATTTATCCCTCTCTTACCCCCAACCCCTAGTAACCACTGATCTTTTTTACTGCCTTTATAGTTTTGCTTTTCCCAAAATGTTATATTGTTGGAATCATAGTAGATAGCCTTTTCAGACTGGCTTCTTCTACTTAGAAATGTGCATTTAAATTTTCCCCATTTTTTTCCTTGTTTTCTAAGTGAAGAGAGGGAAAATAAAGAGACAGACTCCTGCATGTATTTCAACTGGGATCCACTCAGCAACCCGCATCTGGGGGCGATGCACTGCCCATCTGGGGCCATGCTCACAACTGAGCTATTTTTAGCACCTGAAACAAAGGCTCCACAGAGCCATCCTCAGTGCCTGGAACCGATGCACTTGAACCAATCAAGCCATGGCTGCGGGAGGGGAAGAGAGAGAGAGAGAGAAAAGAAGGAGGAACGGGAGGGGTGGAGAAGTAGATGGTCGCTTCTCCTGTGTGCCCTCACTGGGAATCAAACCCAGGACATACACACAGCAGGCCAACCTGTACCACTGAGAAAACCTGCCATGTTTTTTTAATGGCCTGATAACTCATTTTTTTTTTAGTGCTGAATAATATTCTGTTGTCTGAATATGCCCCAGTTTATTTATTTGTTCACTTACTCAAAACATTTCAACCCTTTGGGTGAATACTAAGGAGTGCTTTTACTGGATCATATGATAAGAATATGTTTAGTTCTATAAGAAACCACCAAACTGTCTTCTAAAGTGACTGTACCATTTTTGCATTCCCAGCAGCAATGAATAACAGGTCCTTGTTTCTTCACATCCTTGTCACCATTTGAAGTTATCAGTGTTCTAGATTTTGGCCATTCTAACAGCTGTATAATGGTATCTCATTATTGTTTTAATTTTCATTTTCCTGATCACATATGATATAGAATATCTTCCACATGCTTATTTGCTATCTCTATACCTCTGGTAAGGTGTCTGTTAAATTCTTTGTCCCACTTTTTAAATTGAATTGTTTATTTCTTATTATTAAGTTTTAAGAGTTTTGTTATTTATTTTGGATACCAGTCTTTTATCACATGTGTCTTGAAAATATTTTCTCTCAGGCTGTAGCTTGTCTTCTCATTTTCTTGACATTGTCTTTTGCAAAGCAGAAGTCTTCAGTTTTAATTAAGCACTGCTTACAAATTCTTTCTTTCTTTCATGGATCATACTTTTAGTGTATACCTAAAAAGTCATTATCATATGCAAGGTCATCTAGGTTTTTTTAGTTACTATGTTTTCATCAATTATTTATTGTGGTTGTAATACTGTTGTTACGTACTATTTTCTTGCCCTGTTATTTGGGGCATAATGGCTTATAATAGTTAGATCTTTATATATATTGGACCTTTAACAATATAGAATAAACTCTTTATTTCATTGCATTCTATCTGCTTTTTTTTTTAAGTGAGAGGAGGGGAGATGGGCAAATTCCCACATGTACCCCAAACAGGATCCACCCAGCAAACACCTTCAGGGGCCAATGCTCAAATCAACTGAGCTATCCTCAGTGTCCGGGACTGACACTCGAACAAATTGAGCTACTGGCTGCGAGAAGGGAAGGAACAGAAAAGGGGAAGAGAAGCAGACAGTCACTTCTTATTTGTGTCCTGACTGAGAATCGAACACAGAACGTCCACACACTGGGCCAATGCTCTATTCACTGAGCTAACCGGCCAGAGCCCTATTTCCTTTTTAATTGTACTTTTTTTTACAGTAATCTTTCAATTCTTTAAGAAATTTTAATTTGTATATAAGGGAAACACTCCAAACAAAGAAACAAAATATGATATAGGACTTATTATTCTTTTTTTTACCATTATATGAATCTGTCATTGAACAGAGGGACTTAACTATTTACATTTAGGTTTTTTCCCCAAAGGTTTTATTGTGGTATCATTTGCAAATACGAATTGTATGTAATTAGTTTGCATGATGTGATTTTTAAAAAATGTTGTACCATGTGATGCCTGACCAGGTGGTGGCACTGTGGATAAAGCATCAGACTGGGACTCAGAGGACCCAGGTTTGAAATTCCGACGTCACTGGCTTGAGTGCGGGGTTGCTGGCTTGAGCCCAAAGGTCACTGGCTTGAAGCCCAAGGTTGCTGGCTTGAGCAAGGGGTCACTCATTCTGCTGGAGCCCCCAATCAAGGCACATATGAAAAAGCAATCAATGAACAACTAAGGTGCAATGAAGAATTAGTGCTTCTCATCTCTCTCCCTTCCTGCCTGCCTGAGCGTATCTGTCCCTCTCTCTGTCTTTGTCTCTCTCACTAAAAAATAAAAAAAAGGAAAGCTTCACCATGTAATGATTTAATTATATACACATTGTGAAATCATTACCACAAGCAAGTTAACACATCCATTATGTCATACAGTCATCTTTCTTTGTGTGGTAAGAATACTTAAGATTACTCTTCTACCAAACTTCAAGTATACAATACAGTATTTTTAAAGACTTTATTTATTCATTTTAGAGAGGGGGGAGAGAGAGAGAGAGAGAAGAGGGGAGAAGAGACAGAAGCATCAACTCCCATATGTGCCTTGACCAGGCAAGCCCAGGGTTTTGAACTAGTGACCTCAGCATTCCAGGTCAATACTTTATCCACTGCTCCACTGCAGGTCAGGCTACAGTATTATTAACTATAAACACCATGCAGTACATTAAATCCCCCAGAACTTATTAATATTATAGGTAAAAGTTTATGCTCTTGACCAACATCTCCCTATTTCTCTCACATCCCCAGTTCTGGCAACTATTGTTCTACTCTCTATGAGTCTGAGTTTTTTAGATTCCACACATAAGTGAGATAATACAGTATCTGTCTTTCTGTGGCTGGCTTATTTCACTTAGCATACATAATGCCCTCTAGTTTCACCCATGTTGTTGCAAATAGTAGGATTGCCTTCTTTTTTTATAGCAGAATTATATTTCATTATATATAAGGTCTACCGGAAAGTTCTGTTCGTTTTTGGAATAAAACAAAATACAAATTTTTCTTACCATCAATAAACTTTATTAAATAATATAATTGCCATTATTATTAATGATTTCTTGCCAGCGTGAGGGCAATTTGTATGTCCCATTTTTGAAAAATGTTTTATCTTTTGATGCGAAAAATTGAACCAGTGCTTGTTTGATATCTTCCTCATTTTTGAATTTTTTGCCCTTCAAAAAATTTTGTAAGGACAAACACAAGTGATAGTCGGAGGGTGCTAAGTCCAGGGAATATGGTGGATGCGACAGACATGCTTCTGTAGCATTTCTTTCTTGTTGAAATTTGTAAAAATTACAGTGGTGTAAATGAACTTTATCAGTAGCCATGGGTACACTATCGCTTCACACATAAGACTAACGTGAATCAACTTTGTTTTAGTTAATTTGCTATGTCAGTATGTATACATTAAGTGATAAAAATAGAGAGCACACATGCGCCAAATAAACATGTGCTTACGTGTTGAAACTTGTGATAGAAACGGACAGAACTTTCCGATAGACCTTATATATATATTCCATATTTACTTTATGCATTCATCTGTCAATGGATTTAAGTTGTTTTCATATTTTATGAATGTGCTGCAATGAACACGAGAGTGCAGATATCTCTTCAAGGTACTGATATAATCCAGATATATATCCAGAAGTGGGATTATTGGATCATATGAAAGTTCTATTTTTAATTTTTTGAGGAAGAGTCATACTATTTTCTATAAAGACTGTGCCAATTTATATTTCCACCAATACTATGTTATGCACACTATTTGTGTGTGGTGTAATATAAGGGTCTAATTTCATTCTTCTGCATGTGAACATCCAGTTTCCTAACATTATTTTTTAAAGAGACCATTCTTTCCCAATTGAGTATTCTTGATGCCCTTGTCAAAGATTAGTTGACTATATATGAAGGCATTTATTTCTGGGCTTTGAATTATGTTTCATTGGTCTATTTGTCTGTTTTTATGCCAGTACCATACTATTTTGATTACTATAGCTTTGTAATACAGTTTGACATCAGGACGCGTGATGCCTATAAATGTGTTCTTTTTTCTCAAGATTGATTTGGCAGGCTTTATTGGATGTACTCCTAAATATTTCATTGTACAACTCTTAAGAATAAGGACATATGGCCCTACATAGGTAGCTCAGTTGTTTAGAGCATTGGCTCAGTATGCCAAGGTTGCAGTCAGGGCAACCTTTGATCCCCAGTCAGGGCACATACAAGAATCAACCAACGAATGCATAAATAAGTGGAAAGACAAATCAATGTTTCTTTCACTTCCTTCCTCTCTCTCTCTAAAAATCAATCAATAAATTTTTTTTTTAAAGAATAAGGACATTCAACCTTGGCCAGTGGTTCAGTGGATAGAGCATTGGCGCAGCATATGGATGTCTTGGGTTCAATTCCCAGGCACACAGGAGAAGCAACTATCTGCTTTCCACTCCCTCCCTTTTCTCTCCCTCTTCCCCACCCACAGCCAGCAGCTCAGTTGCTTCACGTGTGGCCCTGGAAGCTGAGGATAGCCCTGTTAATTAATGTGTCGTTGGAGCACATTAACCTCAGGCACTAAAAATAGCTCAGTACTTGAGCATTGGCCTAAGATGGGTTGCCGGGTGGATCCTGGTTGGAACACATGCAGGAGAGTCTGCCTCACCATTTCTCCTCCTCTCACTCAAGAAATAATAATAATAAATAAAAGAATAAGGACATTTACTGCTGCAAACATGACACAAACCATCACACCTAAAAAAAATCAATGAATTCCACAATATCACCCAACACACCATCTACTTTCAAATTACCATAATTGTGCCCAAAATGTGTTCTATAGTTTTGTTTCCTTTTCAATCCAGAAACCAGTCAAAATTTATGTTTTACTCTTGGTTATGCCTGTTAATACTTTTAATCTAGAATAGAATCTCCTCCTGCCCCTCCCCCCTTTTTTTCATTATATTGACTTTTTTTGTGTGTAAGATTGACAGATTTAGAAAATAAAAATGATGGGTGCTCAGTTAATTTGAGCATCAAATAAACAATAAATCATCTTTTCTTATAATATGCTCCATGCTTATACTAAAAGATAATTTGTTGTTCATCTGAAATTCAAATTTTACTGAATGTCCCATATTTTATCTGGCAACCCTACTTTATGGGAAGTTTTATCATAGAGTAGCTCAAATTCTAGATTTGTTTGTTTTTTCAGAATTTGATTCTCTTCAACTTTTTTTTTTTTTTTTTACAGAAATATCTCATAGGTGATGTTGCCTCCTTTTTATTACATTGCTTTAGGAGGCACCTGTCTAGCAGTCCCATTAGTGAAGCCATGTTTGATTAGTATACAAAGATTAGTGTACCAATCTCTAGTTAAAAGCATCTTCCTCCTTTGAAATTAGTCATTTGTGGGGTGGTCTTCTGGGACCAGATAAATATCCTATTCCCAATAAGCTTTTGCAAAATAATTTTAACATTCATTAGTGGACATTTCCTAAGTCAATATTTTAATTTTATTATTCCTTCTATAGTTATTATGAGCGGTCATGCAGCTGTAAAAGTCTTTCTTTTATGCTCTTTCTTCTCTTACAATATCACTAATTACTAATTAAAGTTAAAAATTCAATTTGTTTTGATCCATTACTACAATTTTCTTTTTATTCTACAATTACTACAGTTTTGTCCCATGGAAGCCTCATTGAGTCTGTTTTTTGTCCCCTGGGTATGACCCCAGTTTGTTTCTGAGTACTTTTTTGCATTCTATTTTTTTATTTTCATTTTTACTTTGTTGTGTTGACATGGTTTCGAGTGTCCACTCAATATAATGCCCTCTAGACCCCGCATCATGCCCCCCATGCCCCATGCAGAGTCTCTTCTCATTTTAAAGACATTTCCCAGGCTCACTTCTGCTCATTTTGTTCAAACACAGGAATCAGCCTTTTCCTCCTAGCCGGTGACTGCTCTCAGTGTGTTAGTCCTGCTCAGACTCCATTGCACCTGGTCTGCTTTGTGATACTGGGAGTTACGTGTTGTAAACGTGCGTCCCTCGCCCCCTGGCACCTGGCGAGCTTTGACAGTAGAGGGCAGTGGAGGAACACCGCAGGAGACAGGCTTGTGGTGCCGGCGTGTCCTCTCTTCTTGCTCCCGTGCAACAGCTGCCAGGGATGTGCATGCAGAACACATAGTGGTGCTCACTCTCCAGCTAGCTTTGCTGGCACCTGGCGGGCTGTTTCCTGCTCAGCAGTCATGGCCCATGGTTTCCTGCTTGCCAGCCTCAGTCTATTGACACCCCTGTGGGAAGTGACCCCTTTGCCATCTTCAACCCACCAGCTGTGGACCAGCTCCCACCCAGGATAACACAACAAACTTCTCTGCCATTATCTGGGCTGCAGCTATATCCTCTCTAATGAAGTCTGAGTCTGAGCTTTGGGGAGGGGGCCCCTCTTTCCAAATTGTTCCTTATTTGAGTACTCTTAGTCCGACAATATCTTTAAGGTTCCCTCTTATCTCCTCTGGTTAACTCCCTGTTTGTTTATAATTGTTTATGTTAAGATTTCCCTATTCAGATTACTTGTGTGTCTCCCTTCTTCTAACTGAAGTCTGACTGAGGGAATATAGGGAGTGGTCTTTGAATGGGATCACCATTCAAACATACAATTTCTGGGTGAACTTGGTCATGTCTTTGGATTTGAGCACAGCGCTGAGCCGCTTGCCAATGGGAAATGGGATGCTTGTATTTTTTGGCATGCAGGGACAACACAATAAAGCTGTTACATGTGGCTGGTGGTGATGAGGTGCCAACTGAGGCAAGTACATGGGGAACCCAAGGGGCCTCTGCTCTTGACTAATAGTGACTGCAAGGATGGTGGTGTCTTCGTCTGTTTGGGCTACTACAACACTAATACCAAAAGACTGGGTGCCTTATAAATAAGAAAAACTTACTTCCCATAGTTCTGGAGGTTGGGAAGTCCAAGATCAAGGCATCAGTAAATTAGGGGTCTGGTGAGGACCTGCTTTAGCTTCGTAGATGGCCATCTTCTTACTGTGTCCTTCCATGGTGGACAGGGCTAGGGGGCTCTAGGGACTTCTTTTATAAGGACACTAGTCCTATTCATGAGCATTTTCCTCTCATGACCTACTCATTTCCCAAAGGCCCTACCTCCAAATACCCTCACACTGGCATTAGGTTGTAACAGGAATTTTAGTCTATAACAGATGGTTGGGGTTAAGTCTTCTCATAGAAAAGCTTTCCCACATCCAGATTAATTACCTCGTGTATTTGTCTAATATTTTTATAGTTTTCTTTTAAATTTACATCTCTGGTTTATTTGGAGATTACTTTGATGTATGGTGTGAGCTATGGATTCAAGCTTATATTTTTTCTGAGTAAATATCCAGTCACTCCACATCATTTATTTAAAAGTCCATCTTCTTCAGAGTGATCTTAGATGACATATAACAATTCCCATATGGACTTGGGTCTATTTCTGGACCTATATTCTCTTCCACTCTTTCTATTCACTTGCTAGAACCACAGTATTTTTTAATAGAGAGGTTTTATAGTCTGATTTAATATTTGTTAGGGCTAGTCCTCCCTTATTGCTTGTATTTATCAAGATTTTCCTTCATATTACTGTATGTTTATTTTTCCTTATGAACTTCAGAATTAGCTTGCATAGCTCTAGGTAAAGCTTTTGTTTTACTTGGAATTGCATTACATTTATATGTTACTTGGGGAGAATTGTCATCTTTATGCATCTTTATGGTGTTGAATTGTCCTAGGTGGGAAAAACACAGGAGTGTTACACAGATTTTCTAATCTAGCCTTGGCACATTTTCTGTTGAGAATTTTATTCTTTTTTGTTGTTGTTTCTATATTAAATGACATAGCTTTTAAATGGTTACTATTTGTGTTTTTTGAATATAAGTTTCAGGTAACTTTTATATCATACTACCTATAGAACTTGTTAGTTGTTATTTTTAGTACTGATTTTCTGTTTTCTAGGTGAGTGTTATATAATCTACACAAAGATATAATTCAATTCTTTCTCTTTTTTTTATTTATTTTATTTTATTTATTTATTTTAAATTTTTTTTTTTTTTTTTGTATTTTTCTGAAGCTGGAAACGGGGAGAGACAGTCAGACAGACTCCCGCATGCACCCGACCGGGATCCACCCGGCACGCCCACCAGGGGCGACGCTCTGCCCACCAGGGGGCGATGCTCTGCCCCGCCGGGGCGTCGCTCTGCCGCGACCAGAGCCACTCTAGCGCCTGGGGCAGAGGCCAAGGAGTCATCCCCAGCGCCCGGGACATCTTTGCTCCAATGGAGCCTTGGCTGCGGGAGGGGAAGAGAGAGACAGAGAGGAAGGAAGGGGGGGTGGGGTGGAGAAGCAAATGGGCGCTTCTCCTGTGTGCCCTGGCCGGGAATCGAACCCGGGACTTCTGCACGCCAGGCCGATGCTCCACCGCTGAGCCAACCGGCCAGGGCCAATTCTTTCTTTTTTTTATTTATTGGTCTTAGAGAGAGAGGGGAAGACAGAGAAAATAAAGAAACAGCAAGCAGTTCGTTTCCCCCCCCCCCATTCATGTATTCATTGGTTGGCTCCTGTGTGTGCCTTGACCAGAGATCAAACCTGCAACCTTGGCATATTAAGAAGACACTATAACCAACTAAGCTACCTGGCCAGGGTGAATTCTTTCTCAATTTTCATGCATCCAATTGGTTATGATGCTTAGCTTATCTTAGACAGAAAGCATACTTGCTTTGTCCTTGAGTTTAATGGGAATTTTTAAAATGTTTCTTTATTAAGTGTGATGCTGGTTTTTGAACTGATACATAAAATATTTCATGAGGGCAAGGTAGTATCCCTTAATTTTTTTTTTTTTTTTTTTTTTTTTTTTACAGAGACAGAGAGAGAGTCAGAGAGAGGGACAGACAGGGAGAGACAGACAGGAATGAAGAGATGAGAAGCATCAATCATTAGTTTTTTTGTTGCAACACCTTAGTTCATTGATTGCTTTCTCATATGTGCCTTGACCACAGGTCTTCAGCAGACTGAGTAACCCCTTGCTCGAGCCAGCTGATGAGCTTTTGCTCAAACCAGATTAGCCCGCGCTCAAGCTGGCAACCTCGGGGTCTCAAACCTGGGTCCTTTCGCATCCCAGTTCGACGCTCTATCCACTGCACCACCGCCTGGTCAGGCTGTATCCCTTAATTTTTTATTTATTTTTATGAACTTAAGGATGACCATAGAAATTTGTCAAGGACTGTGTTATGTTTTATTATTTGCTCACAATTCTCTCTTCTTTCCCTTTCTCTATCATCATTCATTGTGAGGAGGAGTATACTTCACCTGTACACTAATATTGGGCTTGACCATGTGACTTGCTTTGAACAATGGAATTTGATCAAAAGTGGTAATATGTTAGTTCTTAGTCCAAAGCACTATGTTTCTGTTCAACCCTCTTGTGTTTCTGCCTCTTAGATCGGGAGACATGCCCTGGATAGATGCTAGTCCCAGACGGAAAGATGTATGGAGCAGACCTAAATCCATCCTGCAGCCTAATGCACTCCCACCTCTGACAACCCACAGACAGGTGAGTGAGAAAAAGAAAAATATTTGATGTTGTAATCCACTGAGATATTCAGGATGTTTGTTACTTGTTATTTTTACAGAAATAGCTGACTAAGACAAAATCTTTTTAAAAAAACCTATAGATCTAATTTTAGGACATCTTTCGCCTTAATGTAACTACATGGTGGGTTATAACAGTGAATTTCCTAATATAAAACATCATTGTCCAATAATACTTCTCTCTCCTTGATTATTATGCATTCTTTACACTTGATTTTAGATTATGTTTGTTGGCATTTTATTCAGGATTATTTTTTATTGCAAGTCATGAGTGAGAATGCTTTATAGTTTTTTGTGTGTTTTTCAATGTTTACCAGGTATGAGTGTCAAAGTTACACTTGCTTCATGAAGACCATTTAACAGTTTTTCTTCTCTGCTATAATTTAAATGGCATTGATATTATATGGTTTTTGAAAGTTTGATAGAATTCCTCTCTAAAGTCATTTGAAACTAGTTATTATAGTTCTTTAATCATATTTTATCTTTCCTAGACAGAAATATATCTATGCTTTCATATGTAGCAAGGTCAAATTTGGTAAATTGTATTTTCTAGAAAACAATCCAATTCATTTAGATTTTTCATTAGTTTTGTATTGTCTTGTGCACAGTACTCTCAATTTTTAAATTTCTGCAGTTTCATTGGTTATCTCCGTGTTTTTATTTCTTATTTGTGTTTCCTACCTTTTTCTTTATTGGGTTAGCTAGTGGCTTTTCTATTTTGTTATTTCTTTTTTTTTTTTTTACACAGAACCAGCATTTTGATTTATTAGTTTCTACTATTTTTTTTCTGTTCTCTACCTCATTTTTTTTTGCTTTCAACTTTACTTCCCCTTCCTTATGCTTTTCCTTTACTTTGTTGATCTTTTAAAATTTTTAAGATGGGTGCTCAAATTATTGATATTCTTTTATTTTGTTGTTGCTGCACGAATTAAGGCTATGAATTTTCTGTGGTCACTCTATGATTTTATGTCTTCATTATGATTTTTTAATAAATTACACAATAAAATATTTCCCCCTTTGTCCCAAGAGTTGTTTAATCGAAAAATTTAAAAGTTCCAAATGGACTTTCTGGTTTTAGAAAGAGCAGAGGAGCAAGACAAGGAAAGAAAGACGCTTGCTCTAATTCAGGTTTCCAAAACTTTTCATTGAGAATGAAATTGAAAAATTTGATTATTACCTGAAACTGCATTAAAACTTTTTCCAACACAAGGGACCATTTAATTTCTATGAGTGATCAGAATAGGCATGGAACCGACCCAACTTTTCAACCAAGGACATAAAAGCATTAAGTTTACTGAGCAAATTATCAGACAGTGATAAGAAACAATAAAATTATTTGTGACTGCATCTAGGCTTTTGTTAGCTTTTATATCAGCTTTGTAAAAATTACAAAAAGGTGCTCTTCCTGGGAGGAGGTAGCCTACAGAGCCCTGAATGGTGGGAGGATTTCTGGCTGAATATCTACCCCAATTTGACACCTGTTTTCTTGGTAGGAACTCAGCTCAGCCAGAAACTGTGCAGTGGATGCAGCAGTTCCTAGATCACTAAGTCCAGCACAATCATTAAAATAGTTACATCTGTTAATTGTTGGGCAACTGTGGGAAACCAAATAAGAAAAGCTATTGATAACACTAATCTCTCATTATATTCGAGATAAAAGATTTATTCATACAAACAAAAATAATCACAACAAAATGTACACTAATTTGAAAACAAAAGATTGTAGTGACAAAATTTTATATACTCTCTTATAATCATGTAAAAGTATTCTGTTTACTTCTGTAAAAAGTATTTGTTTGCTTCAACATAAGTTTCTATTCATAAAAAGAGCAAACATTAAAATACATTATTAGTTTGCATTTCTTATAGGGGAAGAATACCTGAAGTTTCAGTTTACAAAGTTGTTATGAAGCCACACACTAAATTACTGATCAAAAACATTATTTCCAGATTCACATACATATACATTCACCAACTAAGCTGAGAAATAAGCATTCCATATTCTCTCCCACCCTGCCAAAATGTATTTTTTCCTTTTAACTAAAAGCAAGAAATTGTATTTTCCTTTTTTTAATTGATTTCAGATGATGAACTTTCTAATTCATGAGAAATGCGAATTTTTAGGTGTTTATCTTGTTCCTCACTCTTAGAGCCTAAGGCGAGCTGGTCTTCATGGCTATGAAATTCTTGGCTGTGAAATTCATGGCTGACTTTGGAGTTTTCCCGGCTATCAATCACATCGGAATGTTCATTGCTCTCATCAATTGCCTTCTGCTTGTATTCTTCGGAGTGCTTGAAGCTGTGGGTTTCCACACTGTGGTCATCTGGCCGACGTGTTTCCTGGCTGTCCTTCCCATGGCTGTCCCAATCTGAAGCCACCTGCAGGTCCTGGGCAACAAGGATGGCTCTGTGTGCATCATCCATCTCATCGCTTTCCATGTGTGATGTAAGGTCCTCTTCTGTAGCATCGGGATACTGAATCACAGCACAAATGGAAGAAGAATTAAATAACCTCCAGGATTGGGAACATTGTAACTATTTCTGCTCTAGAATTTTTAGACCAGTTTATACTGAAAACTGTCTAAATTCGACTGAAGTAAAAAATAATATTAGCATGTTACTTTGTATTTCACCAAGCCCTTTCATACGTCATCTCCTTTAGTGTAATAGGTGCATCAATTATATATGTGATGAAACCTGTGAGGTAGGTCTCATTATCTCTGTTTTACATAAAGGAAAAGTGAATTGAAAGTTAAAAAGTAAAGTGAATGGTAAATGGCCAGGCTACGTATCAAATCTAGATTCTTTGATGATAGATTCAGTGAAATTTGCAACTCTACCATTCCACTTAGGTATTTAACTTCAAAATGTGACCACTGTATTGTGAAAATAATTGCTGTTTTTCAAAGTCTACTTTTAATCTAAAAAAAAAAGCGACATGGACAAGAGTGTGGTGGTTATGGTGGGGGAGGGAAGGAGGGAGACGGGAAGGGGAGGGAGATGGGCACAAAGAAAACTAGATAGAAGGTGACAGAGGACAATCTGACTTTGGGTGATGGGTATGCAACATAATTGAATGACAAGATAACCTGGACATGTTTTCTTTGAATATATGTACCCTGATTTATGGATGTCACCCCATTAAAATTAATAAAAATTTATGTATAAAAAAATTTTTTTTAAAGTGAATAGAATAAATGCTTTAGAGCCAGGATTTAGAAACAATAGCATTGTGATTGAAAGACAAAATTTGAGAGAAATTATGTGGACTTAAACTTAAAAAAACCACCAAGTGGAAAAAGATTTTATATTCAATGGTCATAAGGTAATAATGCTTGCTTGCTGAATGAATGAATGAGTGAGTGAATATGCAGACTCTGGTTCCTAAAACTGGACTGTAATTACAACCATCTGATGTGTCTGTGAAAGGGTTTACCTGGACTACAGATCTGTGGAACTTCTTGGCTTTTGACCTCAGTCCATAAGCCACGCTGTCACCTCGGCCATCATTTGTGTCTCTTGTGGGGACAGCTGGAGTGACAACGGGGGTTCCGGGAAAGTCAGTGGGAAAATCAGTGACAAGTTCATCAGATTCATCGGAATGGTGAGACTCGTCAGAATTGTCAGAGTCATCGGTATGATCAGTGTCATCTGAGTCATCTGAGTCGATGGAGTCCTGGCTATCCACATGGTCGTCATCGTCGTCATTATCCCCATCATCTGTGTGGTCATGGCTTTCATTGGACTGACTGGGAAGGGTCTAAAAATCAAGATGGCCAGAAAAAATTAGTATAAGCATTATTTTCCCTTGGCCTTTATAGTGCATTTTAGTTTCAGGATCTTCGCATCCACAATAATGCACTCAATGTCTTTAAGAGTTAAAGTGAGCATTTTTCCATTTTTTTTTAACACAAGGATACCATATTTCTCCATGTATAAGATGCACCTTAATTTGGGGGCCCGAAATTTGAAAAAAATATATTACATAAAGTTATTAAACTCAAGTTTTATTCACAATAAAATTCATACAACTCCTCATCATTGTCAAAACTCCCATCCATTAGCTTGTCCTCATCTGTGTCTGATGATGAATCGCTTTCTTCATATATTTCCTCTTCCTCAGTTCCACAACCACTGTATAAAAAGCACTCAGTTTTTAGACCCCAAATTTTTCAAAAAAGAGTGCATCATATACATGGGGAAATATGGGTAAATGGAATCATAACTGAGGTCTTTTTTCCTGCTTTCCCATAAAAATTATTTTCCTAGCTATTTTCAAGTCAAATATGTGAATTTAATATTTATGTTGATAACATTGTTTTTCCTTGTTCACATTAGATATTATTTAATATGCCAAATTCAGCCTTGGTCAGGTAACACAGCTAGAGAATTGTCCCAGTATGCCAAGGTTCTGGCTTTGACCCCTGGTCAGGGCACATACAAGAATTGATATTTCTCTCTCTCAAAAAATTAATAAACATTAAAAATATTATGCAAAATTCAATTAAGCAATAAATACAGATACAGAATTGTGAGATTACTTTTTTTTTTTTTTTGTATTTTTCTGAAGCTGGAAACGGGGAGAGACAGTCAGACAGACTCCCGCATGCGCCCGACAGGGATCCACCTGGCACGCCCACCAGGGGCGATGCTCTGCCCACCAGGGGGCGATGCTCTGCCCCTCCGGGGTGTCGCTCTGTCGCAACCAGAGCCACTCTAGCGCCTGGGGCAGAGGCCAAGGAGCCATCCCCAGCACCCGGGCCATCTTTGCTCCAATGGAGCCTCGGCTGCGGGAGGGGAAAAGAGATAGAGAGGAAGGAGAGGGGGAGGGGTGGAGAAGCAGATGGCGCCTCTCCTGTGTGCCCTGGCCGGGAATTGAACCCGGGACTTCTGTACGCCAGGCCGACGCTCTACCACTGAGCCAACCGGCCAGGGCCCTTAGATTACTTTTTGTATTAGAAATTACAAGTCTCACGGACAAGAGTGTGGTGGTTATGGGGAGGGAGGAGAGGAGGAAGAGGGGAAGGGGGAGGGGGAGAGGCACAAATAAAACTAGATAGAAGGTGACGGAGGACAATCTGACTTTGAGTGATGGGTATGCAACATAATTGAATGACAAGATAACCTGGACATGTTTCCTTTGAACATATGTACCCTGATTTATTGATGTCTCCCCATTAAAATTAATAAAAAATTATATAAAAAAAGAGAAATTACAAGTCTCAGGAGATCAGACTATCCATATAATGCATCCAAAACCTACAACCAACTCCCTATTAGCATAGATAATCAAAAGGTGTCTCTGTTAAGCATGTGTATAAAGTGAAGCTCAGACCTGTCAATTGAATAGAATTAATCAATTAATGTCTATCAAACTTCCAGTTAGTAAGTATACTGGGTCATTTATCTAACTTTTCTTGCCAACGAGTCTTAGCATATTCAAACAGAATCTTAAGGAATACAAATTTAACTTATTTCTTTACTTAGCAAATATATTAATAGCCCTAATAAAAAGTCCTAAATTAATGGTCTTAATTAACCGCCCTAATAATAGTTATCAAATAAACCTTTATGTTAGGAACAAAAATGTTCCTAGAGGAAAAATCTTGGGTTTGACAAGTATTGATTAGATGCTTATCAGATATTAGATACAACATCTATAAAATGTTATGGTTAAGTATTTCCAATAACCAACATTAGTAAACATTTCCTGTCACACAAAACTTATCTGAAGAAATCTGGTATTTCCAACACTTAATAAATATACTGTATGTTTTCTATCTGAGCAAGTTTTAGACTGGCAATTTGTTAATGGAATTTTGTCAAAATTGAGCCCAGATAATGTCATTGGGAAAGTGGCTTCTGTCATCTCTCCAAGACATGCTGGGCCTTTGCCTCAAAGTGTGAACTCACCTCTTGTTTGAAGTCATCAGTTTCTTCAGAGGATACAGTATTCTAAAAAAGAAAAGGTATGTATCAGTGTATATTGTACATGCTTGATCTTTTTATTCCTTCTTTTCCAAGTTAGAGGAGGGGAGATAGTGAGACAGACTCCTGCATGCACCCCAACCAGGATTCACCTGGCAATCCTCATCTGGGGCCAATAGTCTGTCCATCTGGGGCCATGTTTGCACAGAGCTACTTTTAGTGCCTGAGGCAGAGGCTCCACAGAGCCATCCTCAGTGCCCCAGGGGATGAGCTCAAACCAATCAAGCCATGGCTACAGGAGGGGAAAGGGTGGGAAGCAGATGGTCACTTCTCCTGTGTGACCTGACCAGGAATTGTACTGAGACATCTACACACAGGGCCAGTGCTCTACCACTGAGCCAACCAGCCAGGGCCTTGCCTTTTTTATCCAAAAGTTAGCCTTTTTTATCCAAAGCAGGTCTTATTTTGCAGCCTTGTTGCTGAAGGACTTAAAGAGGAAAAAGTTAACGCCTCAGATCAATTGGTGTCCTCAGCAATTTAATTGCAAGAAATATAATTTCTAAAATTAATTAAGATTAAGAATACCTGTGCTGCTAGGAGATTCTGCTTCCGAGATGGGTCAGGCTGTAGCCATGTGGCTATAGCATCTGGGTGTTTGTTGTAAAGCTACAAAAGAAGTTGCATATTTCTCATTATTTAAAAAAAGAAATGTAAGGCTCTCTAACTGAGAAGCTGAAAAGATAATTTTATTTCACCAATACTGATGGTAAACATAATATGTGTGTATATATTCAGCCAAAGCCTTAAATAACTCTTTTTTAACTTATTTTTTCTTGTAAATTCACTTAATAAACTCTTACATAGCACTTATTGTGGGCCAGGCACCTTTTCAGCGACTTACGTGTATTCATTCATTTAATTCCATGAGATAGATATCATTATTGTTTCCATTTTGCAGATCAGGATAAACTAAGCCACAGTGAAGTTAAGATCCAGGGTTCAAATTCAGACAAACTGGCTTCTCACACTGATTTTAATTAATGCTATGCTTTCCTGTTCTATATTTGCTAGTTGAAATCCCTCTCAGGTATGGCACAACTAAAGCAGAGGTGCCCTTAATTAGTATTGATCTTTATTGTTTCCTCTAACATGTGGCTATTTAAATTTAATTAAAATAAAATAAAATAAATGAGTTTCTCCATTGCACTAGCTACATTTTCTTTCTTTCTTTCTTTCTTTTTTTTTCTGAAGCTGGAAACGGGGAGAGACAGTCAGACAGACTCCCGCATGCGCCCGACCGGGATCCACCCGGCACGCCCACCAGGGGCGATGCTCTGCCCACCAGGGGGTGATGCTCTGCCCCTCCGGGGGGTCACTCTGCCACGACCAGAGCCACTCTAGCGCCTGGGGCAGAGGACAAGGAGCCATCCCCAGCGCCCGGGCCATCTTTGCTCCAATGGAGCCTTGGCTGCAGGAGGGGAAGAGAGAGACAGAGAGGAAGGAGGGGGTGGGGGTGGAGAAGCAAATGGGCGCTTCTCCTATGTGCCCTGGCCGGGAATCGAACCCGGGTCCCCCGCACGCCAGGCTGACGCTCTACCGCTGAGCCAACCGGCCAAGGCCACACTAGCTACATTTTCAATGTTTAACAGCCTCACGAGTTTAATGACTATCTTAGTGGATGGTGCAGAAATAAAATATTAACATCATCTCATCTCACCAAAATTCTATTGCTCTAAGATGCCAAAGACATGAATGGAATGTCCTTTCCTTTAGCCAAGTTATTTATTTGGACAATGATTCTATGTCAGTACGGAGGAGTGGAAATTGCTCTGACTGCATGTCATCTGATGAGCTGTATCACCCATGACTCATCAGTTCATGTCCTTGTCACTGAAAATGAGAACGCTTAGGTTCCATAGAGTTCATTGTGCAGCCGCCAGGGTGGTCAGAGGTGTGCGGGGAGAAGAATAGGGAGGAAACCAGACATCATGGTGCGCTCCCCGTGGCTGGCTGGAATCAGAGCAGCTTAGATGGGGCTTCTCTGAAAGTTTTGCTGAAAGAAGGGGGTTCTTTCCTTAAAAAGGTACAAAAAACTCTTGTTCTAGATGAGTTCAAAGTGTCCTCTTTTTTTTCTTTAAAAATATATTTATATAAATATTACATAGAAATATGTTATAATTTATTTTCTATATACATATATATATAAATATATATTTCCTGATGATACATGCAATACAGGTTTAGGGAGAATGTATGTATAGGTTAAATTTATAATTTACAAAAGCAATATAAAGAAAATGAAGCTAAGAAAAATAAACAGACTAAAATCCACCCAGTAACCAACACTCCCAGATAAGCAGTGTTCATCATCAGAGATGTCTCCTTAGAGACTTCCCATTTCCCATAGTTCCTGATAGCTCTAACTATCTAGGATTCTAGAAGACTGAGCTCTTCATTTGTCTCCTAAAAATCATTTAATAACTTATAGTGCCATGGTTTAGTATGCCATATATTTTTTTACTTAAAAAAATCAATTCTTGTTTCAAATTGTGTAACTTCTGTCTTCTCTGAAAATGATATTTTTTTCTGGCTTGTTGTGATTCAATATTTGTGTTCTTAAGTCAATTGGAAAAGAGATATACCGATGACACACACCCACCTGCATACCCAACCACATGCAACAATACCTTTCTTAGTATCTTCACTAAGCAACCAACCACAGTGACTCCAGGCAATTACAGTGACTCTATATGGGCTTTTATTCTATTTATATGAATTGAACTCTGTCTTATTTTGTCTGAGCTCCTTGGGACAATGCCCATTTGTTGTTTGGCAGGCACATTTTCATCTATTGTGGAGGGGCAGGTACGTCTATGGTGCTGGTTAAATAATTATAAGAGTTTGATCCGGTCTTATGGTTGGTTAGAGAAATGTTACCTAAGTCTCCTGAGAAGCACAGTAGATACAAACAGCATAAATATACTTTCTTCTTTTAATGGGCTTCTTAGTAAATATCTTAGACGATACTGTGAATATTGCAGTCAGACACACTGTCCAATATGTGAGGCCCATTTTAAACTTAGACTTCCACTAAGTAAAGCAAAGGATGAAGTTTTCTACTTCTAGAACAGTATGTTGACTCATGGAAAGGACACATCACGCAACTTCATGGAACTCATTTTACCTAAGTGACCATGGCATAAAACATGATTTTAGCTATAAAAAATCTAGTTCAATATTTGGAGCATATATTTCTTAAAAATCATACTGTTCTTGGCCCTGGCCGGTTGGCTCAGCGGTAGAGCGTCAGCCTAGCGTGCGGAAGACCCTGGTTCGATTCCCGGCCAGGGCACACAGGAGAAGCGCCCATTTGCTTCTCCACCCCCACCCCCTCCTTCCTCTCTGTCTCTCTCTTCCCCTCCCCATTGGAGCAAAGATGGCCCGGGCACTGGGGATGGCTCTGTGGCCTCTGCCCCAGGCGCTAGAGTGGCTCTGGTCGCAACATGGCGACACCCAGGATGGGCAGAGCATCGCCCCTGGTGGGCGTGCCGGGTGGATCCCGGTCGGGCGCATGCGGGAGTCTGTCTGACTGTCTCTCCCTGTTTCCAGCTTCAGAAAAAATGTAAATAAAAATAAATAAATATTAAAAAAAAAAATCATACTGTTCTTGGTACTGGCCTAGATTGAAAGCTGCCAGTCAATAATTATAATTTAACAGGCTTGACTATGAAAATAAGTAAATTTGACACATATATGTTTGTAGTGCTTCTTGAAGCAGGTGCGAAAATAATTTAACTATATGATAAACCTAGAAGATGCTTACCTGCTTTTCCTCAGAGCTGCCAGAATCAGCATGTTTAACCTTCAAAACAGAAAAGATGAAGACAGATTACAATGTGAACCTGTTCCCAGCATAGGGGAGCATACAATTAATTGATTTTGAGCGATTTTCTTTAAGATTCAGCTATACTCACTGGAAGGGTGTAGGCGATGCCTAAGAGGCAGAAGCAAATCACTGCAATTCTCATGGTAGTGATTTTTCCTGCAAAATATTCTGTAATGAATATTTGCTCTCTTCACAGGTTAAAACAGTGATACCTTATGATTCTACCACATTACAAAATAATCAGAAATAAAAAATATTTTCTGTACACTATTTTCTACTTCCTAGAGAAAACTTTCCTTTATAATATTGTGGGTTTTTTGAGTTAATATTTGTAATGCCACCTCTATTCTTCATCTTTCACTGTTAGGCAAGGGAGAAAGGAAATACACAAGTCTATATTTATTCAGCTTTTACATTTAGAGTCCCAGAAATTACACCATTATTACCTGATATTGTCAGCTATCTAAACCTAAACACAGACCAACTGTAATTTAAGTAAAATAATAAGACAGTGTGGGAATATTTATTTTTCAGAGAAGAAAAACAGAAAAATTAAAAGTATAAAAGAAATTTGCTTTCTCCATTTTTCTCAGCATTCATTTCAAATATTATTTTTAACTTAATTAAAAAGGTGCTACTTGGATGAAATATAGCTACTTTTAAAGTTACTTATTTAAGTTATTCTAGAAATTTGGAATAAAAAGAATATTGAAAACAGCCAACAGCTGACTTTTATTTGCAATAAGTCTACATAGTGTCATACAGTTTTTTGGGGGTAAATATTTTAACAGCTAAATACAGAAGTAAAAAAAAATTCAGAAAAGGTCCTCCCCCTTGAAGATAGTATAAATCAAATAATTAAAAATAGCATTGTCGTTAGCTTGCATTAGCACTAACGATCTTTTTCCTGTTAAATGTCTCCATAATCATTCATTCATTTAAGATCATATAACTATAATCATCCCAAAGGGGCATAGAATTTTACTTTTTTTAATTGGAAGTAGCTGTTTTTCTTTTGAGGATTAAGTATAATGATTTTTAAATTTTATACTGACTGGCTTTTGAAATAGGCGGTCACCTTTCCTCCAGGAGGTCTGCAGTGTACCTGGCATGCTTATTCAGAAGCCTGGGCAACCGAAATGTGGTTAACAGCATTACAATTAAACTCTTTTCCTTGCAACTTGACCTTCCACATGAACGATACCAAATGCATAGGACAGCAAGCAGCAAGATAGCAAACTGCGGGCTCACCTTGGTCTGTGGTTGGCTGAGAAGGCTGCCACTTGCCTGAGAGGAGAATCCAGTCCCAGAAGGTGCTGTTCCCCGTCTCCTCTTCTTGCTGCTGACAACCGGGACCTCTCAGAATTTAAATGCTGCTCCAGACATTCCCCCCCACCCAGGGAGGCGGAGTGATGTGTCATGAGGTTTTTTGCCGCTGCCCAACCCACTTGCTCCCACACTTCCCCCTCTGGTTTTGTGGTTAACACACACACACACACACACACACACACACACACACACACACACACACTCCAGAGTTAAAACATTACTGATCTACGATATCATTAACTTGCATTTTCATTTGTGGGAATGGCATTCAGCACCAGGAAAGGGCACCTTGGAGTCCTATTAAAAAGGGAGGGATGACTAGTTCTCACAAAAACTTTATAATTTCTGAATTAGAATAAAAAATAGTAATATAATTAAGCCCTAAATAATATGAAATAGAATGGGTTTTTGTTTCTTTTGGTTTAAAACATATTCAAGGGAATTTATGCAACTAAATTTGCCTCACAATTATACTTATTTAAGAGCAACAAGGCTATTAGTGCCCCGATGTTCAAAGAGCTCAGGTATCCTCTCTCCACCCTTTACTATTCAAGCGTGGTTTCATGATTTCAAGTATGCAGCAGCTTGTCATTTAGACAAATGTCATTAGTTCCATTAAAATCCACATTTTTGTCACACGGTTTGAATTGTTTGGAGGTGATTAGTCTGATGGCTTGTTTTATAAAATAGAAGAATGGCAATTTACTTTAGATGCTACAAAGTAAAGTGGTTTCTAATTGAGAGCACAGTGACTGCTTGAAAGTGCAGCTTTGGGAACTAGAAAGTGACTTTGAATCCCACTCTACCACTAAATAGCTGTGTGACGTTAGCCTACCTATACCTGTTACCTAGCTTATGGAGTTTTTGAGAAGTTTAAATGAATTAGTATGTGGAATATGAAATGCTTGTCACATATCATATGCATATTTTAATTTTTTAAATTTATTCATTTTAGAGAGGAGAGGGAGAGACAGAGAGAGGGGGGGGGAGGAGAAGCTGGAAGCATCAACTCCCATATGTGCCTTGACCAGGCAAGCCCAGGGTTTCGAACCGGCAACCTCAGCATTTCCAGGTCGACGCTATTTCCAGGTCGACGCTTTATCCACTGTGCCGCCACAGGTCAGGCCTCATATGCATATTTTAAATATCATGTGTGTTACCTGCTACTGAAATTTATGAGGAGTGCATCACGATGATTTGCAATAACTTTAGAAATGGATTATTGGAATGAGTCTAGATGTAAGATCTTTAAATTATGTACATCAATTGTGTAATTTACACACCTCTAAAAGAATGGATTTGATTTCTGAATCATCTTTTTCTAGTTTTCTCTTGGGATATATAAAGACTTAATAAGAAAAAAAATATTTTTTTAAAGAAATTTTCTGGGTATTTAAAAGGTGTTTGAATGAAAAAAATTACAGATGATGTTTGAATACGGGAACAGAAATTAGAGGGAGCAGAGCTGTGAGTGCATTTAAAAGGTTTACTATTGTCTTGAGATTACATATTTAATCTCTTTATTTAGCTTTCTCAGTTGTGAAATGGAGAGAGTACTGTTCATATACCTTAAATCGCCATTATAAGATCTGTGTATGAAGTGAGATTAAAGATAAATGTCCTCATTTTTTATTATTTCTGTGTAAAGTGTTAGCTTCTATTTCTTTTAATAGAAATATGGATTAAGTAATATCTTGCAATGTTAATAGTATAACTAATCTGTAAATTGTATGGACATCTGCTGTATGTGAGAAAATAAGTCTTTTAATTTGGATACATTCCAATTAATCTTGATTTGTGGGTTCTGAGTACACGTTTTAATAGTTCAGATGGCAGCTATCTCTATAAAATATAACATAGGTTATAAAGTTGCAAAACAGATTTCTTAGTTCTGCTTTTAAAAACTGTTTCTTTTTCTCTCTTTAAATACATTACCCACATAAGTTTGTCATATTGTCAGTTTAGTAGGGGGAAGTTCTCAAATTCTAAAAACAAGATTTCCACAGGATTCACAATGGTTTACTCTGTGCCCACGGAAATGATTTAATATGAATTTAGAGAGTTATAGGAATAGATTTCGCTGGAACCCAGCCATCCTGAGATGAACTGTATGACCCACCCCAGGGCTCTTCTGGTCATGTCTCTTAAGTGCCACATGATGGCAGCGTTTCTGAAAAATGTTTCAGACCACAATCTGTTTCTGTTTCTTATACTGGCAGGATAGAACATTCGTATATTTAATGACAGAACTCTAAAACAGCTGAAGGGCTTTCCATTTCTTGGAATGCCAGGTGAGTAAATATTTCCCAACAATGACCCGCTACACAGTAACAAGGAACACAGGCCAACAGAACCAACCTATTCTTGTTCTGCTCTGTGACTGCTGTCATTCAGCAACCCCAGGTGAACACTATTGTCTCCTTCTCCACTTCTCACACTCACTCAAAAGGTTACAGATCCTGAGGTCTCACTCAGAGTAAAGGATTGTGAGTTCATGGTTAAAGAATGTGTCTGGGATGCTTCAGAGATGAGAAGATAAAGTGATTTATAAAGGAGGCAGGTCTGTAAAGGAGGAAATGGGCTCTGGCTGGTTGGCTTAGTGGTAGAATGTTGGCCCAGCATGCGGAAATCCTGGGTTCAATTCTCGGTCAGGGCACACAGAAGTGACCGTCTGCTTCTCTACCTCTTCCTTCCCTCTCTTCCCCTCCTGCAGCCATGGATGGAATGGTTCTAGCAAAGCTGACCCTGGGCACTGAGGATGGCTCCATGGCCTTGCTGCAGGCACTAAAATAGCTTGGTTGCTGAGCAATGGAGCAGCGGCCTAGATGAGTAGAGCATCTCCTGGTAGGGGGCTTGCCTGGTGGATCCCAGTTGGGGCACATGCGAGAGTCTGTTTCTGCCTCCCCGGCTCTCACTTAATTGAAAAAAAGTATGAAATGGATTGTGTGTCATTCTGACTTTTTAAGAAGCTTGTGCTTCTTACTTTTTGTAATCAAACATGCTGCTGACACAATTTTTCTGATTAATATTTTCCAACTTTCAGAATTAACATTTTAAATGATTTAAATCAGAGAGGCTTGAACTGTAATATTTCCATAGTATTTCCATTCTTGATTAGAGTAAAGCCTGGTTGTTAGAGTTAAAGTGTCAAAATGCTTAAATTCCCCATAAATCTTGTATGTGGAAAGAAAAATGTTTAGTTGTTAAATTGGAATAAAGACGAGCTAGTGACAATAAAATATAGACACTATAAGAAGAGTTATGGAAACATTTAAGAACATATTTTTTTCTTGAATTGCATGAAAATTTCCTTGTAAAAGAAAAATTTAAGAGTTCAGATGTCACTGTCTTGGTGGACTTGATTACTGACTTCTCGTTTATTTGGATATTTACAATTATAATCTACTTAATAAAGTGTAATAAACTATCTCAATTCTTTCAGCTCTGTCAATAATTATTTTTTCCCTGAATTAAAGTTCAAATAAAAATCTGTTTATATATATATAAACATATATATATGTGTGTATGTATATATATATATTTAGTGAGGGGAAAGGGAAGAGAGAGAGAGAGACAAGACAGGAAGGGAGAGGGAAGAGAAGCATCAACTCATAGTTGCAGCGCCTTAGTTGTTCATTGATTGCTTCTCATACGTGCCTTCACTGGAGTGTTTCAGCCAAACCATAACCCCTTGATCAAGCCAGTGACCTTGGGCTCAAGCCAGCAACATTGAGCTCAAGTCGACAACCTTTAGGCTCAAACCATTGATCAAGGGCTCATGTCAAGTCAGAGATCCTATGCTCAAACTGGTGAGCCTGCACTTAAGTGACCTTGAAGTTTCGAATCTGGGACCTCAGGGTCACAGGTCAACATCTAACCACTGCATCACCACTGGTCAGGCAAAAACATCTGATATTCTGATACCATCACTAGTCTATCAGACACAAGTTGGGAATTATAGCTAATCAGAAGCCTAGCACAGTAATCATTATTTGTAGTCTAGGGAAAAGGGACATTACTTATTAGAGAGAAGGAAACAATGGTGAAAGATAAAGAAGGTGCTATTTTTAAGTTCAGATATAAAATAAGAACACTTCAAAAATATGAAAAAGAAACACCATAAAACTCTTTATTCCATTCCTCAATAGCTTATTCAACAAAATTCAGCTTCTGAAAAAGTGGTCTTACTATCAATGAACATTAGTTTCACTTAAAACAAAAACATATTTTTCATTTTAGACCCATAGAATTGTTATAGAGTAAATAAGTATTCAATAAATTGTTAATGATTAACCATTCAATTCTCCATCCATAACAATGAATTTTGAGCATATAGTTCTTGCTTATCAATACAATGCATGGACACCATGCTTGAATCTTTATACCCATATTGATAGCTAATATTTGTCAGTACTAAAGAATCTAGCATTATTTCTTATTAATTATCACTAACTTTGAGGACATTAGCACTTTTTAAAAAAATTTTTTTAAATTTATTTATTCACTTTAGAGAGGAGAGAGAGTGAGAGAGAGAGAGAGAAAGTGGAGAGGAGCAGAAAGCATCAACTCCCATATGTGCCTTAACCAGGCAACCCCAGGGCTTTGAACTGGCGACCTCAGCATTCCAGGTCAACGATTTATCCACTGCGCCACCACAGGTCAGGTGACATTAGCACTTTTTAAATGTTATAAAGTGGACTTAAATATATACATTTTTTTTTCTTTAAAAAAATTTTTTTTTATTTATTCATTTTTAGAGAGGAGAGAGAGAGGGAGAGACAGAGAGAGACAGAAGGAGGGAGGAGCTGAAAGCATCAACTCCCATATATGCCTTAACCAGGCAAGCCCAGGGTTTTGAACCGGAGACATCATCATTTCCAGGTTGACGCTTTATCCACTGCACCACCACAGGTCAGGCTGCTTCCTACTTCTTAAACCCTGAATTAGTCCATGGGAAATAGCTATTATATTAAAATGAAAGTTGATTATTTTACACAATAAGTATGTGACTCATTTAAGTCCAAAAGGAGATGATATATAATTTCATTTAATTCCAAAAGGAGAATCAGTAGATATTTTAAGTGGTTAGGGCGTCATGTTTCTCTTGGTCCTGTTTTTGTTTTACCCACTTTTACCAGCTTGGGTACAGGTTTCAGTGGATAGTTAGTGTCCAATATAAGAAACCAGAGAATCTGTCTTTAAACAAACTCCATTAAATATGGTTAAATTGGCTTACCTCTGAGAGAGAGAGGCTATAACTATTTCCCAATAAATAATAAACTTATCATGAAACTTTTTTTATAGCACCTTTTGCTTTTTGGCCTGTTCACCAAGGAGCTTGTAGAGATGAAGTGAAATCGAGTTATACTGTGGTGGGCAAAAGTCAGTTTACAGTTATGAGCATGAAAAGCACAGTTTATTCTTGCATGAATATTTATTAATTATTGTATTATTTTCCATAACAACAACTGTGAACCTACTTTAGCCCACCCTTGTATCTGAGAGCTTAAAGTCATGTTTAAAGGTTTGGGATGGCTTCTGTTCCCTTGTAGCAATGTGTTTACAGATTAATTATAGTCTTAGTTGCCTTTTACCAGATCAAATATTGTGTGGGTGGTATATTCTAGGAAATCTGAAGAAGTTTAAAATACTCCACCATGGCTCCTAATATGGAGATGACCATAATTAGAGGAAGCCATTGGTTAGGTTAGAAACTGTTTATGGTTGGGAACTGGTGTTTTGACCCTTTCCTGTATATTTCATTGATATCCCCAACCCATGGTGGTCTTTGGTCTGTGGATTATAACTTGGCCAGGGGGCTAGCCAGAGTTCTCAGTGAAAGCAATAAAAGAGGTCAGATGTGGCACACAGCAGAGCTGGTACACCCACTTGTCTGGGTTGGGGAGGAAGTGAAGGCTGCGTCAGGAAAGTGGTCTTTTCTTGCTTTTAGACACAGCCAGGGCATCTCAGACAGGGGTTTTACTTTATTTTTGTTTATGTGGAGTTGGTTCAGATACAAGTAAAGTTGTGGTGTCTTAACCTCTAGTAAGACTTCAAACATACATCTTGCTTCATCAAGCTCGGTGTCTTAAGAATACAGTTGTATCTTAGAGATGATGGTATTCTAAATTTAGAAGGATAAAGGTGATAATACTTCATTTAAATCTCATAATTCTTGACTGTTTGGAGGTTAATGAAAAACATGTTATTTTTCCTTTTTAAGAAGAATAAAGTCTTATACACAGGAGGCTTATTTTTCTAAAACATAGTTTTCTCTCATAATATTTTTGTAAAATTGGGCAAGTGCTTCATCTCTTGTGGTCCTATCTTCTATCCTGGCTTTTAGCCAAGTGAGCAGGACTACTAGGGCCAGGAAATAAAATCAGTTAAATTTTTATACGACTGTGCCAGGTATGTTATATATGAACACATAAATATCTAAGAGTAGATCTTTTTCTCACACAAAGGATTTGAGTTTGTTTGTTGTTTGTTTTTACAAAAATTCATGAATCATAAAAGCATTTAACAAGTAGTTGAAATATTTGGAGAAAGAATGCTAAGAAATCAAATTTGTAAGTGTTGGGGTAAATATAGCACAAAAATTTTGAATGTCTCATTTTATACATTGGCTTATAAATATTAATTTAGTTGCTTTGAAATAACATAATTAGTATCAAATGCTTAAAAATACTAATTTCAGTCAATATAATTAAAAAGTATGGATTGTATGTATCTGTTTGGCTACCAAAGACAACATTTCCCAATCTAGTATGATTATTTTAGTCTTAGAATCTCCCAAGAATCTGGAAAATGAACGATAAGAAAGCAGGGCATAGAGAAAGAAGGGTTAATCCTTGACTTGTGGCTCCGTTTTAGTGCTAAGACAACTCAGGGTCTAGACAGGCAGCAAACCACTTAGGATGGAAATCTAGCTACATCGAGTCATTTTTAATTTTTTTTTTAGATTTTATTTATTCATTTTTAGAGAAAGAGGAGAGAGAGAAAGAGAGGAGTGGGGAGGAGCAGGAAGCATCAACTCCCATATGTGCCTTGACCCGGCAAGCCCAGGGTTTTGAACCGGTGACCTCAGCGTTCCAGGCTGAGGCTTTTATCCACTGTGTCACCACAGGTCAGGCTTGAGTCATTTTTTAGATGTAATGAACAGTATTCCACTGTGGTGTCAGGTGAATGGACCTGTCTTTGAACCATGCAATACAATTATTTGTTTTGTTTTCACTCAACCTATAATGCCCTCTTGACAGTCAGCAGAGGACAGACACTGAATCAATAATATTGAGAGTAAGTGTTTAGTAATTCTCAGATCTCTTTCTGGTCATAAACAATAGCTTATTAACTATAATCTTGTAAGTGTAATTAGAATTTCTGCCAAGTGTAAACAGCCCTTCTTATATGTGTTCATCTGACACTTATCTGTCACTTTTTCTGCCTTTTCCATTTAGTTCCTTGTGGGAGAATTCTGTAATTGTCCCTGTTTTCCTCACCTTCCACCAGCTCTTAGTATCATTTGTAAATTTTAGATTTTTAGTATTAATAATGATATTAATACATTATATTTATCTGTTTTCTGTTGAACATTAAAATGCTTTCAGGTTGATGATCTGATTTGATGTTTGTAACAGTGTTTGCCTCTGAGAAAAGGATCTGATTGACCAGAAAATGAGAATGAAAAGAGACTTAAATTTTCATATAAATAAACTTCATATATTTTAAATTTTGCATTATGAGTGCATTAGTTATCAGTTACTATGTAGCAAAATTATCACAAAGGTAGCAGCTTAAAAGAAAACAAACAGCACATTCATTATCTCAGAGTTTCTGTGGGTAAGGAATCCAAGCATGGCTTAGTGGGGTTCTCTGCACAAGGTCCTCACAAAGCTCTGAGATGTTGAACAAGGCTAAAGGATCATCTGAGGGTTTGATGGTGGAAGGATCTGCTTCCAAGCTTATGTGGTTGTTGGCAGGAGGCAGTTCCCTGAGGTTAATTGGATTGAGAGCCTCAGTTCCTGGTTTTTTGGCTGGAGGCCTCCCTGGTTCCTCTTCAAAATGACAGCTTGCTTCATCAAAGCATGAAAACTGACAGGGCTGTGGAAGTGTGCTAGTACAATGGAGGTCAAAATTTTATGTAACATAATCATAGAATGATATCCCATCACTGTTGCCCTATTCTGATTTTTAGAACAAGTCATCAGGCCATCCCACACTCAAGGGGAGGGAATTACACAGGATATGACCACCAGGTATTGGAGATCACAGGAGGGATATTCCAGACTTTGCCTTCCACAGCATGTGTGTATTGTCCATTTAGAAATAAAGTACAGTGTGTCCGTAAAGTCATGGTGCACTTTTGACCGGTCACAGGAAAGCAACAAAAGACGATAGAAATGTGAAATCTGCACCAAATAAAAGGAAAACCCTCCCAGTTTCTGTTGGATGATGTGGCAGCATGTGCACATGCGCAGATGATGACGTAACACCGTGTATATAGCGGAGCAGCCTACGGCCATGCCAGTTGAGATGTGAATGGTACAGAGGAAAGTTCAGTGTGTTCTGTGGCTCGCTAAATTCGAATCCGTGACCAAAGTGTAACATGAATATTGGCGCCTTTATAACGAAGCGCCATGACATTAATCACTTAAAACAGAGAATCAGAGACGTTATTCACTCTGTTACACCAGACGTCCTTACCCGTATGTGGCAAGAACTTCACTATCGTTTGGATGTGTGTAGGGCAACAAATGTAGCCCACATGAACTGCACTGAATAAGTATGAAACTGGGAGAGTTTTCCTTTTATTTGGTACAGATTTCATATTTCTACCGTCTTTTGTTGCTTTCCTGTGACCCGTCAAAAGTGTACCATGACTTTATGGACACACTGTATATTTAGACATCTAAACTTTTAAATGAAAATAAAAATCCTAGTTTAGTATGTGAAATGTGAATCTATTTTTATTAATGAAAAATAACATGTGTATATACACATATATAAATGCATACAAAATGATGGGAATGCTACAGACCACGCGGTTAGTGTCTTCATCCATCAGGCCACTATAACAGAACTCCATAGACTTTATGGCTTATAAATAATTTATTTCTTATAATTCTGGAGGCTGCTAAGTCCAAGATCCTAGTTCTAGCAGATCTGATGTCTGGTGAGAGCTTTCTTCCTTGTTCATAGATGGTCATCTTGCTGTTTCATTACATGGAAAAAGGGGTGGGGGAGCTCTCTGAGTTCTTTTTTACAAGCGCACTAATCCGATTCATGAGGCCTCCACTCTTCTGACCTAAACACCTTCCAAAGCCCTCACCTCCTAATCCCATCACATTGAAGAATTAGGTTTCATTCGGACTAGAACAGTTAGTAATAATTACTTCTATGGATGGGAGTGAGAGAGGAATGGGTATAAAGGAACTTACATAATTTAATCTAGCTTTATAAAGTTGTAGAGGATAAATGGCTTTCCAATGTTACCTGGTTACTTAATTGCAGGATCAGGACTCAAAACACCCTTCTCCTGAACATCAAAAATTATTTTCCTATTTGCTTATTGGATTATTCATTTTTAACTAAAAATTTAAAATACTATTTATAAAAATGATAGGAAGTTTTTTAATTTTTAAAATTTTATTGCTTTGCCTGATCAGGCGGTGGCACAGTGGATAGAGCATCAGACAGGGGTGTGGAGGAGCCACGTTCAAAACCCCGAGGTCGCCGGCTTGACAGTGGGCTCACCAACTTGAGCCCAAGATTGCTGGTTTGAGCAAGAGGTCATTCAGTCTGCTGTAGCCCCCCAGTCAAGGCACATGTGAGAAAGCAATCAATGAACAACTAAGGTGCTGCAACGAGGAATTAATGTTTCTTGTGTCTCTCCCTTCCTGTCTTTCTGTCCCTATCTGTCCCTCTCTCTGTCTCTGTCACAAAAAAAAAAAAAAATATGTATTGCTTTTAGAGACAGGAATGGAGAGAGAGATAGAGAAACACTGATTTGTTTTTCCACTTATTTATGCATTTATTGGTGATTCTTGTATGTGTCCTAACTGGAGGTCAAGCATGCAACCTTGGCATATGGGGATAATGCTCTAATCAACTGAGCTGCCAAGCCAGGGTAAAATACATAGATATTAGTTACCCTGCTGATACCTGGCTAACCTCACTGTTTGACTATCTCTAACCAATATGTCTGATAATTAAGTCATTTTTAAAACTATGATAAAATAGAAATTTACATTAAATTCTATGTTAGGATTGGCTGATGTAGCATATGAAAACATAGGATATCCAGTTAAATCCAAATTTCAGACACTCAATAAATAATGTTTTAGTATATCTCACATATGCAAATGTTATACATACAACAATTGGGACATCCTTATACTACAAAATTGTTCATTGTTTATCTGAAACTCACATTTACCTAGATGGTCTGTATTCTGTCTGGAACACTATCTGAAAAGCAATAAAGAAAAAGCAGTGGTTTCATAGAAGGATTATATAGTTAAGTGGAATTTTAAAAGGATTAATGGCCTGACCTGTGGTGGCGCAGTGGATAAAGCGTCGACCTGGAAATGCTGAGGTCGCCGGTTTGAAGCCCTGGGCTTGCCTGGTCAAGGCACATATGGGAGTTGATGCTTCCAGCTCCTCCCCCCTTCTCTCTCTCTGTCTCTCTCTCCTCTGTCTCTCTTCTCTCTAAAAATGAATAAATAAAAAAAAAAAATAAAAAAGGATAAAGCCCTGCTTCATTTGCATCTATGATACATCAAGATCTTCAAACACCCACGAATGCTCATGAGGTGTGAGGCCCTTCACCAGCTTCTGCAGATACAAAATCAAATAAACTTTCATCTGCACCTTCAAAAACTGAAAGCCTTTTTTTCCTGGTATACTTGTTATAGGATATTTTTCAAGTGACTAAAAGAATGATGCATAAAATCTGATAAAAACAGTTAAAATTGTTGTGAACATCTGTTGGACAAACAAGTTTTTTAAAAAACTTCTTTTTATTAATTTTAACAGGGTGACATTGATAAATCAGGGTACACATGTTCAGAGAAAACATCTCCAGGTTATGTTGACATTTGATTATGTTGCATTCCCATCACCCAAAGTCAAATTGTCTTCCCTCACCTTCTATCTGGTTTTCTTTGTGCTTCTCCCCTTCCCCACCCTTCCCCTCCCCCCAAGGTAACCACCAGGCTCTTGGACAAACAAGTTATTAAAATACGTTTAGATGTGCTCCCTTGTATTTTGCATTGGTGCAGGGCAGCACCAGGTGTGTAGTCTGTGAAAGGCTGCGGTGCTTGCCTTCAGGGTGTCAGATGTAAATTGTGGATTGTCTTTCTTCATGGGGAGGGGCCCTGGTTTGCTAATGTTTACCAGAGAAGGGGTATTTCCCCTGTTTTGCTGGGGAGTGCTGAGGCTGATGAGGGGCCTCTGAGTCCAGAGAATGAGTCTGGGTTGTGGAACCTGAGACTGAGTTGGGGCTTGAGAGCCCAGAGAGAAAGGGGAGCAGTCTTTCCTGCTTGTTTTCTGGTCTGCCTTTAGGAGACTTGAATAAAGGAATGGCCCACCATTTTCTTGATCCACATTCCTTTACCATCTGCCTGAATCCGATGAGAACTTGCATGGCCACAGTGGTGGCCATTAGCCTTACAACCTAACTCTCAAATTTTAGTGTGTTTTTCTTTTTGGTGGCTGTTGGGTAGATAAAATATATTATGCTCACTCTGTTATGTTAAAGATGGCGCTGCCCACGTTGGAAGCCAGGGCCCAGGTGATGTTAATGTGTGTTGTGGGCGGGCTGTGGGCAGGCAGGATCCTTGTAGCCTGGGGCTTGGTTTTAGGACTAAGTCTTTCTCACCCTTTTTTGATGTGGGGTGGTACAATCCCATCATGCCTCAGATAAGTGACTTTGTATTAGAGACTTCCCTTATTTGTATATTGAATTAAAGGTTTTGATTTCTACACTATAAAATGGGGGCAGACTGGGATCTTGCACTCTGGGTTCCTGAGATTAATATTAGAGGAGAGAGCAGGAAGGAGAGCAGAGAGAGGCCACGTGGAGGAGGCCAGGAGAAGCAGCCAAGATGGTGGAGTGTTGAGTGAGAAGCCAGTTTGTGCAGGGAGAAGGAAGGAGATGGGGAACAGAGGTGAATAAGTCTGGTGAGCTAAAAATCTTTGATTCTAGGAAACTTGGATAAGTCAGTAGCTTTGTGAGCACTGAATGTGAGTGGGTTTTGGAGCCCAGTGTGTATTTTTACTTGCCTGCCGGGTGCAAGCTAGGATTAAAGATGATGGCCCACCAGTTTTTGGCTCCGTTGTTTCTTTGCCAACTGTTCGAATCCAATGCAAACCTGCATGGGCTGGGCTGCTGTGATAGTGGCCTCGGCCACTGGCTACACAGTGGCTTTAAAAATTATAATCTATAGTGGATGCTGAAGACAAAAATATTTTTGAAAACTGAGAAATTAAAAATATTTTTAAAGAATTTGAATATTGCATTGAGGAGCCACTGCACCACCTCACCCATAGGTGTTGTAAAGTACCAAAAGCTACAGAATTAATATTAATATTTTGGGAGGCTTGAAGAACATTTTATTAATTTGGGTTAAGGTGTGCAGAGAAATGGTGAGAAATAGTCTCTGTACTGTGTGATTAGCATGACCAGGATGGCCCTTGGCATTGTATTGTAAATGCAAAGGGGTGAATGGCTAGCCAGGTATGGGGAGAGAAAAGCCAGAATAAACCTTTTCTTATAGCAATGAACCATTTGCGGGCTTTTGTCTCCACAGAAACTACCTCTCCTATGTAAATGCATGTGGTTAACATGTGTGACTCTGGACAGAGAGATGGCAGATAAACACTAGATAATATAGGAATGCCTTTAATATGCAAAGAGACATCTTTCTACCATTGTGTTGACTTGTAAATTTTGTTTTCTCCAAAATAATGTATGGCTTGCAAATTGAACATGGTCCTATCATGTTAAAGGACATATGACTATAACCAATAGTGGTAAGGGGCTCCTAATTACAATTTTTGCTTCCGTACTTCCCACTTACAAAATTATAAAAACTAGGTAGAACAAAGGGCCGGCGCGCTCTCCCTCAGATTTCTGTCGGAGTTGCCGCCGCTTGGCCAAGCTAGACAATAAAGCTTTGGTGTGTAACCGACGGACTTTGTTGTGTCTTCAATGTTTTGGGTCCCTCCAGATTAGGATTAACAGCATTATTTTATGAGTCTCCAATATCTTTTCTAGACTTCTGAAATAGTCATTGTAATACCTCTGTGGAAGTATAAAGAAGTAATATAATTTTGCAGAATGTGATTAATCAGTATAAGTTTGCCAAATCTGACTTTATGACTGTATTCTAAGAAAGTAGAAAAGCAAAAACCAATAAGGAAATAGTCTGGAACTAATTTCTATGAATGTGCCAGAGATGAAGCTTTGTGTTGAGGTCTTTTATACACTTACTTAGTAGATTTAAGTTTTGCAGTTTAAAACACATTATTCCTTGAAGCTTATCCTGATGATATAACATAATTAGATGACTGACCAGTTACTGCATGAGTTTTCAAGTTCTATATTTTAAGATTGATTTGTTTGCAATATGGCATTGGAGAAAAGCGCTACAAATACCTTAAACCACCAGAAAAACGAACAAGTAGGTCCTAGACCAAATTAAGCCTGATACATCCCTGGAGCAAAAATGACAGAATTGAAGCTGTCTTACTTCAGACCCATTAAAAGGCAGTTTGGAAAAGATGATAATGCTGGGAAAAATAGAAGGCAGTTAAAAAAAAAAAAAAAAAAAAAAGGAAGACCAAATATGAGATGGATTTACTCTATAAGAGAAACCATAAGCATGAGTCTACAGCAGCTGAGCTGGGCTTTCTGAGGACAGGACATTGCAGCATCACTCATGCATTAGGTAAACAGTGACTATGTGTAGCCACAGGAAAGTGGAAGAGAGAATGGGAGGATGTTGGCCAGGGCTGACTGCTGTCACTTCCAGTCTCTCGTTCTCTTTGCTCAGCTCTGGCTTAGAGGCATGGCCCTTTAGGCTGCATTCCCGAGACCCCATGTCATAGTTTCAGTTAAGGAATGGCACTTAGAGGAGATAGGCAGGCAGGAAGAAGGGAGAAGCCTGGTTGGGTATTCTTCCTTCTCTCTCTCTCTCTCTCTCTTTCTTTCTCTCTCTCTCTCTCTCTGCATCTGGCTGCATCTCTGACAGTGCCTGTGCCTTCCTCATGACCCCAGCTTTCGCCTGGTGACCTCGCGCTCTCTGCTTTAGTCTCAGAGGGCAGTGACTAACTGCTGTTGTTCCTTCAGGGAGCCTGTTTGAATTCTTAGAGCTCCCATCTTCCATGATAGTCAGTTCCCTTCGGTAAATTCTTTCTGTTATATGTACTTGAAAGGACTTCTAGTTTTCTGGATAGATTTTGCTGACTACAGGGAACACGGCAATTTTTAGAAGAACATCAGAAAATCAAGGATCCATCTTCCTCTCTTCTTGTTATAGTCTTCAGGGAATTTCAAATAAACAAATGAAGAGCTTTTCCTTTAGCATTAACAGTCTCTCTGTTTCAAGCATCAGAGACTGCTCAGGGTCTGCCAGACCAGATGATTCCTAAGAAAGTTTAGCATGAACCTGTACTTTGCCTCAAATCAAGTTTTTCTATATATTCTCAGTGAATATAGAACACATTCTTTTTTTCTAATGAAGGTGAGGTGCTATCACTTCTAGAACAATAATTCTTACATGAATATGTAAGGGAAAAGAGAATAAAGAAAAGCAGAATGAAATGGAGGACAAAGGAGTTTATAGATGACTGGAAATAATGACATAAAATCAGATAATATAGCTATCCTCATTAAGAGGAAAATAGCTTTGATTAAAGAGAATTAAAAAAGATCTTAATTTTCTCAGAAGTGTTACTTATAACCCTGCAGCTTAACACATTTCAGATATTTACATAAAATTATAAATCATAGTAAATATAAAAAACGATATTTTAATATACATTTTAAATAATAATCACAACCTCTCAGCGAACCCTTTGTTTGTGAGCAAAGGAAAAGAAGATATTTCATAGTGAAAGCAGTGAGCCTGACAAATGGGCAGCAATAGCATAAACCTGATGGAGGGGGGGAGGCTGTCGCCTGGCTTTGGTTTATGGAGGCGTAAAATGCCTCCTTCATAGATACTGAAAACAGACTGATGGTTGACAGAAGGGGGGAGGGTTAGGAATTGGGTGAAAAAGGTGAAGGGATTAAGCAGTAAAAATGGGAAGTTACAGAATAGACACAGAGATGTAAAGTACAGCATGAGGAATATAGTCAATAATATCATAATACTATGTATGGGGCCAGTGAGTACTTGAAACATCAGGGGGACCACTTTGTAAAGTACATGAGTGTCTAACCACTATGCTGCACACCTGAAACAAATACCGAATTAACTGAGTGTAACTATTATTGGAAAAATTTTTAATGACAATTGAAAAAAAATTGCCTTACTTCAGACATTTACTTACAACCTTGTGAATTAAGGGCCTTGTTAGCTGATCTGTTAAGGAAAAGTCAAACCTTGAATTAAGATTCATGTAAGTTACAGATACACTCATTGCTTTCTGGCATCAAACAGAAAGAAGACAAGGCCTTTGTTAAATGTTTCAATGTTATATTGCTATACAGTTTACCATTACCCTTAAGAGCAAGGGCTTTGTGGCCAGGCAGCCTTAGTTCAGATGCTGCTTTGGACACTTCCTAAATGAGACACCTGGGGCAAGTACAGACACAGCACCTCCTTCAGAATCTCATTGTGAAGATTAAATATGCTCCTGGATATAAGCTGAGGCCAGATCCAGAACTTAATGAGCACTCAGTAAAGGCTAAATCTTATAATCACTCAGAAACGGTATCTATGATTTTAGAGCTTATGTTAAATTCAAAGTATGGGAAATACACCTTAGATGAATGCCTAAAGTTGTATACCATATTAAATATAAGAAATCATGCTGGTTTATAACTTGTTCTAACTCTAAGCAAAGGTAAAAAAAAAAATAACCCTCCACGGTGACAGCTGGGAGCAAGTAAGCAGAATAGTTGGGATTGGGAAATCTGTAGCAAAAGAAAGTCACTATTTAGATGGACAACATATTGGGAAATAATTAGGTCTGAAACAGTGGTTAACATTCAGCTTGTGTTCACTCTATTTCCTGAGAGTTTTTAGCTTACTGAAGTCAAATGACATTTTTTTTTACAGATAGGAAATTATGAGCTGTTTAGGGAAATAAGCAGATGTCTTAATTGGGCAACATCACCTTTTCCATAGGAAGTATAAATATGAAACTTTGAAAAATAGTTTAGACAGAAAATGATAAAAATTTTCTCTCTCCCTCCATCTCTGCTTTCCTTCCTTTCTTCCTTTCTTCCTTCCTTTCTATCTCAAAATTGTTGGGGCCCTGATTTTGTAGTAGACTCTGAACAAGTCCTTCTATAATGACTATGGTGGTTGATAATATCCATGCAGCATATATTACACATGAGAACATTGGGAACAAAAGACTTAAATAAAAATAGCTAAATAGTCTTATTTATAAATGCATTTAGGTTTAGAAAAGTGAAAATAACCATGCACATACTTTCAGAGAATTTAAGGTCATACTTATCCACTCGAAAACAAATTTAATACTTGTTTATTCAAATAAATTGGTTTCCCATCCCTCCTGACTCATCTGGCTGGAACAAGTTTATATGCCAATGTGGAGATGGCCACATGATTCTCCTAGGAAAAGAGAGGAAATACCTCAGTGTGATTTGAGTTCCTAAACATTGAGCAGTACTTCTTTGTTGTGAATCCATGTTCTATCTGTGGCACTTTATGGCAAACACAATTCTTGTTTTGATACCAATCACTCTTCCTTAGTATTTGGAAACACCTAAGTATGACCTTTGACTAGTTTCATGTCCTCACTTTCTCAATTGTGCAGTGGGAGCACAGGTCATTTATTAAACATGACTATAGGTCAGTTTTGTTATAATTGGAAATATCACAGGGTTGTGAATAAGAGCAACGAGAGTGTGCGATCATTATGTGCCTAGACCTGAAGGGGGGTGGGGGGGAGGGAACTCCAAAGCCCAGCTCACTGTCTTCCTCCTGGTTTTATCTATGTACCCTGTGGAATTGTTACCACATCACTGTTCCTGGACGCCCTCCTTCCACGAGACTCTGTACATTTTGAAAACACTTAGAAGGATGAAAGGCTCTGAGCAACTAAGGCAAATGTGATTAATCACAACTTCTTTTTAATCACCAGTTTATGAGCAGAAGAGAAGAGAAATGAACAGAGTAAAAGCAGTGAATTTTGACAATGGGCATCAATTCCACAAAGCTGATGGAGGAAAGGAAGTGAAACTCAAATGGGACAAATCTTCCCCTTTTCTGAGTGTTCACATCATATTCTCTGCCCCTTTTCTGAGTGTTCACATCATATTCTCTGCCACTGGAGAGGAAGGAGGAGCATTTCTCTTACAAAACTTTACTGGGGGCCTGACCTGTGGTGGTGCAGTGGATAGAGCGTCGACCTGGAAATGCTGAGGTCGCCGGTTCGAACCCTGGGTTTGCCTGGTCAAGGCACATATGGGAGTTGATGCTTCCAGCTCCAACCCCCCTTCTCTCTCTGTCTCTCTCCTCTCTCTCTCTGTCTCTCCCTGTCCTCTCTAAAAAAATGAATAAATAAAAAAAAAATTAAAAAAAAAAAAACTTTACTGGGTCATCTCAAAATAAGTACTATTTCTCTCCATTCAGTTACCATAGGATTTTAAATATGCTCCTTTTTTTTTTTATATAATTTTATTTTTTTAATGGGGTGACATCAATAAATCAGGATACATATATTCAAAGATAACAAGTCCAGGTTATCTTGTCGTTCAATTATGTTGCATACCCACCACCCAAAGTCAGATTGTCCTCTGTCACCTTCTATCTTGTTTTCTTTGTGCCCCTCCCCACCCCCTATCCCTCTCCCATTACCCCCTCCCCCCCGTAACCACCACACTCTTATAAATGTCTCTAAGTTTCACTATTATGTCCCACCTACGTATGGAATAATACAGTTCCTGTTTTTTTCTGATTTACTTATTTCGCTTCGTATCATGTTATCAAGATCCCACCATTTTGCTGTAAATGTTCCGATGTCATCATTTCTTATGGCTGAGTAGTATTCCATAGTGTATATGTGCCACATCTTCTTTATCCAGTCATCTATTGATGGGCTTTTTGGTTGTTTCCATGTCCTGGCCACTGTGAACAATGCTGCAATAAACATGGGGCTGCATGTGTCTTTACGTATCAATGTTTCTGAGTTTTTGGGGTATATACCCAGTAGAGGGATTGCTGGGTCATAAGGTAGTTCTATTTTCAGTTTTTTGAGGAACCACCATACTTTCTTCCATAATGGTTGTACTACTTTACATTCCCACCAACAGTGTATGAGGGTTCCTTTTTCTCCACAGCCTCTCCAACATTTGCTGTTACCTGACTTGCTAATAACAGCTAATCGAACAGGTGTGAGGTGGTATCTCATTGCCGTTTTGATTTGCATTTCTCTAATAGCTAAAGAAGATGAGCATCTTTTCATATATCTGTTGGCCATTTGTATTTCTTCCTGGGAGAAGTGTCTATTCATATCCTCTTCCCATTTTTTTATTGGATTGTTTGTTTGTTTGTTGTTGAGTTTTATGAGTTCTTTGTATTAAATATGCTCCTTTTCATGGTAATTAGCATATATTCTTCCTCTGGGAGAAAAAAAGAATACAAAAATTATTCTAAATAATGTATTTTATAATTACAAATAAGTTATTTTGATAGTGTGGTCAAGAAAGGCATCATTGAGAAGGTGATAAATAATCTAAGACCTAAAGAATGAGCAGGAACTTGCTATAAAAGCAGGAGTAAAGAATGTTCCAGAAAGACAGAAGAGCAAATGCAAAGTCACCAAGAAAAGACCTGGGGTGTGTACTGAAGAACTGAATGTAGGCCTGTTTGATTGGAATTCAGTGAATGGTCCATAGCAAAATAGAGCCTTAGAGAAGGCAAT
The DNA here is from genome assembly GCF_036850995.1 of Saccopteryx leptura. Lineage (NCBI taxonomy): Eukaryota > Metazoa > Chordata > Mammalia > Chiroptera > Emballonuridae > Saccopteryx > Saccopteryx leptura. The sequence goes on along the minus strand of NC_089507.1, from coordinate 69,638,999 downwards.
TTCAAATGCAGAATAAATGTCTGTTCCAATAAGGAATAGACAAACATTGCCCCTTCCATAATGGAAGTGTTACAGTGTAATAAAACCTGCCCTTGGGTAGCTAGCTGATCACCTAGGAAATGGTGCCATAAGGAGGTTCAGTGCTGGTCTCTGTGGCTGTCAGCCTGGGCACTCAGCAGTGGCCATAGCTAGGTGTGCCTGGTGAGTGGTTCATTGCTGCTGAACCCATGCACAACCTTTATCCCGCCACCACAGTCACTTTGTTCATGAGCCCATTGGGTGAGAAAGGAGGGCTTAGGAAAGAGGCTGACCAGTATCCACAGTACAGACCATTCTATCCACTTGATTATTAATATCCTCCTCTGCTAGCCATCACTATTTGGTGAATATTCACCTGGGACACAAATATCTTCAATATTTTTGGCCATTTAGATAGGTCTATCCACATACCTCTTCCCCAAATTTCTTTGTCCCTAATTATTCGATCATGTTTCTTCTTTTTTTTTAATTTATTTATTAAATTTAATGTAGTGACATTGATAAATCAGGGTCCATATGTTGAGAGAAAACATCTCTAGATTATTTTGACATTTGATTGTGCTGTATACCCCTCCCCCAAAGTTAAATTGTCTTCTGTCACCTTCTATCTGGTTTTCTTTGTGCCCCTCCCCTCCCCCAACCCCTCTCTCCTTCTTCACCCCATCCCCCCTCCCCCCCCCCCAACCCCCACCCCTGTTGCCATCACATTCTTGTTCATGTCTCTGAGTCTCATTTTTATGTCCTTTCTATGTATGGATTCATATAGTTCTTAGTTTTTTTTCTGATTTACTTATTTCACTCCGTATAATGTTATTCGATCATGTTTCTTCTAAGTCCCCGACCGTCCAGCCAAACTGTTGGCCATTACACCAGCCACTCCCACTAAAAAAGGGAAAAAAGAAGAGACCTTAACAACTCCATCAAATTTCATTAGTTAAATGATTTTTAAATACTCATTTTTTTTCTGGAATATATTGCTTGACTAGACACAGACTTATCCATATTATTTAGCATACGTTCTTTGTCTAAAGCAAACAATGCAGAAACAATTTCTTAATTACTGGAAAGCTTAGGCCCTGGCCGGTTGGCTCAGTGGTAGAGCATCGGCCTGGCATGCAGAGGTCCCGGGTTCGATTCCCGGCCAGGGCACACAGGAGAAGCGCCCATCTGCTTCTCCACCCCTTCCCCTCTCCCTCCTCTCTGTCTCTCTCTTCCCCTCCCGCAGCCGAAGCTCCATTGGAGCAAAGATGGCCCGGGCACTGGGGATGGCTCCTTGGCCTCTGCCCCAGGCGCTAGAGTGGCTCTCGTCGCAGCAGAGCGACGCCCCGGAGGGGCAGAGCATCGCCCCCTGGTGGGCAGAGCGTCGCCCCCTGGTGGACGTGCCCGGTGGATCCCGGTCGGGCGCATGCGGGAGTCTGACTGTCTCTCTCCGTTTCCAGCTTCAGAAAAATATTAAAAAAAAAAAAAAAAAATTACTGGAAAGCTTAAATCATAAAAGGTAATTATCAATTAAAGATATTTCTACTTCAGCTGTGGTTTTATTCATAATATATATATGAAAGTTTATGTATTCATTTCCATGTAAAAGATACTTAAAATCCAATTCAAGATATTCACTTTTATTTTTGAAAAATGCATCTTTTTGTTATCCCATCACCTTGAGGGAAATATGATCTTACAAAGTGTCTTCATTAGTATGCCTTTTTTTTTTATATGCCTTTGTACATGACACTCAGGAAAAAACAAAATGTAAAGAGAAAAGCAGTAAATAATGTGCTAAGTCATCATACGATATTTTATTTTTTTATTCTGTTAAGATTTAACATTATGAAGTGGCAGAAATATTTTCTTTTGTGCCTTAATATTATATTGTAATTAATTTAATTATGTTTTACAACAAAATAAGTTGATACACAAGCATGCACTGGTAAATATCAAGAATTCATTTACTCCGTTAACAAAATAGCAATGAGCAATACAAAGCCCCTGCCTTTAAGGAGTTTGAATTCTAATAGTGAGGTTGATTATAAAAATAGTTAACAAATATATATATATTATCATGTAATAAGTGTTTTAAAATAGTGCATTGTTTTCATAGTGTTATCAAAATATTTGTAACCAAATTGGGTGTTATGAAAACTTTTTAGAAAATCATGGGAAGCATGCTCCTTTGTAAAATATAAGAAACATAGTTTGCTTCCTATTTGGAAAGTAACTTGGAGCTAAAGAAGAAGGTATCAAGCAGTTATTTTTGGTTCTAGTTCATGCAGCTTTTTTTCAAAAATGCAAAGTTAGGTTTAGAAAGAAAGCTCTTGTCTCTTTAACTTCCTGTTTAAGTAGTAAAACAGAAGTCAAGAAAGGTCTATGACCAAGCGATAATGACAGTTTATTCATTGGAGAACTTTGTTTATTCCCTGCCCGTAAGCATAGCCTTAAAGATGAAACCCTCACATGTGTACATTTTGCTGAAATAGCAAAAATTGCATAATTCAAATCCTTATAGTAAAAACTAGGAATTACACTGAAAAACCTAACTGAAACTGCCAAATATTACAATGATTTAAAGGTTAATACTGTATTTGAGTCCCTCTAAAGCCAATTATTTGGAATAGTAATTCCTAGAGGTAGAATTTAATAATATTTTAAAAATTCATTCTTTAAGAACTGGCCACTAGATGGAAAATTCTACCCCTGTTATATGTCATTCTTTAGCTGGCTAGAACAATAAAGTGTTAAAATAAGTAGTTCTGTTTCATAGTAATTTGCTTTACATGTTAAATAAGACAGTTAAATGTGTTTAGGGGTACTGAAATATTTAGAACATTCAATAATCAAAATAGCATGGTATTGGAAGAAAAACGGACATACAAACCAATGGAATAGAATTGAGAGCCCAGAAATAAAACCACATATATATGGACAAATCACCTCGATAAAGGAGCCAAAAACACACAATGGAGAAAAGAAAGCCTCATCAATAAATGGTGCTGAGAAAATTTGAAAAGCTATGTGCAAAAAGAATGAAAATTGACTATAGTTTGTCTTTCTGCATAAAAATTAATTCAAAATGCATCTAAGACCTAAATATAAAATCTGAAAAAATAAATTCCATAGAAGAAATCATAAGTACTAAACTCATGGACCTTGGCTGTAAAGAACAATTTATGAATTTGACCCTAAAGGCAAGGAAAGTAAAGGCAAAAATAAATGAATGGGACTGTATCAAACTAAAAAGTTTCTTCACAGCAAAAGAAACTGACAACAAAACAAATAGGCAGCCAACTAAATGGGAGATGATATTTACAAACAACAGCTCTGATGAAGGGTTGATTTCCAAAACATATAAAGAACTCGCAAAGCTCAGCAACAAACAAATAAGCAATCCAATTAAAAAATGTGGAGAGGACCTGAACAGACACTTCGTCCAAGAAGACATACAAATGGCCCACAGATATATGAAAAGATGTTCATCTTCACTAGCTATTCAAGAAATGCAAATCAAAACTACAATGAGATACCACCTCTCACCTGTTAGATCAGGGGTCCCCAAACTACGGCCTGCGGGCTACATGTGGCCCCCTGAGGCCATTTATCCAGCCCCCGCTGCACTTCCAGAAGCAGCACCTCTTTCATTGGTGGTCAGTGAGAGGAGCATAGTTCCCACTGAAATACTGGTTTGTTGATTTAAATTTACTTGTTCTTTATTTTAAATATTGTATTTGTTCCCGTTTTGTTTTTTTACTTTAAAATAAGATATGTGCAGTATGCATAGGGATTTGTTCATAGTTTTTTTTATAGTCAGGCCCTCCAACAGTGTGAGGGACAGTGAACTGGCCCCTGTGTAAAAAGTTTGGGGACCCCTGTGTTAGATTAACTGTTATCAACAAAACAGGTAATAATGTTGGAGAGGCTGTGGAGAAAAATGAACCCTCACTCACTGCTGATGGGAATGCAAATTAGTACAACCATATGGAAGAAAGTATGGTGGTTCCTCAAAAAACTAAGATTAGAACTATCATATGACCCAGCAATCCTTCTACTCATTATCTACCTCTCAATTTCAAAAACATTGGTACGTAAAGACACATGCACCCCCATGTTAATTGCAGCCTTATTCATAATGGCCAAGACATGGAAACAGCCAAAGTTTCCTTCCAGAGAGGATTGAATAAAGAAGATGTGGTACATCTATATAATGGAATACTACTCAGCCATAAGAAATGATGACATAGTGCCATTTAAGACAACATAGATGGACCTTGAGAACATTATACTGAGTAAAATAAGTAAATCAGAGAAAGCTCAGAACTGTATAATTTCACACATAGGTGGGATATAAAACAGACTCATGGACATAGATAAAAGTGAAGTGGTTATGAGGGGCATGACAGAGTGTGTAAAGAGGGACCAAATAAGGTGACAGAAAATGATTTGACTTTGGGTGATGGGCATACAACATAATCAACAGTTACAATGCTATAGAAATGTTTACCTGGAACCTATGTACTCTTATGGATCAATGTCATCCTGTTAAATTTAATTTTTTAAATAAAATAAAAAAAATCCAAGAAAAATTATTTTCAGTCTACTTTCATTTTTTTTCAGTATTTTTCACATTAGCACTAGGGTTTATTATTGATTACATGGCTAACAAGACAAAGATGAGTATTGAAACACGAGTCTAATCAGGATTACTTGCTATTAAATTTTAAAGAACAGATGCAACACATACCAACTAAGCCAGGTGTGGCTAACAGTTTTTGCCCCCGGGCCAGATTAGAAAGAAAACTTTTTTCACAGCCGGACGAAATATTAAAATTAAAAACTGTTAAATACAAAAACAATTCATTTAAGTAAACAAAATTTTATTGTGTAATTTATTTATGAACAAATGTAAGTAATTTAGTATAACAAATTAACAAAAAAAACTAATGTGACATGTTGAGGCACTTTGCATCATCTATTATTTTTTTAATATCTGGCTCTATATTTGTAGTAGCTATTCTTAACACAGCCTTCAAATGTAAATCATTCAATCTTGATCTTGTTGTACTTTTGTTTAGATTCATTAAAGAAAAAGTTTGTTTACAAATATAAGTTGAGCTGAAGATTACTAAATATTCCTTGGCAAGTCTTTTTAAATTTCCATATTTTCCATTATTCAATTGCTTATAAAAATTGCACAGATGAGTACAAAAGTTGTAAACCTTTATAATGAAATTTTTTTAAAAAATAAAGAAGTATCGCGAATCCATTCGCCAATTATTGGAAGTTAACCTTAGATTAGTCACACGTGGAATTCTTTTCTGCATATCATTATCTTCTTAAATATTTCGATTTCCAATAATCAAAGACGCTTCTGCTTCTGAGTAGCTGAGATTTTAACTTTCATTGTTGTACAATGGTTAAATATCGTAGTTTATGTATAACGAGTTAAAAGTACCACTTATTTCATTTCTACAGTGTGTTGTGTGGAGAATATTAAAAATTTAATCACGGGCCACATAAACTCATTACACGGGCTGGATTCGGCCCGCGGGCTATATGTTGGCCATGCCTGACCTAAGCTCTTGTTTTCTGCTAATGTTAAATTTGTTATATTGGAATTTTTTAGAAGGAATCTGACCTCATTTGCTGTGGTTCTAGGGAATTATCTTACATTAATGTGAGAGTCAGTGCAAAGTAATATGCCAAATGACAACAATCTATTAAACATTTTTCTTTCTTTGTATCTACTTAAGATTCACTTTTTAGGCACTCTAAAATCCTTCCGGGCCCTTAAGGGCAACACCCAACCTTCTTATGGGGTGTTCGTTCAATCCTGTTCATTTACAGCAGTAATCCTAGTGGCAGCTGCTTGGGTATCTTCAGGTCTTCATACTCTCCTCTTGTGCTGATATCTGTATCTGTTGAATTTTTAGTTTTTACCTGCCTTTTAATTCTTGCAACTGCAGTGTTTTTTCTGTTATTTTGCTTGACTTTGAACATTGATGGACCAAAATATCATTAACACAAGGCAAACTTTATGAAAATTTCCAAGTTGTACAGTGAAGTTAATATATTATTAACTATAAGCCAAGAATTAAAATTTATGAGAGCCATCATGGTCTTCCCATGGCCTCCATTGATCATTCATCCACAATGTCTTATTGGCTGTCTCTCCTTAGGCTTTCTCCTGTTACTTTTGGTCACTGCCTCATCCTCTCTCTCCTGCCTTTTCCCTGTAATCTATTGTAGTAGTTTGCCAGGGCTGCCATAACAAAATACCACAAACTGGCTTAAACAACAGAAATGTACTGTGTTCCAGTTCCAGAGTCTGGAAGTCCAAGATCAGGGTGTGGGCAGGTTTGATTTCTTCTGAGGCTTCTCTCCTCGGCTTGCAGATGGCCGTCCTCCTCTTGTATCTATACACGGCCTTTCCTCTGTGTGTATCTATACATGGCCTTTTCTCTGTGTGTGAATTGCATCCCTGGTGCATGTCCTGTGTCTTTATCTCCTCTTCTTCTATGGACATCCTAGCAGCTTTATTTTAACTTGAGTATTCTTTAAAAGTTTTTTCAATGCATAGCTCAGGTGCAATTTTTAAAATTATAGTTTCTCCTATAATATAAGTAAGTTGTAGAAATACATGAATTTTTGTGCATAAAAGGAACAAATCTCATGAAATATTCTTTTTGTCCCTAACTTCCTTTACAATCATTGGATGAGTAGAAGTTGGCTGAGATGCTTGGTTTTTCCCTCTTCAAACTCATGTATTTTCTATTGAGTTTACTCATCTAGTTACAATAAGAACTTATAGAGATATTAATTCAGAGAGAAGAGGAAATATCTTCCCAGCTGCTAATATATTAGTCTCAAGATTTTTTTAAAAATAGTATCCTGGCCTGACCAGGCAGTGGCACAGTAAATAGCACATCAGACTTGGATGTGGAGAACCCAGGTTTGAAACCCCAAGGTTGCTGCTTGAGCGCGGGCTCATCCAGCTTGAGCGCAGAGTTGTTGTCTTGAGAGTAGGATCATAGACATGACCCCATGTTCACTGGCTTAAGCCCAAAGGTTGCTGGCTTGAAGCCCAAGGTCACTGGCTAGAGCCCAAGGTTGCTTGATTGAGCAAGGGGTCACTCGCTCTTTTGTAACCCATCCCAAGTTAAAGCACATATGAGAAAGCAATCAATGAACAACTAAGGTGCTGCAACAAAGAATTGATACTTTTCATCTCTCTTCCTTCCTGTCCATATCTGTCCCTCTCTCTGACTCTGTCTCTGTCAAAAAAAAAAAAAAAAAAAAAAAAGGAAAGGTATTCCATACATAACTACTACCATATTTATTTATTATTATTATGTATTTTTCTGAAGTTGGAAACGGGGAGGCAGTCAGACAGACTCCCACATGCGCCTGACCGGGATCCACCAGCATGCCCACCAGGGGGCAATGCTCTGCCCATCTGGGCTGTTGCTCTGTTGCAACCAGAGCCACTCTAGCGCCTGAGGCAGAGGCCATAGAGCCATCCCCAGTGCCCGGGCCAACTTTGCTCCAATGGAGCCTTGGCTGTGGGAGGGGAAGAGAGAGGCAGAAAAGAAGGAGAGGGGGAGGGGTGGAGAAGCAGATGGGCTCTTCTCCTGTGTGCCCTGGCCGAGAATCAAACCCGGGACTCCTGCACGCCAGGCTGACGCTCTACCACTGAGCCAACTGGCCAGGGTGTTTATTTTATTTTTTTACAGAGACAGAGAGAGAGAGAGAGTCAGAGAGAGGGACAGATAGGGACAGACAGACAGGAACGGAGAGAGATGAGAAGAATCAATCATCAGTTTTTTTGTTGTGTCACCTTAGTTGTTCATTGATTGCTTTCTCATATGTGCCTTGACCACGGACCTTCAGCAGACCAAGTAACCCCTTGCTCGAGCCAGCGATCTTGGGTGTAAGCTGGTGAGCTTTTTGCTCAAGCCAGATGAGCCCGCGCTCAAGCTGGCGACCTCGGGGTCTCGAACCTGGGTCTTCCTTACCCAGTCTGATGCTCTATCCACTGTGCCACTGCCTGGTCAGGCTCTGCTACCATATTTTAATAAGCCAAAAGGATGTAGCTGATTCTCTACACCTCTCCTTCTCCAATCTCTCCTATTCTTATAGCCTCTTCTTTAATTCTTTGGGGGACTTCTTCAACTCAAGGGAACACTCAGCACTTATTCACTCAAGCAATCTTTATGAGCAAATTGGTCTATATTGTCTTTCTTCTTTACATCATTCCTGCAAAGTGGGCATTATTAAACATATTATATAGATGAAGGGTTATAGATCAAGGTCTCTTATGGTCTCAATCTCATGTTCTTTAGTGACAGAATATGAATTTGACCTATGCCTGGCAGGTCCTAATGTCCCTGCTTTTTTCACAGCACAGAATGGCAAACATGAGACTTCTGCTTTTTAAACTCTTAAAAGAGTTTGGAATTCTCAGCATTCTTAGTCTTGTCTTTAAATATTTGAATACTGTAAGGTTTCTCCCTGTTTATGCTCCTCCTCTTCTTTTTTAAGAATTAAAGAATATTGGAGAGGAATTATCCCTAATCTCACAATTCTCTAACATTACTCTCATTAATTTTGCATTTTACCTTTTCATGTTGGATGATGTTAATTTACATGTTGATTATGTCCTGTTTAGGCAAGCAGAGAAGTGAGTCATGCCAGTCAAGTGAGTCATACACCACAGGAGGTGCACAGCAGTGGTGGGAAGGGGTCCTGGGTCAGTGCCAGACAGAGGAGATGATTGTGACATTGTTCTGGGAAGCAACAAGTTAGTGAAAGTTTTGGGAAAGAAATGCAATATTCATGAACCAAGAAATAGTTCAAAAGGTGTACAAGATGAGAAGCCCAGTAGGAGAGTTAAGAGAATCAAACAAATGGCCTTACTGGCCAAAGGAAATAAATGTAGATAGGGTGAAGGGTAGTTCAAGAACAAAACCTTTGCCTGTGATAATATTGTCCTTAATGCATTTCTTAGTATGTATCATTAAGGCTCAATTAAAATATCACTATGAATAGAAATTTTAGATCTATTGCTCTATAACAAATGATGATTATAGGTATCCAAGTTAATTGCTAGATGATATTATATGGTTCTTACAAATTCTTTTTTTTCCCCTAACTCATCATGGTGGGGAAGAGAAACATATTATTAATAATAAGTTTTTATTGAATGCTTAAATTCTCCTGACAACTTTATGAGAGAAGTATGTCATTATTCCCATTGTACTAATGAGAAAGTAGAGGCACGGGAATGCTCAGTAATTTTCCCATTGTAGACATGGCTTAGTGGCATGGTGAGGATTTGCACTGATTACTATGCAATGTGTTGAGATAAAGTAGTGATACAGTATAAACAAATGAGGATTCAATAAATTTTGCCTGGACAAGAATTAGGAAGAACTATGTTAATGAGATGACATATTGCTTATGGATTGTCCCATAACTTGGTACCAATATATATATATTACTTCTGATTGTACTCTCACATAAATATTACCCTTGATAGTGCTCTCATTTCCCAGACACAGAAACCAATATATCATATGAGGAAATACTCATTCTGATTTTTCTTTTACCAAGAAACCCCAAGTCTTAAAGATACTCCCATTCCATAGGACTGAGTTGTTTCATTCAGGTTAATGTTTGTTTCAGAACTTCTAGGTATCATGTACAATAATAATTTACTCCTTGCACTGAAAATTTTGTAAGAAATAATAAAGTTGTATATCACTTACATTTAGAGATGGATGAGTCTTTTATCTCCTCGTCCCCACAGCGTCACTCTCTACTAGTAATTTGGGACTGTTCAGAAAAGTTTTGCCACACATATAAACAATTATGAACAAACCGATATAAAAGCAGTTATTTAATCTTATTCAGTTCTTTGTTGTTGTTTTTTTTGTCATTCTACAAGGTTCACTTTAAGTCAGTCATGGCAATAGTTCCATGTAGGATGAGCCAACTTTCTAATAGGATCAGGCAAGAGTTTGCTTTTTTGTTTGTTTATTTTTTATTTATTCTCTTTGGTGTATGTTTGTGTATGTGTATGTGCACCCATGATGGGTGGGACACAGGATCTCTTCAAAATCCAGGTCAAGAGCCTCGCTCTGTAGATGTCAGACTCTTGGGTTTGCCAGATTTTTATACTTTTTAAATTTAAGGGCAGTAGTGCTTATACAGACTTTCCAGCTAACTATATTATACGACTACTAGTCACATAACAAAAGATTATTTATGTTATCCTTAATGTTGTTTTAGAAACCTTTTGATGGAGATTTAGTGAATGATATTTGGAGCACTTGCTGAAAGCAGCTCAGGAATGTGAACTCCTGATTATGGTTCTCTAAACTGTTAAAGCACTCAGGTGAGAATTACTGCTCAGAATATGACAAATATTAACTAATTGTCCCCAGGATGTTAGTTCAAGTTCACACATATTTTCTCTCTCTCTCTCTCAGACACACACACACACACACACACACACACACACACACACACACACACACACTGTACTGATAATTTCAATGCCTTGAATGTGCAATATAATACTAAATCTTTTCCCTGACCTTTAGGTCAATACATTATCTTCCCATATTATTCTCTTATCTCTCTCCTAACTCACTCTACTCCAGGCATACTGGCATCTCTATGTTTTGGCCATTTCTCCAACTGCTCTGCCTACACTTGCATAGCACTTTTGAATCTGTAGTTTGTTCTGCCCAGAATACTCCCTCAAATACCCCTGTGGCTAGTGCCTTCACATTTGTGTCTCCAGCAGATATCACTTCCATAAGAGGCTTTCCTGATCACCCTAGCACTTCTCACACTTCATCCTCTTCCCACTTTTTCTTTTTCATAGAATTGACCCTCAGTTAACATCTTGTTAACCTTTAACTAATGGATTTGTTTGTTGTCTGTTTCCTTCAGTAGAACATAAGGCTTATGAGAGTAGGACATTTTCTCTTTGGTTCACTGCTTTATCACTAGTGCCTGGCCCAATGCCTGGAGGATGGTAGATGCTCAACATTTTTATGCCGAATGAATGGATGAAACTGTATTCATTCCAACCATATCTTTACTTATATTCTATTATGCTATAGCTTTCTTAACTCACTAAAACTCAATGTTAAGTGATGCTTAAGTGATACTTTGAAATGGGAACCATATCACAACATAGTAGCAGCTGATGTTGAAAGTGACCCAGCCCTGGCCCTGGCTGGTCGGCCTGGCGTGCGGGGGACCCGGGTTCGATTCCCGGCCAGGGCACATAGCAGAAGCGCCCATTTGCTTCTCCACCCCCCCCCCTTCCTCTCTGTCTCTCTCTTCCCCTCCCGCAGCCAAGGCTCCATTGGAGCAAAGATGGCCCGGGCGCTGGGGATGGCTCCTTGGCCTCTGCCCCAGGTGCTAGAGTGGCTCTGGTTGCGGCAGAGCGATGCCCAGGAGGGGCAGAGCATCGCCCCCTGGTGGGCAGAGCATCGCCCCTGGTGGGCGTGCCGGGTGGATCCCGGTCGGGCACATGAGGGAGTCTGTCTGACTGTCTCTTCCCGTTTCCAGCTTCAGAAAAATACAAAAAAAAAAAAAAAAAAAAGAAAGTGACCCAGCCCTGATACCTGTGACATTCATTTTCCGTTTCATTTGTTTATACAACACATAGTTCTGAAGCACTATGTGGCAGGCACAGTGATAGCTCACTACCAAAGGTAGGAGTCTTTGTCTTCATCAGGTAAAAGTTTATCAGGGAAAAGAGACAATTAAACAAACCATTAAAATCAGTCATACTAAATGCTGTTATAATTTCAGGATGCTATGAGCAGTGTGTACTGAAATTGACTTGTACTGGTTCTTGAGAGCTGATTGTTAAATTTCCAGGCATTTTGCAAACTGGTTATTAAGCACAGCTATTATTAAAAATTAAAGGCCATGGCCAGTTTGCTCAGTGGATAGAGCATGGCCCAGCCAGTGTGTGGACGTCCCTGATTCAATCCCATTGAAGGGACACATAAGAAGCGATCATCTGCTTCTATCCCCCTCTCTCTCCTCTTTCTCTCTCTCTTCCCATTTGGGATCCAGTGGCTCGATTGGTTCAAACATCAGCCCTGAGCGCTGAGTATAGCTTGGTTGATTCGAGCATTAACTCCAGACAGGGGTTGCCAGGTGGATCTCTTTCTAGGCACATGCAGGAGTCACTCTCACTATCTTCCCCTCCTCTCAAAACAAACAAACAAACAAACAAACAACCAAAAATAAACTTATGTAAACTTATAATTAAACTATATTAAAAACAAAGATAATACATGCTCAAAACTCATCAGTTTCTAATTATCTTGCTCTTGACACCGTATTTACGTTTATTATATCTGAATGCTGTGCTACTGTGCGCTTTCCCCAACTCTACATTTACTACAGTTAAACTTCTCCACCTACTCAGGAGTACTTTTTCCAAAACTTTCTAGACTAATATCTTCATCTTCGGGTTTAATCTTCTAGTTTTCTTATCCTTTCTCCTATATTTCCATTGTTTTATTCTAATCTTTTCCCGTTAGTCCCAATACTTTCACATATTCCTGTAATGGTGTTAATGACAGTTTCTTTGACCTTTTCTCCTGCTCCCTGAATTGTCTTGGTTTAATGCAAATTCTTTCTTTCTTTCTTTCTTTTTTTTTTAGAGTGGAATGTTCATTTATTTATTTATTTATTTTTATAAATAAATTTTTTATTTTAATGGGGTGACATCAATAAATCAGAGTACATACATTCAAAGAAAACATTTCCAGGTTATCTTGTCATTTAGTTCTGTTGCATACCCATCACCCAAAGAGAGATCGTCCTCCGCCACCCTCCATCCAGTTCTCTCTGTACCCCTCCCCCGCCCCCTCTTCCTCTTTCCCTCCCCCCACCCCCTGTAACCACCACACTCCTGTCCATGCCTCTTAGTCTCGCTTTTATGTCCCACCAATGTATGGAATTCTTTACTCCATTGTATTGTCTTACCTCCTTTGTCAAATATCAGTTGTCCATAGAGCTGTGGGTTTATTTCTGGGTTCTCTGTTCTGTTCCATTGATCTATGTGCCTGTTCTTATGCCAGTACCATGCTGTTTTGAGTACAATGGCCTTATAATATAACTTGATATCTGGAAGTGTGATACCTCCCACTTTTTTCTTCCTTTTCAAGATTGCTGAGGCTATTTGTGTTCTCTTTTGGTTCCATATAAATTTTTGGAATATGTGTTCTATGTCTTTGAAGTAAGTCATTGGTATTTTAATCGGTATTGCATTGAATTTATAAATTGGTTTGGGTAATATAGACATTTTTTTTTTAATAAATTTTTATTAATGGTAATGGGATGACATTAATAAATCAGGGTACATATATTCAAAGAAAACATGTCTAGGTTATTTTGTCATTAAATTATGTTGCATACCCCTCACCCAAATTCAGATTGTCCTCCGCCACCCTCTATCTAGTTCTCTGTGCCCCTCCCCCTCCCCCTAACTCTCTCCCTCCCTCCCTCCCATGTCCTCCCTCCCCCCACCCCTGGTAACCACCACACTCTTGTCCATGTCTCTTAGTCTCGTTTTTATGTTCCACCAATGTATGGAATCATATAGTTCCTGTTTTTTTCTGATTTACTTATTTCACTCCGTATAATGTTATCAAGTTCCCACCATTTTGCTGTAAATGATCTGATGTCATCATTTCTTATGGCTGAGTAGTATTCCATAGTGTATATGTGCCACATCTTCTTTATCCAGTCTTCTATTGAAGGGCTTTTTGGTTGTTTCCATGTCTTGGCCACTGTGAACAGTGCTGCAATGAACATGGGGCTACATGTGTCTTCACGTATCAATGTTTCTGAGGTTTTGGGGTATATACCCAGTAGAGGGATTGCTGGGTCATAAGGTAGTTCTATTTGCAGTTTTTTGAGGAACCACCATACTTCCCTCCATAATGGTTGTACTACTTTACAGTCCCATAAACAGTGAATGAGGGTTCCTTTTTCTCCACAGCCTCTCCAACATTTGCTATTACCCGTCTTGTTGATAATAGCTAATCTAACAGGGGTGAGGTGGTATCTCATTGTAGTTTTGATTTGCATTTCTCTAATAACTAATGAATCTGAGCATCTTTTCATATATCTGTTGGCCATTTGTATTTCTTCCTGGGAGAAGTGTCTATTCATGTCCTCTTCCCATTTTTTTATTGGATTGTTTGTTTGTTTGTTGTTGAGTTTTATGAGTTCTTTGTAAATTTTGGATATTAGGCCCTTATCTGAGCTGTTGTTTGAAAATATCATTTCCCATTTAGTTGGCTGTCTGTTTATTTTGATATCAGTTTCTTTTGCTGAGCAAAAACTTTTTATTCTGATGTAGTCCCATTCATTTATCTTTGCCTTCACTTCTCTTGCCATTGGAGTCAAGTTCATAAAATGTTCTTTAAAACCCAGGTCCATGAGTTTAGTACCTATGTCTTCTTCTATGTACTTTATTGTTTCAGGTCTTATATTTAGGTCTTTGATCCATTTTGAATTAATTTTAGTACACGGGGACAGGCTGTAGTCGAGTTTCATTCTTTTGCATGTGGCTTTCCAGTTTTCCCAACACCATTTGTTGAAGAGGCTTTCTTTTCTCCATTGTGTGTTGTTAGCCCCTTTATCAAAGATTATTTGACCATATATATGTGGTTTTATTTCTGGGCTTTCTATTCTGTTCCATTGGTCTGAGTGTCTATTTTTCTGCCAATACCATGCTGTTTTGATTATTGTGGCCCTATAATATAGTTTAAAGTCAGGTATTGTAATGCCCCCAGCTTCATTCTTTTTCCTTAGGATTGTTTTGGCTATTCGGGGTTTTTTATAGTTCCATATAAATCTGATGATTTTTTGTTCCATTTCTTTAAAAAATATCATAAGAATTTTGATGGGAATTGCATTAAATTTGTATATTGCTTTGGGTAATATGGCCATTTTGATTATATTTATTCTTCCTATCCAAGAACAAGGAATATTTTTCCATCTCATTGTATCTTTTTCGATTTCCCTTAACAATGCTTTGTAATTTTCATTATAAAGGTCCTTTATATTCTTTGTTATGTTTATTCCTAGGTATTTTATTTTTTTTGTTGCAATCGTGAAGGGGATTATTTTTTTGAGTTCGTTTTCTAATATTTCATTGTTGGCATATAGAAAGGCTATGGACTTTTGTATGTTAATTTTGTATCCTGCGACCTTACTGTATTGGTTTATTGTTTCTAATAATCTTTTTGTGGAGTCCTTCGGGTTTTCGATGTATAGGATCATATCATCAGCAAAAAGTGATACCTTTACTTCTTCTTTTCCGATATGGATGCCTTTTATTTCTTTGTCTTGTCTGATTGCTCTGGCCAGAACTTCTAGCACCACGTTAAATAAGAGTGGAGAGAGTGGACAACCCTGTCTTGTTCCTGATTTAAGGTAGAAAGTCCTCAGTTTTATGCCGTTTAATATGATGTTGGCTGATGGTTTATCATATATGGCCTTTATCATGTTGAGATATTTTCCTTCTATACCCATTTTGTTGAGAGTCTTAAACATAAAATTGTGTTGTATTTTATCAAAAGCCTTTTCTGCATCTATTGATAAGATCATGTGGTTTTTGTTCTTTGTTTTGTTGATATGGTGTATTACATTAACCGTTTTACGTATGTTGAACCATCCTTGAGATTCTGGGATGAATCCCACTTGATCATGATGTATTATTTTTTTAATATGTTGTTGTATTCGATTTGCCAGTATTTTGTTTAGTATTTTAGCATCTGTATTCATTAGAGATATTGGTCTGTAGTTTTCTTTTTTTGTGCCATCCTTGCCAGGTTTTGGTATGAGGGTTATGTTGGCCTCATAAAATGTGTTTGGAAGTATTGCTTCTTCTTCAATTTTTTGGAAGACTTTGAGTAGAATAGGAACCAAGTCTTCTTTGAATGTTTGATAGAATTCACTAGTATAACCGTCTGGGCCTGGACTTTTATTTTTGGGGAGGTTTTTAATAGTTTTTTCTATTTCCTCCCTGCTGATTGGTCTGTTTAGGCTTTCTGCTTCTTCATGACTCAGTCTAGGAAGGTTGTATTGTTCTAGGAATTTATCCATTTCTTCTACATTGTTGTATTTGGTGGCATATAATTTTTCATAGTATTCTACAATAATTATTTGTATATCTATGATGTCTGTGGTGATCTCTCCTCTTTCATTTTGGATTTTATTTATTTGAGTCCTGTGCCTTTTTTCCTTGGTGAGTCTTGCCAAGGGTTTGTCAATTTTGTTGATCTTTTCAAAGAACCAGCTCCTTGTTTTATTGATTTTTTCTATAGTTTTTCTGTTCTCTATTTCATTTATTTCTGCTCTGATTTTTATTATCTCCTTTCTTCGGCTGGTTTTGGGTTGTCTTTGTTCTTCTTTTTCTAGTTCCTTAAGGTGTGAGGTTAAGTGGTTTACTTCGGCTCTCTCTTGTTTGTTCATATAGGCCTGAAGTGATATGAACTTTCCTCTTATTACTGCTTTTGCTGCATCCCAGAGATTCTGATATGTCGTATTTTCATTTTCATTTGTCTGTATATATCTTTTGATCTCTGCGCTTATTTCTTCTTTGACCCATTCATTTTTTAGAAGTATGTTGTTTAGTTTCCACATTTTTGTGGGTTTTTCCCCCTCTTTTTTGCAGTTGAATTCTAGTTTCAAGGCTTTATGATCAGAAAATATGCTTGGTACAATTTCAATTTTTCTAAATTTGCTGATATTGTCTTTGTGGCCCAACATATGGTCAATTCTTGAGAATGTTCCATGTACAGTAGAGAAAAATGTATACTCTGTCGCTTTGGGATGAAGTGTCCTGTAGATGTCTATCATATCCAGGTGCTCTAGTGTTTCGTTTAAGGCCAATATATCTTTATTGATTCTCTGTTTGGATGACTGATCTAGAGCCGTCAGCGGTGTATTGAGGTCTCCAAGTATGATTGTATTTTTGTCAGTTTTTGTTTTTAGGTCAATAAGTAGCTATCTTATATATTTTGGTGCTCCTTGGTTTGGTGCATATATATTAAGGATTGTTATGTCTTCTTGATTCAGCATCCCCTTAGTCATTATGAAATGACCATTTTTGTCTCTGAGTACTTTTTCTGTCTTGTAGTCAGCATTATTAGATATGAGTATTGCTACACCTGCTTTTTTTTGGGTGTTGTTTGCTTGGAGTATTGTTTTCCAGCCTTTCACTTTGAATTTGTTTTTATCCTTGTTGCTTAGATGTGTTTCTTGTAGGCAGCATATAGTTGGATTTTCTTTTTTAATCCATTCTGCTACTCTGTGTCTTTTTATTGGTAAGTTTAATCCATTTACATTTAGTGTAGTTATTGACACTTGTGGGTTCCCTACTGCCATTTTATAAATTGCTTTCTGTTAGTTTTGTATCTTGTTTGATTCTTCTCTTTTGTTTTTCTATCATTTGTTTTTGTTTGTTTGTGTTCCATACTTCTTTCCTCTGTTGCTACCTTTTTTAAGTCAAGTGTTTTTGTGGTGGTTTTTTCAAGGATGGCTACCATTAAGTAATGAAAAGGGTACCTACCATATTCATTGTAGTACCCTATCTTATGAGTATTTCTGCACTTCATCGTCCTTTGCTACTGTTAATCTCCATCCTCTCCCCCCTTTTTTTCCTTTGTTGTCACAGTTTAAGTTTGGTTTTATTGTGTTCTTGGTGGAGCTGTTACTTGTGGTGTTGTTTTCTTTTGTTCTTTGAATCTGGTTGGAAAACCCCCTTTAGTATTTCCTGGAGTGGGGGCTTTCTGCTGATAAATTCTCATCTTTTCTGTATCTGTGAATGTTTTTATATCTCCTTCGTACTTGAAAGATAGCTTTGATGGGTATAGTATTCTTGGCTGAAAGTTCCTCTCTTTCAGGGCTTTAAATATTGGGATCCACTCTCTTCTAGCTTGTAGAGTTTCTGCAGAGAAATCTGATGATAATCTAATAGGCCTTCCTTTATATGTTGTACTCTTCTTTTCCCTGGCTGCCTTGAGAATTTTTTCTTTGTCATTGGTTTGTGTCATCTTTATTATGATGTGCCTTGGAGTGGGTTTGTTGGGGTTAAGAAAACTCGGTGTTCTGTTTGCTTCTTGAATTTGAGGCTTTAGTTCTTTCCACAGGCTTGGGAAGTTCTCGTCTATTATTTGTTTGAGTATATTCTCCATTCCATTTTCTTTCTCTTCTCCCTCTGATATACCTATTATTCTTATGTTATTCTTTCTGATGGAGTCAGACAATTCCTGTAGGGCTTTCTCATTTTTTATTATTTTTAAGTCTCTTTCTTCTTCTCTCTGTTGTGCCTCAAGTTGTTTGTCTTCTATTTCACTAATCCTATCTTCAATCTGGGCTGTTCTGTTAGCTAAGCTTGTTACCTCGTTTTTCAGCTCGTGAATTGAGTTTTTCATTTCTGTTTGATTTGTTTTTATAGTTTCAATTTCCTTGTTAATATATTCTTTATGTTCATTGAGTTGTTTTCTGATCTCCCTAAATTGCCTTTCTGTGTTTTCTTGTATATCTCTGAGTATTTTTAAGATTTCTATTTTAAATTCTCTGTCATTTAGCTCCAAGGCTTCCAATATGTTAAGTCTTTTCTCCATAGATTTTTCCACATCTATTTGTGTTACCTCTCTTTCTTTTGTATCCATAATATTCGATTTCCTCTTTCTTATTGGCATCTGAGGGTGGTCTTGTTGATAGCACTAATTAGAATTAATAAAGAGTAAAAAAGAAAAAAAAAAGGTAAAACACCCCACCAAAAAACAGTAATAATTTATTATTTCCCCCTTTTTTCTTTCCTCTCTTTCCCTCCTCTCCCCTCCTCAGGGAAATATCATGAAATGGAGGGCCTGATTTGGGGTGAAGAGTTCAAGGGGCAAAAAAAAGGAGTAGGGACCTACTAAATGCAAAAAAAAAAAAAAAAAGGAAGAAAATCTTAGACAAGCATAAGATGATTTGCTTGTAAGTGATGGTCTATTAAGAGATATAATGAGAGGGATAAGAGGGAACCAGAAAAAAGGAGAAAAAAAAAGAATAATAAAGAAAAAAATAAAAATAATAAGTAAAAATCTGTTGTATTAAGTGGAGCGAAGACTAAATACAATGGAGACCTTGGGTTGGGAGGAATGCTAGTGAG
This sequence comes from Saccopteryx leptura, assembly GCF_036850995.1. NCBI lineage: Eukaryota > Metazoa > Chordata > Mammalia > Chiroptera > Emballonuridae > Saccopteryx > Saccopteryx leptura. The sequence continues at coordinate 69,619,756 of NC_089507.1, read as the reverse complement.
TTAAAAAGCAACGTAAAAAGTAACCAAAATGCCACAAAAACAAACAAACAAACAAAAAAAGCAAAAAAGAAAAATAAAACAAAAAAAAACCCTTGAGTCCCAAATTAACTAATTTGTTCGTGATTGAGGATTAAATGGGAGGAAAAGTAAAACGAGAAAAGAAAAAACGAATAGAAAGGAAAAAATAAGAAAAAGAGAAAAACGAAGGAAGAAAAAAAAAGGAAGAGAAAAAAACAAAATAAAGCAAAACAAAAAAAAACAAAAGAGGAGAGAGTGAGAGTTAAGTGTTTTGGAGTATAACCTTAAAGGAAGGTGAGGATGAAGATAAGAAATAAAATGTAACACTCATGGGTAGTGTAGTTGAAGAAAAGGGAAGCATAAGATGGGCAGAGAATAGAAGGACCGAGGTGGAGGAAATAGAAATAATAATAATAAAGGCAATAAGATAGAAGAAACAAACAACAGCAAAAAAAAATTAGTGGAACAAGTTGTAAAGTCTGTGGATTTTTCTTGATTTTGAGAGGTTAACTTCTTCCTTTTTCTTTTCTCTCCCTCTTCCTGGTCGGTGACTCTGTACCCCAGGCTCTGCCCCTGTGTCACACTTTGGTAGGGATTTGCAGTTGATGGGATTCTATGGCAATGTCATATAATTGGCTTTAGTCTTGCTGGTAGTCAAGGCTTGTTGGCGTTTGCAGGGTCCAACGATGAGAGAGTTTGCTTTCCTGGAGTCTCTCTCCTAATCCCCCCTTCCTGAATTAGCAGCCTGGTGATCCAGCTATAAGGCTGCTACTGCTTCTGCCTGGGGAGTAAGAGGCTCAAAGAGCTAGGAAATCTCCACTCTATCCCCACTCAGCGCAAGGCTTTGGGAAAGGCTCTGGCAGTCAGAGCCTCCAGTGTAATCAGGCGGGGGTGGGAGTCAATTGTTGTCAAGGTGACTGTTCAGCGCCTAGCATTCAGTTGGACCACTCAACCCAGGCTTTCCACACTTTGTAGCCTGTTTTGGCTGGGAAGAAGAGGCACTAGTCTCTGCTTGCGACTAGTGTAGTAAAGATCTTATTATCTGCCAAGTCCCTCTTGTTAGCGTTTATCCCTGAATATGGAGGCTCTATCAATCAGAAGTTGCCCCCGCCCCTTTAGCGAGAGGCATTAAGAAATATCACGCCTCTTGTCTTGGATTGCTGAACTGAGAGAGATCTTATCAATTAGAACCCGTGGGTGTGCAGATTTCATGGGTTAAGCTAATTTCAGTGATTGGGTCCGCAGCTGTGCTCCCGAAGGTATTTCAGGCTGCCTGCACGCCCCTCCCCCAACGCTTGATTGTTAGCTTGAATGGCTGGGTGAGGTGCCCCGCCCACAGAGAGAATCTCCCAAGTAGGGAAGACCGCCTTGGCGCCTCTCCCGCTCCTCCCGCTGCTGGCAGCTGGGGCGCACCAGGCGCAGGATAATGGGGCACCCTGGGTGTGCAGGCCAGTAGGGCGCTCTGGGCGCATGGATTGCCCAGGGCACGTGCACGAATGGGGTGCTCCGGGCACCGGTGGCTGGGGTCTCTCACTCGCAGTGCGCGGGTCGCTGGGAACGTTAGCGGTGCTCGCTCTGCAACTGGACTGGGCGCGTGCCTGCGGCTGCTCGCCGCTCCTGAGTGTGGGCGGTACTCGCTCTGCAACCAGACTGGGCGCGCGCCGGCGGCTGCTCGCCGCTCCCGAGTGTGGGCCGACTCACCGCAGGCGCACTCCCTCCACGGCTCCTGAGTGTGGGCGGTACTTGCTCTGCAACCGGACTGGGCACGCGCCAGCGGCCGCTCGCCGCTCCCGAGTGTGGGCTGACTCACCACAGGCGCACTCCCTCCACGGCTTGAATGAACGTCCCTGCGGTAGCTTCCTCTACACCCTCCTTTCTCAGATTCAAGTGATAACAGTCCTTTCGCTTTCAGTTTGTGTGGAACTCCGGAATGCTCTGAGGATAAATTTTTCTGTTTCTAGTTGATAAATTTGTTGTGATTTTGGGGAGATCTGTCGGACGCACTGCTCACGGCGCCATTTCCGTGACGTCACCTATAGACATTTTAATGATGTTTATTCTTCCTAACCATGAGCACGGTATATGCCTCCACTTATTCGTATCTTCCCTGATTTCTTTTATCAATGTTTTATAATTTTCCGAGTACAAGTCTTTAATCTCCTTGGTTAGATTTATTCCTAGGTACTTTATTTTTTGGTTGCAATGGTAAAGGGGATTGATTCCTTCAAATTCTTTCTTTTAAAAAATATTTTTTTGTTTTAATCTTCCAAGTTGGAGGCCTCACTCATACTCTTGCGTGATTTTTGGCCATAAATTGCTGTTTAAGAGTGAGGACCTAAAGAATGTTAGATAGCACTTACTATGCATCGGGCATTGTCCTAAGACCTTTGCATAATTAGCACATTTAACCTTGTTATAGGCTGAATTATATCCCCTAATTCATATGTTGAAGTTCTAACTACTAGTACCTTAGAATGTGACTATATTTGAAGATAGGGGTTTTAGAAGGTTAAATGAAGGCATGTAGTGGGCCTTAATCCAATGTGATTGGTGTTTTTATAAGAATAGGTTAGGGTACAGGCACACACAGAGTTAAGACCATGTGAGGACACAGAGAGCAGGTAGCCATCTATAAACAAAGAAGAGAGGCCTCAGAGGGAATCAATCTTGCTGACGCCTTGACCTTTAACTTCTAGCCTCTAGAACTGTGAGACAATAAATTTCTGTTGTTTAAACACCCCCCCACACACACACACACACTGCTTGTCCTCCCAGTGTGTGGTATTTTGTTATGGCAGCTCTAGCAAACTAATACAGATTGCAACAGTAACCAAGGGAAGAAACCATTGTCATCCCACATCACATATGAATAAGCCGAGAGACGGGAGGTTAAGTAATAACTCCAAGTCAAATAGGGGGCTTGGTAAAGACTGGATTTGAATCCAGATAGTTGTCTTCAGAGCTTTTAACTAGCATCTTTACTGCCTCTCTGATTGAGCATTCTCTGTCTTTGGGTGTGGCTTGTTTTCTAGTGGATTTTGTTACTGTACATTTTCTCAGAATTAAGTTGTCCTTTTTTAATTAGCACACTTCGTGTCTCTCTCTCCAGCACTTGTCTTTATGGCCAATTTAGAGATGAGTCCTTCAGACTCTTACATGGTGAATATATTTCTGGCTCTGGCATTTGAAATGTGGGCCAAAGAAAGGGAAGAAAGAAGCAAAATTTTATAGTTCACAAAGCAGACTTCATTTAATAGCATTTTCAGCCCCAGATTTCTTCATACTCATTCCAGCCAGTGTTTCCAAATCTGGAGCCTTTCTGATTGAATGCCTCCTGGGAATATTCCTTCACTCTACACAGTGGCAGCACAGGGAGTGGGGGTGAGGAGGACTTGGTGCCCTGAACAACAAAGTGGAGGAAGTTATGTTGTCTTTTCAATATAAGCTTTCAACTAGTTTCTTGATATAAGCCTCCTACCTCAATGTCATCATCAAAAAATACCTAATTCTTTACCTCCTGAGCCTTTCTAATCTTCTACAAGAGGATCAGCTATCGTCCTCTGTGTCCTGAGGTTGCCACTTCCTCTAACAACCACCTCAGTTGCTAACGTTCTTTTCACTTCCCACCATCAAATGTGCTGACATCTTTGGTCCAATGCTGCTTCCTTTTCTATTTTCCCTCTCTGAATTTACAGCTGTGATATGTTCTGTGGTAATGTTAGCGAGTTTAGGAAGAGAAATAAGATATGCCTTTAATCTGACATATTTTCCTAGAGCTTATCATACTACCTGTGCTATAAAATTGCTCAAGTACTGGTTTTTTATTTCATTTGTACTTTCTTCGGCTGTTGACTTGACTAAATAGTTTATATTAGACAGGAAGAACATAGCAAGTAGACATCTCTTGATTTAATTCAGACTTGCTTTGCCAGTATTGAACTAGGATGGATCATATATGTCTGTTCTCAGAACCACACAGACTTGATTCTGAGAGAGTAACAGAGCCCTTTCTCAGGGCATGCTATTCCCACTCAAGTAGATTGCCTACACACACCAGGCTTGCCCAACCAATAATATTATTTGACTTGTGAAAAATATTTTATTTTCCTTTTAGAAAGTCTTTTCTAGTAAAACAAATAATCTGACCAATCAGTCAACAAATTGACACTTTTCAGGCTGTCTACAGACTGGCGGGACACCATATGTATGACATCATCCATCTGACAACATACAGACACACTGTTGAATTTAATTACATTGTTTATTTATTTAACAACAAGAATCAGAAACTTAATGAAGGGATGTGACTAGACATGGAGATTGAGCAAATTAGCATTACTTAGTGCAGTGACTACTGGCCTGCATATCCCCTTCGAAGGGAAGAGGGGTTGTAGAAAGTTATCAGTGACACCAGAGCAGGGTACGGGTGTGCTGAAAATGAGAAACTAAAAATTTCTAGACTACCTTTTTTTTTTTTTTAATTTCAGAAGATTGACTGGTTGGCTCAGTGGTAAAGTGCTGACCAAGAGTGTGGATGTCTCGGGTTGAATTCCAGGTCAGGGCACACACAAGTGACCATCTGCTTCTCCTCCCCTCCCCCTCCCCCTTTTCTCTCTCTCTATCTCTCTCTTCCCCCTGTCACAGCCATGACTCGATTGGTTCCCCAGCATCTCCAGGTGCTAAGGAGGGCTTTGTGGAGCCTTCACCTCAGGCACTAAAATAGCTTGGTTGCAAGCATCAGCCCTAAACCAAGGTTGCAGGGTAGATTCCAGTTGGGACGCATACAGGAGTATGTCTCTCTGCCGCTCTGCCTCTCACTGATTTAAAAAAATATAAAAGAAAAAGGAAAGAAAGTGAAAAAGTGGGAGTATATTACAGAGCTGTGTTTGCAGAGGCTATTTTGGCATTTCTAGTCTTTCATCTTTCTTTTAAACTTCTGAGTATCCCAGCTTGTACTATGTAATGACGTTGACACTAGGTTTTCATTTTTTCATGGAAGGCTATCCATTTTAAATAGTTTGTGGCCATGATTTAAATGTTCTTGGATTCCCATGAGTATCTTGCTGTAGAATTTAAATAAAACACTTTATATAAAATAATATTGGGGATAATTCTACACTTTTGATATGCTTGTGCTAAGTACTCATTTGTCTGGAACAAGAAAAATTCTCTATGAATTCGTATCATTTTAACCCCTAGGAAGAGAATGTGGACAGGCAGATAGATTTCAAGTGTAACATCTATTGAGTTATATAAAGAGCCATTGGCTTTGCTAATGAAACCATTGACTTGTCAAAAAGATGTAATGCTTGGGTGTTTTTAAAATTGTTTAAAATCCAATGAAACATAATTTCCCACTTTAGGCTGTAGAAAATTTTCTTGATAGTTTTTTAGCCATTATGCAACTGGGAAGAGACAAGTAGAGAATGCTTTCTTTGTGCCAAGGCTAGAATAATGTAAAAAGCCACAGACCTTGGGCAAATTATTCTACTTTTCTAAGTGTGTTCAGAAGTCTGAATTTAATTAGGAATTGATGGAGTGAGCAGCACTATTTTATAGCAATGGTGATTTAAAAAATTTTTCCTTGTGAAAACATTACAAAAAAAGTTTTAGTTTTAGTTAAAATAAGATTTTATTATCAGAAGGATATGAGGAGCCAGGCAGAAACTTCTCTAAATACAGTCTTCCAAAAGTAGGGCCTTGTTGGGCAAATAAGTTTGTAAAATTTTATGTTATTTAAGTTTGCTCACTTTTATTGTTAGAAATGGTGATGGGCAACCACAATTGTGCTTGCCCTCAGAACAGGGCAGTTGAATGTGGATTGCATTCCTGCTTGGGAAAGGCCATTGTTATGCTAATGTTGCTGGAGGAGGGGTCTTTGTGGGCCCAGGTAGTTTTTTAGAAAGAGGAAGAGGGAGAAGAAGTAGAAGCCAAGATGGAAGGGAAGGAGAGAGAAGCCAGTTAGCAGAGTAAGAAGCCATGTTGGCAGATGGGGAACCAGAGGTGACTAAGCTGGTGGGGGCTTTTGATTGTAGGAGAACCTGGATGTGTCAGTGGCTTTGGGAGCCCTGAATGGAAAAGGAAATGTTTTCCTCCTGTGTGTGTGTTTTACTCCCAGCCAGTTGCAAGGCTAGAATAAGAAATGGCCCACCATTTTTCGACTCCACTATTTCTTTACCATCTGCCCTGATCTAATGGGAACCTGCATATGAATGGCCATGATGGGGGCGGCCTCTGGCCTTACAGGTCTTTTAAATGAAATTTAAAAGGTGGTATGTTGATATGCCTGTTAAGACTATTATGAGAAGACTTGAGAGGAAGCGGTGCGAAAGCAAGAATGACAGACAGACTTACAGAGAAGAAAATGAAGGGCAGTCCCTTTGTTTAAATTCACTTCTGCATTAGCCTCTACAACTTTGCACTCACATTAGAATATGGCTAAGCTTCCGCATGCCATGTACTTTCATAAAGCTTCAGCATGCTTTATAAATATACACCAGGACAAAAATACCTTTAAGAATCTTACTGAACAAATGTAATTTGTCCCAGCCTTAGGCTACCTGTATAATGGGACATCCAAATCCAGTAATTTTTCAAGAACTTTTCTTCCTTTTCTCTGCATAAGAATCAGCCTCTGGTTTGGATCCATTTTGGTCACCACTGAAACACTCATCCAAGCACTGATGAACATTCTCAAATGGGTAACTCTACCGGCTTCTCTTTGCCAAGCTTGGCTCTCAGTGCATTCACTGCATGAGGTGAGGGTGCTTAGCGGCTTGATTCTGATTCATGCTACTACTGTATTCAGAGGTTGGGGTCTTGCAGTCCAAGGCTGCTGTCCTGGGTGGGATACAGAGCTCTGTTTCTTATGTAAATTGCCACCTACCCAGCTTTTTAAACTCAAGGAATCCAACTCTCCTGGAGTGAGACCACACCTCCCTTTAACCTCAAAACCCAAGATCCCTTACCAGCCATTAATTGGACAATTTCCTTTCTCCTATTCTAGCCCTGAACTTTGCAAAAATATTAACAACTCCCTGAGCAAGAGAGAGCCCAGCATTAAAAAAAAAAGAGGTCAGGTAATTTTTTTTATTATTATGATTCAGTGAAAGGAGGGAAGCAGAGAGACAGACTCCTGCATGCTGCCCAGACAGGATTCACCTGGCAAGCCCACCAGGGGGCAATGCTCTGCCTTTCTGGGGCATTGCTCCATTGCTCAGTGACCGAGGTTTTTTTAGTTCTTGAGGCAGAGGTCATAGAGCCATCCTCAATGCCCAGAGCCAACTCACTCCAATAAATCCAAGGCTGCGGGGGTGGGTGTGGGGGTGGGAACAGAGAGAAAGAGAGAGAGAGAGAGAGAGAAGTGAGAGGGGGAGGAGGGGAGAAACAGATGGGTGCTTCTCCTGTGTGTCCTGACAGGGAATCCAACTGAGACACCCACACACCAGGCCTTCTCTCTACTACTGAGCAACCTGGCCAGGGCTTAGCTGTAATTTTTATTTGAGAAAATGACCTTTTCAGTCTTTTGTTAATGAGTTCATTTAGCAGTGGGAGAAATTCATTGAGATTTTATTTTGTTTTATTTTGCCACTTACCGATAGTTGCAGATTATCACAGACATAATACGATGGTAATGCAGTTGCAATTGCAATTCTGGGTACGGTATCTTCACCAGTGCAGCATATAAATGTAGCCCCTGGTTTGGTCTAGAGTTATGGAGCTATTAAATGCTTTTTAACATCTCTATTAGCTGAATTAATAAGATATACTTTGGTTTCAAGTAACAAGGAGAGCAAAATACTGACTTGTTTAAGGATTATATATGTCAACTCACTTCATCTCTATTGTAATGTGGCTGGGAGGGAACTTGATTTTCTTGGTACTCTATAGCACATTATGCTAGTGCATTATTTTGATAAAATTATGCTAATTGGAATACTGAGCAGGAACATCAAGCACCAATATGCCTTCATCAGACACACATGTGCAGGGGGTGGGAGGCGGGGGGAGTAAAAAACCCTGCCAATATCCAGGTTCTGTTACATAGTCAAAGGATCAATATAACTGCTAGTGTTGGTTATATTAGGAATAGGCCTTCTAAATTGAAATACAAGTTTCTGTACTTTGCATGGCCCACTACAAAGAAGAAGGCACTATATTTTCAAGCCTATTCGGGTCTGGGAGGCTGCATATATCACAGTGGGAATGCTGGTCCTACCATTTGCTGGAGAATCTGTAAGGCTGCCAGTGTTGATGTAAGAAAAACAACCAAGGCTTTCAGCAAGTCTATGTTGATCATGCTTGTGACCTATTAGAGCCAGTGGTTAGTGTTAAACATTTATTTCAGACAGAGAGCTTGTACAGAGCTCTGGCAAGCTCACAGTGCGGACCTTTAGGTATTTGGAAACTTGGCCTGTTCTGACAGCTATTCACCACTTGAAAAATACCTTTTAGCTTGCTACTGGGCCTGCACAGATTGAACACCAGACCTCTGAATGTAAGTGAGTATGTGACCCTAACTGCTCACTATGAACTGGATGTTATATAATATCTTGCACCATAAATTTTGACACGGGCATACCATTTCAGTGTAAAATGAAAATGACATACATGAGACATGTCCAAGAAAAGTCAGATGGCACAATTAAATGGCATGAACTCCCATAGTAGCTACCCTTAACTGCTTTCCTGACTTTTCCTCAGGTCACACCTGTAGTCTGTGAGGGAATTCTCTATGACCAAGATTAAGGTGGAGGAAATAAAGCAGACATGGTTTATGAATAGACAGCACAGGGCATCAAACAGAAGTGGATAGCTGCTGAATTACAGCTTCACTTAGGGGTGGCACTGAAAAACACCGATGCAGAAAATTTTCGCATGAGCAGAATTTTGGGAAGTCATCTTGTGGTTCCCTTGATGTGAAAGGAGAAATAGACTGAAGTATGGATTTTCATAAACTGGATAGGACAGCAGTTAAGGTTTGGAAGAACAAAATGGGAAGATTGGTGACAAGATCTGGGGGAGAGGTATGTGGGTGGGACTCTCAGCATGGTCATGGGTGGGAGGATATGTGTTCCATATAAATGCCTATTAGAGGGTATCCCAGTAGTGAATGAGTGCTTTCAATAATTTAACGGTTAAGATTATTTCTCCTAAGGATGTCAGTCAGCCTCTTATCCCAACCATTTATATGATCAGTCAATGGAGGTATATAAAATAAATATAATAGCAGGAATGAAGACTGTGCATAAGGTTCACCAACATGGGCACATTCTCACCAAGGCTGATATGACTACTCCATCAGTGTGTGTCCAGTCTGCCTATAGCAGAGGCCATTGCTGAGCTCCCAGTATGACACTTCTTGATGTTCAGGTCAGTTTTATGGAGCTGTTGAATGGCATCTGAAGGCTCACTTTTGGCACCATCTGAAGGTAAATCCTATGAGGACAGGGTGCTGTCTATAGGATGCAGTATATGCCTTTAATCAGTAGCCACTAAAAGGTACCATATTTTCCAGTGCTGAGAAACATGTGTCCAAGAGCCAAGGGCTGTCCCTGAGCATAAACTTTCCAACTATTATACCAAATATATATATTTGGGGGAGATTTTTCTCTATCCATGTAAACTCGGTCTCATTGGGCTTATAGTGCTGGAGGAAGGAATCAATCAGTTAGGAAATTCAATAGCAATTTCATTGAATTAGAAGTGGAGACTGCTTACTGGGCATTTTAGGCTAATGAAGCATAGACAGAGAAGAGGTTATTGTACTGGCTGGATGATAATTCTGATTACCAAATGAAAATTGAGTTATTGCTATACAGTGGGCATGAGAAGACTATTTCAAAATCCAAATGGGGTTCTTAGCTACTTAGCACTATACAGCTTTATGGTCCTTGGCAACAGAAACTGTGGCAACACAATAAATATAGGACCACCAAAAGACTCAGCTCCAAAAGACTACAGCTCTGACTCAGGCAATCAGTTAAGAACCCATTCAACCAATGCGCTTTCCAATATGGTCTGCACAGCTGTAGATTTTAGTTTGTTCTTCTATAAGATATGTTTCTAAGAAATCTCAAGGTATGGAAAATTGAGTAATACAGATGTTTCAATAAAAAATGTGCTTAAAACTAGAATACATAAAAATAGCAAGAATAATGTTATTTTTTCCAAAATAATTTAGTAATCAAGTGTTTTCCAAGTTGGAAGAAGGCTTTATTATTATATGCTAAGATAAATTGGCTTACCAAAACAAATAGAAACAGACTTGGACACATCTTCCTTACTTTTTCATTGATACAATTTATAGCCTCTGGGTTTCCTTTGTTACCTCTAGTTTTGCCTTGCTCTTATGATTGTGCTTGCAGCACAGTTTAAAATTACCCTAAACTTTAAACAAAAGAATAAAATAAAGCATGGATAAAGAACAGGTAAGGAACTGAATAGCATAACACTTATATAGATCTTTATATTTGAACCCACTGCCATCCAGAGGCCCCTGTAGCCTTCAATAATTAAGAAAAACTGCACCGAAGATGTCTAAAGCACTCTCCAAGATTGCTATGAGTTCTCAGGACCTCTTCCATTTCTTGGGCTCTTGTTTTCTCATACTCTGCACAATGATGACCTAGATATGAAATTTAATCTTTTTGCCAGTACCTTATTTCATATACACCCACACCATTTATGAATACAACAGATTTTATTACCAAAATAAAAGAGAGGGAAATAGCATAATATTCCAAATAATGAATAACTTAACTTGCATATTAGGTATTTATTCTCTTTCTCATCTGGGTGACTTTTCTATCTATAAATGGTAGAATAATTAGTTTAGATTGACTTGTCCACTAAAAATGACTAGTTTACTTAAACAAAATGTTTAAAAAAATACAAATAGCAGCTTGTAGGCATTGGAGAACTAAAATAGCAGGGAAGAGCTAAAACAGTGCCTAGAGATTCTTCTTCTAAGGAGAGCTGCTGATTCTTGGAGAAGCAATTGAGAAACAAAGATTCTAAGCAAAATGTTTTGTAGCATTACAAAGCTAAGGGGACCATAATTAAATCTAGGTCCTGCTAAATGAGAGAGGGAACATTGTTAAAACTCACATTTTTTGATAGGACGAAATTATAATATCACTAAATGTACTGTAACTAAGACATTGACTTGGAAATTACTTATGGGTCAGAGAAGATAACACAATTAAAATTAGAAGCTACTTGGATTGAATGACAATAAAAAAAACTATGTTTCAAAACTTGTGGGATGCCTAAACTATAAAACTTGTAGGATTACCTAAAACTAGATCATCTTAGAAGAAAATATAAGAAAAAAAACTTCATAGCATTGGTCTTAGCAAAGATTTCTTAACTATGATACCAAAAGCACAGGCAACAAAAACAAAAACAGACAAACTGAACTACATCAAACTAAAAAGCTTCTTCACAACAAAGTAAACAATCAACATGATCAAAGGAAACCCTTCGAATGGGAGAAAATATTTGAAAGCGATATATCTGATAAGGAGATAATAGCCAGAATATATAAAGAATTCAACAACAACAAATTTAAAAATGCACAAAGGACTTGAATAAACATTTCTCCAAAGAAGATATACAAATGGCTAGTGAGTATATGAAAAGATGATCAACATCTCTAATAATCAGGGAAATGTAAATCAAAACCACAATGACATATCATCTCATCCTGGTTAGGATGGTCATTATAAAAAATAAAAAAACAACCAAAATAAGAACTGCTGGTAAAGATGAGGAGAAATTGGAATACTTGTGCACTGATGATGGGAATGTGAAATGGTAAATCTGCTATGGGAAACAGTATGTAGGTTTGTCAAAAAATTAAAAATAGAATTACCATATAATCCAGCAATTCCATGTTTAAGTATATATTCAAAAGAATTGAAAAAACAATATCTTGAAGAAATATTTGCACATCTATGATCATTGCAACATTACTCACAATAGCCAAGAGATAGAAACAGCTTAAGTGTCCATCAACAGAAGAATGAATAAAGAAAGTGTGGTACATACACACTGGGATATTACAAAGTCTTTAAAAAGAAGGGAATTCTGTCATACACTACACCGAGGATAGACCTTAAGGGCATTCATTATGCTGTGTGATATAAGCCAGTCACAGAAAGACAAATACTATATGATTTCATTTATATGAGATATCTAAATTAGTAAAACTTATTGAAACAGAAAGTAGGATATGGTTACCATGTGGTAATTATTTCATAAGATGTACTATATTATGAAATGATATATTATACAATATATACTATATTGTTAAATGATTACCACTTGATTTAATTATATCTCAATAAAACTGAGTAAAATAAAATTTACTCTTTTTGTTTTAAAACGTCAAACATCTTTATTTGAAAGATTCAAATTACATCTGTTGCAACCAACGCACCAGCTCATTAATCACCTTTCTTTTCCACTCATAACTACCTACGTAAAATATAATTCCAGGCTCCCTAACGTAATTGATTTTCTTCCTTCAAAATTTTTTTTTAATTTTTTTATTTTTTTAATTTTATCTTTTTAATGGGGCAACATCAATAAATCAGGATACATATATTCAAAGATAACATGTCTAGGTTATCTTTGTCGTTCAATTATGTTGCATACCCATCACCCAAAGTCAGATTGTCCTCTGTCACCTTCTATCTAGTTTTCTTTGTGCCCCTCCCCCTTCCCCTCTCCCACTCCCCCCTCCCCCCGTAACCACCACACTCTTATCAATGTCTCTTAGTCTCACTTTTTTTTTTTTTTTTTTTTTTTTTTCCATTTTTCTGAAGCTGGAAACAGGGAGAGACAGTCAGACAGACTCCCGCATGCGCCCGACCGGGATCCACCCGGCACGCCCACCAGGGGCGGTGCTCTGCCCCCCAGGGGGCGATGCTCTGCCCATCCTGGGCGTCGCCATATTGCGACCAGAGCCACTCTAGCGCCTGAGGCAGAGGCCACAGAGCCATGCCCAGCGCCCGGGCCATCTTTGCTCCAATGGAGCCTCGGCTGCGGGAGGGGAAGAGAGAGACAGAGAGGAAAGCGCGGCGGAGGGGTGGAGAAGCAAATGGGCGCTTCTCCTGTGTGCCCTGGCCGGGAATCGAACCCGGGTCCTCCGCACGCTAGGCCGACGCTCTACCGCTGAGCCAACCGGCCAGGGCGTAGTCTCACTTTTATGTCCCATCTACGTATGGAATAATGCAGTTCCTGGTTTTTTCTGATTTACTTATTTCACTTTGTATAATGTTATCAAGGTCCCACCATTTTGCTGTAAATGATCCGATGTCATCATTTCTTATGGCTGAGTAGTATTCCATAGTGTATATGTGCCACATCTTCTTTATCCAGTCATCTATTGACGGGCTTTTTGGTTGTTTCCATGTCCTGGCCACTGTGAACAATGCTGCAATGAACATGGGGCTGCATGTGTCTTTACGTATCAATGTTTCTGAGTTTTTGGGATATATACCCAGTAGAGGGATTGCTGGGTCATAAGGTAATTTTATTTTCAGTTTTTTGAGGACCCACCATACTTTCTTCCATAATGGTTGTATTACTTTACATTCCCACCAACAGAGTATGAGGGTTCCTTTTTTTTTTTTTTTTTTTTTTATTTTATTTTATTTTATTTTTTTTTTTCATTTTTCTGAAGCTGGAAACAGGGAGAGACAGTCAGACAGACTCCCGCATGCGCCCGACCGGGATCCACCCGGCACGCCCACCAGGGGCGACGCTCTGCCCACCAGGGGGCGATGCTCTGCCCATCCTGGGCGTCGCCATGTTGCGACCAGAGCCACTCTAGCGCCTGGGGCAGAGGCCACAGAGCCATCCCCAGCGCCCGGGCCATCTTTGCTCCAATGGAGCCTTGGCTGCGGGAGGGGACGAGAGAGACAGAGAGGAAAGCGCGGCAGAGGGGTGGAGAAGCAAATGGGCGCTTCTCCTGTGTGCCCTGGCCGGGAATCGAACCCAGGTCCTCCGGAGGGTTCCTTTTTCTCCACAGCCTCTCCAACATTTGCTATTACCTGTCTTGTTAATAATAGCTAATCTAACAGGTGTGAAGTGGTATCTCATTGCTGTTTTGATTTGCATTTCTCTAATAACTAAAGAAGATGAGCATCTTTTCATATATCTGTTGGCCATTTGTATTTCTTCCTGGGAGAAGTGTCTGTTCATGTCCTCTTCCCATTTTTTTATTGGATTGTTTGTTTGTTTGTTGTTGAGTTTTATGAGTTCTTTGTATATTTTGGATATTAGGCCCTTATCTGAGCTGTTGTTTGAAAATATCATTTCCCATTTAGTTGACTGTCTGTTTATTTTGTTATCAGTTTCTCTTGCTGAGCAAAAACTTCTTAGTCTGATGTAGTCCCATTCATTAATTTTAAAATGTACTCTTTAAAAGAATGGTTACCAGAGACAAGGGAAAGGAGAAGGGATTTATTGTTCAATTGTTCAAAGAACATATAGTTTTAGTTTTGCAAGATGAAAAAGCTCTAGATATCTGCTGCACAACCTTGTATATCAGGGGTCCCCAAACTTTTTACACAGGGGGCCAGTTCACTGTCCCTCAGACCGTTGGAGGGCCGGACTATAAAAAAAACAAACTATGTTGGCCCTGGCCGGTTGGCTCAGCGGTAGAGCGTTGGCCTGGCATGCGGGGGACCCGGGTTCGATTCCCGACCAGAGCACATAGGAGAGGCGCCCATTTGCTTCTCCACCCCACCCCCCTCCTTCCTCTCTGTCTCTCTCTTCCCCTCCCGCAGCCAAGTCTCCATTGGAGCAAAGATGGCCTGGGCGCTGGGGATGGCTCCTTGGCCTCTGCCCCAGGCGCTAGAATGGCTCTGGTCGCGGCAGAGCGACGCCCCGGAGGGGCAGAGCATCGCCCCCTGGTGGGCAGAGCGTCGCCCCTGGTGGGCGTGCCGGGTGGATCCCTGTTGGCCGGGCGCATGCGGGAGTCTGACTGTCTCTCCCCATTTCCAGCTTCAGAAAAATACAAAAAAAAAAAAAAAAAAAAAAAAGAAAAAATCTATGAACAAATCCCTATGCACACTGCACATATCTTATTTTAAAGTAAAAACAAAAACAAAATGGGAACAAATACAATATTTAAAATAAAGAACAAGTAAATTTAAATCAACAAACTGACCAGTATTTCAATGGGAACTATGCTCCTCTCACTGACCACCAATGAAAGAGATGCCCCTCCGGAAGTGCGGCGGTGGCTGGATAAATGGCCTCAGGGGGCTGCATGCGGCCCGCGGGCCGTAGTTTGGGGACCCCTGTTGTATATAGTTAACATTACTGTATTCTACACTTAAAAATGGTTAATATGATAAATTTTATGTAATATGCCTTTTATCACAACTTAAAAGTCCTGTAGAACACAGCTAAAGCTATGTTTAAAGAGAAATTTATGGCATTAAATGCATATATTAAAAAAGATTGTGCCTGACCTGTGGTGGTACAGTGGATAAAGTGTTGACCTGGAAATGCTGAGGTCGCTGGTTCGAAACCCTGGGCTTGCCTGGTCAAGGCACATATGGGAGTTGATACTTCCAGCTCCTCCCCCCTTCTCTCTCTCTCCTCTCTCTGTCTCTCTCTCCTCTTTAAAAATAAATAAATAATTAAAAAAAAAAAAAAAGATTGTGCTTAACCAAGCTATGGTGAATGGATGAAGTGTTGGCCTGGTATGCTAAGGACCCAAGTTCGAAGCCTCAAGATCGCTGGCTTGAGCGCGGGGTTGCTGGCTTGAGTGTGGGATTATAGACATTACCCCAAGGTCACCGGCTTGAGCAAGGGGTTACTGGCACAGCTGGAGCCTCCCCCCAAATCAAGGTGCATATGAGAAGGCAATCAATGAATAACTAAGGTACCGCAGCTATGCGTTGATGCCTCTCATCTCTTTCTCTTCCTGTTTGTCTCTCTCTAGCTAAAAAAAAAGAAAAAAAAAAAGGAAATTTAACAACATAAGCATCCATTTAAATAAATTAGAAAGAGGAAAGTAAAAAAAAAAACAAGAATAAAAGTAAAATTCCAAATAAAATAAAATAAAGAAAATAATGATAGCAGAAATTAATGCAACTATTGTAAAAAGTAAAGAGGATCCACAAATGCAAACATTTTGGAAAAGACTACTAAAATTTATTTAACTATAGAAAGACTGGTTAAGAAAAAAGATAATATAAATAACCATTATCAGAAATAAAAAAATATAGACCCTGCAGACATTCAAAAAGATGTTATAAACAATTTTATGCAAATAGCTTTGAAAACAAGACAGAGAAACTCTTTCAAAAATTCACAGATGAAAACAAACATGACAAGAGATAAGAATCTGAATAGTTATGTAACTGAATCATAAACAGAAATTGTTGGGAAAAGATTTTCCATGGAGTTTCTACAGCAAGGTTATTGTCTCAAGGATGTTTGCACAGTCAGCAGCTTCGGAAGCTAGGAATAATGTTTCTCTGTAGAGAGAGGTCAAAGGGCAGGTTTATTTCCTAATCAGGAAATAATGTCTCCCTACAGAGCAAAGTTTGGTCAGGTCTGCTAGCTGCCCCTTGAGAAGATCCAGTGTTTCCTAAACTCTCAGCATTTCTCAGTTGTGACACAAATCATTGTGTTTATAGTGGTCACTTGAGCCAGCCTCTCTATCACTCTCTTGGGAGACCGGGAAAGGGGCTCATGCTGCCAGCTGTGTTATGATAATAAACTGTCAAATCCATTTGGGCTTGTTGTTTGCTTACCAAACAATGATTTGATTACCAAACTACAACAGACCTATAGAAATGTGGCAAATAGTCACTGTTGCTTAGGGACTGCTTGACTTGACAGAAACTATCCCACAAAGCAAATGCAAGTCTAGTTGCTTTTATGCAGTGAATTCTTCCAAACATTTAAGAAAGAATTAATGCCACTATTACCCAAAATCTTTCAAGGAGTAAATACAGAGGAAACATTTCTCATCTTGTCTAATAAAGATGTCAAAACCTTGATAACAAAGCCTAAAGCAGGGGTCCCCAAACTTTTTACACAGGGGGCCAGTTCACTGTCCCTCAGACCGTTGGAGGGCCGGACTATAAAAAAAACTATGAACAAATCTCTATGCACACTGCACATATCTTATTTTAAAGTAAAAAAACAAAACGGGAACAAATACAATATTTAAAATAAAGAACAAGTAAATTTAAATCAACAAACTGACCAGTATTTCAATGGGAACTATGGGTTTGCTTTTGGCTAATGAGATGGTCAATGTGCTCCTCTCAATGACCACCAATGAAAGAGGTGCTTCTTCCAGAAGTGCAGCGGGGGCCGGATAAATGGCCTCAGGGGGCCGCATGCGGCCCGCGGGCCGTAGTTTGGGGACCCCTGGCCTAAAGGATCTTAAAAGGAAAATTATAGGCCAATCACACCCATGATTATAGATGTAGAAAATAAAATGTTACAAACTAAATCCAGTAATATGCACTAATGATAATATACAACAACCAATTTGAATTTAATTCAGAAATACAAATTCCTTAACATTTGAAGATCAATTAATATAATTTACTAAAAAAAGATCAAAAAGAAAAATAATATAATCATTTCACCAGATGTAAAAAAAATCTTTAAATTCAAAATCCATTTAAAATAAAAATACTTAGCAAGCTAAAAGAAAGGTGACATGCTCAATCTGATAAAAGTTGTTCTCAAGCTTGACTTGTGGTGGCACAGTAGCTACAGCGTTGACATGGAATGCTGAGATCTGAGTTTGAAACTCTAGCCTTGCCCTGTCGAGGCACATATGAGAAGGAAGCACATATGATATCAACTATGAGTTAGTTGATGGTTCTTGCTCCCCTCCCTCTCTAAAATAAAAAAAATTGTCTCAACGACCCTAAAACAAACATCGAATTATCTTTGAAGGACATACCATTTTAAACATAACTGCAATAGAATTGTTTCACCTAAAAAATAAAGATACAGGCACTGGCCGGTTGGCTCAGCGGTAGAGCGTCGGCCTGGCATGTGGGGGACCCGGGTTTGATTCCTGGCCAGGGCACATAGGAGAGGCGCCCATTTGCTTCTCCACCCCCTCCTTCCTCTCAGTCTCTCTCTTCCCCTCCCGCAGCCAAGGCTCCATTGGAGCAGAGATGGCCCGGGCGCTGGGGATGGTTCCTTGGCCTCTGCCCCAGGCGCTGGAGTGGCTCTGGTCGCGGCAGAGCGACGCCCCGGAGGGGCAGAGCATCGCCCCCTGGTGGGCGGAGTGTCGCCTCTGGTGGGCGTGCCGGGTGGATCCCGGTCGGGCGCATGTGGGAGTCTGTCTGACTGTCTCTCCCCGTTTCCGGCTTCAGAAAAAAAAAAATACAAAATAAATAAATAAATAAATAAAGATACATACTGTGTATTATCATTAATATAAACTTTAAGAATAGTAAAAAATAAATCATAGTGTGGGATGTAATAGTTATTTTTGAGGATGGCAGAAGTAATTAAGACAGTTCTAAGGGGGCTTCTGTGGTGGTGTCAATATTTTATGTCTTTTTTAATGTGTTGAAAAAAACATAAAATTTTCTGTCTTAGCCATTTTAAGTGCATATAGTACAGTAGTAACAATTGTTGTGCAACAGATATCTAGAATGTTTTCATCTTGCAAAAGTGAAACTCTATAGCTACTGAACAATCACTCCCTTTTCCCCTGTCCCCACAAATCCCTGGAAACCACCACTTTACTTTCTTTTTCCATGAGTTTGGCTACTTTAGATTCCTCATTTAAATGAAATCATACATTATTTATCTTTTTGTGACTGACTTAATATTTTACTTGAGCTAACGACCTCAAATTCATTTATGTTGGAGTGCATGCCGGGATTTCCTATTTTGAAAAGATGAATAATATTCCATGGTATGTACATGCCACGTTTGCTTTATCCATTCATCTACTGACAGATATACAGGTTGCTTTTCTCTCTTGGCTGTTGTGAATAGTGCTGCAATGAACACAGGTGTGCAAATATCTCTTTGAGATCCTGCTTTCAATTCTTTCTGGATATGTACCCAGAAGTAGAATTGCTGGATCATACGGTAATTCTATTTTTAATTTTTTTGGGAATCTTTATATTTTTTCCATAGCAGCTGTATCATATTACATTCCCTCCAACAGTGTACCAGGGTTCCAAATTTTCTACATTCTTGCCAGTACTTGTTATTATTGTTTTGTTTTGTTTTGTTTGGTTTGGTTTGGTTTTGATAGTGGTGTCCTAGTGATGTGAAGTAACATCTCATTGTGGTTTTGATTTGAATTTCCTTATGATTTATTATGTTGATCATGTTTTCATATGCTTGCTGGCCATTTGTGTATCTTCTTTGGAGACATGTCTATTAAGTTCTTTACATATTTTTAAATTGGGTTTATTTTCTGTTGTTGAGTTGTAGGAGTTCTTTATATATTCTGGCTATTATTTACTTATCAGCTACATGGTTTTCAAATATTTTCTCCCATGCCATAGGTTTCTTTTCACTTTGTTGATTGTTTACATTGCTGTGCAGAAGCTTTTTAGTTTGATGTAGTTCAGTTTGTCTGTTTTTACTTTTGTTATATGAACCTTTGGTGTCATAGCCAAGAAATGACTATTAAATCCAAGGTTTTCTCCTAAATTTTATTCTAGAAGTCTTATAGTTTCAGATCTTTAATCCATTTTAAATTGAAATGTGTATAGTGTTTAAGGTAAAGGTCCAACTTCATGCTTTTGCATATAGAAAGCCAGTTTTCCTAACACTATTTGTTGAAGTGATTATCCTTTTTTCAATAGGTAGTCTTGGCACCTTGTCAAATGTCATTTGAATATATATATGAGGGTTTATTTCAGGCTCTATTATGTTCCATTGGTCTATGTATCTGTCATTATGCAAGTACCATTGTGTTTTGATTACTGTAGCTTATAATATGTTTTGAAATTAGAAAATGTGTGGGGCATACAGCTTTGTTCTTCTTTCTTAGAAATATTTTGGCTATGTAGGGTCCTTTGAGATTCCATATGAGTCTTAGGATTTTTTTTTTAAATTTCTATAAAAATTGACATTGACATTTTGGTAAGGATTGCATTAAATATGTGGATTGCTTTTCATAGTATTCATGTTTTAACAATGTTAAATGTTTTGATCTTTGAACACAGAATGTTTTCCATTTACTTGTGCCTTCTTTAAGTTTTTTTCAGCAATGTTTTATAGTTTATTATTATTTTTTATTGATTTTTTTAAAGAGAGGAACAGAGAGAGACAGACAAAAACAGCAATCTCTTTTGTATGTGTCTTGACCAGGGATCAAACCCACAACTTTTGTGTGTCAGGACAATGTGGTAACCAACTAAGCTATCCAGCAAAGGCAACGTTTTATAGTTTAAGTGTACATGTCTTTCACCTGCTTAGTTAATTCCTAAATAATTATTTTGATGCTATTATAAATAAGATTGTTTTCTTAATTTCCTTTTGAGATTACTCATTGTTAGTGTATAATTTTTGTGTGTTGATTTTGTATCCAGCAACTTTGCTGAATTTGTTTATTAGCTCTAACAATATTTTCTTCTCTTCCTCCCTCCGTCTTTCTTTCTTTCTCTTTCTTTCTCTTTCTTTCTTTCTTTCTTTCTTTCTTTCTTTCTTTCTTTCTTTCTTTCTTTCTTTTCTTCTTTCTTTGACTCAATAAGGTTTTCTACATATAAGATTATATCATGAAGAGATCATTTTTCTTCTTTCCTCCCAATTTGGATGCCATTTTTTTTCTTGCCTAATTGCTCTGGCTAAAACTTCTACTATGTTGGATAAAAGTGAAACCATAGCAGGTATCTTTATCTTATTCCTGATTTTAGGAGAAAAGCTTCAGTCTTTTACCACTGAGTATATTGTTAGCTGTGGGTTTTTCATCTATAGCCTTTATCATGTTGTGGAAATTTTCTTCTGTTCTCAGTTTATTGATATATTTTTTAATTATGAAAAGGCATTAAATTTTGTCAAATAGCTTTTCTGTGTCTATTGCAATGATCATGTTGGTTTTTTTCTTCATTCTATTAATGTGGTGTATTACATTGAGAGGTTTTGGTATGTTGAACCATCCTCACATTCCAAGGCCAAATCTCACCTTCTCATGGTATATAATCCTTTTAATACACTGCTGAATTCGATTTGCTAGTATAATATCAAGAATTTTTGCATCTATAGTCACAGAAGATATTATTCCATAGTTTTCTTTTTTTGTAGTGCCTGTGTATGGCTTTGGTATCAGAGTGATTCTGGCTTCATGGAATAAGGTTAGATATGTCTGCTTCTCTTCAATTTTTTTGGAAGAATATGGAAAGAACTGGTGTGAATTCTTCTTTAAATGTTTGGTAAAAGTCTTTAGTAAATGCCATCTGTCAATCTGGTCCTTGTTGACTTTTTTTTTTTTTTTGTATTTTTCTGAAGTTAGAAGCAGGAGGCAGTTAGACAGACTCCTGCATGCACTTGACTGGGATCCATCCAGCATGCCCACCAGTGGGTGATGCTCTGCCCATCTGGGGGCATTGCTCCATTGTGGCTGGAGCCATTCTAGCATCTGAGGTGGAGGCCATGGAGCAGTCCTCAGCACCCAGACCAAGTTTGAGAGCAAAAAGACAACTCTGGCCTCCCTTCAGTAACTATAGTTTAATATATTCTATTAGTTATCTTAGAGGAAAACAACTGGAAGAATATTCAGTTTGATTCTTAGGATCATTTACTTAATAAGAATTACCTAGGTTGCACATTAATCAAACTGCCTGAAGGCAGGTCCTATGAATTTCCATTTCAAGGGGTTAATTTGCATTGTGGTTTTAATTTGCATTTCTCTGATGATTAGTGATATTGAACATTTTTTCATATGCCTATTGGCCATCTGTATGTCCTCTTTGGAGAAGTATCTATTCATTTCTTTTGTCCATTTTTTGATTGGATTGTTTACCTTCCTGGTGTTGAGCTTTAGAAGTTCTTTATAAATTTTGGTTATTAACCCCTTATCAGACATATCGGTGCATATGTTCTCCCTTTGAGTGGGTTGTCTTTTTATCTTGTTAATAATGTCTTTTGCTGTGAAAAATCTTTTTAGGTTGATATAGTCCCATTTGTTTATTTTGTCCTTTATTTCATTTGCCTGTGGAGATATCAAAGAGTTTACTGCCTATGTTTTCTTCTAAGATTTTTATGGCTTTGTGAATTATATTTAAGTCTTTCATTCATTTTGAGTTTGTTTTGTGAATAATGTAAGTTGGTAGTCTCGTTTCATTCTTTTTACATGTACCTGTCCAATTTTCCCAACACCATTTATTAAAGAGACTGTCTTTATTCCATTGTATATTCTTGCCTTCTTTAGCAAATACCAATTGACTGTAAAAGTGTGGGTTTGTTCTGGGTTCTCTGTTCTGCTCCATTGATCTGTATGCTGTTTCTTATGCCAGTACCAAGCTGTTTTGAGTACAATGGCCTTGTAGTATAACTTGATATCAGGAAGTGTGATACCTCTCACTTTTTTATTTATTTATTTATTTTTTATTTTCATTTTTCTGAAGCTGGAAACAGGGAGAGACAGTCAGACAGACTCCCGCATGCGCCCGACCGGGATCCACCCGGCACGCCCACCACGGGCGACGCTCTGCCCACCAGGGGGCGATGCTCTGCCCATCCTGGGCGTCGCCATGTTACAACCAGAGCCACTCTAGCGCCTGAGGCAGAGGCCACAGAGCCATCCCCAGCGCCCGGGCCATCTTTGCTCCAATGGAGCCTTGGCTGCGGGAGGGGAAGAGAGAGACAGAGAGGAAAGCGCGGCAGAGGGGTGGAGAAGCAAATGGGCGCTTCTCCTG
This sequence comes from Saccopteryx leptura, assembly GCF_036850995.1. Classification (NCBI taxonomy): domain Eukaryota; kingdom Metazoa; phylum Chordata; class Mammalia; order Chiroptera; family Emballonuridae; genus Saccopteryx; species Saccopteryx leptura. The sequence goes on along the minus strand of NC_089507.1, from coordinate 69,596,852 downwards.
TGTGCCCTGGCCGGGAATCGAACCCGGGTCCTCCGCACGCTAGGCCGACGCTCTACCGCTGAGCCAACCGGCCAGGGCTACCTCTCACTTTGTTCTTCATTTTCAAGATTGCTGAGGCTATTCAGGTTCTTTTTTTGGTTCCATATAAATTTTTGAGATATTTGTTTTATATCTTTGAAGTATGCCATTGGTATTTTAATAGGAATTGCATTGAATCTATAGATTACTTTGGGTATTATGGACATTTTAATAATGTTAATTCTTCCTATCCATGAACACAGAATATGCTTCCACTTGTTTGTATCTTCCTCAATTTCTTTTTTCAATACAGTATCTTATAATGATCAAAGTACAAGTCTTTTACCTCCTTGGTTAAATTTATTCCTAGGTACTTTTTTTTTTGTTGTTCTTGTTGCAATAGTGAACGGGATTGTTTTCTTAACTTTTTTTTCCTGACAGTTTCTTATTGGTGTATAAAAATGCCACTGATTTCTGAATATTAATTTTTTACCCTGCAGCCTGACCTGTGGTGGCACAGCAGATAAAGTGCTGACCTAGAATACTGAGGCCTCTGGTTTTTAAAACCCTGGGTTTGCCTGATCAAGGCACATATGAGAATTGATCCCTGCTCCTCCCCCAACTTCTCTCTCTCTTTCCCCTCTCTAAAATGAATAAATAAAATATTTTTAAAAATTTTCTATCCTGCCACCTTGCTGAATTCATTTATCAGGTCTAGTAGTTTTTTGACTGAGACTTTAGGGTTTTCTATGTATAGTATCATGTCATCAGCAAATAATGATAGTTTTACTTCTTTTCTAATTTGGATGCTTTTTATTTCCTCTTCTTGTTTTACTGCTGTAGCTAGGACTTTTAGAACTATATTGAATAAGAGTGGTGAAAGGGGGCACCCCTGTCTTGTGCTTGATCTTAAGGGGATTGCTTTTAATTTTTGCCCATTGAGTATGATGTTGACTGTCAGTTTGTCACATATGGCCTTTATTATGTTGAGGTATGTTCTCTGTATTCCCACTTTGCTCGGACTTTTGATTATAAATGGGTGCTGGATTTTATCAAATGCTTTTTCTGCATCTATGGATATAATTATGTGATTTTTATCCATTTTGTTTATATGATGAATCACATTGATTGATTTACGAATATTGTACCAGCCTTGCCTGCCCAGAATAAATCCCACTTGACTGTGATGTATGATCTTTTTAATGTATTGTTGAATCCTATTTGTTAATATTTTGTTGAGAATTTTAGCATCTATGTTCATCAGGGATATTGACCCATAGTTTTCTTTTTTTTGTAGTGTCTTTACCTGGTTTTGAAATGAGGATAATGTTTGCCTCATAAAATGAGCTCCAGAAAGTGGCTAAGCCCAATAACTGGACTTAATAATAGGTTCATGGGGACCCACATTTTGAATGTCTGTGCTCCAAGCCTCTCTCCCTTTCTCCTGTGGAACCTAGCCCAGCGAGACAGGATATCCAGCACTCAGGCCAGCTGTGAAGCTCCACCCTATCCAGTGCATGCATGCTGGTGTGCTGGTGTTGACCACAGAAAGCAGAACTCACCTCAGTTGGGCCCCTTGTCTGATGAGCTCTCCCTTGGGACACACCAACACCAAGGGTTGTTAGGTCCTAAACCAATGCTCTTTGCAGCTGGCCACTGGTTGTGCTGGCCTTAGGCCTCCCTGGAGGAACTCAGTGCAGATCATTTGGGGACACTGCCCATGATTAGCCCTCAGCAACCTTCTTGAAGCTACAAGCAATCCAGAGTTTGTGGCTGCTTCTGCTGGGCCCAGGTGCACATGGAAATACCAAGCTGCACACCAAGGCTGGCTTTTACCCACACTGGGCCTAGGGAAAGGGTTCCCTGAGACTTATTTCCTGCAACCTCTGTCTGCTGGCTGCTTGTTGGGCTCTACCACTGAAATAAAACCTCTGGTAATTAAACCTCTGGGCAATTCAGGGATTAGGAAGAATGGTGGGTGTGGCTCCCAACCCTTAGTCCTTGGTATCGGTCTGTTTAGACCCTTTTCAAAGAACTCAGTAGGGTGTGGCCATAACGAGTCTGGTGGGTGTGGCCTCTGAGACCCAGAGATATGGTCTCTCGCAGTCTGGACAGTTTCAACTGAGTCTTTCATGAGGCAGAAGCACCAGTCATGATCTCGGGAACATTGTAGTGGGGATTTGCGGAGGCTCAGGCCTTACTGCCAGAAAACTGAGTCACTGATGCACCTCTGTTTCCTGGATGACTTCTCAGAACAGTCCAGTCTCCATAGGGTGGGGGAGGAGAGATTCCCAAGGGTGGGGAAGTTGTTTTCCTCCAGGTTCATGCTGTGCAGAGGGAACTGCTCCACCCTAGACAGATGGCAACTACAGTACTGGAGAATGACTTACCACAAGGGTTCTGGTGGCTGTCCCCCATGGTCTCTTTCTGTGGGCCACCACCTTCACACTCTTCATGCACCTCTAGTCCTCTCAGCTTTCCCTTTGCTGGAACCCAGATGTAAAGCCAGCAGCCATGGCCAGGACCACCATCACAGCAGCCACCCGGCCCATGCAGGTTCGCATTGGATTCGGACAGTCGGTAAAGAAACAGCGGAGCCAAAAACTGATGGGCCATTGTAAAGCCAGGAGCCAGGGTCAGGGCCGCCTTCTTCTGCTAGCTCTACTCTCTCTGCTCTCTCATGCTAATCTCAGGAACCAAGAGCGCAAGCTCCAGCTCCGTCCCCATTGTATAGTGTAGAAATCCAAACCTTTAATCCAATATACAAAATAGGGAAGTCTCTAATACAAAGTCACTTCTCTGAGGCATGATTGGATTGTACTGCCCCACATCAAAAAAGGGTGGGAAAGGCTTAATCCCAAAACCAAGCTTCAGGCTACAATGATCGTGCCTGCCCAGAGACACACATTAATATCACCTGGGTAATGCCATCTTTAACAAAGTGAGCATAATACATTTTATCTGCCCAACAGCCATAGTCTTTAATCCTAGCTTGCACTCGGCGGGCAATCAAAAAACACACACTGGGCTCCAAAACTGTTGGTCAAATAAGATTGTAAATATGATATATATGTTTGCTCGCTTGTGACTTATATTGGGTGTGGGGGACAGGCTATAAGCAGGCCAGGTCGTTGTAGCCTGGGGTTTGGTTTTGGGACTAAGCTTTTCCCCACACCCTTGACTGATTGTATGATCTGGGTGGTGCACTCTCATGAAGAATCCAATTATGCCTTGGATAAGTGACTTTGTATCGGAGACTTCCTTGTTTGTATATTGGATTAAGGGATTTTGGTTTTCTACACTATAAAGTGGGACAGACCAGGAGCTTGGACACACAGTTCCTGCTATCACAATTGCAGGGGCTTCCCTGATCCCTTGCCCTTCATGGGAAGAGCTGGTTTTCTGCTTTTTCCTTGTCTTCTTTTGTGGTTTGCCTGTCTTGGTGAGACACCAATAAATAGGATGGCCCCCCGTCCTCTGACTCCGCCATTTCTTTATCGTCTGCCCGAATCCAATGGGAACCTGCATGTGAATGGCCACGATGGCGGCTCCTGGCCTTACAAAAACCCATTCACATTCAGTGCTCACAAAGCTACTGACTTATCCGAGTTTCCTAGAATCAAAGGTTTCTAGCTCACCAGCCTTATTCTCCTCAGTTCCCCATCTCCTTCCTTAGCCCAGATACAAACTCTACACAAACTGGCATCTCACTCAGCACTCCGCCATCTTGGCTGCTTCTCCTGGCCTACTCCACGTGGCCTCCTTCTGCTCTCTGCTCTGCTCTCTCCTCTAATCATCCCAGGAACCAAGAGAGCAAACTCTCGTTCTGCCCCCATTTTATATTGTAGCTTCACAACCTCTAATCCAATATACAAAATAGGGAAGTCTCTAATACAAAGTCACTCCTCTGAGGCATGATTGGATTGTACCACCCCACATCAAAAAGGGTGGGAAAGGCTTAATCCCAAAATCAAGCCCCAGGCTACAAGGATTCTCAACACACATTAATATCACCTGGACGACGACGGCCTCTTTAACAAAGTGAGCATAATACATTTTATCCGCCCAACACCAGAGTAAGTGATTATAAGTGAGATTTTCTGCACTGGCCCTTTAAGATGGAGCCTACATCTCCGAGATCTCCCCTCTCCTTCTTGCCAACAGAAACCTCAGCTCTTTTCACCACCAAATGCTGTGTGGGCATCTCTTTTAGGCTCTAGGGCTCTGGGCGGAGGTGCCTGACCTGGGGCTTAGGACTCGCACTTCTCAGAGTGACCTTCCCCTCAGTGAGAGTCCCTCTGCATCCTCCACTACTGCTCACTCCTGGAAGCGGTACAGCCCTTTTCATGTCTCTGCTCTTCCTACCAGTCTCAATGTGGCTTCTTTTGTGATCCTTGGTTATAGACTCCTCTTCATTTAGTCCAAAGTTGTTTTTTCAAGACGATTGTTTTTTAGATTAAGTTTAATCCAATTTGGTCCTGGGTGGTGGCAGTTGGAAGATCTGCCTACCCTGTTGCCATCTTGGAATCCTGGGGGCAATGAATTTTTGATTTTTGACTTTGCTAAGGGGTGTAGAAATATTTCCACTTAAATTGTCTTATACAGATAAGTGTGATATCAACACCAAAAATAAATCATTCCTGTAAAACTAGGCCAGGGGAGGAAAAGAAGAAGAAGAAGTAGGCAATCAGATGACCAGTGACAAGAAAAGAAAGGAACAGAAAGCTCAGGGAAGCAAGGATGGACACACTTGAGAACTTGGCTAAAGAAGTTTCCATGTGATAAAGATCAGGTAACTCAAGTCCAAAATTCCTTATCTGCATTCTGAAATTTAAAAAGAATGAAAATATACATCTTTTCTTAACTTATTTGGTGGCAACTTATGACCTGAGTTACTGTGAAATTCTTCATAGTCTTTCTCTCATATAAGAATATTTATTTGTTTATATCAATGTTAATATAATTTATTATGGGGTACTGCTCCAGATTTTTTGGAATGATATATGTATATCTATGGTGCTATTATGTTTATAAAATCGAGAGAATTCTGAATTTCAAACCTCTGGATTTAAGGTTTCAGGTAAGGGATTATGGACCTGTGTAACTAATATCTCACAAAAAGACATGAAAAAAGAATAAATTCACCCAGACTTCAAGAGTATTATGTAAGTGTTATAAATAGTGTCTCTCTCAAATTTATATGTTGAAGAGCCAACCCTTGATGCTTCAGAATGTGATCTTATTTTTGAGATAGTGCCTGAAGAGTTAAGGTTAACATGAGGTCCTTGGGATTGGTTCTAATTCAATATGGATTTCTGAGTTTAGAGCTTGTGGCTAGTTACAGTTTTATGCCAATTTTATTACTAGCCCCGCTGGCTCAGAACTCCATAATGTTTTTGTTAGGGTTAAATTACCCCCTGTAAAACTCAGATTCTCCTCATCCAAATGTAACAGTATGTAAGGTTGCAGTTAATTTGCTTGCTACTCTCCTAAAAGCTGCCTGGCCTTCACTTTGAAATGTAGCAAAAAGTTTACTTTCATAAAAATATCTGAGAAAGCTTGCATTGGAGAGGGACCTGGCCATTAGGGGAGTTTAAATCACAATAGTTGTTTGTGAAAGCCTAGCCAGAGTCAGGCTCACCAGCTAGCTGTTCCTGGTAGACTGACCTCTTGGCTGTCTTCAGAATTTACCAAGGACACCAAGTTTGTGCTACACCAAAAATCTTGTGTTTCTGCAGCAGAATTTCCTTTGTTAGGTCAGTAACCAAGGCCATGAAAACCCCAATATGCTGATATGCTAAATCAGGTGCAGCAACGTCACATCAGCAAACACTTTGCAACAACTCCGTATCTATCTACCGCTTAACTCCCACTGCTCACAGCTCGGGGCTGACACCCTTTTGCTGATGGTTTCCTCCCACTTGTATGCTTGCATCCAGGTGTTTTTAAAATATATTTTTCTTTTGGAACACATCAGCCTCATGTTTTTGGTTCATCCCATAGTTTTTGCCTTTCAGTTTTCTATATTATTTTTCTTTTAAAAAATAGCTTTAATTGAAATATAATATATATAGAGAAAAAATGTATGACCCATAAGTGAATGTTAGAGAGAATTTGGGAGTTGTGAAGTGAATATTTTTTGTAATCACTCACTTTTAACTTTGGGAGAAAGAATTTACTATATGACAAAAGTAAATTAAGATCATTACTCTTCTATCTCTGATGATTTCCTGGATTTGAGAACAAGGTCTTTAGTGGTTGAAGAATGTTCTTGAGGCTTTTTATAAATAGTATTGGAGGCATCTTCTAGTTTCTGGTCTAATCAATTACTTAAAGGATTGTCTCCCTGATCATTCTTATTATTTTGACTAAAAGACACTTTTACAACAGAACCTTGATACTTTCCTAAAAGAGCATGCTGCTCCTCTGGGATTTTATTATTAAGAAAAGCAATAATTTATGGGACATATTTTCCAGGTGTATGGAGCATGCTGTGGGTTGAGAACTGAAACAACAAGGCTGATATGAGGTCCATGTCATTTTAATGCATTTTTGTTATATTTTCAGTAAGTTCAGCCATGCTGAGCTGCCTACCTAGGGCAGTTAGGTTATATTCTGAAATACCTATTTTATTATTGTTAGTAATCTTGCCCAAAATGGCACAGGTTTTTAATCATCTTCTATTCCATTTTTCTTATATATAGGAAGACGCTGTTATTGCTAATCTTGTGGAAAAAAAAGATTTCCAGTAGTGAGGCTTATAGCAGAAACAATTGAATTTGACATTTCAGCCTTTGTCCCAGGAACAGAGCTCTGGCAGCTGAAAGAAGGGGAAGGCCATGATTTTTGGATAGAGGGCAGCAATGTCTGTCTCACAATACATATAAACATGATTAATTTTGTTGCCACAGGTTCAGTGTTTAATATGATGACCATGGTTTAGAAAAAAAGTAAAAGTTGCTATAGCGAAATGAAAAACTGAGAAAGTTTCATTGATATTAGATTGTCTCTCAAGTGCAATTTGTATTGTGACTAATAGATTTGTGTAAGAGGCTTGTGGAGGCTTTGTGGCTCCTCCTTGGCATCCTGTGGGTGTGGGAGAGGGGAACGAGTGGCTGGTCAACCAGGTTAGGAAAGCATTTTTGTCTAGAAACAGCAGATCTTTGAGCAGCTCTAGACTACAGAATCTGCTTAGAAATGTGGACATGGGTAACCATTGAGCGATGGTTAGGCATTCCAGGGCAATTTTGGAGTGGGGGATAGCTGCTCACACCCAGGTAGCCACAAACTTCCAGAAGTAGGTTTCTTGGCAGGAATTAGAATACACTGACAAACGGGGCCAGCCTGGGAAACATGAGTCACACTATACCCTCCATCTGACCTACTCTCAGGCACCAGAACCCACACTGCTGGGGTACAGACAAACAATTGAAAGATCTTGGTAAGGCACTTCTCCAAGTGCAGCTGAGAGAAAGTCAATCAATCATATTTCAAATAGTGAAATACCTCACAGTTTTTACTTGTTTCTGATAAGGTTATCAAGACATTTAAAAAAAGTTACATTTAATACAAACGAATAGAATAAACTAAATGAGACCTGCAAATTGACCCTTGATTTTAAGTATTAATTAGTTCCCATAAACTTTGTCAATAAAAATCATAAACCATGAAAAAAATATAAATAAATAAATAAATAGCAAAATACCTTTCACCTCTCCCTCATAGTAATCACCTAGAATCAAGGGTCCCCAAACTTTTTACACAGGGGGCCAGTTCACTGTCCCTCAGACTGTTGGAGGGCCGCCACATACAGTGCTCCTCTCACTGACCACCAATAAAAGAGGTGCCCCTTCCAGAAGTGTGGCAGGGCCCGGATAAATGGCCTCAGGGGGCCGCATGCAGCCCGTGGGCCATAGTTTGGGGATGCCTGATAGATCCTTAACGATCTACCCACGACAGTTAAATCACTCTCCATAATATCCATAGTATATAGTTAAGAGAATGGGTTTTGGAGCCATTAACATCCTGTGTCTCAGTCCCTTTATTTGCAAAATGGAGGTAATGGTAATATGTAGCATAGGGAATATACATAGAAATAGATATAAAAATATATAACATATAATGTAATATATACAAGGTTTACATATATAACATGTAATATATACAAGGTTTATATATATCATGCAATATATATAAGGTTTATATATATATATATATACACCGCTCACAAAAAGGGAATATTTCAAAATGAATATGAAGTGGTAAAAAAAGAAGCATTTATTTTTTTTTTATTAAATAAGAACATCAGAAAACCAAACAGCAAGTCAAAATAAGTTGTTCAATTATGCAAATAAGATGCAAAACTAGCTTTTATTTCATTAGTGAAAATGTACTATACAAAAAGCTGAAAGTACTGGAGCATCTGCACATTCCCTGATCTTGAAAGTGCACATCCTGCAATTTCCCAGCCCTTGTAATGTCCCTGCTACACGATTTGCCCAAATGCGAAGCCTGGAGAGCCATAGGACATCCTGAAACTGGTCAAACACAGACGACAGTGGCAACAGCACTTGGAACATCTCAAAGTGTGATTAGCAGACTGTGGAATCACTTTCAAGAGACTGGCACACTATTAAGAAGATGAAGGCAGAGTTGTCCATCTGCCACAACAGCAAGAGATGACCACTACTTGACCTTATTGGCATGAAGGAACAGGCTTAGCAATGCAACAGACCTGTGGGGACAGTTTCTTGCTGCCACTAGACGACGAGTATGCATCCAGGCCATACAAAATCAGCTCCATCATGTTGGACTTCATGTTCGGAGACCAATGAACATGAAGTCCTTTATCTGCTGAACATCGTAGAACCCCTAGAAGGTGGGCTGATGAACATCATCATTGGACCTGTGATGAGTGGTCAACTGTCCTCTTCTCTGTTGAGTCACGGTTCAGTCTGCAGCCTGACAATCATAGTGTCCTGATCTGGCATGAATGAGGAACACTGGAGAATCCATGTTTCATGCGAGAAAGGGGCTCCTTCAGTGGAGGTAGAATCGTCGTGTGGGCTGACATCAGCATTGGTGGTCATACTGACCTCTACTTCATCAAAAATGGATCACTGACTGCTATCAGATAATCGAGATGAGGTCCTGCACCCTATAGTGGAACCCTATGCTGGAGCAGTTGGAAACAACTTTCTTTTCATGGATGGTAATGCAAGGCCCCACTGTGCACATCTCGTCAACAACATGCTTCAGGAAGCAGGAATTGAACGCATGGACTGGCCTTCACGTTCTCCAGACCTGAATCCCATTAAACATGCTTGGGATGCACTGGGAAGACGTCTGGCAGACTGTCCAATGCCTCCCACAACACTTCTTGAGCTGGAAGTTGCCCTGGAGCAAGAGTGGCTGAGGATCCCACAGGAACTGCTGGACAGTCTGATCCTGTCCTTGCCCCATCACTGTCAGTGTGTTTTGGCAGTCTTGGGTGACCATACACTCTACTGGACAGTCAATGTGTGGCACTCTCGTCCAGTTTGACATGCTTCTGTTCACCCCCAACAATATGTCACTTGCTACTCAATCACAATAATTGAGTTTGCATCTCATTTGCATTATCGAACAACTTTCTTTGACTTGCCGTTTGCTTTTCTGATGTTCTTGTTTAATAAAAAAAATTTAAATGGTTCTTTTTTTATCACTTTATATTCATTTTGAAATATCCCCTAATTTTTGTGAGCAGTGTATTATCAGAACAAGTCTTGAAATGCTTCAGGTGGAGTTGATTTCACCTCTAGCTTCAGGGGAGGGCATGTGATTCAGTGTTGGCTAATGTGGCACATTCTTCTGACCACATGTTTGGTACAGAGTTGGGCATGAAACCTTATTAGAGCCAGTGAGAGAAAAGTGTTTTGCCAGGTGTACTGGGAGAAACACAGGCATTTTCTTTATAGAATATGGGCCAGGGAAGATGTATCTCTGGAGCTGCTGGCAGCCTTTTGGCAGCATGTAATGCCTAAGGAAAGAAGCTGTGGTATATATTTCTTATTCTTTTGGCCACTCAGCGTCTTTGAACAACTTTACCATGTTGAAGAATTCCCCAATTTATAAAACCACCTTCCTCTGTAAAAGCTGAATTCTTATCTTCTTAATCTTTCTTTCCTTCAGAAATGTGTGTTCTATCTTCTCTCAGTCATATTCACTCTTGTCAGATTTTTAATCAGAAGACAATGGTGCAAAAAGAAAGACTTTGTTCTGAGGAGGCAGTGGTGGCCATCTCCCATTTCTGGAAGCACCAGCAGCAATGGTTCTCGCAAGCACATCCAGTGCCTGGGGCTAGAGCTGTTAGGTCCGGTTGTTCTGTCAGTGGTGTCTCTAGTGAGCTGGGTCTTAATGTGACTTGGGTTGTGTTTCTGACTAGAAGTCTCCAAGCCTGGTTCTGAAGACTTTCTGAAAATACTGTTAACTTGCTAAAATTTTTGTTGTTTGCAACTGAAAATTCTGAATAACACAATTAAAAATGGAGAAGAGCAGATTCAGGAGATAGAGAACAGGTCTTGGTGACATCATATGGGTTCCTGGATTTAGCCACAACTGAAGCTAACACTTTCCTTGATGTTTTAAGTTATATAAACCAATGAATTTACCTTTTCCTTAAGGTAATTTGGGTTGAGTTTTTGAAACTTGTGGCACAGATAATCCCAACTGTTACAATATTGTACTTTATTATTATGTTCTTTATCTTTTTATGATTTAATGAAACATATAAAACAAATAGTACTTTTAAAAAAATCAGCCTCTCATGGAGGCTGTTCATTACTGTGATCCTAAGTTCTAAGTTAACAGGGCCAGGCATCTGCTCTTTATTTATTTTTTTCATTTATTTATTTATTTATTTATTTATTTATTTATTTATTTATTTACAGAGACAGAGAGAGTCAGAGAGAGGGATAGACAGGGACAGACAGACAGAAACAGAGAGATGAGAAGCATCAATCATTAGTTTTTCGTTGCACATTGCAACACCTTAGTTGTTCATTGATTGCTTTCTCATATGTGCCTTGACCGTGGGCCTTCAGCAGACTGAGTAACCCCTTGCTGGAGCCAGCGACCTTGGGTCCAAGCTGGTGAGCCTTGCTCAGACCAGATGAGCCTGCGCTCAAGCTGGCAACCTCGGGGTCTCGAACCTGGGTCCTTGGCATCCCAGTCTGACGCTCTATCCACTGTGCCACCACCTGGTCAGGCGGCATCTGCTCTTTAATATCAACTGAAATCAGAACAGAATTTGACACTGTTAATTCTATTGCTCTCCTTGTAAGTTCTTCAGTTGTTTTAACTTCTCATTTTCTTTTTAAAACTTACTCATAGAAAGTAAAATAAAATACTTGAATTTTTAATCTGGTTTCTCAGTTTTATTAACTTAAAAACAATCTTGATACTTATTATTCACATTTAAACATTAAAAATGTACACAGTTTGCATATATTTTTATAATAGTCTGCTTACATTGCATTGTTAAAACAGAAAATACACAGTCACCCAAACTGACCATCTCCTCCCAGTGTTTCAAGACTGCAGAGTGTAATTTGCTGAAATGTTTGAAAAGAGATTCCTTTTTATGTCATTATAATTTCTGGCACATGCATTTTATGTAAATGTTGACAAGAATGTGGCTTCCTCCTTTCCAAAGTTATTACTTCTCAATGTTTGTGAAATACAATTATGATATATACTTTATTTAAACTTTTTCAGAACAAGGTCATCTGGGTCAATGAGTTTACACACAGGCATGTAAAAATTGGATGTTCACCAAACCAGCTAACCAAGATGAAACCAAAATAAAAATATCAACTTATTTGAATGTATATGTCTCTGTTATTCAGAAAAAAATTTAAGAATATGTTGACATAACATACTTACACAAACATAATATTGGACTTATTTTTATTCTTTAGGTTTAAAAATATAGTCGATTCTTAACTATAGTAAGTAAATACATAAACATTGTTAAAAAGACTATAAGAAAATTATAAAGGAAAAAAGTACATACAATGTTACCACCAGATAAAAATATTTTTATTTTGGAATAGTGTCTTTAAATCTTTTAACTGGACATAAGTATTTTTATGTATTATTTTCTTTTTTGAGATGATTATGTCTATCAAATTTTACATAATGCTTTTAAATTAACTTTATTGTGAAATAATTTTAGATCACTGATTTTGCATCATCTGAAATTTTGATAAAATTAGTTTATTGCCTAATATCATTAAGTTGTGTATAGGAATGTACAGAATTATGGAACTATAATCCTAATTTATAATCATTAAAATCTAGAATAAAAACTTAATTTTAAAGTCTTATTATATATTTGGTATTGTAAGGTTTAAAAAAATATAAATAATTTCACTTAGTCCTCTAAATTACCCTGAATGGTCTATTGAAAAAGAAGCATCAGCTTTATTTGGGGTTGGGGAAGACGTAAGATAGATACATACTCCAGTAGTCCCTCTGCAAGTGGATATCTGAAACTGCAAATATGCCTCAACCTTATATATGCTATTTTTTCCTATACATATGTATATACATATGATGAAGTTTAATTTATACAATAGGCACAGTAAGAGATGAATAATAATAAATAATAAATTATAATAATATACTGTAATAAAAGTTATGTGAACATGGTCTGTCTCTCAAAAATACCTTGTTGTACTGTACTCATCCTTCTTATAATGATGATGTGAGATGATACAATGCCTAGTGATGAGATAGCTGAATGATGTAGGCATGATGTACTGTTAGGTTGCTATTGAGTTTCTGATGCTGCCACAGCTACAAAGTAATGTGTGGGGAGCATATGCAACGTGGGTACAGTGGACAAAAGAATGACCCGTGTACTGAGCTGGATGGAGTGGGACAGTACGAGATTTCATCATGCAACTTAGAATGGTGGACAATTTAAAACTTACAAGTTGTTTACTTCTGGAATATTCCATTTAATATCTTAGATGGTGATTCATAGTGGATAACTGAAATAGCAGAAAATAAAACCTCAGATAAGGAGAGACCACTGCATAGGAAGTCAGGAAACTTCACCATCCAAAACTAATCAACTCTATGACTATAATGATTATTTTTTGTGTGTCAACATTGCTAGACTATATTGTTCAGTTATTTGGCCAAATACCATTCTAGATATTGCTGTAAAGCTATTTTTTAGATGTATTTAACATTTACAATCAGTTGACTTTAAGTAAAGTATATTACCCTCTGATTGGTGAGCTTCATTTAATTAGTTGAAAGCTTTAAGATCAAAGGCTGAGATTTCCTGAAGAAGAAGGAATTGTATGAAGATTGCAATGTAGAAATTCTGCCTGAGTTTTGAACCTTTTGACTCAAGATTGTTGGCCTATTCTATAGGTTTTGGACTTGACATTCCCTACAATCATATGAGTCAATTCCTTAAAATAAATCTCTCTCTCTAGATATGCACATATAGCTTACTGATTCTGTTTCTTTGGAGAACCCTACCTTATACAGTAACGTTGACTAAGTGTCCGCAGTTTTCATTTCTTCAGCTAAAGGTTAGGTGAAAAAATTAGATCAGAAATTTCCAAACTATAGTCTTTAGATCAGAATCCATTTTTAATAAAGTTCTACCCACTCTGTGATAAAAAGAGAATACAAGTCAGTAAGCTTTCAAGGAACCAGATTTGTTCAACTATATTTTTCCCTCTCATGCCGCCCCTGAAGATTATAGCCTTCTATTTTCTTTTAAGTGAAAATGTCCTTTGTTTTATAAAATGATGATGATAATAGTTGTTTGTTGTGTATTGTTTTTTAATACACCAGACAAAATACAATATATGCAACTTTAATTCAGTTACTAAATTTGGGAAACTTTCACTAGGTAATATAATTAAAAAATTCTAGGAGCTACTGCCTTAGATGATCCCGTTCAACTAAAAAATTCTAAAACTCTAAAATAAGATGTTAGGGACTCAGAGAAGTGAAATACTTAGTTCAGGGGTCCCCAAACTTTTTACACAGGGGGCCAGTTCACTGTCCCTCAGACTGTTGGAGGGCCGGACTATAAAAAAAACTATGAACAAATCCCTATGCACACTGCACATATCTTATTTTAAAGTTAAAAAACAAAACGGGAACAAATACAATATTTAAAATAAAGAACAAGTAAATTTAAATCAACAAACTGACCAGTATTTCAATGGGAACTATGCTCCTCTCACTGACCACCAATGAAAGAAGTGCTCCTTCTGGAAGTGCGGCGGGGGCTGGATAAATGGCCTCAGGGGGCCGCATGCGGCCCGTGGGGCCGTAGTTTGGGGCCCCCTGACTTAGTTAGAGTCAGAAATAAAAAAATAAAATGATGACAAAATATTATGAAGACAAAGAAAGTATTTGTAGAAGTGTAGCCATTTTGGATTATTAATGCCACCTGCATTCTGTAAACACGGTAGAGGCTAGTTGACTGTGGATTCACAAAATACAATTTCTTCATTCTGTTAGTGAACATTTCAGCCTCTATTTCTGGTAGAAGTTAACATTTAACATGACCTTAGTTGGGCCTTTCAATTTCTGTCATGATTAGATAGAAGAGATTATCTAAAGAAGCTTCACTATTCTCAATTGTTTATTTCAATCTGATGGAAAAAGGTTTAAATTGGGGTCACCAGTTTAAACCCCCAGGCAAGGCACATACAAGAAGCAACTAGGAGTTGATGCTTCTCTCTCCTCCCCCTGCTACAACCCCCTGCCATTCTTGCTCTCTCTATCCTCTCTCTCAAAAAAAAAAAATTTAAGAAAAGCCAGAGCCTATGGAGAGGGAAACATTGCCTTTTCCTTCATAGAAGCTTACTGACCTCATAAGTAGACAGCACAAACAGCTAAGGAAAACTGGTTTCCCCACATAGCTAGTTTTAAAATTCTGCCTTGCCACTCACTAGGTAGTAAAAATCAAATAGTAGTCCTTTGAAAGGTTACTCCTCAGTGAGTGTATAGATGAAGCAATAACAACAAAACCTTATTTATAAGCAAATAATGGGTAAATTTATAGAGCTGTGTAAACAGGATTCAAATCAGGGATTTGGTGGCTGGGTCTGGTGGTATATCAGTCACTCATCTTCATAACCCTTTGTGAACTATACCCATTCAAGGAGAATTCACTTAGATATAATATTCTTGAGGAGAATCATTAAAAGTGTTTCCCCCTTATCATGTATTAGAGTAAAGGTATATAAACTTTAAGTAGGGTTTAAGATATTTTTCTGAACTAAAAATATATTTATTTATTCTTAACTATAGCATTATATTTTGAGGATCTTCCAAATATTTCTCTCAAATTGTGTTTGTGCTGAATTCTTCACTTTTGTTGGTCTGATTTAATGTTATATAAAAGGTAAATCTTATCATTATAGATCTAGATATTCATTGATAAAATGTAGTTGGTAATGTTTACAAGTTCCAAGTTTCACTTTCTCATTCATCAGGAATGGTTCATTCTTTTTATATAACTTCTGTTTTTGCATATGTGACAAAAATAGGTTTTAATTTCCTACTGTTTCTTTCATAAAAATATGGGCAGCAGAAGATGTATTATTTAATTATTTCTGTCCCTGTTCCATTTCCTTTCCAGGGTTTCCTTTCATATTGTTGTTCAGGAGCATCCAGACACACCTGATATCCAGGCACAAAAGTATTCAGTAATCAACAACAGAAATGACTTTTCTCTCAACCAGGTCCGTAGAATCAATGTCTCTGGCTAGGTGATGACTTTTTCTGAATCTTGTTTTTTAAGGTTTACCTCTGTTTTATTTCCACTAACTCTGGCTCAGTTGCAGGACACCTGTGCCCAAGGACACCTGTAGACATAAACAAAGTTGACGGGAGAGTAACTAGAAGTGATAGCAAAGTGAGTCATTGTCTGGTGCTCCAGCTGCTGTGGCATTTGTGATTTAAATTCCCAGACTGGGTCTGGTTTATCAGCATTTAGGAGAATGAATAAATGTTAGAAGAGAAGCTTCTAGCCAAAATCTATTTTCAATCTGCTTTGTTTATGGCAAGGGGCATTCAAGACACAGGGAAAACAAGAAAATGGTGAGGCCATCAGCTATAAATAGAAGATGCTATTCGAAGACAGGGTGTTTTATAAAAATCTGTGACTAGATTCCTGCAAAGAACTGTGTCTAGTTTAATGCAAGTTTGCACGTACAGATGAGAAAAGAAAGAAAAATATGCAAGAGAACATACTGGAGTTTAGTGTTCTGTTTTGTTTTCATTCTACTCACAGGATGGAACTTTTTCATTTTGACTGGATTGTCTGCCATTGTAGAGCTGTTTCACAGCCTCCATTAACCCCCATTCACTTATGGAGCTTGTGCCATATGCCAGAAACTGAGACACGAGCATCATAAGTACGAAAGAAATAGATTCCTGCCTATAGCCTACCAAAGGAGAAAGACAAGACATCTGAAAATTATAGATTATAATCCAACATGATAAATGTTACTTAGAAAGTGATGTGGGAAGAAAGGTGAGGACTTTGGGTAGCTGAATCATCCTGATTTGCCTGGCAGTTTTCTAGTATTGGTACTGAAAATCCTGTGTCTTAAGAACCCCCCTCAGTTCCAGTCAATCTGAAAGTTTGTCCCCTTAGTGAGATACCCAGTTGGGGGTAGTTGGGTGTAGTTTATGGAGGGCAATAGTATGTAAGGAAAATTCCCAGAAGAGAAAAAATGATTAAGTGGCATCTGGAAAGGCTGAGATAGAAAAAGGTAGGTGTAACAGGCTGAATAATGGCCTCAAAGATGTTCAGGTCCTAATCATTGGAATCTGTGACTGCTACCTATTTGGTGAAAGGAATGTTGCAGATGGGATTATGTTAAGGCTCTTGAGATGGAAAGAATATCCTGGATGATCCAGGTGGGCCATAAATGTAACCCTAAATGCCTATATAAAAAGAAGCAGAACAAAATTTGATAAAAGAGAGATGTAACAATGGAAGCAAGAAATCAGAGTAAGGTGCAAGGAAGGCGCCACCACCCAAGGAATGTGTGTAGTCACCAGAAGAGAAAAGGAAAGGAAATGAATCCATCCCCAGAGAGCCCAGAAGGAATCAATTCTCTGATGGCTTGACTTCAGTGCAATCAGACTGATGTCTGATTTCTGGTCTCCAGATCATAAGAGAATTAATAAATGTCATTTTATGCCACTAAGTTTGTTATGATTCATTACAACAACAATAGGAAACTGATGCTGTGGGGAACACAGAGAAGGACATTCTAGGCAAGGGGATAGCATGCAAGGCTGTTAGAGAGCAAAGGCTGCTCAGGATGCTACAAGATGTCAGCCTGGCAATCTGGCAGCAAAGCATGCATGGGAACACAGGAGGAGAAAAAACTCCAGGGGGAGACAGGGACTGGATCCTAAACGACTTTGTAGCTCAGAGTAAAAAGTTTTTCCTCTATCTCAAGGACAATGAAAATACATTCAAGGATTTAAAGGGACATCATGAAATCATCTTTGCGTTTTAGGAAAATCTCTTCGGTAGCAGGATGGAAAATGGGTTATTGAGAGAAAGAAAAGGGTCCAAAGAAGCAGTGAAATCCAGTTTGAATGACTTTCCAGGCAAAGAAAAGTATTAAGAGTCTTGACTGCCAATAGGGATAGAAAGCAGCGCAGTTTCTAGAGCTTCTTAGAGGATGAATTACACAGGCCTGGGTGACCACCCTCGCAAGGCAAAGGAAAGGTTGACATTTTCATGCAGCTGTCATGGCAAAGATAGGGAATACAGGAGGGGGAGTGGGTGTATAGGCTGTGGGTGGCAACGATGGGTTAGCTTTGAAACATATTCAATTTGAGGGTCAGTGATATATGCTCGTAGAATTTTAAGAGTGCATCTCAATCAAAAATTTCAAAAAAAGTAAAAATAAAAATAAAAGCTTTGAAAAAGGAAAGTTCTCATTTTGGGGTATGAGGGCAGTGAGGGAAGTGGGAACGGACCAAAGACAAGCTCACTGGTAATGCAGACCTGCCCCGCACGCATGGCCTGTTTTGTTCAACATGCCTCATCCATTTCTTGAACATCACTGTTCAGTGCATTACTGCTTGTGGTTTAGATAAGAGTCTCAGATGAGCCCCGCCATTTTGCTCTCTGCATTTCTTGCCTTGCTGTTCTCTGGTTTGTCCTCATGCCACCATTCCTTACGCTCTCACCACGCTGTCCTTCCACTCTGAATTCTTCCGTAGCTTCTCCTTGTTTCTTTCCCACTCAGGCTCCTACCTACCCTTCAGCCTCGTCACCACTACTCCCGCTTTATGTCAGCAGATAGAAATTATTAAAATAAATTATTGTTTTAAAAGCTAACAACAAATAAAAATGAGGACAATAAAAAGATTTTAAAATATTATACTCTTTAACCATAGAGTTTGCTGATATTTATGTTGAGTTACTTGTGTAAGGTTCTTTCTGCCCTTGCACGAGTAGGGAAATAGTGAGGCTCTAGGTAAATGCTAACTCCAAATAGAAGTTGTCCATCACTCCATGTCTTGTTTGATAACTCTAATGACAGCTTTGTGACCAACTTTTGTGATGTGAATGTGTATGCAAATGTGTGTTTGAAGGTGTTTCAAAAAGCTCTAATGTTGTGTCAAAGAAAATATTCTGGTTTGTCTTTATCTTCTTTAGTTCATTGTGTATAGAGGGAAATGCTGATTTGTAATAACATATAAATTTAAATATGACCATATTTACACTCTGGCTCTTGAACTAGAGTGAAAATCATCTTGCAATAGGAGCTTTGCTCTGTCCATTGTCATTTTCTTTGTCCTCTTGAAGATTAGGGGGCAAGGAAATGCTTTCAAAATGAGTGCATCTTTGTTCAATTCAAAATTTTAATACCAACTATAATCATTTGGGTACATAAAAGTGCAGTTAAAAATCTAAGTTACAGTATTACATCACAAAGATACTATTTCAATACTTTAAAAACAGCAATGTAATACTTAAAACAAGTGTTTTAATCACCATTATTCCTTTTCTATTTCAAAGTTCTAGTTCATTTTTCTCCACTGGAATCAATCTTTGTCTCCTCTGTTTTCAAAAAGTATCACCTATTATAGGTATTTAATATGTATCTCATTTTTTCTCTTAGGGAGATAAACTCTTTAAAGCTAGGACCATGTCATGTTCAACTTTGTACCCTCATACTGCCCAGTACATAACCACACATAGCTGCACTTGGTAAATATTTGCTGAACTTAACTATTTACTAATATTCTTCCTCATAGTAAAGCTTACTTCCCCAGTGCCTTACTGTGCCTTTTTCATCATACCTAAGTGCTGAAGTCACTGGGGTATAAAGGCATAAGGCCATGATAAGAATAAAAATCTAATGCTGTGGCATACCATTGTTCCTTTACAAAATTTCCACTACTGTTAGGATCTTTTCAAAGTGATGGAAAATTTCACAAATATTTTTTTTAAATTTGACTTAAGGATTTTTTTTTTTATAAATAAATTTTTATTTTAATGGGGTAACATCAATAAATCAGAGTACATATATTCAAAGAAAACATTTCCAGGTTATCTTGTCATTTGGTTCTGTTGCATACCCATCACCCAAAGAGAGATCATCCTCCGTCACCCTCTATCCAGTTTTCTTTGTACCCCTCCCCCTCCCCCTCTCCCTCCTTCCCTTCCCCCACCCCCGTAACCACCACACTCCTGTCCATGTCTCTTAGTTTCGCTTTTATGTCCCACCAATGTATGGAATCCTGCAGTTCTTGTACTGCTTCTAGCTGGTAATGATTCAGGTAGACTGGAAAAGCCATTTGCAGCACGCGTGGATATGGAGCTTCTGTTCTTCTCTGCCTGGAGAGATGAGACCAGGTTGCTTTTCCCTGGAGCTCTGTGACTGTGGCATGGTAAAGAGAACCTTGGGATACACTAAGCTGGGTGGCAAAGGTAGATTCATAATAGAAGTTGGCAAAAGGGGGAAAGAGAGCTGTAAATTAGGAGTAGGTCCCAGCCTGAAATATGAGTGGGGCATTGAGGTAGGAGGGATAAAGGAAACACTATATATTAAGCAAAGCAGAAGAAAATAGGACTATCAACACCCACAACAGAGATCTTTGAGGGAAGAATAAAAAACCTGACTATTCAGGCAAGACATAGTTAAGTGGCCCTTGTGCAACTGAGATCAGTTTACCTGCTTCTTGGAAGAAATACCCTAGGCTCGTCCACAGTGTCGTAGATGGGGCCGATGGCCCTGGGCACCTTCAGCCTTCAGTGGCAAACCCCAGCTTTCTGGGCAAGGTTAGGTCATAGGTGGCTGGAGCAGGGCTGGAAGAGACTGAACCCTCCCTTAGAGGAGCGAAGGGGAAGCCTACCTTCCAGTGTCCCTGTTTGACTTAAGGATTTTTATTTAATCTCTTTAGGACTCTTCTCAATGATCAATGGGGAAAAACTACAGTTGCAGAAAAGATAATGCATAGGCTCCTTTAATTTGTAGATTGACTTTGAAAATTCCTTGAAGTTTTCTGTAAAGAAAAAGTGATTTACACAATGCAGAATGGAGTAGTTTAATAAGTTCAGTTATTTAATATAATTGTCAATAAAGCACGTATGATTTTGCTTGGGGGCTGTTATGGATTGAATTGTTATGTTGCGGTCCTAACCTCCATTACTTCACAAAGTGACCTTATTTGGAGATGGATCTTTCCAAAGGTCATCAAGTTAAAAGGAGGTCATTAGAATGAGCTTTAATCCAATGTGGTTGGTGTCCTTCTAAACGCAGAAATTTGTAAACAGAGACAAACATGCATAGAGGGAAGATGGTCACGTGCAGATGAAGGGTTGGAAGGATGCAACTCTAAGCCACCAAAGAATCTAGGAATAAACAAGGACAATACCTTTCCTACAGTTATCAGAGGGAAAATGGGCCTGCCAATACCTTGATCTCAGATATCTTACCTCCAGAACTCTAAGGCAATACATTTCTGTTGTTTTAAGTCACTCAGTTTGTGGTACTTTGTTATGGCAGCACCAGAAGACCAATACAGGGCCTTATATATATATAATGTATACTGGTACTTCATTCATTCTACCAAATCTTTTCTGACTGGAAATATTTTAGAATGAAAGTATATGTTAACAGTTTTAAATTTAAAGACATTTAGAAAAATGAGAATGTCTCTAGTTCTAGTTTAAACAGAAAAAGAATCAGCATGTCTCTTAAATGAATAAAGATTCAAAAATGATGAAAATTTCTGCTAAATAAAACTAGCAGTTGCCTGAACAGGCGATGGCGCAGTGGATAAAGCATCAGACTGGGATGCGGAAGACCCAGGTTCGAGACCCCGAGGTCACTAGCTTGAGTGCGGGCTCATCTGGTTTGAGGAAAAGCTCACCAGCTTGAGCCCAAGGTCGCTGGCTCAAGCAAGGAGTTACTCAGTCTGCTGAAGGCCCATGGTCAAGGTACATATGAGAAAGCAATCAATGAACAACTAAGGTGTCGCAATGCGCAATGAGAAACTAATGATTGATGCTTCTTATCTCTCCGTTCCTGTCTGTCTGTCCCTGTCTATCCCTCTCTCTGACTCTCTCTCTGTCTCTGTAAAAAAAATAAAAAATAAAAAATAAAACTAGCAGTCAAGATAGTAGTGCCTATCATTACTGGATTATAACCATGAGAATTTTTTTAAATTTTTTTTTTTAGTGAGAGAATGACAGACAGACAGACAGGAAAGAGAGAGAGATGAGAAGTATCAAGTCATAGTTGCATCACCTTAGTTGTTCATTGATTGCTTTCTCATATGTGCCTTGACCAAGGAGGGAGGCTCCAGCTGAGCCAGTGACTCCTTGCTCAAGCCACGAACCTTGGCCTCAAACCAGTGACCTTTGGGCTCAAGCCAGCGACCACTGGGTCATGTCTATGATCCCAAGCTCAAGCAAACACCCTTATGCTCAAGCTGGTGAGGGCGCACTCTAGTCAGTGACTGCACTCAAGCCAGAGACCTCAGGGTTTCAGACCATGGTTCTCAACCTCCCAAGTTGTTGCTCTATTCACTGTGCCACCACCTGGTCAGGCATGAGAACTTTTTTAGATGTGATTGGCAGCCATTAGATGTCTTCTCAGAAGAAGAGATGAGATATTTTTTTATGTAAGGAGCAGAGACCAATAATTTTTTCTTAAAATTTATTTTATAGTTATTGATTTGAGAGAGAAACATGGATTTGTTGTTCTATTTATTTATGCATTCATTGATTGATTCCTGTATGTGCCCTGACCAAGGATGGAACCCTCATCCTTATCATATCGGGAAGATGCTCTAACCAACTGAGCTACTTGGCCAGGGTGCAGCAATCTTAAAAATCACTTAAACTAAGATTACTTACAATCATTTGTGTGAAAAATAGATTTTTCTGTACATATGTTTCATTATATGTTTCAGATTTAAAACCAGTTGTTAAATATGTCTTCCCTATAATATTGAAGGTGCCAAAAGATCAAGGACTGTGTCTGACATGTTCCCGGTGACTTGTTTCTGGCTGTATCCAAGTACCAATGAATGTACTAAGCAACCAATGATTGTGGAAGGAAAAAGTGAAGGCAAAGAGAAGGATGGGAGAGAGATGAGAGAAGAATCAAATGCCCTGGCAGGTTGGCTCAGTGGTAGAGCGTCGGCCTGGCGAGCAGAAGTCCCGGGTTCAATTCCCGGCCAGGACACACAGGAGAGGCGCCCATCTGCTTTTCCACCCCTCCCCTCTCCTTCCTCTCTGTCTCTCTCTTCCCCTCCTGCAGCCAAGGCTCCATTGGAGCAAAGATGGCCCGGGCGCTGGGGATGGCTCCTTGGCCTCTGCCCCAGGCTCTAGAGTGGCTCTGGTCGCAACAGAGCGACGCCCGGGAGGGGCAGAGCATCGCCCCCTGGTGGGCAGAGCGTCGCCCCCTGGTGGGCGTGCCGGCTGGATCCCGGTCGGGCGCATGCGGGAGTCTGTCTGACTGTCTCTCCCCGTTTCCAGCTTCAGAAAAAAAAAAAAAAAAGAATCAAATGACAATTTCCTTGTTATTCTATTGTAATATATGGACAGCATTTTATTTCTAACTCCCTTGAAATATAACATTGAGTCATATTTTAAAATTCTATTACTTTTTAGAAATTAAAATATTTTTATTTTCTCAAGGTGGGACTGTGAACCTGTGATGTGGTCCCTCCATTAGAATATTAGTTATTTATGGTATTGGGCTTTTTTTTTTTTAACATTGTGTTCTTATCCCTAGTCTCTGTTCTGACCAACTATCTTGTAAGTGTCACCACAAGGGAGATATGATGGAAAATAATTGTAAACAAGAATAATTGTAAGAAAATCCTTGGCAGATCGATTGGCTCTTTGTCTTATATAAGGACTATATTATAACAATTTACTTTAATCTAAGAAGCAGAAAACTTGTTTGCATTCTTTTTATGACATGCTTTGTCACTGACTAAAGCTCAGCACAGTTGTCTCTTTGGAATTATATCTCTCAATAACTACTTTGCACAGATTAGTTGATAGCTATTCTCAAATAACAAGGGCATCTAGGAATAAAAATTTCTATCTGGTTTATGAACTGCTATATTGCTGGCTTTTCTTCGAGAGGTTTTTTTCTTTTTGACATTAAAAGAATAAAGCAGGCATCAATATTCTCCACTGGACACTGACTTTAAGATAACAAAGAAATATGTTTCATAATTACTTTGTATGAAATTTCTAGATAGAGCAAATCCATAGAGACAGTAAGCAGATTGGTGGTTGTCAGGGCCGAGGAAGGGAAATGGGGAGTGGCTGCTAATGGGTATGGGGGTTTCCTTTTGAGGTGATGAAAATGTTCTAAAATTAGTGATGATGGTTATACAATTCTGTAAATATACTAAAAACAACTGAATTTCACATTTTAGGGAACTTTATGTTATATGGATTGTCTCAATAAAAACGTAGATTTTAAAAGCCTCCCTAAGTATAAATTTTTTAAGATTGGTATTTTGCTCACTGGAATTAGTCTTCCAGAGAGATGATTAATTCATCTAAATTAGGTTAACAGTACTTAAAAGAGGCTTGAATTCCCCCTTTTCAATCGCACTCAGAACTGGTTCTCCTGCTTTGAATATACTCTTGGATAGCAATTTTCATACTCTGTGGATGGATTTTATATTGAAAATACTGAAAGTTGGTGCGGCTAGACATAATTAATGAGGTGTAACTATAAAATGCCTCTTACGTGCTCATAAGATAGCTCTGAATGTTACTTCCAGAAGTTATTTCAGAAATGGTTGGAACAAGGTCAACACTTTTGGATTAAATGTAAGATTATCCATGATGACCTTCTGAAAATAAAACATTTTCTTTTACTTATATTTTGATGTCTTGATGAAAAAATAATCTTATTACTTTATAGTTCTACCTCTTATTCATGATCAATAATGTGACAGCCCAGGAACATAATTAGACAGATGTGCCTCAGTGGAAGTGTGAGGGTACCCTCTATCTCCAGCCAACTGGGTATAACTAATTCCTTTCATTTCTCATATGAGCAGAAGAGGTTGTTTGAGGTAAGCATGTGGAGAATCTCAGAAAAGGAGGTATATGTGCACGTACAGTTTCCCCCCACCAAGGTTGAGTGAGCTCACCAAAGAAGAGAGGGAGGTAACTTGGTGCTATTGACATTGTAGTCTCTATTCCTAGGTCCTGCCCTGGGGGCTTTCATAGACTTCAAAACACTTACAATATATGAGGGTATTGATTGTGCCTACTTGAGATCAGCAGTCTCCATTTATATACTGGGTAATGAACAGAGTGCCCATTTTTGTGCCAGCCCTACAACAAATCACTTGCATTCTCGCCCTGTAAGAAAGCAGATGTGGGCACCTCACAGTCTATAAGCCTAAGTGAAATGTAGAAGTTGTATCTGTTTATGTAATTTTATTGAAGCTATCACGTGTGGTCCAGTCTAAAGAGCATGGTTCTCACGCAAACATATTTTAAAAGTATTCATTTTATATCTTGAAAAGCATTAAAGTGGATACAATCGACTTCCTTTTGGGAATATTTTTTAGATCCTCATTTTCTTACATCTCATACTTTTTGACACTCAAGATTCTTGCTTGCCAACCCCACTTCCTCCCTTGCTAGGTTTTTCCTTCCTCTTGATTCCTGGGTTCTGTAGTCTTCTAGCAGCATTGCAGTGTTCTCCAATTTTGTATTCCAAAAGAAAGGAGTCTGGCAGAGATAGACTGACTTCAGAAAAAATGGATATAAACTGGCCTAATAAATTAGGATCCAGTTGGCATGGGGTGGGGGAGAATCTGAATATTTCTTATCAGTACTTTATTTTATCACATCTAGTTTATAATTTTAATATCTCTACCCCAGTTTCTAGTGTGTGTTGCTTTTCCTGTGTCATTTGATATGTTCTACCCATTTCCCACAGTATCCTAGCTACCAATTCTAGCCAAAATATTGTTTAGTTGTGATTGTTTAGATTACATCTTTTTAGTTTTCCCATGTCTCTGATCTCTATTTTATTGCACCATAACTTAGTGTATCTCTCCAGACTCAGGTTGTATATCCTCCACCCTTATCCTGCATTTTCTGAACACTGGGGCAGGAATTGGAATAATAGATAAGAGAGGGATAGAGCAGAAACAGAGGCAAAATAAGGGAAGATGTACCAGTTTAGGCAGCGAAGGGCTAGCATGCAAGACAAGGCAGTTGTGGATGCAGAGAAAAAAGCAGGGGGAAAGATATGCTCTGAGGAAGAAGATCATCTAGACTGTGCCATAGGCTCCCAAAACAATTCAAAGAGAAGGGTTCTACAAATGACTTGAAGAGTGGAAACATTATTGGAATAGTCACAAAGCCTTTTAAAAGGACTGACTTTGAAAACAGCAAAATCATTTTGAAATTCATGGGAAAGAATCACTTCCATGACTTTATATCCATGTTTCTTTCATTCTGTCCTGTTAACCTTCATACCTGAAATAGAGGTTGATAGTCATCACTAATTATGCAGATGTGTCTTCCCCTCCTTTTTTAACACAGTACACTGAAAGACTAGACAAAGAGCTAAGGCACCACATTTCCAAAATGTACATTGGGTAAAAACTATCTAAGAAACCTAAACACTCTGCCGTTTTATCTTATCATGCCAGCCATTCAGAGCTGTTTCTTGCTCTAGTGAAAATAATATGGAAGTCTTCCAGCAGGAGTTAAGAGCTTCAAGGAAACAATGAAAAATCTTTAAGAGATGAGGTTTTTTAAGAACCTGAACAAGCAGGCCCTCATCTCTCAGCCCTATTCAAGGGCTAGTTCACTGATATAACAAACCTATTTTTGGTTCTTTTTTTTTCACATCTGAAGGTAATGTCTTTCAACCTCCTTTAATGTACCCCAATTGTGCTATTCCTTGAGTTTCAGATTAAGTCCAAACTCTCCCAAGATTCTATTTGCCCTATTTCACATTAATATTTATGTTTTCTCAAGCCCTATTGAAGGTTTTAATTCTTGCATCATTTATGACTTTAAAGAATGAAGGACTGGGAGAGGCTTTGCAAATTTGCATGGTTGACCTTCCTTAATTTGACTTAGTTTTTTGTTTTTACATGAAGGACAGCTTCTGCCTAGATTCCAGATACAACCATAGTTACCTTCTTTTCTTAATTCTTAAGACATTTACTCATAAAAATACAATCAAATGGAACATTGATCAGCTTAATGGGTATTATGTGAATTTAAATACAAAACAGGCAAAGATCTAAAATACAGGAGTAACCGCCAAAGGGAAAGGAGAAAACAAAACTAAAGTTGAATTAACTCCAAAATTTAATAGCTATGTAAAGACCACATGGTTTACATACATAAGTGTTGACAATATCTTCTGAATCAT
The DNA here is from genome assembly GCF_036850995.1 of Saccopteryx leptura. Taxonomy (NCBI): domain Eukaryota; kingdom Metazoa; phylum Chordata; class Mammalia; order Chiroptera; family Emballonuridae; genus Saccopteryx; species Saccopteryx leptura. The sequence goes on along the minus strand of NC_089507.1, from coordinate 69,569,886 downwards.
CAGTTAAAAACTATCTGTGTGGGAATAGGCAAAATAGTTTGCTTCCCCTGACCCATCTTTCTTTAAATGTTTAAGCCCAAGGCAGATAGAAGAGCCCTCTGAAGCATTGTGTTACTTTTTGTTTTGGTAGATGGAATTCACTAACCAAAATGACAACAAACATTTGAAAATAGGGACTTACTCTATGGCATCTATTCAAACCTCTTAAAAGCATGGATGTTTTCCTGTCTGGTGTGTAAGCCACCCAAGCACAAATGAAAAGCAGATGCTCCATGGCTCTCTGAGGATATTTATAGCTCGGAGTGTGTGCTTCCCGGTCATCTCTCAACAGCAGGACATTTTGAAGAGGTAGTGAGCATTTTGCAATAATGAAAGCCCCATTCTAGCAGATTTCCACTTCTGTGTTTTGAAATTAAACTACACATTTTCTTTCCTCAGTGGAAAAAAGTATTTTTGCAAAAGGAACTTGAAGTATTTTCCATACCATATATGTCTCCATTACACACTCACAAGGTTTAGTGTCTTAACCACAACCAAGAAGGATGATTTCAGGTTTATGTACTTAACTCCCTCCCTTAGTAAATTCATGCATTTCAGAGTGGTCTGTTCTTCAGAAAAATATGTTGAAATATGAAGTACAGCAGCACTCATAAAAATAAAATGCAAAATATTAGGGTTCCTACTGAAAGGAATAAATTTACCATTTGGGTTTATAAATCTATTCTATCAATACTTATTATGTGCAATGTGCACAGAACATGTAGTATGGGGATTCAACAGGGAAGCACAATTGTTGCTTTTTGGCTTCATGAACTTAACATTTTGGGAAGAGAATGCTTCATTGCATATATTGGGAAGCTGACAATAGCAAATCATACAAAAGGTGTTGCCTCTATGTATGTGAAAAACAGTAATTCGGGAGAGAGATTTTAATGTACAAAGAAATCGTCATTCTTTAATATTAAACGCAGTGAGGGTAATCTTATCAAGGAGTGGGTTATGAAAGAATGAACAATAGAAATGGTTTAATTTACCCATAAATGCAAATATTACAAAAAGGTAAAGCTCTGGACTAGGAGTTGTAAATGCAGGAAGAATGAGATCCTACAGAGAGGTGATGTGCCCACATAAAATGTGTCCCACTGCTTGTTTTCTGAGGCAATCTTAGAGGTTTTTTTTTTTCTACAAAATAATAATCATCCTCTTCTTTATTCTAAGTGACACTTTATCCCAGGGGTTGGGAACCTTTTTGGCTGAGAGAGCCATGAACGCCACATATTTTAAAATGTAATTCCGTGAGAGCCATACAATATGTTTAACACTAAATACAGGTAAATGTGTGCATTTTATGTAAAAACAACACTTTTAAAGTACAATAAGTCTCTGAATTTTTAATAACGTTGTTATGCTGTTGCTAACCAATGATGAATAAAGAACTTCATACCATTAATGCAACTTCTGGTGCTGCATGGTTTTGCTGATGGCTTTGTAGTCTGGTTGATACGTGGTAAGGTTAAGCTTCATGCAGGCGTTGAGACTTCCATCCATTAAATGTGATCGTAGGTTGGTCTTAACGTTCTTTAGATGTGAGAAAGACTGCTCACATGCATATGTAGAGCCAAACATTGTCAGTACAGCAATACTCACACGCTGCAGTGTGTGGTACATGACAGGAAGTGCGTTCCAAGTTTTGACAATCAGCTGGTCCATGGGTTGAAGTTTTTTCATTTCTCCCCACTTGTGTTTGCTTGCAAACTCTGCTTGCTGTCATGAAAGTCTTTCCAAATCTCCATTCAGTGACTTGAACTTATTCACCCACATGTCTGAGGCCTTTAGCTCAGCAGCTTGCAGCTCAAAATCTCTGATGGAGACACCGGGGATGTAACTCAGGTCAGCACTGTCCACTGCACACTCATGTGGATGGGTGAAGAACTTAAAAAGATGAGTGCGCTCACAAAATTCTCCAAAGCATGCTTTGAATGACTGCAGGAGATTAGATGTGAAGCCCACTAGCTGCTGGAGATCAAGATGTTGAGCAGGGTCACTTGCTGTGCATGCATCTTTAAACTCTCCCAGTTTTTTAAAGTGTAGTAAATGACCTGTTTCAATGTTGGCGATGAAGAGTTCCAGCTTGTTTTCAAATGCAAACACTGCTTGCTGAAAGGATAAGACTGTATTTCCAACACCTTCCATTTTCACATTGAGCTGGTTCAGATGTGCAGTCATGTCCATGAGATAGTAGAACTTCAGGAGCCACTCAGTGTTAGCTAACTCAGGATGCTCAATGTTTTTTATATCAAGAAAAGTCCGGACTTTGCTCAGACAAGCTGCGAAACGGCTGAGCACCTTCCCTCTTGACAACCAATGCACATTGTTGTGCAGAAGCAAACCAGGATAATTATTCCCAACTTCATCCAGCAAATACTTTAAACTGGCAATCATTTAAAGCTCAGGCAACAATAAAGTTGACCACCTGAATGACCAGTGACATCACCTCACCAAGCTGCTTGCCACACATCTGAGCACAAAGCATCTCCTGATGTAGGATGCAGTGAAAACTTAGGATGGGTCTCTTTTCATGTTCACAAAGAAGAGCTCAGGTGACATCACGGAAATGGCGCCGTGAGCAGCGCGTCCGACAGATCTCCCCAAAATCTCAACAAATTTATCAACTAGAAACAGGAAAATTTATCTTCGGAGCATTACGGAGTTCCACACAAACTGAAAGCAAAAGGACTGTTATCACTTGAATCTGAGAGACGAGGGTGCGGAGGAAGCTACCGCAGGGACGTTCATTCAAACCGCGAGGAAGTGCACCTGTGGTAAGTCATCCCGCACTCGGAAGCCGCGAGCAGCAGCCGCGAGCGGCCGCCCCCAGCCGCCAGCCGCCGCCGCCGCCGCGAGCAGCGCCCGGGTCGGTTGCAGAGCGAGCACCGCCCACACTCCGGAGCGGCGAGCAGCCACTGGCGCGCGCCAGGTCTGGTTGCAGACCAAGCATTGCAGACCGAGCACCGCTAACGTTCCCAGCAGCCCGCACACGGGGAGCGGGAGAGGCCCCAGGGCGGTATTCCCTACTTGGGAGATTCTCTCCGCGGGCGGGGCACCTCACCCAGCCATTCAAGCTAACAATCAAGCGTTGGGGTAGGGGCACGTGCAGGCAGCCTGAAATACCTTCGGGAGCACAGCTGCGACCCAATTACTGAAATTAACTTAACCCGTGAAATCTGCGCACCCTCGGTTCTAATTGATAAGATCTCTCTCAGTTCACCGACCCAAGACAAGAGGCGTGATATTTTTTAGTGCCTCTCGCTAAAGGGGCGGGGGCAACTTCTGATTGATAGAGCCTCCATATTCAGGGATAAACGCTAACAAGAAGGACTTGGCAGATAATAAGATCTATACCACACTAGTCACAAGCAGAGACTAGTGCCTCTTCTTACCAGCCAAAACAGGCTACAAAGTGTGGAAAGCCTGGGTTGAGAGGTGCAACTGAATGCTAGGCGCTGAACAGTCACCTTGACAACAATTGACTCCCACCCCCGCCTGATTACACTGGAGGCCCTGACTGTCAGAGCCCTTCCCAAAGCCTTGCACTGAGTGGGGACAGAGTGGGGATTTCCCAGCTCTTTGAGCCTCTTACTCCCCAGGCAGAAGCAGTGGCAGCCTTATAGCTGGATCACCAGGCTGCTAATTCAGGAAGGGGGGACTAGGAGAGAGAATCCACGAAAGCAAACTCTCTCATCGTTGGACCCTGCAAACACCAACAAGCCTTGACTACCAGCAAGACTAAAGCCAATTATATGACATTGCCATAGAATCCCATCAACTGCAAATCCCTACCTAAATGTGACACAGGGGCAGAGCCTGGGGTACAGAGTCACCGACCAGGAAGAGGGAGAGAAAAGAAAAAGGAAGAAGTTAACATCTCAAAATCAAGAAAAATCCACAGACTTTACAACTTGTTCCACTAATTTTTTGTTGTTGTTGTTGTTGTTGTTGTTTGTTTCTTCTATCTTATTGCCTTTATTTCCTCCACCTCGGTCCTTCTATTCTCTGCCCACCTTATGCTTCCCTTTTCTTGAACTACACTACCCATAAGTGTTACATTTTATTTCTCTTCTTCATCCTCACCCTCCTTTGGGGTTATACTCCAGGACACTTAACTCTCACTCTCTCCTCTTTTGTTTTTTTTTTGTTTGTTTGTTTGTTTTTGCTTTATTTTGTTTTTTTCTCTTCCTTTTTTATTTCTTCCTTCGTTTTTCTCTTTTTCTTATTTTTTCCTTTCTATTCATTTTTTCTTTTCTCGTTTTACTTTCCTCCCATTTAATCCTCAATCACGAACAAATTAGTTAATTTGGGACTCAAGGCTTTTTTTGGCTTTATTTTTCTTTTTCGCTTTTGTTTTTGTTTTTTTCTTGTTAGTTTATTTTTGTGGCATTTTGGGTCCTCCCAACCCAAGGTCTCCATTGTATTTGGTCTTCGCTCCACTTAATACAACAGATTTATACTTATTATTTTTATTTTTTTCTTCTTTATTATTCCTTTTTTTGTCCTTTTTTCTGGTTCCCTCTTATCCCATCATTATATCTCTTAGTTGACCATCACCCGCAGGCAGATCAACTTATGCTTGTCTAAGATTTTCTTCCTTTTTTTTTTTTTTTTTTTGCATTTAGTAGGTCCCTACTCCCCTTTTTTTTTGCCCCTTGAACTCTTCACCGCAAACCAGGCCCTCCATTATAGGCACGATATTTCCCTGAGGAGGGGAGAGGAGGGAAGGAGAAGAAAGAAAAAAAAGGGGAAAATAATAAATTATTACTGCTTTTTTTTGTGGGGTGTTTTACCCTTTGGTTTTTTTTGTTTTTTTTTTGTTGTTGTTGTTTTTTTACTTTTTACTCTTTATTAATTCTAATTAGTGCTATCAACAAGACCACCCTCAGATGCCAATAAGAAAGAGGAAATCGAATATTATGGATACAAAAGAAAGAGAGGTAACACAAATAGATGTGGAAAAATCTATGGAGAAAAGACTTAACATATTGGAAGCCTTGGAGCTAAATGACAGAGAATTTAAAATAGAAATCTTAAAAATACTCAGAGATATACAAGAAAACACAGAAAGGCAATATAGGGAGATCAGAAAACAACTCAATGAACACAAAGAATATATTACCAAGGAAATTGAAACTATAAAAACAAATCAAACAGAAATGAAAAACTCAATTCACGAGCTGAAAAATGAGGTAACAAGCTTAGCTAGCAGAACAACCCAGATTGAAGATAGGATTAGTGAAATAGAAGACAAACAACTTGAGGCACAACAGAGAGAAGAAGAAAGAGACTCAAAAATAATAAAAAACGAGAAAGCCCTACAGGAATTATCTGACTCCATCAGAAAGAATAACAAAAGAATAATAGGTATATCAGAGGGAGAAGAGAAAGAAAATGGAATGGAGAATATACTCAAACAAATAATAGACGAGAACTTCCCAAGCCTGTGGAAAGAACTAAAGCCTCAAATTCAAGAAGCAAACAGAACACCGAGTTTCCTTAACCACAACAAACCCACTCCAAGGCACATCATACTAAAGTTGACACAAACCAATGACAAAGAAAAAATTCTCAAGGCAGCCAGGGAAAAGAAGAGTACAACATATAAAGGAAGGCCTATTAGATTATCATCAGATTTCTCAGCAGAAACTCTACAAGCTAGAAGAGAGTGGATCCCAATATTTAAAGCCCTGAAAGAGAGGAACTTTCAGCCAAGAATACTATACCCATCAAAGCTATCCTTCAAGTATGAAGGAGATATAAAAACATTCACAAATGCAGAAAAGATGAGAGAATTTATCACGAGAAAGCCCCCACTCCAGGAAATACTAAAGGGGGTTTTCCAACCAGATTCAAAGAACAAAAGAAAACAACACCACAAGTAACAGCTCCACCAAGAACACAATAAAACCAAACTTAAACTGTGACAACAAAGGAAAAAAAGGGGGGAGAGAATGGAGATTAACAGTAGCAAAGGACGATGAAGTGCAGAAATACTTATAAGATAGGGTACTACAATGAATATGGTAGGTACCCTTTTCATTACTTAATGGTAACCACCCTAGAAAAAACCACCACAAAAACACATGACTTAAAAAAGGTAGCAACAGAGGAAAGAAGTATGGAACACAAACAAACAGAAACAAATGATAGAAAAACAAAAGAGAAGAATCAAACTAGATACAAAACTAACAGAAAGCAATTTATAAAATGGCAGTAGGGAACCCACAAGTGTCAATAATTACACTAAATGTAAATGGATTAAACTTACCAATAAAAAGACACAGAGTAGCAGAATGGATTAAAAAAGAAAATCCAACTATATGCTGCCTACAAGAAACACATCTAAGCAACAAGGATAAAAACAAATTCAAAGTGAAAGGCTGGAAAACAATACTCCAAGCAAACAACACCCAAAAAAAAGCAGGTGTAGCAATACTCATATCTGATAATGTTGACTGCAAGACAGAAAATGTACTCAGAGACAAAAATGGTCACTTCATAATGATTAAGGGGACACTGAATCAAGAAGACATAACAATCCTTAATATATATGCACCAAACCAAGGAGCACCAAAATATATAAGACAGCTACTTATTGACCTTAAAACAAAAACTAACAAAAATACAATCATACTTGGAGACCTCAATACTCCGCTGACGGCTCTAGATCGGTCATCCAAACAGAGAATCAATAAAGATATAGTGGCCTTAAACGAAATACTAGAACAACTGGATATGATAGACATCTACAGGACACTTCATCCCAAAGCGACAGAGTATACATTTTTCTCTAGTGTACATGGAACATTCTCAAGAATTGACCATATGTTGGGCCACAAAGACAATATCAGCAAATTTAGAAAAATTGAAATTGTACCAAGCATATTTTCTGATCATAAAGCCTTGAAACTAGAATTCAACTGCAAAAAAGAGGGGGAAAAACCCACAAAAATGTGGAAACTAAACAACATACTTCTAAAAAATGAATGGGTCAAAGAAGAAATAAGCGCAGAGATCAAAAGATACATACAGACAAATGAAAATGAAAATACGACATATCAGAATCTCTGGGATGCAGCAAAAGCAGTAATAAGAGGAAAGTTCATATCACTTCAGGCCTATATGAACAAACAAGAGAGAGCCGAAGTAAACCACTTAACTTCACACCTTAAGGAACTAGAAAAAGAAGAACAAAGACAACCCAAAACCAGCCGAAGAAAGGAGATAATAAAAATCAGAGCAGAAATAAATGAAATAGAGAGCAGAAAAACTATAGAAAAAATCAATAAAACAAGGAGCTGGTTCTTTGAAAAGATCAACAAAATTGACAAACCCTTGGCAAGACTCACCAAGGAAAAAAGGCACAGGACTCAAATAAATAAAATCCAAAATGAAAGAGGAGAGATCACCACAGACATCATAGATATACAAAGAATTATTGTAGAATACTATGAAAAATTATATGCCACCAAATACAACAATCTAGAAGAAATGGATAAATTCCTAGAACAATACAACCTTCCTAGACTGAGTCATGAAGAAGCAGAAAGCCTAAACAGACCAATCAGCAGGGAGGAAATAGAAAAAACTATTAAAAACCTCCCCAAAAATAAAAGTCCAGGCCCAGACGGTTATACTAGTGAATTCTATCAAACATTCAAAGAAGACTTGGTTCCTATTCTACTCAAAGTCTTCCAAAAAATTGAAGAAGAAGCAATACTTCCAAACACATTTTATGAGGCCAACATAACCCTCATACCAAAACCTGGCAAGGATGGCACAAAGAAAGAAAACTACAGACCAATATCTCTAATGAATACAGATGCTAAAATTCTAAACAAAATACTGGCAAACCGAATACAACAACATATTAAAAAAATAATACATCACGATCAAGTGGGATTCATCCCAGAATCTCAAGGATGGTTCAACATACGCAAAACGGTTAACGTAATACACCATATCAACAAAACAAAGAACAAAAACCACATGATCTTATCAATAGATGCAGAAAAGGCTTTTGATAAAATACAACACAATTTTATGTTTAAGACTCTCAACAAAATGGGTATAGAAGGAAAATATCTCAACATGATAAAGGCCATATATGATAAACCATCAGCCAACATCATTTTAAATGGCATAAAACTGAGGACTTTCTACCTTAAATCAGGAACAAGACAGGGTTGTCCACTCTCTCCACTCTTATTTAACGTGGTGCTAGAAGTTCTGGCCAGAGCAATCAGACAAGACAAAGAAATAAAAGGCATCCATATCGGAAAAGAAGAAGTAAAGGTATCACTTTTTGCTGATGATATGATCCTATACATCGAAAACCCGAAGGACTCCACAAAAAGATTATTAGAAACAATAAACCAATACAGTAAGGTCGCAGGATACAAAATTAACATACAAAAGTCCATAGCCTTTCTATATGCCAACAATGAAATATTAGAAAACAAACTCAAAAAAATAATCCCCTTCACGATTGCAACAAAAAAAATAAAATACCTAGGAATAAACATAACAAAGAATGTAAAGGACCTTTATAATGAAAATTACAAAGCATTGTTAAGGGAAATCGAAAAAGATACAATGAGATGGAAAAATATTCCTTGTTCTTGGATAGGAAGAATAAATATAATCAAAATGGCCATATTACCCAAAGCAATATACAAATTTAATGCAATTCCCATCAAAATCCCTATGAGATTTTTTAAAGAAATGGAACAAAAAATCATCAGATTTATATGGAACTATAAAAAACCCCGAATAGCCAAAACAATCCTAAGGAAAAAGAATGAAGCTGGGGGCATTACAATACCTGACTTTAAACTATATTATAGGGCCACAATAATCAAAACAGCATGGTATTGGCAGAAAAATAGACACTCAGACCAATGGAACAGAATAGAAAGCCCAGAAATAAAACCACATATATATGGTCAAATAATCTTTGATAAAGGGGCTAACAACACACAATGGAGAAAAGAAAGCCTCTTCAACAAATGGTGTTGGGAAAACTGGAAAGCCACATGCAAAAGAATGAGACTCGACTACAGCCTGTCCCCGTGTACTAAAATTAATTCAAAATGGATCAAAGACCTAAATATAAGACCTGAAACAATAAAGTACATAGAAGAAGACATAGGTACTAAACTCATGGACCTGGGTTTTAAAGAGCATTTTATGAACTTGACTCCAATGGCAAGAGAAGTGAAGGCAAAGATAAATGAATGGGACTACATCAGAATAAAAAGTTTTTGCTCAGCAAGAGAAACTGATATCAAAATAAACAGACAGCCAACTAAATGGGAAATGATATTTTCAAACAACAGCTCAGATAAGGGCCTAATTTCCAAAATTTACAAAGAACTCATAAAACTCAACAACAAACAAACAAACAATCCAATAAAAAAATGGGAAGAAGACATGAATAGACACTTCTCCCAGGAAGAGATACAAATGGCCAACAGATATATGAAAAGATGCTCAGCTTCATTAGTTATTAGGGAAATGCAAATCAAAACTACAATGAGATACCACCTCACCCCTGTTAGATTAGCTATTATCAACAAGACGGGTAATAGCAAATGTTGGAGAGGCTGTGGAGAAAAAGGAACCCTCATTCACTGTTGGTGGGACTGTAAAGTAGTACAACCATTATGGAGGAAAGTATGGTGGTTCCTCAAAAAACTGCAAATAGAACTACCTTATGACCCAGCAATCCCTCTACTGGGTATATACCCCAAAACCTCAGAAACATTGATACGTGAAGACACATGTAGCCCCATGTTCATTGCAGCACTGTTCACAGTGGCCAAGACATGGAAACAACCAAAAAGCCCTTCAATAGAAGACTGGATAAAGAAGATGTGGCACATATACACTATGGAATACTACTCAGCCATAAGAAATGATGACATCAGATCATTTACAGCAAAATGGTGGGATCTTGATAACATTATAAGGAGTGAAATAAGTAAATCAGAAAAAAACAAGAACTACATGATTCCATACATTGGTGGAACATAAAAATGAGACTAAGAGACATGGACAAGTGTGTGGTGGTTACCAGGGGTGGGGGGAGGGAGGACAGGGGGAGAGTTAGGGGGAGGGGGAGGGGCACAGAGAATTAGATAGAGGGTGGCGAAGGACAATCTGACTTTGGGCGAGGGGTATGCAACATAATTTAATGACAAGGTAACCTAGACATGTTTTCTTTGAATATATGTACCCTGATTTATTAATGTCATCCCATTACCATTAATAAAAATTTATTTAAAAAAAAAAAAAAAAAAAAAAAAAAGAGCTATGAATTCTCTGTTTTTCCCCATCACGCACAGAGCACTATCAGTACACACCGAAATAAGTTTATCCATCGGTAGATATTTTCTTTAGTGAACTCAGTGAAAGAAAATAAATCCTCCCCTCTTGTTGTCTCTTTTATAGGCAAAACAGCAAGACTTTCCCCACATAGTGTGTCACCAACAGCATACCTTGCAATCACGCTGAACTGGGATAAATGATTTACGTCGTTGACTCATCCAAAGCGAGAGAAAACAATAGTGCTGCATTTATGTCCTTCATTTGTGTTGCATCAATTTGATCTGCCATCATGATGGTACGATTGTGAACAGTTCTTGCCACTAGAGGCATGTCTTTTATTCTTTGATTATCTTGTCTTTATCCAAAAAGTCGTCAAAAAGTTCAATGGCAACATCAAGCATGAATGTTTTGGCATACTCCCCATCTGTGAATGGCTTTTTGTTTCTCACAATTGCTAAAGCACTAGCAAAGCTAGCCGAATTCCAGTCACCTTGTTGGGTCCAAACACGGAATTGCTGCTGACTAGCTTACACTCTGCACAGTAGCTCTTGACATGCTTTCTTCCTGCTGTCCCCGCGGGATATTTTGATGCAAATGTAGCATGTTGTGTGGTGAAGTGCTGCCTTTTATTTGACCATTTCATTGATGCAATTTTATCATTGCATATTAGAAACACTGCAGAACCTGCTCTCTCCACAAAGGTGAATTCCTCTGTCCATTTCTGCTGAAAAGTACGATACTCCTCATCTTTTTTTCTTTTAGCCATCTTCTTCGTCAAAAGGGTTTTTGCAATTAGCTAGCTGGCTACTTGATTAAAAGAAGGGAATTTTACTTTCTGACCTCACAATGACCCATGTATGTTATGCATTACCCAATAAAAATTTGGTGTTGTCTTGGAGGACCGCTGTGATTGGCTCCAGCCACCCGCAACCATGAACATGAGCAGTAGGAAATGAATGGATTGTAATACATGAGAATGTTTTTTATTTTTAACGTTTTTTTTTTTAATTAAAGATTTGTCTGTGAGCCAGATGCAGCCATAAAAAAGAGCCACATCTGGCTCACAAGCCATAGGTTCCTGACCCCTGCTTTAGTCCTTGAATAGTTTTCTTTTGCCTCTTTCTTTCCTTCCTTATACTCTACCTCCCTCCAGGAAGCACTTCCTACCAAATAAAGAAGAGGTGGTGATGAGGTCATCTCCACCCACAAGCCTGATTGAAGTAAGTTTGTTCCAACTTGTTTTGCTCACCACCACACAAAATAGTCTTCCCACTCTTTATGAACACAGTACAGTTTTGGGAGGGAATTTTTAGTTTTTGTGGTCTTTCTGTTCAGTTCTCTTTCCCCCTTTCTGACTGTATTAGTGTTTCTGTCCAAGACAACCAGGAACTGCAACCAATATTTAAAACAGAATCTATTGCATGGATTAATGCTTCAGGTCATGGCTGGAATTATAAATAAATATAGTGCCTTATAAATGTTTAAAGGAAATTTTGTTTTAACATTTTTAAGTTATAGCAAGGCTTATTAAGATAGTTTCCAACCCTAAAGTAAAATAAAGGCATCATCTTTAAAAAAAATACAAATACATAACTTCAAATCTTCTTTCTTTACCAACTCAAACAACTCAAAAATTATCTGTGTTAAAAATTATTCCATAAAAGTGAAAAATTTGGTAAATTAGGAGATACAGAAGGAGAGATGGAATCTAGAAAAGTTCTAAAGGCACTGATGTCTACAAATAGCCTGGATCAGGGGTCCCCAAACTTTTTACACAGGGGGTCAATTCACTGTCCCTCAGACCATTGGAGGGCCGGACTATAAAAAAAACTAAGAACAAATCCCTATGCACCTTGCACAAATCTTATTTTAAAGTAAAAAAACAAAATGGGAGCAAATACAATATTTAAAATAAAGAACAAGTAAATTTAAATCAACAAACTGACCAGTATTTCAATGGGAACTATGCTCCTTTCACTGACCACCAATGAAAGAGGTGCCCCTTCCGGAAGTGTGGTGGGGGCCGGATAAATGGACTCAGGGGGCCGCATGTGGCCCGCGGGCCGTAGTTTGGGGACCCCTGGCCTAGATACTTCAGTAACCACCAATGAATGCCTTTATTTCTCAAAACTGAGATGCTCATTCTATTTGTTCTTATCAGAAAATTATGTCCCCTTGGGTAAACCCCATCCTCCACTCTTCATTTTTTTCTGGCCAACAAGATATACCCAGACAAATCCATAGAGAGGATAGATCCCAAGATCTTGTCTCTTTTTATTTCACTGTATATAAAACTGAAGAATTTCTTATTTGAGCTTATTTTTCTCTGGGTTTAACCAGTTGAAAATTACTAGTGCAAAATCCCTGCCAACTAAAATATTAAAAAGTTTTCTCTTCTTAAACTTGTACGGGCCCTGGATTTGAGGTTTGTGGATATATATCCTGTTTTTGCTGCTTTTAACATATTTGGTGATAGGCATCTTACTTAACTTGTTCTTGTCTCTGTTTGCATATCTGTGAAATGGGAATAACATAATAAAGTAAAGAATTATTATACTCACCAAAGACACTGAACTCTAGCCTTTGTCTCTTATGAATGTATTACTTGTCCTCGGATAATATGGATTACTCTGGGACATCTTGGAAGCTAGTGCTAGGGAGCCCTATTTTCCTTAGATGATCAAACTCTAAAGATCAACTTGATAATAAATTTTAAGACACATAGATGGCATCAGGGTGAATTATTAGGCACCACTTTCTACCCATTGCTCAATGGCAGCTCTACTAGTCAATGAGAAACCAAGACTCTCAAAGATGGCTATTTCAAATCATGAACTCATTTTGGACACTGGTAGCTCTGTTATGTAGGTCCCCTGATATATTTATGTGTTTTCTTGGCCGTACTTCATTCAAACCATTGGTACTTATGGGTCTACTATTTTCCTTCTATAGAACTTCTTTTCTTATTTGGAATGACACTTATCAAAAAATATGTCTAGGTTAATCTCCTTTAGTGTTTTACTGTCTATCAAGGCTTTTAATCTGCAAGAATGATAGTGTGCTGCTAATTAAAATTAGTAATAGTAGTTGTTGATATATAATAAGGCAATACTGCAAGTGGCTGAAATTTATGTATCACTTACTGTGATACAGATATAGTCCTTTATATATAGTAATTCTTAGACTTCTTCCAATAGTCCTCAAAAAAGGTACTATTCTAAGTACCATTTTACAGATGAGGCCATGGTGGCACAGTTTATGTAGCTATGTGACCAAATACTATAGCTAATAAGTGACAAAACTGGAATTCGAACCCAGGCAATTTGGTTCCAAACTTATTCTCTTAACCTTTATGATGTATAGCTTAATAATATCTTAAGTTTATCATTCTTAATATTATTAAGAATGATAAACTATTATTTATTAACAGTGCCTGTCACTATTTTAAAGTAGTTTTATGTAATATCTTTTTCATTCTTTATAATAAACCTGTGAGGAAGATTTTGATTATACTTTGTGGAAGAGAAAACTAAAGCTTAGAAAAGTTAAATATATTAGCTGAGGCCACATAGTTAGGAAGTGGCAGAACCAGTATTCCCTAAAGCACTCAGCCTTCATCTGTGTGCATAATTAGTCCAGGTATATGTTCTTACCTTCCTGCAAACTAAATAGAAAATTCCATTTAAGTTATTTGTTACTTTTTATAACCACTACATAACCTCATATCAGGAAAATATTTTTAAAGTAATCTGAGATAATTTTTTTAAATAAATATTTTTAAATTCAGTGAGAGGAGGGGAAGCAGAGACAGACTCCTACATGTGCCTGACTGGGATCTACCCAGCAAGGCCACTAGGGGGCCATGCTCTGTCCATCTGGGGCATTGCTCTGTTGCTCAGCAACTGAGCTCTTCTTAGCACCTGAGGTGGAAGCCACGAAGCCATCCTCAGCACCCAGGGCCAACTCACTCCAATTAAGCTATGGCTGGAGGAGGGTAAGAGAGAGAGAGAGAGAGAGAGAGAAGTGAAGGGGGAGGGGTAGAGAAGCAGATGGGTGCTTCTCCTGTGTGCCCTGACCAGGAATCAAACCCAGCACATCCACAAGCCGGCTGACACTCTACCACTGAGCCAAACAGAGAGGGCCTTAAAATAAATTATTGATTTTTAATGTGTAATTAATAAGAAAATACTTTTAGATAGGAAGGAAGTGGTATGTTCACAAACAAAAGTTTGGGTGTAGGTGAGCTATTTTGACTGGAGACTGCAGGAGGGTATTAAATCTTGAAATTATACAAGAAATAGGGCTAAAGAGGTAGGGTGTGGCTAAATCATGAGGGCCTCGATAGCCTGGTCTGGAGTTGTAAGAATCTCTGCAGTCACTGAGGGATCCACCGAGAACTCTGTGGGGAGCCAGGGTCTGGGCTGATTTAGGGAGATTTCTGGGATGGTGGCAGCAAATGTAGAAAAGCAAAAGTAAGAAGATCAGGTAAAAGTTCTGATTTTATGCTGACTTCTTGGGTAGTCACCAAAAGACTTTAAAGAATGTTTACAGCACTGCATTCATAACGTTAGCTTTATTCATAAAATTCATAATGTGGAATAATAAATAGCAATAAAGCCTTACCAGGTGGTGGCACAATGGATAGAGCATCCACCTGAGATACTGAAGACCCAAAGTTCAAAACCCTGAGTTCGCCAGCTTGAGTGCAGGGTTGCTAGTTTGAGCATGAGATCATAGACATGAACCTATGGTCTCTGATTTGAGCCCAAAGGTTACTGGCTTGAAACCCAAGGTCACTGAATTGAGCGCAAGGTCACTGGCTTGAAAAAGGGGTCACTTGGCTGAAGTCTCCCCCCCATCAAGGCACATATGAGAAAGAAATCAATGAACAACTAAGGTGCCGCAACAAAGAATTGATGCTTCTCATCTCTCGCCCTTCTTTTCTGTCTGTCCCTGTCTGCTCCCCCACCTCTCTCTCTCACTGAAAAAAAGAAAATAATTAAAAGGAACAAACTACTGAAATATATACAATTGAATGAATCTCACAGACATAAACCAAGTGACAAAACCAGACACAAAAGAGTATATGCTAGATTCCAATGACGAAGCTCAAGAACAGGGAAAACAAATCTGAGGTGGGAGAAGTCAGAATACAGTGTGTCCGTAAAGTCATGGTGCACTTTTGACCTGTCACAGGAAAGCAACAAAAGATGATAGAAATGTGAAATCTGCATCAAATAAAAGGAAAACTCTCCCAGTTTCATACCTATTCAGTACAGTTCGGTGTGGGCTCACACATAGATTATTTAGGGCTCCTTAGGTAGCTATCCCGTATAGCCTTTACAGACTTGTCACTGACTGATGGCCTACCAGACCGGGTTTCTCCACCAAACTGCTGGTTTCCTTTAACTGCTTATCCCACTGAGTAATGTTATTCCTATGTGGTGGTGCTTCGTTATAAATGCGCTGGTATTCACGTTACACTTTGGTCATGGATTTGAATTTAGCGAGCCACAGAACACACTTAACTTTCCTCTGTACCATCCACATCTCAACTGGCATGGCCGTGGGCTGCTCTGCTGTATACACGGTGTTACATCATCATCTGCGCATGCGCACATGCTGCAACATCATCCTACAGAAACTGGGAGGGTTTTCCTTTTATCTGGTGCAGATTTCACATTTCTATCATCTTTTGTTGCTTTCCTTTGACTGGTCAAAAGTGCACCATGACTTTACAGACACACTGTAATTATCTCTGTGTGAGCCCATGGTGCTTATTGAACTGGGAAAGGGCATAGGATGTTGAAATTATTTATCTTTTTAATTGGATGGAGTTACATGGTTTTTCCACTCACACGTACCAACATATATATGTAAAAATTTATAAGTTTGTACTTATGATTTGTGCACTTTATAGTATTTATGTTATACTTCAATAAGATTTTTAAAAAGATTATTGCATAGTTCAATAACTCTACTAATATTTGTAGAAGCATCCCAATGGAAAGTTCTGTTTATTTTTCTCTAAATTAAAAAAGCATATTTCTTAATTTCCTACTTTAGATTTTCTTCCTGGGTTATCCTTCTGTGAGTCACTGAATCAGTAGCAAGGGTGGTGGGTTCAGCAAGAGGTGGAGAAAGAAGAGGAGTCTTCCATGGTGAGGAGATGACGGAGGTGAGGAGAAGGAATGAATCAAGCTCCTGGGTGTGATGCAACGCAGGCTGCACTACTCAGAGGAGACAGTGTCTCTTCCTTTTGCAGTGATTACAACATAGCTTCTGTTTTTACTTTCCTTCACCATTGCCACTGTGACATGGGAATAAAAATGAGGCAGATCACTATGATTAATCCATAAAATTTTTTTAACTAGAAGCTAATTTGTAATTTGCATATAGAGCATACAAAGGGTTTGTACTAATTAGACCGTATGAATGCCTGCAAAGGGGAAAATGCAAAGCAAGCCACATGTCTTGTAGAATTACCTATATGGAAATTGCTGGTTCTGTGATGAGTGCATGGTTATCTAAACAAGCCAGACTCAGACACACACACACACACACACACACACACACACACACACACACACACATGCACACTACAACCAGTGAATTTAAAAGTGCTTTCAGATACAACAACCTGCTAGCAGGTTCTATGTGTAAGACAAAGCACTACTTTGTGGGGAAGCCAAGATAAGTGAGCTATATAGTTCCTGTCCCTAAGGATACAGTCTACAGAGAATATCAGACTGGTGGCACAGAGCTGGCTGGAAAGGAAATACACAATATGGACCAAGAGAAAATACAGCGTTCCTTTGAGTTCAGTGGCAGATGGGAGGTATTTCCACAGAAATAGATGGATAAGAATCTTTGGGGAGAGAAAGAAATAATGATATCAACAGCTGCTGATGCTATTGTATCCTTTCTCACTGAATCCTTAGAAAAACTCTGTAAAGTAGCTATTGTTCACCTCATTTACTGATGAATAAATTAAAGCATAAAGAAGCAGTGATTTTCCCAAATCAGAGGACCCAAGACTCATACCCTGGTCTCTGACTCTATAACCCTTTATAAAAACAAACAATAGTGCTCGCTTCAGCAGCACATATACTAAAATTGGAACGATACAGAGAAGATTAGTATGGCCCCTGAAATATAAAAAATTAAAAAACAAACAAACAAAAAACAATATGTCTTAAAGTTAAGAATGTGACACTTGAGCCAGACTGACAGTGAGTCCCTGTCTCCTTATATTTTGGTTTGAGGACTTCTTGCAAGTTATCTTATTTTTGTGATAAGATAAAAACCTCTCTTTATCTGTGAACTGGAGTTAAAAATAAAAACATACTTTAGGAAGAGTAAATGAATTTACCTACATGAAACATTTAGAACAACTCCTGTATGTATTAGCAGGATGCAAGTGCTTGATACTATAACTTTTTGAAAAAAATTATTATAAAAATGATATACTCTATAGAAAACTGACAAAAGACCTAATAAAAGAAGCTGACACACTTGCTAGAGTCAAGACATAAAAATCGATAGTTCCTTTTTCTAGCAATAATCAATGTGAAAATGTATTCATAAAAAGATACACAATTTAAGATAGCAACAAAAGTTTTTAAGTATTAAGGAATAAAGCTAATAAAAATGTGCAAAATGTTTAGGAAAAACCTTTGGAAAATACAGAAAAAGGTCAATAGAAAGGCTTTTGCATTGGGTTGGGGAAAGAAGACATTGCAGATAAAGAGAATACCATAAGGAAAGACAGTGGGTATTTTTAGGACATAGTTTGGTACAGGTTGAGAAACTCATAACAAGGAGTGAGATTAAGGCAGGAAAATTCATATTAAGGTCATAAATGGCTTTGAATGTCAGACTAAAGATTTTGCAGTTAATTTAATAGGTGATGGGGAACCATTGCAGACTTATAAATAAATAATAGGACAGACCTCAGAATAGGAAGATAACCCAGGAGAAAAGCATTAAAATAATATCCTGGGAATTGCTTGGAGGCTGGAGAAAGATGAAAATGTATTGATTTCACAATGGTTAAAAAGGAAAATAAATCCTTTAAATATTTCTAAATAATACATCAATTTTCATGACTGTTTTTTAGAGAGAGAGAGAGAGAAACATTGAATTGCTCCTGTATGTTCCCTGACTGGGAGGGAATCAAACTGACAACCTCAATGCTCTGGGACGATGATCCAACCAGCCAAACTGTCCAGCCAGGGCTTGATTTTTAGAAAAACAGAGAGAGAGAAAAGGAGAGAAAGGGGAGGGAGAAGGGAAGCATTTTTTGTCCCGTTCATTGACTACTTATTCTTATTTGGAACTTACTTACTGTTTTTGGAAGTGTGCTGAATCTGAGTACTGTAAATTGCTACTTAGTTACCATCCAAATATCTATCATGGTAATAAGGAAATGTTAAACTTCAGGGTTTGCATTTATCTTTGTGTGTTAGCAAAATATGGCAGTGCCTTATATCCATATTGACATGCTTTATATGAGAATATGAATAGTTCTACTAAAAAAAATGTCAGAACTGGAACAAGCTTCTTTTGGGAGATCTATTAACTTATTCAAGTCTGACATCTCAAAGATTACACTAACACATGTACATTCCTTATATTAACAAGAGTTAGGTCCATTTGGGGGATTGCTCTCACATAACATCAATTACACTTGGCTATAGGACTAATTTGCTTAATTAAAGCAAGAAGAGAATCCCTTCCCTCTATGTTTCTTATATACACTTTCCTCTGGGGTCTTGAGGTAGGTACTGAATGCCCTGTTGTCCTCTGCTGATCAAATCTACAGCTGGTGAATTTTTGATCTATTCTCTCAGCTGCATCAAGACCCAGTGGCGGAGAAAGCCGCGCCCTGCAGGGACAGCAGGGCGGGGAGCAGTTAAGTACTGGGCGGGGCAGTGGGGATCTAGGGGCAAGGGCGCCTGCATGGATAGAGAAGGTACTGTTTGACATGAGACTTAGAAGGATGGACAATTTTTTCAAATGGAAACACATCAGAGGCTCAGGGAATGTTAAGAGAATGTCGGGCCTAGAGAAGCACATCGACCAGGCTGTGGAGGACTGGGACGTTGAGAAGGCGGAGGAGCTCAGCAACCAGCTCACCACCCGGGAGCTTGGTGTAAAAATTGCCAAAAAGCGATTGCCTGCCATAACTTTGTAAAAGCCAAAAAGGAGGCTGAGAATTCACAGGTTGTTCAAAAAAAGAAGAAACTTGCTTGGGGATTTGAGGCAAAGAAGAGATGGGAAACCAAAAGCAACATGGGATACATGTAACTCGCCAGAGTTCCTCAAGACATCGTGTTTTTTCTCGAGTTTTTACTTGAGTCTTTGGTTGCTCAGTCAATTGAAAAGCTATTCCTGCTATGCTTAATGTCAGGAAATTGATAGAAGAAGAAAAAAGAGGCATACAATTTTGGGGTTATCAGTCTTTTTCTAAAGAGTTCATCCTATTGAAGTGGATGGAATGGAGTGTTCTGTTATTTGTATAAGGAATCTAAGCATACATACAGGAAAGAAGGTAGGGTTTTATTTATTTTTCTATTTATGGAGACCTGCAGAATGAAATCAGTTTTACTTACCTTCCATTTGGTATAGTATAGCCAATGAGCCCCTTGTACTTTCTTATCTGTACTCTGTATAACTGCACCTGTTCTAGAAGTGTGTTTTTAAGATTGGCATTTGTTTACAATGGATTAGTCAAAAGGGTAAAAAAGTCTCAAATGATACTGCCTTGACAAGTGACTTTATCATACTGTTTTAAAAGTAATTATTGGTTCTTTATTGGATGCAGTAGAGTTGATAATTGACCGTCTAAGAAATTTAATGTTAAAAAAAAAAAAAGACCCAGTGGTTCTCGTTTGCTAACTTGGCCTTACCTTGGCTCTTGCTGACAGTGCATGTCCCTTGAATCTCTGCAATGTCATTCATGTAGTCCTCAATTCAAGATACGTATATCCTACTTAGAATCACTGTGGCTGACTTTTGGCAAGATTTCTAGCCTTCTGGTCTACTATCTCCTTCGTTCTACTCTGGAGCACCTTGGAGTTCCTGAATTCCTCTCAAATACTTGAGATCTAGGGCAGGAGCGCAGCACCTGTCAGGCTGTCATGCCAACACATCTCAGTCACTTTCTAGGAGCATCTTTTTGAATGTCATGGTTGCCCTGCGAGGCTTTATGTCTTCTCGGCTGTTCCCTGGAAAGCCAGACAATTGTTGCTTCTGCTCTAGCAGTTCTCCACCTGTCATGAAACTTCTCTGGGTGTTCTAGCCCTGTGCCTCCTGGGCTGAAGTTCAGAAAAGTCTGAACCATATACAGCTATGACCTCCTGTGTCCTTCCTTGTTCCTCTCGCCAAAGTCCTCTTTCTTGCCTCCTTCTCTGTTACATGCAACCACACCTTTGTCTTCTCATTCCAGCTCTCCTACTCCAGCCTTTTCCTTGGCTTTAAAAGTATATGATGTATGGAGTAGAGGATAGGAAACCTAGCTTACTAATTAGAAGTACATACATTAGAAAACATTTAAAATTTATTATCCCTGTTTCATGGTCAAAGTAGACAAGGGAACTAATAGTGGACAAAAATAGATGGGTTCCTCATTTTCACATACTTTCCTACAGTATAGTAGGAAAGAAGCCCCCATTAACACTCAGAAAGAAGAGTGAGGGTGAGTGATATAATAGATATAAAAATGTTTTGGAAGAATTGGGGAGGGAGATGTCCATCATGGTTGAAGGAGAGTGGGAGTGAGGAATTTCTGGGAGAAGGAAGGAAAGGACATAGCAGATGGGATGAGGGAGGAGGGCAAGGCACAAATAAGGACATGATGACAGCAAGTTAGGGCAGAATGAGAGTGTGGGGGTCCACGGTGTGCAGTAATGTGAGGTAGAAGACAAGTCTGGGAGCTTGCCCTGATGCCAGGCTTTCTGTGTTCTGTATTGTAGTCTCACTGGAAGAGAAAAGTTGGCAAATGTTTGCCAACTCAGGTAAATAATTCTCTGCTAATCTTGTATCTCTTTCACGTAAAGTCTGTTTACTTATTTAATAATTTTCATCCTAAACTTGTATAGTTGGGTAGTTAGAACCTTTTATTTGAGCAGTTATAAAATTTTTTTATTGATTTTATTGGAGTGGCATTGATTAATAACATTATGTAGGTACCAGGTATACAATTCTATAGTACATCATCTGTATATTGTATTGTGTGTTCACCAACCCAAGTCAAGTCTCCTTTCATTACTATTTAGGTCCTTTTTCTTCCAACTCATGAAGCAGTGAAAATCACAATTTAGTTTACTTTAATAGAGCTATTTGTGGGACTGTCTGGTCTGACTGGTATAATGGCTCTTTTCTTTCTTTCTCAAAGCCAGTGTGGTTTGTAATTTAATGACCAGGCAGAATACTGAAATTAATATGGTATTATTTTAAGCTTGAGTGAAGAAAAGGAAGGTAGGAATTTTAAATTATTAGTTGTGTGTGTTTGGTGGGAGGCAGCTTTCTGTCTTCTTTGGAAAGAGTTTAGGCCAGGCAAGATCTTACCATGAGTTAAAAAAAAAAAAGACTGTGAAAAAGCAAATGCTTCTATTCCCACTTTATATTTTTTGTAACACAATTAATTCTTAGTGAGGAGATAGTCTCTGTGACTCTATATCCTTTAAGATAATGTATCTAAAATGAAGTGATGGGTTGTGCAGATTAATTTACTTAAGGAAAAAACATGATCCTGGACTTGGTTATTTAAGCAGGTGTGCTTGACCAAAGTAAGATTCACTAATGCCTTTGAAGAGAAGCTTCTTTTTTTATTATTATTAAAAGAGAACAAGAATCTAGAAGAAAGAAAGAACACTCAACTGTTGTTTATTTCCTAGTGTCTGTTAAGAATATTCATCAAATACAGAACATACATTTCAGCAAAATGGGGACTACATTGGACAGTCATTATTATAATAGAGGTTTTCGGTCACTATTGTTTTTGGTGATATATCATATTACAGAACTGAACGGATGATTGTAAGGGCTAACTCCTCCTTTTTAAAAGACTTACTTTTTTTGCTAGTTGCTTAGGGTTTTTATTTTTCATATCTAACTTAAAACAAAATTCACTGCCAGTTAATATATATCACTTGATTTTATCACAGTAATCATATAAACTTTGATACAATTTCTTCATTATGCTGCTGATGAAATTGAAGTCCATAGAGACTTAAATGAAGGCCAGAACTAAGATTCAAACCCAGGGCTTTTTAACTCAGAACCACATGCTCTTACTAGTATTTCCTACCCTGTTTTCCCCAAGGCGACTATGTGTATATAGTAAAGCCAAAGTGATTATTTGTTCATGATAAATATAATAATTTGAAATCCCTTAAGATAGCAACAAATGAGTAAACCTATCTAAGGTGCCCTCCAGAATCTCCTGTTTAATACACAATATGGTGCATGCTTCCATCAAGCATGACCATAGGAATCCAGTCATTTATCAGTCCCCCCCACCCTGGTATCTCTATTCTGACCATTAATGTTCTTAGACATTTCCTATAGGTCACCTCTGACCACTGATAACTGACTTGCCAGTCTTTTCCTCTTGCAGATTATATACAGTTTCCCCAAATGTGAACATGAGTGACTTCCTTACATTCCCAAGTCATAACTACCACCAAGGAGTAGCATTTAGAAAACTTTTCAAAAACCTTATGAATTACAGAGGGAAATTATAATGCAGGAAAGAAAAAAAACACCATAAAACTTTATATTAGATATCAACAGATACAAGTCCAAGATGTCTGAAACATTAGCAGCTCACACCTTCGCAGACGGCCATGAAACTTTATGCCCCACAAGTCGCCAGTGGCAGGCCAGGTCCATTCCAGAGAGGTGTGCCTCTACTTTTATGTTCCAGGTTCCGCACTCCCAAGGGAAATTGTCTGTCCATGTCCACCTCAAGTTATCATCTTTATCTTCATCATGATCACTGTTGGGTGTTGAGGTTCTCAGAGCCTGTACTTCAATATTCCTATACTTTTGAGTAAAGCAGGAGAAATATTTAAATGTACCCATAGTTTTCTTATTGCTACAGGCAGTGGCAAATCTTTTCTTTAGAGAAAGATTAGTTTGGCACAAAACTTAATGGGTCATTTGGTTATGCATAAGTGAACATCAAGCCCTCCACTGGAAGAGAAGTGAGACTGTGAGGAGCCTCCCCGTAGGAAGCAGTCTTCAGTGTGGGCTATGTGACATTTACAGGGCATTTCATCCCAAAATGTCAGATTATACATTCTTCTCCAGTATGCATGGAACATTCACAAAGATAGACCATATATTGGGCCACAAAACTAACATCAACAAATTCAGGAAGATTGAAATTATATCAAGCATATTTTCTGACCATAAGGCTTTGAAATTAGAATACAATTGTAAAAAAAAGGTAAACTCCCCAAAAATGTTGAAATTAAACAACATACTTCTAAAAAATGACTAGGTCAAAGAAAAAATATAATTAAAGATAAAAAAAAAGATATATACAGACAAATGAAAATGACAGTATGACATATCAAAATTCCTGCGATACAGCAAAAGCAGTAATAAGGGGAAGTTTCTATCCTTATAGACATATCAAGAAACAAGAAACAAAAACCTAACATCACACCTTAACGAACTAGAAAAAAAAGAACAAAGGCAACTCAAAGTCAGCAGAAGAAAGGAAATAGTAAAAATTAGAGCAGAACTAAATGAAACAGAAAACAAAAAAAACTATAAAAAATCTTTTATAATATTCTGCTATGATCCTTTGTATATCTATGATGTCTGTGGTAATTTCTGCTCTTTCATTTTGGATTTTGTTTTTTTTTATGAGTCCTTCTTTTTTCCTTAGTGAGTCTAGCCAGTGGTTTGTCAATTTTATTTATCTTTTCAAAAAACCATCTCTTTGTTGTATTGATTTTTACTTGTAGTTTTGATTTATTTTGTTCTTTGTGTCTGGTCAAATAACCCCCTTGAGTATTTCTTGCAGTTGGTGTTTTCTGGTGATAAATTTCCCCAGCTGCTGTATGTCTGCAAAAGTTGTTATTTCCCTTCTTATTTGAAGGATAACTATAATGAATATAGTCTTCTTGGCTGGTAATTTTTCTCTTTTAGTACTTTGAGTGTTTGTATCCACTCTCATATGGCTTGTAGAATTTCTGCTGAGAAGTCTGATGATAACCTAGTGGGTTTTCCTTTATATGTTATGTTCTTCTTTTCCCTAGTTGCCTTGAGGATTCTTTCTTTGCCATTGATTTTTGACAATTTTGTTACAGTGTGCCTTGGAATAGGTTTGTTTGGGTTGAGGTAATTGGATGTTCTGCTTGCTTCTTGGATTAGAGGTTCTAACTCTTTCCATAGACTTGGGAAGTTCTCATCAATTACCTGTTTGACTGGCTTTCCATTCCCTTCTTCTCTTCTTCTTCTGATATAACCATTATTCTTATATTGCTCTTTCTGATGGAAATTCAGACAATTCTTGTGGAACTCTCTCAATTTTGTTCTTTTTTCTTGAGTCTCTTTCCCCTTCTCTCTGTAGCATCTCTAGTTGCCTGTCTGCGATGCTACTGATTCTTTCCTCTGTCTGGCTTGTTCTGTTAGCTAAATTTCCTACCTCAGTTTTCAATTTATGTATATTGAGCTCTTCATCTGTTTTAAAGTTTCAGTCTCCTTGGGGAGGTATTCATTTTTTTAAATTAATTTGTTTTCTGAGCTCATTAAGTTACCTATAGGTGTTTTCCTGCATCTCATTAGGTATTTTTAGAATTTCAATTTTGAATTCTCTATCATTTAACTCCAAGGTTTCCATGTGACTAAGATTTTTTTCTGGAGACTTTTTATTTTCTTTTTGAACTATGTTTCTGTCTAGTGTATCCATGGTATTTGATTTCATCTTCTTTGATGGCATTTGAGAGTGGTATTCTTAACCCTAATAAGAAAAAACCCCAAAAAATAAAAAATTAAAATAAAAAAATAAATAAAAATATAAAAAATTTTAAATTATAACAAGTAGAGAAAAAAAACTGCAGAAAAAAGATAAAAAAACAAAAATCAAAAGCAAAACACCAACAAAAAACAAGAATAAAATATTTAAAAATAAAACAAAATTCAAAAGAGAAAAAAAAATAGAAAAAAAGGAAAAGTAAATTTTGGTTTTGATAAGTTTCTTCCAGTAGATCTCATTGTAATACAAGTTTTAGATCTGTGAAATTCCTGGCTGTCCTTCACTGAGATGTAGAGCCACAGTCCCATTGGTGGATGGGGCATGTTGTGAGGGCTTTATAGCTTTGGCTTTCCTGTTCTAGCATGGTGATCTTAGGCTTCTGGATACACCTCCCCACATCTCAACAGACCCTGCTTTTTAGGGAGGGGAGAATGGCTCTGGAGAGCTAGCTATGAGGTTTGTCTCTGCCACTCTTCATATCACAAGGTGAAGGAGGTGGGATTTGGGAGGCTGGGGTGCTGCACTTTAGCTTTCTCTGTCTCTGCTGAGTGCGGGCTGCAGGCAGACTCAGGAACGTTGGCCATGACCCTGCAATCTAGCCGCTTTGGTTTAGTTTCTCCTCCTCTGCCCCTCTTGTCTCACTGCTCCTTCCAGCAGAAAGAGACCCAGTCACTCCAGGTTTCCCTCTCCATACCCCTCAGACAAAATCCAAATAGCCTGAGCTTCCCTTCTCCCTGTAGTTCAGCAGATAAAAAGAAGAAAGGGAAAAAAAAATCCAGTCACTCCAGGTTTGTTTTCCCCCATTGCCCACCACAAGTGCATTTTATCTTCTACCCCTCTTTAAAGCCCATTCCACCTTTAGTCCATTTGGTATGTGATCTTTCAGGTGCACTTGTAAGCCCAGTTGGGGTTCCTTTGCTGAATTGTAATTGTTCAATTTCTTGAAATTTCAAGGGTAGGGATTAGGGGTATCTCTCCCGCTGCCATTACTCTGATATCATCCTCCTGTTGTGAGAATTCAAAGGAATATGTATAAGGCTTGATGTACAAGTGTTCAATCAATGTTAACTATCATTATAAGTATTAGTAATAGTAGCAGTAATTTTACCTGATAGAGGTCACTAATTGTTCACTCTCTCAATATGGATGTAACTGCTGGGTTACCAAGTTATTAGAGTTATCAGAGTTTCTGGAGTCAGAACACCTGGATTCAAATCTTGGTTCTGCCACTTTCAAGCTGTGTGACTTTAGGAAAATTACCCAGCCGCTCTAAACCACAGTTTCCTTATCTGCAAAATGAGAATAATAATGGCATCTACCTCACAGCTTATTATGAGTATTTAAATGAGATAATCCATGTACAAAAACTTGGCATAATGCCTGACACAGAGAACACCCTCAAATACTAGCTTCTTCTCTGTTCAATTTCTTCATTTTATCTCTTACAGTATTATTCTTATTTCCTGACTACTGTGAATAGTGGCAATATCCTGAAAGAACTGCCTCCTCGAGGAAGCAGAGAGGCATGGCAAAGCATGCAGGGCTGAGAAGCACGTGCAGGTCAAGAAGTCAAGAAAAGAGTATCTAGTTAAAATCCTCATAAAAGTATTTTGCTTCAACCCAAATGACCAGTTTAGGCCAAAGGAAAATTCTTGGGGAGGTACTAGGGAATTTCTTCTCAACGTTCACACAAATAGCCAAGGATGTGGCTTATTGCCTCACCTGAAGCGTGGATTTCCCTGCCTTCCTGGACTCCAGTCAGATCTGAGTCACAACTGTGTCACCCCTCTTCCCTGCCCAATGCCACTTCCTGAGGTTGGCGAGGAGTTTCTCTGACAAATGCTAGGGCTGTAATGACCTTGTTATTTTATAAGGACACCAGAGGAAGTGTGATGTTATGAAACGTAGCTCTAGCCCAGGAAACTGGGGATTTGGCGTCTGGCCCTGACTTCAGCCTAATATGTCAGTTGACTTTGGGCTAGTCATTAACTTTTTGCCACTTCAGTTCCTAAAGTGTAAAGGAAAAAGAATAATGTCTATACTTCTAAACTCATAAGAACATTGTGAAGAGTACATAACACAACATATGCCGAAGCCATTTAAAATTTTTCAATATTTACACATTTAAAATACCATTTAAATTTAAAATTTACACATTTAAAGTATTATTTTCCTGTGTAATACGGTTTAGTACAGCGATTTTCACCTGTTTTGATCTCACTGCATACATAAACTAATTAATAAAATTATACAGAACACCAAAAATCATGTTTTTTGCCAATCTGACAAAAAAATGGTATAATTTTTATTCATTCACACCAGACAGCTATTGTTGTGTTGGCTGTTGTCACTTTTTTATTTAACAACCTAAAGGGAAAAGACGTCAGTGCCCCTGACTAAATAGTCAAATATGGTATGCTCTAAAAATTCTTACAGCACATTGGTTGAAAATTGTTGGTTTAGTGCAGTGGTTCTCAAAGTGTGTGCCAGGGCACACTGGTGAGCCGTAAAAGATTTCCAGGTGTGCCCTATGGAATTCCAGAGAAATGCATTCTTATTGGGGACCTAAAAACCAACAGCGTTTTGGAGTTTAGATTTTTGGGGGACAGAGGTGTGGGGAATTGGCTGTAAGCTGACAGTCTGCCCAACCCCCACCTCACTTGCCTGATTAGGTTGCAAAAGGCTGTTAAGATATGGTGCTGGATTGTTTACATTACCCTCATGTTCCCTGGAAAGACTGAAGGCAAGTTTCTTCCATCCTTTGTTTGGTGTAAAGTTCAGATGATATGTGTGGTGGGGGTTTTCTGCACTCAACACAAGAGTAAAATGAGAGGAATTCTTCAATGTATTGATGAGGAAATGAGAGTTTGCCTTTCAAATATATGCCCAAACATTGACGAAATTGCTAGGACACATCAGGCTCATGTTTCTCATAAACACAAGAATGAAAAAACTTAACACAGTCGTCTGGGACCTGCTGAATTTACTAAATCTTACTAAGAATGTATCTATATATATAAAAATATAACTTCTTTGTTTTTTTTTATTTTTTTAACCCCTCTTTTTTACAAATTCTAAAAAGCATAACAAAAAATGTAACAAAAATGTTTTTTAATGTCAGAATAAATTTAATTTTGTCATATTTATTTTAATTACCATAAAAGCATGCTTGGACTTTATATTTCTTTTCTTTAATATTTGACTGAATTATTATAACATATTTCTCAGAAATTTGTATATAGTGTGCCTACAATTATTTGTAAGATTTTAAATGCGCCCCAACTTCAAAAAGTTTGCGAACCACGGTTTAGTGTGATGAAGAAAGCTCCGCTTAGAGAGGGAAAGAGATCTAATTTCAGTTTTGATAACGGCTAACTTTCTTCTAGTCTCACTTTCCTCATAGGTAAAATTATAATATCATAAGGATTATTCATAGGGTGGTTGTAAGTATGAAGTGAAATAAAACTTCTACAGAATGTTTTTTTCTTTAATTAATATAGTCAGGTTTTTAATGCTTTTTCCTTCCTATTATTTGGTTTACTAAAATACATATAGGTGTGATGTGGATATTTTTTTTCTTTTCCAGAAATACACACACACACACACACACACACACACACACACACACCTGTATATAGAATATATTTATAGAAGTACTTCATGCTTCTTGTTTTTTTTTTATTTAAGTATATATACTTATTAATTTATAAATATTTTTTATTTAATAGTATATATATGTGTTTTATTTATATCAATTGATAGACATCTCTTTCTATATAATACATTACTCTCTATCTCTCTCTATGTGTGTATATATACATATATATGTGTATGCATGTATTATAATTATGTATGTATAATGTCAGGCCTCATGAAAATTTTTATAATATATTCTTTAAAAATGTTTCATATAATGGTTCATGGGTTGCCTCTTCTTCATAGTAAAATGACTGGCATATAGCAACTTTTTAGTAAATGTATACTAAGTAATAAAGTAGTATTCTACAATGGCCTAATTTGCTCATATTAAAAATGCAAATATAATAATCATAATTCTCTATCTTAAACTTCTACCCCAAATTGTCCACTCTAACCTAGTCAACCTCTTGTATTTACTCTAATAAATACCCTACCAATATATTGATAGATATTAATATTTAAGGTCTTGAACATGCTCAATAATAGGAATTAATATCATAGAATATATTATTTATTTGATTAAGAGTTTGTGGTTATATTTGAAGTCTTTCCCAAAGAACGTGGAAGAAACAAGTCTCATGAGTTGCTGTATTTTATGTTTCATTTGGTAGGCATGCAAATTCCTTGAATTAATTTTTTTCTTAATATTAACAGAATAAATTTAGGCTTTTGATTACTAAGTCACAAAATTATCTTTTTTTTTTTTTTTTGTATTTCTCTGAAGCTGGAAACGGGGAAAGACAGTCAGACAGGTTCCCGCATGCGCCCGACCGGGATCCACCCGGCACGCCCACCAGGGGGCGACGCTCTGCCCACCAGGGGGCGATGCTCTGCCCCTCCGGGGCGTCGCTCTGCCGCGACCAGAGCCACTCTAGCGCCTGGAGCAGAGGCCAAGGAGCCATCCCCAGCGCCTGAGCCATCTTTGCTCCAATGGAGCCTCGCTGCGGGAGGGGATGAGAGAGAGAGAGAGGAAGGAGAGGGGGAGGGGTAGAGAAGCAGATGGGCGCCTCTCCTGCATGCCCTGGCCGGGAATCGAACCCAGGACTTCTGCACACCAGGCCGACGCTCTACCACTGAGCCAACCAGCCAGGGCACAAAATTATCTTTTAATGCAGATTCTTATGACTTTTTAAATTTAAATTTTTTATTTTAAGATAATTATAGGCTTACAGGCAGTTGTAAGAAATAATACAAGCCCTGGCTGGTTGGCTCAGTGGTAGAGCATCGGCCTGAAGTGCAGGAGTCCCAGGTTCGATTCCCGGCCAGGGCACACAGGAGAAGCATCCATCTGCTTCTCCACCCCTCCCCCTCTCCTTCCTCTCTGTCTCTCTCTTCCCCTCCCGCATCCAAGGCTCCTTTGGAGCAAAGTTGGCCCGGGCGCTGAGGATGGCTCTGTGGCCTCTGCCTCAGGCGCTAGAATGGCTCTGGTTGCAACAGAGTGATGCCCCAGATGAGCAGAGCATTGCCCCCTGGTGGGTGTGCTGGGTGGATCCCAGTTGGGAGCATGCGGGAGTCTGTCTGACTGCCTCCCCATTTTCAACTTCAGAAAAAAAATACAAAAAAAATTTATAATACAGAGAGATCCTTATACTCTTTACTCAGTTTTCTCCAATGATATCATTTTGCAATATTATAGTATCACAACTAGAATGTTGACATTGATATAGTCAAGATACAGAACATTTCTATCATGTAAAGATTCCTCAGGTTGTCCTTTTATAGCCACATCTCCTACCTGCCCAACTACACCCTTTTCTTAACTCCGGACAACCACATCTATTCTCCATTTCTATAATTTTGCCATTTCAAGATGTTATATAAATGAAATCATATAGTATATAAACCATTGGGACTGGTTTTTTTACTCAGCCTAATTCTCTGGAGACTATTACATGTATCTATAGTTTTTTTTTTATTGCTGAGTAGTATTCCATGGTATTGATGTGCCATTGTTTGGTTAACCACTCACCTGTTGAAAGATATCTGAATTGTTTCCAGTTTCTAGTTATTATAAATAAGACTGCAATCCATATTTGTTTGGGTTTTTGTGTGAACATAAATGCCCATGAGTTCAGTTGCAGAGTTGTATAGAAGTTATAGGATTAGCTAGCAGTATGATATGCCTTTATGCTTTTTCAAAATTGCTAAGCTATTGTTTATTTGTCGTACCATATAAATTTTAGTATAATATTATCTATATCTGCAAAAAAACTTGCTGGAAATTTGACAGGAATTACATTATACCTGTTTATCAGTTTAGAGAGATTTAACATCTTTTCTATGTTGGGTCTTCTGATCTATGAACAGAGTATGTCTCTACATTTATTTACATCCTCTTTTTTGTTTTTGTCAGCATTGTGTAGTTTTAACATACAAGTTCTGTATATATTTTTAGATTTATACTTAAGTAATTCCTTCCTTTTGAATAACTGAAAACAGCATTGCATTTTTTATTTCAGTGACTGTGTTCATTGCTAGGATATAGAAATACAATTAATTTTTTGTATGTTGATCTTATATTTTTCAACCTTGCTGAGGTAATGTATTAATTTTAGAAGTATTTTTGTAGAAGTGGTTTTTTTACATAGACAGTTATGTTATATGTAAATCATGACAGTTTATTTCTTCTTTTCTGATCTTTATGTCTTTTGTTTCTTGTCTTATTTTCTTTTTCTTGCCTTATTCCCATGACTAGAATTTCTAGCACTATGTTGAATAAGAGTGATGGCACCAGATACCCTTGCATTATGCCTTAACTTAGGGAGAAAGTGTTTTGTCTTTTACCACTTAAAGGTAAGGTAAGCTCTAAGAGAGAGAGAGAGAGAGAGAGAGAGAGAAGGTGAGGAGGAGCTGGAAGCATCAACTCCCATATGTGCTTTGACCAGGCAAGCCCAGGGTTTTGAACCGGCGACCTCAGCATTTCCAGGTCGGCGCTTTATCCACTGCTCCACCACAGGTCAGGCTCTAAGTTTTTTGTAGATGCTCTTTACCAACTTAATGAAATTCTTCTTTTATTCCTATTTTCTGAGAGTTTTTTTTCACAGCTTTTATATTTGAGTTTATTCTCCATTTAACTTTTAAAACACTACTATAGTTGAATATTAAAACAAAAACAATAGTAAATAGTGAGCATGTTATGATTATAGTCCTTCACTCATTCACTACAGTATATAAAAGGGCAGCAGTCAGTGTTACTCACTGGCCCCATTAAGAGGTCTGACACTGACACCACCCCTAGGATGATGCTCATCATCCTCATATGCTTCTCCAGTGTAATGATGCCGTCTTTCCTGATTTGGATCCAAGTCCACCAGTTCTACCTGCTCCATTTCATCAGTCTCTTCTACTTCCTTCCTTTCAGGTAGGAGTTTTTCCAGCAAAGAAAGTTTATCAGGAGAGAGAAAGCCATTCTCAGGAAAGTTTACCTTAAATTAGATGATTAAGCGACCCCTTTCATATGGTCTATGATAAATTGGCATGCCTTCATTTAGCACACACTTGATATCTCCATGCTTGACAGTGTGACCTGGGTGAGAGGTGATGACTATGGTTCGGTTGTCAAGAGTTGATATTGGCTTTTGGAAGCTACACAGTGCTTCAACCAGCTGTATGTCCATACACATGAAAAGGTCTTCCCCTCGTTGAGTGAAAACAGCATGGTCCTTTTGATCTAAAACAATGATAATATCTCCTGGCTCCAGTCCTGGTTCTTGGGCTCCTTCTCCATGGAATGTTACTTCTGGCCATCTTTCATGCCTTTGTCAATATGAACTTCCAGAATCTTCTTCTCTCGAACTATCTTCCTTCCATTGCAGCTTTTACATCTGTCTTTAGGACTGATCCGTTCCCCATGGCCCTGGCACTCCATGCACACAGACTGAGTTTGCTGAACCATTCCAGGGCCTATCTGATGAGTTCTTATTTGCATCCCAGAACCTCGGCAACTGGAACAGCACTCTACTGCTCCTTTCTCACCACCTCGGTCTTCACATTTGTCACAAATCACATTCTTTTGTAGAGCTAGTTTTCTTGTTGCACCATTATATAAATCTTCTAAGGTTACTGAGAGCTGATGCACAACATTTTACCTCTCCTTTCTCTCTGCATCATTCCTCCTCCTCCGAAAAACATATCAAAGATGTGCATGGGGGAGCCAAAACCGCCACCTGCTCCACCTTCTTTAATTGCTTGTTCTCCTCCTTTGTCATATAATTCCCTTTTCTTTGCATCAGAGAGCACTTCATAAGCTTGAGAAATCTGCTTAAACTTCTCTCCTTCATTTGGATTATCAGGGTGGTACTTCAAGTCGAGCTTCCTGTAAACTTTTTTCAATTCTTCCTGGGTGGCATTGGGTTTGACCCCCAAAACATCATAGTAAGTGGTTTCTTTGACCATCTTTGACAGGCCGAGAGCAGGCCGAGGCCAGTATGAGAAGCAGGAAAGAGAGCGTTACTGCGCACAGCTCCAAGAGCCGCTGCTCCTCCCCCCCTGAGAGTTTTTATCATGAAAGAAAATTAAATTTTCTTAACTGTTTTTCCTATATCAACTGATCTGATCACATGATTGTTTTTCTTTAGACTATGGATATAGTGAATTGAAATGATGATTTTGAAGCACTGAACCAGACTTGTATCCCTAAAATAAACCCAATTTTCCATAGTGTTTGCTTTTGACATATTGCTAAATTTTATTTTCTAATATTTTGTTAAAGAATTTTTGCATAATGAGGGATTATTGTCTATGGTTTTCTTTTATGGTACTTTCTTTGTCTGATATTGGACCAGGATAATATTAGCTCCATACAGTGAATTAGGAAATGTCTTCTCTTCTGTTTTCTGGGAGAGATTTGTAGAATTATTGTTAATTTTTTTTAAGGTTGGGGAGACTTCTTCAGTGAAAGTATGATTTTTGCTTCAGTCACCAAACATTACTTAGAAATTATGAGGAGAAAAGAAGTCTATTTTATTTACCTATATTTTTTCTTACTGCATTCTTTCTTGTTCCTGATATTCCAGCATTCCTTCTTTTATTGTTCTTTTTCTGTTTAAAAAACTTTCTTTATTCATTATTTTAGGGTGTGTCTTCTGGAAACGAGTTCTTTCATTTTCCTTTATCCTAGAGTCTTTTGATTTCCTCTTTTCACTAAATATAAAAATTTGTATTAACAGTTATTTTCTTTCAACACTTGAAAATATTGTGCCACCTTATTCTGGCCCCTTTTTCTGGGTGATTTCTGATTAGAAATCATTTGCCATTATAGTTGCTTTTCCCACATATAAAGTAAAGATGTTTTTTTCTTTCTGTCTATGTTCAAGATTTTGTCTTTTGTTTCTGGGAGTTTATGATGTGGTATGGAATAGATTTTTTTTATTTTGTATAGGACTCATCTTTTTTAATCTGTAGGTTTATGTATTCTGTCAAATTTGGTAAATTTTCAGTTATTATTTCTTTAAATACTTTTTAAGTTCATTCTTTCTCCTTCTGAGACCATGGTGACACTGATATTATATCTCTTGGTATAGTTTCACTCTTCTTGAGACTACTTTTTTTCTATTTTTATCTCTGTTGTTCAGAATGAGTAATTTATATTATTCTATCTTCCAGTTCACCAATACTTTTCTCTCTCGTCTCCATTCTATTCTTGAGTATTTTATCTCGGTAATTGTATTTTTTAGTTCTAAAATTTTATTTGGTACTTTTGTCTTTCTTTGCTGAGGTTTCTTTGTTCATTTGTTTCAATCATGTTGGTAATTGTTCATTGAAGCATTTTTACCATGGTTGCCTTAAAATCTTTGTCAGATTCTTCTAATATCTCTGTTAAAATGGTGTTAATATCTGTTAATTATCTTTTTATATTCAGTTTGAGATCTTTCTAATTCTTGTTATGAGTGATTTCTTTAATTAAAAAATGACCATTTTTATATTATGCTATGAGACTCTGGATCTTTCTCAAACTTTCTGTTTTAATTGTTTTCTTTTTTAAAAAATAATTACCTAGCTTTTTTTTTTTCAACAGAAGAAACTTCTGCCTACTATTGCCAAGCAGATGTAGAATTCAAAGATTCCATATGGCTTCCACTGGAAAACATAGATATATAGATAGATATAGATATAGATATAGATATAGATAGGTATAGCTATATAGATATATGACTTTGAAGGTGTTAGGGGCTCCTCTTTACTTCTGAACCATTCT
Organism: Saccopteryx leptura; assembly: GCF_036850995.1. Classification (NCBI taxonomy): domain Eukaryota; kingdom Metazoa; phylum Chordata; class Mammalia; order Chiroptera; family Emballonuridae; genus Saccopteryx; species Saccopteryx leptura. The sequence continues at coordinate 69,534,616 of NC_089507.1, read as the reverse complement.
GGCTCCCCATGTAGTTTCCAGGAGCTCTATGAGTAAACTACATCATTTCTGCAAAGTAATAGTGAACATCTTTACTCTCCACTAGGCTTTTTTGGTGTCACCCTAGCAGGTCGAGGGAGGAGTGCCTCATTTTTGCTGGTTGGAGGTTGGAAGTCCAAATTCACCACAGAGTCCCATTGACACCACAGGAAGGTGTGTGTAGGGCTCTTTAAAGGTCAATGGGATGGAACCCTGGCTTTCTACTTGGTCTTCTCTGATACCAGCCTGGTAGGGACATGAGATTACTGTGCCTTGTACAGCCTCTCAAGGGTGGAAATGTAAGCTTCTTACTCAGCCTTTGTTGGTATGGGTAGAAGTGAGGTATCAGTTTTTCTGTGGCATTTGGTTGGAGTCGAACTGTTTTTTGTTTTCTAGACTGCCCTTTTTTTTCATCCTTTGGTTAGAAAAAGAGAGCTTTTGTTGGGGCCTATTAGTTTGTTCTTTCTGACCTTTCTGGGTTGCTGGTTTCTTCAGTTCCAAGTCTGGTATATGTGAGACAAAAGAGAACCCAGTGAAATTACCACCATGTTATTTCTCAGGTCCCAAAGTCCCTAGTCAGTCTGCCTAATTCTCTCCATTTTTCAGTCTTCTTATATTTGTTTTATATATAATGCCCAAAGTTTTTAATTGTACTTAGTGGTAAGAGTAAAGAAAAGTATGACTAGTTCATCTTCCCAAAAGAGAAGAGCCTATGTATTCTTTTCTAAAATAAAAGTCTCATAAAAAATTTACTCATCTATGTTATCCTTTTCACTTAGTTTTCCCTTAACACAAAGTATTCCTAAAGTGATTGAGATGGACATTCATAAGTCCCAAATGTATTCTTAGGATATTAACAAATCTCACAAGTAAAAGGGCATGTAAATTTAGGAAAGGCTGTGTTAAACAGTTTATTTTATTGCTGATTTTTTAAGGGCTTTTGACATGTTTGTATGTATTGCAACTTTCCAAAGTAATAGATTCTTAAACAGGGTACTAAATTGATAAGATTTGTTATTTTAGAGGAGTAGGCTGGTAGTGGTATATCGAGTAACACTGATAACCAAACAAATTATTATTGTTATAATTTTTGCACTGAGATTGAAGTAATATTTTCACACTATGTTCAAGAGGCAAAAGTATATATACACAAATGCATGAAAGAAAGTAGAGACCTTAAATTACTTTGTGGAAAGATTATTGTTATACCAGCACATACCATTCTTAGTTATATTCCCTGACCTTATTCTGATCTTTGGAATATTTTCTTAGTTTTCACAGACTTATAACACACTTTCAGGGATTTAACTTGTAGACTTCTTAACAAACTACATATACATAATGAAATGAAGAAGTTGAGGGAGTAATATGATGACTGAATGGAAATTAAAGGCACATTTAAAGAGTTTCAAACACACTAGTTTGGGTTTCCAAAAACAATAAAGAAATAGTAGAATGCTCTGGTAACCTAGTAGTGGGGCATTATCAGCTATCTGATAAACTAGTCGGTCTGGACATTGATTGTAGTAAAGACTTGATTAATAAACAAGACTGGTCAGAAGTAATCCAATGCATTATCTATTTAAAAAGTAATTTCTTGCAGTGATATGTTTGCATAACTGTGTGAAAAAAATATTGTGTTTTCTTTCCTTTAGTACAAGTTGGAGAGGAGTGAGGAATACATAAAGTGGAGGAGGAAAAAGAGGACCCCTAAGGAAGGATGTGGTGAGATGGTGTAACCAAAGAAATTGCATGTGAATGAGAGGACAAACTCTACATTGTCATTGTCCACAAAAGCAACCATTTGTCTGGGCCAAAGATTACACGTTTGTGTTGGAGCACTATATGTGCCCCTTTCTAAGTTCAAAAACATTTTGAAAGCAAAAGAAGATTGTTTGTTTCTTCCCTTAAATTATAGCTTTCATTTAGCTTATGAACCCTCTTAGAAGTATGTTTTCCATACCATCTGGCTCCTGTTCTTGCTCTTGCCTAAAATCACAGGGAGAGAGTTTGGAAGTAAGTCCTTCCAGGCATTTAGTGAGCTTGTAGCCATCATGTAGGAGCTTTCAAATTTCCTAAAGCCATACTATATAAATGGACCTTAGTAGTTAAAAAGAAATAATTCAAAACATCTTAATACATACCTTTTTTATTTTTAAATGTTTGAGGAAAAATTTAAATATATGTACAGAAAATACAGAGGGAAGTACAATGAACTTTCACGTACCTCTCAACCTCAGCATCATATCATTTTATTTATAATAATTTCATTATGAATTTCTAAATGATAAGAATTTTATAAAAATAACTACAATATCATTATTGTACCCCAAAATAATAATAACCTATTAATTTCATGACCTATGCAGTCAATATTTAATTTCCACAATTGTCTTTTATTTTTACAGTTTGTTTGACTCAGGATCCAGATACTGCTTATTCACCTCCATAAATCTTTTTAAATCTATTTGTTCTCTTTCTTTCTCTCTTCTCTTCTTCCATGTAGTTCATTTAAAAAATGGGTCATTTGTCTGATTTTGTTGATTTTACCTTTGTGGTATTGTCTAATATGTTTCTAAGTTTTCTGTGAATTGATAGTTAGATCTCTAAACCTTTGTCACATTCAGATTTGATTTTTTAAAATCAAATCTATTTCATAAGGAGTTTTGTGTACTTTCACCAAAAGGTACATAGTAATATCTGGCTGTCTTTTGTGGTGTTAACAGGGATTGAAGACTATTGTCTACATCTACTAATTCACTAAAGTTTTAAAATGGTATTGCATTTATTTCATTGACGTTTAATCTCCCTTTAGCAATGGAATGACTTACGATCTACTCTTTCTTCTAACAAGAATCAAGAACTTATTCATTTTTTCTTAGTCTCAAAGGAATTCTCAGGTAAACAAACCTTCAAATACAACTTCAAATTTATGTTAATAAATTTTTACTAAGAAGTTTCTGGACATTTCTGCATGGGTTTAGAATTAATGCCATGTGTTTCTTAGAATATAAGAACCAAAGTAATTACTATGTTACTTTTAAATAATGTGGTGCTTAGTATTTTTAAGTCATAAAGAAAGTTCATGAATTAATCTATTCAACTAGTAAGCACCAAAACAACTTGTAGGTTACTGGTTGAAGAGTTAGTTGGCACTTTTAAAAAGTATAATTTTGCAAGATCCTCTCAAAAATTTAAAATGCAGAAAACCCTTTGAGTTAGAACTTCTACTTCTAGGAAATCTATCCAATAAATAATTTCCAAGGCCCTGGCCGGTTGGCTCAGCGGTGGAGCGTCGGCCTGGCGTACGGGGGACCCGGGTTCGATTCCCGGCCAGGGCGCATGGGAGAAGTGCCCATTTGCTTCTCCACCCCCATCCCCTCCTTCCTCTCTGTCTCTCTCTTCCCCTCCCACAGCCAAGGCTCCATTGGAGCAAAGATGGCCCGGGCGCTGGGGATGGCTCCTTGGCCTCTGCCCCAGGCGCTAGAGTGGCTCTGGTCGCGGCAGAGCGACGCCCCGGAGGGGCAGAGCATCGCCCCCTGGTGGGCAGAGCATCGCTCCTGGTGGGCGTGCCGGGTGGATCCCGGTCGGGCGCATGCGGGAGTCTGTCTGACTCTCTCCCCCCCCCTGTTTCCAGCTTCAGAAAAATACAAAAAAAAAAAAAAAATTCCAAGGGTAAGTGAATAAATTATTCATTAAAGTGCTATTTATAATTTAAAAAAATTGAGGAAATAACCCTTGATTTTTGTTAGCAGAAAAGTGATTAAGTTTTATATTCATATTATGAATTGCTATGCAATTTTGACAAAGTGTTGGGCAAGCAAGTGTGTTATGCTTGCTTGCTTGTACTTTCCCAGATTGGTGCATCAGCATGGGGCAGCACTACATGTGTATAGTCTATGTAAGGCTGCAGGTGCTTGCCCTCAGGGTGGCAGATAGTAAATTGTGGATTGCCTGCTGCTATTGAGAGGGGCCATTTTTTGCTACTGTTTGCCAGAGAAGCCCTTCCCCCCCATCATTTTTGCTCATCTTGCCTGTGAGAAGAAAATGGTTTTCCTTGCCTGCTTGCTTGTCCGCTATTACAAGACTCTCTAATAAACAGAATGGCCCACCATCCTCTGGCTTCACAGTTCCTCTACTGTCTGCCCAAATCCAATGTGAACCTACATGGCCATAGCACCTGACCTTACACAAAGTATTAAGTTACTTTTCATGTGCTAACATAGAGAGTTCACAGTCTGTGGAATTAGCTTTTGGAGCCAAGTGAGAAATGGAATTCTATTACTATGAGTTATATACAATTCACCAATTTTAAAAAATAAGAATGTATTATTTTTAAAATAAAAATAAAATCTAATAAAGTAATCTATAGCTTTAGATAAGTTGAGGTAAAAGAATTTTATGTGAGTTCAATATTTCTGTAAGGACATTTAATTCACATGCAAGATCTTGTGCTTGGCAATTGTTAAATCACGAGGGAGAGGCTCACTTTTAATCCTGACCATAATTAACCAATGACAATGGGTAGCAATTAGTTACTTTAGCTCCTTGAATCAATGGTTCATGTTAGATTTAAGGAGCTCAGAGCACTAGGTTAGGGCACAATACTATATAAGGACAGAGGAAGTTTTAGCTGTTGAATGATCAGAGATGAGATGGAGAGATCTGAGCTAAACTTTGATACATTAGGATGGATGGGACAGGGAAGATTGGCATTCCAGACAAAGATGACAAAGATGTAAAGGTGTGCTCAGGCAAAGGTGTGCAAATGACTTGGGCTAGCATGAAGGGTTCATATAGAGAGAAATGCTGGTATGGTTAGAAAGATATATCTGGGCCTTAAAGTCTGGTTTGGGTGTGTGGACTTATTCTGCAGGCAACAAAATGTCACTGAAAACCTACAAGGTTGATCAGTGAAGAAGAGACTCACTTAAATGTATAGAGTCAGAGAAGAGTGGTTGCTAATCATAGGTTATTAGGCTACAGGCATGAAACCTTCCTTGAGGCCAGGTTTGACCAAGAACTAACAATCCCCTTTTGTACTCTGACCTGATCTAACACCTTCCTGTCAAGGGAAACCATTGAAAGAAGAAGGCTGTTGCCTTTTGCCTTTTGCTTATTGCACTAATTGGCTATTTTAATAAAGCTCCATTCTGTCTCTCAGCACCTCTAGTCTGTAATTTTTTCCACTGGAGCAAGGAGAGATATCAGCTGACTGCTTTATTCATCACAGTGACAATGTTAGCTTTCCACCTTCCTAATGAAATTCTCCAGTTGGCTGTGAAAATAGCAGGAAGCCAGCTATATTTAGCAAAGGAAAGCAACCAGTCTAAGTAGTGCAGAGAAGGGAAAAAATAGAAGCACTAGGTCTTATGATTAGAGCAACCAACAGTGCTGCTTACAATTTTTCATATTTTGTAACTGGCAGAAGATGAGCATTTTGTTTTGTTTTTTAATCCAGAGTGAAGCCTATCGGTTCCTTTACTGTTATGTCTAAATAATGTATTGTATTCATTCAAGAAGCAGGATGGTTTTAGATTTCAAAAGAAGGACACAATAATGTACTTTTAAAAATAAACCAGCCAGTAAATACAATCATGCTCATATTTAGTGCTTCCTTTTTTATTGAAAATATTTCAAATCTAGGAACTGGTGTAATAAGTATTTGCAATCAATTTCTTTAAGACTTCTACTCTCCCATAATTCTGTATTAAATTTTCTCAATTTCTATGAGTTTCAGCAACTTCATTTGAGTTAAAAGTTTTAGATTTTTGTTCACAAGACTTAATGAAACTTGGAATATAAAATTTTTTCTTGCTAAGAATTTCAAATTTATAGCACCTCCAATGTAACTTTTCATCACCACTTGGGTATTCCCTGAGATATCATTCTTTGCTTTATAGAGAGAGGTGGGGAGGAATTTACTAATTTATGAGATCATTTTCACTCTAATTGAAATCTTTCTTCCAGTTTTCATTTTTAAGGGCTTCTCTACATAGAAATAAATAATATCTATTCTTAATACATATTAGCTCTTCAAATTTTTGAAGTTATGGCTACTGTTCCTATGGTCTTTTTAGTCAAGGAAATAACCTCATTTCCTTCATTTTTCCTCATGCAATTGGCTTTCCAGTCAATCAACACACACACAAAAATATGACCAGAGTATGTTTTCAATAGGCTAAGATAATTCCCAGTCTTTTAATTCATGTTTCACCTTTGGTTCACTTTGAGCTTATGTTTAATTCATTTTCCTAGATTTTAAATTGAAGGGTATAGTTATGGTATACCTGTGTGTTCAATTAGAAGGACATCTTTCTGACATCCTTCTACATCATCTGCTTTGTGAATACAAGACCTGTTGCCCAGAATACCTGGTTAATTCTTTCAGTGTGGACTCAAATTAGGCATACACACAGGAAGTGTTTGCTTAAACTTTCAAAGGATTGATGCGTCTTCTTCATCTGTGGTTTTACTCTGAGTTGCCAAAGTAAATAACTAAATTAAAAAAGAAAGTTGAAAGGGTCTATGTTTACTCCAAGGCCAACAAGTTATTAGTTGATAGTTTGTCTAGCTGTTAATATTTCTAAAGATGTTTAGAGTAATTTTTAGATACTTACATACTATATTTAACTGCAAATTATTCTCCGTAGTAATGGGTTAGATATTTTTCTAAGTCATTTCCTCTTTAGTGGGTTGCTGTGGTTGTCAATTTCAGGAAGTCTGCTGAAAGTTTGATCAAAGGAGAATAAATTTAAAAATTAATATAATAATGCTTAATCACTAGTCCCATTGTCCTCATTGTCCTCATTACTCCTGTCAAACTTCCAGATGTCACCAGGGGACAATTATTAATAGGAAATCATCCTTCTGGGTAATATAAATCACAAATTTTTCTCTAAAACATTTCCACTCAAAAAATTCTAGCATAAAGTGAGAACAAAATTTGGCAGAAAGAGTTGGAATAAATCTTGAACATTTTCTTAGAATAGAAGCAAATTATATTTGCGCACCATTGGTAATGCTAGTGTTCATTTTAATATGTAAACCTCTCACTTCCTTTGTAACATTTTTTCAGTGTTTACATAATTATAACTGGGTGTTCTGAGGTATCCATCAGGAAAGACTTGTGTCATAGTTTAACGTGTGTCTAACCCCAAATCCTAAATACAAAACTACTATATTTAAAAAGGGAGGGAGTTGTGTGGATCCTAAATGGATGCCAGAGTGGCATCCACAGACTGTTAAAATATATAATTCTTCTCCAATTTGTAAACAACGGAAGTCATTAGAATTTTCAAACGTTTCATTGTCTTATTATGTCCTAGGTCTAGCCAAGAGTTAAATTCCTAGTGAACTCAACATACTAAGTAACCATTTAACTAACTCCTCCTAGCAAATGCTTAATCTAGCTTAGACAGGTTGTGTTAGTCCTTTTCCACAACAGTGAATGGTGACAGCAATTGGTGTCAAGTCTTAAATTTCACTCTAGGAAGCTCTCCCTCACTATCTATACCCTCATCAGTCTTCGCCTCTCTTGTAGAAGTAGTCACACATCGATTAGTGCTATCATCCATGTTGTCTCAACATATTATTTTAACTCATTTTGCTGATGGAGTGTACATGTATTTATCTTGGTTTCCCAGGCAGCTTTACTTCTTGAGCATCTAACTCTTTTAATCCTCCCTGGTTTTTAGTAGAAGTGTTCAATGAATAATTATTAATTTTACTCCTTCTGGTATTATTTAGAGAAACTTTTATTTTACCATCTTTTTATTATTATTATTTGTATAAAGTGCTTTCATAAAAAAAGCATTTTTAGTATAAGACAGTCTCATGTTTTTCCCCTAAGGAGTAATCTTGTTAGATCTCTGAGTACAGCAATATAGGGTTTTGTAATCTTAAGAAACTGCTTTTCACTGTTTTCCTACATCACTTTGGAATACCACTTCCTGATTTATGAGGGCAAAGCAAATAAAGAATACTTGTTTTCATAAGGCATTTTCACTTTAAATGGTACTTCTGAAAAACACCATGATTCTATGATTTGAGGTTCTCATATTTATTTTAAGTTACTGCTTGGGAAAAGTGCCATATTACAGTAATGAAAACTAACCTCCTTTAAAAACAAAATTTTTAAAATAAATTTTGGCCACTGTTGGAGGCATAAATGTGTAAGTTGCAAATAATTTCTTTTTTTCCTACACTCCAACTTATTTTACATTATTCCTTTGTTGTAAAAAATCATTTGCAAAAAAGTAGCTGGATGAGTACTTGAACCTCAGCTCTGGAGTAGGTGTTACATGTGGTAGAAGAAAAGCTTAGTGAGCAACCCAAGCATCGGAGTTCATAACACAGCCTAGTAAACAGCATTAACAGGCATGTGAAAATTATTGAATAAAATAAGGTCATAAGATTATAGAACATAATTAAGTGTACAGTGAATAAAATATAAATATCTTATTTTACATTCACATAATGTTTTTCTCCAAGTTTCTCAAAGGAATTAAAAAAGTGACTAATAAGAGCTAATAATTATTTACACATACTATATACCTTATGCTAAACAAAGAGCTTTGGATGCATTATTTATTTAATCATCTACTATAATCTTTCTAGATAAATACTGTCTAAAAGAACACTAAAGCCTATAAATAGGTTGAACAGGTCACCTGTTCAACATCACACTTCTGACTCAAAACCATAGGCACTCTTAACCTCTGACCTTTGCTCTTCAATCAGGTCACAGCCCACTACTGAGTCACGAGAATGATAGTGGGTCAGAACTATAATATTAGGAAATAAAATGAAAGAGTATATTAATTTATTAAATTAATGTATTAATTAATTAATACACATGTATTAATTTATGAAATTTCTGTATTTGGTATATTTGCAAGTGAACTTGTAACCAACTTTTGGGCAAACAAGTGTGGAACAAGTGTGTTAGACTTGCGCACGTTGTACTTTGCCTGACTGGTGCATGAGCAAGGGGCAGCGCCATAGGTGTGTAGTCTGTGTAAGGCTGTGGGTGATTGCCCTCAGGGCAGCAGATTGTAGATTGCGGATTGCCTGCCTGCTTGGGAGGGGCCCTTGTTTGCTATTATTTGCTGGAAAAGCAGTATTTCCCCCAGCCTGTGTTTGCTTGTGAGTCAGAGAGAGGGAAGTGGTTTTCCCTGCCTATTTACTCTTCAATCGTTTTGAGACTCTAATAAGTGGAATGGCCCACCATACTCTGGCTCCACAGTTTCTTTACCATCTGCCCAAATCTAATGTGAACATACATGGCCACGGCTACTGGTCTTACACCTACCCTCTGTGTCAGGGACCCAAACCAAGGTTCTTCTGCCTAGAGCTGTTAATGACATTGGAAAAAACTAAGTTCAGTAGAGCAGAGCAGAAGCTTTCCTCTTTGATCAAAGAATGGAGAAGGACCTGACCAGGTGGTGGAGCAGTGGATAGAGTGCCGGACTGGGATGTGGAGAACCAGGTTCGAAATCCCAAGGTTGCTAGCTTGAGCTCGGGCTCGTCTGGTTTGAGCAAAGCTCACCAGCTTAAGCTCAAGGTCGCTGGTGTGAGCAAGGGGTCACTTGGTCTGCTGTAGCCCCCTGGTCAAGGCACATATGAGAAAGCAATCAATGAGCAACTAAGGTGCCTGTAAGGCCAGTAGCCACCATTGTGGCCATTCACATGCAGGTTTGCATTAGATTCAGACAGGTGGTAATGAAACAATGGAGCCAAAAACTAGTGGGCCATCATCTTTAATCCTAGCTTGCACCCGACAGGCAAGTAAAAACACACACTGGGCTCCAAAACCCACTCATTCAGTGCTCACAAAGCTACTGACTTTATCCGAGTTTCCTAGAATCAAAGGTTCCTAGCTCACCAGACTTATTCCCTCTGTTCCCCATGTCCTTCCTTCTCCCTGCACAAACTCTGCACAAACTGGCTTCTCACTCAGCACTCCACCCTCTTGGCTGCTTCTCCTGGCCTCCTCCATGTGGCCTTTCTCTGCTCTCCTCTCTAATGCTAATCTCTGGAACTGAGAAAACAAGCTCCCAGTCTGCCCCCATTTTATAGTGTAGAAATCAAAACTTTAATCCAATATACAAATAAGGAAGTCTCTGATACAAAGTCACTTATCTGAGGCATAATGGGATTCCTCATGAGAGTACACCACCCCACATCAAAAAGGTGGGAAAGGCTTAGTCCTAAAACCAAGCCCCAGATTACAAGAATTCTGCCTGCCCACAGCCCACCCCAACACACATTAATATAATCATGCCCATTCCAAACAAAAAGGGCAACTAATATCACCTGGGTGACGGCTTCCACATGGGCAGTGCCATCTTTAACAAAGTGAGCATAATATATTTTATCTGCCCAACAGTGCCACAACGAAGAATTGATGCTTCTCATCTCTCTCCCTTCCTGTTGTAGTAAGGTACCAAAAAGCTGAAAATTGATATTGATATTCTGGGAGGAAAGGTCAGGCTTTTCTATCCTGTCCCTCCTTTAGGGAGGGGAGGGAGAAGAATGTAGAAGTTGCTGGCTTGCAATGGGTCATTAGTTTCAAATCCAAAATAAAGGTTAACCGAGAGAAACTTCTCTTTCAATAGGAGGCAGATTTACATACCACCTTGCATTGATTGTAGTTCCTCCTGCTCCCTGGAATCTTGAGGGTAAAATACCTCTAGGCTAGTGAGGGAAGATGAACCTGAAAGATTTGTAAACATATTTGATTGTGTTACCTTGAAAGTCTTAATGTCTCTGTGTATCCCCTAAACAAATGTTGTCAGTTGTATCCTGATGTCATGCTCTCCCCCACCCGTGTGTGATCAGGAATATATAAGCAGCTCCTGAACTATTTTTGGGACTGCACAATCTGGGTCTGCAGATGCCCCGTGTCATCCATATGTGGCTGGCATAATAATTCTCCTCCTCTAATAAAACTCTTCAAAATTCATCTGGACTGGGTGTCTCTACATGAACTTGATGAAATGAGGTGCAGTGCCTTTCAGACTCTGGGGTGCGGTACTTTATAACACTGTCTGGCTGTTCTTATCTGTCTCTTTGTCTCTCTCTATCTCTGTCACACACAAAAAAAGAATTCATGCTCTAAGCACCTTCTTTCCCACCAGGTTATAGCTGCCTATATTTATAGTCTGTGGCTTAATGTGATACTTTTAGACATGTGTAGTTACTTTTCTGTTGCACTTGACCCTTTTTGCACACAATGTACATCATCATCTTAGTCTTTGCACTCAGCCCCATCATTTGCCATAGTTGAGTACTTTTTTTGTTTTTTGTTTTTTTTTTTCGGTAAGCAAGCATAGCTCTTAACATGGTTTAGGTTTTGAGAAATGTTAGGTTCTTTTGGATGATAGCCTGGTGATAGAATTGGTCATGAGTTGAATGAAATGTATTTACCACATGTTGGGGGCAAAAAAGTTTGAAAAGCACAACCATACTATGCTACCTTTCATAGAATTTTTTATCAGGCCTATGAAGAAGATAGATATAGAAATTTATTCTTTTTAGTTGATGGATGGATGAAAAGGTTAAGAACCAGAGGTGAAGCAGGACTACTTCGTAAAATGAGAAATATATGGAATTGGGAATTCAGCTTGGCTTTATTGACTGACAGTAATGCAACATACCTTACTAGATGCTATAGTCAGAATATAAAGATATTAACAATGCTCTCCCCCCAAGCTTCCAGTCTATTTGAATAGGAAATATTAGTGGGAAGGAGAATGGTGGGTAAGAGAGGCATCCTTAAGTATTATGAAGAGGCAGAGTAGGTGGACCCAGAGAGACTTTTTTAAAAAAGTAATATTAGGGATATTTAAAGAGTGCTTTTATTCTAGATCACCTACATCTGTTAGCAAAATTTACTTCTGGTAGGGAAGAAAGTTTCCTTTATGAAGGAGGTGTCCTTCTAAAATACAAATGATTTTCAGAGGAGTAATACAGTATCTCCGTAAAGTCATGGTGCACTTTTGACCAGTCACAGGAAAGCAACAAAAGACAATAGAAACCTAAAATCTGCACCAAATAAAAGGGAAACTCTCCCAGTTTCATACCTACTCAGTGCAGTTCAATGTGGGCTCATGCACAGATTTTTTTGGGCTCCTTAGGTAGCTATCCCGTATAGCCTCTACAGGTACAGACTCGTCACTGACTGATGGCCTACCAGAATGGGGTTTCTCCACCAAACTGCTGGTTTCCTTCAACTGCTTATCCCACCAAGTAATGTTATTCCTATGTGGTGGCACTTCGTTATAAACACGTCGATATTCACGTTGCACTTTGGTCACGGATTTGAATTTAGTGAGCTACAGAACACACTGAACTTTCCTCTGTACCATCCACATCTCGACTGGCATAGTCGTGGGCTGCTCCACTGTATACACGGTGTTACATCATCATCTGCACGTGCGCACATGCTGCCACATCATCCTACAGAAACTGGGAGAGTTTTCCTTTTATTTGGTGCTGATTTCATATTTCTATCATCTTTTGTTGCTTTCCGGTGACTGGTCAAAAGTGCACCATGACTTTACGGACACACTGTACATCAATTTTTGTACATTAGTCTTTCACATGCAAGAACTATTCCTGATTAGCAGGTTTTATTTGGCAGCAGAGTGGTGAGAGCCTGAATGCCTAGGAGTTTACCCAGGGAAAGCAAAAGAAGACAGAAGCTAAAAAGAGAGGTCAGATTATATAGTTTTGTTTAGGATTGGCACAGGTCAGGCTGGTGCACCCAAGTGGCTAAAAATATAAGCAAAAGAGCAGTAGAACAGGAACTCTCACAAAGGAACTTACCGTTGGCTGGCCCAGCTAGCCCATCAGTTCTTACGCTCCTCGGCTGTCCCACCAATGTTGTTGTAGACCATGCATTGTCAGCTGAAATGATATTGCATCCAAGGAAATCATTGGTTCTTGAGGGGGAGACAGTGAGAAAATAATACTCTTTTTATGTATAAAGTGCAGATATTTACATAATATGTAAGCAAGTATATGGCGTGTTCGTGGCTTTAAAATTTCATGGGAAGAAATTGGAAAAAACATTTCTAAAAGAGTATCCTTGGCAGAGGCGATAATAAACAGGTTGAGAAACACTGATGCAAACTGGGGTGTTCAGAAAGGCAAAGACCTGAGAAGAAGGGGTGGCTGGGAAGAGGCTGTGAATTAAAAGGTCAGACCTGCAATGTATAGAAAAAATGTGAGAAAACACAGAAAGGAGGGAGTTAGTAGGTCAGTGGGCTTCAGGGAAAATGTTCAGGAGAGTGTGACAAGAAAGACCTGGGGGAGCTTTGGGGAGATGCTAGAGATGGTATTAAGCAACACTCGTGGAGACCTCAGCAAGGCAACTTGATGAAACGTCTGCAGAAGGGTGTGCTGCTGCTAGTGAAAGCCGGCCAGCCAGTGTGCGGGCAGAGGGAAAAGTCTTTTTATCCCTAACTCAGGCCCTACATTGCTGGGTCATGCTCCATTGGCTGAAGGGTTGTGTAAAGCCAGCAATCAGGGCCAGGGCCACTATCACAGCAGCCCGGCCCCTGCAGGTTCGCATTGGATTCGGACAGTCGGTAAAGAAACAGTGGAGCCAAAAACTGGTGGGCCATAGCCTTTAATCCTACCTTGCACCCGGCGGGCAAGTAAAAACATACACTGGGCTCCAAAACCCAGTCACACTCAGTGCTCACAAAGCCACTGACTTATCCGAGTTTCCTAGAATCAAAGGTTTCTAGCTCACCAGCCTTCTTCTCCTCAGTTCCCCATCTCCTTCCTTATCCCAGATACAAACTCTACACAAACTGGCATCTCACTCAGCACTCCGCCTTCTTGGCTGCTTCTCCTGGCCTCCTCCACGTGGCCTCCTTCCGCTGCTGGCTCTACTCTCCTCTCTCTCATGCTAACCTCAGGAACCAAGAGCCGAGTCCCGTTCTGCCTCCCTTTTATAGTGTAGAAATCCAAACCCTTAATCCAATATACATAATAGGGAAGTCTCTTAATACAAAGTCACTTCTCTGAGGCATGATAGGATTGTACCACCTTACACCAAAAAGGGTAGGAAAGGCTTAATCCCAAAACCAAGCCCCAGGCTACAAGGATTCTGCCTGCCTTTAGCCCACCCCAACACACATTAATATCACCTGGGCAACGGCCTCTTTAACAAAGTGAGCATAATACATTTTATCTGCCCAACAGGTTGACCCTACAATCTTAATCTTTCTTGATTGGCTAGTTTAAATGGCCGTGCCAAGGTGAAAGGGAGAGATGGGGATATCGTTAACTAAGTAATAGGGTTGGGGAATGGTCAGAAAAAAACCAGAAGACCGGACAAAGGAGGCTGGGGGATTGGTAAACAAGTTAGCTATTTCTCATTCCTACTCCCTAGCCAGAGGAATCTGAATGAAGGGGGTGGGGAATTAGTTGAAGAAAAGAACATAAGTTAAACATTTCCTTCAAAGAGAAGAAATGAACACAACAGAAATAGGGAAAAGGAATTTAAACAATTTTAATCTGTTTGTGATTAGAATTCTTTTTGACACTGGTCTAAAGAAGCAAGTGAGGATTAGAATTACACTTACTTTGTGTAGTGGTTTCAAGAAACTCAGTTCTTTGAGATAAATAATCATGTTTGTTCAATCTTATATAAAATGCTACAAAAATGCCACTATCACTGGTTCTCTAGTATCCCTCCAACAACATAACTCCCTAAGCCTGTATTATTTAGAAGGCATAACCTTGATTATGTATCTTGAAAACAGCACCTGAGCAGATGGGGCCTCATGAACCCTGGACTTTATTTGAGTCATGGATTTTATCTAATTATTCTGGAAGCCATTTAGGCCGGTCTCTGGGGAGTGTGTTTTAGTTCTTTAGAGCAGGCTTAAAGGAATTACATTGTGTTTTATGCAACTTTAAACACCTTTCTACATGAATGCCAGTCTAGGGAAGTCCAAAGACCCAGTGTCAGAGTACCTCCAGAGGAATCAGACAGTGTAAGTAGTTTCTGGGCCTTAGGAAAGCTATATGTCTTCTGATGGTGCAGGCAGCAATTTTCAACCTTTTTCATCATGGCACACATAAACTCACATTCTGTGGCATATCAAAAAATATTTTTGGCCCTGGCCGATTGGCTCAGCGGTGGAGCGTCGGCCTGGTGTGCGGGGGACCCGGGTTCGATTCCCGGCCAGGGCACATAGGAGAAGCGCCCATTTGCTTCTCCACCCCCCCTCCTTCCTCTCTGTCTCTCTCTTACCCTCCCGCAGCCGAGGCTCCATTGGAGCAAAGATGGCCTGGGCGCTGGGGATGGCTCCTTGGCCGCTGCCCCAGGCGCTGGAGTGGCTCTGGTCGCGGCAGAGCGACGCCCCAGAGGAGCAGAGCATCGCCCCCTGGTGGGCAGAGCGTCGCCCCTGGTGGGCGTGCTGGGTGGATCCCAGTCGGGCGCATGCGGGAGTCTGTCTGACTGCCTCTCCCCGTTTCCAGCTTCAGGAAAAAAATAAATAAATAAAAATATTTTTTTTGCCAATTTGACAAAAAAATAGGTATAATTTTTATTCATTCACACTGGATGGATACTATTGTGTTGGCTGTTGTCTTTTATTTTTTTTAATTTAGCAAACTAAGGAAAAAGAGGTCAGTGCCCTCAATTAAATAGGTATTGCATGTTTTAAAAATTCATGCAGCACACCAGTTAAAAATCGCTGGTATAGAAAAATAATTCTTCAGAGATCTTGCTGCAAGTCAATGTCATTCTTGGGAAATGAGACGAAGTCTACCTTGTTCCATTCACTAGATTAAAAGAATAGAATCCTCTCTAAAATGAGCAGTAATATGGTCCATCTGCCACTGTCAGGATGCTCTCTCAGAATCATTCATTGTGTTATAAATAAAGTCTTTTTGTTGTCAGAAAAGGTTACTACACTGTACTAAAGTGTGAGTATGTTTGTTAAATGGATTGAATACAAATACCAAGTTAGACTACTCAAAAAAAATTCCAGATCCCAAAAATCAGAAAAGCATGGGGCTTGGGCATTTAAATTAGGAGCACAGGCATCCAAGTGTATTTAATAAGAGATACCTTACCAATGGTAAATACCTGAATCATCTAATCAATATATAAGTTAAAGAGGCAACTTATAGCTAAAATTAAATGCCATTGAGTACTTCCTTACTACTTGAAAAAATTATAATAAGGCCTGACCAGGCGGTGGCACAGTGGATAGAGCGTCGAACTGGAATGCAGAGGACCCAGGTTCGAGAACCCGAGATCGCCGGCTGGAGCGCAGGCTCATCTGATGTGAGCAAAGCTCACCAGCTTGGACCCAAGGTCGCTGGCTCGAGCAGGGGGTTACTCAGTCTGCTGAAGGGCCACGGTCAAGGCACATATGAGAAAGCAATCAATGAACAACTAAGGTGTCGCAACACGCAATGAAAATCTAATGATTGATGCTTCTCATCTCTCTTCGTTCCTGTCTGTCTGTCCCTATCTACCCCTCTCTCTGACTCTCTCTCTGTCTCTGTAAAAAAAAAAAAAAGAATATATAATAAGAACATTGAACATGAGATCAACCTTATTAATAAATTTTTTAATGTACAATACAGTGTTGATAACTATAGGCAGAATGTTGTACAGGAGATTTCTAGAACTTACTTATCTTACATAACTGTAAGCTAAGTTATGGGTATAAAGTATACCCATAAAAGAACAACTCCCCATTTCTCCTTCTCAATGGTCCCTGGTAATCACTTTTGTACTCTGCTTCTATGAGGTTTTTTTTGAAGCTACCGTATTTCCCCATGTGTAAGATGCTCTCGTGTATAAGACGCATCTTAATTTGGGGGCCCAAAATTTGAAAAAAAAAAATGTATTACATGAAGTTATTGAACTCGTCTTATTCATCATAAAATTCATACAACTCCTCATCAAGTACGAAAAAGTGGGAAATGCAAGTTAAAAAATATACAACCACTGTATAAGATGCACCCAGATTTTAGAGCCCAAATTTTTCTTTAAAAAGTGCATCTTATGCATGGGGAAATATGGTATTCAGATACTTATATTCAGATCTAATCAATATATAAGTAAGGAGATACCTCATACAAGGAGACTTCTTATATGAGGTATCTCCTTACTTTGACACATGAGTATTGGTAAAAGAGTGAGCGATTTAAGAAGGAAAAGGAAGCAATATAATGGTCAAGGGCAGTCAGGCATTTTCCAGACATAGTCTGGAAATATTCCAGATTGTGCAGTTAAAAATAAATGATGTTTTTTTGTAGATTTCTTTTTCCCAGTTATGAGTTGTCTGATGTGATCATGACCTTGTCAGCAAATTCTATTTTCATTGTGACTGGAAAGTGTTTTGCCTCATGCTCACTTTGGGGAAATTTTAGTCCTTACTGTTCTAATTTCTTCCTCCACTAATTTGTCTTCTCCTCTGTCTGAGAAGCTTCAGGGAAAGTTCAACTCATTTGTCTAAGAGTTTCTTCCTTGGGATAATTCAAGAATTTTATATATTACACAAATTTTATTTTAGTAATAGCTATTTTCCTCACAACAAATATTGTTCTCTATTGTTTAAGCCTAAATTTTGAAGGTTAATACGGCTGGCACAACTTTAATTTAGATGATATTGATATAATTGGAATAGCGGCAGAAAAATTCTGTAAAACTAGCTTGAATATTCGATAGTTAAAAAATGGATTTTATGGTGAACCTGTGGTGTCGCATTAGATAAATTGTCAACCTGGAATGCTGAGGTCGCTGGCTGGAAACCCCAGGCTTGCCTGCTCAAGGTACGTGTGAGAAACTCCTATAAGTTGCTTCCTGCTCCGCTCCCCTGCCTTTCTCTCCTCAAAAGAAAAACTTTAAAAAAGAAATAAATAGAAATAAAAAATGGATTTCATATCCCCATTTCTTCCTAATACTATTAGTTACCATATTCCCCATGTATAAGATGCATCTTAATTTTGGGGCCCAAAATTTGAAAAAAGATGTATTACATAAATTTATTAAACTCAAGTTTACTCATCATAAAATTCATACAACTCCTTATCACTGTCAAAATTATCATCCATTAGCTTGTCCTCATCTGTGTCTGATGACAAATCACTGTCTTCATATTTTGCCTCATCCTCAGTTCCATCTATGACATTTGAAATGCCACACTTCTTAAATGACTTGACAAAAATCTCAATCTTGATATTATCCCAAAATCTTTTCACCCAGGTACAAACTTCTTCTCTAGTTGTTTTTTCACTCTTCCTGCTGGTGTCAAATTGTCCCCAGAAGACTTTGTTCATTGGTTGCATTTGTCTCTTTTATGGCAGCTTTGAAGGGCTTGTTAATGCTGACATCAAGTGGTTAAAGCTGGAATGTCAAGCCTCCAGGTATGATGATAAGTTTTGTTTTTTGCTCTGCAGCAACCTTCTTTGTGTTTTTTGTTATGTGTGCCCTGAATTGATCAAGCGCCAATAGGGCAGGTTTGCTAAGAGCCCACTAGTTTCCTTCTCCAGACTTTCTCAAACCAGATCTTTATCCCATCCTGATTCATCCAAGCCTTGTCATGAATGTGGACAATCACTCCTCGAGGAATGTCTTCTTTGGACATTGTTTTACATTTGAAAATCAACACAGGAGGCAGCTTGGTTCCGTCAGCACAACAACTAGAACACTGTATAATGGCTCTTTTCATGTCCATTTGTCTTCACAGTTTCAGTTTTCACCCCCTTCTTATCAACAGTTCTGCTACTTGGGACATCAAATTGAGGGGGAACTTCATCCATGTTTGCAATCTGTCCCAACTCAAACTGATGTGTCTTTTGACACTAAGTGAAAAAACAATGAAATTCATTGTAGCTTATAGCTTTCAGACATCTTCTGGGCAAGTCTGATGCATGTACACATGCTTAGTCCATTCCACTTCATGAACCTGAAGCACCAATTGTGTCCTCCTTTGAAATCAGTAACTTCTTTTTCATCAGCAATTCTTCTTCACTTGTGCTGAACCATCTTTGTGGACATAGGAATTCCAATTGCCTGCCCTTTGCTTTTTGATCTATAACTCCAAATCCCTCTCTAAATCAGGCCATTTTTCTGACTTGCCTCATGGCCTTCTTCTTCCGTGGTGTTTTCAGTAGGGTTTCTTCTTCCCATAGCCAGTCTCGGATTGATTTCTCAGTTGGAGGAGGACCAAACTTATGTTCAGCAGCACGATTTCCATTCACTTTTGCAAACTGGATCACTTTTAACTTGAATTCAGCACTGTATGAAAAACTTTCCTGAGCCATTTCTGGGCAGAATGTGGCAAAACGTAACCTATGTATTACACTGGTAACAAGTGCAAAACAATGAGTGCAAAGACAACAAGTGTGAAAAAGTGGGGACATGCAAGTAAAAAAACTACAATGACCTCAAAAACAAGTGTGAAAAAGTGGGAAATGCAAGTAAAAATATCTACAACCACTGTATAATATTCACCCAGATTTTAGACCCCAAATTTTTCCAAAAAAGTGCATCTTATACATGGGGAATAGAGTAATAGCAATTAAAATAAAATTTGCTTTGTTTTAAAACTCTTTCAAGAATTTCACAAAGTATCTCAAAATGATTTAAGAAAATCTATGATGTATCATAAATAGGCCTGAAATTAATTAGAATATAGGAACCTCATTATAATACTCTCATTGTTCATCTATATAAGAGATTTGAGTAAGACTAACTTATCTTGTTCTGTGGTAGTTAGGAAAATACATCAATGTTAAGATTTACATTTAAAATTAGATACATTTGGTGTGTTTGTGCAAGACACTTATTTGTAGTTTCTATACATTCTTCTGCCATTTATGATGTAGAGCTAAACTTTATTCAGTATGTATTTAGTCTCATGTTTAGTGCTATGATAAAAAAATATATAGGAAATATAAAAGAACTAAGTGGGTTTCTGCCAGGAAGAAAATTATTGTTAGAAAAATAATATAGCACTCACATGTAACTACTTCAGGAAATTAAAGAAATTTAGTTTTAGAGCTAGTATACTCCTTTAAATCAGCTGTGTGTATTTTAGCAAAAATCTAGTAAGACATCATGAGAATATGAACTAACCTCAAGTTGTTTAATAGCCAGTATTTTTGTCACTGCCTATTGAATTAAACACGGCAGCCACAGCAATGATGAGATTCGAATAATTGAACAATTAGTTCTATGCCCTAATGACCGCTTTAAGTATAAAAAAAGATATACCGAATGGTAGTTTATTATTTCATGCATTTAATACTTAAATAAGAACAATAAAAGAGGTACACAAAACTAGATTGTTCTGAGAAAGAGTTTTAAAATGTTAATAAAAATAGTAAATAATACCTGACAAAAAACAATAAAACTGTTATTTAAGATAAATCCAATGACAATTTGTCACCCCCTGGTTGACACTTTTTCTCTTTATGTTATATGTTTTTTTATTGAAGTAATAAATGCAAGGTAATTAAAATGTAATATTTCATCAAAGGTATAATGAGTTTTATGAAATGAATAAATAAATATTACAAGCATAATTCTTTCCATTTTTTTTCACCTATGGATGGAATGAACATTACTATGGGTGCTTAGAATACGCTATTGTGTAGATGAACGTTAAAAAAGAGTAAGGAATATAAATATGTGATTTCCACATTGGGGGCTGCCCAGGCACTCACTTTAGAGAGAATCTTGACTACAAGTGCCATTTTAACAACTGTTTCACCGAACTCAACGAAATAATTAGGTATTGGTTCTGCTGAACCAGTGGGAACTGGCTGAGTCCCACCACTGCCCACAGGAAGCAGAGGGAATGAGGTAGGACAGAGAGTGGGTAGGGCTGGTGCTAGTGTTCTCCTACTGTGTTGCCATGAAGTTTTGTATAAAGTGGCCTTTAAGATGTTTTCTGAAACCCACTTATGGGGGAAGTTTTGATTGAACCTGAGGTAAAATAAGCTGCCATGCCCTGGCCTTGCTGGCCGGCCTCAGGAAGCCAGCCAGGAGGGCCCTGTCTCCCCAGCTTCCCTGCCGCTCACACCACTGCAGAGGGCTTGATCTGGTTGCCCTAACTAGCTCACCTCTTCCTGGCATCTCAATCTTCTTCTTATTCTTTTACCTACAAGCAAACAAATATTAAGAATGCAAGAAGTTTTTAAAGCAAAAAAAGAGTTTAAGACAAAGTCAGAGGGAACCAGTAATTTCCGAACAGCAGTGGCCTCTGCAGGGCAAGCTCCATGAATAGGGGGCCTGTGCCACAGAAGGAAGCCACATGTGGTTTAATGCTCTGTTATTACCGCCTTGAAATTCGTAATATTATCTTTAAACTTGTGTTTTTAAGTGAAGCCTGATGAGACACTAGAGAGCATGATGCCCTGCATTTTTATTTGTACTGAGCTTTGCAAATTATGTAGCTAGTCTCGTCTCTCTTTCTAAATCTCTACAGGTTTTTACTCTATTAATAATAACACACCTTTTGAGCATTTTCTCCAATGTGTTTAGGTACGTTTATCTATTAAACTTGTTTTATAACATTTTGTTGTCAACATTCTTAAACTTTCTCTGTAGGAGCCAGTTTATGAGAATTTACTGTCTTTGTCAGTTCAGGCTGCTATAACAAAAGTACCACAGACTTAGTGCTTATGCAACAAACGATTTCTTTTTTCCATTTCTGGAGGGTGGGAAGTCCAACATGAAGGCACCAGCAGATTTAGTGGCTGGTGAGGGCCTGGTTCCTGGTTCACAGATAGACGTCTTCCTGCAACCTCACCTGGTGTCAGGGGCATGGGATCTCTCTGGGGTCTTGACACTAAGTCCAATTCATAAGAGTTCTACCCTCCTGACTTAATCACCTCCCAAAGGCCACACCTCCAAATACCATCTCATTGGAGATTAGGTTTCAACATCTGAATTTAGGGGCACACTTTCAGTTTATGGCAATTGTGAAATGATGTTCACTATTGTTAGTATCAATATTAATAATCCTAAAATCAAGATTAAAAAGGATTGAAGATGTGCCAATCAAGTATAGCTGCCATGGGTACTGAAGGCATTTCTAAAAGATTTTCAGAAACGTAGCATATAACTTCCCAAGATGACTGTTTCAAAGAGATTTCACTTGGATGCATAAGTATTGATAATAAAGAAAATTGGAATTGCAAAAAAAAATTATTTGTAGAACTTAAGTAAAGCTTGAACCTTGCTATCTGATTTTATATCTTTAAAAAAATTAAAAACTTTTATGGACCTATTTTGGGTTAATGATCCAGCTTAAGAATGCAAACCCCTAGCAATTAACATTGTCAACTCAGAATAAACTCAACTTCAGAAAAGAGTTCCATAGTCAGCTAATTCAAAACTGTACATACATATCACCTCTAATCACAAGGGGACAATTTGATTAGGTAGCAGGATAAGCTTTTGAGGAGTCAATTTTTTTCTGTTATGAATTTACCAAGAAAGCATAAAAGCTTATTGGTGCCATGTTATTTAAAAATTTGTCTCCCACACAAAGGAAGAATATAAGAGTTTCCAAGAGTCAATATATTTTTTAAAACTTTTTTTTTCCAAGTGAAAGGAGGGGAGATAGAGAGACGGACACCTGCATGTGCCCTAACCTGGATCCACCCAGCAACCTTATCTGAAGCTGATGCTTTGCCCATCTGGGTCCATGCTCACAACTGAGCTATTATTAGTGACTGAGGTGGAGGTTCCAAAAAGGCTCATCCTTAGTGTCCTGGGCCAGTGCACTCAAACCAATCAAGCCATGGCTGCAGGAGGGAAGAGAGAGAGAAAAAAGGGGGAGAAGGAGGGGTGGAGAAGCAGATGGTTGCTTTTCCTGTGGGCCCTGACCAGGAATCAAACCTAGAACATCCACATACTGGGCCAACACTCTGAACCAACTGGACAGGGCTGAGTCAATATTTCTTGAACCTTATTATGCTTAAGGAATATCCCAGAAGCCTTCAGAAATGCAAACTTCATATGTGAACCAACAAGAGATCCTGGTTCTTTTGATCAGCAGAAGGACCCAGGAGTCAATTCTTTTATTTTAATTCCTGGAAATACTTTCTTCATTTGCTTGAGTTTTCTCTGATCTTCTTGGCTGCTTCATCTTGGCATTTTTGCTGCTTCCTCCTCAGTTTTCTTACTTCTAAACTTTAGTATGACCAAGGTTTCCAACCCATTCTTAGACAGCTTTTCTCTTCTGTTTTCACTCACTTCAATGATGATCTCCTTTATACTTATGATTCCCAAACTGTCCATATGCTGATGACTCCCAAATGTATTTCCCTAGCCCAATTTTTCTATAGATCTCAGAGACTGAATGTCCATTTGCTTCCATGGTATTGCCTTTTGGGTGTGAAAGAGGTATTTTCTTAGTTTCAGTTGCAGCAGAATCAGACTTTAAAAGATTCAAGTACTAGTTGAATTTATAGTTGTTATATTTTGGTTGTTATATTTTATTTTGAAAGAGGGACAGGAAGATAAGAAAATGAAGAAATAAGACAAGAGAATAAAAAAATCCAATAAAAAATTCATTATCAAACCAGCTGCTCCATGGGCAAATGGAATGTAACCCTGATGGGGGAATTCTGGGGACCAGTGTAAATCTAAAGCCTCAGAGTTATTCTAGCCAAGGATGAGGGAACTGGGATATAGTTACTGGTTGACAGCTGCTCCTGAAAGGGCATTGATTTCCTGGTCCACCCAGCCAGTTTTGGAGGTAAAGTAGATTCTTGTGGCAAAAGAGAGTGTAGGAAAATGGCTGAGAGATTAAACTGCAGCCTTGAGACAAGTCTGGTGTGGACTTTGGAGCGCCTAGTCCTGCAGGGGCAGAACGCTGCACTGGCCAGCACTACTATGATTGTTTATAGGAAGCAGCTGATCCCTAGAGCCATTTTCCTACATACCTGGAGGGCTTGGTAGGACATCTTTCTCTGCACCTGAATCCATTGTAGACTAATTTGACCCAGGCTCTGCTAATTTGCTTGATGAGCAAAGAGACCAATAAATAGGACGAGGCTGCAGAGATCTGGGCTCCCAGTCCTAGAGGCTGGGAGTCCCTTGCGCCCATCTTTTCTGTATGCTGTGTCTTGTGTGTGTTTTTTCTTAAGTTCTGCAGCGCCTTCCTTTCAAGCACACCTACTGCTGAGCTGGTCTTGGCAAGAGAGTCCTTAGGCAAAGATGTGAAATTCTAGAATTGGAAGTTGGACAGATGTGCATTAAAAAAAACACACATTTTTTTGAAATAAGGACCAATTTTAGGTTCACAACAAAAATGGAGGAAGTTACAGAGATTTCCCATATAACCCCCTGCCTCCACACACATATAGCCTCCCCTATTCACCAGAATGATACATTTGTTACCAAGCATGAACCTACAAGGAAACCATATAATCACTCAAAATCCATAGTTGACTTAAGTTTTAGCCTTGGTGTGTACATTTGTTTTATAGATTTGGAAAAATGTATAATTATGTATGTCCATCATTATACATTCATACAGAATATTTTAACTACCCTAAAAATTCTCTTTGCTCCACCTATTCACCCTTCACAATGACCTTTTCATTATTTCCATAGTTTTGAATTTTCTAGAATGTCATATAGTTGGGATCATACAGTGCATAGCCTTTCCATATTGGCTTCTTTCACTTAGTAATATGAACTTAAGTTTCCTCCATGTCTTTTCATGGTTTGATAGCTCATTTCTTCTTAGTGCTGACTGATATTCCATTGTCTGGATCTATCACAGTTTATCCGTTCACCCACTGAAGGGTGTCTTGATTGCTTCCAAGTTTTGGGTTTTTTTAAATTAATTTTAATGGGGTGACATTGATAAATCAGGGTACATATGTTCAGAGAAAACACCTCTAGGTTATTTTGATATTTGATTATGCTGCATTACCATCACCCAAAGTCCAATTGTCTTTGGTCACCTTCTAACTGGTTTTCTTTGTGCCCCTCCCCTCCCCCAACCCCTCCCTCTCCCCCCCACCCCGTAACCCCCACACTCTTGTCCATATCTCTGAGACTCATTTTTATGTCCCACCTATGTATGGAATCATATAGTTCTTAGTTTTTTCTGATTTACTTATTTCGCTCGGTATGTTATCAAGGTTCATCCATATTGTTGTAAATGATCCGATGTCATCATTTCTTATGGCTGAGTAGTATTCCATAGTATATATGTACCAAAGTTTTTAATCCACTCGTCTTCTGACGGACACTTGGGCTGTTTCCAGATCTTCGCTACCGTGAACAAGGCTGCCATAAACATGGGGGTGCATTTCTTCTTTTGAAACAGTGCTATGGTGTTCTTGGGGTATATTCCTAAAAGTGGTATAGCTGGGTCAAAAGGCAGTTTGATTTTTAATTTTTTGAGGAATCTCCATACTGTTTTCCACAGTGGCTGCACCAGTCTGCATTCCCACCAGCAGTGCAGGAGGGTTCCCTTTTCTCCACATCCTCACCAGCACTTATTCTGTGTTGTTTTGTTGATGAGCGCCATTCTGACTGGTGTGAGGTGATATCTCATTGTGATTTTAATTTGCATTTCTCTAATGATTAGTGATGTTGAACATTTTTTCATATGCCTATTGGTCATCTGTATGTCCTCTTTGGAGAAGTGTCTATTCATTTCTTTCGCCCATTTTTTGATTGGATTGTTTGTCTTCCTGGTATTGAGTTTTATAAGTTCTTTATAAATTTTGGTTATAAACCCTTTATCAGATGCATTGTCAAATATATTCTCCCATTGTGTAGTTTGTCTTTTTATTCTGTTCTTATAGCCCTTAGCTGTGCAAAAGCTTTTTAGTTTGATATAGTCCCATTTCTTTATCCTGTCTTTTATTTCACTTGCCCGTGGAGATAAATCAGCAAATATATTGCTGCGAGAGATGTCAGAGAGCTTACTGCCTATGTTTTCTTCTAAGATGCTTATGGTTTCATGGCTTACATTTAAGACTTTTATTTATTTTGAGTGTATTTTTGTGAATGGTGTAAGTTGGTGGTCTGGTTTCATTTTTTTGCAGGTAGCTGTCCAATTTTCCCAACACCATTTGTTGAAGAGGCTGTCTTTACTCCAATGTATGCTCTTACCTCCTTTGTCAAATATTAGTTGTCCATAAAAGTGTGGGTTTATTTCTGGGTTCTCAGTTCTGTTCCATTGATCTATATGCCTGTTCTTATCAGTACCAGGCTGTTTTGAGTACAATGGCCTTGTAGTATAACTTGTTATCCAGAAGTGTGATACCTCCCACTTTATTCTTCCTTTTCAAGATTGCTGAGGCTATTCGTGTTCTCTTTTGGTGCCATATAAATTTTTGGAATATGTGATCTATATCTTTGAAGTATGTCATTGGTATTTTAATCGGTATTGCATTGAATTTATAAATTGCTTTGGGTAATATAGACATTTTAATGATGTTTATTCTTCCTAACCATGAGCATGGTATATGCTTTCACTTGTTTGTATCTTCCCTCATTTCTTTTATCAATGCTTTGTAATTTTCTGAGTATAAGTCTTTAAGCTCCCTGGTTAAATTTATTCCTAGGTACTTTATTTTTTTGGTTGCAATGGTGAAGAGGATTGCTTCCTTAATTTCTTTTTCTGACAGTTCATTGTTAGTGTATAAAAATGCCTCTGATTTCTGAGTATTAATTTTGTATTCTGCCACCTTGCTGAATTCATTTATCAGGTCCAGTAGTTTTTTGACTGAGACTTTAGGGTTTTCTATATACAATATCATATCATCTGTAAATAATGATAATTTTACTTCTTCTTTTCCAATTTGGATGCCTTTTATTTCTTCTTCTTGTGGCTAGAGCTTCCAGAAGTATGTTGAATAAGAGTGGTGAAAGGGGGCACCCCTGCCTTGTTCCTGATCTTAAGGGGATTGCTTTTAATTTTTGCCTGTTGAGTATGATGTTGGCTGTGGGTTTGTCATAAATGGCCTTTATCATGTTGAGCTATGTTCCCTGTATTCCCACTCTGCTGAGAGTTTTGATCATGAATGGGTGCTGGATTTTATCAAATGCTTTTTCTGCATCTATTGAAATTATCATGTGGTTTTTCTCCTTCCTTTTGTTTATGTGATGAATCACATTGATTAATTTATGAATATTGTACCAACCTTGCCTCCCAAGAATAAATCCCACTTGATCATAGTGTATGATTTTTTTTCACATATTGTTGGATTTGATTTGCTAATATTTTGTTGAGGATTTTAGCATCTAAATTCATCAAGGATATTGACCTATAATTTTCTTTCTTTGTATTGTCTTTGCCTGGTTTTGGAATCAGAATTATATCGGCCAGGGCTAAAACAGTATTTTTAACTATAGTTACTATGCTGTACATTACATCTCTGGGACTTATTTATTTTATAACTGGAACTTTGTACCAAAATGGGCTGAAGGGTATCTTGATTGCTTCCAAGTTTTGACAATTATGAATTTTGTTGTTATTGTTATTATAAACAACCCTGTGCAGGTTTTTATGTGGAAATGTTTTCAATATTTTGGGGTAAATACTAAGGAGAGTGATTGCAGGATTATAATAATAATAGTGTGCTCAGTTTTATAAGATACTGCCAAACTGTCTTCCAGAGTGGCTGTACCATTTTGCATCCACCAGAAATACATGAGAGTTCCTCTTGCTGCACATCCTGGCCAGCATTTGATGGTGTCAGTGCCTGGATTTTGGCCACCTGATAGGTATGCCTGGATTTTGGCCACCTGATAGGTATGCCTGGATTTTGGCCACCTGATAGGTATGCCTGGATTTTGGCCACCTGATAGGTATATTTCAATTTTCATTTCCTGATGACATATTGTATGGAGCATCTTTTTACATGCTTATTTCCATTTGTATATCTTCTTTAGTGAAGTGTCTATTAAAGTCTTTAACCCCTTTTTTAGTTAGGTCACTTGTTTTCTTATGTTGAATTTTTAAAGTTCTTTGTATATTTTGGAAAACAGGCCTTTATCAGATGTGTCTTTTACAAATATTTTCTACCGATCTATAACTTGTCTCAGAATCCTTTTGACGTTGCCTTGTGCAGAACAGAAGTTTTTAATTTTAACGAAATCCAGCTTATCAATTATTTCTTTCATGTATTATACCTTTCATGTTGTATCTAAAGAATAATAATTTATCTAAGGTTATCTAGGTATAATGCCCCAACGGTATCTTTTAGTAGTTTTATAGTTTTGCATCTTATATTTAGGTCTACGATCTACTTTGAGTTAATATTTTAAAGAATGCAAGATCTGTGTCTAGGTTCAATATTTTGCATGTGGGTGTTCAGTTCTTTATTTGTTGAAAAGACTATCTTTCCTCCATTGTTATTTTTATTCTTTTGTCAAAGATAAGGTAAGAAATATATTTATGTGGGTCTATTTCTGGACTCAAAATTCTGTTTCACTAATTTTTTTGTCTACTCTTTCCCAGAACCAAACTGTAGCTCTATAGTAAGTTTGGAAGTCAGGTAATGTCTGTTTTTCAACTTTCCTTCTCCTTCAATATTGTAGTCAATATTTCTGGGTATTTTGCCTCTCCATTAAACTTTAGGATCAATTTGTCAATATCCATAAAATAACTTGCAGGGATTTTGATTGGAATTGCATTGAATCTGTAGATTAAGATGTGAAAACTGACATCTTGACAATATTGATTCTTCCTATCCATGAACAAGGAATATTTCTTCATTTATTTAGTTCTTGTATTTGTTCATCAGAGTTTTATAGTTTTCTTCATGTAGATCTTTTATCTTTTATGTATTTTGTTAGATTTATACCTAAGTATTTAATTTTGGAGAGTTCTGAAGTAAATGGTATTGACATAAATGGTGGTTTTAATATGAAATTCCACTTGTTTGTTGTTGGTAAATAAGAAGTGATTAACTTTGTATATTAACCTGTATCCTGCAAACTTGTTATCATTGTTTATTAGTTCCAGAGGTTTGTTGTTTTTGTTTTGATTTATTCTTTTGGGTTTTCAATACAGGTGATCATGTCATCTGTGAACAAAATTAGTTTTATGCCTCTCCTTCCCAGTATATATATCACTCACCCTTCCTTTTTTGTGCAGTCATATTGCATTAGTAAGGACTCCCAAGATTATGTTAAAAAAGAAGTGGTGAGAGGGGATATTATTTTTTTAAATCTATGTTATAGCAATTTTTGTCACTATTCTGATTTTAGTAGTATTAATGGACTTGTAGGTTTAGATAATACTGAAGAATGCAGGGGAGCCAACATTAGCATGCAACAGAGCACTGTCCTAGCCTATACTGTGTTTAAAATTTTTATAAACAGCCAAGATGAAGGCCAATACATATATATTTGAATCTCAAAAAAAAACCCAACAACAAAAAAAACACAAAAAACCAGGAGTGATAGTTTATAAATAGGATCCTAAAACCAATATTCAATAAACATTGATAAAATAATACTATAAAATATTACATTATACATTGAGGTTCAGAAAATAAATTATATAGTACTAAAGACAAAGCTGGTTTAATACTGGTTGTTATGGAGCAAGCAATAAGCAAACAAAAAAACAGAAAGGGGGTAGTATTTACATAATTATAAATTAAATGAGAAGCAAAGGAAGCTGATATTAATTCAGCCTGTATTTTGGGTCAAGCACTGGCACAGGAATTTTATAGAGACTGAGGATTCTTGCACAATCCTGGACTCTACTAACAAGAGTGAATGGCCAGAATAAGAGAGGTCACTGTCACATTATATGCTGAGATACATGGAGAATATGAGGGCAGTAATTGGAGGTGGCTAGCATGGTGACAGGTGACATGAAAGGCAACATGAAATGTTTAATTTGATGAGGAGAAAGGTAGAGAACATGAAAGATGTCATGTGGAAAAAGAGTGAATCATTCTGCCTAAAAACTGAAGTGCCGGATAGTGAGCTCCCTGTTAGTATAAGGGAGCGGTGGCAAAATGACCAGCCAGCGGGGATAAAAGAAAGTGATCCGGCTGAGGTGCACTGGACTAGGTGACTTCTAAGGTTTCTTCCAAGAATCCATTTATGCACCTCTGTAGGCAGAATTAGGGAAAAAAGTGATAGTAGGGGTTTAGCTTAAAAAAAGAAAAAACTGAGCACAGCTGGTCCTTGGTTTTAATGAGATGCAGGCATTAGTAAGAAAGAAGAGATGTTTTTAATTAAAATAAATTTCAACTATTATCTTAAGAAACAGGACATTTAGGGTGTTCTAGGAGAGATGTGTACAAACAAGAGCTGGATTTAAAATTTCCAGAGGGACTATTATTCAAACAAAAGAGCTCTCGTTTTTGATTCTAGAGTTAAAAAATAATGGGCTATGGGTATTATCAAAGAGAATCACCTGTTTATGTCTTTTAAAAAATAAATTTCTATAGGGAGATAATGTCCCCAAATGTAATCACAACTGAAAAAAAAAAAAAAAGATTCTCTCTCTAAGTGCTCTGCTCAATTGTATTCCAGAAAGTGAGTGAGGTTGCCATCTAGTGTCCGTTCTCTGGTTTCTAACGTTAGAGGCTCTTGAATATGGGTCGCCATGGGGTGATTCTCAAACCTGGCTATGCATTCCCATCACCTGGAAGTTTCCTAAACAGCAGATTTCTGGGACACACCTGAAGCTGGAATTGAATTGGGATCTTTGGAGATGGGGCTTCAGGGGTTCTGCTTTATTTTTTAAAAATTCCAGATGACTAGACCTCACATCGTCTACCACCAGTGTTTGAAATTAACTGCCTGGGGGCATATTGAGTGCAGGATGAAGTATCATAGAGGCAATTTATATAAAAGGCAGCATCTGCCTACTTGCTTAAGAACTTGGTTTCAGGCATATGCAACTTGGTGTTGCACCTTTTTATCTCTAACACTTAAAAATGGTTTGGCATTGCTAAAATGTACCCTATGGCTATACCCAAAGGCATACAAACAAAGTTGTTTATTTTAACACTGGTTTTAATAACATTTACTAAAAATCATTTAAATGTTCACCAATAGAGGAATGGCTAAAAATGACTGTAAATCCAAGCAGTGGGATTCTGTGCAAGCGTTTAAAAAGAATAAATCGTTCTATAGATGCTGATATCCCTGATGAATTAGGTGAGGAAGAAGCTGTATTTTTAGCAAGTGATTGTGATGCAGGTGGTTAGGAGTTGATCTACTCACTGTATCAGTGAATAGATAGAGTAATATGGACGACACAAGGCTGTGAACAAGGCAAGTG
This sequence comes from Saccopteryx leptura, assembly GCF_036850995.1. Classification (NCBI taxonomy): domain Eukaryota; kingdom Metazoa; phylum Chordata; class Mammalia; order Chiroptera; family Emballonuridae; genus Saccopteryx; species Saccopteryx leptura. The sequence goes on along the minus strand of NC_089507.1, from coordinate 69,503,321 downwards.
ATCTTCATTTTAATAGTTTTCTCAAATGATTATAATAGAAACCACAGTTTGAAATCCCCAGCACAGCCATCTTCCCAATGACCCTCAAATTAGTCTCCTATGTGTCCTTCAGACCAACAATTTTCAACCTTTTTTATTTCATAGCACACATAAATTTATGAAAATTCTGTGGCACACCGGTTAAAACTCACTGCTCTAGATCCGTGGCCGATCTTTCCCTGTGTGGGCCTGACATGTGGGAATGCTTCCAGTCTAGGAAGAGATAGTGTGACCTTGTGGATTATCTCTATCAACAAATCATGAAAATAATGACTTAAAGTGAATTTACAAGACACCCTTCAAACATGGACCTTTAGACAAGCTCTTTCAAAGCAGAACTTGTTTCCAGCAGGAAGGTGTGGCTTCCGCAGTGACCACCATGTGGGAATGATGTGGCAGTGGTAAAGCTGTGGCAAGCCGTCAGGTCACAGACAAATGGGTCATTCTAACAGGGTGTGACTACAGTGTATGTCTCTGTGATAGAACGGAAATCCTGACGAGGAAACAAAAGAGGAACCAAAGGAGAAAGAACTGAAAGTGCAAAAGGAGCAAAAGGTCACAACGGGCCGATCTGAGATGTGTTTAATTTGAGTTCTGGGAGACTGGCCCCTGTTAATAGAATTTTCGGTTGGAAGAATTTGTGAGCACTAATATGAGAGTCTGTGGTGTTCTGCAAAACCAGCTTGTGTGACCTGATTAGTGTTGGCGTTGGTCTTCACAGAGACCTGGATGATTGAAGGGGAGTGGGCTCCTTCCAGGAGGGGCTCCTCGGAGAGGCCAACATGTCTTATAACAAGGGGAGGGAGGGCGGAGGGGCCCCTGAAGATGAGAATGTGGGTGTGAAAGCTGCCCTCAGACTCCCCCAAGCTTCTGAGAAGCCACTCTGGCTCTCCAACACGTGGTTTTCCAGGGACTACACAGTTTTGAGGACGTGAGGAGACATCATTATTTCAGTGATTCCTACTTGTTTGTCTGTCAAGTACTAAAAGCATGTAAGTCAATCTTGAATCAGTTTGCATGTATTTCTTTTTCCAAATCATGTTTATAGTCTTTCTGATTAAAAAGAAAGGTTCACTATATAAATTTATAAAGAATGTAAAAAAATGTGAAGGAAAAAAATCACTTACAGATGCATCACATTTTCCCTTCCAGCCTTTTTCCTAAATATATACTTATATACACTTTAGGAAAACTGGTATGATACTTTATATTCTGTCTGGTATCCTGTTCTGTTAATGCATCATTTCATTACCTTACTAAATATTTTTAAGTTATTAAAAAATTTCATTATATAACTCTACCACAATTTGTTCAATCTAGTATTGAAGGATGTGTGTGTGTGTGTGTGTGTGTGTGTGTGTGTGTGTGTGTATATACTTTTTCCAAAGTTAGAAAGTGGGGTGGGGGGCAGGCAGACAGACTCCTTGCATGTGCCCAGCCAGGATCCACCCAGCATGCCCACCAGGAGGCAATGTTTGGCCCCTCTGAGGCGTTGCTCTGCTGCAATTGGAGCCACTCTAGCACATGAGGTGGAAGCCATGGAGCCATCCTTAGCACCCAGGCCAACTTTGCTCCAATGGAGCCTTAGTTGTGGGAGGGGAAGAGAGAGATAGAGAGAAAGGAGAGGGGTAGGGTGGAGAAGCAGATGTGAGCTTCTCCTTTGTGCCCTGGCTGGGAATCAAACCAGGGACTTCCACATACCAGGCTGACACTCTACCGCTGAGCCAACCTGCCAGGGCCAGTATTGAAGAATATTTAGTGTTTTCCCAATTCTTGTCCATTATAAACTCTTGTTTTTAAAAAATAATTGAATGCCACTGGTAGTTCACCATCATTCATAATATTAGCTGTTTTTAAGATAGGTATTCTTTGTCATATTTAGAGTATACCACTTCCCAGTATTCCTTCTTTACTAATAGTTTGAAAATTAGAAATGGATGTTGAGTATTTCAGAATGATATTTTGCATCCTATAGTTTCAGAGTCAAAAAATTTTAAATTGTTCATACCCCTTTTTTTTTCTTTTGAACCCTCACACCCACCTCTAGACCTTACCCTGCTTTCACCTTTACCAGACAACATTCTGTTCTCCATCAGAGTAGCCAGACTTACCCTTTTAAAGTAATTTGGGCCATTTCTATTTTGATCACCATCTTCTATTGGATTCCCATCTCATTCCTTAGTCTCCAAGACTCTGTCTTCTTTGCTTCCATTCTTGGATTTGATCAGATCTACCACCTCACCCCACCCTTACATATCCACTCAAACTATCTTGGCTTCCTTGCTGTCCTCAGTGCACCAGGCATGATGCTGCCTCAGGGCCTTTACACTTGCTGTTAATTCTGCCTGGAATGCTTCTCTCCTTTATGTCCACATATCTTCCTGAGGATTCTGCTTGAATGTCACCACAGTGCAGCCTTCTCTGATCATCCTATTTCAAATGGCTATTCCTATCTCCCTTTCTTGCTTTATTTTTTTCCACAACTTTTATCACCATTTACATACTATTTTCTTTGTGTCTGTATACTGCCTGCCTTTCTCCTATTAACATGTAAGCTCCATGAAGGCGTCCGCAGCACCTATGACATTACCTGGTCAAAAACTGTCAAGTGATCTGAACCCAACTCAAATATTTATTGAAAGAATGACATAGTCATTTTTTTATGGGAGTGGAGCTAGAGATGTGATGTATTATAGGACTATATTGTGAAGCTAATTCATCTTAGCTTCATAATATTAAACGGCGTTTGTACTTCTAGGATAAACTCATATTACTAAATGACTCTGTAAAAGTATTTTTGCAACTAAAATTGCTTGGATTTTTCTAAGCTATGTGCATAAATGATATTTATATTATAGTTTTATTTCATTATTTTTTTTTAGGGTTTAATATTAAAGTCATCTTAGCTTCATAAACTGAAGTGGCAGCCTTCCAACTTTTTCACTATTTCTGGGTATCACGCCAATTATCTGTTTGTTGAAAGTATGAAAGAACACACTAGTAAAACAATTTGGCCCTAAGAATTTTTTGATGGGTAATTTCTAATTACATTTTCCAGTTTCTTTCTTTCTTTTTTTTTCTGAATTGAGAAGCAGGGAAGCAGAGAGAAGACAGACTCCCGCATGCGCCCAACCGGGATCCACCAGGCAAGCCCACTACAGGGCAATGCTCTGGCCTTCTGGGGTGTTGCTCCATTGTAACCTGAGCCATTCTAGTGCCTGAGGCTGAGGCCATGGAGCCATCCTCAGTGCTCTGGCCAACTTTGCTCCAATAGAGCCTTGGCTATGGAAGAGAAAGAGAGAGAGAGAGAGAGGAGAGAGAGAGAGAGAGAGAAAGAGAAAGGAGAGGGGGAGGGGTAGAGAAGCAGATGGGCGCTTCTTCTGTGTGCCCTGGCCAGAAATCGAACCCAGGACTTCCACACGCTGGGCCGACACTCTACCACTAGCTAGTTGGCCAGGACTTTCAGTTTCTTTTATGGTTAATGGTATATTCAGCATTTAAGATATGTCAGGATTTGTGTTTTCAGAAAAGACTACATAAAAATGTTCTAGTTTATAATCATAAAAGTGTTATTACTATTAAAATATCTCTCTGTGTTATATTCTTATTTACATTAGTTTTTTTGAAATATTTTTATTTCCTAATGGTGAGGTTATTCAGAGGCTTCTTTATCTTATTTTTAAATTGTTAAAAAGTCTTTAAATTCTATTGACCTAATAATAGTAACAATATGCTCAAAATTCAAATATACTAATAATCATATTTCTAAATAGGGCACATATATGCTTGTCTACACAATCCCCATGAATGCATAAAGTACTGTTCATTTAATACAACAAGTTAAATTGTAGCTCTTCTTGTCCTTATTATCTAAAGTCTAAACCATATAGGTTCACATAGTTTTTCTTGTAGATGTATGAATCCACTTGTCATTTCTACTTTTCTCTCATCTGGGTTCCTGACCTTGAGATTGTATTAAAGTTTTGTTCTCCCTTCTTTCCAGATTTCCTTGCAAGTTTTTTCCCCCTAAGTTTTTATTTCCCATTTTTCCCATTCTGCTCCCAATTTATCTTTCCATGACTTTCATCTAGACCCACGTATTTCTTCTCTTTTTTTTTAGACCATTAATGCTATAAATATATTTTAACACCTAATTCTAGGAATCAATATCTTGACTAGCAGAATTTACCTTATTAGAAGTTGTTTTTGAAACGTGAGCTTCTGGGAAAGCATTCTAACGTCTGAAATTAATGTGACTTAGGTCAAAGCAGGTCCTAACGACTCAGTGAGAAAAACAATGTTATGTTTCTATAGCACTTTGGGTGTCTTTACTATTAGTATTCTGCTTTCCAACTCCCCCACCCAGCCTCACCCGTTACTACTTTCCCATCCTCTGGTTGGAGCGATTCCTCTTTTTATTTTATTTTTTTTAGGTGAGAGGAGAAATAGTGAAGCAAAGTCCTGCATGCACCCGACCGGGATCCACCCAGCAACCCATCTTGGGGCGATGCTGGAGTACCAAGCTATTTTTAGCTCTTGAGGCTGATGCCGTCAGACCAACCGAGACATCCTCAGTGCCCAGAGCCATGCTCAAACCAATGAGACCACTGGCTGTGGGAGGAGAAGAGAGAGAGAATGGGGAGAGAAGCAGATGGTCACTTCTTCTGTGTGCCCTGATGAGTAATCAAACCTGGGACGTCCTTATGCTGGGGTGACACCCTATCCATTGAGCCACTGGCCAGGGTCTGGAGTGATCCTTCTTAAGCTCTAAAATACCAATAGTATCATTTAAGGTTATAAACTGCCACGCCCTCATTTGCTGTTAGAACTTACTATCTGCAGCCTCTCTGAATGTGTAATACCTTAAGGAAAATGGATTTTAATTTAACTTTATGGTTTCCTTTAGCTAGAGTTTATCTCTTTCTTCAAAATTCCTATAATCACTTTATTTATTTTTCCATTGTTGGACTTACCAGTCTGCCTTGTGTCTTTTCTCTGCCTTTCTTCTTGACTAAAGTATCATTTTAATAGGGGTCAGAAGCGTCTCTTCTCTTCGTCTTTTGATCTCCATGGAATTTTGTAAAATGGGATCATTCAGTATTTGTTTTGCGAGTGAGCTGAATATCATGTCAGCTCAGATAAATTGCCCTGACTGGTTGGAGTTGTCAGGAACAGATGAATTAGGGCTGCAGAGTGAAGGTAGAGATTTACAAGCAGAGAAATCTAGGGAAGTGGGATTGGAGGGTGGTGTAGCTGCCTTGGAAATAGATGCCAGAGCCTGGAGGGATCTTTTCTTTTTGGGCACAAGGTGGCAGACTATGCCCATTTCAATCACTGTATAAAAGGCAGCTTTGTGAGGCTGAAATTTTCTGCCCTATTTTGGAAATGTGTGTTGGTTAAAAAAAAAAAAAAAAAAAAAAAAAGCAAAGCTAATGCAACATGATGGCTGAAACCTGGGTTTAGCTACAGCACAGCCCCACCGCATGACGGCGGGCTGTTTCCTGGTCTCTCCTCCTTCCAGTTTGGACACCCCTCCATGGCTGTGTCCCATAGTAACGCAGTGCAGATTTGGAAACATTGAGTTCCCCTCAAAGGAATGAAGAAAATTTGAATAAGTATGCATGAACACTCAAGCTGAGAGAGAGGAAATAAAATCCGACCAGAGAACTGAACTATAGTTTCTCCACTAGATAGCATTTGAGGACAGGCGGCCTTTGGAAGGTCCCTCTTGTAATCACCCAAAGAAAATATTTTTTTTTCTCTAGCAGATTATTTTCTTCCTTTAAAACACCTAGTATTTTTCATGTGTTCAGACCATTCACACGTACAGGTATAAGTCTGATATAACCTGATATAACCTGGGATATAAGTAGCAGGTTGATTTCAATTCATTTATGTGCAATTTAAACTCTGATATAATTGTCTTCACTTCATTAATTGCCTCTAGTTGTGTGTATGTGTGTGTGTGTGTGTGTGTGCGCGCGCGCACGTGCGCACGCACCAAATTGTCTTTTATTTAAAAATAGCAAATAACTAGGAATAATTTATTCTGGAATTCTGAAGGTGACTAATTTATTAGGTGATCTGTTAAGTCTTTCCATTGAAACTGATTTCTCTTACACTTGGAAGACGAAGAATAAATTAGGGAAAAAAGATAATCCTTATTTTCAAGTTCACTTAACATTTCAGGCTCTCTTTCTTTTTGTCTAGAAGGAGGTAGAATTGAGAAAAGTGATAATAACATGGCGATCTGTTTCTGGAAATAGAGTTTGCCTTAGAAGGAGTTCTGCACATGCCCAGAGGGTAGAGGATGGCTGGCTGGGAAGCAGGCTATCTTCATCGGAGCACGGGGGGTTTCCCAGGGAACAGGAGGTGCTGGGCTTAGGCAGAGAGGGATGGGGGATGCTGTCAGCCTCTATTCCACCGATTCATTTCACAGTACTGCCTTGGCCAGAGACAGAACTGATCCTGTTGCCTCTGCAATGAAGCACCACAGACAAGGCTTTTCTCACTGATCATTTATTACAGATTACTATATGAGAGATATTGTTTGTTTTCATGTCTACAGTGCAATAATGAAGGGAGTTTGACACATACACAAACTATTTTTAAATGACACCTATTCAAAATGCTCCCTATTCCATAAATCCTTAATGATTTTTTTCTTAAAAAAAAAAAGCCTTATAACTTTAAATAGAATTTCATAAAGCATTATAACCTTGGATAGAATTTCATCCTATGACCATGAAAATAGCAACGGCTGCCCAGGAGGCCGGGTTTCTAGGTTCGACTCAGTTCCCTGTGCTGCCCTTCCTCACCTGGTCTGCTGTCAGGGGGGTTCTTCTTCACCTCCAGGTCCCATCAAGAGACAGGTGTCTAGGCATCCAAACCTTTATCCTGCTGGGAATTTCGAGGGGACTAGTCCCCGTCACTCTCACTTGAACTGCCACTGTCAGATGGCTCACTACTGTCCTGCTTCTTTGGGGGCCTAAACCTCCTGTTGGAATGGTATCTTCTGTAGCCCCAGGAACCTTTCCTTTGCGGCACCCCCTTACCCCATGTGGAGTTATTCTTTCTGTTGGGTACATAATGATTTTTCCCACGATGTGTTGTTATGGTCCCCTCATTATTGGGGCCACTGTGGGAATCTATTTCATTTTTTATTTCATTGTCAAGACCAAAGGAAGGAACGAGCTGGCCCGGACTTTTGCCTTTACTAGGCAACCTTTGCTTTTCACTAGACGTCACTTGATTCCTATTAGAATGTTCTGTACCTTTCCTGTCACTCCCCTTGCCATGTTTTGGAATTTCATTATAATTAGTACTTTCAGTAACATCACTGCTGCCTTCTTTTCTTTTCCCTTTTGAGGGACCATGAGGGTAATGAAACTCTACTTTCCCTTGGTGAGCATTTTGGCTGCCAGCATCCACTCTGTTTCCCTCTTTTCCAGGGAGTTCCTTAAAATTGGTGCTCCCCATGATGCTGTCGCCGCCCTCCACCAGGCTGACGGCAGCAGTGTTTGCCTCTTGTGCTGTCTCATCCCTGGTTCCAATGGTGCTTCTGCTGTTTTCTGCTGTCTCTGGGATGTCGTTATAGCCCGGACCTCCTGCCTCAGGGTGAATCATCTCAGCTTCACCGGGGCTGGTAAACTCTGTCTGAACATCTGCACCTTCTAGGTCAGGATCAATAGTTTCTCCTTTACCAGCAATGTTCTTAAATGGTTGGCCATCTCCACTGAAAGAAGAGAGATCATTGTCTTCTCTCTCTGGAAGATTTGAATAACCACTGCCTTCAAAATTACTGGGAATTTTTTTGAGTTTAGGGAACTGCTTTGGGTAGTCAGTGTTGTGTTGAATGTGGTGGGTACTTTTGCTTTTCACTGGATTATCTGGGGCTTGTGGATTTCTTTGATGATTCTTCGTACCTTTTGAGAGAGCTATAGCATTATTTGCACTTGCTGGAATTTTGCTTAGAACGCTCCCAGGTTTGGTCTCTTTGTTTTCTTCCCCCAATAGTTTCATCATAGCTTCCGGCTTCATTCTGTGCTGCATATTCTTTCTGGTGAGGGCTGCACCGTATTCTTGGTCATACAGTTTACTAATAACATCGTCTCGATCCTTAGACCCATTATTCTCAGTGGATTCAGGGTAAATGGGCATCTTTTGGTACTTGTGGGCATTTTCTTTGTTACTAATACTATAGTCTTCATTCATTGCCCACCTGTTTTCAAAAAGATTTTGAGATTTACTAATTTGGTTATTTTTATTGGTTCCAAGAAGGACCAAATCTTCTTCCTTTTCTTGGACAATGTTTTCTTTAGATGCTGGTGCTTGATTTCTTCTCTTGCCAGAATGGTGAAGAACAATGTTTTCTTTGTTTTTTTCTTCCTGCTAAAGTGTAATTTTAAACATAAAGTGATTATTTTATGTTAACTTTTAAAATCTAATAATTCTTAGGAGATATATATATATACCAGATACTTAATAAAAAGATTCTGTTAATAAAGGCTTGTTAATAGAGCTAATTCTGGAATGGCCAAAGCATATTTTATGGAGAAAGAAGAATGAACAAGGTTTAAAGGATGGGTAAGATTCAAATACATGGAAGGAAAGTAATGAGATTATTTTAAGAATAAGTTGCATAGCCTAACCAGGTGGTGGTGCAATGGGTAGAGCATTGACCTGGGACTCTGAGGATCCATGTTGGAAACTCTGAAGTCTTTAGCTTGAGCACAGGAACATAGACATGACTCCATGGTTGCTGGCTTGGGCCCAAAGGTTGCTGGCTTGAGCCCAAGGTCACTGGCTCAAGCAAGGGGCCACTGTCTTGGCTAGAGCCCTCCAGTCAAAGCACGTATAAGAAGCAATCAATAAACAACTAAAGTGCCATAACTACAAGTTGATGCCTCTCACCTCTCTCCCTTCCTGGTTCTCCGTCCCTGTCTCTCTCACTAAAGAAAAAAAAAGTTGCATATTCAACTGTTTGTAAACAGGAAACATTTAAAAGATAATATAAATAAAACTGTAAGTTTGGAGTAGGAGAATCCTAAAGAAAAGCAAAAGAAATAAATTTGGAAATGTAGATTAGGACCTGATTTTGAAGAACAGAGCCTGGTCTTCATCCTGTGACTAGGGACTCATTGCAAGTGACACAGACTTAATATTGTTAAAATTATTCTCTCTCTCATTCTCATATTCACTTCTCTCTCTCTCTCTCTCTCTCTCTCTCTCAATATAATACTATTCTACTTGGAGAACTGCCTGTGTTTAATACATGTATCCTATTGTTAGTAACAGTAAGGAAATTGTTGAGTCAGCTCACACAAGAATCTCAAGATAAACATCGATTGTGGAAGGGTCTCCTATTCTTATGAAGCTGGCTACTATCCAAGATACAAAATGTCTTGCTTGAAGCATTGTTAAGCAATAATTTAAAATGATTTATTTGTGGGAGTTATGACATCATTATTCATTAATCTTTTTATTTGGCAGGTATACTCTGTAAATAATGTTTTTCAATGAGGAAAAGCATAATAGAAAAAAATTTATAATAAAGAGTCATTTTTAAATAAGAGGTATTTTAAACATTTGATTTACTATAAGACATTAAATCTTAGAAAGTTTTACATGGACATTTATATTTTCCTTTGCAATCAAGTTCATTTGTTTATTGCTAATGTATTCTTTTAAATTAAGCAGGTACATTAGGAAATCAGCAGATTATAATAATTCCTTCTTAATTTTTTCCTTTATACTCTGCAATGGGCAATTTTGTTTTATATTTGGTGTGTTTATTGCTTTTAAAACAGTACTGTATATACTAATGAATTGTTTGCATTTTACTAAAGACTGAATAGAGTTCTTTTATAAATAAAAACACAAAACAACTTTTAAATTGTGGTAAGTGGTATTCAATTATTTTTGCATTTGTTCACATTGAATGATTACCATTTGCATTGTGGACTGTACGGTGATTTGTGTCATCAGCAGGTCAGTCTGCTTTCCTCTGCTCTGCTTGTCTGTCTTTATGCCTTCACTTATTTCGTTCTTTTCATGGAGAACAGCCTCTCTAACTCCCTTGTTTGCTCAAATCTTACTTATCCTCCAAGACTCAGCTCAATTATTTTCATTATGTAGTTTTGCCTTGAACACTCGACTGGGAACTAATCTTTTTCTACCTCAAGCCCTAAAACAGGATATTCTGAGTATTTGTACAGCTGTCGTGGGTTAATGATTTTGTAAGTGCCATTTGTTTCTCTCATAATTCCAACATCCTGGCGATAAAGAATTAAGTTTTCTCAATCATCTTATCTCACATAGTATCTTGCACAGTGGGAAGAGCTCAATGCACATTCATTATAATAAATAAGCTTTACAGGCAGTTAGTCTTAAAGAGACTTCTAAAGAATATTGAACAGAACAAAACAACATTCTGAAGGGAAACTACAACTTTCATGGGAAGTGAAACCAGCTTTGGAAAAAGTAAGTAGTTTTTTTTTTGCTGATGGCATTTTAAGTTGTGTCCAGCGCTTTCGCCAATGAATTTGCAAGAAGGTACTGAGTGAAAAGAATTATTGTTCCATTCCAGGGACAAGGCCCGTATTCTTTCTCTTCTGAGCATCCTGATGCAGATGGCATTCTCTGTGGAATGAATTTAAGGGACTAAAATGTGTCACTCTTTAGGCCAAAATGACTTCTTTTTTTTTTTTTTTTTGTGACAGAGACAGACTGAGAGAGGGACAGATAGGGACAGACAGACAGGAAGGAAGAGAGATGAGAAGCATCAAATCTTTGTTGTAGCACCTTAGTTGTTCATTGATTGCTTTCTCTTATGTGCCTTGACTGGGGGGCTATAGCAGAGAGAGTGACTCCTTGCTCGAGCCAGCGACCTTTGGGCTCAAGCCAGCAACCATGGGGTCGTATCTATGATCCCACACACAAGGCAGCAACCCCACGCGCAAGCTGGTAACCTCGGGGTTTCAAACCAGGGTCTGCTGCGTCCCAGTCCGATGCTCTATTCACTGCACCACTGCTCAGTCAGGCTAGGCCAAAATGACTTCTAATCCTCAGGGTACATAGTAGAATATGCCCAGGAAACCTCCTTATCAAACATCAAACATGAATTGGAAGGAATAAAACAAAAAACTTATGGGCGTCCAGGTCTACCAGTACCACCCCTTCTTGGACAGGTGCTGAAGTGAGGCAGGATTTGGGCCTGGGCAGAGGGTGGCCCACCTGTGTTGGGAAGGTTTGGAACACAGAGTTCTATCCCAGAGACGCTGAGGAGCCTGGGCTGTGGAAAAGAATAAAGGCACCAGCCACAGACGGAAACCCCAGAGCAGAAAAAAGTAAACTTTGTGTCCCTTATGGTTTCCCCTGGCATTAGTCCAGAATGTGACTTATGATATGGATCATCACTCAGAGATTCAGCTTACCTTTATGTTAGTTTAATTTTTCCTTCCAGATGATGTGTAAACATACTTAAAAATATAATACCCATGTTTCTTATAGTGACCCTTGTACATTATCTACAAAAATACAATATTATATTAAGATGGGTTTACCTCTAAGAAGTTTCTTGGTTCTCTTTTTGATAGTACAGATACCTTTAAATTTGGGTGAAATCTAATTCTGCATCTAACAAATGGTAGTACTTCCTATAACCACAGGGGGGCATATGTCAACCAGTCCCTGAAGATAGCCGCTTGTTCCTTTCTTTTCTACACTATCTCTAAATGAGTTTTCTCTCTCTCTCTCTCTCTCTCTCTCTCTCTCTCTCTCTCTCTCTCTCTCTCTCTCTCTCTCTGTGTGTGTGTGTGTGTGTGTGTGACAGAGTCAGAGAGAGACAGAAAGAGAGACAGATAGGGACAGACAGATAGGAAGGGAGTGAGATCAGAAGCATAAAATCTTTGTTGTGGCACCTTAATTGTTCATTGATGACTTTCTCATATGTACCCTGACCGGGGGGGGGGGGGGGGGGGGCTACAGCAGACCAAGTGACCCCTTGTTCAAACCAGCGACCTTGGGCTCAAGTTGGTGAGCTTTGCTCAAACCAGATGAGCCCGCACTTTAGCCGGCAACCTCAGGGTTCAAACCTGGGTCTTCCGCGTCCCAGTCCAACGCTCTTTCCACTGTGCCACCGCCTGGTCAGGCTATCTCTAAATTAGTTTTCCCTAAGGATGATTATTAACTACCCGATTTGATTATCAAATTTCAGTGCAAATGGAGCACTTGTAAATATTTTCACGTGGGAGGGGGCAGAAGGATTAGAAGAAAGGCAGATTTTACATTATACATGTCTGGTGTCAAACTGGCAAAACTCACAGCATGAAAATTCAGGCTCTTAAATGTGCAGTTTTTGCCTTTGTAATTTTCAGCTGAGATGGAGAAAAGAAGATTGTTACTTCTTGGAACAGAATTTTCTGAGACTTCCAGGAGAAACCGTGGCAGGCAGCATAAGCGGCAATTTGGTGACCTGAAAAGCTAAGGGATTTTTTTCTGACTTTCTGGATGTGTACAGAAAACTAACTCCATGTGAACAGAACTCCCCCCATTAAGACTTGTGAATGTTCTTCCTCTTGCTTTCTCCCTTGTTTCTTGCTTTGTTTCTCATGTACATGTGTGGGAAAATATAGTTTGCTAGTGACAATAACCCAGAATTTTTACTCACTTATCCTTCTGAAGGAAGAAATCGTATTGAAGAGGAATCTGCATGTACAATGCCTTTCTCTTTCTGTCACACATTGTGTGAATTAAGTGCCCAGATTGTGTTGTATAATTTTGCATTTCCATTCTAAGTCACAAGAATATTTTGACAGTTAAAATTTCCCTCTGACTGATGGTTTCCTTTACAGAGAGTTGAAATAGCTTTATTTGAAAAGAATAACTCTGTTTACCCTCTGTTCCTCCACACAGTCTTGCTTAGTTTTCTCAGTCTGTGGTTGAACCATCTGAAAGAAAACAAGAAATAAAACTTGACCAAACATTCATTCTTTCACTCATTTCTTTCAAATAACAAACCTTTTCTTTTTCTCACACTGGGTTATACTACTCAGTGTGGAAAACCATGACCAGAAAAGGATGGACGCACTCACCACTGTAATATTTGTTCCGGTGTTACAAGGGAGTGCCAGGCTTTCTCCCCTGGAGGGAGACAATTCCATCTTAAAGAACCACATTCAAGCCCAGGAGAACTGCCAGGCTGGGGAGGGGTGGTATTCCAAGTGAAAAAGCTTGGATGCTATTGGTATCCACTGAAAAAGAAGTTTCAGCTGGAATACGGGGTGTGTTTAGTCAGTGAACCAACATCAGCGTTCAGTAATGTGGACTTTATGTGCATTAATTGTATAAGTTCAGTCGTTGCTGTGTGAGTTAAGATAGGATGCTGCTGATTATCCTGCGAGAGTGAAACCATAGCCCTGCACATAAGAGGAAGTACCACACCCAAGCGTGGGACTTTATTGTTGCCAGTCACCTGGGCAAATTATATTTCTTTCAGAGAAAGGAAAATGAGGAGACCTGCATATTGGGACAAATACTTTCTTTTGATCTGACATGAAAGTGTCAAAATATCTTGAGGGTATATGGGGGCAAGAGGAAGCTATTAAAGCAGAGAAAGACCAGAAACTGAAAAGACATAGACCTAGGCATCTTGTTCCAAGATTTTAGGCTAAAATGTAGGTGTCACAGGAGAGTATGAGGAAGAGGACCTGAGAATCCCAGAGCAAGTTTGCCATGGAAGCAACAACCGTATCCTTCTTTTATTCCCAATAGTTTTATTTCCTTACTTATATTTGAAACTCTTAGGTTATCTTAGATGTGGCAAGAGGAACCAATGGGTAGGACTGACTGCATTTACTAACGTGGAAGCAGGCATCAGTTATGTGAGAGGAAAGTGAGTAAAAAGGCCCTATCTACCTAGAGAGTATTATGCCTGACTAAACCTTAGGGTTCTGTATATTTCTTAGCAGTAAGATGTGAGCAATTATCCCAGTTGCCCTCAGACAATGTACTTCTGTCACTCTGTGATGATCCCTACAAATGACATTTTCTGAGCTCTGGTTTGGGATTGGATGATGGGAGATCTGGCCTGAGACTCAGGAGGAGAAGAAGAAAGAAACAAAAGTATGTTCTTTGCTGCTTTCTCAGTTTGGGGCTGCATCTAGGATTGGATGCACCTCCTTTGTGGTCCCAGTTCCTGTGGCCCCCTCATCCCCAGGTCACTGGGAATACCAGCTCCTTCCTTATTTCTCAGACCCAAGGCACAGTAGTGGCTTCAAGCTTCGTGTTGCCACGTCACCCTTGATTTGCCCTTTCTGCTCATCCTGTACTTTGTAACTATTCTCCAAATAGAACGTTTCTTACTGAACTCCCTGTCAGATTTTGTTTTCCTGACAGGACCCTGACTGATGAAATCATCCTAGAAATAAATTCAAAACTGTAGTATTAGTGCCCTATTGGCTGAGCTCCAAGGCAGATCTGCCTAACAATCTGTTCCATCCTAGACACAAAAATAGTTTGCAAATCATAGATACAGAGAACAAACCGGTGGTTGCCAGCGGGTAGGGGGTAAAGGGACAGGCAATATAAGTGAAAAGGATTAAGCAATACAAACTTCCAGTTGTAAAATAAATAAGTCACAGAGATATGTGCAGCCTAGGAAATATAGTCAATAATATCGTAATAACTTAGGATGGTGACAGATGATAACTAGACTCATCATGATGGCCATTTTAGAATGTATAAAAATTGTACTGAATCACTTTGTTGTAAACTTGGAACGAATAGCATATTGTATGTTAATTATAATTCAACTATAAAAAGACAGAGAAATACACATTAGAGAAATAATGAAATATAATTTTAGACTCATTGGGTGGGGACCTAGAGGAAGAAGAAGCGTGATATTTAGTGGTGGTGAAATGTTAAAATGCAGAGCACTTTGGGAAGAAAAAGTGGCAATATCTATTGAAAAAAATGCATATTCTCTTCTATTCAATATTTCCATTCTCAGAAATCTATCTGTTCTAGAAATAAAAGTACAAATCTTGCCCATAAAGATAAAAGTACAAATTAGTGTTCAAATATAGTTTATAAATGACACCTTACATTTATATTACACTTAACAGTTTGTAAACTGCTTTCATATACATAATCTCATCTGGTTCCCATAGTAACCCCTGTAGTAGAAGAGAACAGCCCACACTTACACAGCTGGTGGTAGTAGTAGTAGTAAAGGAGATATTGTGATCTAAATTCTCTGTTTCAAAGTCCTGGGGTTAAAAGAAATGTTTAAATAGCTTGATATATACTTATTTAATAATAAGAGGATATGTTTCTATAGTTTATATTAAGTACCTTTATGCCTATTTTATAATTTTATCTTTTATTGACTTTTTTATGTGGTTCTTAAATGATCTTGTGCCTGTAAATTTGATTCATGGCACCATTTCTCAAAAATATCAAAACAGTACAAACAGATATGGAAATGGGTCTATAGGAAGGAGAAAACATAAAAATTAGATGGGTAGATATTAATTTAAAAGAGAAATGACAGTTTGGGATATTTGGCATCTTATTATAAACATACTTGATCGTATATAGAGTAACTTAATATAATTCATAGTAATAAATCAAGAACTTATAACAAAGTCTTTATAGTCAAATTGCATATTGGTAAATATTAATTAAATTGCATGTCCCAATAATTATTTTTTCTTCCATTTTTTAAATTTTGTATTTGAAAGAAACCAGAGTGTCACCCTCAAATATGCCTCTTTGACATAAAAATTATTTTGAGCTGAAGGCAATTAAAAAATAGTAAGCAGAAAAAGTTCCTCCTCTTCTACCTAAAGACAGGAAATAAATTCTCCTTTGACTGGAGACAGACTTTTCCCAGTCCAGGGACCACAGCAGAGAAGTGTGCAAATGAACCTTGTTCAACTAACCCTAATCTTACTGAGAAAGATAAGGACTACTTAGCCCTAGTTGGGCTACCTCTAGCATGATCCTTTTTGTCTTGACAATTCCTCACAAATTTATTCTTTGTCTAAAAGGTATAAAAGCTTCTTGCTCTAGTCACTTCTTTGGTCCTCATTTTTCTTGCGAAGACTTCCATGTACATGTAAAAAGCCAATAAATCTTGTATGCTTTTCTTCTGTTAATATGTCTTTTGTCAGTTTGATTTTTTAGACCCAGCCAGGGTCCCTAGGAGGGTCAAGGAAAACCTTTTCCTTCCCTACAGTTTGAATTTGAATTCTTATTCCAAAACATATGTCAATGACTCAATATATGCCAATTTTTGATACCACCAAGCTGTTATTAAATAATTTAGATAACTGCTCAAATAGAATCTGTATATCCAGAAGAAAAATTGTATTTAGCCATTCATAATTCCAAGTTTTGTCTATGTCTTTGCAGAACCTCTTTCATTTGAAATCCGCGCGCGCGCGCACACACACACACACACACACACACACACACACACACTCCCTCCCCTCATACCCACTTGGCATTTCTCCTGTGCTTGAAGGTGGCCCTGTAAGGGAGATGGCATTGTCTCCCGCTAGGAAGGAACGTTGGAACCTGCTTTTGGCCAGTGGTCACTGGATTGATGTTGACATAACACATTTACTGGAAAATGGTTGGAGAGTGCACTCCACCTCTTCCTTGGACGGTGTTGCTCAAAATAGATTTATCCTAGGCTGGTGGGATTGAGCTGGGTCAGCAAGACCCACTCAACCCCTATTGTGCTTAAGCACATGACTCTGTGGCTTGATTGAAATAAGTCATGTGGACTGGACCTGTCAAGTGTCTATTATAAACAGTGTGGCCCACGCAGGACAGCTAGAGGCTGTGAGCTGAGGAGGGACAAGCTTTCCTCAATTTCTGCTGTCCTCAGTCGATGACATGGTTCATGCTGTCAGTGAGTGACCCAACTGGTCAACCATTCACTCAGAACCTATATTTAAGTACTTCTGGCAACAGAATGACCACTTATTTTCCATGGTTCTCCAACCAAAAAGGTTACTCTGGGAAGTTAGAATGCTTTCCAGACATTATCTAATTGGCACTGTGTCTGCATTGCAGAAAATATTGGTAACACTGAGCATTCAGAAGATAATTTAGTCATATCCTTAGTACTCATCTGGGTGAATCAGAGGGGAAAAGAGACATAAAAGGAAATGGGAGCTTGATTTGGGTTAAGCTTGGGGAACACTTCCTCACAACTTTAGCCTCGCTTATAAAGAAAAATCATTACCAGGATCTCACAGTGTTGAAGTGCTGCTGCAAGGATTGCATAAAAGGTCTGGTCCCTTGGTGTTGCCATGTATTTACAAAAGCTAATTGGTTAGTCTTAAAATATTCAAATCTTTTTTTTTCAATTTTTTAGTAAAATATTTAAAATTCTTTTGCCATATTATAATTTGGGTCTCTGAGCATTTAATTATTATCATTAGCTGATTTGAAACACTGTGTCTTGCTCTTGGTTTTCTCAAAAGTACTCTTTTTGGTGTTTCTTAAAAGGTAACATGCTGACATCTTGTCATTCAGCACATGTTTACTAACGGCCTCCTTGCTGCAGGCTTTGGAGGCAAGTGCGAGATGCTTTCTTTTTGCTTGGTACTTCATTATCACTAAGCTAGGTAAGTGTTACTAATTTGAAAAGACATTGCTTAAGAGAGAAATAGATGAAGAGAAAAATAAATAAAAATAGCAATAGGTTTTATGATGCATAACTAAAATTGGAAATGCTTACTGGTGCTGCCCAGGTCAGACTGAAAAGTAGCAGTCCCAAACAGACAATTTGCATCTTTGAGAATCTCTGTAAAAAGACAATACATTTTACCCCAAAGCATTGCCAATTATGAACTGCAACCCTAAGAATACATACAACACTAAAGTATAGACAAACACCTTTCCCCTAGTAGTCCTTTTTTTAAAATTGAATTTATTGGGGTGACACTGATTAACATAAATATACAGGTTTCAGTTACTCAATCCTACAACACATCTCTGTACACCAGGGGTCCCCAAACTTTTTACACAGGGGGCCAGTTCACTGTCCTTCGGACCGTTGGAGGGCTGGACTATAAAAAAACTATGAACAAATCCTTATGCACACTGCTCATATCTTATTTTAAAGTAAAAAACCAAAATGGGAACAAATACAATATTTAAAATAAAGAACAAGTAAATTTAAATCAACAAACTGACCAGTATTTCAATGGGAACTATGCTCCTCTCACTGCCCACCAATGAAAGAGGTGCCCCTTCCGGGTGTGCGGCGGAGGGCCAGATAAATGGCCTCAGGGGGCCGCATGTGGCCCACGGGCCGTAGTTTGGGGACCCCTGCTGTACACCATAGAGGGTGTTCACCCCCAGTCGTCTCATCCATTGCCCTTTATTCTCCATACCCTCTTCCACTCTCCCCGTTTCTCCACAATCACCACATTGTTGTTTGCGTCCATGAGTTTTTTCTTTTTACTTTTTTGTCCTTTTTTTGCTCAATCCCACTACCCCCCTGAATACTGTATTATAAGTGCTTTCACGTGTCTAATTATTCCAATGTAAAAATAAAAATTGTGCATTATTAAGACAATGAAACCAGTTGATAGAAATGAATTTTATAGATATATTTATTTGCTCTGTTGTCAGCCCAAAGTTTTCCCTTTTGTCTTTAGAGAGAGAGGCTTTAATTTAGTCATTTACATAATTTATAATAATATTAAGTTAGTATAGCAGCTTACAACATACTCTTTAAATGATCTGCCAAAGTAGCAAGCTTCACAATATGGAATATAATCTTGTCTGCACTCAGGCTGGTGCCCCAATATATGTCTTCATAGTCATTAGCAATGTATCTGACCTAATATCTCTCTAGAGTGATACAATTTCTGTAATACTTACATTAATAGCTAACATTCACTGAATACTAAAATAAGCCAAGCACTGTTCTAAAATTTTTACACATTCAATTAATTGAACCTATAATAGCTCTATAAGTTAGGTGGCATTACTATTTCTATTTTATAGACTAGGAAGTAGACACAGAAAGTCAAAAAACTGGCCCCAGAATTTCCAAGTATTTAGGGGCTGAACTCGGATTAGTAACCAGGCAGTGTAGCTAGAGAGACTGTTCTTGACTAAAACTTTATGTCACCTGGAATGTTTCTATTCTTTTCTTTATTAAAGAAAAATCTACATGTAGTTGATTTAAAGGCAAATCATATTTTTTGTTAGGTTCAACAAAATTATATTTAAAACATTAACATTTAGCTATGGATAAAAATACATGTTTAGCCTTTGGTAAATATACTAAGAGGATCTTAAGTCAAATGGCCATTAGATTGTAAAAAAAGTCAACATAACCTTGGATTACCAATCAGTTGGTTTTGATAAACATAAAGTAATTTACTAACTACCACACAGACATATAGCAACCACTATGAGAATAAAAATTTTACACTATTTCTTGAGACTACTTGGGAGAAACCATTTTTAATGAGAAAAATAATCTAAATACTGTAAGAATCTTTAAACATTTCAAGGTTAAAAAGCAACTTTTATTCAGAGAAATAAACATAACTATTAAATATATTCTAAAATTCTAGGCTATTCTCTTCAAAATTAATACAACTCGCAGAACCTTAATTCTAACTATAATGTAGTCATTCAAGCATTTTAGAGATCAGGACACTACAAGTCACTTATTAAATGGCTTAATACAGAGAAATACTAGTAGAAATGGTATGATACCAGCATGGATGAGGCTAGAAAGTCTGAATAAGATCATATTGTATTTATTCTGGTTTAAAAGTGAAGGCATAGGGTGATATTAAGTAGAGTCTTTGAGTTACTGTGGATCTTGATAATGCTGACAGTCATATCAAAGAACAAATTGCCATCAATTTTAGTTGATAATTTTTATAGCGTGGTACCGCACTTTCTGTTTTATAAAACAGAGCACTAAATCTTGCACAGTTGTGCTCAGTAGAGATGCCTTCGATTTGCATTCATTGGCATTTATTATCAAAAGGAATCTTCCTACCTTGTTTGCATGCATTCTGAAAATGAACAATTACATTACAAAGCTATCAAGGATATCAAGAAAGCTAAATTACCTGGTAGCTGTTACCTTCCAAGTACCTGGTCTTCTGCAGGATTAGCCGTTTCTGGGCATTTTGCTGAAATTTAAAGTTTGTTAGAGTTTTCAATGGCCAATCAGCATTGGCTCACTTAGCACCAGCAAAAACAATTTGTTACCAGTGCCCACAGATAACCATAGGGGGCAAAGTAATTTTAATCTAAAAATGTTTTTGTGGTGGAAAGCTGCTATCAACTGTTCCAGAAAGTGGGATAAACAGAAAATATAAATACCTCATCTTGGATATCATATTGTCAGATAATTAAAAATGATTTCAGAACCATTAACTAGGATTGACCAAATAACTAACAAGTTTATAAATGGAAAACATCTTAGCTAACATTTTATGTAGAAAGTTTATAATTTCCATTTGTCCGAATTGCATTCAGCAACATTCAACAAAAATATTGAATGCCTAATGTGTGGCAGGCACGGGGGAAACAGCAGTGAACAAAATAGGAAAAGATAATCCCTGTCTTCATGGAGTTTAAAATCTGGTGGGGAGACAGATAATAAACAGAATAAATAAGTAAAATATATTGCATTAGATGGTGACACAGATTTGATCTAAGAAGAAAAAGTGAGCAAGGAGAGGATTGGGACACTAGGTTAATATTTGAGATAAGGAATTCTGGGAAGGGCTCATTGAGTGTGTGACTTTTGAGTTAAGACCTGTAGACATATGACAATCCAAGGGAAGAGAGCATTCTGGGCAGGAAGAGGAGAGCCCAGAGGGCTTGTTCCAGAAACAGAGGAGAGGTCAGTTTGGCTGAAGGGACTGGCAGAGGAATAAGGGAAATGAGGTCAGAATAGCATCAGATGGCAGATGATAAAGGGCCCATTGGTCATTGCAAGGTTCTGCCTTTACCTTGAGTGAGAAGGAAGCCCTGGGAGATTTTGGACAGAGACTGAGGGAGCAAATGAAGTAGCAACAGGCAGAAACTGTCTAGGAAGCTCTTTAGGTAATGTGAGGAAGTTGGGTTGGGGCTTGAACCAGAGTGGCAGCAGAAGGGGTGGGGAGAAGTGGTTATGTTCTGAATATATTTTGAAAGTAAAACTAATAGAATTTGCTGATGCACGAGATGTACGTTCTGAGAGAAAACCAAGAATGAAGGATGACACCAAGATTTTAGCTTTGAGCACCTGGAAGAATGAAGCCGCCTTTTATTGAGATAGGGAAAACTACAGAAGTGTTTTGGGGAAATATTGAGAGTTGGGTTTGGATATGAATGTTATAAAGTGGGCAACTCAGAACATTGACTTTCTGAATAGGTAGACAGAGCATACCCTAATGGAATAAACATTTCTGGGGAAATTGCCTGTCCTTTGGCTTTGCCTCATCTGGCTGCCAAAATCAAGATTGCAATAGTTTAGGAGATTCCAGCAGTCTAAAAAATATTATAATACCCTGAAGGAAGACAATTTGACTTTGGGTGATGGATATGCAACATAATTAAATGTCAAAATAACCTGGAAATGTTTTCTCTGAACATGTGTACCCTGATTTATTAATGTTACCCCATTAAAATTAATAAAATAAAATAAATAACCTGAGGGGTAATTTACATTAGGACTATATGTGAAACATCAATAAAAAATAATGTAAGAATTATTTAACCCATCCCAAGTGTTAAGAACTACCTATAAACACAATTTTAACAGAATATAATTGATATCTAATGACAGTTAAGTATAGCTCCCAATTGCTCCTACCTTACAAAACAGACAAAGAGGAAACAAAACAAACAAAATAGCCCTTGGACAGCTTTAGTTGATAGAATCGTGTCTTCTCTAGTTCAAGCTAATCCCTGTTCTTGCTTCAACAAAATTCTAAAATTCTTCTTTAGAGTGTCTGGTTTTAAAACACTTGCCAGGACTAAAATTTCAACTATTGAGCTGGGGCCACTGTTGATTCATGATCATTCAACCATGGATTTTGGAGTATTTAAACATTGACATTGACAATGGAAACATTTAACTTTATTAGCCTTGGAGTCGAACCTACCTGACTTCAAATACTGACTTGCTATGGTCAGTTGCTTAAGCAACTAATGTGAGTATTCATAAGCCTCAATTTCTCCATCTGAAATGGGGCGAGCACAGTAATAAGCTGAATTTTCACTGAGTGATTATTCTGATTCAAGCATCATTCTAAATGTGGTACAACTAACTCATTTAATGTTTATAAGAACTCTGATTTTAGCGATGAGACATAAAACAGTTAAGTAACTTCCTTAGGGTCACATATCTAGCAAGAATAAAAATCCAGAATTTGTAATTGGGCAATATTAATCCTAAGTGAGGTTAGAAAACCACGGCACTATAATGTCTCATAAAGTCAGCATAAACATTAAATTAACAAGTGTCTATAAGGTGCGTAACCCAGTAACTAATTCTAAATTAAATGATAAATAAAGAATAGCTATCCATCCCATCCAGTTTTCCTACCATTAAATAATAATCTGGCATTCAAATGACATCCTTCTGTATCTCTTTCTGCCCCCTATTTTCCTACCAGGTCTTCTTCTGTGTCTTATTTAATGGGGTAAAAACAATGGGGTAGTGAAAAAAATAATAGAGTTGAAGTTTAAGAGCTATTTCTCTAACCACTGTATATATTCATGACCTGAATTTCAGCAAAGTGCAAAGGATTTGGGTGATACAGAAAGAGACTAACAAGGAAATGGAAATAAAGGAGACAAGAAAGAGTGCTCAGTCAGCTATAAGACCGACCAGAAAAATAAAGCTATATAAACAGTAGACAGATGTGAACACTACAAAAATGCTCCTTTTAACATTCTATTATGGCAATGAATAATTCAGGAACCTCTATAACAATTAGCAAATTATGCAATGTTTTAAGATTATACATTGTTCCATAATATTAACTTTATGTGTTTGAATGATTCAGGTAAAGTAGTCACTTGGTATGTGGTTCATATATGGTACAGCTTTAGGAAATGTTTGTTGATTTTTACATTGATATTATTTTATAGTTTCAGATATTGTTTTTTCCCCAAAAAACTTTAGTTTGTGTGAAAGATTTCCCCTTCATTTAAGTCATGGGAAAGCATCCAATTCTATCTAGATGTGGCTATGTTTTATGGGAGAAAATTCATAGAATTCTAAGAGGAACAATTTGATATAGCTACTACTCCTACCAAGGAGTAACTGGCAGTAGCTAAATATATATATGCTCCCAAAGCTAACATGAATTCAAAGCTAAAATAAAAAAATCAACTTGAGCCTTAAATTTAGAACCTACAATTGACAAAAATAAAAAAAGAAAAAAGAAAAAAAAATGCCTATCTGACTGGAAGGTTGCAAAGAAGAAATTTTAGAGAAAGAAACTAAGGATGATAATTTGTTCAACTTCTCGAAAGAGGTGTTAACTTCTGCCCCTTGCAGCTTGGTCCCTGGGTTGAGCATGCATTTCAGAAACCCAACATAAGTTTTGTAAAGTTTTTGTGTAATAAAAACAGTTTTGCTGTAAATTTCTAAGGAACCAATAAGCAAAGATAAAGATCAGGGTTCCATAAGAAAAGTTATCTATCCTCACACCATCTCAATTTCACCGGAAAACAAAACAAAATAAAACAAAACTATGAGGCAATACAAAAGGGTAAGAAATAAACACTTGAACTTTCTTCTGGTTCTTGGTTCACTGTTCAAGTACAAACATCTCCACGATGCACCAGCCTAGCCTCCCTAGAAAAGGCTGACATGTATTATAGAACTCAACTCAAAGAAATTAAGAAAAAGTTATCTATGGAACATGTTTCATTTTGTGGTGGCTTTTTCATTCCTTACCTTTAACTTGAGTAAGAACAATCATTTAAAATATTAACTAACCAGGAACCTACAGTACAAGTTTCAGCTATTAGACCCTCAGCCAGGAGTAAGGATTTGATTTTTTTTTCTTTTCCCATCTATTTCTGGAACTTTCCACCCATCTTCTTTGTACTTGTGCTCTAGGCCTAATTGCTTTGATATATACATTTTGTTACACTTAGCATTGTAGGTAATTTTTCTTTTAAGTGAGAGGAAGAAAGATAGACAGATATCCACAGGCGCCCTAAATAGGATCCACCCAGCAACCCCTGTCTGGAGCCGATGCTCGAATCAACTGAGCTCTCCTCAGCATCTGAAGCCAACACACAAACCAACGAAGCCACTGGCTGCAGTAGGGGAAGAGAAGGAAGGGGGAGAGAGAGAAGGAGAGGGAGAGAAGCAGATAGTGGTAGTCACTTCTCATGTGTGTCCTTACGGGGAATCAAACCCAGGACGTTGATATGCGAGAGCCAGCGCTCTATAAACTGAACCATCATCCAGGGCTGCAGGCAATCTTTTGACCCTCTGTTCCAACTTAACACTATGAGGTAACACATTTCTCTGTATTGTGTTCGGCAGTTAGACATAAACACATACTATATATTTTTTCACCTGTTCTAACATAAAATAACTATTTTCTAATTTATATACATAACAAATACACAGCATTTCACCTCCCAGCCAGTGGGAAAATCGTTACAGTGTTGTGTGTAGAAAAGAGAAGCCCGCCTGACCTGTGGTGGCACAGTGGATAAAGCGTCGACCTGGAAATGCTGAGGTCGCCGGTTCAAAACCCTGGGCTTGCCTGGTCAAGGCACATATGGGAGTTGATGCTTCCAGCTCCTCCCACCCTTCTCTCTCTCTCTCTCTCTCTCTCTCTCTCTTTCTCTCTCTGTCTCTCTCTCTCATCTCTAAAATGAATAAATAAATAAATTAATTAAAAAAAAATTTATAAAAAAAAAAAAAAAAAAAAAAAAAGAAAAGAGAAGCCCTTGTTGACCAATCTCCCCTTTCCCAGATAGACCCTTACAGCTTTGTCAAAGATCTAAGCACTTCACAGGAGCATCATTCCCCACTGATCTCTGGAATAGAGTCTAGGATGGGTGTGCTAGGCATCCTGCCCTGTTTTCAGCAGAAGAAAATGTTTCTGCTTTAAATATGTTCATTCATAAGTGTGAATATCCATTCTAAGTTTTTAAAAAGTCATTTTTTTCTAAAACATCACTTACAACAAACTTTCTCATCCACCCCAAAATTATTTTTTATTTTTAGTTTGAGTTTTTTTTTTCTCAGTATTTGGGAATTTCAACAGAAGTACATAAAAATTCCAGCCAGCTATGGAACCACAGAGGGTCACGGAACAGCGTGAAGCTAGCTGTGTTCTTTTCTCTAGGCTGTTTGTTTACTCATTCAGCTCTTACTAGCAAAGAGAAGACATGTCAATATAATTTGATTTTATTTTTATATTAGATGTCTTATTGCACCTTAAAATGTAACTCAGAGGATGTAGTTAAAATGTAATTATAATGATGCCAGCCAGCCCTTCCCTTCAGGATGTGACGACATTGCTGGCAGTGGCTCCAGAACCTTGTCGGGCGACCTCAAGGGGGAAACATCTCTCATTCTCAAAACAGTGTTTTTCAGAGGCTGCTGCTTTGTTTCTCAGAACCAAGAATCTTCTCCTTAGAACACAAACTATGGCAACAATTTATTCACTGTATTGGACACATACCACTGTTTTCTTACCAAATTGGAGCATATCTGTTTTTCTAAGTATTAATAGTGTTTAATTTCACACTTATCTGCATTGCTATTTTGTTTGAGCTCTTCTCTTGACTTTTTTAATTGTCATGAACTCAGATTTTCTCTATGCTTGTCAGTTCCTGTTCCAGCTATCTATTGCTATGTAACAAACTACCTCAAAACTTCGTGGTGTAAACACCAATGTATTATTATCTGTCAAGGTCCTCTGGGTTGACTTGGCTCAGTCACGGAGTCCTCACTTGGAATCTCACTTCAGACGTTAGGAGGGGAGCTGGTATAAAAGTGATATGAAGACTTGGCTTGGCTGCACACCTGAGATGGCCACTTGGTGCTTCTTCACAGGAACTCTCTCTTCAGCAGGATAGGCTGGACCTCCTACATGATGGCTCAAGACTTAAAGCATTCTGTGGGTTAAAAACTCATTAACGGGATTTGTTAGTCTAAACAGTGGTAGTCAACCTGGTCCCTACCGCCCACTAGTGGGCGTTCCAGCTTTCATGGTGGGTGATAGCTGAGCAACCAAAGTATAAATAAAAAGATAGATTTAACTATAGTAAGTTGTTTTATAAAGATTTATTCTACCAAACTTTGCGAAAATCCGACATAAAGTATTTGGTAAGT
This sequence comes from Saccopteryx leptura, assembly GCF_036850995.1. Lineage (NCBI taxonomy): Eukaryota > Metazoa > Chordata > Mammalia > Chiroptera > Emballonuridae > Saccopteryx > Saccopteryx leptura. The sequence goes on along the minus strand of NC_089507.1, from coordinate 69,476,920 downwards.
AATTATTATTATATGCTTTAACTTGCTGTAACTCTGCTTTATAAATTTTATAAAGTAAAGTTACTTCCCTACTTTATAAATCACCATTACTGTGGAACCGGTGGGCGGTTAGAAAATTTTACTACTAACAGAGATACAAAAGTGGGCGGTAGATATAAAAAGGTTGACTATCCCTGGTCTAAGAGTAAAAGTTTCAGTGCAAATTACTTTCTGTTGTACTCTGTTCTTTCTCAGGAGGCCTCTTCCTTCTGGAGGCCCTTTGTTTATACAGGCCCCAATGGATTGGATGATACTTACCCATGTTGTTGGTTGTTGAAGGAATTCTATTGTACTTTACTGAAGTCTACTATTCAATTGCCAATCTGATGCAGAAATGCTCTCACAGACACATTTCAAACTAATGTTTAATTGGGGCACCCCTTGACCCAGTCAAGTTGACTCATAGAATTTATTATCATGATACTGGACTTGATGATAACCCATTCTGCACAGTGTAAGTAATGGTTTGTGTGTGTGGTTTTTACACACTATCCTACATCTCAAATCAAGATCAAACTTTCCCCCAGCTGGCTAAGGGTTGAGAGTTACTTGATCATCTTTTTCATAAAATTTCAGAAAATGATTAGTATAGTATAAAAATTATCTTTCAATATTGTTCATTAAAGATAATACTTCTTGAAGTGTTTAGGCCCCAGAACTATAGGAAGTATTTTATCAAGTATCTGCAGAAAGAAGACAACTTAAAGACACCAGAATTTTTACTAATTTTTAAAGAGTATTTAAAAAAAGAGATCAAGTTTCAAGTTGGAAGAAAATAATTAAAAAAAAAATAGTGATTTGACTCATAGTTTGTTTATATCTTAAGTGATTAAACAGCTAAAATTTTATATTAATAAGTTCTTTATAGTTATGACTTTGGTAAATAATCTAAATCAAAATTCAGCAAACTATGTATGGCCTGTAGGTCAAATCTGGCTCATCACCTGTTATTGCAAATAAAGTTTTATTGGAACACAGCCAAGACCACTTGTTTACATAATGTCTGTGGCTACTTTTGCTATGATGATGGATTTGAGTAGTTGTGACAGAAGCTGTATGGTTGCAAAGCTAAAAAGAGTTACTGCCTGGGCATTGACAGAGAAAGTTTGCTGACTTACGCTTGATAGAGAAAGTTTGATAACCCCTAACTAAAATAGTGGAGGTTGAATTTGTTTTTGTTTTTTTTTTATGAGAATAATCAGACATTTCACAATTCCACCAGCAATGTATTAAAATATGGTTTCCATACCTTCACAAAGATTAGATATTGTAAGGCTTCTTTTATTCAATTTTTAAATTAAATTTTAGGGAGAAAGGGGAAGAGAAAGAGAAGGAGAGGGAGAAAAACATCAATTTGTTGTTCCACTCATTTATTGGTTGATTCTTGTGTGTACCCTGACTGGGGATCGAACTTGCAACCTTGGCATGTCAGGGCTATACTCAAACCAACTGAGCTACCTGACCAGAACCATTGAATTTGTGTTTTTTTAAAAAAAGTAAGACAAGTTCTGTACACATTGATGGATGGTGTATCTTCTTGGACCCTGGGTGTCCTGAAACACAAGGGAAGAACATCCTGAAAAAAGACAGACACAATAGAATGTAATTTTCATTGGAACTGTTATTCTTAGGCTAACAAATTATGTTAATGAGTTTCTAACCCACTGAGAATTTTCAAAATCTAAGGGCAAATGTTTGCATTTGGATAAACAAAAGGTTCAAGTGTTTGCTTTATAGTTTCCTTTTAATTAATATCAATTCTTTTTTAAAGTGAGACTCATATTTCTTTTCTTTTTTTAGTGAGAGAGACAGAGAGAGGGACAGATAGGGACAGACAGACAGGAAGGGAGAGAGATGAGAAGCATCAATTCTTCATTGTGGCACCTTAGTTGTTCATTGATTGCTTTTTCATATATGCCTTGATCGGGGGTTTATAGCCAAGCCAGTGACCCCTTGCTCAAGTCAGCAACCTTGAGGTCAAGCAGGCAACTTTGGGTTTCAAGCCAGCTACCTTTGGGCTCAAGTTAATGACCATGAGGTCATATTTATAATCCCACACTAAACCCAGTGACCCCTGAGCTCAAGCTGGTGACCTCAGGGTTTCAAACCTGGGTCTTCTGTGTCCCAGTCCAATGCTCTATTCACTGTGCCACTGCCTACTCAGATGAGACTCATATTTCTTAATGTTAGATTATCCTTTTCAATAGAATGTGCTTATATTTTTATGATTTTCTCTCACTTTCACTATTTCTTATTATTCAGAGTGATTCACTTTGCCTAGAGATGGATTGGGTTTTGCTTTGTTTTGATAAGAGGAATCAGATGGAAAGAAAGTCAACATTTGGTTTTTCAGTTCTGAAACAGGTCCTTGAAACTCTCAAGGGAAGCAACAGTTTTGAAAGCTCTTCAAGGCTAAAATTTTGTTAAGAGGAGAAAGGGTGGTAGGAAATTAACAGGGTCAGCCATAAAAAAAGCAGAGGGTGGAATTTATGTCACAATAATAATTAGAAGGGGAGACTATTCAGTGTTTCTTATAAATTAACTATGCCCCCCCCCCTCCAGGCTACGAGCTGGGGAGGATATTGATTGAGGCATCATGTTGAAAGAGATAAGAGGGACTTAAAATGAGGGGATGGGACCTAGAGCGCTCACAGAGGAGGGACAGAGTAATCGCTGAAAAGCAGCTGCCCTGTGGCCATGCTAACAAACACACACACACACACACACACACACACACACACACACACACACACACACACACACACACCATCCACCCACAGTGTGGCCTATGCTAGTAAGCCTTTCAGCACACTATTGCCTGGTGAGGGCCTGCATGTTTGCCATGGATCATCTCACAGGCATAATCCTCTTTATGCTCTAAAACCTTTTTTAAGCTCATCCCAACTCCGCCATGTGGCCAGCTCCTTTCGAATGGCCCAGGACACTCATATGCCTTCCAAATTTTGGAATCTGGAAGAGGTGTATAGAAAAGGTATGCTGCTGCACTTTCTGATAACCTTGCCCATTTCCATGTAGACACATGGGCAAGGATTGACTGCAGTCCTACCCAAGTCTTAGCAAAGTGCCCTGTGATTCCACCTGGAGAAGGAGGGAAAAGCAGCCCGGTGAAGAGATACCTTAGGTAGTTTCTCATTCGTCTTTCTGTATCACGGGAGATGGTCACAGGCCATTTCTCACAAATCTCCCGAGTTTCACTTGAGCATGAAACTTTCAACTTCGCCCCCCTTAAGGTTCAACTACAGACTTCTGGGTAAGTCTATCCACTTTGCTAGAGTTGAGAGCTGGTTGCTCAACAGCAGAAAAACCTACCACCTGTGCTGTCTGTTATCTGGCCCTTCCAGTTCAGTGTCATCTGTGGGATCAGCGATGCAAGTTGCTGACTGGGCTGATCCTAGTTTTGCTTTTTTTAAGTAATAAACTATTTGACTCCGTTTGAGCTTCTTGTCTCCCTACTGTTGAACTTCAGATCAATGGAGTTGTGGTGCGCAACAGGTGAGATCCTCATGGCCTGTTTGTGAATCACACTGCCACTTAGGAAATGCTTGATGGCTTGACAAGGGGCAAGGTGTTGTCCTAGTTTGATAACAGAAAGGTATTTCTCTTGTTTATTAGCACCCTCTGTTCTCAAATAGATTCTTCTTTGATCATCTGAGCATGACACAAAGCCTGTAAAATTATGATACATTTTCTTATTAACTCTAAAGAAAAAAAGAGTAAAATATCATTAGGGTTGTTATATGTGCTCTGATCCAAAATTTTTTCTTCTGATCCCCAGTTAAATTCACTTATCTCAACAGAGTGATCTTTCTGTATAAATAAAGAAGCTCAGAGAGGTATACATGGTGTGGAGCCTGGAGCAGTCTCCTTTCCTCCAACTATCAGCATTTCACCTCAGTTGCTAAATGTCTCTGTAACCCATTTCATTACTTGTAAAATGAAGTCAACATCCAGTAATTGTTAGAATTAAATGTGAGATATATATATATGTATATATATATATATATATATATATATGATGTTTAGAATAGAACTGGTTTACAGTAGAGTAGGTGTATAATAAGAACTAGTTATGATATTAATGAAAACAGCAGTTCTCAAACTATAAGGTTCATTGGGATCACCTCCTCATCCCTAGAGTGTCTGAGTCAGTAGGTCTAGGGTGGCAGTCTAGAAGCTGCACTTCTAATAAGTTCTCAGTTGATACTGATGCTGATATCTGATGACTACAGTTTGAGGATGACTGAGTTAGGATTTATTCACATGAAAGTAACAGAGATGCACAATCATAGTGACTTAAAGAAAATAAGAGTTTATTTCTAGAGCTTGGGTGTCCAAGGCTGGTGTCCTGCTCCTTGGAGACAGACTTTTTCTATCTTGTCACCTTGCTATTCATAGATCATTGCTTCATGCACACAGCCATAGGTGGCATACCACCGTGGTTGAATTCCATTTAATAGAAGAGAGAAATTGGAGAAAGAAGATAACAATGTTTCTCTATAAGGATTCAACCAAGAAATTGTACACATAGAAGGTACGCATAGCTAGAAGTTAAATCAAATGGGAGTATCTAGCTTCAAGCAAAGTAGAAAAAATACAAATGTATTCTGTAGCCACTGACCAAGTTAATAAAGCAGGGTTCTAGCCTGACCAGGTGGTGGCACAGTGGATAGAGCATCAACCTGGGACCCTGAAGACCCAGATCAACACCCTGAGGTCACCAGTTTGAGTATGGCTCCTCTGGCTTGAACGTGGAGTCGCTGGCTTGAGTGTGGTATCATTGACATGACCCCATGGTCGCGGGCTTGAGCCCAAAGGTTGCTGGCTTGAGTTCAAGGTTGCTGGCTTAAACAAGGTGTCACTGTCTTGGCTGGAACCTCTCAGTCAAGGCACATATGAAAAAGCAATCAATGAACAACTAAAGTGCCAAAAGTGTGAGTTGATGCTTCTCATCTCTCTTCACCCTTTCCTGTCTCTCTCTCAATTAAAAACAAAACAAAGCAAAAAAAAAAATAAATAAAGACAGTGTTCTATTACTCAGAGATAGAAGAGAGAACATACATTAACAGAAATTTAGGAGATTTTCTACAGCTACAAACTACTTTCTACATGTGAACAATGGCAAAATAATTATAGTAAGAGATTAGAAATACCCAACATCATTTCCCTTCAAATAGCTCATATTTCATTTTTAATCTTTTCTCCATTAAAAAGAGTCATTTGATTTATTGTCAGGGGAAGTATTATCTCTGAAGAATAAAAATATTCTTTCTTTCTTAAAAATTTTAATTCTCTTCAAATTTCTTCTAGATAGGCCATCAATGGGAGAATTCAAAAGATAGAGTTTGGATGGGGAAAGTCAAGGGAATTTGGAGCAAGAGGCCAGCAGGGCTAGTTAGCTAGGATGACAGAAGTAAGCTAGAATTCTAAAAATTGATCCTAAGTGGGAAATATTCCAAAAGCAGGACTACAATACAGATTTTGCCTGTATGACTGAGAAAACTATTGTAAAAGGCATTTGGGGGTGCCTCACCAGCCCACCCCTTTCTTTGTCTTCATCTCAGAACTTTATGTTGCTTCCATTTAGGCTGAGCGTAGTTGGTTGTCTACAAGTCTCACCATCTGACTGCCTACAGATGCTAATGTTTGGGTTAGACCACGAATCTTTCCTCTGTTGAATTACATTGCCTACTCCAAGATCTGCCCTGTCAAAGTTCTCCTAACAAATCCCACTAGTCTAAAGGAGGCTCCTAGATGATTGGAACAATGGTGGAGAACACTTATCATTCTTCACTCAAGGATGGAAGTTAGCTAGCTCAAATCTCCAAAGTGAGATAATAGCTACCCACATTACAAGAAAAAACCATGAAGGAAAGATTAACCAATTTTGCTATATAAAAATGAATAACTTTGGGATATTAACAAATAAATATACTTCACAGATAACCTCTTTGTACCTAATAGAGCTTTGTAAGAATTATATGAATTAGAAATAAAGGCAATTATTACAAAATTGGGAAATTTTGGGTATGAACTCTATATTAGAGAATATCACATCTATGTTAAATTTCTTGAGAAAGAGAACACTACTGTGGCTATTTAGAGAAATTCTTTGTCCTTGAACTAAATTCTGAAGTATTTAGAAGTAAAGAGTCATAATGTCATGATGTCTGCATCACTCTAATCATTTGGCAATGAAGTACATATACATATATGAAGACAGGCACACAGAACTAGAGAGAAAGAGATAACATAAATATGTCAAAATGTTAACCCTTGGTAGATCTAGATGAAAGGCATAATAAGGGTGCTCATGTACTAGTCTCCCAACTTTTCTGAAGGCTTAGTATCGTTTAAAATAAAAATGAGAAGGCAATGAGTTGATGCGTGTAATGCCTTATAACTATTAGCTATCAGATTGAAATCACTTTAAAGATAGGATTCTTTTTTTTCATATGCTCAATGTCTAAATACTGCCTTGCTCCATAGCAGGTGCTTAATATGCATAAGGCATAAATAAATACAAAGATGAATAATTGTTCTTTTCTTCCTTCTTCCCACTATCTACTTTCCCTCACTATTCCCATTTGAAACTTGTTTCTAGGGTTAGATTAAAACATAAATTGCAGTTAAGAGTTTTCATATCAGCCCTCATGTGTGTGTGTGTGTAAAAGTTTTCTATCCTGTCCCACCCCTTATTCCACTTAAAACCAAATAAAGTAAGAGTAGGGTTACAAGATATAACACAGAATATTCAATTAAATTTGAATTTCTGCCAAACAATGAGTCATTTAGTAAAAGTATGTTCCAAATATTTCTCAAAAAAACAAATATTGCATGGAACTTATTCTAAAAAATTATACATTGCTTATCTGCAATTCAAATGTAAAAAGGCATTCTATTTTTATTTGTTAAATCTGGCAACTCTCATAAAAGTCATTTATTACTCCTGGTGTATATGGTTGACCCTGCCCACAAGCATGTCAAAATCGTAGATATTTGATATATTTACAAGAAAATGCTTATAGTTTTTCTGACTTTTAAACCATAGTGGAAAAAAAGCTTTTATCTTTTAGCTGAATTTTTCTCTACTTGTCTCACATTTTTCCATTTTGAATATCTCATTTTTTCTCACATAACACATTTGAATTATTGCATTTTTATTTGTGGTAAAATTCATAGACAGAATATACATCAAGTCACATTAAAATGCATGAGGATGATAATTAAACTATACAGTGTTAGATAGGTAGTATGATTAAAGAACTGCACATTTATTGTATACAGTGTCATTAATTTCAATAAATTTCTCCTAAGAAGCACTTCGTGCACACAAAAGTATGTTTTAGCAGTAATAGAGCAAACACATCAAAATACTATTATATATATATTTAAAACTACATCTTTAAAACATGTAATTGAGCTCTCTACATGGATTGGTTTACCACTTGAAAAATGGCCCTGATTTATAATGACCTTTCAATAACATACCAGAGCAAAGCAACATGAAGCCTGTTATTTGCAGAAGCAATTGCAGAAAATCACTTTGGAACAGTAGCACCATTCCACATTACAATATGTGCATGTGTTATATTGCACCTTCCTGAGTTGAACTTTGAACACTGTAGCCACATAAAACATGAGAACAAATGAATTCATTCAGGGCTGGGCCTTCACTGGTGGTAGTAGTAATTCTGATCATTATAGCTATCATAACTGTGCCCTTTATAGTAGCTGTACTCATCCTCATAGGCTCTGTAATTGTCCCCTCGAGGCTCCCCATTCTCACTTTCATAGACTTCATATCCATTGTCATATTCATTGGTACCTGTTTGTTCATACTCCCCCTCATACTCAGTGGTGGTGGTTTTTCCCGGTGGTGGGGTGGTGGTCCCATAGACCTCCTGTGGTGGAGTTGTAGGTTCAAACCTGCCATTATCCTGCTCTCCAGCTACTGTGGTTCCTTCTGCGTTGTCATCAGGAACGCTTTCTTCTTCCCCTTCTTCCCCATTGTCTCCACCGCTGCTGCCATTGCCATTTTCTACGTCTGTGCTGTTGGTGCTGGTGCCATTTACGCCTTGCCCATTTTCATCCACTTCTGCTTCATTTTCTTCATTTTCTTCCTCTTCCTCCTCTTCTTCTTCTTCATCACTTTCCTCCTTTTTTGTAGCCTTCTTTCCTGTATCTTCTGCCTATAAGAAAAAAAAATGGAAAGACTTCAAATCTGGGCATGAAAAACATAAGGCTATCACTTCATCCAACATGGACTGCACTGACAGACTTGTTCTAGATGTAATTCTTAATTGAAGCCAATTTAACTTACAAAAATAATTGGTAGAGACTTTAAAAATTCAGAATTAGTACTTTTGTCATTGGGTTTTTATGGAGAAAAAGGTACCTGATAAATAGTCTTCTCAGAGGTAGATGCTTTCTATAGTTTTCCTACTCTCTCTGTCTTGGAATCCTCTTCCCTGAAATGTAATGGTATCTCTCATGCCCTTTTATCCATTGCTAAAATGCTTGTTCTTAGTCTTCTGTTATAATGTAAAAGTCACTGTAATAACATGAAAAAAGAATTTGCCTGGGAAAGATTTTCCTTATTTGTAAACAGGAAAATTGCGTCTGCTCTTGCTTTTTTGATGAATTAAAAAGACAGTGCAGAATACTTTACATATAGTGTGAGGATAACCTTAGACTTCAGTAGAGTAATGAAATTAGACCCTGAAGGAATTATTACCTTCTTGGGAAGCTGGATTGCAGCTAGACCCACATTGCCAGTTCCAGGCGTGGTCTCTTCTCCATAGCCAGGTGTTGTAGCAGAAAGAGTGGAGTTCTCAGCCTCAGATTCTTCATCTTCATTAGACTCTTCGTTGTTTGCTTCTTCATTTGAATTCTCCTGGGAGAAATGTCCAGAGTGAGAAAAGTTATTTTAGGCAGAAGATAACTCAAGATTTGTTGGAGTTATGAACCACTGTTAGGAAAATACTTTGTATCCTTCAGCCAGCTCATCATCCAATGTTGATAGTTCTGCCTCCCCTTATGCTATTTGCACTTCTAATTCTAAGAATTCAACTCAAAGTTATCACATTCTATTTACCTCACTATAGTATGTTTTAGATATTATCAATTAAAAAATATTTCTGTAATAATTTCAGCATATCTTATTAAATAGTACCATATCACACAGAGCATAGGTTTTAAAGTCTATCAATTAAAGTCTTTTTAAATTAATTAACACTATTTAATTTAAGTTTCATTACAATGAAATTGATTAAAATAGTTTAATTTAATAATTAAAATTAAACTCTTATTAACTACTACAACGTGTTAGTAAATTAACTCTTATATTTTCTGACAAATAAGCTGAGAACTTTATACCTATTTTTGTAATTTTTATAGCAGCCCTGTATGGTTGAATTATTGCTGTTACTCTTTAGAAAAAAAAATTGAGCTCAGAAAAGCTAAATAACTTGCTTAAGGTCTTATAGTAAGTGATGAAGCTATATCTTTCTAATTCAAGTCTTTTGTAATAAATAAACTGAGTAATAAATAAATCATGAAGTTTTTAATGGTGATCAAAATTTATATGAATTGTCCATACTACACCTAAGGTATATTTTTCAAAAGCAAATTTTTTACATAAACCAACTCCATTCAAACAAATTGATAGCATGTTTTATTTACTACCAATAAAACTGAATATATATTATTTTCTTTCAAGTTTGTAAAAGGAAAAATGATATATTTAACTTAAAATCCATATACCAGTATGTAAGAGAGTTCTGCGCCATATGCATTATTCAGAAGAGGTCAGGAATTTGACACTCAGTCAGTTTTTCTGTGCAGTGAAGAAACTAAATACTCCAAGAAATCCTTGGTAATATACTATATTAATTGAATAAATATGTTTTTTTAAAACTTTCCTCGAATGCATATTATAATCTTTTAACATTTTGGTCTTTTTCCTTTACTCCATATTGTTAAGTGATTGTTAATTGAGTTAATTTCACAAAATAATTTATAGCTAATATTAAAAATCAGGAATTCATGCATATAGAATTTATTTACTTTAAATTAGTCCTGGAAAATTGTATTCATTTGAATGTATTTTTAAAGATATTGTAATGTTAGGGCCCTACCCGTTTGGCTCAGTGGTAGAGCATTGGCCCGGCGTGCAGGAGTCCTGGGTTCAATTCCCGGCCAGGGCACACAGGAGAAGCGCCCATCTGCTTCTCCACCCCTCCCCCTCTCCTTCCTCTCTGTCTCTCTCTTCCCCTCCCGCAGCCGAGGCTCCATTGGAGCAAAGATGGCCCGGGCGCTGAGGATGGCTCTTTGGCCTCTGCCTCAGGCGCTAGAATGACTCTGGACGCAGCAGAGCGACACCCCAGAGGGGCAGAGCATCGCCCCCTGGTGGGCATGCCAGGTGGATCCTGGTCGGGCGCATGCGGGAGTCTGACTGCCTCCCTGTTTCCAGCTTCAGAAAAATGCAAAAAAAAAAAAAAAAAGCAAAAAAAAAAAAAGATATTGTAATGTTAGGATTACTTTAACTAAGGATCCTACATGTTAAGACTTGAAGAACAAACAAACAAAACTCAGATTCAGCCTGTCTTATTACTAAAACAAGTGACTAAAAAAGAATATATTTGTTTCAGCAAATTTGTAAATTTTATTGTTTCAAGGAAGAAATGACTCAGGAATACTAAAGTCAATCCCAAAATAGTCTCCAAGCTAATTGTGTTAAATATTCCACAAACACCATACTATTTATTTATTTTTTTCATGTTTATGCTTTCATCCACTAAACTAAATCATTCAGGAATAGAGCTAGAAAGATCCTTAGAGTAAGAGAATATAAAAATTAGATCTTACATCCTCATTTTACAGGTGAAAAATCTGAGGTTCAATGGAATAAATAATTTGTATGAAGTCAAATAGACAACAGTTGATTAGTGGCAGGGTCATAAATATAAGCCCAAATTTCTAGTTTATAGACATCTACATTTTCTTCTACAAAACCTTTTCTTTTCTTAGATACTTTGTTTGAGGCTGTCCTGCTTTAATGTTAAAAAAGAAAATGAATCAGTCAGTTGTTGATGAGTATTAGACTTCAAATATCATTGGATAGAAAAATTAGCAAGAATTTGTGCTTTAAAAAGTATAATTAACCCACTAGAATGGCTAAAATGACTGAAAGAAAAAGTGTTGGTGAAAATGTGGAATAACCAGACCACTTGTGCTGATAGTGGGAATTTATATTGGTACATCTGCTTTGAAAGCTCTTTAGTTGCATCTACTTATGTTGAACATATGCATAGCCTTTTGACTTAGAAATTACTCTTCTAAGTAAATTGGTCAGCAGAAATGAATGCATGTGTTCACCAGATGGAATACTAGAATGTTCATAGCAGCACTCTTTGCTATAAACTAAACTTGGAAACTAAAGAACTTGCCTATAAACAAAAGAATAATAAATTGTGGTATATTCATATAATGAAATACTAACAATGAGAACAAATAATTTACAACTATAGAACAATATGGATCAATCTCTAAACCTGGAAGTATAACAGGCCACACACAATAGAGTATATGCTGTATGATTCCATATACAGGGGGTCCTCGGGTTACAATAGTCTCGACGTACGTTTCAAGTTTATGACGCTCACTCCCATAAAAACTTTAAAAAATTGGGATGTGAGTGTTTCAGCTTATGCCATTAATGGGCAAATTAGTTTGCTTACACGCAGCAGAAGAATACGCAGTAAAGCAACATGAGCAAGGGAGTTGGCATCCCCCAGGGTGCTTACTTACGCCATTTTGAACTGCTAAAAGCACAAGTGTCCCATTTATGTTGCTTTGGCAACTTTTTGGCCCTTATCATGGCTTCTAAACTGTGTTAGGATAGGTAACTGACTTAGGCTAGGGTGTGTTTTGACTTAACAGCAAAATTCCGGTTACGTCACTGTCGTAGGAACAGAACTGTGTTGTAATCCGAGGACTCCTATATTTATACATATAATGTACAAAAAGTGGTAAAAACAATCTGTTAAAAGTAAAAATAGCAGTTGCCTTTGATGAGGCTGCATTAATAAATAGGATGGAGCCCAAAGCATATGTTGCTTTTTGACATGAGTGCTGGTAAACACCTAAATATTCAATTTTTGAAATTTCAAAGATCTGTAAACTTATCATAATTGTGTTATGTTTCAATAAAGGTTTTATATTTATAGAAACTAAATAGTTTAGAAGTGGAAAAATTGTATGTTAACCAAACAGAATATATGTCTAAGCATCTTCTCATATGAATATAATTCCTAGGGACTCTATATTTAATTTAAATTGCTAATGAATTTTTAGGAAAGAAATTGTCAGAGATTGCTTCTAGAATCTCTTTAGAATGAAAGATCCTGGGTTTATTCATCTACTTTTCCACTATCATTTTTCATGAATGGTCTCTGGAGCATTTATTACTATGAGGGTTTAAAACTAAACTACCAAATATTGACTGGGCACATATATGTATAAGAAACTAACTGTGCTACTCAGTACAAGAAGATACAGAAGAGAGTACAGCACTGTTTCTTCCTAAAGAGGAATGAAACCTATAGTATCTAAGTTTCTTGGGACATGAGGAATGCAAAGATAAGTTCTGAGAGGACCACAAATATTCAGAGGTTGTTGGTAAAATTTTGAGTGTGCGTGATTAATCACAGTCCTGAAAGTCGTATTTTTCCTTCATCCCCAACCACCATCACAAGTGAAGAACTGTTACCAAAAAGTATACAATCTAATTGGGAAATTTCACTGGCAAGCCAGTTTTGCAATCACTGTACAGCAAACAGCTGTAGTTAAATGAACTGCCCTAGCTTAGTTCCAGTGGTGGGATTCAGCTGGTTTGTACTGGTTCGGCAAAACTGATACCTAATTTTATGTTGAGTTTGGCAAACCAGTTATTAAAATGGCACTTGTAATCAGGGTTCTCTCTAAAGTGGGCACCTTGGCAGCCACCCAATGTGAGAATCACAAATTTACATTCCTTACTCTTTTTTAATGTTCATCTGCGCAAAAACGTATTCTAAACACCCACAGTAATGTTCATTCCGTTCATAGGTGAAAAAATTTCAAGTGAGAACACCAATCAAGAAGAAATATGGAAATATCTTAAATAACAATTTATTGGGTTTTTTTCAGGTATTATTTAATATTTTTATTAATATTTTAAAACTTTTTTATAACAATCTAGTTTTGTGTAACTCTTTTATTGTTCTTATTTAAGTATTAAATGCATGAAATAATAAACTACCTTTAAGTATATCTTTTTTTTATACTTAAAACAGGCATTAGGCCAGAGAACCATTTGTTAAATTATTTGAATCCCACCACTGCTTAGTTCTTGTGTAAAATTATTATTTGGGCCTGACCAGGCGATGGCTCAGTGGATAGAGCGTTGGACTGGGATGTGGAGGACCCAGGTTCGAGACCCCGAGGTCGCCAGCTTGAGTGTGGGCTCATCTGGTTTGAGCAAAAGCTCACCAGCTTAGACCCAAGGTCGCTGGCTCGAGCAATGGGTTACTTGGTCTGCTGTAGCCACACAGTCAAGGAACATATGAGAAAGCAATCAATGAACAACTAAGGTGCCTCAACGAAAACTAATGATTGATGCTACCCATCTCTCCGTTCCTGTCTGTCTGTCCCTATCTATCCCTCTCTCTGACTCTCTCTCTCTCTGTCTCTGTAAAAAAGAAAAAAAAATATTATGTGGAACTACAGGCAAAATGTTGAGGAATTTACTAGGTGGCATTTTTTCTGGTACTGGCTTGACATTCTTGTTAGGGTCTTTTTTTAAGTTGTTAGAGTAAATTATTGTACTGGAAATGTTAGTTTTACAGTTAAAAATTTAAACTAATTATTTGTCACTTTTAAAGTTTCCACACTGTTTTGTTTTCAAGATAACATTTATTCATGATTCATATTTGACTGTCATTGTCCATTCATAAATAGCACGTATGAATACCAGAATTTAGAAGGTTCCCAAACCAATGGATTGCTCTAATTGACAATCCAAGGAAATGTACCTAATTAGTTTGTTTCCTTGGGCAAGAGTGTCAGTTATAAATATGTTAGCACAATTTCCAGGATACACAGATAATTTTAGCCATGAACTACACTGATTTGCAGTATAATACTATATTGGAAGACATTTTTACATCTTGAATATTTGCATTTCTGTAAGAAAGTGAATTTTATCATCAGACAAAAGGACACGAAATTTCTATTAAAAAGAACAACTACTTTGGTAGGTCAAGAAATGCAGATGAATCACAATGACAAAGTAGGGGATATAAGATTAGCTTTCATATGCTATTCACACAGTAAATTAAGTTTTTAAGTTTAGTTATTAAAAATAAGCATTTCACTGAGTTCAGAACTATTAAAGACTTGTCTTTTACCATTATATTCTAGCCACTTTAATATAAATAGTAATTTCTTTCCTTTTTATCAGAATTTATACTTCTTGCACTTAAAATATAGACACTTTTGGTTTTATGTACCACTTAGTTAACTTAAACCCAAACTGCAACAGTGTTCTAAACAGGACATTTTTAGTTTATTCTAATTTAAATAACATTTTACTTGTCCAAAACAGAACACTGTGGACAGTTAGTAAACTGGCAATGACTGCTGAGTCCCTTCTAGGGCAAACTAGTTTTCTTTCTTTCTCTCTCTCTCCCTTTTTAAAAAAGATTTTATTTATTCATGAGAAGAGAAAAGGAGAGAGAGAGAGAGAGAGAGAGAGAGAGAGAGGGAGAGGGAGAGGAACAGGAAGCATCAACTCCCCATATGGACCTTGACCAGGCAAGCCCAGGATTTTGAACCAGCGACCTTAGTGTTCCAGGTCGATGCTTTATCCACTGCACCACCACAAGTTAGGTGCAAAATAGTTTTCTACTTGTTTTTGTGCTGCCTGGTTTATTACGAAAAAAGCCTGCATAAATTTTTTACCTCTTCCTCTTCATCCTCGTCTGAGCTATCACCATCTCCATTTTCTTCAGATGAGTCACTGCTCTAAAAAAACCATATATATGAATTAATACACATACAAATATATATATATATTTACATTTATTTACTTAGAACAGTTCTCATGCTAATGTGAGAAAGATATGAGGAGACTGGGTCTATGTAAAATGAGGTTAGAAAGAAAAAGGCATTTTTCAATGATCAAGATATGTATGAGATACTATATATATCACCCCAAAGCACAGACAATGCGTTGGAACACTTCATATGTAAAAACTAGAGCAATGACTAACAAAATTGCTTAATTCTGAGAGACCAAGAGAATTATCTGATCTAATTTCTTTATTTTATAGAGAAGGTATCTGAAGCCCAGAATGGTTGTGATTTCAACCAGTTCAGGGCAAATCTTGGGCTAGACATAGATCAGATTGTTTTATTTTCTTTATAAAATATGAATGAAGTGATGATTAGGCTTATTATAAAATGGCTTGTTACTCAGTGATTCTCTTAAATAATGAGGGTTTTTTTATAATTTTAAATCAGAACTTGATTTAAATTTGCATATAATTTTTAATATTTTTCAATCTAAAACTAATACCTAAAATTTTATATATACAGGGATGGGCAAAAGTAGGTTTACAGTTATAATACAAATAAATAATATAAGAATAAACTGTGTTTTATATACGCTCAACAATAAACCTATTTTTGCCAATCCCATATATTAAAGGTGATATGAGAAAAATCAATTCATTTACTCATTTAGGAGATTTTGGAGGACCATCCCTCTAAAGAGCACAATATTAATGAGAATAAATTAGACCAAGAAATCTGTTATAAAAATATACAGGTAGTTATAAGTTAATGAGCTTGGCCACTTTTTAAAGAAAATACAAATCTAAACTTGCTTTCAGAGCCTTTAAGACAGTAGAGAAGATGCTTTATATTTCTCCCAGTTCTAATCCAAGTTGAATTTTCCTTTTTTTCTACAACTACTCTTAATGGCAACAGGTATACAAATGAATGCCCAATTTATGATTTTGTCATGTTCTACTTTGAAAATTTTAACTTTGATTGTGATAACTCAGTTAAGTTCCATAGGTCTTAGAAAATAAGCTGCGGAAAAAACTCCAGGTTAGAAGTCTTATTTTAGAAAACAGTATTAAGGCCCTGGCAGGTTAGAACCTGTGGTCTAGTGTCAACCCATTGTATGAATGTCCTAGGTTTGATTCCTGGTCAGGACACACAGGCTAAGTGACCATTGCTTCTCCACCCTTCCCTCACTCCCTTCTCTCTGTCTCTCTCTCCCTCTCTCTCTTTTTTCTCTTCCCACAGCCAAGGTTCCATTGGAGCAAGTTGGTGAGGATGGCACTACGGCTTCGCCTCAGGCACTAAAATGGCTCCAATTGCAACAGTGCAATGCCCCAGGTGGGCAGAGCATCAACCCTTGGTGGGTTTGCTGGGTGGATCCCGGTCAGGCTCATGCAGGAGTCTCTCTGCCTCCTGGCTTTTCACTTAAGAAAAATACAAAAAACAAAACAAAACTATTATGATCTAGTCCTACTCAGGGCCAACCCTGTTGGGCTCATTCCTTCCACTCGAAAGGGACTACTTGTCCTGGTGAACCAAGAATAAACTTGGGTGGAAAAGAAAATAATTAGACCTGCTCTTCCACTACCATGACCTTAGTGGTTGTGCTTGCCCTAGCCTAAAGAGTAAATAAAAATAACATTATATTTAAACTATTTTTATTTGTTAGTTAAATGACATATATAAAGGACAGCATATTTATGCAGTATATTTTGCCTCAGTGAAAGTGTTTCATCACTTTTTAAGCTCTCTCACATCCAGCTTGCTTTCTACCCCAGCCAGTCTTCAATTAATATCTGCAGTAAGAACAATTTTAAAACTGCATGTAGCCCTGCCAGGATAGCTCTGTTGGTTAGAACGTTGTCTGGAAGCACAGAGGTCGGTGGTTCAATTCCTGGTCAGAGCACATACAAGAACAGATTTATGTTCCTGTCTCTCTCTCCCTTCCTCTCTCTCTAAGATCAATAAATAAAAAGAAAATTTTAAACTGTGTATAATGTCTTGAAGCCTTGGCTTTTCTCTCTTATTTTTTCTTTTATTTATGCCTCATTACCAACTTGTCACTAAGTTCTACAGATATTTTCAAAAGCGTTTTATATGCATAATTTTTTTTATCATTACTTCTTCTAATTTTTATCATTGTAACTATGTTCAACCTCCAAATATACATTCCAGGCATTGTACTGAGAATGAGGGTCATAGCAGGAGAGGAGGTTGGAAATGTGGACACTTATTCTGTCTCAAGCACTCTGGTAGCTGAGATTAGCTTAGTGAAAGAAACGTAAGATGAAGTTCCTGTCCTCTAAGAGTTCACACACTAATCAAATATCACTTGAATCATAAAATAGTAATTTCTTCAATTAAAAATACTTAAGATGTGACCTAATTTGTACTTCCATTTCTGTAACCACACAGATAGATAAACTCTGGGACATAACTTTGCAATCAATGAAATGTATTTCATACAAGCTGGTATTTTAGAAATAATTATACATAAACAGATTTGTTTAAATAAAACATAAATTTCAAAGCCAATACAGCTGAATCCATTTTGGGGGGACAATCTGAACATTAAAAACTTAATAGACTTAAGAGAATAAATAATAAAGAGCTATAAAATATATATAAGTAGACACGTAAGGGGAAAAGTCTTGGAAATTAAATTTTGCAAAACAAGAATATATTATAAATATAGTTAGACTGTTAGATCTGGAGATATGTTTTATTGGATTCTCTTTTAAAACAACTATCTCACAAATTCTCAATTAGTTGAGATGGACCTATCTGTATATAATTTGTGAGACTGTATATTGAAGATCTACTTAAAAATCTATAAACTTTGAGTCTATCAAGAAAAAAGAAAACATCGTCTAATATCATTTTACAATGGACATTTTAATTGGATCACACACATATTTCTAAGTGAGATGTCTTTAAGTACTTGATATTTTAGAAGAGTTGAGGAGCTAGTCAGAAAGTTAAATCTATTATCATTTCTATTTTATTTAAGAAAGAAAACAAAAGAAACTTTCAAATGAGCAATGTTTATTTATGGGCTTGAGGTGAACCAAAAAATGGAAGACAATTCTGAAAACCCACAGTTCTTGTATCATTTGTGTTCATATTTTTTTAGCCACACACATTTCCCATAATTATTATGCTGCTAGAAATACTTTAAAATTATCATTTCCTATCATTGTATGAGTTAGAGATGGGTTAGCCCAACGTATGGTAATTTGCTATGCCAAGCCACTGTGCTGAGGAATCGTTGTCAGCATCTTGACTGCTTTTAGTGTCTCAGGAGTCCTTAGTCAAATGGTGCATAATTGGTGCTCTGAACCCAAACTGTGTAAGAATAAAAATAGTGCAATCCTGGTTTGTTGTATATTTATAACCAATACCACACCCTCATTTTCAAAGGCCCTCTTCACAGGTAAACCAGTAAAAACAGAAACTCTTGTTTTTAGTTTAGTTACAGTCCGTTTTGTTTTCAAATTTTAAGAATGTTTTGTTTGCCTGACCTGTGGTGGTGCAGTGGATAAAGCATTGACCTGGAATGCTGAGGTTGCCAGTTCGAAACCCCAGGCTTGTCAGGTCAAGGCACACATGAGAAACAACAACTACAAGTTAATGCTTCCCTCTTCCACCCCACAGTTTTTCTCTCTCTCCTTTCTGTAAAACCAATAAATAACATTTTTTAAAAATAATTTTTTAAAAAAGAATATTTTGTTTTTCTCATGAGCATTTTAATTCACTTCATGAATTTCTCTCTTTCCTCTGCAGTTCATAAGCCAATGTAATAATTATGCTCCAATGTGTAACATCTTTGTTGCTCTACACAGGTCAAAGGTTCAAAAAATCTTGAACAATTACCATTACTAAGAATTTCTTTTAAATAGCCTCTCCTATTTATAAAGTTAATTTTTTCATACCAAATAAAGGACTCCACAAATATTAGATGTAAAATAACTATATGACAGTATTGAATCAACTATAACACAACGTTTAGCTGCCTTAACATTGACTTAATTGTCAGCAACTGATAAACTTGTCTACTTTGTCAGTGAGTTAGTCAATATTCTTTTTTTTATAATAAATAAATTTTTATTAATTTTAATGGGGCAATATTTTTGAAATTCAATGTTTCAAGGTGTTTGCTTTTATTTTATCATTCTAGACTGGGCCTCAAATGATTCTACTCTGTGTTTGTGTGTGTTTCTGCTTTAAAAGAGAACTAAAAATAAATTACATTTTATTACATTAAAAACAAACTTTTTGTTAAGTGATCTTTCTGGATGAATTTCAGTGAGAGTTGAATTTAGCAAAAGTTGATTCTCTTTCAATGGTAATGGGTAAAAAGAAAAATTAATTTTTATACTTACTTGAACTGGAAATCGTTTTAGAGGCGGATAAAAGTAGGCATGCTTGTAAAGATAATACCGTGGCCTGTACTTAAAGACCTGCATAAACAAAATAAATGATATGTTCATGTTTAGTGTGCAAATACATCTAGAGTAAGTGTAGTTAGGCCAAGGAAGTATACTAAAATTAATTACCCCATTTTCTTCAGAGTCCTCTGCCTTGGCTCTCCGGTGAAAAGTTTTCATCTGTTTAAAAGAATATTTAGTTATTACATATCCTTTCTTTGACATAAACTGATAAAAATGGGAATAAATATAGGTTTTTTAGTAAAAAACTTACTGAGAAAGCACAGGCCATACCCAAGATGCTGAGCAAAATTAAAGCAGTCTTCATTTTGGTGATTGCTTCTGGAATTAATGAAGTAGTAATGTTAATAAATATTAAACTTAAAAGAGTAATTTTTCTGCTTATATTAGATGATGGAGTATTGAATTTGCTTTTTTTTCTGTTCAATTATAGTTTTGAGTGATTAATACCAAATTTCTGCTTTTTTTTTTTTTTTTAAAAATGTTCCTTTTACTTAAGTGATAGCAGACTGATTTTAGCTGGACCAGGTGGTAGCACTGTGGATAGATCATCAGGCTGAGATACTGAAGACCCAGGTTCGAAGCCCCGAGGTCACCGGCTTAAGCGCATGATTATAGACATGACCCCATGGTCTTCAGCTTGAGCCCAAAGGTCACTGGCTTGAGCAAGGGGTCACCGGCTCGGCTGGAGCCTCCTGGTCAAGGCACATTTGAGGAAGCAATCAATGAAAAACTAAGGTGCTGCACTATGAGTTAATGCTTCTCATCTTTTTCCATTTCTTTCTGTCCCTCTTTCTTTCTCTATCTCTCTCTCAATATTGCTAAAAAGAAGAAGCAGAAGGAGGAAGAGGAGGAGGAGAAGGAGGAGGAGGAGACTGACTTTACTCACGTTAATCTCAACTCTATATTTGGTCTTAACCTATCAGCTATCATCTGTCACTAGAAGACCATTTCATCACTGCAAAGGGCTCGAATACTTAGCATACTTCACATTAAGGCTAGGTGGCCTCCCAATATTATTGACATAGGAACATCAGCTAAGTGAACTGAATTGTTAGTATGGTTATGGGACCTGTTTATAGTTTAAAACTAGGCCAAAATTGAATTCATTTAAATGATTGCTTTTATGCCAATGATCACACAAGTGTTCCTAGTTTCTGTGTAGCTTTTGAACTATAAGGTCATTTGTAAAATGAAAACTAGGCAGTATTTTCCTATAAATATCTTAGAATACTTGGTTTATTTTTTAATGTGCGTGAAATGAATCATAATATGTGAGACACTATTCTCATAGCATGTTGCACCAACAGCCGTGTCTAAGGATAATTCTATTGGAAGAGTTTATCAGAGTTTCATCTTGAGATATCAGGGGCAAATTTCCTCAAATTAGGTTTGTCTCCAGCTCCATTTAAGCTTTCCATCACTAGTGTGAGAGACTGTCATGGGGTGAATTAGGGGCTCTCCAGAGTCAGGGAGGAATGGAAGATGCAGCTCTCCCTGTGGGAATAGTTTCTGAACAGTCTTGGGTTTTGTCACCATGCAGACATCTCAGTTCCACATAGATTCCTCATATGTAAAAGGAGAGAGAGAGTGAAATCCTATCTAACTTTTATTATATTTGATAAGACCCAATTTAATAGAAGTTGTATAAACTTAGCTGACAGCCTTCTAACACCTTTCCACCTGCACTGACACACACATTTAACTGTGAGGGCTTTCTCAGAGTGATAGCTTTGCCTACATTTTAGAGACATTGTGTAGTGGTGATGGTGATTTTCCCATAAGCACACCAGGAAAAGTAATATTTAAAATGCATAAAGCCCATGTATATATTGTACCCTGAAAATTGATTTTGCATTTTAACATCATTAACCAAGATTTATTGTATCCTTACTAAGTAGCTGACACTAAAATAAATATTACATAAGGTAAGACTCAAGGCCTAGAGAAGCTGACTTGGGTCCGCAGTCACACACTATTTGTGGCAGAGTGGCTCTTTTGATTTCAATGCCTAAACATTTCCTCACAGTCCTCCCTACTTTAGTAAAGTTCTTGATGGTCACACTGGGGTAAAGAGGCTTTTCCCCTAAATGGGGCTCATCTGCTTAAGAAGCTATTATTGTTCTTGGGGTGCTCTGAATAATACTTTGAACTTTGCCACCTGTAATCAAGCCCACCCACAAACAGGATGATTGTTGCTCTGTAGTTTTATGGAAAAGAATTGGAATATTTATAATGTTTTAAAGAGCTATAAACTTAAAAACATGAAACTCTAGAGTTTTTATTATAAATTTCTCATAACAACCATAATATCGACTAGATGAAAACATAGCAGAGGTAATTTAAAAAGAACCAAGTGATTTAGGTAAGCAGTAATTTGCTGACTACATAAATCTCATTTTATTTACTTTGTGATTTAGCAAAAGCAAAGACCTCGATATCGACCATAATAACCCAGACAATTTAAATATTCTTAAAGGATAGCTGTGCAACTCTAATTAGAAGTTTTTATGGAGAAAAGTGTGATAAACTACCAATATTATGTATTTATTTCTCTTGTACTACACATTTTCCATACTGATTTCAGAGCTATAGGATAATAAATAACACTTTAAAACTAAATGTGTAGCATATTAAAAAGTATATAATTGAAACACAAATTAGGCATAATTTATGGAGAGATCTGTATACATCAAGACAGATATGAAAATGCAAAGTAATATTTTCACTCAAGTTATATTAAATGCCTCAGAATGAGGAAATAAACAGTTATCTATGAGATGCAGAGATAGAAAGTAGAAAGCATAGTTTTCTAGTTTATGTGCATAATACTAAGAACTTACATGCATAGGATAATAAGTTTAGCCTTTTGGAAAAAATATCTGAAATTGAGGTACAAGTTTAATGGTAAGCAAGTATTAAACTACATAGCTGTTCTATACAGTGCAATAATATCAATATTTAAATAAAAAATGTAAAGCCACCTCCAGGGACATATAATATGGAGTGTTTGATTTTAAGATAATGAAGTTGTCATATTAAATCTTACCCGTTTGCAGTCCTGGAAAGAGGAGGCAGGCTCCCAGGAGTGAGTGACACAGATTGAATATTTCCTCTGCTCTCGCTCACTCATTCACTTGCTCTTGCTGGCTATAAACTCCTCTTTGCTGTCCAACAGCCAATCACTGTCATGGTCAAGGTGATGTCAGAATGTGGATTCTCACCAGAAAACCCCCAAACATCAACACTTTTTTCAAGACACCAGCTCAGTTACATAAACATGAAACATAGTTCTAGTGCCAAAAAGTTTGCATTGTGGAATTTAATTGAAGGTTTAGAAGAAGATGAATAGTTAGAGTTCTGAATATATATTATATCCTGGATTTGAATTAAAATAAATAGAAAAAGATTTAACCATTTAAAAATGTCATAATTCTACCAAATGTTTACTATTTTGAAAGGAAGAACTTAATATTCTCTAATACAGTCTTACATTATGAGTTTAGTAAAAATAAAAAACTAAATAATGAGCTGAAGAATAAGTAATATTTAATATCAATAATCTTATATTTTTCCTGAAATATGCTTCAGTGCTTCATAAGTTAAAATTAATACAGTTAAATGTTAAGATTTGTAAGATATATGTTCTAAAATCTATCACTGAGTATAAAAGTTAAAACTTTTGAGGATTATGTTATTGGCAGGAAGGTTTCATTTTTTTGTTTTTTTAAAATAAACCTCTTTAGATTACTTATTTTATATTATCTCTTCTTGTAGAATTGATATCTCACTTTATTTTCTTGGGCTTCTGTATACCTCTTTTCTGTTCTTTTTTGTATTTAATTTTTTCTTTATTCATATAAAAAAGTAAGATTAGAGCTGGCAAGTGTGATCTGTTGTAATTGAAATAATTTATAAAAACCAAACACAAAAGTGACTGATCGCTAATCTAAAGTGCTATTATTTTTAATTTGCAAATGGAAATTTAGCTTAATAGCTTACATGTTCTCCTTATCCAGTAATTTTATTCTTCTCCCTGTAATTTTATTCTACCTGAGAAACCAAAAATCAATAAATATTATTTTTAAGTGCATACCAGTCACCTTGTTAGATGTGTCACTGAAAGGGGACCAGGATGAAGTGAGTCTGTCCCAGCATGGTCTGTGTTCTTGACTTCATGCAGGAAAGATTTCAAGACATGAGTCCGGGTGGTTTTCAGGGTATGTTTATTAAGGCTGGGACAGTAAAACAAAGGAAGGACTTAGGATAAAAGAGGCAGTATCACAGCAACAAGAGCAATAGGCAGAGCTGCCTTGACCCCAGTGGTGGGATTCAAATAATTTAACAACCAGTTTTCTGCCCTAATGACCATTTTAAGTATAAAAAAAAGTTATACCAAAAAGTAGTTTACTAATTTTCATGCATTAAATACTTAAATAAAAACAATAAAAGAGGTACATAAAACTAGATTATGTTATAAAAAAGTTTTAAAATATTAATGAAAAATATTAAATAATACCTGATAAAAAACCAATAAAGCTGTTATTTAAGATATTTCCATATTGCTTCTTGATTGGCATCCTCACTTGCAAGTTTTTTTAACCTATGGATGGAATGAACATTATTACAGGTGCTTAGAATATGCTGTTGCGCAGATGAGCTTTAAAAAAGAGTAAAGAATGTAAATTTGTGATTTCCACATTGGGCGACTGCCCAGGCACCCATCTTAGAGAGAACCCTGATTACAAGTGCCATTTTAACAACTGGTTCACCGAACTCAACAAAAAATTAGGTATCAGTTCTGCCAAACCAGTGCAAATGAGCTGAATCCTACCACTGCTTGGCCCTCTGGAAATGTAAGGAAAAGAATTGAACCTGGGTGAAGCTGCCTTGGTCCTTTAATAATGAAAACCACTGAGGCAGAAGAGTGAGACTTTCAGGGCTACATGGACTCAAGAAACAATTTACAGAGGCCAAAGAGGGGCCCTTGGAGACAGGTTCAGGGCCTTAAGCCGGGATGAGCTGCCATTGTCTGCTGCTACCCTGGTTGCAAATCTCCTGGAAACCCTTAAAGATAGGAGAAAGAAAGCAAAGAAGGAGGGGGTGCAGGCATGCTCATGGGAGAGCATGCACTGGCATCCTTTGGCTTAAGGGTTTTTATCTGTTTTCTAAAAACAAGAGTTTTAGGGCACATCTCAGGGGAGGGTCTCAACAAAATATTCATCAGCTTTCCAGGTGTGTCCTTTAATATGCCTATCCATCAAAATGAGCATATAGGAGAGACTGGGATCATTCTCTGGTCAGCTTTACTTTTAACTTAGATGTGTCCAGCTCTGTTTTTGTTGTTGTTGTTGTTGTTGTTATTTTTCCCCTGACTTCATTCATTCTGAGATTTGGCTGGCACTAATGGCGCCAACTGGATCTGTTAGATATTTCCCTGACTAAGGTGATTCAAGCTACTCACTCTCTAGTTGGGGAGGAGAGATGTATACCATTTGCTCCTAAGTGTTCTCATAGGGATGATAAAATCTTGCAATTTATTAGTTAGCTATTAATTGCTTGACTATTTAATGATATATCTCAGTTTCCTTGTTCCACTTGTCGAGGAATTTTCTAGTTTTTTACTTAACCTCCCTCAAATGTTTTGAATAAATCATCATTTATTTCATAAAATTTTCCTGGGAAATAGAGAATACCAAACTTTAAATTATTAAGCTTTTCATTTATTGTCTTGAACCAGGGAAAAAGCTAACCGATGTACCAGAACATGGACAGCCAGATATAAGAAAGATCTGGTCTCTGTCTTTAAATTTTTCACTATTGTACAGGGAGACAGACTTACAACCCTAGGGCACAGCAATCAAAGTATCTACAAGGTTTAGAGGTGCTGCAGAAATAGACAGGTTTTATTCTAAATGACAAAAGAGCAGTGGAGCTGGGTCTCAACTTCAGAATAAGAATTTGCTAGGTTATCAATAGGGGAGAGGTTATTAAGAAGAAAGAGGACTGTGTTCTTAGAAATGGGTTTACAAGACGTGGAAATGTGTGAACAACATAAACACCATCTAATATTCTCTGAGTGCTCTCATGCTAGCTCTTCACTTGGGCTATTTCACTCATCCTTCCCTCACACAGAAAAGAAGTCTATAAAACCACTCCCATTGCACAGGTGAGGTAAATGAGGCACAGTGGTGGTAAGTACACCCTGGTTGTAAATGGGGGAATCCAGGGATCAAAGTCAAGTCTGCTCATGGTAGGGCCTTCTTTTAATTACTATGTATCTTTGTTGGTACATTCAGAAAACTTCACTGATTCAATGGATTGGAAGAGAATGGGTAGAAGTAGTGATAAATGGGGATAATGGGATAAACAAAGACCAGAGGATGAAATGGGGCCACAGGTTTCCCTGAGTGTGGACTTGATCATGGAAATGAGGAATACCAAAGGATTACATCAGAAAAATAATATATGAATACTTAGGTTTTCAGGTGGAGATATTTTGTTGACAAGTCAGAGCTGGGCTAAAGAAGGCAATATTGTTGTGGAGGAGAGGAACTCCCAGAAGCTATTTTAGTGGTCCAAGGAAGTAATGATAAAGGTCTGAACTAAAGTAGAAGCAGAAAGGATGAAAAGTATGGAACAAATGAGAGAGATGTTAAATAAATAAAATTAATAAGATTTAGTAGGAGTAAGAAAAGTGGAGAAGTCTAAGATGACTTCTGGATTTATGGCTTGGGTAATTTTGTGAGTACCGGAACCATATCACATGCAATACCTAGTAGATTGGTATACTATAATCAGCAAGTTAGCAGCCTATTATATAATGAAAAGAGGAGCAAACTGGTATCAAAAGATTGGGGTTTTTTCTTGATTCTACTGTTATGTCAACCACCCTGAGTCTTCAATTTAGTACATCTTTTAAAAATAAGAGGTTTCTTTTTCACCAAAAATGAAGCAGCCATTGCATGTCTCCAACATCTGTGACACATTCTTGCCAAATAATTAAACTTGAATCTGATTCTATATCTATTAAGTTAGAGGAAGTACAGGGAACACAAGAATGTAAAATGACACCAGTGAGATGCATTCAACAAAATCCAGAATGTGGGAAACCTAGTAAGACATAGTATCTGGCTTCTATTTTATTAGCAGAGAAAAAAGGGAAAACAATGGATTAAAATGACCTCAGAGACATATGTAAAGAAATTATGAAATAATTGGAGAAATGCTGAATGCTGACCAGATATTTCATAGTATTAGAAATTGTTAATTTTGCAGGTATGATGATATTATTGTTGTATTTAAACAGAATTCTTATCTTTTAGAGATCCCTGTTGTAATATTTATGGATAAAACAATTATCTTGAGTGGGTAAAGATGAAATAAGTTTGGCCATAGATTAATAATCATTGAATTAGTGATAGTTTAATAAGGATTTGTGATACTATGCTCTTTATTTTTGTATATGTTTGCAATAGTTTATAAACAGGCTTTTTTAATGGAAATGATGGAACTAAAAGTTTTTCCATTTTTAAAATTCTATAACCTCTTATTATCAGTAAGTTATTTAAGCCTGATATTTTGTTTCCAAGAATCCTCTAGCTCAGTGGTCCCCAACCTTTTTTGGGCATGGACCAGTTTAATGTCAGAAAATATTTTCACGGACCAGCCTTTAGGGTGGGATGGATAAATGTATCACGTGACCGAGACAAGCATCAAGAGTGAGTCTTAGACGAATGTAACGGAGTGAATCTGGTCATTTTTTAAAAATAAAACATCGTTCAGACTTAAATATAAATAAAGTGGAAATAACATAAGTTATTTATTCTTTTTCTGAGGACCGGTACCAAGTGGCTCACGGACTGGTACCGGTCCGCGGCCTAGGGGTTGGGGACCACTGCTCTAGCTAATCAAAACAGAGCTCTCCCTGCATATTGACTAGATTTACTCATGCATGCTTATTAGTGCATTCTTTCTAAGGAGCAGTGTTAGAGAAAAAAGCCAGAGATCTTTACTGATTTCTGTTTTTTCTATAACTTAAGGCTGTCCGAACAACATTTTTTGTTGCCATCTCATTATCATAACAGTCTTGTTCATTCAAGCATGTTGTCATGGATTGATTCCATTAGATGGCCAATGAACACACATTTACCTCATTGGCATGCCACACCCAAGTTGCATTTTGTGATGGGTCATTTTGGGGAAAAAACAGTCATTATGCATCCCTCTTTTTTACCTGCCACATATATTCAGTTGTGAAACTCTATGAATACCACCTCCACAGTTTCTTTGGAATCCAACCTTTTTCCTTCTTTCTTGTTGCTTCTGTCTTTGTTAAGTCCTTATTACTTCTTGCCAGGTTACAGTAATAATATTATAATTATGAGCATGTTGGCTATTTGCCCTTCCAAACAATTCTGTGGCCACAGGATTTAGAATTTAATATTGAAATGAAGCTGTAGTGTTATCTCTTGCTAGCTTTTGACCTTGGGTAAAACTTACTCTACCTAAAAATCTGACTCCAGCTATCCTTTCCAATATCATTTATTGCTTCCTGCCTGCTAGAATACATTTCAATATACTCTATATAAGACTTATGAATAGCCAACTCTAAAATGTAGATACTTTAAAATATTTTCATGTGAACTCTCTCTGCAGCTCTTAATTGAAGGCTTAATAATCTATGTCATCATTTCTTATGGCTGAGTAGTATTCCATTGTATACGTGTACCACATCCTTTTTATCCAATCCTCTACTAAGGGACACTTTGGTTGTTTCCATGTCTTGGCCACTGTAAATAATACTGAGATGAACATGAGAGTGAATGTGTCTTTATGTACCAATGTTTTTGAGTTTTGGGGGTAGATACCCAGTAGAGGGTTGCTGGGTCATATAGTAATTTTATTTCTAATTTATTGAGGAGCCACCATACTCTCTTCCATAATGGCTTTACTGATCTGTGACAACATGAATGGACCTTGAGAACATTATACTGAATGAAATACATAAATCAGAAAAAGCTAAGGACTGGATGATTTCACACATAGGGGTGATATAAAACTGAGACTCATGGACATAGATAAAAGTGAAGTGGTTACCAGGGGTAAGGAGATATGGAAAGAGGCTGTAAAGAAGGATAAATACAATAAGGTGATGAAAAATTATTTGACTTTGGCTGGTGAGTATACAACATAATCAACTGTTCAATTGCTATAGAAATATTTACCTAAAATCTATGTACTCTTATTGGTCAATATCACCCTGTCAAATTTAATTTTCTAAGTAAAAAAAAATAAAGCTTAACAATCTAAAATTTCATGAAATAAATGACAAATTTTCCTCTCCTATATCAGAAAAAATGCTAAAATCTTGGCTATGCCAATATTCTATTTATTATTAAACCCTTATACTGTTTCTTCCATGTCTTCTACATCTACTTTTTTTCTCTGAATCCAAAAGGCTGGGCACCAATCCTCACCTCTACAGTGTTATCCTGAGGTGACTCACCATCAGCCTGATTGCTTTGATAAATTCATCACTGGAACCCTTTACTAACCAGTCTAAGCTTTTATAGCTCTACTCTGATTTCCAGTATGCATTCTGCTTTCCATGCAGGTTTATCCATCCAATATTTGCCTAGTTTATACATCAATAGGCCTCTGGAACTAGAACTTTAGATAGTTAGCCAATTGCTGTCTCAAATTAAGCTCTTGTAAGCCTGAGTTGTGGAGGATACAAGAAATGATTTTTTTCCCAGATTTTATAATCTTGTCAAGTCCTGACTCCTTTCTTTCTTCCTAAATCTCTCTTGTTTATATGAATGCTGAGTAATGCTTTTCTTAACCCTACCCAATTTCCCAGCATAACTTTCATGTATTCCATAGCCAGAAATAACAAATGCCAAACTTGTACCTAATATAAGTTCTTATTTAAGAACCATCATGTTCTCTTACTATAATAGTGTATCCTGGTGTGGTAGTGGTGGTGGTGGATGTGTCCATGTCATCTGTTTTTTATTGTGAGTTTCTGGAGGGCAATGACTATTTAAATTACTGTATATGGAACCAGGGAAACCACATCTACAATTATTTACATGAGACTAGAAGTTCTCAGAAAATCTGACATTAGGTGAATATTAGTAAGATGTATCAATCGATTTTTTTTTCTTAACTTTCTGAAAGAGAAAGCAAAGGTGAACTTAGAAGCAGATAGTAGATCTAAGAGCAGAGTATTTACAGACTGTTCTCTGTGATTTTGTTTTCTGTCTCCAAGGAAAAGATCCTGAATTTGTTTGTTTCCTTCTAAATCTTCTTTATTCACATCTCTAATAAAAAAAGATTTAGAAAAAGTAAATAAAGTTTAAACCTGGTTGGCTCTCACTATAGCCTTTCCAGGTACTTTCTGTATCTACTTTTCATCTACTTCTCCCTGTTGGCCTTCTTCCATTGGCATTTTATTTTCATGTCTCTTTCACAAAACAAAGAAACAACCCTCTTCCCTTCATCCATATCCATTCCCACTCAGCTACTAATATATTTCTCTCTTCCTCTTCACAGCCAAGTTTCTTGAGAGTTGTCAACATTTAATGACCCATTTTCTTCATCACCTTCTACTCATTTTTTAACCCACTGCCACTGCAATATGATGTTTGGCCACATAACTCTGTGGAAACTTGTCTCATAAAGGTTACCAATGACTTCATTCTGGTTAAGCAGTGAGTTTTTGTCTGTTAACTGGAATGAGCACTTTTCAGTCACTTTCCTAGGTGATCTTTATAGCAGTTGGTGTCACAGACTGCTCCTTTTGCAAAAACTCCACTGACCACCATGTGCGTGGTACTACATTCTTTGGTTTTCTCTTCCTTCCCTGCCTGCTATTTCTCAGCTGCTTTTATGTACTACTCTTTCTCCATCTGTTTTATATTTTTTTAACATTTTAAAATTTATTTTTTCAATTATAGTTTATATTTAATATTATTTTGTATTAGTTTCAGGTGTACAACATAGTCGTTAAACAATCATATACTTCACAAAGTGTTTCTCCTGATATTTCCAGTACCTAACTGATACCATAAATAGTTATTCCAATATTATTGACTATATTTTCTATCATACACTTTACATCCCCATGTCTATTCTGTAATTACCAATCTGTACTTCTCAATCCCTTCATCTTTTTCATCTCATTCACCAACCTCCCTCCCCTCTGGCAACCATATCTATAAGTCTGTTTCTCTTTTGTTTATTCACTTACATTGTTCTTTAGATTCCACATATAAGTGGAATCACATGGTATTGATCTTTCTCTGACTGACTTATTTTACTTACAGTGAAATAAGATCCATCCACGCTGTTGCAAATTGTAAAATTTTGTTCTTTTTTTATGGCCGACGAATACTCCATTCATACATACCACAGCTCTTTTTTTTTTTTTTTTTTTCTGAAGCTGGAAACGGGGAGAGACAGTCAGACAGACTCCCGCATGCGCCCGACCGGGATCCACCCGGCACGCCCACCAGGGGGCGATGCTCTGCCCCTCCGGGGCGTCGCTCTGCCGCGACCAGAGCCACTCTAGCGCCTGGGGCAGAGGCCAAGGAGCCATCCCCAGCGCCCGGGCCATCTTTGCTCCAATGGAGCCTTGGCTGCGAGAGGGGAAGAGAGAGACAGAGAGAAAGGAGGGGAGGGGGGTGGAGAAGCAAATGGGCGCTTCTCCTATGTGCCCTGGCCGGGAATCGAACCCGGGTCCCCCGCACGCCAGGCTGACGCTCTACTGCTGCCAACTGGCCAGGGCCCATACCACAGCTTTTTTATCAACTCGTCTATTGATGGGCATTTTGGTTGCTTCCATAGCTTGGCTATGGTAAATAATGTTACAATGAACACAGGGGTGCATATATTCTTTCAAATTAGTGTTTTGAGTTTCTTTGGATATATACCCAGATGTCTCCAGCTGCCATTTAGTATATGTGCTGCCGAGGCGAGCACTCCAGCTGTCATTTAGATGTTTATGTTTTCAGAGATCTGTCCCCCTTCTTCTCCAGAGTTTCTCTGGATGCGTTCTTTCATTCTCATAACTTCATTTATTCATCTTTTTTTTTTTTTTTTTTTGCATTTTTCTGAAGCTGGAAACGGGGAGGCAGTCAGACAGACTCCTGCATGCGCCGGACTGGGATCCACCCGGCACGCCCACCAGGGGGGGATGCTCTGCCCATCCGGGGGGGTCGCTCTGTTGTGACCAGAGCCAGTCTAGCGCCTGAGGCGGAGGCCACAAAGCCATCCCCGGTGCCCAGGCCATCTTTGCTCCTATGGAGCCTTGGCTGCGGGAGGGGAAGAGAGAGACAGAGAGGAAGGAGAGGGGGAGGGGTGGAGAAGCAGATGGGCGCCTCTCCTGTGTGCCCTGGCTGGGAATCGAACCCGGGACTTCCGCACGCCAGGCCGACGCTCTACCACTGAGCCAACCGGCCAGGGCCATCTTTTTTTTTTTTTTAATACAGATTTTCCTACTATATTTTAAGGTTGTATAACAAACTTAAAATGGAAATTTCCACTTGAAAGTTCCAAAATTATCTCAAATTCCCAACTTCCCTTCCTTTTCTCTTTTTTCTTTCTTTTTTAGTTACTCAATCTAGAAATCTGGATGTCATCCTTATCACCTATCTGTCCCTTACCACCCCCACATCAGTGTAGCCCTCTCAGTTCTACACTCCCCAAATCTTTTATCTGTTTACCCCCAATACCACTGTTTTCTTATTTGAGGCCTCTGTTGCCTCACCTGCTATTTACAAGAACCTCTTCACTGTCTTTCCAATCTGTTTTTCACACCATGGTCAAAATAAACTTTCCAAAACACTAATAATATATTTTTAATCTGTGCTTAATATCCTCCATGACTCTAGCCTGGCCTGTGGTGGTGGACTGGTAAAGCCTCAACCTGGAGGTCACTGGTTCAAAACCTTGGGCTTGCCCAATCAAGGCACCTCTTACACTTCCTGCCTCACACTAAGCTCAAGTCATGCTAAAATAGTTCATTTCCTTCCCCACACCCCATACCTTTCTCTCAGAGCCTTCGTACATGCTTTCATTGTCTGTCTAACTCTTATCTGTCATTCAGGACTCAGTTCTGAAGTCACATCCTTCGGGAAGGCTGTTTTGATTCCTGTGCCCACCTTGGCTAAGCGCCTCTTCTGTGTATTTCCAACACTCTCCTGTGATAGCACTGCTCCTCTCGTGCAGCCAGCTGCTTGTATCTTGTGCCCTCTGGAGAGATTAGGAGTGGCTGGGCACAGACAGGTCTTCTTTACCAAATATCCCTAATCACTCACCACAGCACCTGACATAGGGCATTTATTCAATAAATATTCTTAAAATAATAGCTGAGTAAGAATGAATGAGTGAAAGGCCATCTATCACAGTATTTCTTAACCTTTTTTCTCATTATTGCCCACAAAAGAGAAAAATTTAATTTAATATCTTTTTAAGGAGATAAATTTAATACTATAGACTAAGATTTTTGTTAGAACTGAGCTTTGAAGGGCCACAAACCATTGTAATATCTAAGAATTGGGAAGGGAAGGCTGTCGTGTTTACATCTGTGCCAGCCCCAGTTAAGGAAAGAACAAACAAAAAAAATTTTTTTCTACATGTGGACAGACTGAGGGATAATTTTGATCTTGCTTTTATTTAATAATTTTCTTTAACCTTTTTTGTATTTTCAGCTAGAGGCAAATTTTTACTGACCAGAATATAGTAATAGAGAACCTTAATTATTCAGTTAGTTTGTGAATGACCTGAATGTTTCATAAATGTTCACTTTCTGGTGTTAAAATACCTAATATTTTTTATCATATCGGCACATTCTTTAGTGAAGAATCAAGAAATATGTTCTCAGAAATCATTGTTTTAAGGATTCCACAGTTGACAAATATAGTCTTTTAGTTACTAGCTGGGGTTATATTTTTAGTGTTCCTTGGGTTTTCCATTGCCTCGAACCTTCTGCAATGACCTGCAATAATAACAGTTTGTGATTCCACAAAAAAACAAATCACTGCCCAGTCTTTACTTGTGGTCTGTTGCAATTCTGTGTGATACAGCTCACTCCACTGCACCAGCTGTAACAGCTACAACAGTCACTGGACGTGAGGCCAGATGGTCACTTAGTGGACATTTGTTGAATTCAGTGGTTTTTTCCTGCTTAAATGTATTTAGTGTGGATTCTTAGGGATACTTCTGGCCTAATACATTCTAACAAGTTTCTCTCTTTTACAGGAATAATCACTATATTTAAGTCTCATTTTCTTGCAGCTGATTCTCATACCCTGTCCCCACCCCCCCATCCCATCAAGGCTTTCATTTAGATTTTCTGTCCTAAAAATTTCTAGTTTTGGGATTTCTTATTTTTCTTGTGAAATTTTCTAGCTAATTTATTGCTTTTTTCTATTCTCAAATGACTCTGTATTGCTGTCATAGAACTGCACATTGAAAAAAGGCTTATTAAATATAGGGTAACTATATAATATTTAACTAATGTCTCATTTTCTTGTATGTGATCCTTATTAATGAGGATTAAGCCTCCTTCTATCTTCTATTCCAGAATTTGAGCTAGGGACCTAAGTTCCTCCTTCCTCCTTATTCTACTCACCATCCCAAAGAGTAAAAATATCAGTTATTTAGATACAAATTTTAATTTTATTGTATTTTTTAAGTGCACGCACATGAGAGAGAGAGAGAGAGAGAGAGAGAGAGAGAGAGAGAGATTGGGACCAACAGGGATAAATAGACAGGAAGGGAGAGAGATGAGAAGCATCAACTCATAGTTGTGGTACTTAGATGTTCATTGATTGCTTTCTTATATATGCTTTAACCCGGGGGCTCCAGCCAAGCCAGTGACCCCTTGCTCAAGCCAGCAACCTTGGACTTCAAGCCAGAGACCTTTGGGCTCAAACCAGGGACTATGGGGTCATTTCTATGATCCCACGCTCAAGCCAGCAACCCTGCACTCAAGCTGGTGAGCCTATGCTCAAGCCAGAGACCTCAGGGTTTTGAACCTGGGTCCTTAGTGTCCCAGGCAGAGGTTCTATCCACTGTGCCACCACCCGGTCAGGCTCTATTTATTTTTTTAATTTTTTTTAATTTTTCAATTACAGTTGACATACAATATTATATTAGTTTCAGGTAGCTTCACATTTTAAATGCCTAAGACATGCATTTTTTATAGCAGTTTTCAAACTCCAGATGGTTATTTATATATTTATTTTCTCTAGGCACAGCCCTGCTCAAAGGCAAAAGAGAAGATGAAATGTCTCTCCTCAGTTTAAAAAAAAATAAACAACTTATAATAAAATCACATGGAATAAAGTGATGACAAATCAAATGATAAGACAAGCCAGAAATAAATCAGATTAAGCAAGAAATTTAACAACTCTGGAAAACATAAATTTTTGTCACTACCATCACTACCGCCACCAAAAATGTTGAAATGCTTATTTTTCCCTGATGGCTGTCAAAGTCTCTCTTTTGGAGGAATAATCTTTATATGTAAAAAAATGGGTGAGTGCACTTTTAGATAGAAATTCTGTATCTCAAAACCTAGAAACAGTTATCCTTTGATAGAAACATAAAATCAAGTAACAGCCAAAATAGGCCTGATTCAGTATTCTCATAGTTATATACAGGAAATAGCAAGCCCAATTGTAAGATGGTAGACTGGAGAGAGCCCATTAAAATTCAAGTTTTGTCGTTTAATTCTACAATGTCAGAAAAATATTTTAAAGCGCATAAAACTCCTTGTTTTTCTTTAAGTCTGATGAGCTGACATCAGAAGGTGATGCCCTCCCTTGGTGCTGTGGCTTTTCATTTGTGGGGGGAGTGGAGGGAGTCAAAGGACTTGCCCACAATTTCAGGCTGATTCAAAACCGGAGCCAAGTCCTCCTTATAATTATGTTTTCCTGTAATAGCTGAGAAGCTCCTGCTCCACATTCAAGATCGTACTTTAATAAGGTAAGTGAGGAGAGTCTTTGCTTCTGTTTGTGCTATACAGGGTCAAACAGTGAGAAGCTGCCACCCATGAGAAACCAGAATTGGGCTTTGTGGTGAAAGGAGTGTTGGCCACCATGAGAGACAGAAATTCCCTATAGATTGGAGTATTTTAAATTTGGTAGTAGATTATATTCGAGACTAGAAAAAGCAGGTTACCTTAGAACAATCAAATCTAAAGGACTGCAAAGGAGGCAGCAGGGTGTATCCAATGAATCATTGGATTATAAGGGGAACATGGTCTACCCGAGGAGTCCATGTAGAAATTACAAGCATAGTACTAGGGGCAGCTGGGGTAGCACGGGTAGAGGAGGGGACCAAAGGTGATGACAGAAAAACATGGGTCTAATGAAGAAATTAAACATCTTATTGTGCCTAATCATAAGAAAGGCATACAAAATTCAGAACTTGACAAAGTTCTTCCATGACGCTAAGTGGGTGAAAATTTTTTGTTTTATTTGTTTCTAAAATAAAATTCATATTTCTATTATTTAATTAACATCATATAGTCATTTGTCTCAATATTTGAAAAGAATACAATTTTCTAAAACACATTCTTACTAAGAAATAATATTTCATTACAGCCTCTTCATTATTCTCTATGGCATTTTACTTACACTTGCTGTAACTATTTCATTTCATTTATAACTGGATTTAATGTTAGCTAATTTATCAATTGCATCCACTATACAATATGCAAAAGACATTTTAAACACTCATGAAGTAATCTCTTTAGGTTAATAATTGTAATTTACTCTTTATAAAACCATATCACAAATGATATGTTTTACATACACCCTTGATCATGAATGATGGAAAGAATTTCCATTGTATTGTATGACTTTCATCCAATAGATCCACTCAGATGGTGAAGGCATCAACCTTCATCACCATAGGTTCCTTCATCAAGGCAAAACCATAAGTTACATTTTCTGGTTAGCACTTGACTATTTCTGAGAAATGGTTTTTCTTGCACTATTCTGATTTTTATCCCATAGATTAGTTTGCCTTCTGTTGAACCTTATATAAATGGAATTGTACAGTGAATTTGTTGTATCTGACTTCTTTTGCAGAGCAAAATGCTTTTCTACACATCCATTTTGATGCATGTACCAGTAGTTTACTCTTTTAATTGGTGAGTATATTCCATTATAAATATATACCACAATTTAGTTATTCATACTACTATTGATAAATTTGGTTTGCTTCCAACTTTTTCCCATCATGAAAAAAAAAGCTGCAGTGAACACTGGTATCCTCATCTTCTTATGGACATGATTAATTTAAAATGAGACCATTGATAATAAAACTTTAATTAAGTGAATATCTTGAGTAGAATCAGAGTATAAAGGAAATGGACAAGGGCCAGTGCATTACATCTAGCAGGGTCTATAACCAGGGAAAACAGCAGAACCCACCAAGGGCTCCGCACTGCAGTGTTCTCCCCTCAGTGCCGCACCCTTCAGCCTGACTGCTGGGAGTGACCTGGAAAGTAAGGAGGATTCAGTTAGAGCTGGACTGTGGGAATACAAACTTAGACCCAGACACACAGGGTTAAAGTCTGGCTCAGTGACTCAAGATAAATTAATTGAACACTCTGAACCACAAACTTTTCATCTATAAAATAACCTCCACCTTAATAAGTAAAAGAATTAAATGAGATGTACTAAAGTTATAACAAATTTAATTTATATAAAATATAATCAGAGGTACCATAGTTTATATAGCCTAATTAGACAAAATATATTGGGGCTATAAGGTGAGTACTAGTGCATGTCTTATAGGTAAAGGGAGGAGTTAAATTTAAAATTTTTTATGTTGTTGCCTGACCAGGTGGTGGCACAGTAGATAGAGCATCAGACTGGGATGCAGAGAACCCAGGTTCGAAACCCCGAGGTTGCCACCTTGAGCATGGTCTCATCTGGTTTGAACAAGGTTCACCAGCTTGAGCCCAAGGTTGCTGGCTAGAGCAAGGGGTCACTCCATCTGCTGAGCCCCCTCCAAGGCACATATAAAAAAGCAAGCAATGAACAACTAAAGTGCCGCAACAAAGAATTGATGCTTCTCATCTCTCTCCCTTCCTATCTGTCCCTCTCTGTCTGTCTCTCTGTCACACACACACAAAAATTATGTTGTTTTAAGTAGGTGATTTGTGGTTGCAATATATTAAACATACTCTCATAGACTCTTTAATTTTAGTGACTTAATAAATAAAATCCCAATCTGAGGTTTCTGATGGTGGTAGGAATGAGGGCTCTATTCCATGCCATACTCTAGGCACAGGCAAATGTAGGCTCTCCATCTTTTTTTTTTTTTTTTTTTTTTTTTGGTATTTTTCTGAAGCTGGAAATGGGAAGAGACAGTCAGACAGACTCCCGCATGCGCCCGACCGGGATCCACCCTGCACGCCCACTAGGGGGCGATGCTCTGCCCACCAGGGGGCGATGCTCTGCCCCTCTGGGGCATCGCTCTGTTGCGACCAGAGCCACTCCAGCGCCTGGGGCAGAGGCCAAGGAGCCATCCCCAGCGCCCGGGCCATCCTTGCTCCAATGGAGCCTCGCTGCAGGAGGGGAAGAGAGAGACAGAGAGGAAGGAGAGGGGGAAGGGTGGAGAAGCAGATGGGCGCTTCTCCTGTGTGCCCTGGCCGGGAATTGAACCCGGGACTTCTGCACGCCAGGCCGACGCTCTACCACTGAGCCAACCGGCCAGGGCCGGTTCTCCATCTTTAATATGTAGGCTTCCACATTATACTAATCATAGTCTCCAACTAGCAGATGGAGGAACAGAGAGAGAATTTTACTGTGGGACATTTTATTTTGGAGGAAACAAGAACTACAACTGGTATGCATCATTTCCACTCTGTTTCCACCAGCTATAATGCAGTCAGTTGACAACATCAAACTGCAAGGGAAGCTGGGAATTGTGATGTAGCTATAAGCATAAGAAGAAGAGGAAACAGGTTTGCTGATCAGGGCTATAGGGCTATATAGCATTACCAAATGCTTGGCTTTCAACAATGCTTGGAAATGTGTGATCATGCCAATTATTCAACAAATGGTAGTTGCCTTTTCCTTTCCTCAATAGCTACTCATATGACTTATAGGACTCCTATAGCCCTTTTTCTTAAGAGCAGTCTTCTCTATTCCACATACAGTACATTGATCCAGCCTGTAAGTTGCTGTTTCATCACATGAAATCCCAGGGTACCCTCTGAAAATACATTGGTCAAACTGTTGATGTGGTACACAAGTGTGCAAACATAAATTGATAATTTCCACATTATTTATAATCCAGATTAAGAGAAGCTACTCAATTTTACTCTGCTTTGTGGCAGCCCAAACAAAGAAGAAAATATGAGCAAAGTCTTTAACAGAACCACTGAAATGATTAAAGTGGCCTTCATAGAATATTAATTTTTAAAATAATTTTAAGATAGTTCAACAAACCAATTTTTCAATGATGTTTATTTCAATGAAATTTCAACAAAGTTTGAAATATCATATCTGGCCCTGGCCAGTTGGCTCAGTGGTAGAGCATCAACCTAGCATGTGGAAGTCCTGGGTTCAATCCCAAGTCAGGGCACACAGGAGAAGCGACCATCTGCTTTTCCCCTCCCTCTTCTTTCTCTTTCTCTCTCTTCTCCTCCCATAGCAATGGCTCCATTCATTCAAGCACAACAGCCCCTGCCTCTGAGGATGGCTCCATCGAGCCTCAGTCTCAGGCACTAAAAATAGCTTGGTTACCAGGGACCCAAAATGGGCAGAGCATCAGCCCCAGACAGGGGTTGGCAGGTAGATCACAGTTGGTGCACATGCAGGAGTCTGTCTCTGTATCTTCCCTCCTCTCATTTAAAAAAAAAAATCACATCCTTTTAAAAAGTGATTTTGGTGAAAAATCTATTCACTTTTGGTAAGTGAATCAAGTCTTCATCCTGCTGGTGTTGTAAGCATACCCTTAACATAGCTGTTGAGTAAATCCAGCATTGGGTATAGCTCTTAGGGGGAACCAATAACAGCACTAACAGAGATAAAGCCAAACATTTTGTAAGGGTAGACAAATTTCTAGTATTTTAGTGATAGATGTAATTATAATACATTGTATACTTTTTGAATCCTGTTTTCCTCTCACATATGGTTATATCTCTAGTGATTCTCTACATTATTAAAAATTATTATAAAATCCAATATTCTTTTAAATTTTTGTAGCATAATTCTTTATTCCTATAGGATGCTTAGGTTATTTTTAATTGTATTGTTATATGTAATGACTGGAAAGTCTTTCTGAATGAAACCAGAGTAATTTGCCATGGAAATAGTGGCATAGTTTGTATCAACCTCCACAGCCACTGAACACAGAATTCATGAGATGTTATGAATTGACACTTATTGCAAAGTAAATAAATAAAAATGTGAGAGGGAAAAAGATACCATCATAGTCCATCAAAAATTTTAAGGAACTCCTAGAAGATTGAAAGTAAGATCAATTTGAATAGGAAAAAAGAGCAAACTTTTCTTTTGAAGGAAATCCTGAAGAAGTTGTGAATTCAAAATCAAGACCTATAAAGACCAGGTGTGAGCTATGAGAAAATTAATAGCAATAAATTAAATAAGTCCTTTTAGGATCACCTGGACCACCCATACCCCTATGGAGATTTATATGTAGGACATAGATAAGGGCTGGTTGCTGGGGTAACACTTAAAACAGGAGAAAAGAAGCAGAATTGGGTGCATGGAGAAGTTGAGCTGTGACTCAAGTACCAAAGAGGTCTCAAGCATGGCCCTGCAGGGTTCCACTGAGTTAAGGCAAGGAGACTGTCTTTGTATTCCTGCTCCTTGTTGACCAGTATTTCAATGTGGACTGCACCTAACAGTGGATATAAGTTGGATGAGCAATTTTCTTCGGCTGAGAGCCATTCCTGCAGAGGGACTCCATTGTGGAGTGTTGCTTGCTGACAGCTGTGGAAATGGATATCTCAGTCCTGACAGAAGAATGACAATTAACCAGAAAGGAAACATGGAAATACAGGAAGTAATAAAGATCAATGGAAAAGATAAATGAATTAATCCAAATTAATATTGACTATAATGACAATGCCCCATAAAGTACAAAATACATATAAATAAAAATGCATGATAACAATAGGGCAAAAGATGGACAAGGAATAAATAAATGTAAAACATTCCAAGGTCCTGATATTGTCTGGAAGGGGTAAAAATACCATATTTTAATAAGGCAAGAAGACACATTTAATTGGATGACCACTTAGCAAGTATCAAAAGGTAGATAACTAACAAACTTACAGATGAGAAAAATAGAATCACAGAAAAATACTTGATTGATCCAAAGAAGTCAATAAAAGAGATAGAAAGGAAGATAGAACAAGTGGGACAAACAAAAAAACAGTATAAAGATAGTTATAAACCTAATAAATCAGTAATTACATTTTTTTAATAGACCAAATACTTGAATTAAAAAATAGAGACTTTAGATTAGATAAGAAATCACTTCTTGATTTCCAAATCAATGTCAATAGAGTCTTGTTTTTTTCTACAATAAAATCTATACATCCCTTAGAATTTATAAAATGTTCAACATTAATGGTCTTGATCATTGAAACTTAATTCAAAGGTTCATCTGTGTGAAGACCCTCATAGAGAAAGCCAGGATGGGAGTTCTGGTTCTCATGAGAAACTGCCATCAACACCAGCTCTTCTGTGCTAGGCAGCTTGCCCAGGTGCCAGCTCCCCTGCATATCTGGGCTAGCTTAGCCTTGGTTTCCAGGTGCTTCAAGGTCAGGCACCCAGAATATTGTCTTTTGCGGGCACGGGCTAGCGACCACAGTGAGCTGACATCACCACACTGATGTATTTGTTGATGTAATGTTGGTACCTAGCCACTACTGTCTGTAAGCACTATATATACCCATGCCTGCATTGGTAGCCTAGGAGCAGCAGAATAAAGCAAGAATAAAGACTTGGAGCATGCATCACTTGCCTTTGACTCCTCGGGCTTTTTTCACCTTGGGGATCTCACCACCAAAATCATTCCTTGTGGAGCAGGTGTGCTCCCACAACTGGCATAGCTGAAAGGATCTGGTGAGTAACCCTTTGACCCCTGTACCCCTGGAGGGTGGCAGCCACATGTGGCCACTGACCGGGAACTGGCACCCAGTGGCAGCAGTCCTGTTGCTGTGGCTGTTCCCGTGGACTTGGAAGATGTGGAGCCCACACCTGGGACTATGAGGAAGGCCTTAGAGGACTTGGAGCTGAACCTCCCGAGGATGCCTCCGGAGGCTGCAAGACATATGTCCTCGCTCCTTTTGACGATGACACGGAAGCTGTACCTCCAACTCTTAGAACAGCTGGCACATGTCTCGCAGCTCCAGCAGTCAGAGGAGATCCTGGTAGAGTGCATACAGGCCCTCAAGCAGTTGCAGCAGTAGGAGGGTGCCTTAGAGAGGCAGCTGCAATCTATAGAGGCAGCCCTCCTAGACACAGGTAGGGAATTGCCAGGGAAGTACGCCCTCATATTTTCAAAACCTCCCTCTCAGTCCCGAGTCCCCCTTTGTCAGTGTCACAGGCTCCTCTACTGATCAAGAGGCAGATAGAGAGCATGACCAGCCCCTGGCACCAGGAGGAGGCACTGCCAGACCCGCAGATGTCACCCAGCACACGATCTATGGGCAATATACTCCCATGGAGCTCCAGCATCTATGAAAGCAGTATCGTCAGCAGGTTGGAAAATCCATCCCTGCCTGGCTGTTGAGCCTATAGGATAATGGTACAGACAGCATAGAGCTGGCACCTGAGAAGATGACCCAAGTCTCTGCAATAATGGTGACACCTTTTTGAGGCAGCACATTCAGAACTGCCAATGCTTGGTTGCCAGTCAGGGGAATAAAACCCTGATCAACTGGCTCATGTCAATATCCTGACTGGAGTAGAAAAACTCAGGAGAGTTACCAAAAACTGTGAGTATGTGGAACACATACATGGACTTGGTGAAGATCATAGGAAATGGGCATGAGGCAGATGATGTTCAAAGACAGGTATTGGGTCCTGAGGAGGAAGTGTTTACTACTTGTATGAAAGATATGATATTTACAACAGGCCCACATGGCACCTTTGGGTCCATGGCAGCCCTCCTAACCGTGTTAGTAGACCACTGTATCAGTGAGTTGACCTCCTCCATCACCAATTTGGGAGATGTAGTGGTTCCGTGGAAAGAGACGGGGTTAGCAGTCCGTGTGTGGTTTCCCACAACCCACTGGAAGAGGGGAAAGTTGAAGGCATGAACCTCTGAGGGGCCAGTGCAGGTGTCTAGACAGCAGATGTGGATTGATTTAGTAGTGTGGAGCCATTCTCAGTGCCCAGGGTCAACTCACTCTAATTGTGCCATTACTGCAGGAGGGAAGGAAAAGAGAGAGAGAAACAAGAGGGGGAGGGGTGGAGAAGCAAGAGGATGCTTCTCCTGTGTGCCCTGACTGAGAATCAAACCTGGGACATCCACACGCCAAGCCGCTGCTCTACCAGTGAGCCAGGCGGCCAGAACCTGAATTGTAGTTTGAGACAAGGCTAGACCAGAGCAACCAGTAGGCAAAACCCTGAGTTGTCTGGCTAGGCTTGATGCATGAGCAAGGCCAAGTGCATGTTTGCACCAATAACTGGGCCATCTATTGTGGCCTTACTTTGTGGTTTCCTCAATGGGCTGCCCAGCAATAGATTGTTAGGGGCCAACTGCCGTGAACCAGTGCAGCTAGTAATTCCAGGTCCTGAGGGAGAATGGCGCAAAATTAAGAAAATAGACTCACCGATAAAAGAGGATGGGATCAGGAGGCCTCTGCAATGCTGATGGCAAGATCAGAGAGAGCCCCCAGTCTTGCTTTATTATATAGTGTAGACAATTAAAGCCTTCAAGCCAATATACAAATAAGGACATCTCTGATACAAAGCCACTCATTTGAGGCATAAATGGGATTTCTCATAAGAGTGCACCACCCTACATCATGCAACAGTCAAGAGTGTGAGGAAAAGCTTAGTTTTTAGAAGGGTGTGTAGAAGATCTTAGTATTATAAGGGTGTGTGGAAGATCTTAGTATTAGAAGGCTCGAGAAGAGCTTAGTCTTAAACTAAACCCTAGGCTAGTGGTTCTCAAAGTGTGTGTCAGCGTGCACTGGTGCACCATAGAAGATTTCCAGGTGTGTCCTATGGTATTCCAGAGAAATATGTGCCTGTTGAGGACCAAAAAACCAACAGCATTTTTGGAGTTTAGATTTTTGGGGGACAGAGGTATGGGGAATTGGCTGTAAACTGACAATCTGCCCAACACCCCACCTCACTTGCCTGATTAGGTTGCAAAAGGCTGTTAAGATGTGGTGCTGGATTGTTTACACTACCCCCATGTTCCCCGAAAAGACTGGAGGCAAATTTCTTCCATCCTTTGTTTGGTGTAAAGTTCAGATGATATGTATGGTGGGGATTTTCTGCACTCAACACAATTAAGAGTAAAAAGAGAGGAATTCTTCAATGTATTAATGAGGAAATGAGAGTTTGCCTTTCAAATATATGCCCAAACATTGAAGAAATTGCTAGGACACATCAGGCTCATGTTTCTCATAAACACAAGAATGAGAAAACTTAACACATTTGTGTCGGGACCTGCCAAATTTACTAAATCTTACTAAGAATGTATCTATATATATAAAAAGATAACTTTTGTCATTTTTTATTTTTAACTGCTTTTTTACAAATTCTAAAAAGCATAACTCAAAAAATGTAACATAAAATGTTTCTTAATGTCAGAATAAACTTAATTTTGTTGTATTTATTTTGTTTAATTATCATAAAAGCACACTTGGACTTTTTTTCTTTAATATTTGACTTAATTATTATAACATATTTCTCAGAAATTTGTATATAGTGTGCCTACAATTATTTGTAAGATTTTAAATGTACCCCAACTTCAAAAAGTTTG
The DNA here is from genome assembly GCF_036850995.1 of Saccopteryx leptura. NCBI lineage: Eukaryota > Metazoa > Chordata > Mammalia > Chiroptera > Emballonuridae > Saccopteryx > Saccopteryx leptura. Next base: position 69,432,299 of record NC_089507.1, on the reverse strand, counting down.
AGAACCACTGCCGTAGGCTGTAAGGATTTTGTCTCCCACTGCCAACCACTATGGGGCTGAACCATGTGTGAAGAGCTCTGGGGAAGAGGGCAGAAAGAGGGGGCAGTGATATACCATGTCCCTAGGCATCGCCCTTTACAGACTCCTGGAAATGATGAGGCAGATGCCTTGGCTAGAATTAGGAGTCTCGTCCTTCCTAGGGGAGACCAAGCTGGGTAGCTGCATAAGACAAGTCATGCAGGGTCTCAAACCATGCGGGCCTTAGCTAAGTGCTAGGGTTTGACCCTCAATACTGCTGACCTACGGGATGCTATGCGTGGATGTGAGGCTTGTGTCAAACATTCCAAGCACTGCTGGAGTCTGCAGGTTTTGCCAGGACAGGTGGAGAAGGGATTAAGATCCCTAAGCATTAGCAGGTTGATTACATTGGCCCTTTGCCTGCTGTACGAAGGTACAGGTATGCCTTTTTTTTTTTTTTTCAAAGTTAGAAGTGGGGAGGCAGTCAAATAGACACCGGTATGAGCCCAACTGGGATCCACTCTCATGCCCACCAGGAGGCGATGCTCTGCCCATCTGGGGCATTGCTTCATTGCAGCAGGAGCCATTCTAGCACCTGAGGTGGAGGCCATAGAGCCATCCTCAGTGCCCGGGCCAACCTTGCTCCAATGGAACCTTGGCTGCAGGAGGGGAAGAGAGAGAGAGGAAGGAGAGGGGGAAGGGGGGAAAAGCAGATGGGTGCCTCTCCTGTGTGCCCTGGCCAGGAATCGAACCTGGGACTTCTACACACTGAGCTGATGCTCTACTGCTGAGCCAACCGGCCAGGGCCGGTACAGGTATGCCTTTAATGCTATTAACACTGCTGCAGGTTTAAGGTATGCTCACCCTACGCAGGCAGCCAGCTAGGCTGGCAATATTCATGCCCTGGAGAATTTGTGTACCACTTATGGGAGACCCCTCATGATTAATAGTGACTGAGGAACCCACATTGCAGGGAACAAGGTACAGACTTGGGCTAAGGAACAGGATATAGAATAGAGACTGCATGTCCCATACCAGCCCCAGGTGGTAGTAATGATAGAGCGATATAACAGCCTGCCAAAGGAGAAGCTGTGACTTAGCAGTCTCACACCCGGCTGGGCTGGGTGGGCTATCGGCCTCCCTTTAGCTATCAGGTTGTTGAATGAGCAGCCCCAGAAAACCGGATGGTCACCATTAGAGTGCCTGGTGCAAGGATATCCTCAAGCCCTTGATTGTGCATGCCAGCAGGCGAGGTCTGAAAGAACTGTTGCCCCTATCTAAGCAGGGTAGACTCTTGTTACCTGCATTTGAGGTTCTCACTGAAGGGCAATCGAAACAATAGAACTGGCCATGAGAATAGCAAACAGAGACCCCCCTGGCTGGCTCTGTTAGAGCCTTGGGGCCTAGGGGTAGAGTGACAAGTGACATACATGTTACTGACCTGAACTGCTCACCATTACCTTACCCTCTGACAGGAAGGGAAACATTTTACAAGGCACACCCTTCATATGCTGGTAGCCTTTACCCTTGCTAATGATACAGGAGATCCCTCCATGCTTGTCTCTGCCACTGGAGAAAGTTTGGTACCATAGGCCCAGAGCCACATTGCTCTTGGCAACCTTCCAGTCCCAGGATGGGAAAGTGGCATGTATACTCCCAGATAGGAGGGACTTACTTCTGACAGTTTCACTGTCTTTCCTTTCTCTCTGACTAGCTTGAGTAGTAGAAATAGTTTGTTATCCTGGGCCTATACCTTTACTCGGTGCATGTTTCTTGTTAGATATGCACTGAGCTGCCCATTGAAGCTGTGGAGGGACTGCCATGACAAATCACTCCAGCCACCCTAGCCAATTGGACTGCCTTGAAGCACTGGGATCAGACCAGCCAAGAATGGAACGAGTGGTGATGGGCTATGGAAGCCCTTCTCTGGTCTGATCATCATGATCCTTCACCACTCTTGGGGTATGTGATTTATAATGGCTAGGGGTAATTGGTTGGGGAACACGTGGAATTGTTATAGCATGTGCCTTTCTTTATAAAGCAGCATGATCCACTCCCAACCAAACAGTTGGCTGTATCCCTCGTGAACTGTATCTCAACATTTCTGTGTTTCATGACCCCACTACATAGTGGGTGGTCAGACATTGACTAGAATGAAACCCACTGATTTCCTTCTGGCTGGATACTTGTGGGTTTGTAGACATTATGGCTGGCTTTACTTGCCTTGACATTGAACTGGTCAATGTAACTAGGGATGCCCACACATCAAGAGGCGCATTCTCCATACACTGACTCAGTGGCCCTCCAATTAAGGCACTCTCTATCACCACTAGCATTGGGTAAAGAGGGCTGCATAGAGGTTTTATCCCTTAGCAATATTTTTCTCTGGAGGAGGAACCATCGATATAGAATTACAGGTAGAAGCCTTGGCTTGGCATACAGCCTTAACTTTGAATGTTACTCGGCAGGCCCTCTCCCTGTTGCTTGATGAAACCACCCAGATGAGAAAGGTAGTGTTACAGAATAGAATGACCTTAGACCTTCTAACTGCTTCCCAAGGGGGAATGTGTGCCTTACTGCATATAGAATGTTGTGTATACATCTATGACAATCAAGAGCAAGTGAAGGAAGCTCTCACAGAGATGAAGGGAGAAGTGCAAGCTATACAAATGGCACAAGACAACGCCCTGACCACCTGGTGGAACCATGTCGGGACCCCTAGTGGTGGGTCTTGTTCATCACTGCCTTAGTGGTCATCTGTTTGGTAGTACATTTTGTTCCCTATACAGTTGTGGCCTCTGGGCCCAGAGAGCTAGTCTGCAAACCAAAGCCCCCATCCTATAGAAGTAGAGTGTGAAGACCCTTGTAGAGAAAGCTAGAATGTGAACTCTGGTTCTCATGAGAAACTGCCAGCAGCACCAGCTCTCGTCTGCTGGCCAGCCCACCCAGGTGTCAGTTCCCCTGCATGTTTGGGCTACTTTAGCTTTGGTTCCCAGGTGCTTCTAGGTCAGGCACCTGGAAGATTGCCTTTTAGGGCATGGGCTAGCTAACACAGCAACTTAACATCACCACACTAATGTAACGTTGGTATGCTGCTGCTATTGTCTGTAAGTCCTATATATACCCCGCACCTGCACTGGTAATGCATGAGCAGCAGAATGAAGCAAGAATAAAGACTTTAAGCATGCATCACATGCCCTCGGCTCCTCAGGCTTTCTTCACCTTAGGAATCTCACAATCAAAGTCATCCCTTGTGGAACAGATGTGCTCCAACAATCTGTTAATGAAATGAGATTTTATGTCTTTCATCTTTGAAAATGTCTTTTTATACACACAAGTCCTACCAAGTACATATATTAATCCATAAGCATAGGAATTTAATTGAGCATATTTATCAGTTCAAAGGCATTTATAGAATTCTATTGGTTCATCTCTTTATATTTGCCTTTTAGCCTGACATTACATTCCTGATTAGTCACTTCAATGAAAAATTAAATGGATGCATCTCAACTGCTAATTCAGTTAAGTGAATCTTTGTTGTCATTAAATGAATGTTGAAATATAAAAATTTTCTTTATACTTGCATCACGGTCTGAAAAACACTGCTTGCATTATAGTTTGAACTTGGAAAATATATCTCCTGCAAATTTGTGTGGCAATGGAGATCTCCTCTTGTTTTAACTTTGACAACATGGGACATGTAAAAAGGCATATCAGGTGTAACCAAAAATTATTGGTTACATTTTCACTTATGTAGGTGACCAATATTTACTGTGAGTGCCTGTTAATTGGAACCTTGTATAACAAGGGTCCCCAAACTTTTTATACAGGGGGCCAGTTCACTGTCCCTCAGACCATTGGAGGGCTGGACTGCAAAAAAAACTATAAACAAATCCCTATGCACACTGCACATATCTTATTTTAAAGTAAAAAAACAAAACGGGAACAAATACAATATTTAAAATAAAGAACAAATAAATTTAAATCAACGAACTGACCAGTATTTCAATGGGAACTATGGGCCTGCTTTTGGCTAATGAGATGGTCAATGTCCTCCTCTCACTGACCACCAATGAAAGAGGTGCCCCTTCCGGAAGTGGGGCGGGGGCCCGATAAATGGCCTCAGGGGGCCGTATGCGGCCCGTGGGCCCTAGTTTGGGGTCCCCTGTTGTATACTGTAGTAAAACACAGTACTATTCTCAATTTAAATTGACATTTGTATTAAATTATTTTTGTTCACCACACCATTTACTGAATGACCCCATAAAACACTTTTTTCTCATACATTATTTGGAGTGCATTACCATTTCCTTTGTTGCCCTGATTCCATGACCTTTCATTTTAGCCTCCGTATACTGCTGGTTAGGAATTTCTATTAAGCATTTTGAAAACCAAAATTGATTTCAGAGTTTTAGTCTTGTCATTCAAAATATTGTCACTAATTTTTACTACAGTGTCACCTAACTATTCATATATCTTTTATTATAACTAAAATTCATTTTAGCTTCTCTGAGCCTCAATTTCCAATTTTTTAAAATCTAGATCATACCTATTTTAAAGTCCTACATCTTCCGGGATGGGGACTTTGAGAGCCCAATCCTGAATAGCGGGACAGTTAAGGTTGGAGCCATTTAACGCTGGCTAAAGGAGCATGGGGTCTACCTATGTAAGCCCGGCTGCCTGCCTACATATGACACTTGCTGGGCAGTTCATCAGGGCCTCTGGCGTGGAGGTCCACCAGGCCCTCCTGAAGCGGGGGCAGGACAACCTGGCAAATGTGAAGGAGTCTGAGAAGAATTGGACTGAGCAGTACCTGAAGATCATAGGGAAGGTCTTGGACCAAGGTAAGGACTTCCAGCATCAGAGATGACTGGATCACCAAGCTGATTGAGAAAAGTAAGATGAGTGAAGGGAAGAAAGAAGAGCTCCAAAAGAGCTTAAATGTCTTGACTGCCTTTCAGAAGAAGGGGGATGAGAAGGAAAAACTGTACAAGGCACTCCAGGGTTTTCCAGAGTTTGATGGGGGTGGGGAGGAAGCGTTCCTTGCTGGCTATGAGACTGTCTAGGATATAAGAAAGTGTTGTGAAAAGTGACACGAAACCAGAAATCTGAACATGCCTAAACATTGATGCAGATATGACCATGCTTGGGACATCTTTATAGCCAGTCCAGGAACAGCTGAAACACTTATTCAGATGGCTATGAATTTCCCCCTCAGAATGAATTGGTGCTATAAAGAAATGTACTGCCCATATCCTTGATATGTTTAATTCTGATTAAATTAAAGTTTCCATGTTTTGGTTAAGAAGAAAGGAAGGAAGGAAGGAAGGAAGGAAGGAAGGAAGGAAGGAAGGAAGGAAGGAAGGAAGGAAGGAAGCGAGAGAGAGAGAGAAAGAGAGAAAGAGAAGAATAGAGTGTTTGCTATTGCCATTCTACAATATACTTTATTTCTTGCATTTTAAATTACATAAATTAGTGTTAAACACAATGTTATAATTTTTGTGTAACATACTCCTTTTATTTTGAACCATCTCAGATAATTTGTTGTTCGTATATTGATTCACTTTCATCATACCATCAGGAAATATAACAGTATATGTTTTAAATCGCATGTATATGAATTTAAAGTATCTTTTAAATATATGTGTATCTAAATATAACATGTTGTGCATATATTTAAGACATTCTTTCCTCTACTGTTTGATTATGTCTATAAATATGTTGCCCTTTCACTAATTAAACATTTTAGTGAGAAAATTAGGGAGGAAAATTATAAAAATATCAGCCACCATTCCTTGAAGCGTATCATTCACAGACCATAGAAAAAGAACAAAGCGGCTTGTGGAATACTGCAGCCTGAAACCAACCATTAACAAACCAATGTCTTTCAAACCCAAAGGATCACTCTGTGGGGAAGGGGGAACACTACATTCTGACGTTTCCTAGGATCTCAAGAACAACACCCTGTGGGCCAATGTTTTCTTGGTGGCATGTTGTTAACTCACAAACCACAAAGTTTTGTGCTTAAACTGTGGTTGAAAAATTAAGCAGAAACCTGTAAATGAGTAGCTTAGTGTCTTAAAATCATATATTTAGCCAAATGAAGGTGTGGCCCCATGTTGCTTCTCTTTCGATGCCCAAACTTTGAAGAGCAGAGGGTTAGATCTCTTTTAGGTATTTCTTACAAGTGTGTAGAGGCTTCTTTCCTCTATTTTCTTCTCCCAGATATTATTTTCATAGCTTGATGAAATAGGAGTCACTTTTCATATTTTCCACATTTGAATGTGAAGACTGTGGTGGTGGTTTTAATAACTCAAGAATATTCACATGTTTCCACCCTGGAGCTATTCTAAAGAAAAACCACAGTTCCAGAAATAAGCAAAGCAAACAAAACAAAATAAACTAATGTTATGTCTTTTAGATTGCAGGTAGTAAGGTTACTGGTAAAACAATGTTTGACTTTGCAAAGATATTTTCCCCTGCCTTTAAAATGTAAATATAATTAGATATTTCTGCTCGATTTTATTTTGGTACCCTCTGAATGTCAATGGCAGGTCAGAAAGAGAGACTGAATGAGGAGACCTGGGGTCTCTTGCTGGAAGACCAATCCTGTTTGCCTCCTATTCTAACCTTAGGAGTATCTCATTCTCCTGATCTTTCTTTGAATCTTAGTAGAAATAACACCAACATGTGGTCTTCCTACTCCTTCATTTCTTATCCTTTCTGAGTGTTCAAGAGCTAAAGCATCTTGCTATTATCATGTTTCTGAAAACTAATAAAGAATGAGTCATTTATTTGCTTATTTATTCAACAAGTATCTAGAGATCATGTACCATAAATGTGGTCACAGAGTTCTAGGCTGACATTTGGGGGCATAAAAAGAATAAAGGATGAGCCCTGGCCAGTTGGTTCAGTGGTAGAGCTTTAGCCCAGCATGTGGATGTCCCAGGTCAATTCCCAGTCAGGGCACACAGGAGAGGCAATCATCTGATCCACCCCTTCCTTCTCTCCCTGCCTTTTTTCTTTCCTTCCCACAGCCATTGGTTTGAGCTCATTTACTCAGGCATTGAGGATGACTCATGGAGCCTCCACATCAGGAACTAGAAATAGCTTCATTGTGAACATGGCCCCAGATGGGCAGAGCATCAGCCCCAAACAGGGGTTGCCAGGTGGATTCTGGTTTGGGCTCATGTGGGAGTCTGTCTCTCTACCTCCCCTCCTCTCACTTGGAAAAGGAAAAGGAAAAGGAAAAAAAATGCCATCTGGAACTTATGATTTAAAGAGAAAATATTAAATAGACACATTACAAAGGTTATATCACAGAGGTTGGGAACCTATGGCTCACGAGCCAGATGTGGCTCTTTTGATGGCTGCATCTGGCTCGCAGACAAATCTTTAATAAAAAAATAAATAACGTTAAAAATATAAAACATTCTCATGTATTACAATTCATTCATTTCCTACCACTCATGTTCATGGTTGCAGGTGGCTGGAGCCAATCACAGCTGTCCTCTGGGACAACACCAAATTTTTATTGGATAATGTGTAACGTACATAGGTTGTTGTATGGCTCTCATGGAATTACATTTTAAAATATGTGGCGTTCATGGCTCTCTCAGCCAAAAAGTTTCCCGACCCCTGTTATATTACAATGAAAATACATGAGTAAGTTGAGAAAATGCTGACCAGTGGAAACCATATCATTCAGCACTTGAACTTGGGCACAGCCTGTTAGACAGGTGTAGAAAACAAAGTGTCTGAAAGGGTAGGTCCATATTTTGAGAGACATCATTTGTTTTCAAGGAACAAAAATCATTTCAAGTTACTTCACAATGAGGGAGCTGTAGAACAACATAGCAAAACTGGAATGAGACAGGAGGCAGCCTTCCTGTCTCTCTGACTCAATTTACATATTTTTCCATAAAAATTGATCTCTCTGCTTCTATTTTGATTTGTTTGCTGCAAACCATATTGCTCCACAAGATTCTTGGTTGCTGTTCTTCCTTATGTCAGGTTGCATGTACCTCTTTTGCACAAAATTCAACTCTAGTTCCAACACCGGACATGCACCTAACATAGATTCATGAGTTGTAGCCACAGCGATCTATGCTTTTGTGTTACCTTTTCCAGAAGCACTTAAAACAAAGATAAAAGAATGGGAATCCACATAGTAAAACTGATTTAGGCTGGGTAAGATATAGGATACTGTGGTGAAAGCAAATAAAAGCAAGGGTGTTACAAATATGGAAAGAAAGGGTCTTAACTAATGGAATCAAACTGTATTTGGAAGCTCAAAGGGAAAAAAAAACCATCAGGAAAAAGAAGAAAGCCTGGGAACCTGGATTAGAGATGTTGAATCAATGGCATTTAGTTTTTATTTGCACTAGATTTTCCTTTATAATTAGCCCCTACACAAGCTACAGTTTCTTGCTGAGTTACTATAGATAGTTGATGTGTAAAAAAGAATTCCTCAGGGAAATTATCTATGTTTGAGACAATGGGGTAGAGTGGGAGCCAGGAAGTATCAAGATGGAAATTGTAGACTTGTGTAGGAGTAGATGGATTTATTTTAAGTTAATGCATGGTGAGAGAGAACAATATCCAGTTGTCTTGAAGGTGAGCAGCGCTGAAGATTCTATTCTGAGAGGCAATTGTCCTTTTTGTCTGGCTATTGGTTTAAGAATGGTGAGCTAGGGACACTGAATTTTAATCTAGTGGGTCAAAAAGAAATTGTAAATAAAAGTATGGACTTTGGACTAACACAGGATAGCTGAGGAATCCATATAGATAGAAGATATCAATTCTGAGCATAAATTTCTATAGCTGCTATGCTGAGTTTATTCCCTAGTAAAGTAGAAACATGGTTATTTTGAAAATGAACATAGATCAGTGGTCATAGATATGAACACACAAACACACACACTCTCTCTCTTTCTTTCTCTCACACACAAAGACACACACACACCCACACTTGTGAAGTCTGTACTTATTCCCATAGGTCTTTCTGGATATCTGATCACCAGGAGTGCCAGAATATGTCTTCTTCTTCTTTTTTTAAAATTTTTACATTTGTTGTGTTGACATGGTTTCAAGTATCCCACTCAGTATAACACCATCTACACAACTCATCAAGCCCCTCTGTCCTGTGCAAAGTCTCTTTCCACTCCCATTTCTCCCTTTTGCCTCCCTACCCCTACCTCCACCCCTTTTCCTCTCACTATTGCTATCCTGTTTGTATATATGTGTTATATACGTATTTTTTTTGGCTAATTTCTTCACCTTCTTTGATCCTGTTCCCTATTTTCCCTTCTCTCTGACAGTTGTCCATATGTCCCCTGAGACCCTGCCTCTATTTCTATTTTGTTCCTCAGTTTATTTTATTCTCTTTTCCCCAACTTAATTATTTAATTCACCTCAATTTTTGGTGGGAGCCTGTTTTGTTCTTTACTTCTACTTTTATTGGTTTGTGCTAATCAAATGTAAACTATAAATCCTTGTGGCTTTAGGTTTAAATATTTTTTATAACTAAAAGCACATACTTGATTTTTGTAAATGTTCCATAGGTGTATAGAAAATATATAAATCTCCACTAAAGTGTATTATTTTTTCTATGTCTTTGTCTAATGTTTTTGGCTATAAGTAACCATCTTGTCCTAGAGCACTTATTAATTATATTCTTACATTTTCTTTGTTTTGTTAGTAGTTTAATTTAATATATTTAGTTTACATAGTGCATGGTATAGTCATGCAATTCCATAAATTGAGACTTATTAAAAAATCTCCCTCTTTATTAGATTTAACATATTGGAGCTCCTCTGTAAATAATATCTCTCTTTCTTACCTCAGTAAAACAAATTAAGAAGCAAAAGCTAATGGGTGCTATATACAGGACAGTCTTCATAATTTCCATTGCCCAGTAAAAAATGAAAATGTAGATCCCTTGTTTAATAATTATTAAGAATTTTAACATAGGGACAGCCAGGCATTAAACTAAGTCCAGACCTTTTTAAGCACAGTGATCTTCTAAGCATACAGTCCTTAGTGACTGCTTAGATTACAATTCCACGAAGCCATTTCTAGGTAGGTGGAAGTCTAAAGATCAATTTCATTCCTAGTGAAGCTGGTATAAGAGACTGTGTGAGAGTTAAATGGGCCTGCTAACTCAGACTTACTCTACTGGTCACTGACCAATGCCATATTTTTCAAATCAGTAGTCCAGCTTTGACAAAGTGTTTAAAAAGTTAATAATTTATGGCCCTGGTCAGTTGACTCAGTGGATAGAGCATCAGCCCAGCATGCAAACATCCTGAGCTTGATCCCCAGTCAGGGCACAATTAGAAGTGATCATCTGCTTCTCTCCGCTCCCCCTCCCCATCTCTGTCTTTCTCTCTTGCAACCAGTGACTCAATTGGTTTGAGCATTGGCCTCAGGCACTAAAAATAGCTCAGCTGATTTGAACATTGGCCTTAGACAGGAGTTGCTGGGTGGATCTCACTTAGGGTGTATGTGAGAGTCTCTCTCACTATCTTCTTCTCACTTAAAAAAAAACCCAAAAAGTTAATAATTTATAAATCTGGTAATATATAAAACTATGTTAGGTGATGACCTATGGTAGATAATTGTGTAATCAAAGAAAATTCTGAGTAGTGTCATTGAGTCTCCTCTTTCCCAGTTTTTGAATATTCTAGTTTTGCAAACTGATTTGCTGCTGAGTCACAGATGCTAAATGTTCTAGTAGGTTGCATCCCCTTCTTTCCACACACCAGGAATAGCACAGACCTTGGTCATGTGCACTTATCCCACACCAGGCTACAACTGGCCTTCAACCCTGTGCTAAAGAAGCCTCCCCCAGTGATGAGAAGGAGCTTGTCTTTTATGGCAATGTCATTCTTGGCTTTTCTTCTGAGAATACACAAGTGAAGGACACAATTAGTGTCAACAATGATGGGTTATGTTTATTTTTTTATGGTGTGGGCAGTCAACTTCTGGGTCTAGTTCTGAGGTCAGTGCTCAAACGACCACCCAATGGTTTCATTCTTTTTGTCTTTGCTGTCCTCGTGGAATGAAAACTGAAAAAGTAAGGGTTGTGACATGCTGGAAATATGGCATGTTCCAAAGAGAATAAAATACAGTTACATGAGCCATCATGTGCATAATGCATTCCAATTCCTCACAATGAATAAATTGCTAGTTGCCATATGCTATGCATAGATGCAGACATAGCCTTGAGGTGTGCAAAATCCATTCAGACATTCTCATATTAAGAGTTGTGTGTTTCAAGAAGTCAGGAAGAAATGGAAAAATTTTAAATTCTGTTAACCATTTTTAACCACTGGATAGGAAAACATTTACACATCTTAAGAGTCAATGAAATACAAACTTGTTACCTGTAGCCACTGAATGAGGGTTTCAAACTAAATTTGTTAAAAATTTGGAAATAAATGATTCAAATATGAGGGAATAGAAAATGTACCCAGCTTTCCCTTTATGTCTGGACTCACTAAATAACAACTATAAAAGGATTTACCCATCAACATCTCAAATAAGGACCTAATGGCAGCCTGACTGATATACTGATACTTAAAACACCAACAAGCAAACAAACAAAAAACATGCAGACATCAAACCAGAAGGCAGCCACCCAATGTGGAAATCACACATTTACATTCCTTACTCTTTTATAACATTCATCTGTACAACAGCGTATTCTAAGTGCCCGTAGCAATGTTCATTCTGATCATTGGTGAAAAAAATTGCAAGTGAGGACACCAATTAGGAAGCAATATGGAAATATCTTAAATAACAATCTTAATGTTTTTTGTCAGGTATTATTTAATATTTTTCATTGATAGTTTAAAACTATTTTTATATCATAATCTTTTTTTATTTTTGTGTTTTTCTGAGGTGAGAAGCGAGAAAGCAGAGAGACAGACTCCCACATGCACCCAACCGGGATCCACCCAGCATGCCCACTAAGGGACAATGCTCTGCCCATCTGGAGCATTGCTCCATTGCAACTGGAGCCATTCTAGCACCTGAGGTTGAGGCCATGGAGCCATCCTCGGTGCCCGGGCCAACTTTGCTCCAATGGAGCTTTGGCTGCAGGAGGGGAAGAGAGAGATAGAGAGAAAGAAGAAGGAGAAGGGTAGAGAAGCAGATAGGTGCTTCTTCTGTGAGCTCTGGCTGGGAAACAAACCCGGGACTTCCACAAGCTGGGCCGATGCTCTACCACTGAGCCAACCAGCCAAGGCCTATATCATAATCCTTTATTGTGCTTATTTAAATATTAAATGCATGAAATAATAAACTACTTTTTGGTTTATCATTATTTTTTTACACTTAAAAAGGTCACTAGGGAAGAGAACCAGTTGTTAAATTATTTGAATCTCACCACTGATACTGATGCCCTGTGTCTGGTCCCCTGTTCTGTTGAGAAATAGGGAGGAGTGCCTGAAAGCCCGAGATCACCATTGCTAGAACCATAAAGCCATAAAGCCAAAGCCATAAAGTCTTTACAACACACCCCATCCAACAATGCAACTATGGCCCCAGCTGCATAATTGTGACAACATCTCTGTGGAGAACAGCCCAGGAATTTCAGAGCTAAAACTTGTAATACAGTGATGCCTACTGAAAGAACCCTCTCAAAACTGAAACTTAGGATATCAGAGAAATGGCAAAGTGCAAGATACTTCTGACCTCTCCCCTTAAAATTTTCAACAAATTGAAGAACTATAACACAATGAAGGGACTGCAGCTGGGCTTGCAGGTGGGCCTGATAAATCCATGCAAGGAATGGACTGAATGTGAGATGGGGTATGAAGGGAGGATGAAAGATAAAACACATCCACAGTCAGCTTTAGAAAGGAAAGCAAAGGACTGAATTTTTCTTTCTCCTTGCTGGACTCAGGAAGAGAGTTTTATTCAGAGCCAGAATAGGCAGAGAGGCTCAGGAGCAAGGGAGAAGGAGCTGAACTAAGGTGGGCACAATCAGACACAAGGTTACTGAGGACTGCTCACATCACTTGGCTTGCAATCAATCTGTGCAGGTCACACTCAGTTTGCAGCACTGGCTCCATCAGTGCACACTGAGCCCAAAGTGCCCAGCTCCCAGTGAGGTGCAAGCTCCATTGGTGGTTGCTGAGCAGTGCCCAGCTTAGGAAGCGAGGTGTGAGCTCCATCGGGGAGCACTGAGCCCAAAGTGCCAGCTCTTGCAGCAAGGCACAAACTCCATCAGTGGGTGTTTAACCCACAAAACAGCACTGAACACTCACCACAGCCAGCACCACTGCTTTAACTTCTCACACTCTGTGCAGTGTCAGGGAAAACACAAGTGTGCATCCCCAATCTCCCAGATTCCACTTCCCTCCCCTAGTGGTACTAAGAGAGGTGGTGGCAGGCCTCCCACAGCTGACTCTCTGGGACCACTATCTCTTCTGAGAGGCAGAATTATTCTGTGTCTGATCCCACTGATCTGCTGAGATGTGGGGAAGAATGATGGAAAACCAGAAACCACCACTACTTAAGCCATAAAGCCAGCCACAAAGCAGCCCCCACAACATACCTCATCCATCAATGTGACTGTGGCCCTGCCTACATCATGATGACAGTGGAGGTCTGTCCAAGAAGTCACAGAGCCAAAACTTGTAGTATAGCAACAACTACTGGAAAAAGAAATTGTTTTTTGTTATGGTTCTTAATAATACCACTCTCAAATGCCATCAAAGAAGAAGAAATCATACTTCATGGATACACAAGACAGAGTCATAGTTCAGATAGATAATAAAAAATATCTGAAAAAAAATCTCAATTACATGGAAACATTAAAGTTAATGAGAATTCAAAATTGAAGTTCTAAAAAAAGTCAATGAGTAGTGAGAAAACACTGATAGACAATTTAATGAGCTAAAAACAAACAAACAAATTAATGAACAAAATAATACTTCAAGGAGACTGAAACTTTAAAAAATAACCAAACAGAGATAAATAACTAAATACATGAACTCAAAAATGAGGTAACAAGTTTAGCTAATAGAAGAGGCCAGAGAGAGGAAAGAATCAGTGACATCAAAGACAGACAACTAGGCCCTGGCTGGTTGGCTCAGCGGTAGAGCGTTGGCCTGGCGTGCGGGGGACCTGGGTTTGATTCCTGGCCAGGGCACATAGGAGAAGCGCCCATTTGCTTCTCCACCCCCCCTCCTTCCTCTCTGTCTCTCTCTTCCCCTCCCGCAGCCAAGGCTCCATTGGAGCAAAGATGGCCCGGGCGCTGGGGATGGCTCCTTGGCCTCTGCCCCAGGCACTAGAGTGGCTCTGGTCATGGCAGAGTGACGTCCCGGAGGGGCAGAGCATCGCCCCTTGGTGGGCAGAGCGTCGCCCCTGGTGGGCGTGCCGGGTGGATCCCGGTCGGGCGCATGCGGGAGTCTGTCTGACTGTCTCTCCCCGTTTCCAGCTATAAAAATAGAAAGAAAAAAAAAGACAGGCAACTAGAGATACTACAGAGAGAAAAAGAGAGAAACTTGCTATTTAAAAAACTGAGAGAGCTCTACAACAATTGTCTTACTCCATCAGAAAAAGCAATATATAAGATAAGTACATCAGAAGAGGAAGAAAGGGAATAGGCAATGAAAAAACCTATTTTAAACAAATAATTGATAAAAACTTTCCAACCCTTTGAAGAGTTACCTCAAATCAAAGAAGCAAACGAAACACTGAGGTACCTCAACCCAAACAGACCTACTCCAAGGCACATCATGATGAAATTGTCACAAATCAATGACAAAGAAAGAATCCTCAAGGCAAGAAGGAGAAAGAATATAACATATAAGGGAAAGCCCATTAGGTTATCATCAGATTTCTCAGAAGAAACCCCACAAGCCATAAGAGAGTGGAATCAAACATCAAAGTAATGAAAGAGAGGAATTACCAGCCAAGAATACTATATCCATCAAAGCTATCCTTCAAATATGAATGAGAAATAAAAACTTTTACAAACATAGAGAAGCTGAGAGAATCTATCACCAGAAAACACCCATTATAAGAAATACTAAAGGGGATTATTCAACCAGATACAAAGAACAAAACAAAACAAAACAATACAAGTAAAAGCTTCAACAGTGTCACAATAAAAACAAGGATAATCTGCGACAACAATAACAAAAGGGGAGAGGATAAAAACAAGCAGTAGCAAAAGAAGATGCATTGCAGAAGCACTCATATAATAATGAACTCTTAAAAATATGACAATTTTTCTTTCAATAACATAATGGTAACCACTCACAAAAATGCCACTACTGAAACATGTAGCTTAAAAAAAGAAGAAACAGAAGATAGGAGTATGGAATACCACCAAACAAAAACAAATTACAGAAAAACAAGAGAAGAACAAAACAAGACATAGACCTATCGGAAAACAATACATAAAATGGCTATAGGAAACCTTCAAGTGTCAATAACTACCCTAAATGTAAATGAATTGAACTCACCAATAAAGAGACACAGACTAGCAGATTGGATCAAAAAACAAAACCCATCCATATGCTGCCTTCAAGAGATAATATCTAAGCTGCAAGGACAAAAGTAGGCTCAAAGTGAAAGGTTGGAAAACAATTCTCCAAGCAAATAATACCCAAAGAAAAGCAAGTATAGCCATATTTATATCTGACAATACTGACTTCAAGACAAAAAAGGTAAACAGAGACAAAGATGGTCATTTCATAATGATAAAGGGGACATTGTATCAAGAAGATGTAACACTTCTTAATATATATACACCAAATCAGAGAGCACCAAAATATATAATACATCTACCAACTGATCTAAAAATAGACAGAGACAAAACATATTTATACTTAGAGATCTCAGTACACCATTGACAGCTCTAGATTGATTATCCAAACAGAAAATAAATAAATATCGGCCTTAAACAACACACTAAACCATATGAAAATAATAGATATCTACAGGGTATTTCATCCCAGGACTTCAGAGAACACATTTTTCTTTAGTGCACATGGAACATTATCAAGAATAGATCATATGTTGGGTCACAAAACTAACATCAACAAACTCAGAAAGATTGAAATTATACCAAGCATATTCACTGACCATAAGGCTTTAAAATTAGAATTCAACTGTAAAAGAGAAGTAAAGAAACACATAAAAATGTGGAAATTAAACAACATACTTCTAAAAAATGACTGGGTCAAAGAAGAAATAAAATCAGAGATCAAAAAACATATACAGACAAATGAAAATGACAACATGACATATCAAAATGTCTGGATGCAGCGAAAGCAGTAATAAGGGGGAAGTTTATATCATTATAGGTTTATATCAAGAAACAAGAAAGGCCCTGGCCGGTTGGCTCAGCGGTAGAGCATCGGCCTGGCGTGCGGGGGACCTGGGTTCGATTCCCGGCCAGGGCACATAGGAGAAGCGCCCATTTGCTTCTCCACCCTCACCCCCTCCTTCCTCTCTGTCTCTCTCTTCCCCTCCCGCAGCCAAGGCTCCATTGGAGCAAAGGTGGCCCGGGCGCTGGGGATGGCTCCTTGGCCTCTGCCCCAGGTGCTAGAGTGGCTCTGGTCGCGGCAGAGCAATGCCCTAGAGGGGCAGAGCATTGCCCCCTGGTGGGCAGAGCATTGCCCCTGGTGGGCGTGCCGGGTGGATCCCAGTTGGGCGCATGCGGGAGTCTGTCTGACTGTCTCTCCCTGTTTCTAGCTTCAGAAAAAAAAAAAAAAAAAGAAACAAGAAAGATCCCAAATAAACAGCTTAACATCGTATCTTAAGGAACTAGAAAAAGAATAACAAAAACAACCCAAAGTCAAAAGAAGAAAGGAAATAATAAAAATTAGAGCAGAAATAAATGAATTAGAGAACAGAAAAACTATAGAGACAATTAATACAACAAAGAGCTGGTTCTTTGAAAAGATCAATAAAATTGATAAACCCCTGGCTACACTCACTAAAGAAAAAAGAGAAAGGACTCATATAAACAAATCTGAAATGAAAGAGGAGAAATTACCACTGACATCATAGATATACAAAGGATCATTGTAGAATACTATGAAAAATTATATGGCACTAAACTCAACAATCTAGAAGAAGTGGATAAATTCCTAAAATTATACAATCTTTCTAGACTGAGACACCAAGAAGTGGAAAGCCTAAATAGACTCATAAGCAGGAAGGAAATAGAAACAACTGTTAAAACCTCCCCAAAAATAAAAGTCCAGGGTCAGATGACTAGACTAGTGAATTCTACCAAACATTCATAGAAGAGTTGATTCCTATTCTTCTCAAAGTCTTTCAAAAAATAAAAGAAGAAGCAATACTTCCTAACACATTTTAAGAGGTCAACATAACCCCATACCAAAACATGGCAAGAACATTACAAAAAAAGAAAACTACATACCAATATCTCTAATGAATACAGGTGCAATAATCCTAAACAAAATACTAGAAAATCAAATATAGCAACAAACTAAAAAAAAAATAATACATCACGATCAAGTGGGATTCATTCCAGGAGCACAAGGATGGTTCAACATACGTAAATCAACTAACATTATACACTATATTAACAAAACAAGGAACAAAAATTATATGATTCTATCAATAGATGCAGAGAAGATATTCAATAAGATACAACATCCCTTTATGTTTAAAACACTGAATAAAATGGGTATAGAAGAAAAATACCTCAACACAATAAGGGCCATATATGACAAAACATCAGATAATATCATACTAAATGGTAAAAAACTGAAAGCTTTTCCGCTAAAATCAAGAACAAGACAAGGTTGCCCACTCTCTCCATTCCTATTCAACATAGTGCGGGAAGTTTTACCCAGAGCAATCAGACAAGAGAAAGAAATGAAAGGCATTCATATTGAGAAAGAAGAAGTAAAGGTTTCACTTTTTGCAGATGACATGGTCCTGTATATAGAAACCCCCAAAGACTCCACAGAAAGACTAATAAAAGCAATAAATCAATACAGTAAAGTCACTGGATACAAAATCAATATACAGAAGTCTATTGCTTTCATATATGCAAGCAATGAAACTTTGGAACAGTTGCAACAACAACAAAAATTACCTAAGGATAAACTTAACAAAGAATCTAAAAGATCTGTATAGTGAAAACTACAAAGCATTATTAAAGAAAATTTTAAAAGTCACAATGAAATGGAAAAATATTTCATGTTCATAAATTGAAAGAATCAACATAGTTAAAATGGCCATATTACAAAAGGCAATACACAAATTTAATGCAATTCCCATCAAAATTCCAATACAATTTTTTTAAAGAAATGGAACAAAAAATCACCAGGTTTGTATGGAACCATAAAAAATCTCAAATTGTCAAAGCAATTCTGAGAAAAAAAAGAAAGCTGGAGGTACTACAATACCTAACTCCAAATTACACTCCAGAGCCACCGTACTTAAAACAGCATAGTATTGGCTGAATAATAGACATAAAGACCGATAAAACAGAACTGAGAGCCCAGAAATAAAACCACATAGAATATGGTCAAATCATCTTTGACAAAGGAGCCAAAAATCACACAATGAAGAAAAGAAAACCTCTTCAATAAATGTTCCTGGGAAAACTGAAAAGCCTCATGCAAAAGAATAAAACTTGACTACAATTTGTCCCTCAGCACAAAAATTAATTCAGAGTGGATCAAAGACCTAAATATAAGACCTGAAACAATAAATTACATAGAAGAAAACATAGCCACTAAACTCACGAGACTTGGTGTAGAGAACAATTTATGAACTTGACCCCAAAGACAAGGAAAGTAAAGGCAAAAATAAATGAATGGGACTACATCGAAGTAAAAAGCTTCTGCACAGCAAAAGAAATCAACAACAAAACAAATAGACAGCCAACTAAATGGAGATGATATTTGCAAACAACAGCTCTAATAAGGGGTTAATATCCAAAATATACAAAGAACTCGCAAAGCTCAGCAACCAAACAGGCCAACAGATATATGAAAAGATGCTCATCTTCACTAGCTATTTAAGAAATGTAAATAAAAACTACAGTGAGATACCACCTCACACCTGTTAGATTGGCTATTATCAACAGGTAATAACAAGTGTTGGAGAGACTGTGGAGAAAAAAAAGCACCCACATTAACTGCTGGTGGAAAACAATTTAGTAAAACCATTATGGAAGAAAGTATGGTGGTTCCCAAAACTTAAAAGTAGAACTGCCACATGACCCAGCAATCCCTCTACTGGGTATATACCCACAAAACTAAAAAAAAAAAAGGTACCTAAAGACACATTAACCCCCATGTTTCATTGTCAGCTTCTTTTTTTTTTCTTTTTTTTTTACAGGGACAGAGAGAGAGTCAGAGAGAGGGATAGATAGGGACAGACAGACAGGAATGGAGAGAGATGAGAAGCATCAATCAATCAATCATCAGTTTTTCGTTGCAACACCTTAGTTGTTGATTGATTGCTTTCTCATATGTGCCTTGACCGTGGGACTTCAGCAGACTGAGTAACCCCTTGCTTGAGCCAGTGACCTTGGGTCCAAGCTGGTGAGCTTTTTTCTCAAACCAGATGAGCCCGCGCTCAAGCTGGTGACCTCGGGGTCTCGAACCTAGGTCCTTCCACATCCCAGTCCAGCGCTCTATCAGCTGCACCACCGCCTGGTCAGGCTCAGTTTCTTTTGCTGTGCAGAAGCTTTTTAGTTTGATATAATCCCATTAATTTATTTTTGCCTTTATTTCCCTTGCCTTTGGGGTCAATTTCATAAATGGTTCTCTACAGGAAGGTCCATTAGTTTAGTACCTATATTTTTTTCTATGTAATTTATTGTTTCAGATCTTATATTTTGGTCTTTGATTCATTTTGAATTCATTTTTGTGCTAGGGGACAAACTATAGTCAAGTATTTTTCTTTTGCAAGTGGCTTTCCAATTTTTTCAGCACCATTTACTGAAGAGGTTTTTTTCTCCATTGTTTATTTTTGGCTTCTTTGTCAAAGGAGCTTTGTCCATAATTATGTGGTTTTATTTCTAAGCTTTCAATTCTGTTCCATTGGTCTGTATGTCTGTCTTTCTGACAATACCATATTGTTTTGATTATCATGAAGTCAGGTAGTATGATACCTCCAGTTTCATTCTTTTTCCTCAGGATTGCTTTGACTTTTCAAAGTGTTTTGTGCTTCCATAAAACCTGGTGATTTTTTGTTATATTTCTTTAAAAAATGACATTAGGCCTGACCCGGCGGTGGTGCAGTAGATAGAGCATCAACCTGGATGATGAAGATCCAGATTCAAAACACTGAGGTTGCCAGTTTCAGCGCTGTCTCATCTGGCTTGAGCACAGGCTCACCATCTTGAGCGTGGGGTCGCCGGCCTGAGTGTGAGATCATAGACATGAATTCGTATTTACTGACTTGAGCCCAAATGTCACACTGGCTTGAGCCCAAAGATTGCGGGTTAGAAGCCCAAGGTTGTAGCTTGAGCAAGTGGTCACTGGCTCGGTTGGAGCCACCTGGTCAAGGAACATATGAGAAAGTAATCAATGAACAACTAAGGTGTTGAAACTATGAGTTGTTGCTTCTCATCTCTTTCCTTTCCTGTCTGTCTTTCCCTGTCTCTCTCTCTCACTTAAAAATAAAAATAAAAAATAAATAAAAGAAAAAATGGCAATCACACTTTATGGAGTGGTAAAAACACTATATATTGGGTTGGGGAATAAGTTCGTAGCGTTTTTATATTTTCTTTTATTTTACAACGATTTGTTTGCTGTTTGGCAAAGGGTAAGTATTCATTCAATAAAACTCTTTCTGCTCTACAAAACTATGTTAATTGGATTTTTGAGTTATTTAATTTTTTATTAGTTTTGAGGCTTAGAAATGGAATACCCAGAAGGCAAAAATCAACATTTTAGACACCTGCTCTTCTTTGCTTTTCATCGAGGTCAAAAAGCTGCCGAAGCAGCCCGGGACATTTGCGACGTGTATGGAGAAGGTGTCATAGGCGAGTCTACAGAACGGAAATGGTTTGCAAAGTTCAAAAATGGCGACTTTGACGTCGATGACACGTGCCACAGCGGAAGGCCTTCTGAATTCGATGAAGAACTGGGAAATGCTCAAAAAGAATGCCACGGTCAACAAGGAGCTCTACATTGCCCAGCTACACCGCGTGAATGAGGCTATTCGACTGAAAAGACCTGATCTACATGGTCAAACCATACTCCTTCACGACAGCGCCAGGCCCCATGTTGCTCAAGTCGTCAAAGCCACACTCCAAGAGCTCGAATGGGAGGTCCTTCAGCATCCACCGTATTCTCTGGACCTTGCACCGACCTATTACCATCTTTTCCGCTCCCTGTCAAACCATATGAAGGGCGTTACCTTCGATAACAAAGAGGTCCTTATAAACTGGCTCAACAACTGCTTTGACATCAGACCAGGCGATTTTTGGTGGAACGGCATCAACAAATTGGTCGAGAGGTGGGAAGAGGTTGTAAACAGCAACAGCGAATATATAATTGATTAACTTATTGATATAATTATTGTTTTTTGTTTAAATAAAAGTCTTCGGTAAAAACGCTACGAACTTATTCCCCAACCCAATAGTATACTGATGATGTGATGTAGAATTGTGCACCTGAAATCTGAATAATTTTGTCAAATAGTATCAACCCAATGAATTCAATAAGAAGGAAAAAAAAAGATGACAAAATATTTGTTCTGATAAGTGTTCTTCATCTATTATCTTCTTTGCATTTTCATTGTTTCCTTGTAGGATCTTTGTATAAATTCTTTTCTGATCCTTTAAAATTTTTAATATTGAAGGGTTTATTTACTTGTCTATTTGTTAGTTTTCTGAACCAGCTCTCTGAAAGAAGTTTATGGGAGAAGGAGAAGCCAGGGTCTTGATGCATGATATTTGGGATTTTTCTTATACTCCAGGGATTTATGCAAGAATTTATGTAAACTTTACTATTTCCCAAATCACTGAAATAGGCAGTACTCTTTTTTCACAATAAATACACTCGTTGGGTTTTCCCCTGTTGCCAGAGAGAACTACTTCCTGGAAACATGGCTTGTGTAAATGACATTGTATTCTACCATGCTTACTCTGCTTCTGCAATCAAGTAAGGTAGGTGGGGTCTCCAGCTCCCAGCTGTTGCCTACCCCTACATCCTTGCAAAAAGGGGATATTGCTTCTGCACATCTGTGTTCTTAACAATTTTGAGTGTAAAATAAGCAGATTTTTTTCTGATGTCTATAGCAGCTGGATCCTGTCGTCAGTTTTCTCACTGTATTATCTCCTCCCAGTTTCCTCCCTTGTGCCATTGTTTTCTGTTCACTCTGTTTCTTTTGGGTGTTTTTGGCTGAGAAGAGGGAAATACTGGCTTCATGTGAATATGTTGAAATTTGAAATTCCTTCTACTTTAACTTTCCTGAAGCACTTTATAAAATGGCAGTCCAACCAGGCAAGGATAGAAGCTAAGCACAGAGTTAACAGGCCTGTTCGTCGTGTACTGGCTACTCTGCTAATACCGAAAGTAAAACAGTAAGCCAGACAGACCCTGTATTGTGGAGCTTATCGATCTAGTTATATAAATAAAAAATTAATAAGAGAACCTGGATAGAATAGATGTAAGTTATAGTAGTAAGTGCATGGAAGAAAAGAAAACACCAATTTACATCTTTGCATCTGACAGTCGCTGTCATCAAGCTCAGGTTAGTTTAGTTTTTGTTTTTGTTTTATGGCTTTAAAAATATACCAACACTGGCCTTTAAAACTCCAGCAACCAGCTGTCTTTATTTGGCAAACTTGGAAATGTACGTTCTATCTTCCATTTGCCAAGATTGACTTTGTGGCTGGCCAGAGACTCAACACAGAGTTTGAGTAGGCCAGTTTCTTTTCCATGGAATGCCACAAAGTTAATGAGTTATCTTTATCTTTCTGGGAACTTATTTCTGACTTACAAAAATTAAAACATGGTTTTTCTTATTGGCTAAAAAATTTATACATTTGACTTGATGAAAGGAAAAAGTAACAAGCCTGAAAAACCAAGAGCTAAACATGTCTATGATCTTAACCAATAATAAATATATTTTGTTTTCCATTGTTAGGCATTAGATTTTTTAGCTAAAGTTTTGTTATTTTTATGCATCATGTCTCTTCCTGATATAGATTAGAGCAATGTCATTATATTGTCTTATAGGTATGGTCTATGTCAAAAGATGTTTGGATGTTAGAAAGAATTTTAGAAAAATCAGTCAAAGATGTTTGATGGATGGGAGCAATGCAAATGTACTAAAGAATGCAAAGAAACAGATCCTAATTAATTAACAACCTGAGCATTTTATTTTGTTCAATTAACTGTTAGAGGATTTTGTAAATTTATGTTCATATTTTTTAGTTCTTTCATGCAATCAAATAGTTAAGGATATGTTACTTCTGGGAAAGAATTTATAGAATATTAGAACATCAGTTTACTCCTACTTTCTATTAAAGTTTGTTTATTTTGGAAATAAAAATACTAAAGTAATATTAGTATTACTTGTATGCCCTCTTTCAATGAGGCAAACTGGTTTTCACTTCACACACTAGCACATGAGGACATTGAAAGCCAAAGAGTTTTTCACCTAAGTTTAGCATCAGAGCATTGAATAGTGAGCTCTGTAGTAGATTATCAACACTAGTTAAAAGATTCCAAAGAAATTAGGCTATAATCAAATACTTACATTATTCTCTTATCTTTTTTTCTGTAGATGCCTTCCTTATGTACCGATATGACTAACTGAAACACCTTTACCTTAGCTTCCCATAGTTAACAGCCAATGATACCCTAAGTTCTGATGTGTAACATTACAAGGAATACCCCTTAAACTGAGAACATTGACATGTCTCGGTAAATGCTTATGATCTTGAAACCCTTATGATCAGTTTATTTTTCTCTTATGTACTAAGAAGAATTTATTTTTCATTAAGTTAGAAAGCATAAGGGGTAAATCTTTCCTAGCATCATGAAAATCCAGTCAAGCTTTTCTTTTTTTCCCCCCTAAAATATTTATTCTTCTTCCAAGAATATAACAAGCATGTGGTGTTGCTTTTATTTTTTATTTTTGGGGGGGAGGAGGTATTTTTCTGAAGTTGGAAACGGGGAGGCAGTCAGACAGACTCCCACATGTGCCCAACCAGGATCCACCTGGCATGCCCACCAGGGGGCGATGCTCTGCCCATCTGGGGCACTGCTCGGTTGCAACCAGAGCCATTCTAGCTCCTGAGGAAGAGGTCATAGAGCCATCCTCAGCGCCAGGGACAACTTTGCTCCAATGGAGCCTTGGCTGCAGGAGGGGAAGAAAGAGACAGAGAGGAAGAAGAGGGGGAGAGTTGGAGAAGCAGATGGGCGCTTCTCCTGTGTGCCCTGGCCAGGAATCGAATCTGGGATTCCTGCACGCCAGGCCAACGCTCTACCACTGAGCCAACCAGCCAGGGCCTGTGGTGTTGCTTTTAATTCTGCTGTATTACATTCAAACTTCACCTTCCATATTAATGCTAAAAAACAATAGCTCCTTGTGGCTCTTGGAAAGTTAAAAAAATATACTATAAAATATGATGAATACAGTATTATCTTATGGGCTTTTTCTGGTGAGGAAACAGAGTGATTTTAATGTCACTAATTTTATGAAATTTTGCAGTTTGTAGTTATTTTGCCTCACAGGATTTCAATTAAATTAAATATAATGGAAATGTCATATCATTTGAGAATTGTTTTAGCCATCTCAGACTGCCATAACAAACTACCATAGACTAAGTGGCTTAAACAACAGGAATTTCTTTCTCAGAGTAATAAAGACTGGAAGTCCATGATCCAGGTGGTAGCAAGATCAATGTCTGGTGAGAGCTCTCTACTTGACTTTTCAAGTTTCACCTCCTCACTGTATCCAGACATGAGCTTTCCTCAGTGCATGCAGGTGGAGAGAAAGAGAAAGGTAGTAAGCTCTTCAATGTCTTTTTGAATAAAGGCACTAATACCATCATTAGAGCCCCACCCTCATGGCTTAATCTAAACCTAGTTACCTCCTGAAAACTGCATTTCTGAATGCTATCACATTGGGAATTATGGCTTTAACATATGAATTTTAAGGGGACATACTTCAGCCCATAAAAGATTTATGCAAATAATAGAAGAGTTATAAGAATATATAAATGCAATCTCTTTTTGGTCATATGATTAATTATGTAACATTTTCCGATATAACCTACATGATTTAATCTGATTATAAAAACATCTAGAAGAGGTTAAAGGGAACTTTTATCTATGTCATGAAGATTCTTTTAAAATATATTTATCTTTTATATTTTCCTTCTTTTTGAGAGACTAAGTTCTGAACTTGTTCCTGGGAGAAAGCATATGAGGCAGAAAAGAAAAAATAAGTCTTTTTTGCTTTGGTTTTCAAAAGCTGAAACCCTAAGAGAAACTAGAGTGATTCTGATATATATATATATATATATATATATATATATATATATATATACACACATACACACACACACATATATGTATATATATGTATGTTTGAAGATTGTTCCACAAGCTACAAGGAGGGAAGAGAGCTGGAGTTTTTTGTTTATTTGTTTGTTTTTTAGGGAAAATAAAATTGTGGGTAGGTAATGGAGAGTTGAGCCTTGTTCCCATTCATTTATTGAGTTAGAGTCCCTGAAAGATGATTGAATCCTGGAGAGACTTCTAAGAGACTAAGGAGAAACTCCCTTTCCCACTGGGAGCAGAGGGCATGTGTTACCTATTTTCCATACAGAGTTCTGATGAGGTTACAAGAAAGAAGAGCAGCGTATTAAGCCCAAGTCCACTGGGTCAAAGACTTAGATTCTTGTGCTGAAAACCAAGCAGAAGAATAATTCTTGTCTCTCAAGTCAAATAAAAAACAAAAAGTTCACTGCGAGTTCATTTGAACAGCGTGAGGAACATCTCATTGCGCCCTGAATGACTCATGAGTGAGGACTAAAGAGAAGCAATTTGTCAGTGCACAACCGTATAGAACGATGATATTGGGAATCACGTGCCTCCCATTTAGACACAGCTTTGGAGAAATTTCTAGATGTATGAACTGACTGTGGGTAAGTTTGGGCCACCAAGTGGATGGGAGGCTCAAAATAGAAATTGTAAAGAGAGAAAATATGATGCACTGCATGAGTTGGTTCATCTTTTACCCAGGGACTAGCTCTGCATTCCAAGAGGTATTGTCAGGCCACAAAATACTTTTTCAGTTGCTTCTTTCCCTCAAGGCAATGGATGCCTGATCACCTTCTGTTTCTATAACTCTTTTCTGCACCATGAGCCCATATGCCTGACAGATCATGAGACATTTTCACTTGAATCCCTCAAAGGCTCCTAATATTAAATATATTCAAAATCACTCATACTCTTCTCCCAAGCTCTCTTCAGTGTGCCCTGTCTCAGTGAGCGAGACCCTTTCTAATCAGAGTAAAAGTCACCATCCCACTCCTGGTCCTTAATAGCCCCCTCCACCAGCACCCATCTTCTATCCTTCTCTTCTCTTCATTTCTACTATGACCACTTGAGCCCACACTACCATCATCTCTTCCTCTGGAATATCTACCACATTCACTCAGCCTCTTTCATCATTCTTTACACTTCACCTGAATGATTTTCAAAATGAAACTGATCATGTTGTTCCCCGCAGCTCATCCCCAACACTTCACACAGTTTTCATTGTGCCAGTGATTAACAGGGTGGCAAAAATCTTGGTGAGCTAGTTGCTGTGATCTTATACAGCCTCATCTTAATCCTGGCTCCTCTCCCTTTCTGCACCCCAGGCACACTGGCCTCCTTTCCCTTCCTTAAGTCCTCAGGGCTTTTGCATGTCCGCTCTTTCCGCCTGGAATACTGTTCTTCACATCTCCACTAGCCAAGTTCTAGTCATATGTCAGATCTTAGTTCTTTATCTTAACCCTGCCACCAGTTATATCTCCTGTTCATGATCCTGTTCATGTATTAGGCATTTCTCCTTCACAGTAATGATTGTAATTGAGCTATTTATTTATTTTATGATTATTTATTATCCTTTGATTTGACCTTTAGGCTGTCAACTCAATGAGCAGTGAGAACAAATATGTATTCTCATTTTATCCACAATGACCAGGCACATAGTAGACAATCAATAAATTATTGAATGACTTTAGAAGTGTCAAGTGAGTCTTTACTATAATAACAACAGTTGTCAACCTTTGAGTGCTTACTCTATGCCAGGCACCATTAGAAGCATTTGTTACATATGTTAGCTCATTAACTCCCAAGACAACAGTGTGAGGTAGGGGGTGCTCTTATCATCACTGGTTTCAGATAGGGGAACAGGTACAAGCCTCACAAAGCTGGCAATATAAGCTTAGATACTGTGTTGCCCATCACCAACCTGTACTGCCTAAGAAGTCTGTCCCACAGTGAATGCTGTATGCACCTAAGAGGTAGCTGCTGACAACTGTTTCATGACAAATTACAGAGTCCATCCACATCAAATTATATTAATTATAAGGCTATGGAAAGCTCAACTGAATACATTAAATTGTCATTGAATTATACACATTCTCCATTCATTTACATAATCAGTGTGTATTGAGTACTTATCATGTGCTATAATTTATACAAGAAATTAAGAAATATAAGGGAGAATGAGGTGGCCCTTGCCCTTAAGATGTTCCCACACTGGTGAGATAAATGGAGACAGAAACAAATCATTCACTATAATTTGATGGCAGCTGTTATGGAGATGTCTACAAAGTGCTAGGGAAGGCAGAGAGGACCAACACTCAGTGTTTCCTAGAAGGGGGTGGGATGGTTTAGAAAATAATTTGTTATCTCTTGGATTCCCTATATGAAAAATGATGCGATACACCCTACTCTCTTCTGTTTTTCCACAGCCACAGAATGTTCATTAGGGCTTTTGGAACAAAATACCATAAACTGAGTGGCTTAAACAACAGAAATTTATTTTCTGAGTTCTGAAGGCTGGAAATCCAAAATCAAAGTGTCTACAGGGCTGGTTCTTTCTGAAGAATGTGAAGAATAGTCAGTTCCATGCCTTTTTCCTAGCTTCTGGGGGTTTGCTGGCACTCTGAAAGTAATCAAAGAATCAAAACATTATTCTTGCCTTGCTTCAGTAGTTGTATTGTATTAAGCATTACTTTACTCATTATTATAATTTTGCCATAAAATTTCTTTTCAATGATTTAATATGAATCAGATTAGATATATATATATAGATATACACAGAATCCCCCACTTTAGAGGTTTTTCTTAAAAAAAAAATGTAGGCATTCTTGCATAATTACAACCATCTGGTTAGTGTGCACCAAAATGTATGTACATATAATTTTAAAGTAAATAAAACCTGTTGTGCTCTGTGTCCAGTGAATCTCTCCCTGCTGCTAAAAAAAGACTGGGTTACACTATTCCTTGGGAACAGTCTACACAATGTTTCTTTCCTGCGACCTATGTGCTTCTATAGTTAATTGCACCCTGGATTCTCACATTTACTTTCCTGCAATGGTCAGAGATAAATAAGTTCTCTTCAAAGATTCTCTTCTTATATTCTGTCTCTTTCTCTCTGTCCCTTATTTCTTCCTCTTTTCAATTTATTCATAAACCCAAAACTCACCCAACCATTGGCTGATCTTCCTCACCATGCTTCTATCAAAATATCAGTAAAAAGTGAGAACAACCTCGCATGTCCAATCCTTGTCCTATGGAGCATGGTGGCCTGTGGCAGCCACAGGCCTTTGTGGCACAGTTCACTCACTGTTGACCATCCACAGTCTACAGTTTTTGCACTATCCTGTGGGTCCTGGGCTCACTGCTGGCTAGCCATGCTGGGACAGGCATTTGGTTTCCTATGGTCTCCACCCATGTTTCTGCCAGGTCCCAGTGGTCCACACCACCCACTATATTTTTGAGCAGTCCCACACTGGTTTTTGTTTCCTCTTTTGCTCATCTGGCCTTTCCCAGGTAGAAAACCTGTCCACGAGGCACATTTTATTGCACTTGAAGCTTTTTATAAGTGTCAGGCTTATTAAGGTAGAACTTACATACAGTAAAGTACAGCTGGATGAGTTTTGACAAATGCGCACAATCATAGAAACATCACCAACCTAGATAAAATATTTTCCTCACCCTGAAAAGTTTATATGACTATAACCATTTTTTTCAAGCATCAATATTCACAATAAATTAAAAAACATTTTTTTTCTGTATTTTTCTGAAGCCGGAAATGGGGAGAGACAATCAGACAGACTCCCGCATGCGCCCAACCGGAATCCACCCGGCACGCCCACCAGGGGGCGACGCTCTGCCCACCAGGGGGTGATGCTCTGCCCCTCTGGGGCATCGCTCCGTTGTGACCAGAGCCACTCTAGCGCCTGGGGCAGAGGCCGAGGAGCCATCCCCAGCGCCCGGGCCATCTTTGCTCCAATGGAGCCTCGGCTGCGGGAGGGGAAGAGAGAGACAGAGAGGAAGAAGAGGGGGAGGGGTGGAGAAGCAGATGGGCGCTTCTCCTGTGTGCCCCGGCCAGGAATCGAACCTGGGACTTCTGCATGCCAGGCCGATGCTCCACCACTGAGCCAACCGGCCAGGGCCAAAAAACATTTTTTAATTTTGAGAGTTAATTGCTACTATAGTCAGGGTTTAATTTTCAAACCATGGGTTGTGGTTCATAAGTTAAGTTGTAAATCAGAGGTTTCTACCTCAGGGGGTATTTTTAAATCTTTTTTGTATTTTTCTGAAGTTAGAAGTGGGGAGGCAGTCAGACAGACTCCCACATGTGCCCGACCGAGATCTACCCGGCATGCCCACTAGGAGGCGATGCTCTGCCCATCTGGAGCATTGCTCAGTTACAACCAGAGCCATTCTAGAGCCTGAGGCAGAGGCCATGGAGCCATCCTCAGTGCCCAAGGCCAACTTTGCTTTAATGGAGCCTTGGCTGTGGGAAGGGAAGAGAGAGATAGAGGGAAAAGAGAGGGGGAAGGGTGGAGAAGCAGATGGGAGCTTCTCCTGTGTGCCCTGACCGGGAACTGAACTGGGACTTCTACACGCCGGGCTGACGCTCTACCACTGAGCCAACCAGGCAGGGCTAGGGGGTATTTTTAAACTAAATACAATGTTATTAAAAAAAATGAATATTCAAATATTGTTCAGCAAGAGAATTCTAATATTTTTTACCTATCTGAAATATAGATTCTGGAACCCAGGGACCAAGCAATGCAAAATGAAGGTAGAGATACAATAAATATTTAGGAAGAAAAATTATCAAAACTTGACATATCAAGTTGGAATATAGGAGATGCAAGTTATAGAAGAATAAAATAATGGCTCCTATGATACAGGCTTGGATATCTAGGTGGAGGCAATGCCACCAATGGAGAGAGAGAATGCAAAGGATGAGGAGTAGAACTGGGGAAGAGGATGGCAAGTTGCACTTGACACATCTGGGATACCAAAGTGGAGAAGTTTACTCTGAGCTGGATGTAGAAATCTGAAATTTTGGGAAGAGGTCATTTGCATATAGGTGGTCATTGAAACCATGAGACTTAATGAGATTCTCTAGAGTGGTATGAAGTGTGAAAAATGTAATTCACCACAATTTTGAGAAAATGTCAATGTGTGATACATGGTCAAATAAAAGAACCCCATCAAGAGAGAAAAAAATCAGAGATATTTTTGGAATATTGTGTTCTTCACAAAAGAAAAACAATTTGAAACACTCTAAGGAAATCGGATGTAAATGCCACATAAGCCTGAATTTCAATGAGATCGTGAAACAATGGTGTCATTTTAATAAATCACTGGACACTGCAATCTGCCATTCCACCAGCCAATTGCACCATAGTCACCTGGGATGCTTTTTAAAGATAAACATTTCAAGCCCTTTCCTGTATGTTTTGATTTAGGAGGTTTTTCATGAGGCCCCAGACTTAGTATTTTAAAAAAACCTCCCAAATCTAACATTCTAAGAGCTTTAGAAATTTCTTCATAATACCTTCACCTCTCACCACATCAAGTTGCATACTTTACCTTCGTTTTAACAACAACAAAAAAATTAAAAAATAATTAAGGCTCAGTGTATTTCTTGAACTTGGAGGTGTATTGTTGAAGACAAAAAATACCTTCCATTTTCCTAGTAGTCATGAACTTTTGTGACTAAAAGAAACGTATAATTGCCAAGTTCAGAAACACCTGGAAATAAAAGGGGTAGTTATTATAAAAATAAGCACCTGCAGGCAGTATATTTCATTGAAAAAGTAATGGTTAGAGGAAGAATACAAGCTATAATAAAATTAATTATTGTTCTGCAAGACATCCTAAAGGAGGGTTTCCAATAAAAGGAATTCATTGTCACCATTCAGCTATGCACATGGCTGCCAGTGTGCTAACTGCTGCAGCTGCTCTTAGACCTGCATCATGTGATAATCTGTATGGTTCCAAATAGTTTACCCATCCAGGGGTCTGCAGAATGCTAAGATAAACAAGCAGAAGACTACAGTTTTCAGGGAGTTGTAATTCAAAAAACCTCAACCCTGCATACAAGGCCATGCTTTTCTCAACCTAAAAGCAATCTCCAAGAACCAATAGGCAATGGACTGTTAAGGAAGAATGGCCCTCCCATAGAAAAACCCCTTTCTATTCTCAGAAATGACCCGGAAAGACTGGACAATGGAAACTCATCCTATCAGGTAGAACTGGAGGCAGCCAGATTGGATCAGCAAAGAACTTGCTCTACTCTAAAATTCCTACAAGATCTTTGTAGAGATGAAAACACAGACAGAAAGAAAATAATAGCATACCCAACCTACTAGAATTGGACACAGGTGGTCTAATATCTAAAACCCCACACTACAGCATTTACTGACTCTACTTTGACCATCAAGATGAATCTAGAAGATTAATTCTGGTTCTTCTACTCATAATATGAGTAACATTGGAAAAAAATACTAAATCTCCCTGTGCCTCAATTTTCTCATGGAATAGTTTTGAGAATTTTATGAGTAAATACATGTAAGTCCTTAAAATATTTGGTGCTGATGTTGTGTTGTTATTGTCATTATTTATACTGCTGTCAAACTTTAGGTTCTACATCAAGGGCAAAAAGTATTATTGCAAAGCCAAACCTCTGCATCCCCAACTAACCTTAGATATTAAGCGTCCTCAATGTTTTATGTCCAGGCTTCAACAAACTATTATAAATTAGATCCCCAAATGGCCCCAAACTATAGATAAAGGACCTTTGTGAGAGTTAGAATTTTATTTGATGCCTTTCACCAAAGCTTATTAACTCAGACCACAGGAGGATGTCAGTTTTAATTAGGAAAAGGAATAAATTTAGAATACTCTAAATTTAATTACAGTCAAAAATTTATTAAACCCTATATGTTACATATTACTCATGCAAACATGACTTAGTTGTTGATCTAGAATTCACAATTTAGTGGGAGAGATGCATTTATATCAACTTAATACAATGTGATGAAGACCATTAGTAGTTTGAGAAGAGGATCAAAAGAAAAGGTATATTTGGGCTGAGCTTTGAAAGATGCTTGATGAGAACTTTTCAGACAAAGGTGACAGTGTGAGTAAACATGTGGAGATTTTAAAAATTCATTAGAGATTTGAGAGTGCTGTGGTTGTAGTAAGCCAGAGCATAGCATAAACAGTGGAGATTCATTGGATATTAACCTTCATACATTTAAGAGATCATATGCTACCAGCATTTAAAAAAAAAAAAGTCCCTAGGGGGAGAAAAAAAACAAATAAGAAAAAAATGAAAAAGAAAAATATTCCTTGTAATTACTTCAATGAATAAGTAAAAATATTTTTAATTAGCTCAATAATTTTAAGTGGATAAATATTTCTAAAATATTTAAAGTTAGTCGATTGACTTACATATCTGAAATATTTCACCTTGTCGGGTTGGCTCAGTGGTAGAGCATCTGCCTGGCATGTGGATATCCAGGGTTTAAAACCTGGTCAAGGCACACAGGAGAAGCGACTATCTGCTTCTTGAACCCTCCCCCTTCTCTCTCTTTCTCTTCCCTTCCCACAGCCATGGCTTAATTGTTTGAAGAGAGTTGGCCTTGGGTGCTGAGGATGGCTTTGTGGCTTTTGCCTCAGGTGCTGAAAAAATGACTCTGTGTGGTCAATGGCCCCAGATGGGCAGAGCATCACCCCTTAGTGGGCTTGCCAGGTGAATCCTGGTTGGGACACAGTGGGAATCTATCTCTCTGCTTCCCCTTCTCTCACTAAAAAAATATTTCCCATAAATTATTATTTATATTACTAATATGTTTAGATGTTCTAGCTTAACCCAGAAACTGTGCATTATTAACAATCTAATATTATTCTACATTATCCTGAGGCTTTTCTCATTACATGCTCAATACATAATTATCATTTTACTCTTTTTCTTGATCTTACCAAAATATTAAAACTTGTCATGGTCTTGTCTGTAGCACCATTCCCAAGAGTTTGTTTATATAAAAAGTAAAATGTGGTCAAATCAATTTGGGAAACAACAAAATAAAAAAAAAATTACTGGACTTTTGGTTGTAGAACTTTCAGGGTCTTTTATATGCTAACATTCATTGTAAAACTCCAAAAGGAGATCAAGTAAATAGCAGTTTTCAAAATTATGTGACAAATATTTACTTGGTGAACCACCTAGTAATATCTTGAGGAAGACCAGCGTTCAGCAGCCTCCTGAGGGAAATCTGCAGTTGATAGCAGTTTCTAATTAATACTTTTCTGTTGCAAATAATTTAACCAAATCTAGCTAACTTAAGTAACAAATGAGAGAGTGATTAAAATAACATTAGGTTAACTGATAAAACTCAAAGACAGAAAGGCAACTGGATTTCAAAAACAAACCAAAAGCAGGAACTCAAATTTGTTAAAATTCTCTCCATCTCTCTTTTCTGTCCATGTCTGTAAGTGGGCTTCATTTGTCTTTCCCTCTGCATCCCAGCTTTATATTTTCCAATTTACATTTCAAAAACAAATGAAGCCAGTGACGACAGCATTGAGTTTTGTGTGATAAGTCTAACCACCTCTATTTAATTTTTCAGTTGCTGATGAAGAGACACATAGGGTCACATGACTCTCAATAAACCAATCAGCTATGACCAAAGGTAATAGTGCAAGAATGAGACAGCAGTTAGGTAAATAGAGAGAAGGAAGGGACTATTCTTAGAAAAATGACACTGAGTAACAAAGTAACATGTACTCAGTTGTTAAGTTGTTGTAGTGATGTTGTAGCCAATGTTCTTAGAACAGGTAGAGGAATTTTATATAGATTCACCCTCAATTTAACTGGTCCATTCAGTAGTGGTGTAGCTTCTTATAACATATTTAGAATAGTGGTGGCAGGCAGATATGGTAATTCATAATTATTTATTTAATTAACTAAAAATTAATAGAGGTCTCTATTGTTAAGCAGGGGGAATTAATTTAAAAGTAAATCTACTAATAAAACTACTTAATTTGCAGAGACAAGAAGGCTCTTAAAGATTTGCTCAGAATTTTACTCTCTGTAACCACAATTTGTATTCTAACAATTGGGAAGCACTAGAGGCATTTCTCACCACATTCCTGGAATACAATAGACTACTTGTTGCTTTCTTGCTCTTTTTGGCTCAAACACAGCTATGCAAAGGAGCATCATGCTAGGCACTAACACCACTATTGTTTCTGCAAGATAATTAAGGAATTTCCCTATATTCTTAGTTTTATTTAGAATCCTCCTCATGTATTAATGTCCTTAGTATAAAAAGAAAATTGCTATTTTTTATAAAAGATGTTGACAGAAATTTTTGCGTCTTTAAGTTCAGCAATCAACTATAGTTTCCCTCTCAACCTTTACTTTCCATGTTTCCAATCTGCTGTAAGAATAAGAATGAATTTTCTCAACTGTTATATACAGATACTTGGTAAGAGAATTCATTTTCAGCATGATTTGTGGCATCTAAAACTCTCCTGTAGCCATTCAAAGTGAAAATGCTGCACTATCAAACTAGAGTTTAGCTGGCACGCTGGTACTTAGTGCCCAATTCGGCTTGATAGTCCTTACCTAAAAGTATAATGATCCTATATAAGAGACAACCCACCATCAAGAAAGATCTTTTAAAAGAAAAAAAGGAGTGGAGAAATTCTATCTAATTGTGCTTCGATTCTTCAATCATTTACTTAAAAAAAAAGACTAATTTGAAAACAAACTCAAACTTTCAGAAAAAACTATTTTATCCTGAACCATTTGAGAGTAAGTTGCCAAAATACCCATATCTCTGAATACTGTAGTGTATAATTCCTTCTAACAAGGACAGCCCCTTATGCAATCACAATATACCATCAATTTTAGTTATTGAGTCAAGAACATGTTGCAGATTTATGGGGTCTTATGGTTGAAATCTTAAGCAATTTGTGGGAAGAAGCTAAGGTTCAACTAGTTTTAAAGGGTTGGGTAGGGAGGGAGAAGTGGTGGCCATAAACGAGGGCTTGGTTGTAGGAACACGGTTATAATCTGACAATTTTGTTAGTATTCAGTCATTCCTTTAAGACTTTGCTTTTCTTTATCTAAATGAATATGTACCTCCTCATGATACCAATCTCTGCACTGAAGTACAGAGGCAAAACACAAGGACAGGGTAAATTAGTTATATTAAAATGTTCCCTGACTCCTTATAGCAGTAGGAAATCAGGTGAATTTCAGGTTTACAAAAAAAGGTGTGAACATGCTATCTGGTCAATCAGCTCATTAAAGTCAAAGTGTTATACAATTGCTTTCTTGTTCTTTTGTGTTTCCATGTTATGCTATCGTCAGTCCTTGTGTCTTACCAAAGCATCTGTTTCCCATCCTCTTCAGTGTAGTTCTACCAGGAATTACCATTTTTACTTTGTAAAAGTGAATGCATACAGTGTGTGGCATTTTTTGAAGAGAGGGCTGAAAATAATAATAATGTACTTGTACTTACTATTCTTAACCCCTCCTCAAAACCACTCAGTACAAACAAGTTCTAGACTAACTCTGTCTGGGAAGAGCAGATTTAGAAAGAGGGGAGGCAGTATAGACAGTACCACATACAAGAAAGAAAATATAATGTCTCAGTCTGATATATTGTGGCATGTTGCAGGATGTTGACTCACTTTACAACTATAGTTCTTTCTGAGCATTGAAAAAAACTAACTACTCTTTTATGCAATGAGTTAAGTGCAAACAAACCTCTCCTGACCCTGCATTGCTATTCTGTATTGCTACAGGACCAGATGTTGCCAATGTTAATATCTGTATTGAGCACTGTAATTATTTTTCCAAAAGAGAAGACCAAACAATTTCTCAAGTAAACTCTTTGTATACACAGTACTCTCTTGTACAAGCAACCAGGAGAGTTGAACAAATGAAAAGAAGCAAGAAATATTCACAACATATTAAAAATAAACACATAGTTTCTCCCTAAAAAAAAAAAGAATATATTTGCAAACAGCACAACCTGCTAAATCTTGCTTGTCAATAGGGTAGATCCAAACATCCCAACAACCTCTTTTGTGGGAACTTGAGTTTTTATGAAGGAAATTTCCATAGTTATAAATAAATGTTCCAAACATCACTATAATTATTTGTTCTTCTAAAGTATTATCTGGATGGAAATTCATTTTACTTGACGCATATTTTACAACCAACTAGTAGTAGGAAATTTAGTCCAAGAAAGGCACATTTTCACTTCAGTTAAGAAAAATTATAAACAAACAATCCCCTTTTAACATGTGTGGAGCATTTCCTTCAGCTCCTGTTTCTCTGTCAAAGCAGTCAGAGGTTGACCCACAGGATCACAGATCACATAAATGACCTCTACACCCTTCACTTTGCCACAAATCTCCAATGAAAGGACCCTTCCCACCCAATAAATAAATAAATAAATAAATAAATAAATAAATAAATTCCTTCTACAAAGGAACTTGTTTGAGGGAACTAATACCTAAATCTTTTCTGTCTTTCAGTTCTGTGTTCTTGGTCTTGGGAAGATGTACAGAGTTTCAGTGAATGGATCCTGGGAGGAAACTGAAGAGAGCTTTTTTGTTAGTTTGTTTTCATGGTCTTTGAAGAAGACTGGATGCTTCTACAGTCATTCATGGCAGGAGTTAAGCTTGTGAATCGTTGGTTTTCCTGGATTTTCTGGTCATGTCTAAACTGCCAGTTCCGATGGTTTGGCTTTATGAAAACATCCTCTCCCACTGATATTTTTTATAACATTAAAAGTGGGTGTGTCAGATGACTGAATCACACTTTTTAAAGAAAAAGAAAATTAAAAAATGACTTTTTAAAATTAATTTTAATGGGGTGACATTAATCAATCAGGGTACATCGGTTCAGAGAAAACATCTCCAGGTTATTTTGACATTTGATTATGTTGCATACCCATCACCCAAAGTCATAAAGTCTTCCGTCACCTTCTATCTGGTTTTCTTTGTGCCCCTCCTCTCCCCCCACCTCCTCCTTTCCTCTCCCCACCCCTGGTAACTACCACACTCTTGTCCATGTCTCTGAGTCTCAAAAAATGACTCTTTAATAAAAGATTTTATTAGGTACTTGATAAAATTTGAGGAAACTATTTCTGTAAACACAAAAATTTTAAATCCATAATGGAAAAAATATGAGATTATATAATAAACATTAAAAATCACATTTTTATATGATTTACATATTTTTAAAATAAATATTTTTAAATAAATTTTGAAGATGAAGTTAACACCTATCATATTCTCTTCAGACAAACACTGATTCAGATAAAAGAGAGTTTTTCTTAAATAGCATGCCATCTAGTTAGATTTTGCAATTAAAAAAAATAATTACAATAAACATGAAAGTATATATATGTATAATTTGCTTCTTATTCATGATTTGGCTATTTATTAAATACTCCTATGTCCAGGCTTGTTCTTGAAATCTGAGGAAGTATGAAAAAAGTGTAAGTATATTATTTAAACTTCAAAGACTTATGTGATTAAGGAGGGTAATTAATGGATGGAAGATACAGTTTTGATTACATTATTTTGAAAATGCCCTATGATCCCTTTCTTACCCACCCAATGACATTATTATACCCTCCTACTGTATTTAATGGCCTTTTTCATGTATGTTACCCCCACAGCCCTTCTTGATATACTTTAAAATCAAGCCCCAGCCACTTGTAACTCCTTAACAGTGCCTTCATCAAGCTCTGTGCTTGTGCTTAGACAGCACCTGCCAGTTAGAATGCCTTTTCTCAATATCTACTGTCAAAATCTTTCACCTCAGTTGAATGGAACCATTATCCATACTTCATTCCCTTCTAAGTGGTTCTTCCCTTGCCTGAATTCTGTTAACTTTATTTCTTATGGTACTTTTCTTATTTAACACAGTACCTTAGATATTTGAGTATTTTAGTATATTTCTTATTTGCTCTATTAAAATTACCTTAAGACATTTCAAATATATCTCTATATATCTCCCTATACATTGCCTGACTCAGTGTGTAGTTTATAATGTGTATTCAAACACATAGTAGGTGAATAGATGAATGAATGAGTACTTGAAACAAGGGAATAATTAAGAATAATAATTGTGTGCCAATGGATACAGAGTAATAGGAGAGTAAAAAGAATTTGGAGGAGAGAATAAAATAGTTTTAATGTGGGCTGGAATAGTCTAAGAAAGCCAAATGAAAGATTTCAACCTCATTTGGACCTTTAAGGATGATCATGTCAAATAAGGGAACTAGAGTGGCTAAGAACAACCAGGACTAGGAGTCTGGCTGACAGATTAGAAGAAGAGAAAGAATGACTTGAAGGTAAGGTTATTAAGAGGGAAGTTTCAGGAATTACCTAATGTAAGGCTGAGCAGGAAATATACAAGCCACAAGATAAGACCTGATTAGCTGGAATCCCAGAAGCTAAGCTCTGCTTCCAAGACACAGGCTGTTTGTAGAGAAGTAATATATTAAAAGAGAAAAGAATGGGTTCTGAATTAAGAAAAACTGGGTTTGATTTTACTTTTACTATCTATTGTTTTTGTTAGGCATGAGATTCTACAATCCTCCACTTTCTCATCAATAAAATGGACATTATAATTCCTACCCAATTGGGTTGTTATGGGGGTCCAGTAAGATGATATGTAAAAAGTGCTTGGTACATAGAAAAAGCTCAGTAAATGGCATCTCTCATTATTTGCTACAAACTTCAATTTGAATAATTGTTGTGTATGGCTGTCCCTAAGTCCCTTTGTGACCAGAATGTTTCTGAAAATTGAAGCCTGTTTCTAAATTATTTCAGAAGAAACCTTTCTGGACTTGAGATGAAGATTCGATTGATGATGATCATGCTGATAACAGAATTTATAGTAGCTAATATTTACTGAGTGCTTATTATGTACTAGGAACCGTAGTAAGTGCCTCATAAAAATCACTGCATTTAATCCTAACAAAAATGCATATTCTGAATAAAACAAGTGGACCTGATCTTTGGGTGTTTCGCAGGAATCCTCTTAGAACAAAATGTGCCTGCATCTCAGGAATTCCAGTAAACTGGGATTACAGAAGAAGCCAGGACAGAAAAGCCAGGGGCAACAAAAAGGCATAAAGATATAGGTGCTTGCCCTGACAAGGGAATCAGGATACAGTAGCTAAAAGGTGTAGTAATCTCAGATCTGATCCAGGAATGCCTCTACACCAGGGACTTCAAACCAGCAAGCAGATGAGAGTCCAGGGAAATCCAGGAGCGGGCACTACTTATAATCAGACAGGGCCCTGGCTGATTAGCTCAGTTGGTTTGAGCACTGTCCCAAATCACCCGAGTTGCAGGTTTGATCCCTAGTCAGGGCCCATAAAGGAAGTGACCAATAAATGTACAACTAAGTAAAACAACAAATAATTGCCTCTCTCTCTCTCTCCCTCCCTTCTTCTCTCTGTCTCTCTAAAATCAATCAATAATTTTTTTTAAAAAGCCAGACATCTAGTGGCCCTGTGATTCTTAACAGGACCCTTATTGGTAGCAGGAGAACATAGGAAAGAAGATAAGGAAGGAGTTTGGCAAGAGCCTGGCAGGCTAATAAGGACCCCTCCTCACAAATTAGGGCAGGAATGGCAACTGTTTTGTGTCTGTACAATTTCCAAACAAGCAAATGGTTAACAGAAGCCCTGTATTTAAGACCAAATTTAGTCTCAGCAACATAGATTATCACGATCAATTAGTGATGTCTGCCATAAATAATAGGGGAAGAAGGAGCAATAGACTTGTTGTCACTCTTAGATTTAATAGAAGAACCAAGACATCAAGAAAAAAGGAGAGAAATTTTGAAGAAAAAAAAAGACAATAATTAAGGGACCATGCACAACTTATTGGGGATACAGGAAAGGAGAGAAGGTGATCTATGGTCCATAAATCATGGTCAGACAGAATAGAGAGAGTATGCTTTTGCCATCTGTACAGATCTCCCTTCTCCGGTCTTCCATCTTCTTAGGAGTTGTCTGTAGCACTCTAATGCCCCAGCTGCTCGTGTGTCCCCAAAGCAAAGGCTTGGGGAGAGGTGTCTCATGTTTCCCATTTGCTATTTTTAAAGATCCATGAGCTTCTCAGAGAAAATTCAATGTGAATTCTCAGGAGATAATGATATTGAAAAAATACATATTGACAAACAAAAAGAAGCTAAGCACATTAATTTTTTATTATTTTCAAAATAAAATATGGCGGTGCTATTGTTTTATTTTGGTTGTTGTTGTTGTTTTTATTTTAATTTATTGTGTTTACATAGTTACAAGTCTACCCCCAAATATTGTTTTAAAACACAGCAAAAGAACAATTGTATTTTACTAAGAGTCCTCT
This sequence comes from Saccopteryx leptura, assembly GCF_036850995.1. Taxonomy (NCBI): domain Eukaryota; kingdom Metazoa; phylum Chordata; class Mammalia; order Chiroptera; family Emballonuridae; genus Saccopteryx; species Saccopteryx leptura. The sequence continues at coordinate 69,391,362 of NC_089507.1, read as the reverse complement.
TTTGAGAGCTATATACAATATAAATTTCTATTTATTTATTAACACAAATGCCAGTAAAAAGAAGATTTCAAAAGCCCTTCAATATAGTTTGATCTGTGGTGGCACAGTGGATAAAGCAACAACCTGGAATGCTGAGGTCACTGGTTCAAAACTGTGGGCTTGCCTGGTCAAGGCACATATGGGAGTTGATGCTTCCTGCTCCTCCCCCTTCTCTCTCTCTCTCTCTCTCTCTCTCTCTCTCTCTCTTCCCTCTCTAAAATGAATAAATAAAATCCTTTTTTAAATAGCCCTTCAATATATATTATGGCAGGGACCAGGAACCTTTTTGGCTGAGAGAGCTATGAACGCCACATATTTTAAAATGTAATTCCATGAGAGCCATACAACGACCCGTGTATGTTAAGCATTATCCAATAAAAATTTGACCCTGGCCAGTTGGCTCAGTGGTAGAGCATCGGCCTGGCATGCAAGAGTCCCAGGTTTGATTCCCGGCCAGGGCACACAGGAGAAGCGCCCATCTGCTTCTCCACCCCTCTCCCTCTCCTTCCTCTCTGTCTCCTCTTCCCCTCCCACAGCCAAGGTTCCATTGGAGCAAAGTTGGCCGGGGCGCTAAGGATGGTTCTGTGGCCTCTGCCTCAGGTGCTAGAATGGCTCTGGTTGCAACAGAGCAATGCCCCAGATGGGCGGAGCATCGCCCCCTGGTGGGCATGCCGGGTGGATCCCAGTTGGGTGCATGGGGGAGTCTGTCTGACTGCCTCCCCTTTTCCAACTTCAGAAAAATACAAAAAAATAATAATAATAATAAAATAAAATAAAAATTTAGTATTGTCCCAGAGGACAGCTGTGATTGGCTCCAGCCACCTGCACCCATGAACATGAGCAGTAGGCAGTGAATAGATTGTAATACATGAGAATCTTTTATATTTTTAATGTTATTTTTTTTATTAAAGATTTGTCTGCGAGCCAGATCCAGCCATCAAAAGAGCCACATCTGGCTCGTGAGCCATAGGTTCCTGACCCCTGTATTATAGCAAATTATTCTTTTAAAGTGAGGAACAGGGAGGTGAATATTTGGACTTTTTTTTTTTCTCACTGAAACCACATTCCTGTGGCATTACTCAAATTAAATCTTTCAGTCATTGAAAATATAAAGAGAAAATGACTATATTAAAACCAAACAGAAAGTATACCTGAATCTTTTTATTATATTTTCCTAGGTCTAACTTTCTAACTTGTTCGGTTTGAGAAAATATACAAATATAACTCTCTACAAGAAGAAACAGCTGTCAGTCTTACAGGATCTGTTTCTTAAAGTAGACTTTGTTTTGAAAGGTAAGTTGACTATATGTAGAAATGCCTATTTGAAAACACTTGTTCTGTTTGTGTGGTAACTTCTCAATTTATATCTTAACTTTAGAAAACAGAAAGAAGATCACATATAAAATAGATTTTTTTAAAAAAATTTTTTTGTATTTTTCTGAAGCTGGAAACGGGGATAGACAGTCAGACTCACGCATGCGCCCGACCAGGATCCACCCAGCACACCCACCAGGGGGCGATGCTCTGCCCCTCTGGGGCGTCGCTCTGTCCCAACCAGAGCCACTCCAGCGCCTGGGGCAGAGGCCAAGGAGCCATCCCCAGCGCCCGGGCCATCTTTGCTCCAATGGAGCCTCGCTGCGGGAGGGGAAGAGAGAGACAGAGAGGAAGGAGAGGGGGAGGGGTGGAGAAGCAGATGGGCACTTCTCCTGTGTGCCCTGGCTGGGAATCGAACCCGGGACCTCTGCACGCCAGGCCGACGCTCTACCACTGAGCCAACTGGCCAGGGCCCTAAAATAGATTTTTTTTTTCTTCCATTTTTCTGAAGCTGGAAACAGGGAGAGACAGTCAGACAGACTCCCACATGCGCCCGACCGGGATCCACCCAGCACGCCCACCAGGGGCGATGCTCTGCCCACCAGGGGGCGATGCTCTGCCCATCCTGGGCGTCGCCATGTTGCGACCAGAGCCACTCTAGCGCCTGAGGCAGAGGCCACAGAGCCATCCCCAGCGCCCGGGCCATCTTTGCTCCAATGGCGCCTTGGCTGCGGGAGGGGAAGAGAGAGACAGAGAGGAAAGCGCAGCGGAGGGGTGGAGAAGCAAATGGGCGCTTCTCCTGTGTGCCTTGGCCGGGAATTGAACCCGGGTCCTCCGCACGCTAGGCCGACGCTCTACCACTGAGCCAACCGGCCAGGGCTAAAATAGATTTTTTAAACATACTTTGTATTAGAAAAATAAGGTCATGTCAGAAATAAAGGACAGTTAGAATAACTGTATAGCTTTCCTAATTGTTTTATTATTATTATTGACTTAAGAGAATGGGGAAGAAAGAGAAAGAGAGAGCACATCAATTTGTCATTTCACTTATTTATGCATTCATTAGTTGCTCCTTGTGTGTGCCCGATTGAGGATTGAACCCTCAATGTTGGCATGATTGGACGATGCTATAATTAACTGAGTTACCTGGGCAGGACTACTAATTGTCTCTCTTTTTTAATTTAGGCAATTAATTTTAACAGGTTTACATTGATTAATTAGAGTACATAGATTCAGAGAAAATATCTCCAAATCATTTTGACATTTGATTATGCTGTATACCCATTACCCACAGTCAAATTATCCTCCATCACTTTTTATTTGATTTTCTTTATGCCCCTCCCCTCCCCCTACCCCTTTCCTCTCTTCCCTTCCCCTCCACCTGGTAAGCACTGTACTCTTCTCCATGTCCATGAGTCTCAATTTTGTGTCCTACCTATGTATGGAATCATACAGTTCTTAGTTTTTTCTGATTTACTTATTTCACTCAGTATAATGTTATCAGGGTCCATCCATGTTGTAAATGATCTTATGTCATTATTTCTTATGGCTGAGTAGTATTCTGTAGTATATATGTACCACATTTTCTTTATCCAATCATCTATTGAAGGGTTTTTTGGTTATTTCCATGTCTTGGCCACTGTGAACAATGCTGCAATGAACATGGGGTTACATGTGTCTTTATGTACCAATGTTCCTGAGATTTGGGGGTATATTCCCAGTAGAGGGATTGCTGGGTCATAAGGTAGTTCTATTCTTAATTTTTTGAGGAACCGCCATACTTTCTTCCATAATGGTTGTACTACTTTACATTCCCACCAACAGTGGATGAGGATTCCTTTTTCTCCACAGCCTCTCCAACACTTGTTATTACCTGTCTTGTTGATAATAGCTAATCTAACAGGTGTGAGGTGGTATCTCATTGCAGTTTTGATTTGCATTTCTCTAATAGCTAATGACAATGAGCATCTTTTCATATATATTTTGGCCATTTGTATTTCTTCCTGGGAGAAGTGTCTGTTCATATCCTCTTCCCATTTTTTTATTGAATTGTTTGCTTGTTTGTTGTTGAGTTTTGTAAGTTTTTTGTATATTTTGAATATTAGGCCCTTATGTGAGCTGTTGTTTGAAAATATCATCACCCATTTAGTTGGCTGTCTGTTTTGTTGTCAGTTTCTCTTGCTGTGCAGAAGCTTCTTAGTCTGATGTAGTCCCATTCATTTATCTTTGCCTTCACTTCCCTTGCCTTTGGAGTCAAATTCATAAAATGTTCTTTATTACCAAGGTCCATGAGTTTAGTACCTATGTTTTCTTCTACATAATTTATTGTTTAAGGTCTTATATTTTGGTCTTTGATCCATTTTGAATTAATTTTGGTACAAGGAGACAAACTGTAGTCAAGTTTCATTCTTTTGCACGTGGTTTTGCAGTTTTCCCAGCACCATTTGTTGAAGAGGCTTTCTTTTCTTCATCGTATGTTTTTGGCTTCTTTATCAAAGATGATTTGACCATATAAATGTGGTTTTATTTCTAGGCTTTCTATTCTATTCCATTGGTCTGAGTGTCTATTTTTCTGTCAGTACCATGCTGTTTTGATTATCATGACTCTATAATATAATTTGAAGTCAGGTATTGTAATGCCCTCAGCTTTGTTCTTTTTCATTAGGATTACTTTGGCTATTCGGGGTTTTTTATAGTTCCATATAAACCTGATAATTTTTTGTTCAATTTTTTTAAAAAATGATGTTGGAATTTCAATGGGAATTGCATTAAATTTATATATTGCTTTGGGTAATATGGTCATTTTAACTATATTTATTCTTCCTATCCAAGAACAAAGAATATTTTCCCATTTCATTGTATCTTTTTTGATTTCCCTTAACATGCTTTGTAGTTTTTATTATATAGATTCTTTATATTCTTTTTATGTTTATTCCTAGGTATTATTTTGTTGTTGTTGCAATGGTAAAAGGGATTTTTTTATTAGTTCATTTTCTGAAGTTTCATTATTGGCATACAGGAAGGTAATAGACTTCTGTATATTAATTTTGTATCCTACAACTTTACTGTATTGTTTTATTGTTTTAATAGTCTTTTTGAGGAGTTTTTACAATTTTTTTCTTTGTTTTCATTTTTTATTATTAATTTTAATGGGATGACATTGATAAATCAGGGTACATATGTTCAGAGAAAACATCTCCAGATTATTTTGACATTTGATTATGTAGCACACCCCTCACCCAAATTGTCTTCCGTCACCTTCTATCTGGTTTTCTTTGTGCCCCTCCCCTCCCCCACCCCATCTCTCTCCTTCCCCCACCCTTCCCTGGTAACCATCACACATTTGACCATGTCACTGAGTCTCATTTTTATGTCCCATCTATGTATAGACTCATATAATTCTTAGTTTTTTCTGATTTACTTATTTCACTCAGTATAATGTTATCAAGGTCCATCCGTGTTGTTGTAAATGATCCGATGTTATCATTTCTTATGGCTGAGTAGTATTCCATAGTATATATCAGTGGTCCCCAACCCCTGGGTCATGAACCAGTACCGATTCGTGGGCCATTTGGTATCGGTCCGCAGAGAAAGAATAAATAACTTACATTATTTCCGTTTTATTTATATTTAAGTCTGAATGATGTTTTATTTTTTTAAAATGACCAGATTCCCTCTGTTACATCCGTCTAAGACTCACTCTTGATGCTTGTCTCATAGGTTCGACAATTATATTTAAAATACCACAGTTTTTATGCCGGTCACATAATTTTATTTTGTGCATTTATCTGTCCCACCCTAAAGGCCTGTCTGTGAAAATATTTTCTGACATTAAACCAGTCCGTGGCCCATAAAAGGTTGGGGACCACTGGTATATATGTAACAAAGCTTTTTAATCCACTCATCCACTGACAGACACTTGGGCTATTTCCAGATCTTTGCTATTGTGAACAATGCTGCCATAAACATGGGGGTGCATTTCTCCTTTTGAAACAGTGCTATGGTGTTCTTGGGGTATATTCCTAAAAGTGGTATAGCTGTGTCAAAAGGCAGTTTGATTTTTAATTTTTTGAGGAATCCCCATACTGTTTTCCACAGTGGCTCCACCAGTCTGCATTCCCACCAGCAGTGCAGGAGGGTTCCTTTTTCTCCACATCCTCGCCAACACTTATTCTGTGTTGTTTTGTTGATGAGCGCCATTCTGACTGGTGTGAGGTGATATCTCATTGTGGTTTTAATTTGCATTGCTCTAATGATTAGTGATGTTGAGCATTTTTTCATATGCCTATTGGCCATCTGCATGTCCTCTTTTTTTTCCTGTTTTTTTTTTATTCATTTTAGAGAGGAGAGGGAGAGACAGAGAGACAGAGAGAGGAGAGACAGAGAGAAAGAAGGGGGGAGGAGCTGGAAGCATCAACTCCCATATGTGCCTTGACCAGGCAAGTCCAGGGTTTCGAACCAGCGACCTCAGCATTTCCAGGTCGACGCTTTATCCACTGCGCCACCTCAGGTCAGGCTGCATGTCCTCTTTTGAGAAGTGTCTATGCATTACTTTTGCCCATTTTTTTATTCAATTGTTTGTCTTTCTGGTGTTGAGTTTTCCAAGTTCTTTATAAATTTTGCTTATTAACCCCTTATCAGTTGTGTTGTCGAATATGTTCTCCCATTGTGTAGTTTGTCTTTTTACTCTGTTCTTATTGTCTTTAGCTGTGCAAAAGCTATTTAGTTTGATATAGTCCCATTTGTTTATTCTGTCTTTTATTTCACTTGCCCATGGAGATAAATAGGCAAACATATTGCTGCGATAGATGTTGGAGAGCTTACTGCCTGTTTTCTTCTAAGATGCTTATAGTTTCATGGCTTACATTTAAGTCTTTTATCCATTTTGATTTTATTTTTGTGAATGGTGTAAGTTAGTGGTCTAGTTTAATTTTTTTTGCAGGTAGCTGTCCAATTTTCCCAACACCATTTGTTAAAGAGGCTGTCTTTACTCCATTGTATGCTCTTACCTCCTTTGTCAAATATCAGTTGTCCATAAAGGTGTGGGTTTATTTCTGGGTTCTCTGTTCTGTTCCATTGATCTATATGCCTGTTCTTATGCCAGTACCAGGCTGTTTTGAGGACAATGCCCTTGTACTATAACTTGATATCAGGAAGTGTAATAACTCCCACTTTATTCTTCCTTTTCAAGATTGCTGAGGCTATTTGTGTTCTTTTTTGGTTCCATATAAATTTTTGGACTATGTGATCTATATCTTTGAAGGATGGCATTGGTATTTTAATTGGTATTGCATAGAATATATAAATTGCTTTGGGTAATATAGACATTTTTTTTTGTATTTTTCTGAAGTTGGAAACAGGGAGGCAGTCAGAGAGACTCCCGCATGTGCCCCACCGGGATTCACCTGGCATGCCCACCAGGGGGCGATGCTCTGCCCATCTGGAGCACTGCTCTGTTGCAACCAGAGTCATTCTAGCACCTGAGGAACAGGCCACAGAGCCATCTTCAGTGCCCGGGCCAACTTTGCTCCAATGGAGCCTTGGCTGCGGGAGGGGAAGAGAGAGACAGAGAGGAAGGAGAAGGGGAGGGGTGGAGAAGCAGATGGGAACTTCTCCTGTGTGCCCTGGCCAGGAATCAAACCTGAGACTCCTGCACACCAGGCCAACGCTCTACCACTGAGCCAACTGGCCAGGGCCAATATAGACATTTTAATGATGTTTATTCTTCCTAACCATGAGCATGGTATATGCTTCCACTTGTTTGTATCTTTCTTGATTTCTTTTATCAATGCTTTATAATTTTCCAAGTAAAAGTCTTTAATCTCCTTGGTTAAATTTACTCCTTGGTACTTTATTTTTTTGGTTGCAATAGTGAAGGGGTTGTTTCCTTAATTTCTCTTTCTGATAGTTCAGTGTTGGTGTATAAAAATGCCTCTGATTTCTGAGTATTAATTTTATATCCTGCCACCTTGCTGAATTCATTTATCAGGTCTAGTAGGGTTTTTTTGAGACTTTAGGGTTTTCTATATACAATATCATATCATCTGAAAATAATGATAGTTTTACTTCTTCTTTTTCAATTTGGATGCCTTTTATTTCTTCTTTTTGTCTGATTGCAATGACTAGGACTTCCAGAAGTATATTTAATAAGAGTGGTGAAAGGAGGCACCCATGGTTTGTTCCTGATCTTAAGGGAATTGCTTTTAATTTTTGCCCATTGAGTATGAGGTTGGCTGTGGGTTTGTCATAGATGGCCTTTATCATGTTGAGGTATGTTCCCTGTATTCCCACTTTGCTGAGAGTTTAGATCATGAATGGGTGCTGGATTTTATCAAATGCTTTTTCCGCATCCATTGAAATTATCATGTGGTTTTTCTCCTTTCTTTTGTTTATGTGATGAATCACATTGATTGATTTGGGACTATTGTACCAGTCTCGCCTCCTGAGAATAAATCCCACTTGATCGTGGTGTATGATTTTTTTCATAAATTGCTGGATCCGGTTTGCTAATATTTTGTTGAGGATTTTAGCATCTATATTCATTAGGAATATTGGCCTACAATTTTCTTTCTTTGTGCTGTCTTTGCATGGTTTTGGAATCAGAATTATGCGCACCTCATAAAAGGAGCTTGAAAGTCTTCCTTCCTCTTGAATTATTAAAGTAGCTTGAGAAGGATAGGAGTTAGTTCTTCTTTGAATATTGGTAGAAATCACTTGTGAAGCTATCAGGCCCAGGACTTTTCTTTCTTGGAAATTTTCTGATAACTGTTTTGATCTCATTTGTTGTAATCGATCTGTTTAGGTTTTATGATTCTTCCAGATTGATTTTTGGAATATTGTATGTTTCAAGGAATTTCTCCATTTCATCTTGGTTGTCTAGTTTTTTTGGCATACAGTTCTTCATAGTATTTTCTTACAATATTTTGTATTTCTGTTGTGTCAGTTGTTATTACTTCACTCTCATTTCTAATTTTATATATTTGAGTCCTCTCTTTTTTTCTTGGTGAATCTGGTTAAAGGTTCATCGTTCTTGTTTACCTTTTCAAAGAACCAGCTCCTTGTTTCATTGATCCTCTGTATTGTTTCTTTAGCCTCTATGTCATTTATTTCTGCTCTGATCTTTATTATTTTCTTCCTTCTACTACCCCTTGGCTTTACTTGCTGTTCTTTTTCTATTTCTTTTAGATGCAGGGTCAAGTTGCTTATATGAGCTTTTTCTAGCTTCTTAAGGTATGCTTATAATACTATGAACTTTCCTCCTAGTACTGCTTTTGCCGTGTTCCATATATTTTAAGTTGATGTATGCACATTATCATTTGTTTCTAGAAATTCTTTATTTTTTTTATTTCATTGTTAACCCATTTGTTATTTAATAATATACTATTTAGTTTCCAAGTGTTTGAGTGTTTTTCAGTTTTTCTGTTGTGGTTGATTTCTAGTTTCATGCCATTGTGATCAGAGAAAATGCTTGATATGATTTCGATCTTTTTTTTTTTTTATTTTTTTAAGATTTTATTTATTCATTTTAGAGAGAGCAGACAGAGAGAGAGAGAGACAGAGACAGAGACAGAGACAGAGAAAGAAGTGAGGGAGGAGCAGAAAGCATCAACTCCCATATGTGCCTTGACCAGGGAAGCCCGGGGTTTCTAACTGGCAACCTCAGTGTTCCAGGTCGATGCTTTTACCCACTCCACCACTGCAGGTCAGGCTGATTTCAATCTTCTTCTATTTGTTGAGACCTCTTTTGTGCCCTAACATGTGGTCTATCCTAGAGAATGTACTATGAACACTTGAAAAGAATGTATATTCTGCTGTTTTAGGGTGAAAGGCTCTGAAGATATCTTTAAATCCAGTTAATCTAGTGTGTCCTTTAAGTCTGTTGTTTCTTTGTTAATTTTCTTTTTTGAGGATCTATCTAGTGATGTTAGTGGGGTATTGAAATCCCCTACTATTATAGTATTGCTTTTGATCTCGCCCTTTATGTCCATCTATGTCTACTTTATATATTTAGGTGCTCCTATATTAAGTGCGTAGATATTTATAATAGTAATATCTTCCTGTTGAATTACTCCCTTTATCATTATGCAGTGTCCTTTTTTATCTCTTACTATAGCCTTTGTTTTAAAGTCCATTTTGTCTGATATAAGTATTGCTACCCCAGCTTTTTTTTCATTTCCATTTGCATGAAATATTTTTTTCCATCTTTTTACCTTCAGTCCATGTGCATCTTTCGTTTTAAGGTGTGTCTCTTGTAGACAGCATATAGAGGGTCCTGTTTTCTTATCCACACAGTTAACTTATGTCTTTTGATTGGATCATTTAATCCATTTACATTTAAGGTTATTATTGATATGTAGTAGTTTATTGCCAATTTATTCTTTAAAGCTGTATTCCTTTTTTGCTATATTCTTTTTCCCCTTTGATCTGTTTACAACAGGCCCCTTAGCATTTCTTGCAGCATTGGTTTGGTTGTAGTGAATTCCTTGAGTATTTTTTTGTCTGGGAAGCTTTTTATTTCTCCTTCAATTTTAAATGATAGCCTTGCTGGATAAAGTAGTCTTGGTTGTAGGCTCTTGTTCTGCATTACTTTGAATATTTTTTTGCCATTCCGTTCTGGCCTCAAGTGTTTCTGTGGAGAAGTTGGATGTCATCATTATGGGGGCTTCTTTGTAGGTTATAGCTTATTTTTCTCTAGCAGCTTTTAAAATTTTCTCTTTATCACTTAGCTTTGGTATTTTAATTATGATGTGTCTTGGTGTAGATTTCTCTGGGTTTCTCTTTAATGGAGTTCTTTGTGCTTCTTGAACTTGTGAGACTTTTTCCTACCTCAATTTAAGGAAGTTTTCAGCTATGATTTGATTGAACAAAGATTCGATCCTTTGTTCTTTCTCTTCTTTTTCAGGAACCCTTGTGATGCAGATTTTATTTGTCCTCATGTTGTCACAGAGCTCTCTTAGAGTTTCCTCAGACTTTTTGAGTCTCTTTTCTTTTTTCTGCTCTGCTTCCATTCCTTTGTTTATCTTGTCCTCTAACTCACTGATTCGATCCTCAGTTTCATCCATCCTACTTTTAATTCCTTCTATTGTGGTTTTCAATTCTGATACTGTATTTGTCATTTCTGAATGATTCTTTTTTATTATTTCAACGTCCTTTTTTATATTTGCTATCTATTTAGGTGTTCATAATGACCATCTATTGTTCCAGCTTTTTGAACATCCTAACAATCATTATTTTAAACTCTGCATCTGGTAGTTTGGTTATATCGACTCATTCAGGTTCTTCTCTGGGGATTTCTCTTGATTCATTTGGGTTGCATTTCTCTGCCTACCTATATTGTCTGTGTATAAGAAGGGTTTGGCCACTGAAGTCCAATGGGTGTTGCCTCTGTGTTCCCTAGGTGTGGTCTGTCTGAAGGCCTGCCACCCCCTCTGCCCCTGCCTACAGCGTTCAGGTATGGGCATTGCTGATGCTGGCCTGCTTTGGCTATCGCGGCGGTTTCTGCCTTTTCTATATAGGAGGGGCTGTGTTCACATTTCTGGCTTTACAAGCCTCAGCCAGTCTCAGCCTTCGCCTCGCCCCTGTAGGTGGGGTTGTGCGCCATGCTCTGTCCACAAGCCTGGGCACCAAGGGTAGGGGTGAGCACCTTTGCTCAGCTGCAGGTTTCCACCTGTTCCTGGGCTTCCGCCTGCCCCTGTGGTCAGATACGGCTCATGCGTCAGGCCAAAAGCCTCGGTTCCATGGGCCAGGCAGGGCTGCAGGCACACACTCAGCTGTGGATCTTCATCTTTTCCCAGGCTTTCACCCTGCCCCCGCGGGCAGAGCCGGCTCAAAGATAGGGTCTCAAGCCTCGGCTCCACAGGTCGGGCAAGGCTGTGCAACCACATAGCCTTGCTCAGCGGCAGGATCTCCCCTTCCCAGGCTCCCACCCTTCCCCCACAGGCAGGGTTTCAGGTGGGTCTGCAGCCAGGCCATACTGCTTTTGCATGTCCCCTCTGCCCCCACTGGGGTAGACTGAGCTCATAGCGGGCCTCAGGCATGGCCGGCCAGCTTCCTACTGAACTGTGCTTCCGTGTCCTGCTGCCTCCCACCCTCCTGCAAGCCCTCAGCAGTGTGGGTGGCAGTGCGGCAGGTCAGACCCTAACACTTCATACTGTAGTCATGAAAGCTCCCTCCGTCTAAGCAGCTCTGCTTTGAGTGCCAGGGGAGAGCTTGTTTGGTGTCCTGCTTCCCTTTGCTAGTATTACTGGTTCCAGGGGAAATATTCTCTTCAGATTTGGGGAGTGACTCAGCCCAGGGGTTAGGGTGGCTGTCCCTCAAAATGTTTCTTCCTGTGCCTTCTAGATTATACTCTCTTCCTGCTACTCCAGTCCTCTCTTTTCTTCCCGTCCCCCACAGCCCCGAGTGAGTGGTTGTGAAAGAGGTTTTCTGCATGGTCACTTTAAGAAGAATCCTGGATCTGATAAAACTCTTTCTCACAAACAGTATCCTGACTTGTTTTGCAGATAAATACTGTCCATATGCCTCTTCTAGGCTCTGGGGAAGCAGGCTGGGGCTTTTTTCTGGGGCCCAGTTCCCTCCCCTCTCCACTAAACTCTCTTCCTGCCACGTGAGTCTCTCTGGCTGCCGTTTACTCTGGGGAACTAAGCAGCTCTCTCCACGTTTCTGCTTTTCCTACCAGTCTCAACATGGCTTCTTCAGTTTTTTTTGGTGTTTAGTCCTCTTAGTTTAGTTCAAAGTTAGTTTTTCCAGATGATGGTTCTTAAAATTAAGTTGCAATCCACTTTGGTTCTGGGAGTTGGAAGTTGGTACGTCTGCCTACTCCATTAGTATCTTGCCACACTCTGTCTTTACGATTTTTGATGTACAGGATCATATCATCTGCAAAAAGTGAAAACTTTACTTCTTCTTTCCCAATATGAATGCCTTTTATTTCATTCTCTTGTCTGATTGCTCTGGCTAGAACTTCCAACACTAAATTGAATAACAGTGGAAAGAGTGGGGAGCTTTGTCTTTTTCCTGATTTTAGAGGAAAAGTTTTCAGTTCTTTGCCATTTAACATGATGTTAGCTGATGGTTTGTCATAAATGGACTTTATTATGTTGAGATATTTTCCTTCTATACCCATTTTGTTGAGTGTTTTAAACATAAAATGATGCTGTATTTTATCGAATGCCTTTTCTGCATCTATTGATAAGATCATATAGTTTTTGTTCTTTGTTTTTTTGTTGATATGGTGTGTTACGTTAACCGTTTTACATATGTTGAACCATCCTTGTGATTCTGGGATAAATCCCACTTGATCATGATGAATTATTTTTTTAATGTGTAGTTGTATTCGATTTGCTAGTATTTTGTTTAGGATTTTAACATCTGTATTCATTAGAGATATTGGTCTGTAGGTTTCTTTTTTTGTGTTGTCCTTGCCAGGTTTTGGTATGAGGGTTATGTTGGCCTAATAAAATGCATTTGGAAGTATTGCTTCTTCTTCAATTTTTTGGAAGACTCTGAGGATAATAATATTTGTATGTTTGATAGAATTCACTAGTATAGCCATCTGGCCTTGGACTTTTATTTTTCGGGAGGTTTTTGATAGTTGTTGCTATTTCCTCCCTGCTTATGGGTCTATTTAGGGGTTCCACTTCTTCTTGACTCAGTCTAGGAAGATTGTATAGTTCTAGAAATTTATCCATTTCTTCTAGATCAGGGGTCTCAAACTCGGGGCCCGCTGGCCCCGAGTTTGAGACCCCTGTTCTAGATTGTCAAATTTGGTGGCATATAGTTTTTCATAGTATTCTATAATAATTCTTTGTGTATCTATGATATCTGTGGTGATTTCTCTTCTTTCATTTTGGATTTTTTTTATGAGTCCTTTCTCTTTTTTCCTTAGTGAGTCATGCCAAGGGTTTGTCAACTTTGTTGATCTTTTGAAAAAACCAGCTCCTTGTTTTATTGACTTTTTCTATAGTTTTTCTGTTCTCTATTTCATTTATTTCTGCTCTAATTTTTATTAGTTCCTTTCTTCTGTTGATTTTGGGTTGGCTTTGTTCTTTTTCTAGTTCTTTAAGATATGTTAAGTTGTTTACTTGGGCTCTCTATTATTTGTTCATATAAGCCTGTAGTGATATGAACTTCCATCTTATTACTGCTTTTGCTGCATCCCAGAGATTCTGATATGTTGTATTGTCATTTTTGTTTGTATATATCTTTTAATCTCTGCTTTTATGTCCTCTTTGACTCACTCACTTTTTAGAAATATGTTGTTTAATTTCCACATTTTTGTGGGTTTGTTTACTTCTTTTTTGCAGTTGAATTCTAGTTTGAAAGCTTTATGGTCAGAGAATATGCTTGATATAATTTCAATCTTTCTGAATTGGTTGATATTAGTTTTGTGGCCCAACATATGGTCAATTCTTGAGAATGTTCTATGTACACTAGAGAAAAATGTATACTCTGGCGTTTTGAGATGAAATGTCCTGTAGATGTCTATCATATCCAATTGTTCTAGTGTTTTGTTTAAGACCAATATTTCTTTACTGATTTTCCGTTTGGATGAATGATCTAGTGCCATCAGCGGTGTATTGAGGTCTCCAAGTATAATTGTATTTTTGTTGGTTTTTATTTTTAGATCAGTTAGTAAATGTATTATATACTTTGTTGCTCCTTGGTTTGGTATATATATATTAAGAAGTGTTAGGTCTTCTTGATTCAATGTCCCTTTTATTATTATGAAATGACCATCTTTGTCTCTGATTACCTTTGCTGTCTTGTAGTCAGCATTGTTAGATATGAGTATGGTACACCTGTTTTTCTTTGGATATTATTTGCTTGGAGAATTATTTTCCAACCTTTCACTTTGAATTTGTTTTTATCCTTGTAGCTTAGATGTGTTTCTTGAAGGCAGCTTGCAGTTGGATTTTCTTTTTTGATCCATTCTGTTATTCTGTGTCTTTTTATTGATGAGTTCAATCCATTTACATTTAATGTAATTATTGACACTTGAGGGTTTCTTGTTGCCATTTTATATATTGCTTTCTGATAGCTCTGTATTTTGTTTGGTTCTTCTCTTTTGTTTTTCTGTTATTTATTTTTATTTGATTGTATTCCATACTTCTTTCCTCTGTTTCTTCTTTTTTTAAGCCATGTGTTTCTGTAGTGGTTTTTTCAGGGATGGTTACCATTAGGGAATGAAAAGGATATATATCATATTCATTGCAGTACCTTATCTCATGAGTGCTTCTGTACTCCATCCTTCTTTGCTACTGTTAATCTTTGTCCTCTCCCTTTTTTTTGGTTGTTATCACAGATTAATTTTGTGTTTATTGTGATCTTGTTGGAGCTTTTACTTGTGATTTTGTTTTGCTTTGTTCTTTGTATCTGGTCAGATAACCCCTTTTAGTATTTCCAGAAGTGGGGGTTTTCTGGTGCTAAATTCCCTCATCTTTTCTGTATCTGTGAATGTTTTTATTTCCCCTTAATATTTGAAAGATAGCTTTGATGGATATAGTATTGTTGGCTGGCAGTTTCTCTCTTTCAGTACTTTAAATATTGGGATCCACTCTCTTATGGCTTGTAGAGTTTCTGCTGATAACTCTGATGATAGCCTAATGGGCCTTCCTTTATATGTTGTATTCTTATTTTCCCTGGCTGCCTTGAAGATTTTTTCTTTGTCATTGGTTTGTAATAATTTCACTATGATGTGCCTTGGAGTAGGTCTGTTTGGGTTAAGGTAACTCGGTGTTCTATTTGTTTTTTGGATTTGAGGCTCCAATTCTTTTCACAGGCATGGGAAGTTCTCATCAATTATTTGTTTGAATATGTTCTCCATTCCATTTTCTCTCTCTTCTCTTTCTGATATACCCAATATTTTAATGATGAAGTCAGACAATTCCTGTGGGGCTTTCTCATTTTTTAAAATCTGTGAGTCTCTCTCCTCTTCTCTCTGTAGTATCTCTAGTTGCTTGTCTTCTATGTCACTAATTCTCTCCTCTATTTGGCCTGTTATATTAGCTAAGCTTGTTACCTTGTTTTTCAGTTCATGTATTGAGTTTTGCACCTCTATTTAGTTTCTTTTTATAATTTCAATTTCCTTGGTGAAGTATTTCTTTTGTTCATTAAATTGTTTTTTGAACTCTTTAAATTGCCTTTTTGTGCTTTTTTGTATTTTCCTAAGTATTTTTAGGACTTCAATTTTTAATTCTTTGTCATTTAACTTCAAGGTTTCCAAGAAATTGAAATTTTTTTCTAGAGATTTTTCATTATCTATCTGAGCTATATCTCTGTCTTTCATATCCATGATATTTGACTTCTTTTTCTTTAATGATATTTGAGAGTGGAATGGTTAATAACACTAATAAGAGATAATTTAAAAATAAAATAAAAATTAAGATACAATGAAAATTCTATAATGATAAGTGGAACAAAAACTACAGAGAACAAGGAGCAGGAATTGAGGAAAAATGAAAAAAGAGATAAAAAATGAAGTAAAAAACACACAAAATGCCACAAGGAAAAATATGACAAACCTCAGGAGAAACATGCTGAGCTGCCAATAAATTAACTCTCTGCCAGAATAAAGTCTTTATAGGAATACAAATCCAGAATCTCATCAACATAGCATGCAATCATCTAGCATAAATGTAAAAAATATCAGGCATATGAAGAATCAGAAAAATATGACCAAACTGTGAGGGAGAAAAGGTAATAGACATAGATCTAGAGAAGACAGACATGTTGAAGTTAGCAGACAAAGATTACCAGGAGCTATTATAAATTTGGTCAAAAATTTAAAGGCAAAGATAAATACATAAATAAACATATGAAGGATAAAAGGAAACTAAAAGAGAAAGAAGAAAGTAAATTTAAATTGTAGAACTAAAAATATCTATTATTTTAAAAAATATACTGAATTGGGCTTAACAGCACTTCAGATATTCCAAAACAAAGGGTCTTAAAGACAGGTAAATGGAAACTATGCAAACTTAAGCACAAAAAGAAAAAAGTCTGCCAAATAAATGAACATAAATTCAATGACCTATAGAGTAATATAAAGACATTTAACATATAAGGAATAGAAGTCCCAGAAGAAGAGATTTTTGTCAGGAAAAAAAATGTTGAATGATGTCAGAGCAATGGCAGCATGAGAGATACTCCTGATCTTTCTCCTTGAAATTTTCAACAAATTGAACAACTGTAATGCAGTGAAGGAACTCCAGCTGGACTTGCAGGCACACCTGAAAGATCCATGCACCAAATGGACTAAAGGTGGGATGGGTTGAAAAGGGAGACAGAAGATAAAACTCACTCTCAGTTGGCTCCTGAGAGAAGCCCAGAGTGACTGTTGTTGTTGTTGTTTCTTCTGCCAGGATTACAGGGAGAAAGGAACACCTGTCTGTCTAAGTTTTGTCTGCTTAGATATGGAGAGGGAAGCCCAGAGTGACTGAGTCTCTTTCGGCTGGGAGGAGCAGTGAGACAGAGGGGCAGAGGGGGAGACACTAAACCAAAGCAGCAGGAATATGAGGGTTCACAGCCAGTGTTCTTATGGTCAGCTCACAGCCCACACTCAGTACAGAGACAGAGAAAGCCAAAGTGCAGCCTCCCAAACTTTCAGATCCTGCTTTCCTCACAAAGCAGGTAGAGAGTGGCATAGACAGACCCCCACAGAAAATTCTCCAGAGCCAATCTCTCTACTGAAGAACAGAGGTGCTCCATGTCTGGTCCTTTGGTACCCTATTCTACTGAGACATATTGGTTCCAAATCCCTGGCTAGGCTCAGTAAGAATGAAGAGAAAGGACTCATATAAACAAAATTCCAAATGAAAGAGGAGAAATTACCACAGACATTATAGATATACAAAGGATCATAATAGAATACAATGAAAGATTATATGCCACTAAATTCAAAAACCTAGAAGAAATAGATAAGTTCCTAGAACTATACAATCTTCCTAGACTGAGTCAGGAAGAAGTCGAAACCCTAAATAGACCCATAAGCAGGGAGGAAATAGAAACAACTATCAAAAACCTACCCCAAAACAAAAGTCCAGGACCAGATGGCTACACTAATGAATTCTACCAAACATTCAAAGATTTAGTACCTATCCTTCTCAAAGTCTTCCAAAAAATTTAAGAAGAAGCAATACTTTCAAACACATTTTATGAGGCCAACATAACCCTCATACCGAAACCTGGCAATACAAAAAAAAAAAAATTACAGACCTATATCTCTAATGAATATAGATGCAAAAATCTTAAACAAAATACAAGCAAATCAAATACAATAGCACATTAAAAAAATAATAGATCGCAATCAAGTAGAACTCATTCCAGAAGCACAAGGATGGGTCAGCATATGTAAATGATTAATGTAATACACCATACAAACAAAACAAAGGACAGAAATCATATGATCCTATCAACAGTTGCAGAAAAGGCATTCAATAAGATACAACATCCTTTTATGTTTAAAATACTCAATAAAATGGATATAGAAGGAAAATACCTCAACATAATAAAGGACACATATGACAAACCATCTGCTAATATCATACTAAATGGTAAAAACCTGAAAGCTTTTCCTCTAAAATCAGGAACAAGACAAGGTTGTCCACTCTCTCCACTCTTATTTAACATAGTGCTGGAAGTTTTAGCCAGAATAATCAGAAAAAAAGAAATAAATAAAGGGCATTCATATAGGAAAAGAAGAAGTAAAGGTTTCACGCTTTGCAGATGACATGATCTTGTATATACAGAACCCCAAAGAAAATTAGAAATAATAAACCAATACAGTAATGTTACAGGATACAAAATCAATATACAGAAGTCTATTGCCTTTATATATAACAACAATAAAACTTTGAAAAATTAAAAAAAACCAAAAATCTCTTTTACAGTTGCAACAACAATAAAAATACTTAGGAATAAACACAACAAAGAATGTAAAGAATCTATATCCTGAAAACTACAAAGCATTATTAAAGGAAATCAAAAAAGACATGATAAAATGGAAAAATATCCCATGTTCTTAGATAGAAAAATAAATATAGTTAAAAAATGGCCACATTACCCAAAGTAATATACAAGTTTAATGCAATTTCTATCAAAATTCCAATGTAACTCTAAAGAAATGGAACAGCCCTGGCCGGTTGGCTCAGTGGTAGAGCGTCGGCCTGGCGTGTAGAAATCCCAGGTTCAATTCCCGGCCAGGGCACACAGGAGAAGCGCCCATTTGCTTCTCCACCCCTCCTCCTCTCCTTCCTCTCTGTCTTTCTCTTCCCCTCCCGCAGCCGAGGCTCCATTGGAGCAAAGATGGCCCGGGCGCTGGGGATGGCTCCTTGGTCTCTGTTCCAGGCGCTAGAGTGGCTCTGGTCGCGGCACAGCGACGCCCCCGAGGGGCAGAGCATTGCCCCCTGGTGGGCAGAGCATCGTCCCCAGGTGGGCGTGCCGGGTGGATCCCTGTTGGGCGCATGTGGGAGTCTGTCTGACTGTCTCTCCCGGTTTCTAGCTTCAGAAAAATACACACACACACACACAAAAAAAAAAGGAACAAAAAATCACCAGGTTTGTATGGAAACATAAAAAGATCAAAGAGACAAAGCAGTCCTGAGAAAAATAAAACAAAACCAGAGGCATTACAATACCTAACTTCAAATTATAATCAAAAAAGCATGGTATTGGCAGAAAAATAGACACACAGACCAATAGAACAGAATCTAGAGCCAGGAAATAAAACCACATATCTATGGACAAATACTTTTTGATAAAGAAGCCAAAAACAAACAATGGAGAAAAGAAAGCCTCTTCAATAAATGGTGCTGGTAAAATAGGAAAGCCACATGCAAAAGAATGAAACTTAACTACAGTTTGTCCCTTGCACAGAAATTAATTCAAAATGAATCAAAGACCTAAATAGAAGACCTGAAACAATAAATTACATAGAAGAAAACAGGTACTAAATTCATGGACCTTGGCCTGTAGAGAACAATTTATGAATTTGATCTCAAAGGCAAGGGAAGCAAAGGCAAAAATAAATGAATGGGACTATATCAAACTATATCAAGCTTCTGCAGAGCAAAAAAAAAAAAAAACTGATACCAAGACAAACAGACATCCAACTAAATGGGAGATGATATTTGCAAACAATAGCTCAGATAAAGGGTTAACATCCAAAATATAGAAAGAACTCACAAAACTCAGCAACAAACAATCCAATTAAAAAACAGGGAGAGCTGTAGAGCGTCGGCCTAGCGTGCGGAGGACCTGGGTTCGATTTCTGGCCAGGGCACACAGGAGAAGCGCCCATTTGCTTCTCCACCTCTCCCCCTCTCCTTCCTCTCTGTCTCTCTCTTCCCCTCCCGCAGCCAAGGCTCCATTGGAGCAAAGATGGCCCGGGCTCTGGGGATGGCTCTGTGGCCTCTGCCTCAGGCGCTAGAGTGGCTCTGGTCGCAGCATGGCGACGCCCAGGATGGGCAGAGCATCGCCGCCTGGTGGGCAGAGCGTCGCCCCATGGTGGGCGTGCCGGGTGGATCCCGGTCGGGCGCATGCAGGAGTCTGTCTGACTGTCTCTCCCTGTTTCCAGCTTCAGAAAAATGAAAAAAAAAAACAGGGAGAGAACATAAATGGACATATCTCCCAAGAAGAAGTACAAATGGCGAACAGATATGTGAAAAAATGCTCATCTTCACTAGCTATTAGAGAAATGCAAATCAAATTTACAATGAGATACCACCTCACACCTGTTAGATTGGCTATTATTAACAAGGCAGGTAATAACAAGAGTTGGAGAGGCTGGGTAGTAAAAGGAACCTTCATTCCCACCTGCTGGTGGCTCCTCAAAAAATAAGAATAGAACTACCACATGACCCAGCAATCCTTCTACTGGGTATATACCCTATACACTCAAACACATTGGTACCTAAAGACACATGCATGCCCATGTTCATCACAGCATTATTCACAGAGGCCAAGACATGAAACAACCAAAGTGCCCTTCAATAGAGAATTGGATAAAGAAGATGTGATATATATAATGGAATACTACTCAGCCATAAGAAACAATGAGATAGTATCATTTATGACAACATAGATGGACCTTGATAACATTATACTGAGTGAAATAAGTAAATCAGAAAAAGCAAAATACTGTATAATTCCACATATAGGTGGAATAAAAAATTGAGACTCAGGGACATAGATAAGAGAGCAGTGACACCAGGGGGGAGGAGATGTGAAGGAGGTGGTAAGGGGAGAGGTTGGAGGAAGGGTATAAAGAGTGACAAATATAAGATGACAGAGGATGATTTTACTTTGGGTGATGATATACAATATAGTTGACTGTTTAAATGATGTGGAGTTGTTTACCCCAAATCTATGTACTCTTGTTGATCAAAGCCACCCTGTTAAATTTTATTTTCTAAAAAGAAAAAAAAATCAAAGAGAGGCCCTGACCAGTTGACTCAGTGGCCTAGCATATGGACATCCAGGTTGAATCCCCAATCAGGGCACACGGGAGAAGCAACCATCTGCTTCTCCCCACCTCCCTTTTTCCCTTCTCTCCTTCTTTCCCTCCTGCAGCCAGAAGCTTGACTGGTTCGAGTGTGACCCTATGTACTGAGGATAGCTTGGTTGATTCAAAAATGAGCCCCAGACAGGGATTTCCCAGTGTATCCCAGTCAGGGCACATACAGGAGTCTATCTCACTATCTCCCCTCCTCTCACTTAAAAAGAAAAAATCAAAAGGATATTCCATGTTTGTGGATTACAAAATGCTGATGTCAAGCAGTTACAAGATAGTGGTGTCAAATCTCCCCAATCTATAGACTTATGCAATCCCAATTAAAGTCCCAGCTGATTCTAAACTATATATGAAAATATAAATTATCTGGAATAGTTCAGAAAATCCTGTAATAAAAGAACAAAATTGTATAACTTAATACTACTTGATTTCAAGACAGTATCATAAAAAAATAGTGTTAAAATATGAAAAGATAAGAAATTATTCACAAGACATATATCAGATAAGGATTTACATCGAGATTATATATGATATATATTTCTTACAACTCAATCACACAAACAACCCAATTAAGTTAATGGGCAAAAGACTTAAACAGAAAATTAACAAGAAATGATATATGCTGCTCAATATACATAGAAAAGGTAGTCCATATAATAGTCATTGCATTGGTAAAATACAAATTAAAATCATAGTGAGATACCACTATGCACCCACTAAAATGATATCACCAAATGTTGGCAAGTATGTGGAACAGTTATAACTCTCATACATTGTTGGAGGGTGCAAAATGGTACTACCACTTTGAAACACTATCAGCTTATAAAGTTAAACATATGATTTAGCAATCCTACTCCTAGGTTTGTATACAGAGAAAGAAAACATATATCCAGCAATATGCCAGTAAATGTTTAGGCAGCAGCTCTAAAATAAATTAACTGATTAATAAAAATTTGACATTTGTAAAAGTTCTTATTTGTAGCATTACTAATTTCTGGGGTATAACTACTCCTACCATAGCCAATTTTAAGCTACAAACATAACATCTCTGAACACAGCGTTAGGAAGAGACGCACACTATCAAACTCTAGTGAGCCAGTGAAAGCCAGGCCCAGCATACCTATGTAGGTGTCCAAAAATTATTTGTATTCATTGCTTCATTCACAATAACAAAAAATGCAAACAATCCAGATATCAATAAAAAAAATGGATAAGCACATAGAATATTAATACTACCAACGTATGCAAGAATATAGGTGAATTTCAAAAGCACTGTACTGAGTAAAAAAAAGACATAAAAGTGTATATGAATATGATTGATCCCACTCATATATGTAGCATGTATGATTCCACTCACATGTTTTGAAATTAGGCAAAATTAACTAATGATGATAGAAACAGAACCACTGCTTCTTGCAGTGGAGGTGCATGGTGACAATCTACGGGGAAGGGGCACAGAAGGGTTTCTAGAATAATGGACATATGCTCCGTCTTAATAGCAGTGTGTATGTATTTGTCAAATCTCATCAAACTGTACGCTTAAGATTTGTGCATTTACTTTCTGTTAAGTATACTTAAATAAAATCATTTTTATTCTTTAGTTTTGCATTTGTCATCCTTTCTCAACCAAGAGTTTTATTAAAAGTTGTAGAAATATGTCTGGACAGATAATATTACATGAAAATATCTGTAAATGAACTAAAAACATAAAGGACTAGCCTTGGATACAATGTTAAAAGTGGTAAAGCAGTTGGAATATGTAAACTTTTTAAATTAATTTGGAAAGTATTAGGGCTTGGTTATCTTAAAAGAAGGGCAAATGAGAACAAGTTTGCCATAGTTTCTAATGGCAGATCTTTTTTATGCTTACTGTTTTTATTTTATGACTGGGTAAGATAATGTCAGTGTTTCAAGTTATGCCACAAATATTAAAGTATTGAGTGATAAGACAAAATGCAACTTATGAACTTCCCAACTGATCTATCCTTTTGACAAATATTATTTGTTTATAGGTATAAAAGCAATCTTTATATTTATAAAGTGAAACTATGAAAAAGAAGGTCATGCTTTTTTCATCTTTCTGAGACCTGTGGCTACCCCAAATATCCATTTTCTCTCTGATTTTTTCCAAATTAATCTTTCTTTCCACCTCATCAAAATGTATCAGTCAAGGTTACAGGAAAACAGCACAGTTCTATATTTAGATGAGAAACTTAAAGAGGTACTTGCAATAAGCTATTATAACTACTATTGTTTCAAGTGGTTTTGTTGGATTACAGAGGGAGACCTTCTTGAAGTGTTTTCTAAACATGAATCAAATTCAAAACATGTTTTTCCCCCAACTAGTATATCTTAACTACCTTAAACATATGAGAAAACGTGCAATATGAAACCTTTCAAGTTGTTTTATATTCATTTATGCTTGTCAAATATGTAATTACACATATGAAAATGTTCTCCTAAGCTTCCCCCTTAAGAAAGTTAAAGTAAAAAAGGTCAAATTATAGTCAGGCTATTTAATTCAGAGTTCTAACTTTATCAAATATCATTTTACAATATGTATTTCCTTAGAGCTTCAGAATATATATTTCTTTTCCCCACCTCTTCATTCTGTATTTTGTGTGTGTGTGTGACAGAGATGGAGATAGGGACAGACAGACAGGAAGGGAGAGAAATGAGAAGCATCAGTTCTTCATTGTGGCACCTTAGTTGTTCATTGATTGCTTTCTCATATGTGCTTTGACCGGGGAGCTACAGCAGAGCGAATGACCCCTTGCTCAAGCCATCAGCCTTGGGCTCAAGCTGGTGAGCCTTGCTCAAACCAGATGAACCCACGCTCAATCTGGCGACCTCGAGGTTTTGAATATGGGTCCGCCACATCCCAGTCTGACACTCTATCCACAGCTTCACCTCCTGGTCAGGCCATTCTGTATTATTTTTAAAGATTGTATTAATATATCAATATTGCATATTTTTAACCAAAAAACTTTAATAGACTTTCATAAAAATGTAAACAGGTTTAGTAGTAGTGTGAGAACATGACTAAAATATGATTCACATCATTTTATGCATAATAAATGTGTAATATTATAACAGAAGTTTGCTTTAGCAAAATAATCTCAGGCAGCCATATTTTTCATTTTCTTTCACCTGGATGAGTTGCTTATTGATATAGTTGCTTCATTTTTTTTGCTTCCTTCCCATCTAATTTTGACCAATGGGGAGTAGCTTATCAAGAAATTAGTTGGTGGGAGAAGAAAGAGGTCAGCTTCTCCCCACTCCCTCTCTGTCTTGCTGTGGTTTCATCAGTGGTTGCCAAAACCTATTAGGTACACCATGTGAAACAGCCTTTCCTTTAGGAATACTGTCCCTTTTTCTTGACCCTTCAGATCTATGAGCTGTAACAACTTCTCACTGTTCCACAAACCTAACTCACCATTCCTTGTTGTATTTTACCCCTGCCTATACTTCTGTAAACAACCCTTTCTTTAAGTTGTCTTCAGTTTCATCTTTTTAATGGTGCCATCTGTGTCTTCATTGAAGACCAACTAACATAGTGATTGGTAATGGCAAGATCCCAGGAAATAGATCCTCAAAAAAGATTCTGAATTGGTTGCTATGAGCTGCAAATAATCTTGTTAACAAGAGGAAATATGCCATTCGTTGCAGTATGGGACAGTGTAAAAGTAGAGAGTAAGTAGCTGATCATTTATATTGTTATTGCTTCAATGATAATAACGAATCTATGGGGTTTATACAGCTACTTCTAGCTGCCCTGGAGAGCTTAAAAAAGGAAGGATATACTTGTAGCCTTACTCATCCAAACAAGATTTGAGGGAAAAATCAGAATGTCTCTTTCATGTCATTAAAGAAAATCTTTGTCTCAGCCTGACCAGGTGGTGGTACAGTGGATAGAGCACCAGACTGGGATGCGGAGGACCCAGTTCAAAACCCTGAAGTCACCAGCTTGAGCACAGGCTCACCATCTTGAGTGCAGAATCATAGACATGACCCCATGGTCACTGGCTTGAGCCTAAAGGTTGCTGGCTTGAGCCAAAGGTTGCTGGCTTGAGCAAGGGGTCACTCTTTCTGCTGTAGCCCCCCAGTCAAGGCACAGATGAGAAAGCAATCAATGAACAACTAATGTGCTGCAATGAAGAATTGATGCTTCTTTTCTCTCTCCCTTCCTGTCTGTTTGTTCCTACCTGTCCCTCTCTCTGACTCTCTCTCTCTCTGTCCCTGTCAAAAAAAAAATCATTGTCTCATGTAGCAATAATAAAGATATGCTATATATTCCATAAATCATCATTCTATTACTACATGGAAATGACGTATGAGACCAGGTGTGAGCAAGTACATAAAGAAAAGTAAAACACATCAGCAGGTTTCTCAGCATCTCACTAAGCTCTGGTAACAAAATTCTCTCCTCTGAAGTTTTCAGACCTAAGAGTGATGCTATCTCTAGTCCCAGGATACCTCACCATCCCCTTGGGATCCCTAGCTCTGCCCATACTTCCGTAGGTAATCTCCTGACCTCGTTCTTTTGAGTGAGAGACCTATCTCTCCCCTGCTGAGATCCTGAATGATTTACTGCATAAAACACATACCTACATGTGCATGCTCACACACACACACACACACACACACACACACACACACACACACACACACACAATATTTCCACTTTTCAGGATTATGCCAAAAGGAGAAAAGGAGTCTGAATGAATCAAGAGAAAGAGTGTATTGTGGAGCCTGACCAGGTGGTGGCACAGTGGATACAGCATTGGACTGGGATGCGGCGGACCCAGGTTCGAGACCCGAGGTCGCTGGCTTGAGTGCGGGCTCATCTGGTTTGAGCAAGGCTCACTTCAAGGAAGAGGTTACTCGATCTGCTGAAGGCCCACAGTCAAGGCACATATGAGAGAGCAATCAATGAACAACTGAGGTGTCACAATGAAAAACTGATGATTGATGCTTCTCATCTCTCTCCGCTCCTGTCTGTCTGTCCCTATCTGTCTCTCTCTCTGTCACTGTAAAAATAAATAAATAAAAATTTTTTAAAAAAGAGTGTATTGTGGAAAAGAGATAACTCTGGAGCTACATAATTTGAACTTTAATACCCAAAGTCATTATTTTTTTATTAATAGGTAAAAAGAAGGTAAATTTCTTTCCCCTTTGAACCTCAATTTCTTAATCCATAATAAAAAATAATAGTATCTCATTAATTTATTTTGATGATTAACTTTAAAATTTTATAACATTAAAGCACCTAAAATACTGCATATTCAATAAAGTCATTTCATTAGTTGTAAAGGTAGAATAAAGGATCATTTATCCAAGAATCTAAACACTAGAATCATCTACACTATGGAATGTTAGTCAAAGCCTTTGTTTTATGAGCATTCATTTTTTGAAAATCACAGCAGTCTAATAATAGAAGAACAAGTTGTTATTTATGGTGCATCCCTTAAGATAACAGTGAATTTCTGCCAGAATGCAAAGGACCACCCAGTGCTAAAATCCACACTGTCTTTCTTCACAGCACAGTGGAAACCACAGTGGAATAGTTTAGCGACATCTTGATAATCTGGCTGGCACAGTATGACCTGTGAGAGAGTTTGTAAAGAACATGGTTGGCCCTGGCCGGTTGGCTCAGCGGTAGAGCGTCGGCCTAGCGTGCGGAGGACCCGGGTTCGATTCCCGGCCAGGGCACACAGGAGAAGCGCCCATTTGCTTCTCCACCCCTCCGCCGCGCTTTCCTCTCTGTCTCTCTCTTCCCCTCCCGCAGCCAAGGCTCCATTGGAGCAAAGATGGCCCGGGCGCTGGGGATGGCTCTGTGGCCTCTGCCTCAGGCGCTAGAGTGGCTCTGGTCGCAACATGGCGACGCCCAGGATGGGCAGAGCATCGCCCCCTGGTGGGCAGAGCGTCGCCCCTGGTGGGCGTGCCGGGTGGATCCCGGTCGGGCGCATGTGGGAGTCTGTCTGACTGTCTCTCCCTGTTTCCAGCTTCAGAAAAATGAAAGAAAAAAAAAAAAAAGAACATGGTTGTTCTTTACCTGTTCTACCAAGTCATTTTATTATTATTATTCTTGTAGGTAATATATCAGAACTCTGGGAATATTTAATTGAGAAGAGGTTGGGAATTTGACACTCTAAATAAATTTCTACACCATGTACTTTGTAATTCCTGGCTTCTGAGAAAATCTATATTCACCTTGAAGTATGTAGGTAATGGTTTTTATCCTAAAAGAACCATGTAGGCCCAATGTGATAGTTGTATTTTTACTTATTTTAGTTTAGCCCTGTCTTATTACTATAAAAGGATTTGAGTCAGTTTTAAAAAATACACAAATGGGAGAAAACTAAATAGATGAGCAAATTGGAGTAAAAGGAACTAAGGATAGAAAAATAAAATAAAGCCAATGGAAAGGTTAGTACATTAAAAAATCCAAGTCATAAGTTATTATGTACTTGTTAAAGATGGGCCTCAGGAATGCATCTAAACTTTCTAGTAGCTGAAAAGGGGAAGAAAGATTATTGGTTATAGGATTCACAGAGTGGATGATTTTCAAATAAATTGGTTTTTGAAGAGACACAGCATTTGCTAGTAATAAAATAGAGCAATTTCACAATTAATCATCATAAGGGGGACTATAGGAGATTATGTCCTTTGCAACTTTCTCTGTAGTAAATATAATAGTGAATGTCATCTCATATAACTATGCCATGTAACTTTCCTAAATGTATTCAGGAAAAGTTATTCTATAAAGGTCAAACTATGTAGTCAAAGTTCTAGGGATATGTATGATCTTGTCTGGGAGGAGAGTAAAGTAGAACGTCTAGAAGAAAATTAATGAACTATATATCCACTGTTAACAATCAGCAGAGAATTCAAGTCGGTATACTTTTTATCTAATGTAAGAACTTTGAGGGTAGAGATTTAATGTCACTGAATTAAAGATAGAGCCATGTGCTTTGATAAGCAATGAAATGTAGGGGGAGAGGTTTAACACATTGAAGAAAGTCAAAAGCCCAGCTCACACACATGGCTGACCAACGGACCACCTTACCTTTATAAGAGGTAGATTAAGAATTTATAAGAACCATGATTTACCATAAGAAATCTTATAATGGAATAATTGCTACAAATATTTGTTGCTCTTTTTCATTAATTTCCAATTTATACACCTTTTTTAAGTGAGAGGAGGGGAGATAGAGAGAGAATCTCACATGAGCCCCAACTAGGATTCACCTAGCAACCCCTGTCTGGGGCCCATACTCAAATCATCTGAGCCTTCAGATGAGTGCCTGAGTCAATTCTCAAAACAATTAAGCCACCAGCTGCGAGAGGGGAAGAGAGAGCGAAGGGGAAGAAGGAGAGGAAGAGAGAGAGAGGAGGGGAAGAAAAATAGACATTTGCTTCTCACATGTGCCCTGACCAGGGATTGAATCCAGAATGTCCACATGCCAACCCAATGCTCTATCCACTGAGCCAACCATCCAGGGCCAAATTTATATACTTTAAAAAGCTTTTTGAGTGGAGGTTGAATGGTCATAATAGCTTTCCAAAGTATGCAGTGTTTTCTTCTTTCTTTACTCAGATTAATCCATCACCCATTATAGGTGGAGCACTGAGTTGGGTAGTGGGAATACAATGATGAGGGAGACATAACCATTGCCCTAAAAGCTTAGCAGGATAGATATCTATGTAAACAGCAGTTCCCATATAGTCTGCAATACTATAGGAATAAACAAATAGATCATTTAGCTTTACTTGAAAAAAAATTCAGGGAAAACTTCATAGATGAAGAGATGACTAAGATGGATTTTGAAAGGTAGGGGAGAGTTTGCTAAGTGAAGAGAAGGAGGAAGTGTCCCCCAAGAACAGAAAATAGTCCACAGAAAAGCACAAAGTGAGAAACAGTGCTCCAAGCACAGAACATAGCCTATAGAAAGGCACAAAATTGAGAAGCACATGGCATATTATGGCAACAGCAGGTAATTCAGCAAAAAGGGATGTACAAGGACAGGTAAGGAAAAAAGGGGGATAGAAGTCAGGAGCTTTGTAAGCTATGCAAATTAAATCATTTGGAGATGCCAAGTAAGGAAAAAGCACCTCTGGACTTGGCTTTTAGAAAGACCTATCTGGCAGCAGCTCAGAGGACAATGCACAAGATAGAGTTTCACCACTGTTAGCTTGAACATTATCACAATAATGGTGTGACATACTACATAATATTTAGAATGTATAACTGGTGTGACTGTGTGATCAATTAGATTTGATAGGTAGTGGTAAAGAAAACATTTAATTGAGAATAATCTGCAGGTTTCCAGTTTGGGCAAGCATGTGAATGGTGATGCCTTTCACTAAGACAGGACTAAAGGAGGAAGAGCAGGTCTCAGTTAATGAGCTCAGATTGGGTTCATTAAGGATGAGATGGCCGGACCAGGTGGTGGCGCAGTGGATAGAGTGTCAGACTGAGATGCGGAGGACCCAGGTTTGAGACCCTGAGGTCGCCAGCTTGAGCGTGGGCTCATCTGGTTTAAGCAAAGCTCACCGGCTTGGACCCAAGGTCGCTGGCTAGAGCAAGGGGTTATTCGGTCTGCTGTAGCCCCATGGTCAAGGCGCATATGAGAAAGTAATCAATGAACCTTAGTTAAGGTGCCACAACGAAAAACTGATGATTGATGCTTCTCATCTCTCTTCATTCCTGTCTGTCTGTCCCTATCTATCCCTCTCTCTAACTCTGTCTCGGTCCCTGTAAAAAAAAAAAAAAGGATGAGATGGTTGTGAAAGATTCAAGAAATGATGCCTCATAGGACAATAGAGAGATAGCAAGGCTGAAGAGATCTAATGGTAGTTGAAACATAGGTGTGTGGATAAGATTGTGAAGAGGATATGTAGAGAATCAAGGACAACCTCAGGACACACCTATATTTAAGAGCCCACAAAAGAAAACAGTGAGGACCAGTCAGGCAGGAAGAGAACCAGTTAGTAGAGAGAGCAAATACTAAAGAAAGAAAGGTCTGTCATTTTAAATGTTAAGCACTGAAATTAAAAGTAAAACGGGCTATCAGTTTTGTGTTAGATTTTTGGTGACCATGTTAAATAACATGCATTCAGAATATATTTAATGAACACCTCACCTACTCTGAGCATGCTCATCATGAAGCTTCCA
This sequence comes from Saccopteryx leptura, assembly GCF_036850995.1. Taxonomy (NCBI): domain Eukaryota; kingdom Metazoa; phylum Chordata; class Mammalia; order Chiroptera; family Emballonuridae; genus Saccopteryx; species Saccopteryx leptura. Next base: position 69,361,321 of record NC_089507.1, on the reverse strand, counting down.
CTCTCGACAATAAACAATAAACACGCGAACCAAATGAAAAGTGAATTTGATGTATACTATAAGATAAAAATTTTATGGAAAAGGATTACTAGGGCAAAAATTAAAAGTAGGGATGGCAACAGGAGGATGTGAAGGAGGATGGTCTGCGTAGGTCTCATTGACAAGTGACATTCAAGCAAACACTTGGAAGAGATGAGGGGATGAACCATGAGGGTATCTGGGAAGAGCATTTCAGACAGAGGAAACAGCTCACAGAAAGGCTTTAGGCATGCCTGGCATATTTAAGGAAAAATAAGAAAGCCAGAATCAGCAAAGAGAAAGCCATAGGAGAGGAGGTCAAGATTTCAGGTCATTTAAGACCTCGTGGGTTATGTAAAGACTCTGACTTTCATGCAAAGTGGAAAGCCATTGGAGGGTTTTGAGAAGAGGAATGACATGATCTGATTCTTGTTTTAAAGGTTTACTTTGGAGAATAGATTTTGGGGAAGGGGATGATAGGCCCAAGGGTGGAAAGAAAGACGGTGATCAGGAGATTACTACAATCATCCAGGTAAGAGACGCAGGTGACCAGACCAGGTGGCAAAGGTGGTGAGAAGTGAGTGGCTGTAGATGTCTTCTCAAGATGCCAGCAGGATGTTCTGATAGATCGAAGGAGAGTGTGTGAGAGAGAGAGGGAATTCAAAGTTTTTGGCCTGATGAACTGGAAAAATGACATCAACTAAGGTGGGGAGAATGCGGGTAAAGCAAGTTTAGGAGGTTCGGAAACATGAAGTTCACTTAAAGTGTGATAAGCTGTTAAATATCCTAGTGGAGGTGGTGACTAGGCAGTCAGGTACATGAATATAGATCTAGAGGAGCTACAGTCACATCTATGGTATTTAAAGCCATAAGACAAGGGGAGCTCATCTAGAAGGTGAGTGTGGATGTGGAAGAGAAGAGGACTAAGAACCTGGCCCTGGGGTACTCCAAAAATAGGGACTGAGAAGAAGAGGAGCAACAAATAAATGCATATGGAGAAGGTGGTCAATGAGGTAGGAAAAATCAAATGAGTATGGTATCCTTAAAATCAAGGGAAGAAAATGTATCACTAGGGACCTAGTGCTCAGCCCTGTCAAACGCTGCCATGAAGGCCAGCAGGCTGAGAAATGAGAGTCAGCCATTGGAGTTAATAATGTCATTCAGTAAAGTGTGAGTGGCAACTCCTGTTCAGGGTAAGTTTAAAAGCAAAACTTGTGTTTTGTTGCAAGAAGAGCGAAGAAATGATTAGTTGGCAAAGTAAGTGGGGGCAAAAGAAGTCATTTTGTTATTGTTGTTAAAGGTGGAAGAGGGGTACAGAACAGATTGCTGTGAGCTGAAGAGAAATTGAACGTTTAACAAAGTAGAGGAAAAGAAAATCAATGATTATTTTAGAAAGCATGGTTGTGAAAAGATGGGGTGAAAGAAGGTACTAGGAAAGGATTACTCGAGTCAGAAGAAAAGTTAGCTTCTTTTAATTTTTCTTTTTTAAAGGTGGTTTTAAAATATTGAACATGCATCTGTGCCCATAGAAAAGACCCAGAAAAGACAGGGACAGGAAACATGTTGAAACGTGCCTCCTGAGCAAGTAGAAGGGTGTAAGGCACAGGAAGACGGCTCAGCCTCAGACAAAGTATGTGTGGCCCTTGGATGAGAGGGATGACCGTAAGGATAAAGATTGAGGTCGGTGGAAATGTGGGGCTGGAATGATGAGGGAGGTTTTGCTGGCTGGTTTCTATTTTCTCCACAGAGTAGAATAAAGTCAGCTCTTAAAAGTAGGGGGAGGGAGGGCAGATATGTAGGAGGAGAACAGGGACAAAAAGGGCATAAAATTTGGAAAGGTTGTTATATGTCCTTACTGCCTGCAGAACACAACTTGCTCGCTTGTTTCTCTCTACCTAAGCACGCAAATGTCCTCACATACCAACACAAATATGAAAATAGGTAAAATACACTTAAACAATTTCTCAACTACCTCATTGGAATTGCAGGGTATTGAAATTTTAGTTATCATGTAGCATATGCTACAGGAAAGACAAAATTCTAATATGACTCCCAAGGATCCTTACCTTCAGATAATCGTGGCCTTGAATAATCTCCTCCCCTTGAGTCCCAGCTGGATCCAGTAGCTTGCTTTCAACATACAGGATACAGCAACAGTGATGGGATGTCACCTCTGAGAGTAAGTTAGAAAAGCCGGTGACTTCCACATCGCTCACTCTGTCCTGCTTGCTCTCTCTGGTGGAAACGCTCTGCCATGTTGAAAGCTGGCCTGTGGAGAGGCCCATATGACAAGGAGCTGAGGGTAACCTCTAGCCAACAGCCAGCGATGAGCTGAACTTCAGCGCAACAACCTGTAAGGAATTGAGTCCTACCGATACCCACAAAGTAAGCCTGGAAGCAGCCCCTTCCCCAGGTGAGACTTGAGATGACTGCAGCACGCCTGTGAGAGAGAGCACCTAAAGCAGCAAACCCAGCTAAGCCAGGCCAAGGCTCCTGACCTATACAACCTGTTAAATAATAACTAGTTTTATTATAAACCACTACATTTTGGGATAATTTGTTATTTAGCAACAGACAACTACTACTCTCAGAGATTTATAATTTCTGTCTCTAAAATCTATAGGCCCCTTTAAATAATGAAAAATCACCCCTGTCCCCAAGTATCTGCTTTGGCAACAACAAAATAAATATGCTGTATGGGCAAAAACAGGGTAGAAAGCAGAAGAGAAGTTTAAAGAAAACGTGGAGGAATAGATGATGGAATTATGAGTCAGTCATTTCACCTTCATGGAATCCAACATAGGAGATAAGATACCCAGAGGAACAAAAGAGTAAAGGGGAAAAAAAGGAGGATTTTTCATGAAAGGAATGCAGGCATGATGTGAACAAACCCTCCCCAACTTACTAGGGAGTGACTGCTGGTTGAAATCCTCCCAGATATTGGCCAAGATTCCTCAATGCATATACTGTTTGATTTTGCAGACTGTAAAATAGGAAGTTATGATGTAGAGGCAAGTCTATTGCTTTTTAGTGGACGAGACCACTGAATGAAGTGGGGTTTTTTTGTACCCTTCCGAAGCTGGAAACGGGAGAGACAGTCAGACAGACTCCCGCATGCGCCCGACCAGGATCCACCCGGCACGCCCACCAGGGGGCGACGCTCTGCCCACCAGGGGGCGATGCTCTGCCCCTCCGGGGGGGGGGGGGGGTCGCTCTGTCGCGACCAGAGCCACTCCAGCGCCTGGGGCAGAGGCCAAGGAGCCATCCCCAGCGCGCCCGGGCCATCCTTGCTCCAATGGAGCCTCACTGCGGGAGGGGAAGAGAGAGACAGAGAGGAAGGAGAGGTGAGGGGTGGAGAAGCAGATGGGCACTTCTCCTGTGTGCCCTGGCTGGGAATCGAACCTGAGACTTCCGCACGCCAGGCCGACGCTCTACCACTGAGCCAACCGGCCAGGGCCTGAATGAAGTTTTTTAAGTTTATTGCCTTTACTCTGCTAAACCATGAGATCTTTTACTGCAACAATGACAATTTCATGATTTTTTTTTGAACCTTAGGAGAATATATATATATATAAACATTTACTGTATCTACACATTCTGTTTATTTGTGATCGCTTTTAGTCTCTCATTGGTTGCCTGGTCTGAGTAATATAGGTAATGTTTCTTAAATAAACTAAAATTAATACAAAAGTCCGGAGAAACTAAGTAACTAGTTTAATGGAACCCAACTGGACCTGAATCAAGAATCCCTTGATTTAGTGCATTATATATTTTATAGTTATACAAGAAAAAAGCAGAATATTTGCAGTGGAATCCCATCTTCATTAAATTTTCAATATTAAAGGCACCCTATTACTCTCTTTTCTGAGTGTTAACTATTTTTATGATTCAGGTTACAATTTGTGGCATGAGGTATAGGGAAAATCATGTGTCAGAATTAGAACTCATGCTCCTGGAAAGAACAATGCCTTATCAGTTTCTCTTCACAATTATGAAATTCTCTCTGGTGCTCCTGCCAAAAGAAGGAAGCCAGTTCACAACTAATTCTACAATAACTAAGATTCAAAACTTAAAGCAGTTAACTGGGTTATTAATCTGAGAATATAAAAATGAAGTTAAAATCCTTCCTGATTTATATTCTAACCCCACAAAGATTGTAGTGGACTTCCTGAACCAGTTCAAAATTATCTACATCAAGTCCTTGTACTCAGCAACTCAGCACCTTCTCCCATTATCACCAACAACTCAACTTCCTTGCTGTGATTTATTGTATATTAAGGCTTTTTTAATGCTTTCTTGCACCTTCATCTACTCACTCTCCATGTCCCACAAATTATTTTCCCCAAACCTCTTCTATCCACCCCCTTTTCACTATTTCCTTAGCATTACCATGGCATAGCACACCCTTAGCTATGCCTACTCCTCACTGTGTGTGATCCATTGTCAGGTCTGTGCAGCCTCCTCACCCCCCACCCCACCCTCCGGAAACTGACCTCTTGTGTCTGCATAGACAGAGCACCTCCACTTTGTACAACTTGATCTTATTCCACTGGGCAAAGGTGCTGCTTCAAATATTTTCCATAGGACTGACCAGAATAAGATGAATAAGAATAGGAATGAGGGAGAGGGAGAGGGAGAGGGAGAGGGAGAGGGAGAGGGAGAGGGAGAGGGAGAGGGAGAGGGAGAGGGAGAGGGAGAGGGAGAGGGAGAGGGAGAGGGAGATGTTTCTGTGGTGTCAGAAAATGTAGAGGTAGGCTGTGTTTCTCCCATGCATACCAAAAAAAAGCGAGACACTGCCTTCAAAAAAGGAGAAAGAGGCCCTGGCCGGTTGGCTCAGCGGTAGAGCGTCGGCCTGGCGTGCGGGGGACCCGGGTTCGATTCCCGGCCAGGGCACATAGGAGAAGCGCCCATTTGCTTCTCCACTCCCGGCCCTCCTTCCTCTCTGTCTCTCTTCCCCTCCCGCAGCCAAGGCTTCATTGGAGCAAAGATGGCCCGGGCGCTGGGGATGGCTCCTTGGCCTCTGCCCCAGGCGCTAGAGTGGCTCTGGTCTCGGCAGAGCAACCCCCCGGAGGGGCAGAGCATCGCCCCCTGGTGGGCAGAGCATCGCCCCTGGTGGGCGTGCTGGGTGGATCCCGGTCGGGCGCATGCGGGAGTCTGTCTGACTGTCTCTCCCCGTTTCCAGCTTCAGAAAAATAAAAAAAAATAAAAAAGGAGAAAGAATGAAATACACAGGCAGGAGGAGAGACAAATTAGAGGCAGAGGACTGGTCATGGCCACCTCCCTCAGTTACTTCATTTCTTAGGCATTCTGCATTTCAATCCTTTGGTTTCCACATAACAATTGCTTTTTTTCTTCTTCAGTAATTTAAATAGTCCTAACTAAGACGCTGTGGGATTCTCCTAATTGTTCTCTGTGCTTCCTATCTCTTTCCTATTCTTATCTATCCTACATGCCACTGCCACTGACAGACAGGTATGTTTTCAGATTAAGGAATTAAGAATTCTTCAGTAATCAAAAGGAACAAATGTGTAGTTTTAGGGAAAGGTGACATGGAGGGTGGGGGATCTAAGTCTTTCAGAAGTGAAGCTAAAGCATTATAAGAAATAGTTTGAAAAGTTATTAGTGGAGAATAAGCCACTGCATCTCTCTAATGCGAGAGATGCCCACATTTCTGTCTGAGATTGACCAACCACCTGTGCTCTGAATTCCAGACTCTTCCAGCCTCTCAAGGGCCACAACAGTGAGCAACATTGCCACCTGCTGGGGATTACAGAAGCTACAGAGCTAAATTTTCTTTTCAAATAGTCTCAAACTTGAGAGTTTGAAGCTACCTTTAAGAATGCTGTTTTTTGAGGGTCACATGAAGGGCAAGGTATAGGAGGGATAAATGTGATGGAAGAAGACTTGACTTGGAGAGGTGAACACACAATACAGTGTGCAGAGATTATTGTAAAATTGGGCATCTGAAAAAAATTTTTTTAATCCTGTGTTGTTTTTTTAAAAAAATGTAAAATACAATTGTGTTTAATAATTCTTATTTTTTAGGTCATAATGTTATTGCAGAATTATAACTCTGGAGATGCTGCAATTTAGAAATTGATGCTCTATTTGAATTATTTTTATTTTTACTGTAGTCAGTGCCATTAAAGTAACAACATTAAGTCAAAGCAATTATAGCCTTGATAAATGTGTTTTGAAATACAGGAGATTAAGAAGACACATTTAATTTTTCATTCAGACTTTTTGGGAAATGCATGGACTTAAATTAAAAGGTATCTTGCCAGAAGAAAAGATATTTCATTGCTCTTCTTAGTAATAAATAATTTTCTCTGTAATAAATTTAGAGTGCATAATCTAAGGTAGATAAGTAGTAAAACAATATTTGCATAAAGTTGTTTATAACTTCATTTTAAATACTAAAGGGGAAAAAAGATGTAGAAATAAGTAGTTTATGATCACTTTAGAACTGTAAAATATAAAAAATGTGTAAGTTAAATGAGAAAATTTAAAAATCACTATAATTGCAACTATGAAAAAATATGCATGCCTACAGAGTGGTGGCCAAGAGGTCAAGCTATGTATCCACTGAGGAAGCTCTTTATGTTAAATTGTGTTAGGGTGAGCTTCTGGAGCATGGTGAACATTTGCTTTTTCTCTATGATATCCTTGCTCTGTATCAGATTCTGAACCACATGAATCTAGTTTTGGCCAACGTCTATAGTATCCCATCCCATTTTCTTGTTCAGGACCTTCCCTTGGCCTCTGATCTTATGTGTATCAGATTTCAATTTGCCAAAATCCCTCAGACTTGCTGTGACCTCATTCCTCTCCTTAATATCTGAGAAGTCGGGAAGGTACAGTCTACTCCCAGAAAGAAAATCTTAACATTACACCTTTAAGCATACACGCATAATTTCTGGGGAACAGTAAGAATAGTTGTTTACTTTGCTTTTCAAAAACAATTATCAACCCATAGGGACTCTGTAGGGCCAGTGGTCACAGCCATCGCAGCCATTCCCATGCAGGTTCTCACTGGATTCAGGCAGAAAGTAAAGAAACAGTGGAGCCAAAAAACAGTGGGCCATTCCTTTATTCAAGTCTTGTACCAGCTGATGAGCAAACACACAGGGCTCCCAAACCCCTGATACATTCTCCAGTTACACAACCAGGAGAATCTTCTCCAGTTCCTCCTGGAGTCCAAGGCCCCACCAGTCTTAATGGAGCTTGCAAAACCCCTCACCTTTGGTTCCCCATCTGCACACCTTCTCGTTCCCTGCCAACATGGCTTCTCCTTCTGCGCTCTGCATTCTCTCTACTTTCCCTGAAAAACATGGCTTTTTTTCTCCCTCTTCTCCTTCTCTCTCTTTTCCAAACTTTCTGGCATGAAAACCTCTCCTCCAGCAAACGTTAGCAAAACAATAGCCCTTCCCAAGCAGGAAAGTAATTTGCAGTTTCACAGACCACATATACCTGACACTGCCCAGCTCCATTTTGTAACAATAAAAGAGAGCAAACTCAAAAAATACAAATTTTACAAACTCATTTGCCCAACAGAATTCAAGTCCCTTCTCTCTGATTCCCTTCTCGGTCTTCCTTAACTTCTCTCCTTTAACCCTGTTGGTCAAATAACTTTGTAAAATATGATTTTATGTTTGCTTATTTATAATTTGCATTGGGGGCTGGGCAGTGGCAGGTATATGTGGTCTGTGAAATTGCAAATTACCTTCCTGCTTGGGGAGGGCCATTGTTTCGCTAATGTTTGCTGGAGCAGAGATTTTCAGGACAGAAAGTTTTGAAAAGGAGAGAAGGAGAAGAGGTGTAAAGAAGCCATGTTTGTAGAGTGAGCACAGAGGAAACGCAGAGTGCTAAAGAAGAAGCCATGTTGGCAGGGAAAGAGAAGGTGTGCAGATGGGGAACCAGAGCTGAGAGATTTAGGAGCCCTACTGAGACTGCTGAGGCCTTTGATTCTAGGAGGAATCAGAGAAGATTCTCCTGGTTGGGGAACTGGAGAATGTGTCAGGGCTTTGGGAGCTCTGAATGAGTGAAAGGGAAGTGTTTTCCCTGTGTGTTGCTCGTCAGTCAGTTCAAGACTTGAATAAAGGAATGGTTCACCATTTTTTGACTCCACTGTTTCTTTACCACCTGCCCAAATTCAATGAGAACTTGCATGTGAATGGCCATGACAGCTGCGACTATTGGCCTTACAAACTCCCTCCATTATTTGAGTCCTTTTTCATCCCTTGGGGTCATTTGATTCCATTGAGCTATTCCCTTAGTGAAGCTGGAGCAAAGTAGAGAGCATAATTTGTATGCTTTAAGTCCTGAATAAGGCAGGACAATGATACTTTGATGTTCACCCTCAGAGTGAAGCATCTAAAGGAGGAACCAAACTTCCTCTTACTAATAATATGGCCATTTGAAAGCAGAGCAAGTTTTGTCCTTTCTCCACCTATGTAAACACACTATTTATTACCATAGCTTGGTATTGACTGAGCAGGTAGAGTGGAGTAAGATGGGGTAGGAAAACACCCACCCCAGGAAGGAAATGAGAGAGCTTTGAAGTTCTATTTGGGGTGGGAGTAGATGTGAGCCTAACAACACTGTTGCAGCCAGACTTCCTGCATCTCCCTTCCTTCCCCACAGGGGACTTCCAGACGATCTGCTAGACCTACAATTTCTAAGGGTGGCTTGTGTCACAGAAAAGGATGGTAATGGTCTCTTTCATATCAGTTACACAATAAGGTCTCTGACTAAACACTGCATTTATATGCAGTTGCTTAAAATAATAGTTATAATTTCCCGAAAAGAGAAAGTCTGGCTTTCTGTTTTGTGTGTCTGATCGTGAGGCCTACAGTTGGAGGCTATTTCTCCTACTATCACTTCTTCTGTCTGTTGTATCACAGTGCAAGGACAGATGGAAACTACTCACGAGCTTAAGTAAGATTTATTTCAATGACAAGACAGATGTTGATAGAAAACCAACAAGAGTAAAATCAGAGATGCTCTATTCTGACTGACCTTGGGATGGGCAGTTTACCTAAAAGCAAAAATGTCCTTGCATTTTTTTTTCTGATGACTTGTTATGTCTTAAGTAATTACCATCCAGGAGGTGACAGAAACAAGTGCTCCAGTTTCTCAAATGTTGGGCCTGTGTACGTATTGACAGAGGAAGCAGACAAACCTGTGTAACTGACTGTATGGCCAGAGGCCACTGCCATTGTGGCCATTCACATGCAGGTTCTCATTGAATTCGGGCAGATGGTAAAGAAACAGTGGAGCCAAAATGGTGGGCCATTCCTTTACTAAAGTCTTGCACTGGCCAGCGAGAAACAGGCAGGGAAAATACTTCCCTTTCACTCATTCAGAGCTTCCAAAGCCCTGACACATTCTCCGGTTCCCCAACCAGAAGAATTTTCTCCAGTTTCTCCTAGAATCAAAGGCCCCACCAGTCTCAGTGGAGCTCGCAAAAGCCCCTCAGCTCTGGTTCCTCATCTGCATACCTTCTCCTTTTTTGCCAACATGGCTTCTTCTTCAGCACTCTGCATGCTCTCTGCTCTCACTCTGCAAACATGGCTTCTTTCTGCCTCTTCTTCTTCTCTTCCTTTTCAAAACTTTCTGGCATGAAAACCTCTCTTCCAGCAAACATTAGCAAAATAATGGCCCTTCCCAAGCAGGAAGGGAATTTGCAATTTCACAGACCACATATACCTGGTGCTGCCCAGCCCTCAATGCAAACTACTATAAGCAATCAAACATAAAAATCATATTTTACAAACTTATTTGACCAACACTGACATAAGAATTCAACTTATCATATAAAATGGGGTTGGGGTTTGTTTAGTGTTTTATCTTCAAAATTAGACTGTTGGTCAAGCAAATGACCTTTCTGCTTGGGAAGGGCCATTGTTTTTGCTAATGTGTGCTGGAGGAGAGGTTTTCATGCCAGAAAGTTTTGAAAGGGGAGAGAAGAAAAAAAGGCAGAAAGAAGCTATGTTTGCAGAGAGGAGCAGAAGGAGCAGAGAGAATGCAGAATGCTGAAGGAGAAGCAATGGTGGCAGGGAAAGAAAAGGTGTGCCGATGGGGAACCACAGCTGAGGGGCTTCTGAGAGCTCCACTGAGACTGGTGGGGCCTTTGATTCTAAGAGGACCTGGAGAAGATCCTCCTTGTTGTGGAACTGGAGAACGTGTCAGTGGATTTGGAAGCCCTGAGTGAAAGGGGAAGTGTTTTCCCTGCCTGTATGCTCGTCAGCCATTGCGAGGCTTTAATAAAGGAATAGCCCACCATTTTTTGACTCCACTGTTTCTTGACCATCTGTCCTAATTCAATGAGAACCTGCATGTGAATGGCCACGATGGCGGCGGCCACTGGCCCTACATAGACCTACACCTTGGACCCAAGAGTGGCACAAAGTTTTCAGAACTGACATATTATAGCAGGAGTTATCAATGCCGGATACACCTTAGAATTGCCTGAGCCTTTTAAAAACTGTCAGTACCAAAGCCCAAATCCAGACCAATAAAATCAGAATCTGTGAGAAGCAGCCTAGGCAAAGACTTTTTTTTAAGCTCCTTAGGTGATGGGCAGCCAGGCTGAGAATAGGTGCTACTCAACAACTTGCAATGGAGTGAAAGCAAGCTCACAATCTTACCTCATTTTCATTGTGTTCATTCATAGCAGCCAGGTTTGCAAATTGTACTTAAATAATCAACATCACAACATGAAATTCTGACCAATAATTTTAGTCCTCAACATAGAAATTTCATAAATGGCATTTAGCAGTTTCATGAGATGTTGTTACAAATTTCATTAATTTTCAAAGAATAATTTTTATGCTGGAAAATTCTCTTGAATTCCTATATTTGAAAAGGCTAAATGTATCATTCATTTTAACTGAGTCTTTTGTGTATTTTTTTGTATACCTCATTAGTCTAAATATCAGTTTCACCTAGATAATAATAAAACATGTGAGAACACAATTGAAGAGCACATTTTTCCCAATTATTAAATAAAAGAAAGCTTACTCAGTGTTTCTGGTAAGAACTCTAAATTATATTTAAATTGTCTCTGAATATACACATTTATACATGTGTTAGTGAAGATGTAGATTAAATTGTTGTAATAAGGGCACACCAAAATACAGTAGATTAAATAAAAATGAACTTTATTTTTTATGAAATAACCAAGAAGAGGTTATATTTTGGTACAAGGAGGCTATTTCAATTGCTGCCACTTTCTAGTCAATAGGAGAGGGGAAATGGAAGAGGCAGAGCACAGAACTTCTGCTCATGCATGACTAATTACAAGGGAGCTTGGGAAATGGAGTCTGCATGTGGGCAGTCATGTGACCAACTGAAACCAAACATTTTTACCACTAATATAAAAAATTGGGAAATGGCTATTGGAGATCATTCTCAATCTCTACAACATCTACATACAATCCCATAGTTAAATATGCTTAGCGTACCAAAGAACTATGGTTTAAATATTTTTCTTAAGAATGTTTATTTTCATTATGAGTCCAATTAACATTTGAGAACTTTAAAGTTTGTATTCACTTGATTTAAAACATGTTTTGTGATACACCCTCTTCCTTTATACATAGCTTTAGCTATAATATGCAAGTGATGCATATAATATGGAACATGCTATACTCCCAAGTCTATTCCTTAGCACTGATCTGGGTTTTCCCAGAATGCAATAGTTCCACAGAACAAGATCCAGACAGATCTTATGATTGTCAGTGTTATTTCCTTTATCTAATTAAAGAGAGTCCAGCAGATTAGTCATGGACTTCTTTGAATATGTGATAAAAATATATTTGGGCTCCTCTACTCAAATATATCAACAATTTAACAAATAATTTAAGGGGGTTTAGAGACACCTTCCCCCATAAGCTTACACGAGTGCCTTGACTACACGTAATATAAGAGATTTTTCTCCCGGTCTTCCACGGCAGTCTGGAAACAAATAGATGAAATCTCTACTCTCTATCTTTGGGACCCATCAGTGGAATCCATAGAGCTCTGGCCCCAGGTAAGACACCTAGCACAGAATCTGGAACATATTGATTGTGCAATAAATGTTTCTGTTGTATTTCAAGGCCCCTCGGTTCCCTGTGAGAATTCCCTGGTATTCCATGTACCAGCTTTGATATTAGTGTTACTCCTTCCACCTTCATCAACCTGGATCATACCCACAGTTGTGGTTGTTCACTTGGTCATTCCCATGGGATGAATGTTGTTTCTCCTTCTTCTGGAATGGGCATGGAACTTCTCCCCATCAGTGGGACACTTTTCAATCCTTTGCTCACCTAGGATCTGAACCTCCTTTCTATATATGGTAAATATATTACCTCCTTATATGTTTGGGTGAAAGACAAAATTTATCTTATGATATAGAAGCTGAAAATGTAATATATTTTCTAAGATTTCTTGTAACTAATGTGTGAGCACTTAATACAGGCTCTGCCAGCTTTATGCAACTACCACAGCCATTGAATTGAGAACTAGTGATACAATGAAATAGATAAAGACTAAATATAAGACTCAAAACTCCTAGAAGAAAACATGCGGTAAACTGACATTTTTCTTAGCAATACTTTTTTCTGATATGTCTCCTGAAATAAGAGAAACAAAAAATAAAATAAAATAATTGGGTCTATATCAAACTAAAAAGTTTTTCACATCAAAGGAAGCTATCAGCAAAATAAAAAGACAACTCACTGAATGAAAATACATATTCACCAATGATACCTTTGCTAAGGGGTTAATATCCAAAATTTATAAAAAACTCATAAAACTCAACACCAAAAAATTAAACAATCCAATTAAAAATGGGAGAGGACCTGAACAGACATTTCTCCAATAAACACATCATACAAATGGCCAATAGACATATGAAAAGATGCTCAACATCACTAATCATCAGAAAATGCATAATAAGATATCACTCCACACATGTTAGAATGGCTATCATCAATAAATCAACAAACAAGTGTCAGTAAGGATGTGAACAAAAGAGAACCCTCGTCCACTATTGGTGGGAACAAGATTGGTGTAACCACTATGAACAATATAGGGGGTCCTCAGAAAAGTAGAAATGAAACTGCTTTATGATCCAGTGATTCTATTTCTGGGTATATATCTGAAAAAATGAATAACACTAATTCAAAAGAATACATGCACCTTTATATTCATTATATTGTTATTTACAATAGCTAAGATATGTAAGTAACCCAAGAAAGTACCCATTAATAGACAAGTAGCTAGCCTGACCAGGTAGTGGTGCACTGCATAGAGCATCAACCTGGGATACTGAGGACCCAGGTTCAAAACCCCAAGGTTGCTGGCTTGAGTGCAGGCTTATCTGGCACAAGTGTGGGGTCTCTGGCTTAAGTGTGGGATCATAGACATGATCCCAAGGTCACTGGCTTAAGCCTAAAATCATTGGCTCAGCTGGAGCCCCCCAGGCAAGTCACATATGAGAAACTAATCAATGAACAATTAAAGTGCTGTAACTATGAGTTGATGCTTCTCATCTCTCTCTTTTTTCTGGTCTGTTCCTGTCTCTTTTTCTCTCTTTTTCTTGGTCTCTCTCTCTCTAGCAATAAATAAATAAATAAATAAATAAACAAGTAGCTAAAAAAGCCATGATACATATATACAATGGAATGTTACATAGTCATAACAATAAAAGCGGGGGGGGGGGGGCTGGCGGGGAGAGAAGTGTAATTTTAACATTTGCAACAGCATGGATGGACATAGAAGGTATTAAGCTAAGTGAAATAAGTCAGCCAGAGGAAAACAAATACCATATGATTTCACTCATATGTAGAATCTAAAGAGCAAAATAAACAAACAATCTAACAAAATAGAAGCAGACTCAGACAGATAGTTTCCAGAGGAGAGGGGTTAGGAGGATGAGTGAAAAGGTGAGGAGTTTAAGAAGTACATATTGGTAGTTACAGAATAGTCATGGGGATGTAAAATACAACACAAGGTGCACAGTCAATAATATTATAATAACTATGTATGGCACCATGTGAGCACTTGAAATATCAGGAGAACACTTTGTAAAGTATATGATTATCTAACTACTATGCCATACACCTGAAACTAAAACAAAATAATATTGAATATATACCGCAATTTTCAAAAAAATAACAAGTCTAGGAAAACATGCTATTAGAAAGTGAGCCCTGACCAGTTAGCTTAGTGTTAGAGCATTGACCCAACATGTGCATGTCCCGAGTTTGATTCTCAACCAGGGCACACAGGAGAAGCCCGCTCTGCTTTTCTTCTCTCTCTCTTTCGCTCTCTCTCTCTCTCTCCCCCTCCTGCAGCCATGGCTTAATTGGAGCAAGTTGGCCCTGGACATTGAGGATGGCTCAGTGGCCTCCACCTCAAGCACTAAGAAGAGCTCAGTTGCTGAGCAATAGAGTAATGCCCCAGATGGGCAAAGCGTCGCTCCCTAGTGGGCTTGCCAGGTGGATCCTGGTAGGGGCACATGCGAGAGTCTGTCTCTGCCTCCCTCCTCTCACTGAATTAAAGAAAAATTAGAAAATGACCAAGAGGCTCTTTAGATGCTAAGAGTAAGCAAAAATGTAACATTTCTTTGCTTATATTTCAAACAAATAAGCCATATTCATATATTCATGAATGTTAAAAGCCCTGCCATTACCTGGATTTTAAACTAGAATAATTAGCTTTTCTGAACTTTATTTGCTCTTATTTATTCTTATTTATTTTTAAAAGAGTAGAAAGTTTAGGCCCTGGCCGGTTGGCTCAGCGGTAGAGCGTCGGCCTGGCGTGCGGGGGACCCGGGTTCGATTCCCGGCCAGGGCACATAGGGGAAGCGCCCATTTGCTTCTCAAACCCCCCCCCTCCTTCCTCTCTGTCCCTCTCTTCCCCTCCCGCAGCCAAGGCTCCATGGGAGCAAAGATGGCCCGGGCGCTGGGGATTGCTCCTTGGCCTCTGCCCCAGGCGCTAGAGTGGCTCTTGTCGCGGCAGAGCGACACCCCGGAGGGGCAAAGCATCGCCCCCTAGTGGGCAGAGTGTCGCCCCTGGTAAGCGTGCCAGGTGGATCCCGGTCGGGTGCACGCAGGAGTCTGTCTGACTGTCTCTCCCCGTTTCCAGCTTCAGAAAAATACAAAAAAAAAAAAAAAAAAAAAAAAAAGAGTAGAGAGTTTATAGTACCTATCTCAAAGATGTTTGTGGTATGTATAATATATCATATAAAAACCTGGCTCCAGAAAGGCATTCAATAAAAATGAAGGCTGCTCTCCTTCCTCTGGCATTCAGAGGCCGTCACATTGGGCTCCAACCTGCCTTTCCAGTCTCTTGTCTTACCACTTCCTCACCCTGTCCTTCTCTTCCCAGTGCATTAGTGACACCAGATTTTTAAAACCATACCTTAACGTGCCATAAACAGTTTTATACATTTACTTCCATGTTCCCTCTGTTTAGAATGTGTCTCTCTGTTTTCTTATTTACTTTGCAACATCCACCTCAGTTATCCAGATTCCTCCAGATTAATTATTCTAAACAGACTAGTTACTTGTTTCGTTGTATACCCATAGAACTTTAATTAGAGCCATCTCACTTTTGATTCTGCTATAGATGATGAGCTTTGTAAGGGAAGAATTCATATCTCACTTATCCTTGTATATCCCCAATGTCTGGATCATAAGATGTTTGAATTAGTCAATAAGTAGGTGGTAAGAGTTGGAAACCACCAATTCATATTTATTTAAGAGACACAGAGACTGCCCACCTTACCCAAATACTAGAAAAATAAAGTAAGATTTTCACTTAGGAACTAAATTTTAAGATATATATATATATATATCTATATAGATATAGATAGATACATATAGATAGATAGATAGATAGATAGATAGATAGATAGATAGATAGATAGATAGATGATAGATAGATAGATAGATACAAAATGATCTGGAGAAGACAAAATGGCTTTTAGGCTAGCAGGACTTCACAAAAAAAAAATTGACTGTACTATTCAATGTAAAGAAAGTATGGGCCATTTCAAGGAGAGTGAATCAGCTGTAATAAAGCTTGAAAAATAAGGGTCACTAAGGCAAAGATTCATGATGACCCTTGTGAGCACTTTCTAGGAAAACAGGAGTCAGGTTTCTAGCATTTGAGCCACAACTTTAAGCTTTCTCATGAAGCATCATAGATTTCATTATCTTATTTTAGCCCAGTGCTACTTAGCATTCACATCACATAATTCCCTCTGTTCTCATTTATGCTCACCCTTTTAATTCTTACTCTTTCCCATTAAGAATTAAAAATTGTTTTCTGATTGTGATTTGGCTTCCCAAGTAGGCCCATCAACTATAAACTTCAATGAGGCAACTTCTACATCTTCAAAGCTAAAGGCCAAGTCCAGCCAGCTTCCCTGAGATAATATTTCTATATCACTTTCAATTGCAAGACAGATCAATATCTATACTTTGTACATAAAATGAGTTGATGGAAACAAAATTTTCCTTAATCTCTTAAAATGATTTGTATCACAAATATAGCTGAAATTCTTTTCATTGTTCTTCTTTCTAAAAGTCCTGTGAGTTAACTGGGTTTAGGAGTTATATGACCTCAGAACACTGGCTAAGTTTATGAGTCTGCGTTCATTGGGCATTTTGGTTGAAGAACCAAGACTGACTCAGGCCGCCTTGAGAAAGTTGGATGTGCTGTAAGAGTACAATTGGTGCCTGACCAGGTGGTGGTGCAGTGGATAGAGTGTCGGACTGGGATGAGGAAGGACCCAGGTTCGAGACCCCGAGGTCGCCAGTTTGAGTGCAGGCTCATCTGGTTTGAGCAAAAGCTCACTAGCTTGGACCCAAGGTCAGTGGCTTGAGCAAGGGGTTACTCGGTCTGCTGAAGGCCTGTGGTCAAGGCACATATGAGAAAGCAATAAATGAACAACTAAGGTGTTGCAACGCGCAACAAAAAACTAATGATTGATGCTTCCCATCTCTCCGTTCCTGTCTGTCTGTCCCTATCTATCCCTCCCTCTGACTCACTCTCTGTCTCTGTAAAAAGGAAAAAAAAAAAAAAGAGTACAAGTGGCATTTAAGAAAAAGGATGTCACAGGAATTTGAGAAGGGCTGGGTGCAATAGAAGAGTCAAAAACCAAGCAGGATAATAAGAGGATTATGATTTTGCCATTCAGCATCAGGAGCTCAGTAATTTCCAGTGTTGCTCTCCACCGATAATAGTCCTATGCTTTCTCTCTATTCCACCTCACTGTGTTTTCTCGTCTGTTTTGTTCAGACCACTGTCTGACTTTTCTCTCCTTAACCATTCAAATTTCCAGAGAGGAAAAATCAGCTTAGACCTCAAGCCACTATAATTTGTGTTCAGGCAGGGTGTTTGCAACATGCCTGCTCTGCTGCTGCTGGCCAGCCTGTGAGCCCGCTCCCCGCAGGTTAGGTATTGATTCTGTACAGTCACCTGGGTGAGGCAAGGTATTGAGTGGTTAGAACCTGGTCACCTACACCTCAGGCACCCAGAAAAACTCCTCAGAAGAAGGTGTGGGTTGGCCAGAACCTATAGGTTCATAGAACCAGATAATTATTAATTCACAGAGCCAGGAACCCAAATGAAGGTAGTGAATAGGCTACATCAGAATCCTACAGGATCCATTTAAAAATACAGAACTCTGGGTTTTACTGAGTTAAAATCTCAAGGTGGAAAATTAAAGAAAAAAATATATACACACACACAGTGGGGCAAAAGTAGGCTTACTGTTGTGGGTATGCAAAACAATTTATTCTTGTAATAATTATTGTATTATTTTCTATACAAACAACTGTTAGCCTATTTTTGCCCCACCCTATGTTATTTATGTGTATGTGTGTGTGTGTGTGTGTGTGTGTGTGTATATATACATATACATACACATGAAATCTCCCCAAGTGACCACTACTTTGCCACTCACTGTGATCGAACAGTGAAAAACAAGAGGGGTCAGATTCAAAGTTAGGAAATTTGGTTCTTTCATTGAATTTGTGGAGGAATTCTCATGTACTCTAAGTAGAAATGTGTGTGAAAGTACACTTGCAAAATAGAAATGCTGGGGTAAAATGGGTTCCTCCAAAGAAGTAAAAATATAAAGGATGTTTCTCTGCAATTCCCAGAGTTTACACAGCAAGACAAAAATCTGAAAGACCAGAAAAACTAATGTTAAACTCAAATACCATGACCGTTTGGTGCGGCCTCATGAAAATGTTGGGAATTTGTTTTCTTTTTTTCTTTATCTAAAATAGTTATAATCAGTGACATATCATAAGCAACGTATAATTTTATCAAAATTCTATCTGAATTATAAATAAAATTTAATTTAAAAAATAATTCAAGAAAAAATTTCAGTTTAATGGAAGAAAACTAATAAAGTATTTTGTGATGTTTTAAAGGAAGAGTTATTTAATAAAATATCTCCTAATAATATCACTATAAAAAATAAGCACACACTTTAGAATATTATTGTCTTTATTACAAAACAAATATTTTATGTTGAGGTAACATTTCAAAGTGTATGTGACAAAAATCAATTGAATTCTATACATATAATTTTTTATGTGCAACATATGTAAAGGACTCAGACAGTCTTTCTAGCATTGAACGTAGACTGATTTTAGGAGAAAAATAAGCTAAAAGGAATCTGTTTGAAGAGGAATCTTCCTCTCCTGCTCTCCCCATCCATTCCACATCACCAGTAGTCAATGAGGTGATGTTCACGGGCGTTCCACCAAAAATGTCCAAAATGATAAAATGGTTGAGAAAAATGTTTTGTTTATCCAAACATCTCACATTAGTTCAAGGTGCTTTCACAAACTAAACATCCAATTATATAGGATTTCCTATTGCTTATTTCAAGAACAAATGCAATTCTCTCATCATCAATGAAAAAATCCTATGAAACAGTCTGACTCCAGTGTCTCCTCTGCTAGGCAGCCCTCCTTTCGCTGATTCTCCAGGACCAAGTTGCTTGTCCTCTGCTCTGCTCTCATATATTTTGTTCATACCTGTTACAGCACTCACCACATGGGATTGCAATAATTCTTGTTGCCTTCACATGTATTCCCCTTTAGCTTTTTAGCTTTATGTATCCCTCTGTGAGCTCCTCAGGAGCAAAAAGAAGCCTTAAGCTTCTTTGTATCCCTAGCACCTAGCACAGTGCCTGGTACATAATAGAGTTTCAATAACTGTTTGTTGGGTTCATGAGTGAGGAACTATTTCAGCTGTGAAGCTGTAATGCACATATTTCCTGGCTTCCAGTCTCACTGAGTGTGTTCTGGTGTCATTCCACATTACTTTAACCTGTATGGTTCGTGACACACCGGAAACAAATATAATGTCCAGCATCTCCTTTCAGAAAGAAATGGCCTTCAGTTATCCTTCTGATAAAAACATCAGTAAATTACAGTTATAATTCGTTCCCTACCCTCCAACCTCCAAGACTCCTTTACCTGAGAACCACTTCTTAAGAAAAGCTGACGCTAATAGCCATCTTGGCAGTCATTGTCGTCTTGATCCCCAATGGGTTTATTGTGGTAAGCATCAAGTGTTAATTTTCTGCTTTCTACCTCAGTGTTTTTTAACAGGCCATCTTCCTCACTGCTTGACTTGCTCTCAGTGGAGTTGCTCTCTTGTGATTTGCTGCTGTCCTGAGAATCACTGTCATGATCCTCCTCAGACTGGCTCTCCTGCTCAGACTGGCTCTCCTCGCTCTGGCTCTCTGCAGAGGCACTGTCGGACTGGAGGCCCTCCTGGCTAGAGCTAGTCTTGTCCTCAGTGGACTCTGGGCTTTCCTCTGAGTATTGGAGGCTCTCATAGGATTCACTGTCAGCTTGCTCCTCTCTGGATTTGCTTTCTGAACTGAAGGGTATACTCAAGTTGTCCTCTTCACTGGAGTCACTATCTTCCTGACCTTCTTCTGAGTGACTGGAGGTATTATCTGGGTTGTCACCTCTGGTTATACTCACTACATCTTCCTGAGATTCACTACTGGTTTCTTGAGATGGCAGGTCAACCTCTTGATTAGACTCACTACTGGGGTCTAATACATTTTGACTATCTTCCTGGGACTGATTCTCCTCGGTATCTTCTTGAGATTCACTCCTGCTGTTTTCCCTAGATTGGCTGAGGCCAGCCTCCTTGGAGTTGGCATTTTCTGTGGAGTCACTCTTGACTTCTTCCATTGTGTTGCTATTGCCAAGGTCACCAGTGTTGTCTTCCACAGAAATGCGGGACTTTCTGAAAAATTTCCTACTGGGATTCTCCACTGACTGGCTCTCACCTGAATCCTCAATGCTTGCTTGCTCGTTACTGTCCCCTTTTGATTCTTTTGATATGACACTGGCACTGTTCATTCTGGAGTGGCTTCTCTCACTCCTGATGGTGTCTGGATCATCACTCTGCATTCCTTCATCATCAAACTCAGAGCCATCCCCATGGCTACTATCTCCGTCACTGCCACCTCCCATCCAGTGCTCCTCACTCTCACTCTCTTGAGTGGGGTCCCCTCTCTCAGGCCTGCTGTTCACCTCATCCTCATTGCCAAGGTCCCTGCTCTCACTGCTGGTATCTTGGGTGCTGTTTTCCTCTGGAGAGGCACTATCTTCCCTGGATTCTGTGGTGTCAGCTGAGTCTTCATCACTTCTGAGTCTGGAGTTTCCTCCTTGTCCCTCTTCAGGTTCTGGGACATTTTCATCATCACCAAAGGTGTCATCTCCACTATCATCTTCATCATCATCTTTATCATCTCCTTCTTTTCCTCCATTCCTAGAGAGGCCACCACCTGGTCTATGAACATATTGATGATCATCAAAGCCCAGGACTTCCTCTGATTCAGCACTGTCACTGGGGTCTTCATTTACCTGGAGTTTGAGGTTAACAGACATGGTCAGTACTTCAGGATATAGAGGGTGTGTGTTATATAGTATCCATTTAGATTTTCTGATTTCTTCTTCCTATGTCCCTCATATAAACCATGGTCAATTCTACTGCTCAATAACATCAGAGGTTAAAAGAGAAAAAAGGGGAGTTGAAACTCAAGTCATTCCATTTCATACAAATACAATTCACTCATGCTGCAAGAAATTCTCAAAAAGCTTTGTTGAACCACGTTTATGAAACTCAAATCATATTGTAAATATAATTCCTTTAAAAAAACTGTTGGAGAGGCTGTGGAGGAAAAGGAACCCTCATTCACTGCTGGTGGGAATGCACATTAGTACAACCATTAATGGAAGAAAGTATGGTGTTCATCAAAAAATTAAGAATAGAACTACTCTATGACCCAGCAATCCTTCTACTGGGTATATACCCCCAAAACTCCAAAACATTGGTACATAAAGACACATGCACCCTCATGTTCATTGCAGCATTATTCACAGTGGCCAAGACACAGAACAACCAAAGTGTCCCTCGATAGAGCACTGGATAAAGAAGATGTGGTACATATATATCCAATACAATGGAATACTACTCAGCCATAAGATATGATGAGATAGTGCCATTTACAACAACATGGGTGGACCCTGAGAACATTACACTGAGTGAAATGAGTAAATCAGAAAAAGTCAAGAACTGTATGATTTCATACATAGGTGGAATATAAAACAGACTCTTGGACATAGATAAAAGTAAAGTGGTGCCCTGGCCAGTTGGCTCAGTGGTAGAGCGTTGGCCTGGCGTGCAGAAGTCCCGGGTTCGATTCTAGGCCAGGGCACACAGGAGAAGCACCCATCTGCTTCTCCACCCCTCCCCCTCTCCTTCCTCTCTGTCTCTCTCTTCCCCTCCCGCAGCCAAGGCTCCATTGGAGCAAAGATGGCCCGGGTGCTGGGGATGGCTCCTTAGCCTCTGCCCCAGGCGCTAGAGTGGCTCTGGTCGCAACAGAGCGACGCCCCAGAGGGGCAGAGCATCGCCCCCTGGTGGGCAGAGCGTCACCCCCTGGTGGGCGTGCCAGGTGGATCCCTGTTGGGCGCATGCGGGAGTCTGTCTGACTGTCTCTCCCCATTTCCAGCTTCAGAAAAATACCAAAAAAAAAAAAAAAAAAAAGTTAAGTGGTTACCATGGGGGAGGGGGATGTGAGGGATAGGGTAGAGGAAAGGTATAAAGATGGACAAATATAAAGCAAGGGAAAATGATTTGACCTTGGGTAATGGGTACACAACATAATCAACAGTTCTAATGCCATAGAAACATTTACCTGAAACCTATGTACTCATGGATCAATGTCACCCTGTTAAATTTAATTTTCTGAATGAAATAAAAAAAAACTTTCAGAGAACATTTTGTAAATTAAAGAGCTGGTTTATAATTCACACTCATCAAATTCTTTGGTTTAAACCAGATTTTTAAAAAGATCAGTGATTAAAAATAAATAAATAAATAAAAATACAAATGATATTAAAATGACCCAAATATTTTTTTTCTAATCAGTTGGGGGGTGTATCAGGGTAGGAGGATAAAAACTTTAGCTAACATGAAAGCAAAATATCACAACAAGGTATATATCTCAACCAAACCATGTTTATACCTTATTTGCCCAGGAGAGTTGCCCACAAAAAGCTCAGCTAGAAGACTGCACCCAGTGTGACTTCCAAGGCAGCTTTGTTCTGTGAGCTCAGACAGATTATCCTCATAAGTAAAACAGTGGGATGCTCTACACACAATAAGGAAGGCTAGTGAGTTGTCATTACTGTGCTCTGGAAACATCTGCTCTCTTTCTCATGTGTTACAAGAGAGAATTCTTGATGATTCTTTTTCTTTTTCCATGTGTTCCTAGTGATCAATGTCTGAGTTTCCAATGGGGAATAAAAAATGCTGAGATTTCTTTCCATTGCTAGTTGACGCTGATATGCTGGAACTGAGTGTCTTCAGCTTCCATACCTCAATAGGCGTATATGGCACCCTTCTCAAGTAGACACTGTTACCCTCACTTGAGCTCAGAGAACATAGAGGTTACAAATCACTGCATCCCCAGAAAGGACATTTTTCCAGTTCTGTGCTTATAAATTTTTAGAATGTTCCTCTGATGAACCTTCAGTAAAGAGTGCTACAAAGCCTAATAATTTAACTTCTAACTGTGATCAAGTATCGAATACAACATGGGTCAAAACTTCAGAAGAAAACCCGGTTCCCAGAATCTCTGCATCCCCACAGAGTCAGTTTGATCAAAAATGATAGAACAGCTTAAAAAGTAATAACATTTTGTCTTAGAGAAATGAAGGAGGAAGATTAGAAGGAGGAGGAGGAAGAATACAAAGAGAAGAGAATTTTTTATTAAAGGGATATAGCTAAGTCAGTTTTTCTCAGTTCCAGAATCACAGATGAGACAATTTTAAAGAGAAAGTCATTACAAAAGCCACTGCTTCATTAACGTTTCCTCAGGGTCCTCCTGTTCTTTCCTCAACAGGATCTGTGACATGGAGGAGGTTTCCAGACCCGGAAGGCACTTCAGGTCATGTTAGCCAGAACACTTTTCTCTGCCTGATCTGAACTGTTATAATTGTAAAAGCAACATTTTACATTGAAGAGTGAACTATTGCTTGTCTAACATAGTCTATGACCAGTGTGTGTGTGTGTGTGTGTGTGTGTGTGTGTGTGTGTGTGTGTATTCTTTTCAACTAGAAGGACATTTAGGGTCACAATGTCTATAATCTGGCCCCAGTGACAAATATGGAATGAACAGCATGTCCACATCTGAATTCTCCCACTCATTTTTCCCTCCTTATTTTTTGGGACTTTTTAGTCAGCATAATCAGTGGTTAGAAAATGTTATAGTTAGAACAGTTGCCAGGTAATTTAATCTAACATCATTTCCTTCAATTCCTAAATAGTCTGAAAAGTTAAGAAAGGGCTGTTTAATTACCTGCTCCTCTGAGCTAACTTTGCTTTCCTCTGATGACTCACTGCTCACCTAAAAAGAAAAAAAAGATGCTGTTTAGTAACTCCTGAGGAAAGGAAAAATGCTATACACATCACTTGTTTGTCATTTGGATTTACTACTTTTTGAAGAGCTTAAGGCAATGAGAAGAATGTTAAAGTTACTTTATGAGATGTTTATGACAATAAATAAATGAGATAGTTACCAAAGGTGGTGTTTGTGTCTGAGCCAAATGACCCTGTAAAAAAAGAAGGCAAATAAATTATCCTTCATTAGATGAATCATGTCAATGCAAATATTTAAAATCATTTTCAGTGATTTTTTTTTAGTTTCTTGACATATATTTTGAATTTACATGAATAACAATGACATTATATGATGAAGTAGCCAAAAAATGAATGTGAGATGAGTAGTGGCCTTAAAAAAATCTTATGATATAAAAGACCTGGAAGATTTCTGTATTTCTGATACTTTACTTAGAGAAAAATTTACTTTCTTTGAAACTGAATATCCATACAACCTAGTGGAAGCTTAAGATAGTAAAAACAGCATGGGAACTCGGAATGAAGTCTCAATTAGCTTCTTGGTTTTGGTTTTAGCCCTGAAAACCAATGTCTCAGTGTTAGCACTGAAATTCATGTGTCCCCGGAAACCCCTAACTAAGTCTCAGGTAGATTGCAGTGGTTGGTCCAGGGGTCTCCAAACTTTTTACACAGGGGGCCAGTTCACTGTCCCTCAGACCATTGGAGGGCTGCCAAATACAGTGGTCCTCTCACTGACCACCAATGAAAGAGGTGCCCCTTCCAGAAGTGCAGTGGGGGCTGGATAAATGGCCTCACGGGGCCGCATTGTGGCCCGCGGGCCGTAGTTTGGGGACGCCTGGTTGGTCATTCTATATAAATTTGGACAATTCATTTCACCTGTCTGATGTTAGGTTCTTATTCATAAATTAAGAATATTAGTGACCACTGTGGTTACTCCACAGTAGTTTCTGTGAGAATGAAATCAGCTGATGCCTATGGAAGCATATTGAGAACTATTCAACATAATATAAACTAATGATCCATTTTGGGAACATCCACTTTAAAAAATGCTTGAGCCACCTCTAGTGCCCTTTCTCCATCTATCCCCTCCGTCCCCTTAAGCAAGGCAAAATCCTCAAGTCGCATGTGGTTCAAAGCTGCTGAGAGATGGGTGTGAAGACCCAAAGGGCAAAGTAGAGCAGGGAGGAGCTGCTATCAACAGGTTTCCAACAAGCCTCTCAGCAATGCTAGGCTGGAGTCTCTTCAGATATCTCCACTTTAAGTCTTTGCCCTGTGACACTTCAAGTAGGCACAATGACAGACTCCAATCAGTTATCATTTGGAATTAAGGGGTGAAAGGGAGCGAGACATTGGTATTTTTCTCATGCCAAGGCTAGGCTTGAGAACACAGCATGTTGGTGGCACTCTTAAAAGTCTCTGGTTGAATGAGTGAAAGGATCTACAGTGGCTGCTTTAAATTAACTAGCCTAGGACATCTCTGAGGTCCTTCCCAGCCTCGGCCAGGGTCAGGACCCAATCTCAGGACTCTGACATGACCTTCCTAGCACTAGTAGCATTGTGCTCAAGTTATATCACATGCAGTAGGAAACAAGGTAATGAACAAAACGCTGTTACTTAGTATAAGATTCGAATCCTTACTTGTAGTTCTAATCTTGTGAACCTACTGACTTCCTCGGCCTGGTACCTTCTTGTGAAGGATAGAATACCCTGGTAAAGAAGGTGGATTTTGAAGCCAGAGTGACAGGGTTTTAAGTCTGGCTCTAACATTTATTAGCTATATAACCCAGATAGACTAGGTTACTCTCTATGTTTTAGGTTTCCCATTTATAAAATGAGAATAAAATACAACACCGAGTTTATTGGGGTGTTGTGAAGATTGAGAAGGTTAATACATATAAACCACACAGAATCATGTCTGGCAATGATTCCTAAGTTATTGAGAATAACTATCAGGTTACTCAGAGTCAGAGTCAACACTCAACTAACATTAGCTATCATTCCAAAAACTCAGTATTCTCTCATTCTTCCTTTTCTCTTCTTCCAGGACTTGACTTGCTGCCTATCCAGACATCTGGTGAAGCATATTTTTAGTTCTAATCCTCCAAAGGCATTCTTAGTTCATTGTCATCTATCCAACTGCACTACTATACTCATTCATTATGAAACTAAAGACAAAGGAGAAAATGCTTCCTCACCAAAGTATACTATTAAGTTGGAACTGAGGTTTATATGAACTAAATTCCTTTATATGAACTAGAAATTAGAACTCTTACTACCTATGTCTTAAGTTACTAATGTGTTTGTTAAATCATTAGCAGTTTTAACATTTGCAGTGGAGATAAGTTGGTTATACTAATCATATACTAAAATTAAAATATTTCAATAGAATCTTATTTTTACTCACCTTCCATTCTTCAGAACTCTTGGATTCAGTATTTTGATACCTGGCCACCTAGAAATTTAGTACACATGGTCAGCCCATAGAGCAATTTCCAAGGCAGCAGTTATTAATACTCTAGTTAATTAGGAGCAATGGGTCATCAAATTTCAGCAAGCATCAAAATCAGTTGGAGGCCTGTTAAGACACAGGTTACTGTGCCCATCCCTAGAGAGTCTGGCTCAGTAAGTCGTAGGTAGAACCCAAAAATTTACATTTCTAACAAAGTTGTAGTTGATTCTGATGCTGCTGATCTGAGATAACACTTTGAGAACCATTGCTTTTGAGGAGGAAAAATAAGACTCCTAGCTATAGGAATTGCAACTGAACAGAATAAGGAATAACTCAGATGATGTTTTAAAGAAAACAGCTTCCTAAGAAACTGTTTTCATCTGACTAGAACATACACAGCCACCTTGGCTCATAGCCAATGAAAACTGGGAAGTCTTAGGTATAAAAGATGTTTTCCCCCATATATCCCTATCCTGATACTTACTGGAAGAGCACAGGACAACCCCCAGAGGAATATAAGCAGGATGCTGGTCTTCATAGCCGGGTGTGACACTGCTACCTGTGATGAAGAACAGATGTTTTTCTCCATGATAAAAAATATACAGGAGCTTCAACTTTTATCAGTTTCTTCCTATTTAAAAAACAACTCATTCAAGTGTTCATCAATTAATAAATAAATAAATAATATGTACCCTATCCATGCAACAGAATATTATTCAGCCATTAAGAGAAATGAAGTGCCTGACGTGTGGTAGCACAGTGGATAAAACTTCAACCTGAAACACTGAGGTCTCTGGTTTGAAACCCTGAGCTTGCCTGGTCAAGGCACATATAGGAGTTGATGCTCCCTGCTCCCCCCGCCCTTCTCTCTTTCTCTCTTTCTCTCTCCTCACTCAAATAAATGAAATTCTTTTAAGTTCTTAAAAATAAATAAATAAATGGAATGAAGTAATAATACCTACTACAAAGTAGAGGAACCTTGAGAACATTATATTGAGTGAAAAAAGCCAGACACCAAAGACCCCATATTTTATAATTCCATTCATATGAGGTGTCTAAAGTAGATAAATATATAGATAAAGTAAATAAGTGATTTCCCAGGCCTGGAGGAGCTAGGGAGTTGAGTGTAACAGCTAAGGAGCCTGACCAGGTGGTGGCGCATTGGATAGAGCGTCGGACTGGGATGTGGAGGACCCAGGTTCGAGACCCAGAGGTCACCAGCTTGAGCGTGGGCTCATCTGGTTTGAGTAAGGCTCACCAGCTTGAGCCCAAGGTCGATGGCTTAAGCAAGGGGTCACTCGGTCTGCTGTAGCCACCCGGACAAGGCACATATGAGAAATCAATCAATGAACAACTAAGGAGTTGTAATGAAGAATTGATGTTTCTTATCTCTCCCTTCCTGTCTGTCTGTCCCTATCTGTCCCTCTCTCTGACTCTCTCTGTCTCTGCCACAAAAACAAAAAAAAGAAAAAAAACAGCTAAGGAGTAAATTTTGGAGATGATGAAAATGTTCTAAAATTGATTTCAGTGAAGGTTGCACTGCTCTGTGAATATACTAAAAAATCTAAATTGTACACATCAAACAGGTAAAGTATATGTGTGAATTATTTCTCAATAATGCTGTTTAAAATAAACCTTACTCCTAAGAGAAAAATTGAAAACTTCTCAATGAGGATATTTATAAACACTTCTTCTCTAACACATAAAATATGATAAATGGAGTAAAAAATAAAGAAAAAGGAATAGAGAAATTTCTGACTGTTTACTTTCATAGTAATTATACAACTTGTTATGGCAGAGCAACTTAACAAATATATTTCTCCAAAAATCTCTATTTAAGAATGCCATTGAGAGCTGGTAGGCACTTGTACATACATACATACATACATACATACATACACATATACATATACATATACATATACATATACATATACATATACATACACGCACACGCACACGCACATACACACACAGGCTTCTCTGTCACATACATAACCTCACAATAATGTCGAGACAGAATAGATTAGTTTTGCATTTTTTTTCTTAATCTGCAAGAAATGTACTATGGCGGCTTAATATTAGAGTTCCAGAAAGCTCTTATTATATCTACTGTGCTACATTTAGTCATACATTCTACCTGATTATGCTAAATTCTTTTAGGTGTCATTCACAGTACTGAAGGCTCTTGGGAGGATTAGAGGTTTAGATGTACTTGTGAATCAAGCTTGGAGAAACAAGCCCAAACTGCATTTTCCTGGAGGATGGCTTCATTTCACACTTCAGGAACTGGTAACTGGGAAAACATTTTTTCTGTATCTAAAAATAAATGTCCTATATGCTAATGTAAAGTGTTATTGAAATGATTTTTAAAAATTAATAATTTGCTTATGGATATCCCAGGTTCAATCCCTGGTCAAAGGCACATATAAGAAATGAACATCTGCTTCTCTCACCCTCCCTCTCTCCTCTCTTTCTCTCCCATAGGCAGTGGCTCTATTGGTTCAAGCATCGGGCCTCAGGCACTGAGGATAGCTTGGTTGGTCCGAGTGTCAGCTTCAGGTGCTAAAAACAGCTCAGTTGATTTAGCATCAGCCCTAGACAGGAGTTGTCAGGTAGATCTCAGTCAGGGGGCTTACAGGAGTCTGTCTCACTATATCCCCTTCTCTTAAAAAAAATTTTAAAAAAGGAAAGTAATTTTATCTGCACTAGTAAGCCCTGCAGCTGCCTATACAGACTGGCCAGATGGACTTCCACATATTTTGTGAAAAATTCTGCACATTTATTCCACACTTCACTATTGTTGATTTGTTTTTATAGATGTTAAAAATATACCATACTAGTGACAAAAGATCTAAACCAGAGATTCTTGACCCTGCCTGCTTATTAGTTTCATCTGGGAAGATTTAAAAACATATCAATGCACAAATCCCACAGCTGAGTAATAAATCAGTTCACTGTGGGTGGGAACAGCATGAGGTTTGTTTTTAAGCTAGCCTAAGTGATTTTAACCCTTGATCTGAGAAATAAGTGTACATTGCTCAAAAATGTCTGAACCATTGGGCTTGAGAAGTCATTTAATCTTATTTGTAAATTTATTCGAGAAAACAATAGAAACCCTAAGATAAGGAGGCTGAGCATGCTCCTCATTCTGATTCCATACAGCTCACATAAGTCCATCAGAGCCTCTCATTTTATACCATGAGCACTGTTCCTCTTCAACATTGCCGTTCTTGGTATGTGTTATTTTCTTTATTTTAATTCAGTATATAGTTCATCTTAGTTTGTGTATTTTGATGTTATTTCTTTTTTTTTCAAATTCTTTGCCTAATATCAACAGAGAAAACATATGAAAATGCTCAACTGCACCTAATACAAGCCTAATTCTTCAAGATACTACTTCTGTGAGAAACCAGAGTATCTCTTCATAAAATATGCCTCTTTGACATAGAAATAATTTTAAGCTGATGGCACTTGAGAAACAGCAGATGCAAGAAGGGCATGCTGGTCCTCCTTTTTCTTCTTGGGAACAGGAATTAAAACACCCATGTGGAAGGTGTCTTCTCTGTGCCACAAGGAAAGAAGGCATTCTTAACACCGGAGACGAGAATCAAGGCTGAGGGACAACCGTCTAAATAAGACTTGTTCAGTGCTAACCCTTATCTTTCCAGTTACATCTACACAATTCCCTGCCCATAGCCCAAACCCTTGTCTTGTCAATTCTTCACAAATGTTTGTTTGTTTGTTTGTTTTTCTAAAAGGTATAATATCCTTTTGTTCTAGTTACTTCTTCAGGTCTTCATTCTCTTTTGAAGGCTCCCATGTGCTTGTAAAAATTTTAATAAAACTGTTATGTTTTTTTCCCCTCTTAATCTGTCTTAGGTCAGTTTCATTCTTAGGCCCAGAGGGTAAAGTTTACCTCCTCTACACTTCCCTTTGGTTTTCACAATCAAAACATTTTATTTTAAGTTCTTAAGTTTCTTTTTCTTAAGGAAAGGAAAGTTTCCCCCAAATATGATACTCTGAAAATAACTGCATGCCAATGGTTTTGGCTTCACAGGTCAAACAAAAAGTAGAACACTCATCATTTGAATTTTCAAAGTGAAATTTGAATAGGGCAGTAACCTCCGAAAGCTCTAAAAACTAGCAAATATTCCAGCTTTGATAAAAAGCCAAAAAATATTGAGTTCTCCTCTTGTATTTTTCTTTTCTTTGCTTCTATCTTATCCAAATAAAAAAACAAGGAGATGTAATGAATTCTGAGGTTTTTTTGTTTGTTTGTTTGTTTTGTTCATTTATAAAGGGAGTATATGCTTCCAGTGTTCAAGTTTCTTAGGAATGGCATATTGTGAAACATAAGAAAGATGCACTAACATGCTGATGCTTTTAGACATACCATTTAACAGCCTGACCTAAAGTAATAATTTCCCAATTATTCCCTATATAAACTAGAATAAAATACACCTTGGGGTCCTGGCAGAGCTGATACTGCCTCCCAAAGAGTATTGTCTGCTATCAAGCATTAAAGAAATTCAGATCTTAAAACCTATTTAGATTTTTAATTAATATTTTTGATAAAATAATTACTCTTTTGTGACATGTATTCAAATGAGATCTCTAAACTTTTATAAGCTTTTTAGCTACCATCCTAAAAAAGGTAGACCCAGACATTCAGTAGTCCTTGTCTGAGTAACAAATTAGCAAAATAGTTAAAAGCCTGGAGGATATGAATCCAGAACCTCAAGTTCTTCTTCAGTGATGGGTACATGTCATTTCTGCATTGTACATCCTGGCAGTCTACCACAGAGCATGGAGCAAAAGGAAATCAACAACCTCAGTTTGAGTTTCACCTGTTTGGAAGGCAGTGTATGAATTAGAGATTTTCATCTTTTATGAATTGTTTGCCCAGAACTGCAAAGGTCCAAAATATTTAGGATCTGGAGAAGGCCAGTGCAGTTCCTTCTCTCTCTGGCTACTCTCAACTGTAGCCTGAACTTTTATGTGCTCTCAAGTAAGAAAACTTGTTCTGGAATTTCCTCAAAGTTAATATTCACTTGTAAAGTACATATCTTCTTTCACTGAATATACATACTTTTCAATGAAGAGCTAGGCCAACAGAAGGACATAAGAGCTTGAGAAATCATTGGTTCCATTTATCTTGCTTAATTTACTTATTTTGGGTTTTGTGTAGTTGTCCTTGATAATACCAATGAACAATGTATCTGTTCATTGGCTGTCAACAAATATTTATGGCTAACATCCCAAGTACCAGACACTGTTCTAGTTGCTAAGAGTATATTAGTGTGTAATAACAATAATACGCTGGTCTTACAAAAGTAAAGTTACCCAGAACCCGACTAACCAGAACATTCATTAGCTAAAATTTGTTTCTTTATTACTCTTTGAAAATCAAGTGCAATTTGGCCAGGAGATTAAGTTTATCAGGAATTCAGAGAACCAAACCATAAATCAATAAAAATGTCCAGTCTTTCCAATTGTAATTGTCTTGAGGTCAGTTACAATCAATCCCACATCATATGCCTTCAACCACAGTTGAAGAACTCCTAGGTTCTTAAAATTAAACATAGGTTTGGAAGGCCACTAGGCATGAGGCACATTGGTCCACATCACCCTTTAGGGGTAGGTTAGTAGACTGACTATAATGCCCTTTAGAAAACTGTTTGTTTGTTTACGTGTCGTAACCAACCATAGTAAAGTAAGATAGTGTACTTGGCCCTCAGTTAAATAGAAAGTATGGTTCACCAGAGGTTATAGCTTCTGAAAAAAACAGTTGCTAGAAATACTGCTATGTGGGACCTTCTTTGTGTCACACAAAATGCATTGCCTGATCACAGCTCCCACTCTCTGTCATGGAAGACAGACACTTCTAGTACAGATTAAGTGAAATAAATGCAGTAAATAAAAATACATATGGACAAGAGTATTTCACACTAGAAAATGTTATAATATGAGAATTGTATTCAACATTTACTGAATTCTGACTGTATTCAAGGAAGCATGTTACCATGAATACCCAACTAAATAATACAAAAGCATTATAATTCTCACACCGTTTGTTTATTTCAGTGGTCTTAGTGTTTCCTTTCAATTACTAGTTCAAAATGAACATTATTGGCTGCTGTCTAGATGAATAGCATTAAATTGCTTTTAATTTCAAACACCATATTTTGAGAGTCTTGCCCATCTAGGTTAGATTCTTTCATAATATACGACATGAACTTCACTATATTCCTGAAACCTAAATGTAAAAAGTTTTATTTGTTTTGTTAATTAAAGCTAAACTTCAAAATGACTTTTCATCTGTCTCCTGTTTTGTAAACTTTCTTTTTCAAAAGTACTAGGCAGAGACCTAATTAAAGTACTACTGAGAAAAAGACCTGGTTCTACATACCAGACACATTATTTTAGTATCACTATTTACTGTGGCATAAACAACAGGCATGAAAATGGGAATCATTTTTACCAAAGGCTCGGTTCTCCCCACCTTTTTCCATAAGGCACGCCTCTCAACATGTACACTTATTTAATATTTTTCAAACAACACAGCAGAAGTCATTTTAAAAAAGTAAATCATGAAAATGTCTTACCATCTTCATTTCACAAAGATGTGTCCCCAAACCTCTCAACAATCAGGCTGAAGTTCTCACAGAAGAAATCTATGCCCAACAAAACCACTCTTCTGTTGATATTCTGAACACTTCTCTGGTGGTGCAGGAATTTAAACTCTGCTTCAACTCTTCATAGCCAATAAGCCACCAGCTTGGGGGTGACTGACATCACAAGGTGTCACCAGGACTCCAATACACCCACACTTCCTCCAGCTTGCAGAGGAAGATTTTCCCTAAAAAGCTCTTGTGGTTCCCAAATGACTAGACTAGCTTCCATTAAATTGAAGATCTTCCTAAAGCTTTATTTTGATTTCTAAATATATGTCATTCACATCCATGCAGTCGTATGAGCATTATAAACAATGACAATATCTTCCACCCACTGATAGCTCCCAGGAGGTGCAAGGATGGGAAAAGGAGAGTCAATAAGGTGGGTAGAAAGTTTCCTGTTAATGTACATTTCCAGGTTGTACAAGAAGGATCTACTAAAATACTAGATTTGCCTAAACTGTTAGTGTTGAAAATATAGGCTTTTATTCATTCCTTTTTTTTAACCATCTCTATCACTCATCTCTTTTCCCCCTACTCTCTCTTCCTCCATATATACACAATGTTCCAGAATTTTTTTTTTTTTCTGAAGCTGGAAACGGGGAGAGACAGTCAGACAGACTCCCGCATGCACCCGACCCAGATCCACCCGGCACGCCCACCAGGGGGCGACGCTCTGCCCACCAGGGGGCGATGCTCTGCCCCTCCGGGGCGTCGCTCTGCCGTGACCAGAGCCACTCTAGCGCCTGGGGCAGAGGCCAAGGAGCCATCCCCAGCGCCTGGGCCATCTTTGCTCCAATGGAGCCTCGGCTGCGGGAGAGGAAGAGAGAGACAGAGAGGAAGGAGAGGGGGAGGGGTGGAGAAGCAGATGGGCGCTTCTCCTGTGTGCCCTGGCCGGGAATCGAACCCGGGACTTCTGCACGCCAGGCTGACGCTCTACCACTGAGCCAACCGGCCAGGGCCAGAATTTTTACTAATCTAATAAAGTATCCACTTATAGAATTCTGTGGTGACTGGAAATGTTCAACTACCACCCTAAATAACTCTTATTTTTTAACCAAAAGTAATTTAAGTCTAAATACTTCATTATTCTCCTGAACTGTTTGCCACATTTTGGTTTTAACTCTAGTGACTCTTTGAAATCAGAGTTGGATTAAGGAAAAGACTAGCTGGGTAGCATCCAAAGAAACAAATTTCCAAAGGAATTTTTGTCATCACTTAAAATGTAGTCAAAAGGATAAAATGATATTCGTCTGGACTCTGCAGGGAGTATATTTGTTGTAGGGATCTGGAGGGGGAGTTAGCAGTTCCAAAAGATCGTGCTCAAGATGCAATAGAACAACCACTGAAGAACTATTTAAAGAATATAAGTCACTAGAATTTAAGTTCCTCAAGAGTAAGACTGTTTGCTTTGTTTACTATTATATACCCAGTGCCCTAACACCGAATTCTTGGGTCTTCATGAGCACTCAATAAATACTTTTATGAATGACTGAATTGATTGGCTTTAAAACCAGCCAAATTATTAGCTTGCCTGCAGTACCTGCATAACTAAGTCTGACTTTTTTGAAAGTTTTATGATTGTTGGAAATCTTATTTGATACTCCTACAACCTGGTTCCAAAGAATTGGGACTCTCAACTTTATTTGGAAAACTAATACAAATATATGGATTCTTAACTTACTCAATTTAAACTGCCAAGAGATTAGGAGGTAGAAAATGAGGTGAGAGGAGTTTATTTTCTTCTAGAGCTGATTAGAAAACCAAAGGTCACATGTGGAAGCTAGAAATTCCCTATGTTCTGTTCTAGTTCTGAATTACACTTCTTGGTGGTTTCATAGGTCTTGGTTGAGGTCTATCCTAGAAGAACTTTATAATCTTATATCAGAGCAGATTCTGGGAAGATTTTGGCAGGATCTAACAGGACATTGTTTTAGAATCTCTCCAAATCCCCAAATATATTATACAAACAGATAAAGCACCTAGATAACAAAACTGAAGATGGTGGACAACATGTACAGCAAACTAAATGTTTTAGTTATTTAAAACTGTCCTAATAACCACTCCTATACTTTGTATCTTAAGACTATGACCATTTTATTATCTCTTATAACGGGGCTACAAATCTGGTGACTCAACTGGACTAGAATATTCAAGGTAACACTTTCACATGATTATTATCTGGGACCTCAATGAAGTTGTTATTCTGAGCATTTCAGTCCTTCACATGGCCTCTCCTTGCACCTCGGCTTTCTCACCTGGTGGCTGGGATCCAAGAGCTTCACAAAATGTCATTTTCTTCACATTCTGTGGGTTAAATCAGTCACAAAACCATCTCAAATTCAGAAGAAAAAATACTCCCTAAATTTTGATGTGAGAAACAGAATGAATGTATAAGGAGCAGAAGAAATATTGAGGCCATTTCAGAGAGTGGTTACCATACTACATGACAGGTTATACCCACAAACCCCAAACAAAGTGGCTGAGGACAAACTACCAGCTGTCACGAGATCTACCATCCCCTAGGCAGGAACGGCAGAGGGAAGCAGCAGGACATCTGATGGACATGAGAATGGGAGAACTCAAAAATAGTCAGTAATTATTGCTGGTAGATGCCAATGGCACATAATGAAATCTAAAGTCTCTGGGGAGGGCTAGCACCTAAAAATTCTCAAAACAGCTAGCAGAGCTGCCTTCCAAGACAGACTCATGTAAAAGAGAAACTGCTGGGAGTAAAACAAAAATTGCACAGAATAGGTACAATAGAGAAAGCATGGGTAACTGTATGAGTGGGGAATGGATTCAGAAAACCTTAGAAATGAAGTATCTTCAAAAAAAATACAACATGAAAACAAAAGATGAGGGAACTATGTAAAATCTACCCTGAGCCATGCTTTCTTCCAAAAGTTAAGGAAAACCAATTACTTATAAAACAAGCCGCAAAAAACCTATAAAGCTTAAACCCCGTAACAGCAGAAAAACAAACAATCTTATAGATGATGAAAGTATGCTGAAAATATACCAAAAATGTAACCTTATATTTTAAAAAGACATTAAGAAAATGACACAATTGATGAGAAAAAAAACAAACAACCAACATAAGTAAAAATTAGAAAATTTCAGGCCCTGGCCGGTGGGCTTAGCGGCAGAGCATCGGCCGGCCTGTCGATGTCCCGGGTTCAATTTCCAGCCAGGGCACACAGGAGAAGTACCCATCTGCTTCTCCACCTCCTCCTCCTCTCTCTCTCTCTTCTCTTCTCTTCTCTTCTCTTCTCTTCTCTTCTCTTCTCTTCTCTTCTCTTCTCTTCCTGTAGCCATGGCTCGATTGGAGCAAGTTGGCCCCAGGTGCTGAGAATGGCTCCATGGCCTCCTCCTCAGGTGCCAAAAAAATGGCTCTGGTTGCACTGGAGCAAGGGCCCCAGATGGGCATTGCTCCCTAGTGGGCTTGCCAGGTGGACCCCGATTGGGGCACATGCAAGAGTCTGTATCTGCCTCCTCTCCTCTTGCTAAAATAAAATAAAGTCAGAAATGAAGTATAAGAAATTGGGGGAAACTTGAAATAAAAAGAAAAGTTATTTTGGAAGTAAGACTATAAGAAACACAGGAGGGAATACTCAAGAGTTAGAAGGTAAAAAAGAGGACAATATTTTAAATTTAAAAGAAATGAAGGAAGAAAGGAAAAGTATTTGGTGGTAAGTGACTTATATTAAAGACTGGCAAAGAAGATCTAAATATAATAAGATAATAAGAGCTTCAAAGCCTGACCAGGTGGTGGAGCAGTGGATAGAGCATCCACCTAGGATGCTGAGGACCCAGCTTCAAAACCTGGAAGTCGCCAGCTTGAGCACAGGGTCACCAGCTTGAGTGCAGGGTCACCAGCTTGAGCATGGGATCATAGACATGATCTTCTGGTGGCTGGCTTGAGCCCAAAGGTCACTGGCTCTGCCGGAGCCCATCTCCCCTCCCCCACATATGAGAAAGCAATCAATAAACAACTAAGGTGCCACAAGGGCATGGCTTCTCATCTCTCTTCCTTCCTGTATATCCCTATCTCCCTCTCCCTCTCTCTCTCTCTCTCTCTCTCTCTCTCTCAATAAAAAAGTAAATAAATAAAATAAGAGCTTTGAAAAAGACAGTAAAAGTGAGAGAACAGCAGAAATATTATAATAAATAAATAAAGAGCAACATTTATAATCCAAGGAAATTTCTATGAATTAAAAAAAAAAAAGACTTAAGCCCTGGCGGTGACACAGTGGATAAAGCATCATCCTAGAGTGCCAAGGTTGTCAGTTCGATCTGAGAGCCCCTGCTCAACCCCAAGATGGCCAGTTAGAGCCCCAGTCAGGGCACATATGAGAAGCAATCAATGGCCCAACTAAGTGGAATGAGTTGATATTTCTCTCTCTCTCTCTCTCTCTCTCTCTCTCTCTCTCTCTTTGTGTTCTCCCTCTTTCCTCTCTCTCAAAATCAATGGGAAAAAATATTTTTAACTCATATTGAAAGAGTACAGCATATTTCTAAGGCTATCAGCCCAAAATGACCAGCATCAAAACGTAGTCTAATAAAATTACTGGACTTTAAAGATAAAGAAAATAATCCTTTTGACTTCTAGGCAAAAGCAGCAAATGACTTACAGCAGTAAGAAAAGAGGACTACCATAAGACATTTTGACAACAATGCTTTGTGCCAACAAGAAAATGGAATAACATATTTAAGACATTCAAGGTTTAAAAAATGTAAACCAAGGATTTTATAATTAGCAAAATTGACTTTCAAGTATAAAGGACTCAAACTATAACCAATAGGCAAGTACTCAGGGAATATAGTTTTCTTGAACCCTTTCTGAAGAATCTATTAGAGAATAAGCTTTGGACAATAAAAACGACTAGAAAGACATTGTCATAAGAATAAGTGGTAAGCATTAAACATATAGTTACTTGTAAAATTAAATGAGACTAAAAAAGAGAGTATACCTAGCATAGATACAGTACAACTTTTAGAAAGGTGGGGAGATTAAAAAGAACATATGAAAAAAGAATTTCAAATTTTCTCAATAATTATACTAGTGGTGACAATATTGTTATTCTGAAAATGTTTGTGTAATGTGGCATAAAATAAGTTAGTAATTATAAATTATTCTATTCCTTTTAACCAATACATCCTTGAGAATCAAGATTCTCAATGTGGAAGAAAGCAAATACAGATTTGGTACAGATCAGAGAAAGTAAAAAGTTTTGTAATCCTGAATTTAAATGAAAAGAATTAGAATTTTTCAGGAACTATTTAAACATGCACACATATATCTTAGCTCTGTCCCTATAGACATCTAAAAACAATAACAAACATAATAGCAGTTAGTACCTCTAGCGCCCAGATTACACCTTAGTGCCAGGGCCTTTGGGGGATTTAGTTGATATAAAGCCCTCCCAACCAGTTTTATAGCAAGAAATGTTCAAGGTCCTGGCTGGTTGGCTCAGCAGTAGAGCATCAGCCCAGTGTGTGGAAGTCCCGGGTTTGATTCCCAGTCAGGGCACACAGGAGAAGTGATAATCTGCTTCTCCACCTCTCCCGCTTCTCTCTCTCTCTCTCTCTCTCTCTCTCTCATGGCCATGGCTCAAAAGGTTCTAGCAAGTTGGCCCTGGGGGCTGAGGTGGCTCCATGTCCTCGCCTCAGATGCTAAAATAGCTCGGTTGCTGAGCAAAAGAGCAGTGGCTCCAGATGAGTAGAGCATCGCCCTGTAGGGGGCTTGCTGGGTGGATCCCAGTTGAGGCTCACGTGGGAGTCTGTCTGTCTGCCTTCCTGCCTCTTACTTAATAAAAAAAATGTTCACAATAAATCTGACACATCTTGTCATGCCAGTTTACAGGAAAGCTATCAAAGACTAGAGACTCAGCAGCCAACTTGAATAGGCCTCCCCTAGACAAAAATAAAACAATGTAATCTTTACAAATGGGTAATACAGCAAGTCCTTGAATAATATTTCATTCAACATTGTTTCATTGTAATGTTTACGAAGAGCTAGTAACTTGTTTATATCAATTAGCCTATGGCAAAATTAGTTTCATTATATGTCATTTCACCTGAAGTCTCAGAACCTACTGCTGATGTTAAGTGAGGACTTTTCCTAATTACAACAGACTAAAACCTGTAGTTGACTTGAAACAAATAGATAGCCAAATATTTCTCCAGCAAAATGGTTTCATTTGGGAACAACAAAGAATTGCAATTTGGAACATGTAGTCAAGTGGCAAACCCCACACAGCCCTGAGAACAAAGGGGAAAAATGTTCTTTTATAGAGGAAAGGGGAGTTCAGAGGGGCTGTTGTAAACAAAGAATCCATTGGCTTTTCATTGGCTGAATGGTTGCCTTACAAGAAGATCCTCCTTCTTCCTGTGGAGTAGTAGAGTAGAAAACATCTTATTGGAGATGGAAAGTATGTCTCTTTCCGTTTTGGGTTATAGATGATGAGTAGTAGGACACGAGAGCTCCTCATAAAGCCCTCCCAACCCCAATTTAATCAGGTTTTTGTTCATTAATCTTGCACTGCCAAGTTATTTTAAATCCATAAGTTTATAACTTAATAAAATAAAAAATTAAACACTAATTAGTCACCTTAGGATGATC
The DNA here is from genome assembly GCF_036850995.1 of Saccopteryx leptura. Lineage (NCBI taxonomy): Eukaryota > Metazoa > Chordata > Mammalia > Chiroptera > Emballonuridae > Saccopteryx > Saccopteryx leptura. The sequence continues at coordinate 69,321,591 of NC_089507.1, read as the reverse complement.
ACAGGGACTCAATTCATATTATGTATAAATATTGTAAATAAATGGGAAGAATAAGAGAGACATTTGTTCAGCTCCATATAAACTGAAGAAAATTAGAGATGAAGGAGAATATATTTTTATGAAAGTTCTAATTAACATATTAAAAGAAAATGATAGAACTCATTATTTTGCAACCCCTAATGAATTAATCAACCTGAGCATTGCATATCAATGCCTCATGAAAAGAGAACAACCAGACTATATACTTCTTGACAAATGAACACAGTATCACCAGTGGTGGGATTCAAATAATTTAACAACGGTTTTCTGCCCTAATGACTATTCTAAGTATAAAAAAGATATACCAAAAGGTAGTTTATTATTTCATGCATTTAATACTTAAGTAAGAACAATAAAAGAGGTACACAAAACTAGATTATGTTATAACAAAGAGTTTTAAAATATTAATGAAAAAATATTAAATAATACCTGACAAAAAAAACAATAAAGCTGTTATTTAAGATATTTCCAATGACAGCTTGTCACCTCCTGGTTGTTTGGCACTTTTTCGCTTTATGTTATACGTTTGTTTACTGAAGTAACAAATGTGAGGGTATTAAAATGTAGTATTTCATCAAAGGTATAATGAGTTTTATGATATATACATACATAAATAAATATTACAAGTATGATTCCATCACGTATTTTTCACCTATGGGTGGAATGAACATTACTATGGGTGCTTAGAATACACTGTTGCACAGATGAACGGTAAAAAAAAGTAAGGAATGTAAATTTGTAATTTCCACACTGAGTGGCTGCCCAGGAACCCACCTTAGAGAGAACCCTGATTACAAGTGCCATTTTAACAACTGGTTCACCGAACTCAACAAAAAAAATTAGATATCTGTTCTGCCAAACTGGTGCAAACCGGCTGAATCCCACCACTGAGTATTACCTACAGTTAGCCAAATAGATCAAACCCAAGGCATCAGATGTCTGGATCCAGCTGTTAAGTCTCAGGAAATACAGGTAACAGGAGTGTTTGGAATTGCAGCATGTGTGTAATCAGTAAAATATAGAATATAGGAAGCTCTACAATTCAAACACCTCAGATTCTTCAACAGATAAATTAAGAAAAGAAAAAGAAGAAATAGAAGTGTAATTTAAACGCTTTTGAGACTAAAATACATAACTTTTTTTCCCCCAATGTTATCATTTTAGGTTTGCACACTGAGTGATAAAACTCTTTTTAAAAAAATCAGGGAACTGATTTCTGATTTCTGAGTAATTCAGTTATTACTTTTTGACACATAAAATTTGTTTAGTTGGGATGGAGCACATGATGGGCTTCTGGAGTGGCTGGTGATGTCCTCTTTCCGGACCTGGATGGTGATTACAAGAATATTCACCTTATAATAATTCATTAAACTATAGATTCATTTTGTAGAGTTCTGTATCTATAGTTATTTTTACAATGAAATTTTTAAATATATTTTTAAAAACTAATGTCACATATCAAGTATGTTTAAATCCATGAGTTTATGCATTCATAATGATACCAGAAAACAGAACAATATGAAAAACCCCTAATTAGTGGTTACATAAGCATTTGCTGTATAAGGTTTGTTAAAGTTATATAATTGTTTTATGCTTTTGAATATGCATATTACACTTCATAACAAAAAGTCTTTAAGATAAATTTTCTGTTTTTAGAAAATTAATATTGAATATGATTATTAATAAATAGCTCCTCTGTGAGTTCAGAAAGTAATTTTACCATTCTAATGTTAAACAAGTAAATGTAAATTTTTATAGCAGATTTTTTTTAACTTTTAGAAATTTTTTTTATCTCTCCTTCATAATGGAGGTTAATTTCTTTGTTTTGAAGCTTAGGAGTAAGTTAAAAAAAATTTAACTTTCTTATTTGTAAGAACATTTAAAAATTGAAACTGGAGATTGTTTGGGAATTTACAATTCCACAACTTAGTTATTTGAAAAAGATTGATTTCAGTCTACCACAGAAATTGATTCTTTTCCAATCTGAAGACCTCAGAATGTTCTGATCTTGCATAAAATTGGCAGTAGAATGAAAGTGGATAACACTGAGTACATCATGTCCTTCGTTTTTCTTTGCCAACCTAAAATAATTCTTAGACTAGATCGCAGCATCAGTCCTCCCAGTTATCCTATTTGGGAGTTCCTTTCTACAAACCTCCATGAGCCAACAGAATGATTCCAAAAGAGTCAACTCCCAATTTTTAAAATGAAAAAGATTGGTCTGGAAAAGAGTAGCTCAAAAGTCTCTTAAGATGCATCTTACTGTCAGTGATAGACTAGTGATAATCAGGACAAACATGTGAGAAATCTTTGTTAATATCATCTAATAAGGTCAATAAAGTGATGGTGTCAAAGTATCTCAGATACCATGAAATGACAGGCATATAGTGTTGGAGCAGATTTTTCCCTCAAATGCTTTATGCTTACTTTTACTCATGGCTATTTTACTTTGTTAATAAAGTATATAATTTTGATGAACCAGATTATATATGCATGCATTATATTTCTTTAATTTTAATTGTATATACAAAACTATTCATCAAATGCACTACCAACATGACAAAGAATAATAAGAAAGGTGATGGTGAAATGGATTTTTGACTCATGTAACAGTTACAACTGTGTTTTGCTACTCTGGGGCATCTGAATTTCATTAGAAGGAGGATAATAATCACTAACACCTCTGACAGCAGTAATTATTACATAGATAGGTAAACATTTCATTAACTATGCATTAAATTTTATGAAATATTATCATGTGCTCAGCTTTTTATTTGATCTATATGTTTAAGAATCCACATAAAGCACATTAGAGATGTCTACTTAAATACAAATATGAAAATTGCTAAACCCTCTCAAAGTTTTCCTATGAATTCATTCGTTATAAGTCAAAAAAATTTCCTTTGCCAATAGATTATCAATTTATTTGTCTACTAGTTTCTTTCCCTAAGTTCATAAAATTACATACATAAATATCAGTTGTGATCTATTTGCTCATTTTACTGTATTTCTTAATCTGATTTCCAATTATCTAATCTAATACTACTTCTCTCTTAATGCATTAAGTTTAACTTTTTAACATTTTGCAGTTTGTCCTTCTACTCTTCAATTTTCCTCTTTCTTCTTTCTCTAAGTGCCCCCAATAACCTCACTTTTTATTGTCTGTTAATATGATTAGAGCCAGACATGCCTAACTTTATGGCTTCATGGGTCAGATAATTCTCAGTTTATTATAGGAAGTTCAAGTTACATGGTTACTCCATGACCATGGTCAAGTATTCAGTCTCTACAAAGGCTTAGTAACAGGCCAAGAGCTGTATGTCAAAAAGAGGTTGTTATCTGTAGATGATGTCCTAAAGACCTATGCTGCAATTTTCCTATAAGGGCCTGCAAAAAGCACCAAACAACATCCCAATCTGGAACTGACACTTCAAACTCCCATTATATCTGCTGGATCATATGGACCAAGTAGGAGAGCAGCTTGCAAAATAACCTGGACCCGTTTCAGAGTTTTCTCTTCTCAGTCCCATTCAAAACAAGCAGCTTTTTGGTTCACTCAATAAATGGGCCAGAGTAACACACTCACATGAGAAATGTATTACCTCTGAAACCCAAAGAAGCCCATTAGGCATTATGCCTCATTCTTGGTTATAGGGAGAGCCAGATGAAACAACTTATCTTTCATCTTAGAAAGGAACTTTCAACATGCTTCACACCACAGAACCCCTAGAAATTCCACTGAGGTCCTAAACTTTAGTAAGGCCTCTGACTTTTTAAAAAATTTTTATTGATTTTAATTTATTGTGTTTACATAGATTCATGTGTCCCACCACATATATCTCCCCCCACCCCATGTTCCCCTCGACATCCTCCTTGCCCCCTCCCCTGATGCGTTCCCCCATTCCCTCCAGGGGAACCAGTGTGGGTAACTGTCAACTATTAGGAAAATCTACTCCTGTTATGCATTCTGCACCTGGGAAAATAACACAGGATGGATTTGAGGACCCAATGAACCCACCATGAGATGTTACTAAGCTAAAACTCCACTGATCACTTGACTTCCATAAGTCCCTACTTTGCCAGGTGGGCCACAGTGACATTTGTCTCCTGGGATTAGTGTCAGTTTGGAGTCAGTGTCCAGTAGTCCCTACACAAGTCTAATTATTTCTTTATCCCCATTGATGTATAGTTACCCCAGTGAAAGGTCACAGATCTCTTCAGGAGAAAATTAGTAGCATAAATTTTTGGTAGTATACTGGGTTTTTTCCTTAAGAGAATCTGGTCTCTCCTTCATTCAAGAGATTCTGAATCTGCACACTGTCTCAAGTCTGGGAATTGATTGAGGGACTGTACCTCTCTGTTTTTATTTAATTTATACTTTGATCACTTGATATAGAAATATTATTCTTATACAGATAATGTAAAATCTTAGTAAGCTCACCATCTATTTAACTTCTGGAAACGCCATGATTAACAACTAGTCAGTGTCATAGGTTTGTGCAAGTCAAACTACTCTAATTACTGTTTTGATTCTACTGTTCATTCTGGTAATCACACTAAACTTGTCTTTGGCAGTTGAGTGCCTCCATTTGGCCCCTGCCACCCCAAGATCCAATTACCTTTATTGCATTTAGGTTTTAAAATTGAATGGCTATTATTCCCATGTAAGGTCTGGCCTAAAAGAGCAGTCATGAGGCAATCCCCTCACAAGTTTCTTTCTCAGCATATTGATGAAAGCTATGTCTGCTGGGCCCTCACAGTGTAGGGAAATGGGTCATAAATGACAAATCCACTCACTCCAACATTCCAATCTCCCTAAGGCTCTGAACACCTTCCTTTACGTTAAACCAAGGAAGGTCAAGCCAGTGGCAAAGCCCAAAATAATGGAAGTAAAGGAAACACCTTATGATAGAACGGCTCTGTAAATGTAGTGTTTCAGGCTCGATTTGGTTCTTGCCAACTAATGGAAAACACATGGAGTCTAATGTTTTGGTGATCTTTGGACTTTATATCACTATTCTAAGCTACATGAGTGCCCCATAGGAATTGGCTATTTTTTTCTTTTCTTTTCTTTTTTTTAGCATATGAACACAAGATCTCTGTTCAGAAGGGAGACATTAGGAACATGGTATTGTTGATGTGTTTCTTTCTATAGAGGATTTGCTTGCAAGAGGCAGTGACTGGATCACTGTGAGAACACAATGATATTTTCATCTATGACTGCACTAGCCCTTTCTGTTCTTGCTCCTTTTAGGGAAAGGAAAATGGTTCCTAGTTATTTTGGTCTAAATTTTTTCAAAACTTACATTACAAACTATAAAGCAAGTTTGACTTCTGGGAAATTCCATTTCAGTTAATAACTTAAAATGTATTTATATGATGAGGTATGACTCTCTAAAGGTTATCTTTTACAATCTATTTTAAGAAATAGACTTTATAGGGAAAAAAAAACAAACCATACTTACTTTCTTTCCTGATTTGTGGTATGAGCAGGTGTAGATGGAATTCCAGGGTCAGGTGGGAAGGATAAGATGACCTCTGAGAGTCAGTTTTATGATCATGTGTCTTCAGTCATATGTGGAGTAGCCCATGCAACCAAAAAGAAATCTTGAATATCCAAAAACCCCACCAGCACCACCATGATAGCCTCTTGCTCAGAAGATGATGACGTTCCCTCTACTCTTCTACTGCAGCACCTCTCAGTGCCGAAACCCCATCCTTACCACCACTTTCCCCACCCTCCCACACATATACCACTGTTTCTTTCTTTCCTTTTTTTAACTACTGCTTCAAAAGTGGGATAGAAACTCTGATGTAAGAAGAAATGTGAATGTGAAAAGTAAGTATAAAATGATTACTAGCTGTAATAATGTTCTATAATGCTTTTCCAAACCAATGGCTTTCAAATCCTTTTTACTGCAACCAACAGTCAGAATGACATTTCACACCTTGACCTCATACAAGCATACTTAGACATATTTGTGTGTGTGTGTGTGTGTATCAAGTTTCATAAAATGCTACATATAATGCACTATGATTTTTCTTTTTTATTATTTCATTTTGCAAAATGTTGGTCATAAATCACTAAACTGATACCATCACTTACTAAATCAGTGACGGAATCCTGTATTTTTTTTAAAAAAAAATACTACTCTTATGGGGCAATATTAGCAGATAGCTTATTAATCTTCTTACAGAAAATAATCCCAAACCAATTTTGTTTTCTGACACCAGACTTCTTGTGTACAAAGGATCTATTCTTGGGACATTGTGTTAAAGTGGCTCCATTTTTGTCTCAGAGGTCCAGAGTCTACTACCATTACTAGTGTATAGGAAAACCAGGATCATAGTCTTCCTTCATTGTTTCTGACATCAGCTATGGATTCTGAACATCTTTCACCCTCAGAAACACTTCTGAAGATTAAATATTTATAAGAACTGGCAAAAAATGTGTCCAGTTGGGTTATTAGACTCTGGTGACACCTGCAGAGTCCTCCACATGAATGGCTTAGATAGTAATGGAAAAATAGGGAGAGATTAAAAACTTATGGCAGTTCATAAAATGAAATACAACACAGATTGTCAATCTGTGTTTTATTCAAGGTATATTCTTAGGCTCAAAAAAGTAAAATAAGCACATTGTGTACAGTAGACTTTTATATGTTTTAAAAGGAAGACATATATGCTTTAAAATTTTTAAATATTTCTGAAAAGTTCAAAAGAGTATTAGTAATGGAAATTACCTCTAGAGTAGAGAAACAGAAAACCAGGACTTTGGGATGATGGAGATTTAATATTTTTGCATACCATTTCATAGCGTTTCAGTTTTGTATTTTGTGTACATACATATATTACCTTTTCAATTAAAAAGAGTTTATGTTTAAGCATGATGGAGATATTAAGTACTTGCAAACTCATTAAGATAAAGGGAGGTTTCCTTATGAACAGTCATATAAATAGATGTTTATTGTAACGCCAAAAATTCATTATCTCTTCTACTTACATATCTGGTAAAACTTACACAGAATTTTACATCCATTGACTGACTGCTCATCACAACCTTTTGAAATTGGTGAGACAAATACTAGAAGTTGCACTTAATAAATTAAAAAAAAACCCTAAAGCTTAAAAGAGTTCAAAATATAGAGTATATTTCACAAAAGAAATTTGGAGTGATTTACATGACTGTGGTATATTGAATTACTGAAACTTCACAGTATTTTGAGTTACCAAGTAGTTTATGAATAGAAGTATTTTTAAAGCCTTCAGAAATATTCTTTGCAATATTGATCTCTTAAGAAAGAAAGTCCTGCATACAGGCAGAAGGAGGCAGAAAAAACAATCTACAGAAATTCTTCATGTAAATATGTCTAATGTTAGAACATAAATTGTCAACTAATACCTGGTTGAAAATTAACATTAAAGAAGTTGCATCCAAAACTTTTCCATATAGAGTTTTACTTTTGAATTTGAACAAACCTAAAATAGTTGCCTAAGTGAAAAAAGAGGAAAATGACAAATCATCAGTACTAATCTTGAAAAAAAAATACCCTAAAGTTTTATGGCAATGGTCATTGTATCTCCCAGTGTCCCTGAATAATTCTAATATATACCTCCTGTCCCCCAGTAATTATTGCTAACACCATTTTCACTCTCAAAAGTATCCTAGTTTGGATAATATGATAAATTATATCTCCACCCTAGGAAACATCACAGTCTTGTCTCACACAGCTTTAAGATCCTCACTTTCTAGCATTTGGGCTTCATATTAAGACTAAAAATTAACCTCATTCATGCAAAGGCTGAAGGACCCATGCTCCAATTTTAGCTTCATAATATGACTCAAATAAAAAAAAAAAGAGTAGTTTCCAAGCATTCCCCACCAGCAACTGTTGGCTTTATTAAAAATATTAGTAGTGAGAAGAGATTCTCAAGGTCTGTTTTGGAAGTTTCAGTTTGTGGGGGTTTAAAAGGGAAATAAATGTGAACTAAGATTGACTTAGAAGCAGAAGACAACTAATATCACTAACAAAGTTGTGAACATAGAGTTCAAAAGTTGAACATGCCCACCCCCACCCAGAATCCTTCATTCATGGCTTCATTTATTTATTACTATTTGGAGAGTGGCTACTGCAGGCAAGACACAGTTCTAAGCAGTGCATCAGTTTTGTCAATAGTTTTAGGGACTTGACGCTAAATTTCCAGTGGTTTTCACAAATGTAATACTAGATATAAGATTTTATTTAAATCAGACTCTGAATTCCTCTCTTACATTCTTTAGAATTTCCCTAATTTGGAATTACCTTATTAATAATTTACAAAGATTATTTCCATGGCCCAGAAGGGCTAAATTATTCCTGCTTTTTTAGTATTACAGCTGCCTTTCCTAGATCAGTAAATGAATTAATAGCCAATTAATAGTATATTGGATATACTAATAGCAGCTTTAACTCTGCAGTGAGCAGGACATATATTCAGAATATGTAATTATTCAAAAGATTAAGGCAAAGCCACAGGCTATTTATGTGTTTACTTGCCACATTCTCCAAAGCAGTTGGCATTTCAGTTGAAGTTATCATGTAGGACGTGACTACTTGAGGTTTCTGTGTAAAGTATTAAAGAATATTTTAATTGTTCTTTTATATTTAAATTTACACTTTTAGCAATATTTTTTCCAAATATATTTTAACATGCATGTACCAAAGGTCACACATTCGGAATCTTTCTTTGAGGGAGTTAAGACTTGGACTGAAGCTTGCCAGTTTGAATTAATTCCCCTCATTCTCTGTGGATATTTACATTGTCCTCTGTTTATTTCTCCTCTCTCTTTACTTTAAAATCTTGATTTCCTATCACTCACCAAACTTTTACAAAAGGAACCTGGTGGGGTTTTCTTTTATTCTAATCATCACTGGTTGAGTGATTACTGTCACTGCCTTCACTGTCGCTGTCACTGTCACTTCCATTGTTGTTGCCCTTACCAGACTTACTCTTGCTGTCACTCTCATCACTATTGTCCGATGCACTGTCACTGCTGTCGCTGCTGTCACTATTGTCGCTACTGTCACTATCACTGCTGTTGCTACTGTTGCTGCTGTCACTGCTGTTGCTACTGTCACTACTGTCACTACTGTCGCTGCTGTCACTGCTGTTGCTACTATCTGATTTGCTGTCACTGCTGTTGCTACTGTCACTATCACTGCTGTCACTGCTGTTGCTACTATCTGATTTGCTGTCACTGCTGTTGCTACTGTCACTACTGTTGCTGCTGTCACTACTATCTGATTTGCTGTCACTGCTGTCGCTACTGTCACTACTGTCGCTATCACTGCTATCGCTACTGTCACTGCTGTCACTACTGTCACTATCACTGCTGTCGCTACTGTCACTGCTGTCACTACTGTCGCTGCTGTCACTGCTATCACTACTATCTGATTTGCTATCACTGCTGTCGCTGCTGTCACTACTGTCGCTGCTGTCACTACTGTCACTGCTGTCGCTACTGTCACTGCTGTCACTACTATCTGATTTGCTATCACTGCTGTCGCTGCTGTCACTGCTGTCACTACTGTCGCTGCTGTCACTGCTGTCACTACTATCTGATTTGCTGTCACTGCTGTCGCTGCTGTCACTGCTGTCGCTACTGTCACTGCTGTCACTACTATCTGATTTGCTGTCACTGCTGTCACTACTATCTGATTTGCTATCACTGCTGTCGCTGCTGTCACTGCTGTCACTACTGTCGCTGCTGTCACTGCTATCTGATTTGCTGTCACTGCTGTCACTACTGTCACTGCTGTCGCTACTGTCACTGCTGTCACTACTATCTGATTTGCTGTCACTGCTGTCACTACTGTCGCTGCTGTCACTACTGTCACTGCTGTCACTACTATCTGATTTGCTATCACTGCTATCGCTGCTGTTGCTGCTGTCACTACTGTCACTGCTGTCGCTACTGTCACTGCTGTCACTACTATCTGATTTGCTGTCACTGCTGTCACTACTATCTGATTTGCTATCACTGCTGTCACTGCTGTCACTGCTGTCACTACTGTCGCTGCTGTCACTGCTGTCACTACTGTCACTGCTGTCACTACTATCTGATTTGCTGTCACTGCTATCACTGCTGTCACTGCTGTCACTACTGTCACTGCTGTCGCTACTGTCACTGCTGTCACTACTATCTGATTTGCTGTCACTGCTATCGCTGCTGTCACTGCTGTCACTACTATCTGATTTGCTATCACTGCTGTCACTGCTGTCACTACTGTCGCTACTGTCACTGCTGTCACTACTATCTGATTTGCTATCACTGCTGTCACTGCTGTCACTGCTGTCACTACTGTCGCTGCTGTCACTGCTGTCACTACTGTCACTGCTGTCACTACTATCTGATTTGCTGTCACTGCTATCACTGCTGTCACTGCTGTCACTACTGTCACTGCTGTCGCTACTGTCACTGCTGTCACTACTATCTGATTTGCTGTCACTGCTATTGCTGCTGTCACTGCTGTCACTACTATCTGATTTGCTATCACTGCTGTCACTGCTGTCACTGCTGTCGCTGCTGTCACTGCTGTCACTACTATCTGATTTGCTATCACTGCTGTCACTGCTGTCACTACTGTCACTGCTGTCGCTGCTGTCACTGCTGTCACTGCTGTCACTGCTGTCACTACTATCTGATTTGCTATCACTGCTGTCGCTGCTGTCACTACTGTCACTGCTGTTGCTACTATCTGATTTGCTGTCATTGCTGTTGCTACTACCTGATTTGCTGTCATTGCTGTCACTGCTGTCTGATTTATCTTTGCTGCTGTCTGATTTGCTATCATCACTCCCATTATTACCATTGCCATTACTGTCACTATCATTAGCATCTGATATACTGTAGCTGTCATTGTCATTATCTTTTGATTCATCAGAGTTATAGGATGCATCTTTTCGGCTACTGCTGTTATTGTCACCTTCAGAATTGGCATCATCATTGCCATTAGACTCATCACTGCTATTGGGATCATCTCCTTGTATGGATTCATCATCAAACTCATAACTATCATATCCAGCACTGTTACTCTCACTACCTGTTTGGCCATGTACAACTTTATTTCCAGGTTTTGAATCCTGGCCAGATTTTTGCATAGTGTCAACCTCTCTTTGTGTCTTGACATTTCCATTGCCTATAATCATTCCATGTTGTCCTTTACTCTCTTTGTCAACTTTCCCAGCTTCTTTGGTAATATTGTTTCTGTTGCCGCTGTTGGGACCTTCCATTTCTATTCCCTATGGAAGAATTAAAAGAAGAATGGTTAACTAGTGAATGTTATACTGCAAAATTGCATTAGTCTGAGAGAGACTGACTGAAGAAAGTGACCAGGGAAGCATAAGTTTACTTCAGAAACATTATTTTTGTGAAAATGTGCTTTATTCAGTACTTGAAAGTGCTCTAATGTTTAGATTATATAACATCCCATCCATGTTTTTGACTTAGTAGAAACTTTTATAAAATGTTACATGGTGCAACCATTATTTAGCATAAGATTATTCTAGAATTATAACCAAATTTTCAGAAATGTCTGATATTTAAAATTGTTATATATCAAAGTCTAGTAAGGATTCTGACTTTCCCATCAAGTATTCAAGTAATTTAGGTGCAAAAATACATAATGTATTTATGTGCTACCATTAGTGGAGCAGAGGATAGAATTTAAACTACCATTAAAAAAATCAGCTTCACAAACTAACCTTATCTTGACCTTTCCCATTAGAATTTGGCTCTGATTCTTTGGTGATTCCATTTTTCACATCATTGTTTTCTCTGTGGTTGGTTTTCTGGATGTCCTCTATTCTTGGGCTATCATTTTCCTCTGGAATACCATCAGAATCCTCCTCACTTTTGAAGGCATTATCTTCATCCATGTCATAGAGATCTTCTTTGTCTTCAGGGTCATCATCTTCACTACTGATTGAATTTTCATCTAAGCTATTATCATTGTCATCTTCTCTTCTATGACCCTGCTCCTCCTGCCCCTTGCTGTTATCAGCACCCTCTTTTCCATTTCCTGTTTCTTCACCTTCATCATTTCCAGAGCCCTTGTCTTCATCTTCATCTGCTCCATCCCCACTAGGACTCCCATCAGAATTACCTAAACCAGAATCTTCTCTATTGCAAGCTCCACTTTCCCCTGGTGTTACTCCTGCCTCCTCATGACCATTTCTCCCACCTTCTTTGTGAGGTGTTATTCCACTTGTACCATCCTCATTTTTACAGGAATTACCATTTATTTCATCCTCGTGGTGTGTACTGTTACTGCTTCCAGCTACTTGATGTTCATCTTCTTCAACAGCAGTGGTATTCTCACTCTGAGTTGCATCTCCAATATCCTCATTTTTTGAATTCTCATGAGTATTTCCATTAATATTGCTTCCATTTTGTGCTCCAGTATTGTCAATAATGTTTACTTGTTCCCTTATACCAGTGGCTATGGTAGTATCTTCTTTTTGATGTATCCCATCATGACCATATGTTTCTGGTTTTCCTGTGCCCCCATTTGTATTCTCAGAGTTCCCTTCTTCGTTTACTAACATGGGGTGTATAGAAGAACTTTTCCCTCCTACTTCTGTCCACTCAGAGCCATTTGTCTCTACTTTGTAACAATCTTTGGTATACTGTTGCCTTCCCATTTTATTTTCATGCATGGGGACACCACTTCCATTGGTGGCATCATTAGCAACTAATTCATCCTGGAAAAGTAACAGTTCAAAATAAATTGTGAATATCATCATGAAGTAACACAAACTGAAAATATGGGCATTAATTTTTTGAAAGGTAATAGATTCTAAAAACATATTAGAAACACATTTTATATTCTATACCTGTATTGGCGCTTTTAATTTTGCTGGAAGATTGAAATTTACAGATTTGCCAACAGCATATTTCTCCAATGGCTTTATTCGAGGAACCTGCCAAAATCAAAAATATTCTTACTTTGTGTACATGTACAGATACACACAACACATCTTTCCCTAAATAAAGAAGAAAATAAAGATACAACATAAAGGCTGAATTATGCTTTAATCAAGTAGAAAAGAAAAATGATTTTTACAGGGCTTATATAGATTTAAATGAGCATACAGATATTTTTTACATTGGTTTTATTGAAGAATTAACCAAACCATTTATCTCAATTATAGAAGAGGAACAGCCTTTTCTAAAGATGAAAAGATAGAAGTTTGTTATTTCTGTACAATAAGCTTGCAAAGCATAAAATTCAACCTAAGTATAATCCAGGCCAAAACCCTTAGGAGATTAGTTAGTATAACCAGAGTCAGTGCAGAAGAAAATCAAATAATAAACTATTTCTGTGCTTTTTAGGAGCACATTTGAAAAAGTTGAGAAAATACTCAGCTACATAAATACCAAAGTGTTGGTATTGTAAAAACATATCAAAATGTTAACCATAGCAGCTGGCTAATAAAATTACAAATATGTAAATTTTCTTAATTTTTCTTTGTTGGTATTTATCTGTCTATTCCAAATTTTCTACAGTGAGCATACAAAAAGTAACTTTCTGAATAAAACATTGATTATCTCCTACATTTAAAAAAAATCCTATTCTTTTTCTATTTTTCTTTCTTGAAAACTTCCTAAACAATATAGGCATTATTGATATTAAAATGAAGCTCAGGGCTGACCAGGCAGTGGCACAGTGGATAGAGTGTCAGACTGGGAAGCAGAGGTCCCAGGTTCGAAACCCCAAGGTCACTCACTGGCTTGAGCGCAGGCTCACCAGCTTGAGCGCAGGGTTGCTGGCTTGAGTGTAGGATCATAGACATGACCCCATGGTCACTGGCTTGAGCCCAAAGGTCGCTGGCTTGAGCCCAAAGGTCACTGGTTTGAGAAAGGGGTCCCTAGCTCTGCTGTAACCTGACAGTCAAGGTACATATGAGAAAACAATCAATGGACAGTTATGGTGCCGCAATGAAGAATTGATCATTCTCATCTCTCTCCCTTCCTGTTTGTCTGTCTCTATCTGATCGTCTCTCTGACTATCTCTCTCTGTGTCTTTTTCACACACACACAAAAAAATGAAGCTCAAAGCACATGAGCAAAGAAAAACAAGTCTTTATGATTTCTGGGCATTAAATGTAAACTGATCTGAATGAATTTTTAAATAAGAATCCTACTGAACATCATGAATTTGATTGGAGATGACTTTGAAGTCATGTTTGGTTTTGTTGAGATCTCAGAGATACCTTGTCAAGTCTTTAACACAAATCTAAATGTTTAGGCTCAGCTTATCAGCAAAGTCTTAAGGAAATACATATAAATATGTATTTGATGTTAGATAAAAAGAGGTAGCAAAGTAAAGATGTTTACTGAGGAAGACATACTTACTGGAATGGCCCATGCTGCTGCCCAAATGCAAAAATATACGACTATCTTCATTTTCTTTAGAAATATTAGTTAATGGCTATTTAAAAGAAAAAGAATAGCAGAAAATTATTTATAAAGCAAAAGATAATAACCGCATTAATATATCATTTGGTTTGTAAGCATTTGCCTTTTTCCTGGGCAAGGAGTATTTATTGAGCATAAGAAGGTGGCTGTCATGTTCCAGAACATACCTAAAGTGGGTGGTCACTAAGATATGTAGGGCATCATTGGCTTCAGCACCAATGTGGCCACCTAGACTTCTCTGCCTCTGCCAGTGAAGGGGAACAACCATGTAGCCACAAAGTCATAACCATAACTTTGTCTTTCTGCTGTTCTTGATGGTGATAATACCTCTCTTGTCTGAATAGTTTAATCAAATATTAAGCAATTGTGCTAAGATTGGACTTAAAAGATGAAGCACTTATTATAACCTCTATAAATTCATACAGTTTGACTAATCAAGAAGGTAAGGGACAGGTGTGAGGGAGCCTCAGCTAATGAAAAAACATAAAGTTTAGATTTAGAGACCTGGGTTTGAATTCTACCTTTGCTACCTGATGTGTGAGTTTGACAAATTTAAGCACTTTATTAAGCAGTGTTTCCTCTGTCTGTGATAATAATTGAACCTATACTTGAAGATTCCTCAACTGTCTTAACAGAAGAATCTTCTCCGAGAAGCCTTGTCTGACCCCATTTCAGAGGGGTTAGGTGTCTCTTTTTTACACCTGGCAGCTCTGCACACCTCACAGGTAGCATCTTACATGTTCCCCTGCCCCACTGAGAGCTCCTCAGACCCAGAAGAATGTCTTGATAATCCTTGTATTACAATACATAGCACAGAAAAAGACAGTTAATGAATATTGTTGATGACTAAATATGTACTTATTAGTATAGCAATACGTGGCACAATCCTGGGTATTTAGCAATCTCTTAATAAATGATCATTATTACGAGGGACTTCTAAACACATGATCCTTTATTTCTGTTAAATCACATTCAGAAATGGTCTAATATATATACATGTATTTTTATGCACTGGAACAGGCATGTATTGATATATAGTCTATGTGAATCAAAAACTTAAATTTCTATTCACTGCAAATTGGATTGCTTGATGTAATGAGACCATTACTATGAAAAGGAAAGGAGAGTTTTACTCTTATTTTATGAACTCCCACTATATTTATAGGTTATAATGCTGCATGTTATAAAATAGCTTTAATTAAATTTAATGTTGATAGTGAAAGCATAATAAAACCTCAGCAAACATTAGCTGCCATAACATTATTAGCATTTCTTCACAGGAGAAAGGATACACAGTTCTGGAATTACTGAGAGGAAAAAAAAGTGTTTACTCTTGCAGCTGCTTAGCAGAAAGTCAAGACCTCCTTCCAAAATGTTATAGATTAAAAACAAGGCTGAGGTGACCTCAGGACAATTATAATGCAGAGCTCTAGGCATAGTTCAAGGGCAATTATTCAGTAAGCAGGGTTATACCATACTTTGTAATCCCAAACCTAATTATTACATAGGTTCTGAAGAAGGCCAGTCTACACTGTGATTTGGAGGAGTCATAGTGCCCTGGAAAGGAACCTGTATTGAAGGCCAAGGTTATCTGCAGCCCCATTTCTAAACTGCAATCCAGAAATCTGATCACATTAGGTCCCTTTCAGACCCACTCCAGAACAACTGCACAATTCACGATGGTGCTCATCACTGTTTCCACAGGTAGATAAATGGCTCAAAAGACTCCTATAGAAATGCCTTTGGTCCTGTCAGCCTGAAAGCAGAGACTTAAGAACTGTGTGAAGCCTCTTCGGATTATTTCATGTATTGTCAGAAATGAGATGAGATTTAGCAATTACCTAGTTAATGGGGAGGGGGGGTAAGGGAAAGGCAAAGCCTAATTAAAGCCCTGTTTGAATGCCCAAGTTAGATTTCTAAATCTGAGTTACCTAATTTCTTATCAAAACTAACCAAAGCAACCAGATAACTATCAGATTTCTACCTCAATTTGCCAATTTTTTAGCAACATGTCTTTCTTTTTTCAAATGTATCATATTGCAAAATGGAAATCCTTTTTTGAAACAGAAGTCAAGATCTCCAGCTATTCTAAGTAGAAGTGTATCTAATATAGCTTTTAATATAGCTTTTAAAACCTTAATGTTAATTAGCAAAAGAAATAATAATTTTTTAGGTCAAATGTTGATTTTTTCTTTTTAGGGACCAAGAAGTTAAATGTAAGCTGAGAATCATTCATTCATTCAACAAACATTTGAAGGCCTAATATGTGTCAAATACTGAGTCCTAGAAACAGACATGAGCCCTGCCCTCATGGAGCTTACCACTGAGTGAATTAGACAGATTTTGAAATAAATGTAACATAATATATTAAGTCAAATTCATGTTTATTTCCTAACAGAGTCAGTGTTAAAATTTTACTATTTTTACTATTTGAAAAGATGAAGAGATTGTTTCTTTTCTTTTTTATTCACTCGCACCAAAACTTACATGGCACTGGTCAGCCCCACCCCCCAAAACTGCCTTTAACTAGACTCAAGATTATTAAAAAAAAAATTTTCTGGGTAAAAATAACAGTACTGAAACTTTAATGAATTATACATAAAAGATTCTAATCATTCATTCTGTTGTTAATATTTTAGATTTAAAATATTTGCTTCATCACATATATACTCTTTTTATTAACAACTTACATTTTAACACATTGGCTGTGGGGGGAGGAACCTATTCTTCAGTAATGCAATGTTTTTCTAGATGGCATTAGTATTCCTCACCACATAATTTTCCATTATCTTTTAATACAAACTCTTTATTTAACAAGTTAAAAGGGAAGGGGAAACCTAATCACACAGGGTTATTCACTTTATAAAATCTAGTTGACTTCTTTGAAATTCAAATTTCTTCTAAAGACAAATATTGGTTCTGAGTAAAGAGGGTGTTTCATCTTACCTTAAAAGCCTTCAAAGGGACTTTGAAAATCCAGGATTTCTTATCTTTTCCTTTGAAGACTGAGTGGTACACTGTCCTGGACTTTTGCATGATAATTTTGTACCTGCTGACATTTAAACACAGTTTCATAATTTTCTCAACCAATCAGTGCCTAGGATCCCTGATATAGGGTTATAACATGCCACCATGTCTATGAAACACATAATAACTTCCTCCACTTCCTTCACCTGCTGACATGTATTTGTTCACTGAACCATTCGATTCCAAAGGGACTAGACTTACTTTCTCTTAATTAAATAGCATTTGGGAGGCTGTTTTGCATCTTAAATATAGAGAATCAGTGTAACATATCTGAAAAGAGCCACTTAAACTCTATCACCCTGACATTTCTTGTCTTACTAAGATTGGCAATCTAAGAAAACTCTAGGTTTCTTTAGTAAATATGACTGCCTATTTAAGATCCCTGTCATTCCTGAGGTAGGTATTAAATGTTCTGTGCTATAATTCAAGAAACTGTCCACATGCTACAGCCTTGGCATTGAGCCAAGAGGTGGCTTTAACAATCTATGAATAGTATCTCTGAAATCAGAGAGAATTATGAAATCTCTCTGATCAAACTACTTATGTGAAGTTTTAAAATATATCAATTTATTATTCAAACTAAGTTTTAAAATGTATACTCAAAATACCAAAACTGTATTATAAGGTAGTTAGAAATGCAAAAGTATGTACAGACAAAAGATTTAGCTGTTAATTATCTCTGTTATCTGTCAGCTGTGGAGGACAAAATAAAAAAACAAGATCGAGTTTCTAGCAGAAACTTGTGGTACCTGAACTCACCATTCTCTCAAACCCCAGACTGTGTTATAATGGAGGTAATCTCTAAGCTATTTCTTTAGTTTGTGAGTTCAGAAACTTGACAATCTATGTCTTTTCATGAAATTGTTCAGAATTTTCAGGAATAACCATTTTTATATGTTATAGCAACAAAAGATATGAACTATGTTTGACTGCTAATATCCTACTACCCAACAGTAACACAGAACAACCTCAGAATTTATAAATTTATACATAGGACTATGACAGGGATAGCAGTAAGGTTGAAAGGGCATAAGGAGAATGGAAAGAGGATTTGCTTTGATGCTGTGTTGTCATAGCAAGCACTTTGTTTTTATTTAGACACCATGTTTATGTGGATGGCTTAAAAGACCTAACCAAGTTTTAAGGAGTCTTAGGTCACTCCTGGGAATAACACAACACCATCATTCACAGAGACACTGGTGGAGGTGAGCAAAACTGAACCTGCCTTTCTTATTCTTTAATTTGAATGAGCATGAGTTCTAGTCAGAGATTCATAATTGATAGAACTAGTAATCAGAAAATCAGTACAAACAAAAAGTTTTAAAAAGAAATGTCAACCAACTTGATCCTACCATTTATTCCACACTTCAACAATAGAAAAATAAACATTCTTTTCAAACACTTACTAAGATAGACCATATTCTAGGTCCCAAAACAAATCTCAATAAATCTAAATAAATTTGAGTCATACAAAGTATGTTTACTGATCACAATAGAATTAAATTTGAAATTAGTAACAGAAAGATCTCTGTAAAACCCAAATATTTGGAAGCTAAATAGCACACTTCTAAATAATCAATAAGTAAAAGAAGAAACCAAAGGAAAATTCAAAATGTATTGAATTAAATGAAAATGAAAACATAATTTATCAAAATTTCAGGATGTTACTAAGCATTTGTAGGGAGAAATTTATAGCACTAAATGCCTGTATTAGAAAAGAAACAAAAATGTCTGGAAACAATGACTTCACCTTCCACCCTACATAACAACAAAAACAAAAAAAAAATTAAATTCAAATTAAGCAAAAAAAGGAAATAGTAAATATCAGAACTGAAATCAATAAATTTTTTTAATAAATAGAGAATATCAATGAATTCAAAAGCTGTTTTTTATAGAAGCTATAATTATCAATATAAGGAATGAGAGGAAAATACTACAGATTCTACAAACATTAAAAGATTAAAAAGGGAATATTATTAATAATTTTATGCCAATAAATATGATAACTCACATAAAATGGATAGATTGCATAAAACCACCAAAGTTCACTGAAAAAGTAGATGCTTGAATATTGAATAGCCTTATACCTATTAGAAAAATTAAATTTGTAGTTAAAAATCTTCCCACAAGAGTCTATTTTTATTTTGTATTCTCTAAATTATCCTTTTTAATCTAAGCAGGCAGCATTTCTATTGATAAAAAGTTTTTTTAAGAAGCCTTCCATGAATTTCACAAGGACTCACTTAGACAAAATTTCTATCCACAGATCTTTCTGTACCTTTGGATTTTGCTGAGATGGTTGAAGGGCAATGCTCTAAAACTACTTAGAGTTCCTCTGGTTTGAAAGAGAAGAGCTGTGAAGAGAATATTTAATCTCCTGTGAAAGAATATTCAGATATTTTGATAACTTTCCCAGCTTTTAGCACAAGGTTGTAGAATCACTCCTTTTTTCTAGATCATGCTCCCCTTACAACGAATCTCTAAATTTTAGCACCTTTTGCACTTTAAGAGGCAGAGTATTTTCAATATATCATCAGGTCCTGGTTTCTTTTTGTTTAACAGTTCTTCTCTCAATGTATTTCTCTCCTCTTGCATTTTACTGTAAGCCAGGCAGCATCCCCAATACTTTGCTTGGAAATCTCCTGAGCTATATATCAAGTTCATTGCTTCAAGTTCTGGTTTGCACATAACTGAAAGACACAATCCAGGTAAGCTTTCTCCTAAGCTTTTTTCCATGCAGCTAACCATCCTCCTTCCTCCACATTCCAGTAATGTCTTCCTCAATCTCTCTGGGACTTCACCAATGGCATCTTTAACATCTGTATTTTTACTAATAGTCTTCTAGCCTCCACCCACTGCCAGATTCCAAAGCCACTTCCATCTTTTAGAAATTTCTTATGGCAGCCCCCCCCCATTTTCATGTACAAAAATCTGTGTTTATTTTCTATTTTTTTGTTTTTGTGTTTTGTGTGTGTGTTTGTTTAATTAGGTGAGAAGCAGGGAGGCAGAGACAGACTCCTGCCTGTGCACTGACTGGGATCTACCAGGCAAGCCCCTTACTGGGTGATGCTCTGCCCATCTGGACCGCAGCTCTGTTGCTCTGCGACTGAGCTGTTTTAGCACCTGAGATGAGGCCATGGAGCTATCCTCAGCACCTAACTGGGTGCGAGGAGCCAACTTTGCTTGAACTATTCAAACCATGGCTGCAGGAGGGAAAGAGAGACAGAGAGAGCTAGAGAAAGCAAAAAGGGGAAAGGGAGGGGTGGAGAAGTAGATAGTCACTTCTCCTGTGTGACCTGACTGGGAATCAAACCCAGGACTTCCACATACCATGAGATGCTCTGTCACTGAGCCAACTGGCCAGGGTCTTTCTATTGCATTCTAAAAAATCACCAAGTGTACCTCCACTTTTAGAGGGTTCATTTGGCTAAATTAGCCTCATCCAAGTAATCTCTGTATCTTAAGATCAACTAAATAGGAGACTTAATTACATCTGTCAAGTCCTTTTTATCACATAACAGGACAAAATCATGAAAATTATACTTCATCACATTTATCCTTTTTTCCCCATAATCAAAGGAGAGGAAATTATAAAAGGGTGCAAGTCACTGGGGGTCATTTAAAAATTCAGCCTACTATACAGTTTCATCGATAATGAAAAAATAGATGAGTGACTTCATGGAGCTGGGAGCCAGGGGTGGAGAGAAGGGTGGAAGGAAGGGATTATAAAAGGGTCATGAAGAAATTTTTGTGGGTACTTCTTACTATCTTTATTGTGGTGATGGCTTAATAGATGTATATATATACATATATATATATATCAAATTATACACCTTACATATGTGCAGTTTATTGTGCATCAATTATACCTTAATAAAGCTATTAAGAAAAAAAAAGTAATTAAACCATTTCAAATCCTGTAAACTACTCAGTTAAAACTACGGTTTTAATACGGGCTCCTCAAAAGGAAATATAAACCCCAATTTATTATAGAAACCAAACAACTAAAATTTAAAATCTGGAGTCAGATATCCATACCAATTTAGTAACTAAAAAAGTTATCTAAAAACCCTTCATTAGGATTGTTATTATGTTCTTAAGGAAAGAATCTGGACTGGAATTCTTAACCTAGTGGCTACTCTATTACCATGACTTTGAACAATCTGCCTTCCTGTTTTCTTAAATTTGGATAAACAGTAACTGAGCCAAATGTCAAAACTAAGGCAAGAATAGCAATAGCAGAACTGACACAGAATGAATGTTCTAACTCAAATTATTTCAAGTTGATTCAAACTGATTCACAAACCAGCAGAAGACAAATGAGTAGTGGTTTTCCATGTGGGTAGATAGATGTACAGCATCTCTGACAGGGATCTTTGGTGAAAATTTAAAGGGAAAAAACCTTCAACTCAATTGTCCTTTGAAGGGCAATTAAATTAATATTATATTAATGCCAGTGCAATTGGGAAAAAAGATACAACCTTAGTTTTTGAAAAACAATAACCATAGTTTTTAAATAAATGGTATCCAGGCCCTGGCCGGTTGGCTCAGCGGTAGAGCGTCGGCCTGGCATGTGGGGGACCCGGGTTCGATTCCCGGCCAGGGCACATAGGAGAAGCACCCATTTGCTTCTCCACCCCCACCCCCTCCTTCCTCTCTGTCTCTCTCTTCTCCTCCCGCAGCCAAGGCTCCATTGGAGCAAAGATGGCCCGGGCGCTGGGGATGGCTCCTTGGCCTCTGCCCCAGGTGCTAGAGGGGCTCTGGTCGCGGCAGAGCGACGCCCTGGAGGGGCAGGGCATCGCCCCCTGGTGGGCAGAGCGTCGCCCCTGGTGGGCGTGCCAGGTGGAGCGTCGCCCCTGGTCGGGTGCTTGCGGGAGTCTGTCTGACTGTCTCTCCCCGTTTCCAGCTTCAGAAAAAGTATAAATAAATAAATAAATAAATAAATAAATAAATAAATAAATGGTAACCATTTCTTCTAGATTTTTTAATTCTATTTCTCTCAAGTCCACAGTAGGCATAACTTTCTTTGAAATATCTTTATTAAAATGGACATTATAACTAAACTTTAAGTAACAGACATGTCCATTGACCAGTCATAGCTTCTATTGTCTCATTATGACCGAAAACACAACAGTTACTAGACCATTTAATCTTTTCTTCCCATGAAAAATGGAACACTTCGATTTCTCTCTTTTCATGTGCATATATTTTCTTTCAAAATTGTGTCTCGTATTGAGAGCTAGCAGAGAATAATAATTGAGATGAGAGGCTTTGAAATCAGATATGTCTGGGTCAAATCCCCACCAGTCAGTTACTGTGTGACCTTAGAAAAATAAACTAATCTAAGATTCATTTGCTCCTCTGTAGAATTGTTATAATAGCTAACACTTGTTAAGCATTTATATGTATTCAACAATCTAAGCCTATTAACTCATGCTATCTTTAAAACAGTAATAACACAATTACCTGCATCTTAGAGATGAAGAATGTGGGCCCTGAAATAGCACAACCAATAAGTGACATAACCAGATTTGCATCCCAGAATTCTGACCTTAGAAACTGATTCTTAGCCACTGCACTAAATTAACTGCTTGATTCTTAAAGACATCATGAGGGTAATACACACTCGGTGCCCAGAACACACACATAACTCCTAATAAGGAGAGCTATTATAAATTCCATGGCTTTTCATTAAGTCCAAGTCCTTTACCTATCACTGAGCAAATTTTCCTAGGATTGTTGACTAAATGATGCCTTTTAAATAAGACCCCCAAACACTGACAGTTAATTTATTTAATACAATAGGAAACACAAATCTAACGACTTTCATTCTTTCTCTCCTGCTGAATGCTAAGACTCCCAACAGACTCACGTGCTTCCAGTCTCTGGGCCTTGCTTCCAAAACTCTTAAACAGATGCCAGAGTTATCTTCCTAAAATGCAAATCAAATCATGTTACTACTTAGATTCAAACTTTTGAATGACTCTTTCATCTGGCTTGAAACTTCCTAAACTATCCATTGTCGTCTTGGACCACTCTCCTTTGAGAACCTTTGAGACCCTAGAGCACAACCTGTGTGTTCTGGCAAGGCCACAGAGAAGCTGGGCCCAACACCTGCTTGGAAATGTTGTCAGATGTCCTGAATACAGAGAACAAGTCCTGTGTTTTAATGATTTTTCCTACTCTCCATATTGACTTTGTGAGGATGACTTTAATGTTCTATACTCAGCTCCTCTCAATCACAAAAAGTTGGCAATTCATGCTAGTTTTCCACAACAGTAATTGTTGCTTGAATCTCTTATTTGGTAACACATATTTTTCATATATAAGAAAAGGTCATTCTTTTAGCTCTGGTCAGTTGGCTAAGTGGTAGAGCATGGGCCCAGCGTGTGATATCACGGGTTTGATTCCTGGTCAGGGCACACAGAAGAAGCATCCATCTGCTTCTTCACCCCCTTCCCCCTTCTCTCTCTCTCTGTCTCTCTCTCTCTCTTTTCTCCTCCCACAACCATGGCTCGATTTGAGTGTATCACCCCTGGCGCTGTGGATGGCTCCATGGAGCTTCTACCTCAGGCACTAAAAATAGCTTCATTGGGAGCATCCCCAGATTGGCAGAGCATCAGCCCCAGACAGGGGTTGCTGGATGGATCCCTATGGGGGTATATGGAGAGGTCTGTCTCTCTCTATCTCCCCTCCTATCACTTGGTAAAGAAGAAAAAAAGAAAAGACTATTCTTTGACCAAAGTCTCAAGTCATGAACAAAAAACTACCTTTAATATATATATTAAATATCAGTACCCATGCTCTGAAAATCAGCCAATGAGAAACAACCTCATTTCATTAACTATACTTCTGAAAGTTTGCAAACCAATGACAGTCCAAGCTTCCAAAAATCAATCAGTAGCAGTCCTATGCTTTTATACAGCAGCCAATCAGGAAGTATGTCACTCCAGTGACCATACTAGCACATCTGCAAGTCCACTAATCCCTGGATTCTCATTTCTGAGAGTCCACCAATCGTTGAAAGCCAGGCTTCCAAAAACATTAATTCAGTAATGCTGTGCCTTACAAGTGCAGCTCTTCCTTGTAAGTAAAAGGGAACTGCATCTGTTTTACATCAAATAGGAAGTTCAATTTATTGTTGATTTGCAAGTTTACAACTCTTTTAACAGTTCTGCCTGTTTACAGTTAGTTATGAATTCCAGCTTGTGAGTGACACACTATCACAACTGTTACGTTATCAAGTTCAATCTTTTTAGTTCTTGCTGTGGTTGTTTTTTATTTTAATTTGTGTATATGTTAACCCCAAAATGCCAAAACATAAGTGTGAATTTTGTGATAAATTTTATGAATGGTTAACATGTATCATGTATTAAATAAGGAAAAAGAGAATTTTTGAAACTCTTTTGGGGCTCCCAATTGTCGATTTAATATTAAAAAATGTGGAGAGTCAGCTGTAAGCTCATATACAATAGTAACTAAACATAAGGGAAATAAAAATTTCTCAACTAGTGCCAAAGATATAATAAAATAATAAATTTTCATAAAACATTTAGATGAGAGAGATAAAATAATCACCAAAGAAGTTGTCATGACTTTCCACACTGCATCTCATCATCAGTATTCAGTGCAAATGACAATTAAAATGTCCAGCTACCAAGAGTATTTTCTGATTCCAAAACCACAAGCAAGTTACCAGGATGAAATCTACTGCAATAAAAAAAAAAGTGTGATAGTTCCATTTACTTCCATAGACCTTATTGAAGATCTAATGCCTTACCTTTTCACAACATAGCTACGGATGCAACTATAGTTGACCCTTGAACAACATGGGTTTGAACTGCATGGATCCACTTACACACTAACTCAAAAAGATATATGCACTCCCTTGTTCATTGTTCATAGCAGCATTGTTTAGCCAAAATATGGAAACAACTTGTATGCACTGATGAACTAGTGGATAAAAAGTGTATCATACATATGTACGACATGGACTATTACTCAGTCATAAAAAAGAAGAAATCTTGCCATTTGCAAGAATGTAGATGGACATTGAGGGCATTATGCTAAGTAAAGTAAGTAGGACAGAGAAAGGCAAATACCATATGATCTCACTTACATATGGAATCTCAAAAACACAAACAAATAAACAAAACCAAATGCATAGATACAGAGAACAGATTGGTGGCTGGATGCCAGAGGCTGGGTGGGGAGGTGGAGGCAGGATAGATTAGAGGTAGGTGAAAAAGTAAAGAAGGTCAAAAGGTATAAACTTACCATGACAAAATAAATAAGTCCTGGGGATGTAATGTACAGCATGGTGACTATAGTTCATAATGCTTACTCTATTGCATATTTGAAAATTACTAAGAGAATAGATCTTAAAAGTTCTCATTTTTATAAATGGGCATGATAATATTCATTGCTATTTGTTTTGTTTTTAATTTTTTAATTATTTCTATTCATTTTAGAGAAGAGAAAGAGAGAGAGAGAGAGAGAGAGAAGAGGGAGGAGCAGGAAGCATCAACCCCCATATGTGCCTTGACTAGGCAAGCCCAGGGTTTTGAAATGGCGACCTCAGTGTTCCAGGTCGACGCTTGATCCACTGAGCCACCACAGGCCAGGCTGTTTTTAATTTTTTAAGTGAGAAGAGGGGAAATAGACAGACGCCTGCATGCGCCCTGACTGGGATCCAACCGGCAACCCCATCAGGGGCCACTATTTGTTATATTAGCAAAAAATTGGAAACAACCAAAATACTCATTAGTAGGGGACTATATAAATGAAAAATGATATATAATGGAATAACTATATAGCACTTAAAAAAGAATGAACTGGACTCAATATAAAAACATGGATAGATCTAAAAGAAATAATTGAAAAAATAAAGCAACTAGAAACCAACTGATATGTTTTCTATCCTTATAGTTTTGCCTTATCGAACATGTTATATGAATAGAATCATATAATACAGGGGTCCCAAAACTACGGCCCGCGGGCCACATGCAGCCCCCTGAGGTCATTTATCCGGCCCCCGCCACACTTCTGGAAGGGGCACCTCTTTCATTGGTGGTCAGCATCCATATCCTGTGCTCCTGGAGTACTGTATGTAGCAGCGTCGCTCACGTACAGTACTACTTCCGGTGACGCGGGATGCACGCGTCCCGGCTCTGGAAGCGCGTCATATCACTTGTTACGGCTAGCAGTGACAAATATAGAACCGGACATTGACCATCTCATTAGCCAAAAGCAGGCCCATAGTTTCCATTGAAATACTGGTCAGTTTGTTGACTTAAATTTACTTGTTCTTTATTTTAAATATTGTATTTGTCCCGTTTTGTTTTTTTACTTTAAAATAAGATATATGCAGTGTGCATAGGGATTTGTTCATAGTTTTTTTTTTATAGTCTGGCCCTCCAACAGTCTTGAGGGACAGTGAACTGGCCCCCTGTGTAAAAATTTTGGGGACCCCTGATATAATATGTAGTCTTTTGAGTCTGGTTTCTTTCACTTAGCTTAATGTACTTATGATTAATCCATATTGTTGTAGATATCAACAGTTCCTTTTTATTGCTCAAATGTTTTACCTAATTTTTATTGGGCTATTATTATATATATGTAACACTGCTCTAAAAAGTAAAATAAATCTTTGGGAAGATTAAAAGTGAATATTATTGTGATATTATTAGCATTCAACAGTCTTCAATTCTCTTACATTCAGAACCCATTGGCTCTCTTGAACAAAGTCATTTAAGAAAATTTTCAGTTTATATGAAGCATTTAAATCATATTTTAATTCTGAAAAAAAGACTCCCTAAAATTTTATTGCCTTTTAAGTCTTGATCGAAGCCTACTTCTTTCTTATACTTCTCAATATCTCTTTAGTGATACAATTATGAAAATTGAAAGAAAAGCAAACTGTGTCATTGAAGTACAAATTCTTAAGGGAAATTGTGAAATGTGTTAAAGAATTACAGAAAAATGTATTGCTTTAAGTGTCAAGCCTGTGCTTAGTAGATTATTGCTTACGAAAGAAAAAAATTCTGACTGGATATAGATAATATTATGACATTTGTCATGACTATTTTGTGACATAATTTCATTCCTTGAAGGATTTGATTCTTTTATATAAATGTTTTTAAATACTCTTCCAGCATGGGAACAAGTAAAATCATCATGTGCACTATTGAAGAAGAGAATAAACATTGACAACAATGATTTTGTCAGTGGACATAATTTTAAGACATCATTAATCAAGAGATGAAATACAATCCTGAAGGATGGAGAAGTTATTCAGTGAAATATGGTATTATGTTCTTCGATAAACTGAATTTGAAGAGCAATTCTTAGAGTTTATGCCAGTACATACCAGCTCATAGTATTAACACTGAGTGTGTTTTTTAATTAATGAATTCTTAGTGGACAAAAGAAGAGACAAAAGAATTGGATGTGACCACTGTAGAAGTTACGTCACAGTGTATTAAACATAGACTATAATTGCAAGACGGTATTTTATAAGTAAATCCTGCAAAATAAGTAATTATAAGAAGAGCCAAATAATAAAGATAATTTTAAAATTATGTAATTTAGATATAGCAGTAATTTATTTCATAAATAACAAACACTAAGTATAAGCATGTCCCATGCAATAATTTTCTTTCATCTCAATATACATAAGTATAGGTACTTAGAAATCACTTAAATTTAACTGTAGCCTTCTGCATTTTTTGTTTGCTAAATTTGGTGATTCTAGATTGGATTCTACCAGCAGATGTAAAGCTGCTCTCGAGGTGGTCATTTTGTAAACGTTTTACGCTTTCTTTTCAGGAGAGACAATCAGATATTTGAAGAGATGACAAGAGCTCTGTAAAAGCCCCAAGCTCTGTAAGAATTGTCTTCACTTTTCAGCTGCCCCTCCTCTTATTACAGCTGCCTGGTCTTCCCACAGAGTCTTCTGTAGTAAGACTGTAGTGTGGGCTCAGATTGGCGTCACCCAACCAACCCCTCTACAGGTTGCATGCTTGGTGGATTAGGGAAGCTGAGGTTGTGACTACAACATTTATGGGACCCCTTACTTCAGGAGTCTCTTGATCAGGAGTTCAGTACAGGGCATATGGCTCCTACTCCAGATCTTGATCCTTCAGCCACTGCTGGATACTCAAGTTTTATTTCTCCCCAACAAGGGGAGCAGCAGGTTCAGACCAAGTGTGGCCAACAGTCCTCTCTGCAAAAGTCCTTTCAGCTGTTGAGAACTCCATCTCAGATAGGAAGACTGAGAGAGTCCTCTCCTGGGGCTGACTGTGCTACTCCCAAAGTTGGCTATGCCCCTCGACTAAATCCAACAATAGACTCACAGGAACCCACACTTCCCCCTGTGGAATCTAGCCCAGCAGGACAGAATATCCAGCACCCAGGCCGGCTGACTGTAAAGCTCCACCCTACCCAATGCACATGAGCCGCTGTGCTGTTGCTGATCACAGAGAGTGAAACTCACCTCAGCCGGGCCAGGTGTGGGGAGATTTTCATTAAGATATCATCCTAGCAGGGATTGTTAGGTCCTGAACCAATGCTTTCTGCAGCTAGCCCCTGGATGTGCCAGCTCTGGGCCTCCCAAACAGAAACCCAGCACAGACCAGTGGGAGACACTGCCCGTGACTGGCCCTCAGCAATGTTTTTGGAGCTACAAACAATTCAGAGTTTGTGGCTGCCTCTGCTGGGCCCAGGTGTACATGGAAATACCAAGCTGCACTCCTAGGCTGACTTTTACTCACTCCGGTCCACTCTGATCTGCTCAAATGGCCAGGTTTCCCTGAGTCTCATCTCCTGCAGCCTGTCTGTTGGCTGCTTGATGGACTCAGCTGCTGAAAAAACCTCTGCTAGAGTCTATAGCCTGCGGCAATTTAGCGATTAGGAAGGGTTGTGGGTGTGGCTCTGCCCCTTAGCCCCAGGTGTCAATCTGTCCAGACATTTTTCATAGACCTCTGTAGGGTGAGGCCCCAGGAGTCTGGTGGGTGTGGCCTCTGAGACCCAGAGGTGTGGTCTGCCTACCCACAGTTTCAACTGAGTCTCTTGTGAGATGAAAGCATCAGTCATAGACTCAGGAGAGTGTGGGAGGGGAAGCTCCAGTCTCAACACCAGAAAACTGAGTCACTGACATGCCTCCTGCTTCCTGGCCTCTCAGAACAACCCATCTCCATGACGGGTAGGAGAGACTCCCCACAGCAGAGCAGTTGCTTTTCCCCAGGCTGATGCCATTCAGAGGGGATTGTTCTGCCCAAGAAAGATAGCGACTGCAGTACTGGAGAATGATTCAGCCTAGGGGTTCTGGTGGCCATCCCCTACAGTGTTTCTCCCTGGGCCTCCAACTTTACACTCTCCTCCTGCAACTCCAGTCCTCTCAGCTCTTCCCTGCCAGAGCCCCAAGTAAGTGGCTGTGAATGAGGTTTTCTACGTGGGACCTTTAAAATAAAGGTGTGTCTCTTTCTCACATACAGAAACCCGGCTCTTTTCACAGCTAAATGATATCTGGGTGCTTCTTCTAGGCTCTGGGGCTGTAGGTTGGGCTCCAATTCTGGGGCCAAGAACCCACACCTCTCACGGCAACCCACCCCACATGAGAGTCCCTCTGGGCCGCCGATTGCTCCTGGGAGTGGGTCAGCCCTTTCCGCATCTCTGCCCTTCCTACCAGTCTCAGTGTGGCTTCTTCGGTGATCCTTGGTTAAAGAGTCCTCTTAGTTTAGTCCAAAGTTGGTTTTTCAGGATGACTGTTCTTAAATTAAGTTGTAATCCAATTTGATCCTGGGAGGTGGCAGTTGAAACATCCACCTACTCTGTTGCCATCTCAGTCCCTGGTAATCATTATTTTTATCACCATTTCACAAATGAGGAAACTGAGGCACAGGAAGGTTAAGTGCCTTGCCCAGGACTTACATTAGTGAATAGTGGAGTCAAGAGCCAACCCAGGAAGAATGGATGAGAAAACACAGAGTCACAATTCTGGCTCAGGTTAAAGAAGTCTATGAAATGCATTTTTGTTACTTTAATTTGGGGGCACAATTTTATATTTTTATTTTTTTTCTTTTCTTTCACCAACTACTTTCAACATCTTGATTATACATATTTTTATATGTTCCCTCAGTTCTTTCTCCTTAATCAAAGCAGTTCATAAATAAACAAAAGGTCACTTAGGACTTTTTACCAAAATACTATTATTTATGATTAATCATAATCATCATTATCAAAAATATTAACATTTATATTTGTTCATAGTATTCTACTGGAAAATATAAAAATTTAGTCAATGAAAATTGAATGGGATTTGGCCTGGTTGGTACCATGTAAAACTTAAAGTATTGTTGTTAAATAATATTTAAAAGGCAATGTGTTTCCCCTTCCCCTTTATTTCCCAATGTGGAGAAGTCAGCAAGGTGGTTGACGGTGTCAGGGCAGTGAAGGGTTTGGGGCACCATGGGAAGGCACAGGACAGCAACTATATTGACCAAGGACATGATACAATAGTGAGAAGGGAGACTGAGGTAGCAGCAGGAGATAATGACTGACAAAGCTGGGAACTGGTTACACTGAGCAAATGAGTAAATAAATTAGAAAAAATGAGAGCCAAGTTTCTTTTTGCCAAAAAAAGGTATTTAAACTATGGAAAGGTAGGAGGCTGGAAAGAACCTGGAGATATGGGATTAGAATCAGAGGTAACGATGCAAGCTCATGGTTTTGTAATACACATATGCAGATAAAAATAGTTATAGATGTATATGTGTAGTCATATGCATGCTTATATAATCCCAGCTTTGTCTACTAAGAAAGACCAGAAGCAATGATGCCACAGTAGTAATGAGTACACCAAGCACCCAGATGTTGGTTTAATTCTCCTCTGGAAAAACAAACAAACCAAAGTTCCTTGAGAAATGGCTGATTCTAGAACTGAGGCAAATAAAATACAATCTGAGCCCCAAATGTCTTTTTGTATCAAAAAGGACATAAATCTGTAAGAATCATGGTGTCACATCACAGGGATACAGGAGCCAGATTGAAAGGGCTCCCACTGGCCAATGGGCAAACAAATTTAAATGTCAAAATAATGGTAGTAACAGATTACAACCAGTAATAGAATAGAAATTCATGCTAGAGTTTAGACATAACAAGTAGAATCACTGTTGAAATACATGATGTGAACCTGCTGTTTTCTGACATTGATAGATTTCCTGACATGCACTGGCCTCATTTTATGATTTATTTTAAATTTTATTTGCTTGTAATGTTGCAATGATTATACTACACTTTATCAAATTTTATATGTTCATATCAACTTGGAAAGTACCTTGAGAGGTAAAAATAAGTATGTAACAAGTTGTTCTTACCTGTGAGCACTATATATTGGTAAATAAGCTTGCTTTGAACTAATGTATACTTGTGCGTTAATGCATAATCCTGGACTCTGGCAGAGAGAAAAACGAGTGATATTCTGTATCTTGGACTGTACCATTTGCAAGTAACTGGAGACCCTCTGAGATATGAATATATGTGGAACATGAGTTTAAAAAAAAAAAAAAGAATTCCAAAAAAGAAAAAAGTCTTCTCTAGTATTAGAAAAAAAAAGTCTTTTTATTTGAAGATCCTTTCCTTTTCATTTAGTTTCATAGTCCCATGGGTTAGGATAAGAGTGAGAGTGGAATTGAGAATGTATCAGCTTCATAGACCAGCTTTTTTCTTTTCCTTTAAGTGAGAGGAGGGGAGATAAGAGAAACAGAATCCCATATGGGCCCCAACTGGGATCCACCCAGCAACCCTGTCTGGGGCCAGTGCTAGAATCAACTGAGTTATCCTCAGTGCCCAAGGCCCATGCTCAAATAAATTAAACCACTGGCTGTGAGAGGGGAAGGAAGAGAGAAAGGGGAAAAGGAGGAGAAAGAAAAGCAAATGGTCACTTTTCTTGTGTGCTCTGACCGGGGATCAAACCCAGGATGTCTGCACACGGGGCCAATACTCTATCCACTGAGCCAAAGGCCAGGGCCCTGTTTGCTTTTTAAAACAGGGGAAAATCAAGCTCAGCAGTGCCCCACCACCATTTACATTGCCTGACTCCTGCCCTCCCTTCAGTTTCCTCTACACCCACCCAGCCTGAGGTGAGACACACCAGCCCACTCCTCTGCACACACCTGTAATTGGACAGAGGAGGAAACCTGGTAACATTTGCCACCAAAGATTGGCAAGGTGCTGGAGTCTTTTAGAACCTAGTATATTTGAAAAATGAATAAAAAGAGAAGGAAAGCTATCACTGTGGGATACTCTTAGTGTGGCAGGCAAAATATTGGCCCATATGACTTTCACCCTCTACTGCGCCCATAAATATTTTACCTTACATGGCAAAAAAAATATGACTTTGCATGTATAATTAAAGTTATGACTCAGTTGACCTTAAAATAGGAAGATTATTTTAGATAATTTGGATAGGCTCAATATAACTACCTGAGCCCTTAAAAAACAAAAAGGGATGGGAGCAGGGAGAGCCAGAGTCACTGAAAGCACAAGAAGCAGTCAATGCATCATTATTTACTTGAAGATGCATGAAGCCACAAGCAAATGGGAATCTCAGTCCTACAGCTGCAAGGAACTGAATTCTGCCAACAAACTAAATGAACTCAGATGTAAATTCTTCCTCAGAAATTCTTTTTTTATTATTATTAAATTTAATGCAGTGACATTGATAATTCAGGGTACATATGTTGAGAGAAAACATCTCCAGATTATTTTGACATTTGATTATGCTGTATACCCCTCACCCAAAATCAAATTGTCTTCCGTCACCTTCCATCTGGTTTTTTTGTGCCCCTCCCCTCCTCCACCCCCACTCTCCTTCCTCGCCCCAACTTCCTCTCCCCCCACCCTCCCACCCCCGTACCAACACATTCTTGTTCATGTCTCTGAGTCTCATTTTTATGTCCCATTTATGTATGGATTCATATAGTTCTTAGTTTTTTCTGATTTACTTATTTCACTCCGTATAATGTTATCAAAGTCCAGCCATGTTATTGTAAATGATCCGATGTCATCATTTCTTATGGCTGAGTAGTATTCCATAGTATATATGTACCAAAGCTTTTTAATCCACTCGTCCTCTAACGGACACTTGGGCTGTTTCCAGATCTTCGCTATTGTGAACAATGCTGCCACAAACATGGGGGTGCATTTCTTCTTTTGGAGCAGTTCTATGGTGTTCTTGGGGTATATTCCTAAAAGTGGGATAGCTGGATCAAAAGGCAGTTCAATTTTTTGAGGAATCTCCATACTGTTTTCCACAGTGGCTGCACTGGTCTGCATTCCCACCAGCAGTGCAGGAGGGTTCCCTTTTCTCCACATCCTTGCCAGCACTTATTCTGTGTTGTTTTATTGATGAGCACCATTCTGACCCGTGTGAGGTGATATCTCATTGTGGTTTTAATTTGGATTTCTCTAATGATTAGTGATGTTGAGCATTTTTTCATATGCCTACT
Organism: Saccopteryx leptura; assembly: GCF_036850995.1. NCBI lineage: Eukaryota > Metazoa > Chordata > Mammalia > Chiroptera > Emballonuridae > Saccopteryx > Saccopteryx leptura. The sequence goes on along the minus strand of NC_089507.1, from coordinate 69,287,556 downwards.
GGCCATTTGTATGTCCTCTCTGAAGGAGTGTCTATTCATTTCTTTTGCCCATTTTTGGATTGCATTGTTTGTCTTCCTGGTGTTGAGATTTACAAGTTCTTTATAAATTTTGGTTATTAACCCCTTATCAGTCGGGATGTCAAATATGTTCTCCCATAGTGTAGTTTGTCTTTTTATTCTATTCTTATTGTCTTTAGCTGTGCAAAAGCTTTCTAGTTTGATATAGTCCCATTTGTTTATCCTGTCTTTTACTTCACTTCCCTGTGGAGATAAATCAGCAAATATATTGCTCTGAGAGATGTCGGAGAACTTACTGCCTATGTTTTCTTCTAAGATGCTTATGGTTTCATGGCTTACATTTAAGTCTCTTATCCATTTTGAGTTTATTTTTGTGAATGGGGTAAGCTGGTGGTCTAGTTTCATTTTTTTGCAGGTAGCTGTCCAATTTTCCCAACACCATTTGTTAAAGAGGCTGTCTTTACTCCATTGTATTTCCTTACCTCCTTTGTAAAATATCAGTTGTCCGTAAAGGTGTGGGTTTATTTCTGGATTCTCTATTCTGTTCCATTGATCGATATGCCTATTCTTACACCAGTACCAGGCTGTTTTGAGTACTATGGCCTTGTAGTATAGCTTGATATCAGGAAGTGTGATACCTCCCACTTTCTTCTTCTTTTTTATGATTGCTGAGGTTATTCGTGTTCTTTTTGGTTCCATATAAATTTTTGGATTACGTGATCTATATCTTTGAAGTATGTCATTGGTATTTTAATTGGTATTGCATAGAATTTATAGATTGCTTTGGGTAATATAGACATTTAATGATGTTTATTCTTCCTAACCATGAGCACGGTATATGCTTCCACTTATTTATATCTTTCTTGATTTCTTTTATCAATGCTTTATAATTTTCCGAGTACAAGTCTTTAGTCTCCTTGGTTAAATTTACTCCTAGGTACCTTATTTTTTTGGTTGTAATAGTGAGGGGGATTGTTTCCTTAATTTCTCTTTCTGACTGTTCATTGTTGGCATATAAAAATGCCTCTGATTTCTGAGTATTAATTTTATATCCTGTCACTTTGCTGAATTCATTTATCAGGTCCAGTAGATTTTTGACTGAGACTTTAGGGTTTTCTATATATAATATCATATCATCTGCAAATAATGATAGTTTTACTTCTTCTTTTCCAACTTGAATGCCTTTTATTTCTTCTTCTTGTCTGATTGCTGTGGCTAGGACTTCCAGGACTATGTTAAATAAGAGTGGTGAAAGGGGGCACCCTTGTTTCTGATCTTAAGGAAATTGCTTTTAATTTTTTGCCCATTGAGTATGATGTTGACTGTGGGTTTGTCATAGACGGCTTTTCTCCTTCTTTTTGTTTATGTGATGAATCACATTAATTGATTTACAAATATAGTACCAGCCTTGCCTCCCCAGAATACACTTGATCATGGTGTATGATTTTTTCCATATATTGTTGGATCCAGTTTCCTAATATTTTGTTGAAGATTTTAGTATCTATATTCATCAGAGATATTGGCCTATAATTTTTGTTCTTTGTGTTGTCTTTGCTTGGTTTTGGAATCAGAATTATGCTCGCCTCATAAAAGAAGCTTGGAAGTTTTCCTTCCTCTTGAACTTTTTGAAATAACTTGAGAAGGATAGCTTCTTTGAATATTTGGTAGAATTCAGTTGTGAAGCCATCAGGCCCCGGACTTTTCTTTGTTGGAAGTTTTTGATAACTGTTTTGATCTCATTTGGTGTAATCAGTCTGTTTAGGTTTTCTGATTCTTCCAGATTGATTTTTGGAAGATTGTATGTTTCAAGGAATTTGTCCATTTCATCTAGGTTGTCTAGTTTTTTGGCATACAGTTCTTCATAGTATTTTCTTACAATATTTTGTACTTCTGTTGTGTCAGTTGTTATTTCTCTACTCTCACTTTTAATTTTATTTATTTGAGTCATCTCCCTCTTTTTCTTGGTGAGTCTAGTTAAAGGTTCATAAATCTTGTTTACCTTTTCAAAGAACCAGCTCCTAGTTTCATTGATCCTCTCTATTTTTTCTTTAGCCTCTATGTCATTTATTTCTGCTCTGATCTTTATTATTTCCTTCCTTCTACTACATTTGGACTTTACTTGCTGTTCTTTTTCTAGTTCTTCTAGATGCAGGGTTAAGTTGTTTATCTGAGCTTTTTCTAGTTTCTTAAATTGTGTCTGTAGTGCTATGAACTTCCCTCTAAGGACTGCTTTTGCTGTGTCCCATAAATTTTGAGTTGGTGTATGCTTATTGTCATTCGTTTCTAGGAATTTTTTTATTTCTTCTTTGATCTCATTCTTAATCCATTCATTATTTAACAACCTGCTATTTAGTTTCCATGTGTTTGAGAATTTTTGAGCTTTTCTATTGTGGTTGATTTCTAGTTTCATGCCATTGTGATCAGAGAAAGTGCTTGATATGATTTCAATCTTCTTAAATTTGTTGAGACCACTTTTGTGCCCTAACATGTGGTATATCCTAGAGAATGTACTATGAGCACTTGAAAAGAATGTATATTCTGCTGCTTTAGGGTGAAAGGTTCTGAAAATATCTATTAAATCGAGATGATCTAGTGTGTTCTGTAAGTCTGCTGTTTCTTTGTTAATTTTCTTTCTTGAGGATCTATCTAGTGATGTTAGTGGGGTATTGAAATCCCACTATTATAGTATTGCTGTTGATCTTGCCCTTTAAATCCATCAAAGTCTGATTTATATATTTAGGTGTTCCTATATTAGATGCATAGATATTTGTAATAGTTATATCTTTCTGTTGAATTACTCCCTTTTTCATTATGTAGTGGCCTTCTTTATCTCTTACTATATCCTTTGTTTTAAGGTCCATTTCGTCTGATATAAGTATTGCTACCCCAGCTTTTTTTTCATTTCCATTTGCATGAAATGTTTTTTTCAATCCTTTTACCTTCAATCTATGTGCATCTTTTGTTTTAAGGTGTGTCTCTTATAGACAGCATATGTATGGGTCCTGTTTTCTTATCCATGTAGCTACCCTATGTCTTTTGATTAAATCATTTAATCCATTTACATTTAAGGTTATTATTGATATGTAATTTTTATTGCCATTTTATTCTTTAAAGCTGTATTCCTTTTTTGCTATATTCTTCTCTCACTTTGATCTGTTTACAGTAGGCCCCTTAACATTTCCTGCAGCATTGGTTTGGTTGTAATAAATTTCTTGAGTTGTTTTTTGTCTGGGAAGCTTTTTATTTCTCCTTCAATTTTGAATGATAGCCTTGCTGGATAAAGTAGTCTTGGTTGTTGGTTCTTGTTCTGCATTACTTTGAATATTTCTTGCCATTCCCTTCTGGCCTCAAGTATTTCTGTTGAGAAGTCAGATGTCATCCTTATGGGGGTTCCTTTGTATGTGATAGCTTTTTTTCCTCTAGCAGCTTTTAATATTTTCTCTTTATCACTTAGCTATTGTTTTTTAATTATGATGTGTCTTGGTGTAGATTTCTCTGGGTTTCTCTTTAATGGAGTTCTCTGTGCTTTTTGAAATTGTGAGAGTTTCTCCTGCATTAATTTATGGAAGTTTTCAGCTATGATATGATTAAACAAAGTCTCTATCCCTTGTTTTTTCTCTTCTTCTTCAGGAACTCCCATGATGCAGATGTTATTTCTCTTCGTGTTGTCACAGAGCTCTCTAAGAGTTGCCTCAAACTTTTTGAGTCTCTTTTCTTTTTTCTTCTCTGCTTTCTTGCCTTCATTGAAGTTGTCCTCCAACTCGCTGATTCGATCCTCAGCTCTATCCATCCTGTTTTTAATTCCTTCCATTGTGGTCTTCATTTCTGATATTGTATTTGTCATCTCCAACTGATTCTTTTTTAATATTTCAATATCCTTTTTTTTTTTTTTTTTTTTTTTTTTATATATTTTTTTTTTCTTCATTTTTCTCAAGCTGGAAACGGGGAGAGACAGTCAGACAGACTCCCGCATGCGCCCGACCGGGATCCACCCGGCACGCCCACCAGGGGCGATGCTCTGCCCACCAGGGGGCGATGCTCTGCCCATCCTGGGTGTCGCCATATTGCGACCAGAGCCACTCTAGCGCCTGAGGCAGAGGCCACAGAGCCATCCCCAGCGCCCGGGCCATCTTTGCTCCAATGGAGCCTTGGCCGCGGGAGGGGAAGAGAGAGACAGAGAGGAAAGCGCGGCGGAGGGGTGGAGAAGCAAATGGGCGCTTCTCCTGTGTGCCCTGGCCGGGAATCGAACCCGGGTCCTCCGCACGCTAGGCCGACGCTCTACCGCTGAGCCAACCGGCCAGGGCTCAATATCCTTTTTTTATACTTGCTATTTCTTTATTTAGGTGTTCATGATGACCATCCATTGTTGTTCTAAGTTCCCTAAACATCCTTACAATCATTATTTTGAACTCTGCATCTGGAAGTTTGATTATTTCCATATCACTCAGTTCATCTCCTGAAGGTTTCTCTTGTGGTTTCATTTGTATTGCACTTCTTTGTCTTCTCATTATCTGTGTTTGGGTGTTTTGTTTGTAGAGTTGGTTGAGTCTAGGCTTGGTGTTGTTTGCCTCCAGTTTTCAGTTGTGTTATTTCTTGGTCTTCTTGGGTTGGTATCAGCTATTATTTGTAATCCACTTTCAGATTTGTGCCGCTTTGAAGTCTTGATTTGTTTGTTTTCTTAACAGGTGATAGTCTTGTTTACTGATCTCAGCAGAGGGCTTCCTTGAAACTGTATCCAGGAATGTGATGGGTATAACCTGAGACTCTGAAGACCTCTTCCACCAACTAATCTCTCTGGGGGCAGGGTGTTTTCTCAGCTTCAGTAGGGGGAGGTGTATCTCAGATCTCCATGGAGACCTGAGTTACTTTCCCTCCTTCCCACTTCTTGTTTTCAGCTGTGTCTTGTTGCACTAATTGGAGCTGGAGAGATATCTGGAGATCTGTGATCTGGAAATAATTCAGTTCTGTTTTGTGGAAGGATCAGTCCCTCCCCCAGCTATGGCCACCTCTACCATGGATGAGTCAGTTTTTTATGTCATCTCCTGCATTCCTTTGCCCCTCACAATCTGTCCCTCTCTCTTTCCTTTCCACTTGGGAGATAAGCCGGTCCTTTCAACACACCTCGCTCCCTGGTCACCAGGCAAGTGGCTGTGAGCAGTATTTTCTGCTCTTACATAAGTTTACAAACTTTATATCATATTTTGCTATTATCACCAATATCCAAGGAAGGTTATTTTAACTCCAAATCAACAGGTAGGATATACTCCCATTAAAAGATGACAGTCTTTCTCAAGAGAGAATAGTTGACACCCTTTTCATTTCACCCTTTTCAGTATTTTCTGAAAATCTCACCAGTATTTTCCCTGGGGTGAGATTCCCCTCTAGGCTCTCAGCCTCACCCCCCCCCCTCCATTTCTGTAAGCAGGGGAGATTCAGGTGCTTTCTACCAGGTTTGTTGTGGCTTCTTCTTTGCTCCTTGGTTTTTGAGAGCTGTTCTTATAGTCCAGAGTTGGTTTTTCATGCTGATTTTTCCTATATTGATTTGTATTCCAGTTTGATGGTTAAAGCTGGGCGTCTGTGCATCTGTTTACTCTGCTGACATCTTCAGGTCTCCCCAAAGCATGCATTCTTGACAAAACCTTGTCTTTGGCTTGTAATACCCTGAGTGAAAATTCATCCAGCCCATAAAACTGTGAGATAACAATTGGGTGATATATTAACCCACTAAGTTTGTGACAGTTTGTTAGACAACAATAGAAAATGAATACAATAGGGATTGAAGTAAAAGGTAATGAAATAGACTAAAGGCCTAAAAATTATGATCATTTCTTACTTCTGCTGAAAACTTTATTAGAATCCGAGAAAAGATGGTGTGATAGAGAAAATACTATGATCATGGACACATTCTCTTTCTGGACACACATTTCACAGCTGGTCATATATCTAGGGTGGGATCATGGGACTGAGCTCTCATTAACAGAATGTGGGCATAGGAGGTAAATGCACTTCTAAGCCTGCGCGTAAATTGTTCCATACAGTCTTCCATTTCTCTCCCTGCCCCTGTTCATATGTTGAAAGTGAAGAAATTTATCCAGATGGTAGAGGGACTTACATAAGTTTACAAACTTTATATCATATTTTGCTATTATCACCAATATCCAAGGAAGGTTATTTTAACTCCAAATCAACAGGTAGGATATACTCCCATTAAAAGATGACAGTCTTTCTCAAGAGAGAATAGTTGACACCCTTTTCATTTCATTTTGTATCATTGAAACCTTTGCCATGGACTCACACTAATGTGAAGAAAGTACTTGGGAACCATTGTACTAGGTGGAAACCTCAAATGGCATATATGGTATGAGAACAATAGAGCTCCTGTACTTTTCCAGAGTTAATTTCCACAAAGACAATAAAGTTTATGGTTCAAAGATCTGGGAGGGGATTTAGCAATACATTCATGTGGTCATATGATTTTGTGAGTATGCAAAAGTAAGACATTTTAACCAAAATCAGTGAAGATTTTTGTCTCATTTCATTCTGACTTCCCTTATGTCCGTTGATGCTACATGGCCATAGGCACTTTTGGAGTTTAGTTAAAGTAAAAAGTGAAATGAGGGCATAAACATTCTGAGTTGAGTGGGATATTTATGTTGTTCACAGTAATTTCTGTGCATAGTGAAGTTATTGGTAGCTGTCACAGTAGATAAATGCTTCCAGGAATACTCCTAACACTGCTGTGCCAATTCACCAGGCATTACAAAGTTGCAGGGTCAGAGCCAGTTCAAGAAATGAACCTTTTGGCCTTGGCCAGTGACTCAGTGCATAGAGTGTCCACCCAGCATATGGATGTTCCAGGTTCAATTCCCAGTCAAGGCACACAGGAGAATAGACCATCTGCTTCTCTCCCTTACTTCTTTCCCTCTCCCTCTCCCTTCTGTCCCTGTTTTCCTCCTACAGCCAGTGGCTCAATTGGTTTGAGCATGGCCCCGGGTGCTGAGGATAGCACAGTTGGTCTGAGTGCATCAACCTCAGGCACTAAAAATAGCTGATTACTCAAGCATTGGCCCAAGATGAGGTTATCAAGTGGATACTAGATGGGGCACATGCAAGAGTATGTCTTATTACTTCCCCTCTTCTCACTTAAAAAAGGAAGAAAGAAGGAAACAAATGAACCTCTCATATTGTAATTGGCCCCAGAAGCATGTGGTCATCATTGAGAATCAAGGGTTGAAATGTATGGAGACAGGATCTATAAAAGTACTTCCAACATCAGACTTGCAAAATGGTAGTGGGAGATTCAGTTCTCATCTATATTTTCTCAAAACAGAAGTTCTCTCCTATCAAGATTATATGCTCAATGATGCAGCATATACAATTATAAAAATGAAAATGGCATACTTGATAAAATCAACTGCAATTTGGCAAGAAGTATAGCTTAGTTTTTTTTTAAATAGTGAGAAATTACAATCTTCTGACTTGATTTTTATATAAAGCATAACTTGTTTTACAATTTTAATTTATAAGAATAAAATAAATTGAAATTAATTCAATGTTGAAAAGAGAACTGTAAAATCTTTTCAGATTATGTCAAAATCAACAATTAATTAAGAGACAGTGATAAATTTTAAATAGAAGTGGGAGGATCCCAAGATGGCAACAGAGTAGGCAGATGTTCCAATTGCCACTCTTAGGATCAAATTAGATTACAACTAAATTTAAGAACAATCATCTTGCAAAAACAGCTTTGGACTAAATGAAGAGGAGTTCATAACCAAGAATCACAGAAGAAGCCACATCAAAATTGGCATCAGAGGGCCCAGAGGTACTCTTACTAGGGGGAGGTGTACCCGAAGAGGTGTGAGTTCTAAGTCCCAGGTCCAGCACCCCATCCTAGAGCCCCAGAGCCTAGAAAAGGCACCCACACAGCATTTGGTGATGAGAAGAGCCAGGGTTTCTGTCTCTGAAAAAAAAGACAAGAGCTCTCAGAGATTCAGGCTCCATATTAAATGGCTCACACAGAAAATCCTGTTGACCTTGGCTGGTTGGCTCAGTGGTAGAGCATTGCTCCAGTGTGTGAAAGTTCTGGGTTCAATTTCCAGTCAGGGCACACAGAATTTACCATCTGCTTCTCCCCCTCTATCTTTCTCTCTTCCCCTCCTGCAGCCATGATTTGAATGGTTCAACCAAGTTGGTCTCAGGTGCTAAAGATGGCTCCATGGCCTCTCCTCAGGTGCTAAAATAGCTCAGTTGCCAAGCAATAGAGCAGCAGTCCCAGGCAAGCAGAGCATCGCCTGGTAGGGGCCTTGCTGGGTGGATCACAGTTGGGGTGTATGTAGGAGTCTGTATCTGCCTCCCTACCTATCACTTAATAAAAAAAATTTAAAAACTTGTTCATAGCCACTTACCCTGGGCTCCAGTGGAGGCAGAGTTGACAGAACTAGAGTTGCATGAGAAGAATGTGAAGTTGGTGGCCTAAGGAGACACATTGTGGTGATGGCCACTAGAACCCTTATGCTGAGTCATTCTCCAATACTGCAGTTGCCATCTTTCTTGAGTGGAGCAGTCTTCTCTATGCTGCATCAACCTGGGGGAAAGTAATTACCCTACCCTCGAGAATCTCTCCTGTCCCATCCTATGGAGACTAGGCTGTTCTGAGAAGTAAGCCAGGAAGGAGGGGAGCCTTCATGACTCAGTTATTTGGCATTGAGGCTGGAGCTTCCCACATATACACACATTCTGGAGACTATGACTGGTGCTTCTGCCTCATGGGAGACTCAGTAGAAACTGTCCAGACTGTAAGCAGACCTCATCTCTGGGCCTCAGAGGCCACACCCACTGGCTTCTTGGTGGCCACATCTTATTGAGATCTGTGAAAAAAATCTAGACAGACTGACACCTGGGGCCAAAGGGTGGAATCCACACCCACCAACCTTCCTAATCCCTGAACAGTCCCTACGCTCTAGACTACACCAGAAGTCTTATTTCTGTGGTCAAGCCCAACAAGCAGCCAGCAGAAAGAGGCTGCAAGATTCAGGTCTCAGGGACCCTTGGCCTTTTGCTGACCTTCACCCAGGCCCAATGTGGGTAAAAACCAATCTAAGTGTGCAGCTTGGTATGTCCATGTGAACCTGGGCCCAGCAGAGGCAGCCACAAGCTCAGATTGCTTGTCACTGCAAGCAAGCTTCAAGAAGGTTGCTGAGGGCTAACGATGGGCAGTGTCCTGCACTGGTCTATGCCGGGTTCCCTCCAGGGAGGCCCAGGGAAGGCACATCCAGAGTTCAGAGGCCAACTGTGGAGAGCTGTTATCAGTTCTGGACCTAACAACCCTTGCTGGCGGGGTGTCCTAAGGGAGGGCTCAGCAGACACTGGGCCCAGCTGAGGCAAGTTCTGCTTTCTGTGATCAGCACCTTGCACATATTGGAGCTTCACAGTCAGCCAGCCTGGATTCTGGATAATCTGTCCCGCTGAGCTAAGTTCCACAGGGAGAAGGGAGAGAAATTTGGGACACAGACATTCAAAGTGTGAATCCCCACGAGCCCATTATTGGGTCCGGTTGAGGGACTTAGCCACTTAGAATGGGGGGGAGCACAATCAGCCACAAGGGAGGAGACTCTCATCCTTCCGCCCTCAGACCAAGGGCTCGCCAAGTGGAAGAACTTCTGCAGAGAAAACTGTCGGCCTCACCCAATCAGAATCTGCTGCTCACCTTACTGGGAGAAATAGAACTGGAGTATCTAGCACTTTCTGAAGGATTAAGCTCTAGAATAAGGGCCACTTTCTCCATACTGAGCTCCTGACCAAAAGGTCCCTGAAATAGGGGATCTCACTAACATTGTATTCCCAACCTCAGCTTCCCTAACCCACCAAACATGAGATCTGTAGAGGGATTAGTGGGGTAAGGCCAGTCAGAACCCATACTACAGTCTTTCTACAGAAGACTCCATGTAAAGACCATGTTGCTGCAAGAGGAGGTGGAACTTGGGGCTTTTATGGAGCTGCTGCTATCTCTAAGGAGGAGGAAGCTGATCATTATACACAGGTTGGCCCCTCCCACACTACTCAGGCACAGAAAATGCAGACGCAAACTGTGAACATAGCAGTAGCTCCAGACAGGTAACCCAAGGCAGATTACAAACAACAGTTGATGCCAACCCAAAAAGACCCAGAACCAACACAACCAGTAGTAGGTAGCAGATGGCACCCATGCTAGACTCAGCTAGCTGCACAAGCTGTATGCCAAAAGGAGGATTCCAGCAAGCACGAGACACTATGGAGAATAAATACGTGCAACAGGACAGACACTACACAGAGTCTAATACACATGATCTAGGTTGATCCTTAGAGCCAGTCAGCCTAAAGGGATAACCATGAAAGGACCAACTGCTTTCAATGCTCACATACCACATGGGGGTAAATAATACCCTCATGAAGCAATCCTAGAGCAAGAAACTCAGGAGGCCTGGAGGTCAGTACCACTGAGCTCATCTTTCTTATGAAGGCACAACAACAAATTTATGTCAGAAAAGAGATACCTAATACACAGACAAAATGAGAAGACAAAAAATATGGCCCAAATGAATCAATAAGAAAAATCCCCAGAAACAGAACTAAATGAAATGGAAGTAACCAAACTACCAGATGCAGAGTTTAAAATAATGGTTATTAGGATGCTCAAGGATCTTAGAGCAACAATGGATGATCACAATGAGAAGTTAAACAAAGAGCAAGCATCAAAAAAGACATTGAAATCATAAATAAGAACCAGTCAGAAATGACAAATACAATATCAGAAATGAAGACTACACTAGAAAAAAACCAAGAGCAGGCTGGATGAAGCAGAAGATTGAATCAGTGATTTAGAAGACAAAATAAACATAAGCACAGTAGCAGAGCATCAAAAAGAAAAGAGGCTCAGAAAGACTGAAGAAACTCTAAAAGACCTCTGCAACAACATAAAAAGAAACAACATTGCATCATAGAAGTTTTTGAAGGAGAAAAGAATGAACAAGAAATAGATAACCTGTTTGAAGAAATCATAGCTAAAATTTTTCCTAAATTGATGAAGGAAGAAGTCACACAAGTTTAAGAAGCACAGAATGTCCCATTAAAGAGGAAGCCTACACCAGGACACATCATAAATAAAATGCCAAGTTAAGAGATAAAGAAAGAATACTGAAAGCTGCAAGAGAAAAGCAGTTAATTACCTACACAGGAGTCCCCCTAAGAATGACATCTGACTTCTCAACAGAAACACTTCAGGCCAGAGGGGTTGGCAAAAATATTCAAAGTGATACAAAACCAGAACCTACAACCATAAGAACTTTATCCAAAAAGGCTATCATTTAAAATAGGAGAAATAAAAACTTCCCAGACAAAAAAAAAAGACTCAAGGAATTCATTACAACCAAACCAGAACTGCAAGAAATGTAAAGGGGCTGCTATCAAAACAGCAAAGGAAAAAAAATTGAAGGAAAGAGGATTGTAGGTTAGAGAATAAAATGGCACTAAATAAGTGCATATCAATAATAGCCTTAAATGTAAATGGATTAAATGCTCCAAACCAAAGACATAGGGTAGCTGCATAAATAAGAAAATAGAACCTGTATATATGCTGTCTACATGAGACCCACCTCAGAACAAAAGATACACAGACTGAAAGTGAAGAGATGAAAAAAATATTTCAAGCAAATGTAAATTCAGGAAAAAAATTTGGCTTAGAAATACTTATATCTGACAAAATAGCCTTTAATGAAAAGGCTATAGAAAGGGACAAAGAAGGTCACTACATAATGATAAAAGAAGCAATCCAACACAAAGGTAGAACCATTGTAAATATTTATGCACCTAATATAGGAGCATCTAAGTATATAAAGTAGCTTTTGATGAACATAAAGGGCAAGATCAACAGCAATACTATTATAGTAGAGGATTTTAATACCCCACTAACATCAATGGATAGATCCTCCAGACAGAAAACTAACAAAGAAACAGTGGCCTTAAATGACACACTAGATCAACTGGATTTAATTGATATCTTCAGAACATTTCACCTCAAAGCAGCAGAATATACATTTCAAGTGTTCACGGTACATTTTCTAGGATAGACCACATGTTAAGACACAAAACAAGTCTCAATAAATTTGAAAAGATTGAAGTTATATCAAACATCTCTGATCACAAGGGTATGAAAATATAAATCAACTACAATAGAAAAACTGAAAAACATTCAAACACTTGGAGGACAAATAGCATGTTATTAAATAATAAATGGGTTAACAACAATATCAAGGAAAAAATAAAAAAAATTTTTGAAACAAATGAAAATGAATATACAATAATCCAAAATCTATGAGACACAGTAGAAGCAGTCCTGAGAGGGAAGTTCATAGCATTATAGGCATACAACATTATAGGCATGCAACACTATAGTTTTTCTTAAGAGCAAGAAAAAACTAAAAACAAAACAAAACAACCTAACCCTGCACCTAAAAGTACTAGAAAAAACAACAACAAATAAAGCCCAGAGGAAGTAGAAAAAATAAAAGAAGATTAGATGAGAAATAAATGACATAGAAGCTAAAAGTCAATACAAAAGCTTGATGAAATCAAGAGCTGATTCTTTGAAAATGTAAACAAGATTGACAGACAACCTTTAACCAGACTTATCAAGAAAAAAGAAAGAGAACCCAAATAAATAAAATTAGAAATGAAAATGGAAAAGTAACAACTGACACCACAAAAATACAAAAGATTGTAAGAAATTATTATAAAGATCTATATGCCAAAAAATTGACAACCTAAGTGAAATGGATAAATTCCTAGAAACATACAATCTTTCAAAACTTAATCTGGAAGAATCAGAAAACCTAAATAGACTAATTACAACAAATGATATTTAAAAGGTTATAAAAAGCTCCCAGCAAACAAAAGTCCTGGGCCAAATGGCTTCACAGGTGAATTCTACCAAATATTCAAAGAACTAACACCTATCCTTCTCAAGCTTTTTCAAAAAATTCAAGAGGAGGGAAAACTTCCAAGCTCATTTTATGAGGCAAGCATTATCCTGATAAAGGCACTACAAAGAAAGAAAACTATAGATAAATATCCCTGATAAACTTAGATGCTAAAATTCTCAGCAAAATATTAGCAAACCAGATCCAGCAATACATTGAAAAGATCATACATCATGATCAAGTGAAATTTATTTTGGGGAGGCAAGGCTGGTAAATATTTGCAAATCAATAAATGTGATTCACCACATAAATAAAACAGATAAAAATCATATGATTATATCAACAGATGCAGAAAAAGTATTTGCTAAAATCCAGCACCCATTTATGATCAAAACTCTCAGCAAAGTGGGAATACAGGGAACATACCTCAATATAATAATGGCTATATGTGACGAACCGACAGCCAACCTCATAGTCAATGGGCAAAAATGAAAAGCCATCTCCTTAAGATCAGGAACAAGAGAGATTACTCCCTTTCACCACTCTTATTCAACATAGTTCTGGAAATCCTTGCCACAGCAATCAGATAAGAAGAAGAAATAAAAGGCATCCAAATTGGAAAAGAAGAAGTAAAACTGTCATTATTTGCTGAGGACATGAAACTATACATAGAAAACCATAAAGTCTCAGTCAAAAAACTACTAGACCTGATAAGTGAATTTGGCATAGTGGCAGGATATAAAATTAATAGTCAATGAGAAAGCAATCAATGAACAACTAAAGTACCACAACAACAAAAAAACATTGATGCTTCTCATCTCTCTCCCTGTCTGTCTGTCTCTATCTATCCCTCTCTCTGACTCTCTTTCTGTCTCTGTCAAAAAAAATTAATATTCAGAAATCAGTGGTATTTTTATACACCAACAATAAACTGTCAGAAAGAGAAATTAAGGAAACAATCCCCTTCACTACTGCAACAAAAAAATAAAATAAAGTACCTAGGAATAAATTTAACCATGGAGGTTAAAAACTTGTACTCAGAAAATTATAAGACATTGAAAAAAGAAATTGAGAAAGATACAAACAAGTGGAAGCATATACTGTGTTCATGGATAGAAGAATTGACATCATTGAAGTGTCTATACTGCCCTAGCTGGTTGGCTCAGTGGTAGAGTGTCATCACATCATATGGAAGTCCCAGGTTCTATACCAGGCCAGGGCACACAGGAGAAATGCCCATCTGCTTCTCCACCCTTCCCCTTCTCCTTTCTCTCTCTCTCATCCCCTCCTGTACCCACGGCTCCACTGGAGCCAAGTTGGCCCTGGCACTGATGATAGCACCATGGCCTCCACCTCAGGTGTTAGAATGGTTCTGTTGCAATGGAGCAACGCCCCAGATGGGCAGAGCATCACCCCCTAGTGGGCTTGCCAGGTGGGTCCTTGTCAGGCGCATGCGGGAGTCTGAATTTCTGCCTCCCTGCTTCTCACTTTAGAAAAATACCCCCCCCCCAAATTGTTTATACTACTCAAAGCAATCTATTATTTCAATGCAATTCCTATTGAAATACTAATGGCGTACTTCACAGATATAAAACAAATATTCCAGAAATTTATATGGAACCAAAAAAGAACCCAAATTGCCTCAGCAATCTTGAAAATGAAGAACAAAGTGGGAGGTATCATATTTCCTGATATCAAGTTTTACTACAAGGCAATTGTATTCAAAGCAGCTTGGTGCTGCTTGGTGTTGGCATAAAACAGGCATACAGATTAATGGAATGGAACAGAGAACCCAGAAATAAACCCACACCTTTCTAATCAATTGATATTTGACAAAGGAGGCAAGAGTAAACAATGAAGTAAAGACAGTTTTTTTTAATAAATGGTGCTGAGAAAATTGGACAAGTACATGCAATAAAATGAAACTAAACCAACTTAAACCATTCACAAAGACAAACTCAAAATGAATAAAAGACTTAAATGTAAGTTGTGAAACTATAAAAGTCTTGAAAGAACACATAAGGCAGTAAACTCCGAAATCTCTCATAGTGATATTTTTGCCTATATATCTCCACAGGCAAGTTAAATAAAGGATAGGATGAACAAATGGGACTCTATCAAACTAAAAAGTTTCTGCACAGCAAAAGAAACCATTAACAAAATAAAATGACAAGCCACTCAATGGGAGAACATATTTGCCAATACATCTGATAAGGGGTTAATAACCAAAATCTAGAAAGAAAGAAAGAACTTTTTTTTTTTTGTATTTTTCTTTTTTCTGAAGCTGGAAACGGGGAGAGAGAGTCAGACAGACTCTTGCATGCGCCTGACCGGGATCCACCCGGCACGCCCACCAGGGGCGACGCTCTGCCCACCATGGGGCAATGCTCTGCCCCTCCAGGGCGTCGCTCTGCCGCGACCAGAGCCGCTCTAGCACCTGGGGAAGAGGCCAAGGACCCATCCCCAGCGCCCAGGCCATCTTTGCTCCAATAGAGCCTTGGCTGCGGGTGGGGAAGAGAGAGACAGAGAGGAAGGAGGGGGGGTGGAGAAGCAAATGGGTGCTTCTCCTATGTGCTCTGGCCGGGAATCGAACCCAGGTCCCCGCACGCCAGGTGGACGCTCTACCGCTGAGCCAACTGGCCAGGGCCTAGAAAGAACTCCTAAAACTCAACACCAGAAATGTAAACAATCCAATTTAAAAAATGGGTAAAGGAGCTAAACAGACACTTCTCCAAAGAGGACATACAAATGTCCAATATGTATATGAAAAAAATGTTCAACATCATTAATCATCAGAGAAATGCAAATTAAAACCACAATGAGATACCATCTCACACTGGTCAAAATGGTGCTCATTAACAAATCAACACCCAACAAGTGCTAACAAGGGTGTGGAGAAAAGGGAACCTTCCTGCACTGCTGGTGTGAATGCAGACAGGTACAGCCACTGGTGAAAACAGTATGGCATTTCCTCAAAAAATTAAAAATGAAACTGCCTTTTGACTCAGCTATTTCACTTTTAGGACTATATCCTAAGAATCCCAAATCACTAATTCAAAAGAAGAAATGCACCCACATGTTTATTGCAGCATTGTTTATAATAGCCAAGATCTAGAAACAGCCCAGGTGTCCATCAGTGGACAAGTGGATAAAATAGTGTGGTACATATACACAATGGAATACTACACGGCCATGAAAAAGAATGAAATCTTATCTTTTGCTATGACATGGATGGACCTGGAGATTATTATGCTAAATGAAATAAACCAGGCAGAGAAAGACAAATATCATATGATCTCACTTATATGTGGAATCTAATGAACATGGTAAACAAGAATGAGATAGAGGCAGAGGTGGGGTAACAGGGAGCAGAGGGACAGCTTCAAAGGGAAGGGAGATGAGGAGACAAGATCAGAGAAGATGAAGGGATTATCAAAGTTATATATACACAACACATAGATACAGATAAAAGGACAACAAATCCCAGAAGGAAGAAGGGGAGGTAGTCCCAGGAGGGGGCAAAGGGGGTGTAATGGTGGGCACATTTTGGGGGGTTGAGGGTATTAAATTGAGTGAGACACTTGAATCTATGCTGACTCAATAAATTAAAAAATTTAATTAAAAAAAGTAACTCATAGACACTTGTTGAAAATCTAAATAATGAGAAAAGTAAGTCTTTGGAAAGTGTTTTCAATTTTCTTTTTGCAGATTTGACATCTACAAAGATGTAGCAATAAATCAATAAAATTAAGACAGACACTAGTTTAATGTGTCACCAATTTAGAGTTATTTACAATTAATCTTTACACAAAGAAAATTTTAATGTACTGACATCTTTACACTCATAAATGAAAGAAATTTGAAGTATATATTTTTTTAATTTGACAATGTTATGGATTAAATTATGTCCCTTCAAAATTCATATCTCAAAACCCTAACAACCACTCTCCCAAGTACCACCAAACATGACTGTATTTGGAGATAAGGACATTAAAGAGGTCACTGATTTAAAATGGGATCATGGGGCTGAACCCTAATTCAGTGTGACTGCTGTCTTAGGAAAGGAAACCCCTATGTTCATTGCAGCATTATTTCCAATAGCCAAGGTCTGGAAACACCCGTCAGTAATGAGTAGGGGAAAAAAGCTGTGGTGCATCTTCACAGTGGAATACTATACTACTCGGCAGTAAAAAAAAAGAAAAATAGAAAATTTTCCTTTTGCGACAGCATGTATGGACCTGGAGAGTATTGTGCCAAGTGAAATAAACCAGTCAGCAAAAGATAAATATCATATGATCTCACTTATGTGTGGAATATAATGAACAAAATAAATTAATAAAATAGAAACAGAGGCATGGATATGTGGAACAGACTGACAGCTGTCAGAGAGGAGGGGAGTTTGGAGGACTGGATGAAAGAAGGTGAAGGGATTAAGCAGAAATTATATATATATATTTCTATATATATAATATATTTATATATTTATATAACACATAGGTACAGTCAACAGTGTGTTGGGGAAAGGGAGGTGGGAAGTAGATGGAGCTGGAAAAGTGGGGAAAACCAGGACAGAAGACTTTGCTTGGAGTGGTGGGCACATGGTGCAGTGTGCAGATGATGTTTTATTGACTTGTACACTTGAAAGCTGTATCCCAATAAAATCATTTTTAAAAAAGAAAGAGAGATTAAGACAGAGACAATAAAGACAGAGTTGCAACCTTATGAGTTTACAGCAAGAAGGTAACCATCTGTGAGCCAAGGGGAGAGGCCTCAGGAGAAACCAAACCTGCTTTCATCTTGACCTTGGACTTTCAGCCTTCAGAACTGTGAGAAAATAAATCTTTGTTATTTAAGACACACAATCTGTGGTGTTTTGTTATGGCAGCCCTGGCAAACTAATACAGACAGCAATCTATAAAAGTTTTACATACAGTGTGTCCGTAAACTCATGGTGCACTTTTGACCGGTCACAGGAAAGCAACAAAAGATGATAGAAATGTGAAATCTGTACCAAATAAAAGAAAAATCCTCCCAGTTTCTGTAGGATGATGTGGTAGCATGTGTGCAGGTGCAGATGATGATGTATCACCGTGTATACAGCGGAGCAGCCCACAGCCATGCCAGTCGAGATGTGGATGGTACAGAGAAAAGTTCAAGTGTGTTCTGTGGCTTGCTAACTTTGAATCCGTGGCCAAAGTGCAACGTGAATATTGGTGCATTTATAGCAAAGCGCCACCACATAGGAATAACATCACTTGGTAGGATAAGCAGTTGAAGGAAACCAACAGTTTGGTGGAGAAACCCCATTCTGGTAGGCCATCAGTCAGTAATGAGTCCGTAGAGGCTATACAGGATAGCTACCTGAGGAGCTCTAAAAAATCTGTGTGTGAGCCCACATGGAACTGTACCAAATAGGTATGAAACTGGGAGAGTTTTCCTTTTATTTGGTGCAGATTTCACATTTCTATTGTCTTTTGTTGCTTTCCTGTGACCAGTCAAAAGTGCACCATGACTTTACAAACACGCTGTATATTACAAGAATTTGTGACACTGGAAGAAAGTTTTCTCAACTATCTACTTTTTTTTTTTTTTTACAGAGACAGAGAGAGAGAGTCAGAGAGAGAGATAGATAGGGACAGTCAGACAGGAATGGAGGGAGATGAGAAGCATCAATCATCAGTTTTTCGTTGCAACCCCTTAGTTGTTCACTGATTGCTTTCTCATATGTGCCTTGACATGGGGCTATAGCAGACCGAGTAATCCCTTGCTCAAGCCAGTGTCCTTGGGTCCAACCTGGTGAGCTTTTGCTCAAACCAGATGAGCCTGCTCTCAAGCTGGCGTCCTTGGGGTCTCAAACCTGGGTCTTCCGCATCCCAGTCTGACGCTTTATCCACTTTGCCACCGCCTGGTCAGGCATCAACTATCATTAGTAAAACCTAAATTTCTACTATCCTAAAGGAAAGATCACATAATTGTTCTATTCTCTCTAAACATAAGTCAAAAAGTATGAATCTAATCAATGTAAAATAGAATATATTAAAGAGTCATGTAAGGCAATAATGAATAAAGACATTTTATGGAATTTTTTATGTTTGTGAAATTTGTAAGCTTTTTAAAATTTGCAATTTATTGTTCTTTTTCTTTATTCTTCTAAAACACTTATTTTCTTACCTAATTTTGGATTATTTTTTCTTAAAAAACACTCCAAAATTATACAAACTTCAGGCTTCACAAAACCCGGACCCTCCCCCACACTTCACTATCTTAATTCTCAGCCACAAATGAAACCATTGGAGCCATACCCCTAGACCAACTGCACTCCCAAATCTGTCAAGTGAAAAGTTTTTTAAACTTTCCTTATGACTCCTTGGATATTCTGAGTTAGTAAGTCTTACGTGAGACCTGGACATTTGTACTTTTGAAAAGTTTCACCAGTAGTTTTTATGTTCGGCCCAGATTCAAAGCCACCATCCTGAGATGCTCAGATGCCACATTTGATGGTTCTTTACATAGAGTGGCTCATCCTAATCATGTGTTGTGAAATCAACTTAGTGGTTCCCAGAATTGTTTTAACGGGATGGAATCGGTTTGTATGTGTCACAAGGTTAGTGGTTCTCGTCAAACTTTTGTTTCAAAAACAAAACAAAATCTGCAATATTTATATTGCCCTGGGGACCCATTTCTTAATATCAGGATAAGTTTCACAGCATCTACAGCAGGAAAACTAGACACTGTTTAAGTCAAAAAAGAACGATCTGGAATTTAACTAATAGTAAACAAGCCTACCTTGCTTATTCCTTTAAAGCACTTGAGGGAAAAAACTTCAGAATAAAACTATAAGCTCATAAGACTTTTTTTTTTAAGAGATGGTGATTGTGGTGTGTATGTATGTGTGTGTGTGTGTTTTCAAGTCCTAAAAATACTAAAATAGAAAGAGGAAATGCAACTTGAAATTTAAAAAAAAAATTATTGTTTTACTATGGAATGTGGTAAGGAAAGGAAATAGGAGTTTGGAAAAGCTTTCTTCATACAAGCAAAAGTTTCTATCCGTGTACTTTAGAAGAAAGCAATAATCACAGACAAAAGAACATGGTATAAAAGCAAATGGTGTGACATTTGTAAGTCAAAAAGACTAAATTCTTTATACTCAAAATAAAATGCTTAAGTTATGCTGTCTGGCAAATCCCACTGAGAGTTGGTAATGTGCTCATACCTGGATATCTTCGCTTCCTGGAGCCTCTAAAAATAAAAAGACATTCTATGTTCCATTTAGATTTAGTCAGCAACCAGCCCTGGACTGTTTTTGCTAAGAGGTTGCTGAGCTTTAATTTAGGCAGCAATGAATCACCTTTTCTCCTAGCATTTGTGAATGGATAATCCCGAATTTGGAAGACCTTGAAAATTCAAGGCAGCAAGTTTTTTGACAAGAAACTAAAATGTGGGTCAGTAAGAACTTCTACACTTTTCTGTGAGAAAGAATATTTTCTGTGTTTCTAGTTTTATTACTGTGGGGCAATATTAGGACATTACACTATTAATTGCATTAGTGTTTACTGAAGACAGTATTGCAAATGCATTAAAGCATGAGCTCAGGGACCAGACCACTTTGGTGACAATCCAACACTGTACTTATTATCTGCAGGAAACTGTGCCTTAGTTTACCTATTTATAAGTGGAATACTAATTACTATAACTCATATGAACATTAAATGAATAATACAATATGCTTAAAATTGTTCTTGGCATGCAGAAGTATTGAATAAATTTTAAAATTATTGAAAAATTTAATAAACATTAATAGCACACACAGAAAAGTCAAGGAAGAGATTTTTATGCTCATTAAACATTCTTCTAACATTTTTGTCCCGTTTCAATATATCAGAAACAAACAGTGTCAGCAAAATGGAACTATTATTAAAAAGGATCAAATAATGATTTTTAAAACAGACTAACACAATGATTCTCAAGCTGAGGCATTAAAGATTCTTGGCATTTTATTTAACAATTCTATTTTTTAAATGCTTTTTTATGATTTTTTTAAGTTAAGTATGTTATCAGTAATTTTATTTATTACTTTGTTAACATTTTATAACCTAAGATTATTTGAACTATCCTAGGATAATCAAACTAGGAATCACTGGTATATAAGAAATGTTCCCCAGTAGAGGTGGTTGGGATTGAGGGAGGGATATCGGGAGGCAGAATTACTTGGAAAACTTACTCAGAGTACAAATGCCCGTGTTCTCTACCACCCCTGTACGTGGAGAATCAGTGACACCAAAGAGGTAGAGAAACAACTTCATAGTTAAGTGTTGGGAATATAGTGTAGTAGTCCCAAGTTCTCCAACTCTTGGAATTAACTTTTCTTTTAATTTACAAACTAAGGATACAAACCACATTCTTCATATGATGGGCAATCCAGAGTCTTCTCCAGTGTTCCTATGATATGCTGTAAAACAGAGTTATATCCTCCTAAACAGACATTTGTTACCGCGAATTCCTGCTTCTGCAGAATCTGGAATCCCCATTCCCAATCTTCATCCCTGTGTTCTCAATCACCGTAAAAGTAATCATCTCTGTGATTGTTTTCTCTTTATTTATTCCAAATACCACTATATACCAATGTCAATCGCCTCCACTTCTGGCTCTACCTCTCCTTTACTCTGCTTCCTTTATTATTGAAATTATTGGGGTGACATTGTTTAATAAAATTATACAGATTTCATGTGTACAGTTCTACAATACACCATCTGTATATTGTGTTGTGTGTTTATCACCCCAGTCAAGTCTCCTTCTATCACCACTCATCACCCCTTTATCATCTTCTACCTCCCCCAACCCCCTTTTCTTCCTTTCTTCTAATAATCACCATACAGTTGTCTGTGTCTAGGAGGGTTATTTTTATTTAATTCCCTCATCTTTTTCACTCAGCCCCAAACCCCACTCTAACAGTTGTTGATCTATTCTCTGTATCTGAGTCTATTTTGTTTGTTTATTCTGTTCATTAGATTCCACATATATGTGAGATTATATTGTACTTGTCTTTCTCTAACTGACATTTTTCACTTAGCATAATACTCTCGAGGTCCATTCATGCTGTAAGATAAGATTTACTTCCTTTATATAGCCGAGTAGTATTTTATTGGATAAATGTACCACAGCTTTTTTATCCACTCATCTTTGCATTTAATGTCATCTGGAAAATTATATAAATTATATATTGACCCCACTAGGACAAAAACTTGATTGGTCTGGTTTGCTGCAACATCCATAGTATTGCACCCCACCCAGTAAGAACTCAACAAATATGTGTGTGATGAACAAGTGATTGAATAAAGACTTTCATTATTATTATTATCTTATCTATGTAGCTGACTTTTACTGTCAGCTTTGGATAATAGAGGTTACTTATACCAGAGCTGAGAACAAGAAACAACTTAAAATGGGTCCTTAAACATCTGTTTTCCAAGGTCCCAAAGGGAATTTCTCACAAGCTTTCCTACTTAGGCCATGTTTGTGACTTTCTCGGGTCCTCCTTCCTCTTGCCTTTCAGACCCCATCCTGTTTCTCCTCCTGTCCCAGGTCTTAGGTTCTTCTCACTCCCAATGCTGATTCAACCAGAAACATCTCTGTACAATCAAAAGTCCATGTGTTGTGTTTCTAACACTGGGTGCCTAAAATTTGACTAATCACAACACTTAGTCCATGACAGAGTCTCATTCTTTATCTGGGCATTGCCTTTATTTATTTATTTACTTACTTACTTATTTATATACTTACATAGTTACTTACATATTTTTTTGTTAACAATAAATACCTGTGTATGTACCACCTAGCATGAAAATGAAAATATTTATATTTTCTAACCTACATTCTCCTCCCTGTCCTGTACCCTGCTTTTTCCACCAGAAGTAACCACTATTTTACAACTTCTACTATTTTTCCCTTTGCCTTTTATAACTACAGTTTTACCACAATATAAATATTTCTTTCTTTTTTATTTTATTTTATTTTTTGTGGCAGAGACAGAGAGAGTCAGAGAGAGGGATAGATAGGGACAGACAGACAGGAACAGAGAGAGATGAGAAGCATCAATCATTAGTTTTTTGTTGCGACACCTTAGTTGTTCACTGATTGCTTTCTCATATGTGCCTTGATGGTGGGGCTACAGCAGACCGAGTTACCCCTTGCTCAAGCCAGCAACCTTGGGTCCAAGCTGGTAAGTTTTGCTCAAACCAAATGAGCCCGCACTCAAGCTGGCAACCTCGGGGTCTCGAACCTGGGTCCTCCGCATCCCAGTCCGACGCTCTATCCATTGTGCCACCGCCTGGTCAGGCAGTATAAATATTTCTTAAAAGTATATTGGCTACTTTTGTTTGTAACTTTTCTTAATAAGGTGCATTAAGATATATTTAATCTTTAAAGGCTTAAACTTTATTCAAATTATACTCTAGGGTAGATTTACATTCAATTTTTGTATAGAAAAATGTTGTATGAATAATACTGTGTGAACATACCACAACTTACCAGTTTTCTTGTCATTGGCATGTGGATTTTTCTTTTCGCAATTTCAAACAGCAATGCTTCTATGAACATACTTGTGTTTGGTTCCTAATGTACATATATGTACAAGACTTCTTTTGAGTACACATGTCTAAGAGTAGAACTATTCATCATAGGATATATAAATATTCAACTTTAAAAGAGAATGCCAAACTTTTTTCCAAAGTAGTTGAACCAATTTATACTCTTACCAGTGAAGTATAAGCTAATTTATTGATCAATATGCTCCTTAATATCTGATGGTATTAGACTTCTTCAGTTTACCAATTTACTGGGTTTTAAATGATATCACATTATGGTCTTCTTATTAGCATGTAGATATCTTTTATATTCTTACTATCAGTTCTTTGTCAGAGTGTTACAAATGTTTTATCTCACTTTATTTTTTCACTTTCTTAAATATATCTTTTAATATACAGAAATGTTTAGTTTAATATATCAAATCTATTATGTAAAAGAAATCTGCTGTCATAGATATTCAAGGGGTAGTCTTGAAAGAGAAATCCTGTAAATAAGCAAAGCTTTATTCAACAACAAACAAGCAAACAATCCAATTAAAAGTAGGGAGAGGGGCCCTGGCCGGTTGGCTCAGTGGTAGAGCGTCGGCCTAGCGTGCGGAGGACCCGGGTTCGATTCCCGGCCAGGGCACATAGGAGAAGCGCCCATTTGCTTCTCCACCCCTCCGCCGTGCTTTCCTCTCTGTCTCTCTCTTCCCCTCCCGCAGCCAAGGCTCCATTGGAGCAAAGATGGCCCGGGCGCTGGGCATGGCTCTGTGGCCTCTGCCTCAGGCGCTAGAGTGGCTCTGGTCGCAATATGGCGACGCCCAGGATGGGCAGAGCATCGCCCCCTGGGGGGCAGAGCACCGCCCCTGGTGGGCGTGCCGGGTGGATCCCGGTCGGGCGCATGCGGGAGTCTGTCTGACTGTCTCTCCCTGTTTCCAGCTTCAGAAAAATGAAAAAAAAAAAAAAAAAAAAAAAAAGTAGGGAGAGGACCTGAACAAACTCTACTCCTATGAAGACATACAAACAATAAATAAATATATGAAAAGATACTCATCTTCACTAGCTACTAGAGAAATGCAAATCGAAACTACAATGAGATACCACCTCACAGCTGTTAGAATGGCTATTATCAATAAGACAGGTAATAACAAGTATTGGAGAGGTTATGGAGAGGTTACTGCTGGTAGGAATGTAAACCGGTACAACCATTATGGAAGATAGTCTGGAAGCTTCTCAAAAAATTAAGAATAGAATTACCATATGACCCAGCAATCCCTCTACTGGGTAGCTACTCAAAAAACTTGAAAACATTGGTACACAATGACACACACACCCCCATGTTCATATTAGCTTTATTCAGTGGCCTAGACATGTAAACAACCAAAGTGTCTTTTTATAGAGGATTGGCTAAAGAAGTTGGGGTACAGCTTAACCAGGCAGTGGCACAGTAGATAGAATGTAGGACTGGGATGCAGAAGACCAAGGTTAAAAACCCTGATGTCACCGGCTTGAGCACAGGCTTATCCAGCTTGAACACTGGCTCACCAGCTTAAGTAAGGGTCACTGGCTTGAGCGTGGGATCATAGACACGACCCCATGGTCACTGGCTTGAGCCCAAGGTTGCTGGCTTGAGCATGGTGTCACTCGCTCTGCTGTAGCCCCCCGGTCAAGGCACATATAGGAAAGCAATCAATGAACAACTAAGGTGCTGCAATGTAGAATTGATGCTTCTCATCTCTCTCCCTTCCTGTCTGTCCCTTTCTCTGTCTCTCTCTCTGTCACACACAAAAAAGAAGATGTGGTACATATATACAATGGAATGCTACATAGCCATAGGAAATGAGATATTGCCATTTACAACAACATGAATGGAATTTGAGAGCATTATACTAAGTGAAATAAGTATCAGTAAATCAGAAAAAGCTAAGAACTATATAATTTCACACATAGGTGGAATATAAAACTGAGACTCAGGGACATAGATAAAAGTGAAGGGTTACCAGGGAGAGGGGAGCAAAGAGGGACAAATACACAGTGACAAAAGATGATTTGACTTGGGGTTATGGGGGCATACAATGCAATCAACAGTCCAAATGCTATAGAAATGGTTACTTATAACCTATTTTATCTTATTGATCAATGTGACCCCATTAAACTTAATTTCTAAATTTAAAAAACTGTTATGCATAAAAAATAGGCAGAGCTTCAGTCTATGGAAGCTCTAATTGCCCACTTTGTGTGGAGAGAGAAGTAGCCCAAGGTAGAACATACATGGACTGAAAGATGTTGGCAGATGCTTGGCCAGCTGATCAGGGACCATGTCAGTTTCCTAGAGTTGCCACACAAATGGCCACAAATTGGTTAACTTAATTTTACTCCTTCATAGTTCAAGGAGGCCAGAAGTCTGAAATGAAGGTGTCAGAAGAGTTGGTTCTTCTGGAGGCTCTGAGGGAGAAACTACCCCAAGTCTCTCTTATAGCTTCTGGTGATTTCCAAAAATCCTTGACAGTCCGTGGTTTATAGCTTTATCACTTCCATCTCTGCTTCTATTGTCACCCTGCTTTCTTCGCCCTCTATCTCTGTGTCCTGTCCTCTTCTATAAGAGCACCAGACATTGGACTTACAGCCCACTATAAATCCAGGATAATTTTAACTCAAGGTTTTTTAACTAATTACATATATAAAGACAATATTTCCAAATAAGTTACATTTTGAGGTTCTCAGTAGGCAGGAATTTTGGAGAGACACTGGTAAACTCCAAGGAGAAAAACTGGAATATCAGGGAAAAGAAAGTCTAGGAAACAGGCATACAGTGAACATTAGAGACTGAGCATGAGGCCTGAAGAGCTTCTTAATACAAGTAATACATGTGAACCCTCACCCAGGAGCACCAACACAGAAAAGTACTAAACAACCAGGTAGACAAAAATGACTCTGCCCGTTGACATTAACCATCCTCTGCCAACAGCCACCCAATGCTAGCACAGCAGCACAGCAGGCAAGTGGATGAAGTAGCTTTGAGTCAGGGAGAGAGGCTATGCATGTGTCCAGCTTATGCTCCTCTTCTCCAATGCTGATTTAGCTGCTGCCCCTGCCCACTATACAACCTGCAAGCAAGAGAGAGTAATGTTGAGGGCTCTATAAAAGCATCACATTCTTCTGCATCTTTTTTTCCGTCTCAACAATAATTTACAGAAATTTCTGAGAATCATTTGGATTAGCTTTAATTCATTATTTTTAATGGCCACCTAATATTCCAGGGCATTCCAAAGTCTTTCCTGCTATGGCCTCTTTTCACATTACAACTCCCTCAAATTTCCTCCTGTGGTAGGAAAATGGGGCAGTAGCCAAGAGCAATCGACTGTGAGGACACCTGAGAAGATTCTGTCTGACTTATTTCCCCACAAACAACAGACTTCCTGCCCTGCTGCTCCAGTTTCACATTACACATCCAAATTTACCAGTTCAGAGAAAAGTTGGACTTCTGCAACTGATAAGTTTAATTCCAGGAATTGTTATATTTTTTAAGATCCATTTTTTTGCCACAGGCCAATAAAGCTCCTGTTCTCTCAAATAAATGATGAAAACAGAGAAACTCTTTGAAGAACTTTTTAAGAAACTTGGCAGAAAGATAGTAGTGTTAGAAAAAGTTAGCTGTGAAAACATTTTTAGAGTCACTGTAAGCAGAGGAAGGTCAAAATCAAGTCTTCAAAACACTGGTGTGAAAGTTCACATAAGTCCCTTTGAGGATCACTGCATATACACAAATTTTTTTTAATGATCAGCCTCAAATTCATTTAGGAAGGGGAAACGGAGAACACGTCTGCTTTCAGTTGTCCACAGAAAAGCAGCAGCTACTACAGGATGTCCTTACATGGCATTTGTTTCCTGTTGTCCCTGAGTAAGGGTTGTGGGGACACACTAGGGCAAGTGGTACTTGCCATTTCCTGGAAGACAACCACAAGGCCAACTCTATAATTACTCGGAGGTCCTGTCTAAGTACCACAGTGGTAATCAGTCATCGGTCACCGGAAGGAGTTATTGGGGCTCTGGGTAGATGTGTCGGCATGGGGAATGAAGGGACGGGTTACATCTGGTCAGGTCTTACCAGGGAAGCCTTGCCTCCACAGATGTTGGAAGGAATACTTTCATGTGAAGTGGTTGTCTGCCATCCAAAATCTCTGAAAGAGGAAAAAATTTCGTGGAAGCAAGAAAAGATTTTTTTTGGAATGTTCAGAGGCGTAGTTTATATTGGCAACAAATCCTCCGTTAGGCTAAGCTAAGTAGTTTTGTAGCTGTCTTGTCTTTCCTAGCAAGATTTCAGATTGAAAAAAAATCAGTGCTACTAGCTAACTGCTAGCTTTAAATGACTTCTAGAAAGAGCCCATCAATGATTTCATTTCTCTGCACTGCAACAAGCAGTGTATTAGCTATGGTTAACATCAGTGGCTATAATTTCACAGCAGACAAATCAATTCTCCTACCATGTTTAAAATAATGTGGTTACTCACAATCACTTCCCTTGGAAGCTAAACCCTTTGTTACAATGAATAATCAAATTGCCTTCTAAAGCACACCACACTTACTTTTCTTGATTAAAAACTAAATGATTGCACATTATTTGATTATTATT
Source organism: Saccopteryx leptura (assembly GCF_036850995.1). NCBI lineage: Eukaryota > Metazoa > Chordata > Mammalia > Chiroptera > Emballonuridae > Saccopteryx > Saccopteryx leptura. Next base: position 69,259,384 of record NC_089507.1, on the reverse strand, counting down.
TTCTCAAAAAATTTCTATAACCTTTTAGAAATGGTTTTCAAGCTTTATCTCAGAAGTTTTCTATTCATAAGAAATCCTCCCAGGGGGATAAACAGGAAAAAGCAGAACTGTTCTGGTTAAAGCAGTTGGGAATGCTCTCCCCTTCTTACCTTACCCTCATACAATACAATAAAATTTCATAGTTGGTAAGCTAATGTAAACATCGTCTTTTAAAATTTATTTTTAAAGATTTTATTTATTTATTTTTAGAGAGGGGAGAGAGAGAGAAAAAGGGAGAGAGAAGGAGGGAGAAGCAAGAAGCATCAACTCCCATATGTGCCTTGACCAGGCAAGCTTTGAACCAGCGAACTCAGCATTCCAGGTGAAGGCTTTATCCACTGTGCCACCACAGGTCAAGCAATCATTATTTTTAACATTTTTATTTTTAAATAATATAGATTAACAAAAAGTTGAAAAAAATAGTACAAAGAAGTGCTATGAACCCTTCACCCAGCTTCCCCCAAAAGTAACACCTTACATGAAAACCAGAAACACTATTAAGTAGACTATAGACTTTACTCAAATTCTACTAGTTTTCATGTACACTTATTGTTTCATATAGTTCTATGAAATTTTATTACTGGTATAGATTCCATGACCACAAAGTAAACCTTCATGGTATCCTTTATAGTCACCATCCTTAATTCTTAGCAACCATTGATCTGTTCTCTGTTAATATGATCTCTATAATTTTCCTATTTCAAGAATGTTATACCCATAAAATCTTACAGTATGTAATCTTTTGAGACTGGCTTTTTTACTTAACATAATGCCCTAATCCATCCAAGCTGGTAGCTGGTACATAAATGATTGATTCCTTTGTATTTCAAAGTAGTGTTTTGTTGTATAGATTTACCTCAGTTTGTTTATCCATTCACCCTTTGAAAGACATTTATGTTGTTTTCAGTTAAGCCTATTATAAATAAAGCTGCTGAGAACATTTGTGTACAGGTTTTTGTGTGAACATAAGTTTTCATTTCTCTAGGATAAATGCCCAATAGTGCAACTGCTAGGTTGTATTGTAAGTATATCCTTAATTGTATAAGAAACTACCAACTGTTTTTCAAAGTAATTGCTCCATTTTGCATTTTCACCAGGAACATACAAGTGATCCAGTATCTGCATTCTTGTCAGCATTTAGTATTATTAATATTTCCTCCAGATTAACTGGTTTATAGTGGAGTACTCATTTCTTTTCAAAATAAATATAACCCTTCCTTTCTTTATGTCTAACTGAAATTGTGAACTATTTAAATAATGAAAAATAATGTTTCCCATGTAAAAACACAAGTGATTATATGAACCCAAGGATAGCTACTTTAGATGAACTCTCAGTAGATGGATTTTACTGAGGTCAGTGATATGGTCTCAGCTCTAAAGATTCAGAAACTTTATTTTATTCATTGACCTAGAAATAAAAAGCTATACAAGTATTAAACCATACCAAACAAACTCCTAAGACACTTACCTGCAGGCTAGAATGTCAGACAAATAATACCAGACAAACATGGCCTACAGAGAAGGTATTATCTCCTCTGACATAGTCAGTCTACCCAAGAGCCCAAACCTTAGAGTGAATGTTTACAGAAGGAAAGCACAGGACGTGGACATTCTTACAGGCATTTTTGTAACATATCGCTAGCCTGAGAGAGGCTCTCTTCACTTTAGGTATTCCCAAATGAATCACAATCTACATGATAAAATAATCCTTTGGCTATGACCATGCTAAAGAAAAGACCCATTTTTAATTCCCTCCAATGTTGAACCTGTACTGTCTCCATGACGCTCTGACCAAGGACAGTGGGGAGGAGCATGCTGACAGGGTCCCCTCAAGCTGTACCCAGGCACACCAAAAGGATTTTTGAGTCATAAATCGCCTGTTTGATTCTTGCAACTGACTTATGTGTCGGCCGTGTCTTTCATCCGGTGGCAGTTGGTCTCGGCACTGACAAGTAGAATTCTCATAGCTGCCTCAAGAGTAGTCTTCAAGAGGCTGCCAGCCCTTCTGATAAGCAGGAATGTCCCACTGTGCTGGAAAGTCGAATTGGGGATGCCTGAACAACATAGAGCTCAGGCTCTACTGGGACAGGCACACATCACTTCTGTCCCCATTCTTTTGTCAAGAACTTAGTCATAAAGATATATCTAGTTTCAAACAAATCTGGAAAATAGAGTACCCAGCTGAGAAGCAGAGTGCCCAGCTATGACCCAGCAGTTTTAATACAATAGACATTGACATACAACTCGTAATTTCTCCCAAAGTGACCAGTTAGTTATTCCTCAATTATATCCAGCTTCTTACCTTTTCCATTATTTTCCAGTATGTCACAAATTCCAAGTCCCAATGAAATAAACTGAAAAACAGGGGGTTTTTTTTGCCTCAAACATGTTGTTCAAATTACAATCTAAGAAACTCCATGAGTGCTTCTAGAGTCAAGAATCTGAAGGGTATTCTTTAATACAGTTTCTTGATAACATTCACTAATTTCTATTGATGTGATTATACTTGAGTGATAAACAAATGAATATAGATAGGAATATGAGGGAAAGTGTTTTTAAAAACTGTAAATGGAGCCTGACCAGGCAATGGCAACAGTGGATACAGCCTGGGACACTGAGGACCGAGGTTCAAAACCTCAAGGTCAATGGCTTGAGCACAGGCCCAAAGACATGACCTCATGGTCACTGGTCTGAGCCCAAAGGTCACCGGTTTGAAGCTCAAGGTCGCTCACTTGAGCAGGAGATCATTGGCTTGACTGGAGCCCCCCAGTCAAGGCACACATGAGAAAGCAATCAATGAACAATTAAGGTGCCACAGTGAAGAATTGATGCTTCTCATCTCTTTCCCTTCCTGTCTTGTCTGTTCCTCTCTCTCTAAAAACAAACAAACAACAAAAACAAAACAAAAAACCTGTAAATGGAAGTCTCTTTGAGAGTAAATTTAAGGGTTTTCCCAACATTCTTATACTAATAGCAATAGTAATTGTAGTGGTAAATAAAATAATACAAGTTGCCTTTTTTTGTTCACTTGCCATGTGTCAGGTCTTTCTCAAGTTATTTGCTTAAATTATTTTGTTGGATTCTCATAACAATCCTAAGTAATTTGCTTGCTGAAAATGAAGCTAAGCCTTGGCCAGTTGGCTCAGTAGTAGAGCATCAAACCAACATGTGGATGTCACAGGTTTAATTCTAGTCAGGACACACAGGAGAAGCAACCATCTGCTTCCCTACTTCTCCCCCTTCTCTTTCTCTTTTCTTCTCCACCCCCCACCACCTCGCTGCCATGGCTCAATTGGTTTGAGCGAGTTGGCCACAAGGTGCTGAGGATGGCTCCCTGGCTTCTACTTCAGGCACTAAAAATATAATAAAATGGCTCGGTTGCTGAGCAACAGAGCAACGGACCCAGATGGGCAGAGCAGTGCCCCCTAGTGGGCTTGCCAGGTGGATCCTGGTTGGGGCACATGCAGGAGTCTGTCTCTCTGCCTCCTCTCCTATTACCAAACATTTTTAAAAAAAAAAGAAAAGAAAAAGAAAATGAAGCTAAAATAAAGTGAGGTAAAGTATTTTGACCCAAGTTGCATAACAAGTAAGTAGAAAAGCCAGAATTTTAATACAATATTTTTTTTTTGTATTTTTCTGAAGCTGGAAATGGGGAAAGACAGTCAGACAGACTCCCGCATGCGCCCGACCGGGATCCTCCCGGCACGCCCACCAGGGGTGACGCTCTGCCCACCAGGAGGCGATGCTCTGCCCCTCCGGGGCGTCGCTCTGCCACGACCAGAGCCACTCTAGCGCCTGGGGCAGAGGCCAAGGAGCCATCCCCAGCTCCCAGGCCATCTTTGCTCCAATGGAGCCTTGGCTGCGGGAGGGGAAGAGAGAGACAGAGAGGAAGGAGGGGGGGGTGGAGAAGCAAATGGGCGCTTCTCCTATGTGCCCTGGCCGGGAATCGAACCCGGGTCCCCCGCGCGCCAGGCCGACGCTCTACCGCTGAGCCAACCGGCCAGGGCTAATACAATATTTTAATATAGACAGTCTGGCTACCTATATCATAGGGCATTCTTAAGAGATATTCTTTATTTTATTATTATTTTCTTTTAAGTGAGAGGAGGAGAGATTGAGAGACAAACTTCCACATGTGCCCTAACCAGAATCCACCCAGGAACCACTGTCTGGGACCGACATTCAAACCAATCAACCACTGGCTGCAAGATGGGAATAGGGACAGAAGGGGGAGAGGGAGGAAAAAAGAAGCAGATGGTCACTTCTCATGTATGCCCTGACCCGGGATCAAACCCAGGACTTATGCACGCTAAGCTGATGCTGTATCACAGGGGTCAGGAACTTATGGCTTGTGAGCTAGATGTGGCTCTTTTGATGGCTGCATCTGGCTCTCAGACAAATCTTTAATAAAAAATAATGTTAAAAATATAAAACATTCTCATGTATTACAATCCATTCATTTCCTACCGCTCATGTTCATGGTTGCGGGTGGCTGGAGCCAATCACAGCTGTCCTCCAGGACAACACCAAATTTTTATTGGATAATGTGTAACATACATGAGTCGTTGTATGGCTCTCATGGAATTACATTTTAAAATATGTGGTGTTCATGGTTCTCTCAGCCAAAAAGTTTCTCGACCCCTGCTCTATCCACTGAACAAGCCGGCCAGGGCCAAGGTACTCTTTATGAAGACACTATGCTTTACATGTATTTTAGCTCATTTTATCCTCATAATAATCTAATGGTAATAATTACAGATGAGGAGACAGGGTTAAATGGATTAGATAACTCTCCTTAAGTCACACAGCTATTAAGTAGTGGAGGCAAGATTTAAACCTAGGCAGTATGATTCCTATTCTCCAAACTGATAAAGCTCATGCTCAGAGCTATGTTCACTCGATGCATCCTCACACTGGGCAAGAGAGCATAAACTAACATGACTTGATTGTCTTCTAGCAACCTTCCCATTTTGCCTTCTAAGTCAGCCAGTGCTACTGGTATATCAAGTTAAAACAACTTCCCAAAGGGAACAGGTGGGTTTGGGAAAGTACATTTGCTTTGTCTGATGATTCATCTTTGTCTTGTGTCTGGTAAAAATGAAGTTGTTTTGTCTCGTTGTGGCCCTAGTTATATCCAGAGATATAGAGTTTGTCATCTTTGTCTGGTTATAAAAATAAAACTAGATGGCATGATGCAGGTGGGAGCACACAGAGTAAGTATAGAGATGGAAGGTCGGAGAGGTCAAGTGAGTGATAGGAAGTTCCTTAGCAATATCATTGCAATGCCTTCCTGCCCCTCTCCTCTCTCTCTCTCTCTCTCTCTCTCTCACACACACACACACACACACACACACACACATACACAAATACACACACACACTCCTAAAATACAGGGTGAGGCAGAACCAGGTTTACAGTTGTTTGTATGTAAATTAATAAATAAAACTACAAGGATAAACTTTGTTTCACATACTCACAACTGTAAACCTACTTTTACCCCACCCTGTACACTGGAGGCAACTGTTTATGAGCACCTATATCCAATCATTTGCCTACACTTCAGATACCTGCCAGCAAGGTCAATCCTAGAAAAACTGTAAAGTGCAATATATATCACCCGCTCTCCCCCATTGTTTGTCTTCTCTCTGACCTTGTTTTGTTGTGTCTTCAAACTGCACTCTTGACATTTGAAAATTCCTCATAAAAGCCCCTGTCCTAACTACAGAATTCTGTCTCCACCTATGGTTAATGAACCTATTCAATAAATATGTCTGGAATGGTTACTGTGAGCCAAGTACTGTTCTGGGTTCTTGAGAGACATTAGTAAGCAAAACAGATCCATTTATTTTTTCTTCTTCTTCTTTTCCAGGTGAGAGGAGGGGTTATAGTCAGACTCCCACATGTGCCTCAACCGAGATCCACCCAGCAACCCCCATCTGGGGCCAATGCTCTGCCCATCTGGGGCCATGTTCACAACTGAGCTATTTTTAGCACCTGAGGTGGAGGCTCTACAGAGTCATCCTGAGTGCCCAGGGCTGATGCGATTGAACCAATTAAGTCACGGCTGTGGGAGGAGAAGAGAGAGAGAGAGAAGGGGGAAGGGGAAGGGTGGAGAAGCAGATGGTCGCTTGTCCTGTGTGCCTTGATTGAGAATAGAACACAAGACATCCACATGCCGGGCCAATGCTTTACCACTAAGCCAACCAACCAGGGCTCAGATCAATTTCTTACCATTCAGAAGCTTACATTCTAGCAAGAAAAGAAAGAAAATAAATACAATGCATTATAAATAAGTAAATTACTTAGATTGTGAGAGCATTATTATTGTATAAAACTATAATATGTTGGGACTGGGAGAAAGATCAAGAGAACTCAGGGGCGAAGGCAAAGCTGTGGTTTGCAATATTAACTAGCACGGCCAGAGGAGGTCTCACTGAGGAGAAACTGGAACAAAGACTTGAGGTTGAGAGAGTGTGAGCCAAGTGCATAAACTAGAAAAGAACATTGGAGGTTTAAGAAAAAGCAAGTATAATGGCCCCAGGCGAGAGTATGTCAGAAAGGTTTGAGGAGCAGCAAGTAGGCCAGTGTTGTGAAACAGAGTGAGTAGCAGGAAATGAGGTCAGTGAGGAAGGCAGCCATAGCTTCTAGAATCTAGACCTTGTAAGCCAATGCAAGGACTTTGGATCTTAAATTGGGTCAAACGGAAAATAAATTACATTTTCTCTTAAATTTAATTGCTATAGGCCCTGGCCAGTTGGCTCAATGCTAGAGCATCGGCCTGGCGTGCAGAAGTCCCGGGTTTGATTCCCAGCCAGGGCACACAGGAGAAGCACCCATCTGCTTCTCCACCCCTCCCCCTCTCCTTCCTCTCTGTCTCTCTCTTCCCCTCCCGCAGCCGAGGCTCCATGGGAGCAAGGATGGCCCGGGCGCTGGGGATGGCTCCTTGGCCTCTGCCCCAGGTGCTAGAGTGGCTCTGGTCGCAACAAAGCGACACCCCAGAGGGGCAGAGCATCGCCCCCTGGTGGGCGTGCCGGGTGGATCCCGGTCGGGCACATGCGGGAGCTGTCTGACTGTCTCTCCCCATTTCCAGCTTCAGAAAAGTACAAAAAAAAAAAAAATTTAATTGCTATAGACAAACTATCTCTCCTTTTTTAAGAAAACAAATAAAAATCTAAGAAAATACATAATGGGGAGGACCAACGCCCTATCCAACTGAATCTTTTATATCTAAAGTGCTTCCAGCTTGCTGAATAGAAAAGCCGTGTGCAATATACTGATCATGAAGCTCCTTTTTAACATCTATCAGACACTTATAGAGAAATGCACATAATCCCATCTTAAGATACATTGTTTTATAGCCTGACCTGGAGTGGCGCAGTGGATAAAGCATCGACCTGGAACCTGAGCTTGCCAGTTCAAATCTCTAGGCTTGCCCAGTCACGGCACATACAGGAAGCAACTACTATGAGTTGATGCCTCCTGCTTCTCTCCTCTCTCATTCTCTCCTCTCACCCCTCTCTCTAAAAGTGAAAAAATAAAATTTAAAAAAAGATGTATTCTTTTAGTTTGCATAAACACAGAAAGATGATCTGTATGTTGAGGATAGAAGGTTCCAACCCTTAACACTTACCAATTGTGTCTTCCATTTGTAGCAGCCACTACGCCATGCCAACCTTCTGTCCCCATGACCCAAGATTCCTATAAAACTGAAAAAGCAAACAAACAGTTTTTCCCAACAAGTTTGAGGATTTAGGTGTCTCAGACTTTAAGAACCTGGTTAAAAGTCACAAGGTTCTCTTTTCAGCACCAATAAATAATTCGATGAAGTAATTCTTCTCTCTGGTTTCAATTTTGTACTAATTATTATTTATCCGTTGCTTAATTGAGAAGGTCTAGGTGGGTAAAATTATTAAACATTCAAGGGAAAATATTTATATTGAAAAAAAAAACTTTTTATTCATGTTGTAAAGGCACTGTATTTATTCAGAAAAAAAAATGCTGATAAGCTATTTGGTGAAGGGTGAAATCTTGAGTAATAGAAGAAAATTGATGAAATGCCAGCAAATTAAGGGAGAAGGAATGAGAGGCTGGAGGAAAGCTATCCTCCAGTGGGAGAAAGGAGCCAGGCAGGCAGGCACAAGGACAGGGAGGAGAAACACTCCAGAATAAGGTAGCCCAGAGAAACAAAGAAGAACAAACATGTCAGCTGTGATTTTTTTTACCTGGATTTCTGCATCTTGTGTTCTGTGGTCTTCTCTCTCTGAACCCATAAAAGGACAGCCAACACATTGGTTTTTAGCTTTCCTAAATTATTTAAACTTATAAAAAGCAACCCTGAGACAAAATAGCCATGAAATCTAAAGACATATAATTCTCTCCTAATAAATAGAAGTAACTTTTTTCCTTAGGAATTTTTAATGTTTAAATGCTTTATGATGCTTTATGTTCGTTATTATTTTCTCCCAATAAAGAAGGAAATAGGCACTTATTGTTAACCCTAGATTGTATGTGATGACATCACCAAAGCAACAAGAAAGCAAATGGTTTAGAAAGGAAAATGTTAACTGTGTTATAAAGCAGAATTTCTCAACCGTGGCACTACTAATATTTTAGAAAAAAAGAAAACCTTTGTCAGAATATAAGGGAGTAGTGGGGACCTATTCTAGGAATTGTAGAATGTTTAGCAGCATTACTGGCAATGCTAAGTAACATTAAGATGCCAGTAACATCTTCCCCAGTCATAACCATCAAAAATAGACTTTGCCAGCCTGACCAGGCAAGTGGTGCAGTGGGTAGAGCATTGGTCTGGGATGCTGAGGACCCAGGTTTAAAACCCCGAAGTCACCGCTTGAACGCGAACTTACCAGCTTGCTTGAGCGTGAGATCATAGACATGATCTCATGGTCGCTGGCTTGAGTCCAAAGGTTGCTGACTTAAAGCCCAAGGTTGCTGGCTTGAGCTGGAGCCCTCCAGTCAAGGCATATATGAGAAAGCAATCAATGAACAACTAAAATCATGCAACGAGTTGATGCTTCTCATCTTTCTCTCAATCTGTCTGTCCCTGGCTGTGTCCCCCTTCTTCTCTCTCTCCCTCTCACTTAAAAAAAATAGACTTTGTCAAAAGCACAATCATCCCCAGTCGAGGACTGGCTGTCATAGACAACCCTGTCATGTCATACATAACTCTTAGTTCATGTTCACCCTCAAAAACTATCCAAAAAACAATAAGGAGACTATTATCTCTGTACTTTTGAAAACTACAACTGAAGTAGAGATTGAAAGTCAGCAGAAATAAAAAATATATATGTATATTTCAGATTTCTGGTTAGATGCAATTTAACCTTATGCTTTTGCAATTAATATGAGGATATTTTGCATAAATAGATAAGAGACTACTTCACATAAATTTCTGTTTGTTGATGTGATCAAGGAATGTAACCCATATGAAAAAATGTTATCAATTGCTGAGGAACTAGAAGACTGAAGCTTTTATTTCCTTGGTCAAAAGGTGAGCCTATCCATTCCCCTCTTCTTTTAAGTAAAATAAAGACATAGTTTGAAAACACACCTATCCATTTAGCTCAAAAGTTAAGTCTTGTCTGGCTGAAATGTAAAAATAGCTATTCCTCTGTCTGAACATGAAAATAGCACTTCCCAACAAAAACCTAATGTCTTAGAGCTGCAAAAGATGTTTACTTTCACACACACACAAAAAAAGCCTTTTCCTCTAGTGTTTATTTTGGAATCCTGTAGGTGTTCCAGTAGAGGTAAGCAGGTATATAAAGCTCAGAAACAAACCTATAAGAGTATGCTTCCTGCAGTAGCTGAGAAAGGCTTGTTATATTCAAAACTTTCTACATGTTAGGTTGAGAATATATGCTGGTGTGATGTATATCCTCCCCTTTTGAAAAGGTGTGGATCAGGCATCCCCAAACTACGGCCCGCGGGCCTCATGCAGCCCCCTGAGGCCATTTATCCGGCCCCCTCCACACTTCCGGAAGGGGTACCTCTTTCATTGGTGGCCAGTGAGAGGAGCACTGTATGTGGCGGCCCTCCAACAGTCTGAGGGACAGTGAACTGGCCCCCTGTGTAAAAAGTTTGGGGACCCCTGGTGTGGATCAATTGAAAAAATGATAATGACCATAACTAATTGTCTAATCTTTGAATTACATTTATCTTCATTCATTCATTCATTCATTCAGCAAATGCATATTGAAGACCTACCATGTACTTTGCAGGCCACATAATCTTGCAGCTCTGCTACTGTAAGGCAAAATCAGCCAGAGTCAATACATTAACAAATGAATATGGTTGTGTTCCAATAAAACTTAATTTTCAAAAACAAAGGGTCATAGTTTGTCAACCTCTGAAATAGAGTAAAAGGAATCAGGAATTCAAATGTGTCATCAATTTTAAATAGGATGATCAAAGTGAGTCTCATTGAGAAGGTAATATTCAATAAAAATCTAGAAGTAAGTGAGCAAGTCAGACTTGTGGCTATATAGTGGAAGAGGATTCTGGGTTGAGGGAGCAGCCAGTGCCAAAGTCCTGTGGCAGCAATGTGTCTGGTGTGTTTTGGGGCTTTGAAGCAGCTCAGTCTAACTAAGAGAGACTGTGGGTAACCCTATTTGTAACCACTTCAGTTGGTATCTCTAATTCATTTTCTCTCTCTTCCTTTTTTCCCCCTTCTGTTAAATGAAACACGTTCTACTACAATGAGTAAGGATTCAGAAATAGACCTTTTCCTGACTAATAAAGGTAACATTGATATGTTTTGTTTTGTCCCCATTAATGCCTTAGTTTAACTCTATATCAAGACAGCAATGATAGATGAAGAAAGAACACCTAACTGCCAAGGTTTCCTCTAGGAATCTTTAACCAGCACATTCTAATATGTAGCAAAGCTGGCAGAATAAAGGTTTATATTCAGAAAAGCAACTATAAAATACTGCCTTTTTGTACAGTTGCCCTTTTTGTTCCTGAATTGCTTTTAAGGGGCAGCTGTCCATGTTTTTACAGAATCAGAAGGTGGGCTATTTCAAAATAGAATTCTAAGAATCTTCCAAGAAGAATTCTCTGACTCTGGATCCTGATATGCCACAGAGGAAGAGGAAATGAGCCTCCAGAGTAAAGCCAATGTGTGTTCTCAAGCTCACAGGCTCATCCAGAGTGGGCCAGTCCACCTGTGTCCACAACTAAGGGCCTGCGGATGAGCCTTGTGGTGGAGATGTATGTGTGAAATTGTAATGCAACTTGGAATAACCACTTTTAATTTATATCCTATCTTGTTCCACAAAAGTATACTTACTATGAAAGGATAACACAGACAAGAGAGAGAGAGAGAAAAACAAAAGCCTGGGTAAGATTAGCGAGCAGAAATGCGTGTACAGCTGCCAGCGCTCCTCTGCCCTCTCAGCCTTGCCCAGGCCTTCCCCGCCTTGTCCGGCCCTTCAGTCCCCCTGTGATTCTTCTTCCAGCTTCCAGATACACAATGGTGCTGTCTCCTTCTGGTCAGGAATGCTAGTGCCCCATCCCTATCACTCAGATAACTCTTATTCATCCTTGGGTTCAAAAGGCACTTTTTTCAAATTAAGTCCAGTCTTCCTGCTTTGCACTCTCATGGTATAAAGCTTCCTTTTTTCATAGCACTTTTCAGTGTGTAGTTTACACATTTATCTGAGTGGTTAATAAATATCTATCTGTCTCTTTCACTAAAATGGAGACTCCATAAGGACAGCAATCCTCTCCTCCCTGTTTGCTTCCTGTGACTCCAGCAGTGCCTGAAATATATTGGCCACTCCATAAATATTAGTTAAATAGCAGAAGCTTCCCAGTAGTCAAAGGAAATAAATAAGCATAAGTTAAAATAGTCTTGAGGTCAATAAGTAAAAGCAAACAGCTTTTCCTGCATTCTGAGATTTGAGCAAAATTTCTCCGATGGGTCCTCAAAAACATAACATTATGTGATTTTGTACACTACATCCTTACATTGATATAATACATTTCAAACAACTATTTCTTACCCCATCCCCCAATACAGGCCTATGACAACATTTTAAGTCACCGTCCAATATGTAAAACAAGGTGATTTGAGAACACAGTTTTCTCAGGGTTCTGATGCAAAGGTTAAATAACATTAGTGAAATTGAGGGAGAGGGACTGCACATCCTTTCAGTCCTTTTCCACAAATCTTTCTTCCCAATGAGATTATGGCATTATTGGACAGCTGAAAATTGAAGATTATATTCTCTGTGATGACATAAAGGGAAAACTCACGTTCATTCTTTGGCAATCAGCTGGAAGAAGGATGATTACTCAATTGACTATTGTTCAGAGTAGAACAGGCATTCAGCTGGTGATTCATCGGGTCCATTCATTTGTGGAAGAAGACCATGGTTCATACTCCCCTCTTGTGGCCACTTGCAAGTATACTAGCTTGCACACAGGAGCATAGTAAGGCAAATGAGCAATCCCCATTTTCTTCTTTCAAGTCAGGTATCCTGAGAATGACTTATTCTTTGGTTCTCCAAACTGTCAGATCAATTTTTTTTAATTGGCATGAGGGGTTTTTTTTGTTGTTGTTTGTTTGCTTGTTTTTTAAATGAGAGGAAGAGAGATAGGGAGACAGACTCCCACATGCACCCCAACCAGGATCCACCCAGCAACCCCCATCTAAGGCCAATGCTCCAATCAACCGAGCTATCCTCAGCACCTAGGGCCGATGCTTGAACCAATCAAACCCCTGTCTGTGAGAGGGGAAGAGAGAGAAAGGGGAAACTGAGGAAAAGAAAAACAGATGGTTGCTTCTCATGTGTGTTCTGACCAGTGATGGAATCCTGGACTTCCTCACACCAAGCCAACACTCTATCCACTGAGCTAACAAGCTAGGGCAGTGATTCTCAAACTTTTGGAAGTCGAGGCACATTTAAAATCCTACAAATAATTGTAGGCACACTATATATAAATTTCTGAGAAATATGTTATAATAATTAAATCCAATATTAAATAAAAAATATAAAGTCCAACTGTGCTTTTATGGTAATTAAACAAAATAAATATGACAAAACTAAATTTATTCTGACATTAAAAATATTTTTATGTTACATTTTTTGAGTTATGCTTTTTAGAATTCATAAAAAAGAAGGGTTAAAAGTAAAAAAACCCACAAAAAAGTTATCTTTTTATATATATAGATACATTCTTAGGAAGATTTAGTAAATTCAGCAGGTCCCAGCATGAATGTGTTAAGTTTTTTTATTACTGAGTTTATGAGAAACATGAGTCTGATGTGTCCTAACAATTTCTTCAATGTTTGGGCATATATTTGAAAGGCAAATGCTCATTTCCTCATCAATACATGGAAGAATTCCTCTCTTTTTACTCTTAATTGTGTTGAGTGCAGAAAATCCCCACCATACATATCATCTGAACTTTACATCAAACAAAGGATAGAAGAAACTTGCCTCCAGTCTTTCTGGGGAACATGGGGGGTAGTGTAAACAATCCAGAACCACAGCTTAACAGCTTTTGCAACCTAATCAGGCAAGTGAGGTGGGGGGTTGGGCAGATTGTCAGCTTACAGCCAAATCCCCACACCTCTGTCCCCCAAAAATCTAAACTCCAAAAACCCTGTTGGTTTTTTGGTCCCCAACAGGCACATATTTCTCTGGAATACCATAGGGCATACCTGGAAATCTTCTAGGGTGCACCAGTGTGCCCTGGCGTACACTTTGAGAACCACTGAGCTAGGGCCTAATAGGCATATTGTTTAATAGCATCTTAAAACAAGGGTTAATAGACATTACATAGATGATACTTGGGCCTGATCATCCCTTGCACATTACTCTTCCTTAATTATATTTGCCTTTTCTCAGTCTGTGCCTTTCAACTAACACACCAGTAGATTTGGAAATTTTGGAGAGTGTAGGAAGGAGTAATCTAGTGGATGAAGCAATCAATAAAGTCATAAAATGCTCATTTGACATATATTTTTTTGAGTAATTACCACTGTAAGGAAATAAGGTTTTATGAAATAATCCCTGCTTTAAAATATTATCTAAGAAGAGAGGACATTTTATAGTACTGTAACTATATTATATGATAAATGTCTTAAATGTCTCCCAAGTTAAATTAGTATGTTATTTTCTTATTACACAGGACAAAACCAGAGATGGGAAATGAAGGGGGATAGATGATGTGATATTTCTTCTAAGTCAATACATTCTAGTGCAGGAAAAATATGGACATAGCACTTAATCAATGTCAAGTGCTCTAAGCACTTTATTCAAAAATATGCTATTCCCCTCAGACCCATTAAAGTATGTGTATATTCTGTGCCATTGAATAAGCTCCAACTCCTGATGATCTTTTGAATAAGTGATGTACACAATGTTCCGTCCTCAGCCCTGCTCAATTTCTGTAGCATCCATTAGAATGGCTATCATAAAAATAAAAAGAAAAGAAAAGAAAAATAGAAAATGACAATTGTTGACAAAGGAGAAATTGGAACCATAGTATATTGTTGTTGAAAATGTAAAATGCTATAACCACTGTGTAAAACTGTATAACCATTCCTCAAAAAACTTAAAATAGAGTTATCATATGGTCCAGCCATTCTTTTTCTGGATATATACCCAAAAGAATTAAATACAGAGTATTAAAGAGATATTTATAAAACTATGTTCATAGCAACATTATTTACAATAGCTGAAATGTGGAAGCAATACATGTATCTATTGACAGATACATGAATAAGCAAAATATAGTATATACATACAATGAGATATTATTCAGCCTCAAAAAGGAAGGAAATTCTGACACATGTTACAACATGGATGACATTATGCTAAGTAAAATAAGCCAGTCACAAAAATACAAACACTGTATGATTCCACTCATATGAGATACTTAGAGTAGTCAAAATCATAGAAACAAATAAAAATGTTGTTGCCAGGGCTCTGAGGGGCAGGAGAGAATGAAGGTTATTGTCCCATGGATATGGAGTTTCAGTTTTACCAGATGAGAGTTATGGAGCTAGGTAGTGTTGATGGTTGCATGACATTATGAATGTATTTAATATCACTTAAAATAATGCAGGTGCTACATTTTATCTTATATGTATTTTACCACAATAAAAATTATTTTTAAAAATATACTATTGAAACCAAGATCTAATACTTAACCTGAATTCAGTTTTAGCTTTTCCCAGGAAGGTCATTTAAACTGGTTAATCTGTAATTTCCTGGTCAATATCAATGAGGTAATTTGCCTAATAGCTCCTAGAGTCCTCAAATGCGGTGACCTTTTCAGAAATAGTCTTTTTTTTTTTTAGTTTGTGACTTCCTTGTCTCATCATGCCTTTAATGCCCTTTCTTTTTCTGTAGCTCCTTGAAGCTCTTTTCTACTTGCTAAATGGAATGCTTCCCAATTTTTAAATTATTCAATAAAATTGATTAGATCTTTAACATTTAAAAAATAAATATGCTGGAGGAGTGGCAAGATGGTGATGGAGTAGGCAGACGTACCAACTTCCACCTCCCAAAACCAAAGTGGATTACAACTTAATTTTAAGAACCATCATCTGGAAAAACCAACTTTGAACTAAACTAAGAGGACTTTTCAACCAAGGAACACTGAAGAAAGCACGCTGAGACTGGTAGGAAAAGCGGAAATGTGGAGAGGGCTGCCCAGCTCCCTGGAGCAAATGGCAGCCTAGAGAGACTTGCATGGCAGGAAGTGATTTCAGCAGAGAGGGGAGGGTCCTCAGCCCCAGGAAAAAAGCCCCAGCCTGCAGCCCCAGAGCCTAGAAGAGGCGTACAGACAGTATTTAGCTGCAAAACAAGTCAGGATACTATTTGTGAGAAAGAGACAGATTTCTCAGACCCAGGATTCTTCTTAAAGGGACTGCACAGAAAACCTCTCTCACAACCACCCACCCAGAGCTCCACAGGATGGGGAGAGAGAAGAGGACCAGAGCAGCGGGAATAGAGTGTAATCTAGGAGGCACAGGGAGAAACACTTTGAGGGACAGCCACCCTAACCCCTGAGCTGAGTCACTCCCCAAATCTGAAGTGAATATTTCCCCTGGAGACAGCAATACCAGCAAAGGGAAGCAGGACACCAGTCAAACAAGCTCTCCCCTGGCACTCAGAGCAGTCACTTAAAAGGAGGGAGCTTTCAAGACTAGAGTATAGAGTGTTAGGGTCTGAGCTGCACCATCCCCACACACACAGCTGAGGGCTTGCTGGAGGGCAGGTGGCAGTGGGATGCAGAAGCACGGTTCTGTCAGCAAAGGCAGAAGCTGGATGGCCACAACTGAGGCCTGAGTGTAAGCTCAGTCTTGCCTGGTGGGGGCAAAGGGGATGTGGGAAAGCAGTCAGGCCCAGCTGTGGGCTCACCTACAATCTCACCTGCAGGGGAAGGGCAGGAGCCCTTGAAGGGTTGGAGACCCGCTGCTGAGCAAAGGCATGCAGGCACGCAACATCACCGGCCCGTGGAACTCAGGTTTGCCGTCCAACATGTGAGCTGGCTCCTCATGCAGGGGTGGGAGGAAACCCAGAACAGGTGAAGTCCCATGACTAAGTGCTGGTGTGCAGCCCTGCCCGGTCTGTGGAATCCAGGCTTGCAGCCTACCCCCGAGTGGGCTCCTCCTATGGGGGTGGGGTAAAAGCTCAGAAGAGGTGGAGTCTCTGAGGCCCACGACTGAGCACAGGTAAGCAGCCCAGCCTGACCTGTGGAGTCAAGGCTTGCAGCCCACCCACAAGCCAACTCCTCTTGCAGGGTCAGGGCAAAAGCCTAGAAACAGGCAGAGACCCACAGCTGAGCAAAGGTGCTACGTGAGGCCTCAGAGCTGAGTCTTGCAGGCCCCAGGCATGATACATAACCCCACCTGCAGGGACGGGGCAAAGGAAAAGGCTGCCGAAGCTCATAGAACCAGACACGTGATCAAAGCCCTTCCCATGGAGAAAAGGCAGAAACCACAGCAACAGCCTTCAGCCCCAGCGGGCTGGAGCCGGTAAAGCTCATACCTGAATGCCCTAGGCAGCAGCGACAGAGGGGGTGGTGGGCCTGCAGACAGACCACACCTAGGTAACACAGAGGCCACAGCCTATGACTCCAGTGGCCAAAACCTTCTTATACACAGACAAAATGAGAAGGCAGAGAAATGCAACACAAATGAATTAAGAGAAATCCCCAAAAAATGATCTCAATGAGTCAGACATAACCAAATTACTGGATGCAGAGTTTAAAATAATGATTCTTAGGATGCTCAAAGATCTTAGAACAACAAAGATGGTCATTACAAACACCTAAATAAAGAGATAGCAAATATAAAAAAGGACATTGAAATAATAAAAAAGAATCAGTCAGAAATGACAATTACAATATCAGAAATGAAGACTACAATGAAAGGAATTAAAAGCAGGATGGATGAAGCTGAGTATCGAATCAGTGAGTTAGAGGAGAAGATAAATGAAGGCACAGAAACAAAGCAGGAAAAAAAAAGAGACTCGGCCCTGGCCGGTTGGCTCAGCGGTAGAGCATCGGCCTGGCGTGCAGGGGACCCAGGTTCAATTCCCGGCCAGGGCACATAGGAGAAGTGCCCATTTGCTTCTCCACCCCCACCCCCTCCTTCCTCTCTGTCTCTCTCTTCCCCTCCCGCAGCCAAGGCTCCATTGGAGCAAAGATGGCCCAGGCGCTGGGGATGGCTCTTTGGCCTCTGCCCCAGGTGCTAGAGTGGCTATGGTCATGACAGAGCGACGCCCCAGAGGGGCAGAGCATCGCCCCCTGGTGGGCAGAGCATCGCCCCTGGTGGGCGTGCTGGGTGGATCTCGGTCGGGCGCATGCGGGAGTCTGTCTGACTGTCTCTCCCCGTTTCCAGCTTCAGAAAAATTCAAAAAAGAAAAGAAAAAAAGAGAGACTCAAAAAGTCTGAGGAAACTCTAAGTGAGCTCTGTGACAACATGAAGAGAAATAACATCTGCATCATAGAGGTTCCTGAAGAAGAAGAGAAAGAACAAGGGATAGAGACTTTGTTCAATCATATCATAGCTGAAAACTTCTCTAAATTAAAGCAGGAAAAAGTCTCACAAGTTCAAGAAGCACAGAGAACGCCATTAAAGAGAAACACAAAGAAATCTACACCAAGACACATCATAATTAAAATACCAAAGCTAAGTGATAAAGAGTAAATATTAAAAGCTGCTAGAGAAAAAAAGGTTATCACCTACAAAGGAGCCCCCATAAGAATGACATCCAACTTCTCAACAGAAACACTTGAGGCCAGAAGGGAATGGCAAGAAATATTCAAAGTACTGCAGAACAAGAGCCTACAACCAAGACTAATTTATCAAGCAAGGCTATTATTTAAAATTGAAGGAGAAATAAAAAAGCTTCACAAACAAAAAAAAAAAACTCAAGGAATTCACTAGAACCAAACCAATGCTGCAAGAAATGCTAAGGGGCCTCTTGTAAACAGATCAAAACAGGAAAAGGATATAGCAAAAGAAGAATGCAGCTTTAAAGAATAAAATGGTAATAAACAACTACATATCAATAATAACCTTAAATGTAAATGGCTTAAATGATCCAATTAAAAGACATAAGGTAGCTGCATGGATAAGAAAACAGGACTCATACATATGCTGTTTACAAGAGACACACCTTAAAACAAAAGATGCACATAGACTGAAGGAAAAAGAATGGAAAAAAAATATTTCATGCAAATGGAAATGAAAAAAAATGCTGGGGTAGCAATACTTATATCAGACAAAATGGACTTTAAAACAAAGGCTATAGTAAGAGATAAAGAAGGCCACTACATAATGATAAAGGGAGCAATCCAATAGGAACATATAACCATTATAAATATCTGTGCACCTAATATAGGAGCACCTAAATATATAAAGCAGACTTTGATGGATATAAAGGAAGAGTCAACAGCAATATCATAAGAGTAGGGGATTTCAATACCCCACTAACATCACTAGATAAATCCTCAAGAAAGAAAACTAACAAAGAAACAGCAGACTTAAAGGACCCACTAGATCAACTGAATTTAATAGATATCTTCAGAACCTTTCACCCTAAAGCAGCAGAATATATATTCTTTTCAAGTGCTCATGGTATATTCTCTAGGATAGACCACATGTTAGGAAACAAAAGTGGTCTCAACAAATTTAAGAAGATTGACATCATATCAAGCATTTTCTCTGATCACAATGGCATGAAACTAGAAATCAACCATAGAAAAACTGAAGAATACTCAAACACTTGGAAACTAAATAGCATGTTATTAAATAATGAATGGGCTAACAATGAGATCAAAGAAGAAATTTTAAAAAATCCTAGAAATGAATGATAATGAGCATACAACAACTCAAAATTTATGGGACACAGCAAAAGTAGTCCTGAGAGGGAAGTTCATAGCATTACAGGCATACCTTAAGAAGCTAGAAAAAGTTCAAATAAACAACTTGACCGTGCATCTAAAAGAACTAGAAAAAGAACAGCAAGTAAAGCCCAGAGGTAGTAGAAGGAAGGAAATAATAAAGATCAGAGCAGAAATAAATGACATTGAGGCTAAAGAAACAATACAGAGGATCAATGAAACCAGGAGCTGGTTCTTTGAAAAGGTAAACAAGATCGATGGACTTTTAGCCAGACTGACCAAGAAAAAAAAAGAGAGGACTCAAATAAATAAAATTAGAAATGAGAGTGGAGAAATAACAACTGACAAAACAGAAATACAAAGGATCGTAACAAAAAACTATGAAGAACTGTATGCCAAAAAATTAGACAACCTAGATGAAATAGACAAACTTCTTGAATCATATAATATTTTAAAAATCAATCTAGAAGAATTAGAAAACCTAAATAGACTGATTACAAAAAATGAGATTGAAACAGTTATCAAAAAACTCCCAACAAACAAAAGCCTGGGCCCCGATGGCTGACATACTTCAAAGATATAGAACACATATTCCAAAAATTTATATGGAACCAAAAAAGAACACGAATAGCCTTGGCAATCTTGAAAAGGAAGAAAAAGTGGGAGGTATCACACTTCTGGATATCAAGTTATACTACAAGGCCATTGTACTCAAAACAGCTTGGTAATGGCATAAGAACAGGCATATAGATCAATGGAATAGAATAGAGAACCCAGAAATAAAGCCACACCTTTATGGACAACTGATATTTGACAAAGGAGGTAAGAGCATACAGTGGAGTAAAGACAGCTTCTTAAACAAATAGTGTTGAGAAAATTGAACATCTACCTGCAAATAAATGAAACTAAACCACCAACTGACACCATTCACAAAAATAAACTCAAAATGGATAAAAGACTTAAATGTAAGCCATGAAACCATAAGCATCTTAGAAGAAAACATAGGCAGTAAGCTCTTCAACATCTATCACAGCAATATATTTGCCGATTTATCTCCATGGGCAAGGGAAATAAAAGACAAGATAAACAAATGGGACTATATCAAACTAAAAAGCTTTTGCACAGCTAAAGACAATAAGAATAGAATAAAAAGACAAACTACACAATGGGAAAACATATTTGACAATACGTCTGATAAGGGGTTAATAACCAAAATCTAGAAAGAACTTGTAAAACTCAACACCAGGAAGATAAACAATCCAATCAAAAAATGGGCAAAAGAAATGAATAGGCACTTCTCCAAAGAGGACATGCAGATGGCCAATAGGCATATGAAAAAATGCTCAAAATCACTTATCATTAGAGAAATGCAAATTAAAATCACAATGAGATATCACCTCACACCAGTCAGAATGGCGCTCATCAACAAAACAACACAGAATAAGTGCTGATGAGGATGTGGAGAAAAGGGAACCCTCCTGCACTGCTGGTGGGAATGCAGACTGGTGTAGCCACTGTGGAAAACAGTATGGAGAGTCCTCAAAAAATTAAAAATCGAACTGCCTTTTGACCCAGCTATCCCACTGTTAAGAAATATACCCCAAGAACACCATAGCACTGTTTGAAAAGGAGAAATGCCCCCCCCCATGTTTATAGCAGCATTGTTCACAATAGCAAAGATCTGGAAACAGCCCAAGTGTCCGTCAGTGGACAAATGGATTAAAAGGCTTTGGACATATATATAATGGAATACTATGGGGCCATGAAAAAGAAGTAAATCTTACCTTTTGCGACAACATGGATGGACCTGGAAACTATTATGTTAAGTGAAATAAACCAGGCAGAAAAAGAAAAATATCATATGACCTCACTCATTTGAGGAATCTAATGAATAATGTGAACTGAGAAACGGAATTGAGACAGTGGAGAAATCAAAGGGACCAAAGAAAAAGAGGACAGAAGGAAAGGGGATGATAGGATGGGATAAACCTGAAGGGAAGGGGGGAGGGCGCTATGGGGAGGAGGGGGAGGGATCTCCCTTGAGGGGAATACCGGGGAGGGGGGATGCATTTGGGGCAACACTAGAATCTATGTAAACATAATCAATTAAAATCAATAAAAAATATATATATGCTATTGAAATTCAAAGATTAACTTCTTTTGTGTGACAGAGACAGAGAGAGGGACAGAAAGAGAGGGAGAGAGATGAGAAGCATCGATTCTTCGTTGTGGCACCTTAGTTGTTCACTGATTGTATTCTCATGTATGCCTTGACTGGGGGGCTAGAGCCAAATGACGGACCCCTTGCTCAAGTCAGTGACCTTGGGCTCAAACTAGCAACTTTGGGTTTCAAGCCAGCAACCTTTGGGCTCAACCCAGCAACCATGGGGTCATGTCTATATCCCGCATTAGAGCCAGCAACCCCGTGCTCAAGCTGGTGAGCCCGGGCTCAAGCCCACATTCTTGAAATTTCAAACTTGGGTTCTCTGCATCCCAGTCTGACATTCTATCCACTCTGCCAACACCTGGTCAGGCCAAAGAGTAACTTCTTATCGGAAGTAGCACAGAGGGCTTCTTGGAAAGGATGCATCTATGTTGGACCTTGGAAGATTGGTAGGATTTAAGCATGAAGATGTAAGGCAGAAGAAACTCCTAAGCAAAAGCATCATGGCAGAAAATTACAAAGCAAGGAAAAGAGAATAAAGGGAAGATAATACCTAAAGTGGCAGATGGCTTTAAATGCCTGGCATATGAGCTCAGAACTGACTTGATAGGCAGTGACAGCTATTGAAAGCATGTGCAAGAGATATTTGTTCTGCTATTTTTGCTGAATCTCAACCAACTATTAACATACAATATGGAGAAGTGCTAACAAGATCATAACTATGAAAATTTTGCATTTCCTCAGAAAATGCAACTATAATATTACCAAAAAGTTATTCTGACTTGTTCCTTTTTAAGGGTAAGGAATTCGATAAGTATAGTATAGAGTTCAACAGGAAAACATGAATGACTCAGTTTCTCCAACCATAGTAATTGTTTATACCACAATAATTAACTTTTATGCATGTATATTTTTATTTTTATGCATGAGTTGTGTTTCTGTCAATTGGTGAAGCTCATTAGTCAAGGGGGCAAAAGCAGTTCTTGGAAGGGGCAAAAAATCCTATTATGTTTAATACATATTATAATAAAATACAGCTGTAGATATGGTGCATAAGTGAATATACAGTATATCTGTGGTATTATAATTTTATGGAGCAGGATGAGGGTGGGGACATAGGAAAAAATATTCAAAAATATCCCTTGGGAAAATGATGATGAAAAGAAATTTTTGAGAAAACTAAACTGGAGAGAACAGGTATAAATAATGGTGCAAATCATGCGTTTTGTCTCCATTTAAGTGGCCAGCAAGTTAATACCAGTGCTGGCTCTAACTAGTCCTAATCTCATTCTTCTACCACTTATTAGAGCTTGTGCCTCAGTGCAGTGCCACCTACACTCATCTGCATAGTCAGACCACACAAAATCTCTATGACATACCCAGTGCTCTTTCACATCTGAAATACTGACAAAAATACAAACGCTACTGCTCAAAAGCAAGAGAAAAGCACTACCACTGGAACAAATTTCCAGAATAGGATTGCTTCATTACGTAAACAGTACTTCTTAGTTTAAAACATCTTGCCCTGGGAACTTAATACAAGAGCCAAGAAAACATCAGACAGATTTGGAGCAGGACAGCTTTTGGCTAGCAACAGCGAAGTGACCTCACTCATGAGAAGGCTGAGTATAAACTTCAGTCTTGGTGAACAAGACACATCCTGCAATTCAGACGTGCAGAAACGTTAAAAAGCCCAGCTGCCTCACACTTGAACAAGAGATCCGCACACCAGGCAATCTGATGGATTGGGCTCTGTGTCTACCCCAAGGTGAGGTCAGAACGAGAGAGCAGCTACCCAGCTCACATCGCTAGTGTGTGGCCCACCCCGATTTCCCCAAATTCAATGCTGGTTCTGTCTGAGAAAAGATGGTGACATGGGACTCCAGGGATTGATGTGAGCAGCTGCTGTGTTTACAGAGCTTGAAGAAAAGGATATGTTTCATCCCTGCCTGGAAGCCATCGTCCCTCAGAGTATTTTAGCAATTTGTGTGGAAAGAGAAGGCATTCTAATTTCTGTTACAGAAGGCTTCATGGCAATCTCCAGCAACATTCAGCTTTCATATTAGTGGCCTTCATCATTATCATCGTCTTTTATTATTTATTATTATTATTTATTAAGCCCTAGTCCAGTCATGCATTGCACAAAGCACTACGCAAACATTATCTCTTTTCTTCAAAATTACTCTTAGAGGTAGGTATTATTATCACCCTCATTTGACAGATAAAGACATGGAAACACAGAGAGGTTAAGTAATTGTCCCAAGGTCACACAGCTAGAAAGTCTCAGCTGGGACCTTAAATCAGATCTGTCTGATTTATTAATTCTCTACTATACTTCAACCAGAGAGAAGAAGGATTTTGAACATGTGTTCTATCCTTCAATGGCTTGGTTGGTACAATTTAGACTGAGAGGTAATAGAATTCTTTTGGGCTACTATTCAATGGCATCAGTGATTATCACGATCTTATCAGGCCTCCCTGACCAAGTGGTGGCACAATGGATAAATAGAGCATTGGACTGGGATGCGGAGGACCCAGGTTCGAAACCCCAAGGTCGCCAGCTTGAGTGCGGGCTCATTCAGCTTGAGCGCGGGCTCATCAGCTTGAGCATGGGGTTACTGGCTTGAGCGTGGGATCATAGACATGACCCCATGATTCTGGCTTGAGCCCAAGGTTGCTGGCTTGAGCAGGGGGTTATTCGCTTTACTGCAGCCCCCTGGTCAAGGCACATATGAGAAAACAATGAATGAACAACTAAAGAGAGTAAGGAGCCGCAATGAATTGATGCTTCTCATCTCTCTCCCTTCCTCCCTTCTTGTCTGTCTGTCCCTATCTGTCCCTTTCTCTGTCTCTGTCTCTGTCACAAAAAGAAAAAAAAAAGCATGTCGATATTTACGTACATGTAACTTTTTGGGTTGGGACAACTAGGTTCAAACCCACAGGCATTATGAACTGAAATGTGTCCCCCCGCAAAAGTTCATATGTTAAGGCTTTAACCCCCAATGTCACTGAATTTGGAGAAAGGGGCTTTAGAAAGCTAATTAATGTTAAATAAGATCATAAGATGAAGCCATAGTCCAAAAGAACTTGTGTTCCTGTAAGAAGAGGAAGAGACAGCAGGGGTGCTTGCACAGATAAAGGCCATGTGAGCACACAGTGAGAAGACAGCCATCTGCAAGCTGAGGAGAGAAGTTGCAGAAGAAATCAACCCAGCTAGCACCTTGATCTTGGACTTCTAGCTTCTGGAACTGTGAGAAAATAAATTTCTATGCAAGCCACCCAGTCTGTGGTGTTTGTTATGGCAGTCCTAGCAAACTAGCCCACGGGGTAAGCAAAGGGGAGGGTCCTACAGGCCAGGTCCTAGCCAAGATAATGATGGACACTATTTTCATTGCAGCTTTCCTCAATCTATACTCACCCCCAGGGCTTTCCATTCCTCCAAGGGAACCACACCCGCTTCTAACAGCGAGTGCATGTCTCACCTCTTAGACTCCTAATAAGCAGGAATGATGATATTTCTCTCATATCACCCAGAAACTTGTACTGTGCATAACAAAAGGTCTTACCCAATACTTGAAGATTAACTTATGGGTTCTCTAGTCCTTCACTTGAATCAGAAGTTCTTCACTTCAGGAACCCCTGAGTGCGGAAGTTCATAGATGGACCTTAGGAACTTGCCCACAGCTTTCATCAAATTCGCAAAGGGAATCCTAGCACTAGGAGGTTAATAAACGCTTAAGCTTTGATGTTGGCTTTTGTTAAACCCTTCTCTCCAATGCTGATGTTATGTAGGTCAGTTCATGTGCAGTAATGGAATAAGCTTTTTATTAGTCAAAGTTCTCCCATCACATTTAGACATTGGATAAGCTTCTAAATCTGAGCTACAGCTCCATCTGCTAAATGGATATTGTTGTAGGTTTATTGTCCTTGGCTTCATGAGCTATATTTTATAAATGACAGCTTCAGAAACAATAAGAGTTTGGATATTTGCCCATGAGCGCTCCCAAAATAAAGCCATACTTAAAAGACATTGTGGATTACAGGTCCTTTTATTTTTTCCAAAAATTCCATCTTTTTTTCTTTACAAGAAATACAGTGGATCATTTTAATCATATTATAGACTAATAAGAACTAGAGAAAACATCAAGTATAACAGTTAAAATCCTCAAGCTCTGCCACCAATAAATGAACCATCTGATACATATTTACATTTAAGATACAAATCTAGTTTGCTTTAACCAAATTATTTTTATATTAACATAGATTTCTATAAGAAATATTATTTTGATCATTTCGTAGAAACATAAAATACCAGTGTTAGTGTTAGAAAAAAATATTTTGGTTGGTTAAGTGTTTTTTCTATCTCCCTCTAGCTAAAGCTTTCTCTATATTCTCATTGAATTGGTTTAGTCACCTAAAGTAAACCTCATAGAACTATTTGAAATAAATAGGGAATGGAGTTAGAATAATGAGTTAACATTTTGAGTCTCTGAGAACATTTTCTTCAGCTAACCTTGGCAAAAGTCTTGAGAAATGCTTGTCCTACATATCCTGCAATAGTCCCACTACACCCTCGGGAGCTGTTGGAGAAATGGTGCTTGTGTCCCCCACACTTCTCAGACCCAGATGTGCACAGAGGCAGAGGAAAAGCAAAGTCAAGTATAGCCTACCCCTTTGATTTTTCCTCTGAGTCGTCTTAGCTGAGGAAAAACATCTCATTGTCTGAGGCAAAAGGACATCACGTCATTTCATCCTGTGCCTGGAAAGACAGTTTGAAACAAGTCATCCTGATTCTAGAGATGTAAGACAGTTCCCAGCTGCGCTATGACTTGTTTTTGGTACCTAGGCAAATTGCCCGGTTTCCTCTGCGCCTACATTTCCCCAACTGCAAAAGAGAGATAATTCACGTTACCTTTCTTTTTGTGGTGTTCTGAAAAATAAAGGGTAGATGTTTGTAAGGTGCTTGGAGACAACTCTCTGTGGGCAGATTAACCTAAAACCAGAAGTGGGATTTTTATTTATTTTTGTTGTTGATTTTCTTTTGACCTGACTTTGGCATAAATGTAGAATGTCTAAATTAAATTCTATGACAACTATTCATCTCATGTTGCTGGAGCATCTACACTATGTAAACCTAAGCACATGGAGAGCACAGAGGGGATATGTTTCTACCACCAACGAGCTCATGGCTCACTCAGAAGGAGATATTATAAACTAGCAGTTGAATAATACAACACACCCTTCAAGGAAGCTGGTTTTATTTTTTTTTAATTTTATTTATTCAATCTAGAGAGGAGAGAGAGAGAGGGAGAGAGAGAGAGACACAGAGAGAGAGAGAGCAAGAGAGGAGAGAGAGACAGAAGGGAGGAGCTGGAAGCATCAACTCCCATATGTGCCTTGACCAGGCAAGCCCAGGGTTTCGAACTGGTGACCTCAGCATTTCCAGGTCGACGCTTTATCCGCTGCGCCACCACAGGTCAGTTTTTAATTTTTTTTTAAATTTTATTTATTCAGAAGCTGGTTTTAAATCTCCCTCTGCAACTGATCAGCTAGAGACCCTGGGAGAATTACTCAGCTTCACCAAAGCTTTGGTTTTCTCATGCAAACCACAATAGCTGGGTAGTAGCAGAGGTTCTATGCACTAGAATTTACTTAAAACAATAACTTTGATAAGTATTATTATTGTCTTCATATTTGTATCTCCATGTTATAGGAATGGTTGCTGAAGGTTCCATAATTCGTCTGAGGTCATACAGTTAGGAAATGGTTAAGCCAGGATGCAAACCCAAGATGCGTGGCCTCAAAGTGTGCAGACTTTACTACTGTACTACAGTCAAGTGGAAACATGGTGATACCTCTTATAGACTTGTGAGGACCAACCAAAATAATGCATAAAAAATGTTAGTACAGTGTCTGAAGCATAATAAATGTGCAATAAATGCAGAAGTGTCAGTAAAAGAGATCAGACACCCATATAAATGACAGAATGTCAAGTCAAAAAACAAATGCATGCCTCTAGCCCATTTTAGAGGAAAACTTACAGATCAGTCATTATACAGGGGGTTTACAGTAGGGATTCGTGTTGGGGGAGGAATAGTTCATGAACTGCAACATTGTGAGTCGGCACACAAGTGATATGTAATGTGAAGGGGTGGTGCTTCATACATGTGTGAATTTCTGAAGGTCATTCACAGAAAGGTTCAAGTATCTGAAGTACCATGCTATTATTAAAATTCAAACTGTTTTCATGAGAACAATTTCTAATGAAGCAATGTGAAAATGCATCTGCTACAATTCTTCTCCCCTTCCTCAGCCCCACCCCCCCAATTTCCTTTAGGAAGAAATAACAGAATGGAGTTTCTTTTCCAAGTCTTAAAATAAAAATCCCCTAAAAAGGGATCTTGCTTATAAAACCTTTCAGAGTTGTTTGGGGAGGGGGGGGGATTACATAAAGAGCCAAGCGCTTATATTCTGGCCAAGTTGTGAGCTTCTGGGAACAAGAGCTTAAGGGAAAGGCTGTTAACTCTTTCCCTGTTGGTCTGCACTGCTCCTGAAGCTCCTCGCGCGAGGCCAGCCTGCCAGAGAACTGCAGGATTCTGCGACAGAAACGATGACAGTCTGAAATACTCCCTACTGCTAACCTGCAAATCGGCCCACCACCTCAGACCCTGACAGAACAGTAGAATTTCAACTCTAAGCTCGAGTGTGTTTGTTTCTGTGCAAAGAAGCAAAGCTAACGAGGGAAAAGATTTAAAGAGTGTTGTGTATTTGTCAAACTTCTATTCCCTGGTTGTGAGCAAAGAGGGGATTCAACTTCCATTTTCTGCCAACGCTCTGGATCCAGCCACCTACCTGAAGGTAAATTTTAATAAGTTTACTGTATCATCGAATTGCATTTGTTTAACTAATTTGCATGATCTAGTAAAGATAGCTAAGATTTTTGTCTAATACAAAGCCATTCATTTATTTAAAAAAAGAAAACTTTTTGTGTGATTTACAGAAAAGCTACCTAATAGAGGATTTTAACTCTTCTATTTATATTTTCTTTTTGTCTCCAAGATTAAATAATAAGTACTAATAAATAATGGTTTTAGTATAGAGCAAGAACACAAATGAAGGACTATTGTCAGTTAGAATTGCATGCACATTTTGGTTAAGTCTAAATCCTGAACTGTGTTTTGTAGAAATAATTTACTAATTATATTAAATAAATCATAGGGAAAGTAATTTTTATAAAGAACTTGCAAATCAAAGTAATTTGCATGTTTTCCATGTCTAATTCAAGCAAAATTATTCAATCACCACCATTGTCCCAATCTGTACCTAATAGCAATATAGAAATGGAACATTTTGCTTTTCCAAAAAGTGGTAAAATCTCTGATGCTATATTCTTCTTTGATTATTTTTTAGTTATTGTGACTATTATTCCTTTCCTGATTTCTTTTTTAGTCTCCTTCTTTTGTTTTTAAGATATTGTCTCCTTCTTTTGTTTTTAAGATATTCAGACACATACATACAATTTCTCTAATTCCAAATGATGTCTTATTTAAGAAGGGGAAATAGAAGGACAGGACTCAAAGAGCTAAAGAGATTATGATAACTCTTATATTGTAAGGAACTATCATTTCTGGCTCTATCTTCTAAAATAAAAGAAATAATGCAAGTCATGCTCATTCGTGAGAGGTCAGCCTGCAGGAGAAAACCATGCTTTCAACTGCAGATCGATGCTGTTGATACTATAACCAAGAAGCACTGCAGAAAGAATATCTCCTGTACGGCCTTTAATCTGTTAAGAGGTTAAATATGTCACCTTGGCATTGTATCTGAGCTGTCATCTGGCGCAGGGCCTAAGTACACTGCCTAGAAATATTACCTCGGTCCAACTCAGCAGAACTCATTCCTTTTTAAATTCCCCGTTCTCATGGATGACAGTTTTTGGTTTTAGTTGGGTTTTTTTTTCAGTTCACAGTTTCCTCAGCTAAACTTTGATTGTTGTGACCATTATTAACTATGACTATTTTTTTTAAAAAAAGGACACCTATTTTAGGAATGATTTAAGTACATATTTCTGTTCATTCAACAAGATCTAGCAAATCAAAGCCATCTGTTTTATCTACTTACCATCCAATCAACTAATGCTGCTTTCCACATTTTGAAAAAGACTATGTAGATATTATTAGTAAATCTTGCCTTTTTTCTTTCAGAAAATTTTTGTCTAGCCATTTAGCCATTTGAGTACTAGGTTTCCTTTCCAAGTCCTTTAGGATTTAATCCCCAATTTCTCATGCACAGTTTCACCTGTCAACTAAGTAAAAATAATAAATAGCAATAATAAAAATAAAATGAATACTGACGTATCCAGGAAACTCCAAAAACATTATACAGTTCATTTTCCTCCTAACTGTTTGTCATTTTTACTCAGTTGATTTGTAAGAGTCCACAAACACTGCTATTTTAATGAAGTTTAGCACGATGGCTAGAACATGTTGGGAATCTTTCCACCATGACCATAAAAAACTGTTGTTAAGACTTTGGGTGCCCTTTTCTCTCACATATCATTCTGTAATGACCTTTAGTGAAGGAGAAGGGGCCCCTCAAAACCATGAGGAAGAATTTCCCCAGTAGGCCTGGCTGGGTAAGAGATGCCCAACTAGGCCACGGTCTGGTTCACGCAAGGCTCACAAGCGGTGGTGGGATTCAAATAACTTAACAACCAGTTTGCTGCCCTGATGACAGACTGTTTTAAGTATAAAAGAACAATATATCGAAAGATAGTTTATTATTTCATGCATTTAATACTTAAATAAGAACAATAAAAGAAGTATACAAAGTTAGATTATAAGTTTTAAAGTATTAATGAAAAAATATAAAATAACAGCTGACAATAAACAATGACGACAATGACAGTTATTTAAGTAATTTCCACATTGTTTCTTGATTGGCCTCCTCACTTGCAATTTTTTTCACTTATGAACAGAATGAACATTACTACGGGCGCTTAGAACATGTTGTTGCTCAGATGAACGTTAAAAAAGAGTAAGGAGGCCCTGGCCGGTTGGCTCAGCAGTAGAGCGTCGGCCTGGCGTGCGGGGGACCCGGGTTCAATTTCCGGCCAGGGCACATAGGAGAAGCACCCATTTGCTTCTCCACCCCCCCCCCATCCTCCTTCCTCTCCGTCTCTCTCTTCCCCTCCCGCAGCCAAGGCTCCATTGGAGCAAAGATGGCCCGGGAGCTGGTGATGGCTCCTTGGCCTCTGCCCCAGGCGCTAGAGTGGCTCTGGTCACGGCAGAGCGACGCCCCGGAGGGGCAGAGCGACGCCCCGGAGGGGCAGAGCATCGCCCCCTGGTGGGCAGAGCGTCGCCCCTGGTGGGCATGTCAGGTGGATCCCTGTTGGGCGCATGTGGGGGTCTGTCTGACTGTCTCTCCCCGTTTCCAGCTTCAGAAAAATACAAAAAAAAAAAAAAAAGAGTAAGGAATGTAAATTTGTGATTTCCACATTGAGTGGCTGCCCAGGTGCCTACCTTAGAGAGAATCCTGATTACAAGTGCCATTTTAACAACTGGTTCACCAAACTCAACAAAAACTTAATATTAGTTTTACTGAACCAGTGCAAACCAGCTAAATTCTACCAATTGCCCACAGGGCTTTCCCCCCCCCAAAAGCTGAGCCTGCAATGGTGGTCCACCTGGGATAACTTGGTTTTTGTTCTGAGCATCAAAAAGGTAGACAGAATTCTGGAGGACAGAGTGACTGTAGGGAGACGGTACAATACAGCGACTAAGACCATGCACTCTGGAAGCCTTGCTGACTGGGCTTTACCAGGCTCAGGACAAATGACTCTTTGAACATCAGTTCCCTCATTTGTGAAAATGGGGATCCTAAAATTAGCTGCTACCTCAGAAATTAGTTGTGATAATTTAGTGAAGAAAACAGCTATGCCTGGTACATATGAAGCAATCAGTCGGCCATAGCTAATATTAAAACCCTAGCCCACCTATATGTCCTGATTGGAAATCTGAAGAAAGGGAATTTAAGCTAGGTTTTTCTTCAGGTTTCTTCTTTATACTTACAAACTCTGCTCTATAATAAAATGTCAATGCCAGGTCTCTGGCTCAGAGTCTGGCCCAGCAAAGTGGACAGAATTGGTTTCAGAGTCTTGAATTTGAACACTGACTCCGACTCTTACAGGTTGTGTGAGCTTGAGCAGTCACATCTCACCTCCAGGCCTCAGTTTACCCATTTATTAAGCAAACAGTGATAATATTACCCACAAATGGGGCTGTTGTAGAAATTAATTTTTTTTAATGCTAAGTATAGCGTTGGCAGAGTACTAAACACACAGTGAGGAAGTGTTTGGTTATGCATTTAGAATGATTTTTTGGTAGTAAAATTGGGGATCAAGAAGGAAACATTTGCCAGACCTGTGGTGGCGCAGTGGATAAAGCATTGATCTGAAACATTGAGGTGGCTGGTTTGAAACCCTGAGCTGGCCCAGTCAAGGCACATATGAGAAGCAACTATGAGCTGATGCTTCTTGCTCCACACCTCCCCCTTCCCTGCCTTTCTCTCTGCTTCTCTCCTCCCTAAAATAAAAAAAATATTTTTTTTTAAAAAAAGAAACATTCCTTTAAGTTAATTTTGTTTTATCTAAAGAAATAAAAAAATAAATCTGACACTACTGCATTCCCCTGGGGGCCTCAACATGAAGCATTTATTACTGTGAGTCTTTATGCTTCATCAATTAGTTGCTTCTTAATGACCAAGTCAAATGAAACCAAAGGGAGTTTTCTGTTTCAGATCGCCATTAAGGAGAGTGAGAGAAATTCTGCTTTGCAGTTCGTTCTCTCTCATTGGCTTACTTGGACAGGGGTGAAGGCCCCCAGCATTTTACTTTTCTTATCTTTTCTAAAGGCAATAGGGGTTTGACTTGCTCTAGGGGGTATTTTTCCTCTCTAACTGAAATTCAAATGAGAGGGTTTGTTTTTTGTCTTTGTAAATCTCTCCCCTATGTTCCTATCATTGAAATGTCAGCTGCTTTTTCTGGCTAGATGTAGCAGGCAAAGCCTGTCGTCATAGCAATGAAAGGGTATGGAGAGACTAGAGTTTCATGACCCACTCTGTGAAATAAATCTTAGTCTGCTTTAAAACCCTTCTTTAGAACTGAAGTCTTTAGTCCTGGCTTGTTTCCTTCAGATCATGCCACCAACTTATGTATACCAATTGAGGTAGCTAAATGTTTCCTTTAAAGATTTAATGAATAGATGTTAAGCAAAAGAACAAGGAAACTACTTAAGTGGTGACCAGTTAACTGGGGAGTGCAGGGGAAAACAACTGGGAAGGCAACGAAAGAGAAACAGAAATGACCTCACTTCCTAGTACATACTTCACACTTCACAATAATTCCAGTTTCCAAGTTCCTGCTGCCTCCACCCAACTTCATGACGTACAGTGGATATCTAGGGGGCTTTGGGGCCAGGCAGCCTAACCTCAAATTCTGACTTTCATTTCTAGTTTGTTTGTTTGTTTTAATCTTGTCTATTCTTTGCTTCCATCTTTTAATATATAAAATGCATATGATAATAATAGTCATGAAAATGTCTTGGGAATTGAATGAGACACTGTATGTAAGGCTCTTATTACAGTATCTGAAGGTCATAATGGTTGGCTGTTAAGCTTGACAAGCTTAAGTTTCCCCTAATGGTTAAGTAGAGATAACAGCAAATTTATAAAATTGTTGTAAGATTAACTAAAATAACTATAAATGCTCAATAACTGGTAGTTCTTTTAATATTTTTCATCATGAAGTCTAACTCTAATAAGAATAGCTTTTTTCAACTTGTAATATCAGCCTCAGAAGTATTTTTGTATAAACATGAACCATTGAATTGCTAAAGAGAAAAAAAAAGAGATAGGGGTTTTTACATTTATAATGAATAAGGAAAAGTCTTCTTATCTTGATTAGCACTAAGGCAGAGGTATTAACACATCTTATCTTTCATTAAAATGTTTTTAGGCCCTGGCTGGTTGGCTCAGTGGTAGAGTGTCAGCCTGGATTATGGGAGGCCCGGGTTGAATTCCTGGTCAGGGCACAGAGGAGAAGCGCTCATCTGCTTCTCCATCCTTCCCTCTCTCTTCTCTCTGCCTCTCAAGTTGGCCCGGGCGGTGAGGATGGCTCCATGGCCTCTGCTTCAGGTGCTAGAATGGCTCTGGTTGCAATGGAGCAACGCCCCAGATGGGAAGAGCATTGCCCCCTAGTGGGCATGTCGGGTGGATCCCAGTCAGGCTCATGCAGGAGTCTGTCTGACTGCCTTCCTGTTTCTCATTTCAGAAAAATAAAAAAATAAAAAATAAATGATTTTTATTAATGTTTCCTTTTTAGTTTCTCTAGTGTCATGCAATTATGCAAATAAGTAATATTTTAATCTTCTGTTTCAAACAATTAATGTATTCAGTGTTCTATCCTATCTGAAATGCCAGAGACACTAAATGGAGCAAAAATTGAGAAGGACTGTGTTCCTGTACAGCTTACTTACTATGTAGTTAGGGAGATAGTCATTAATCACATCATCGCATTAATAAAAAGCGCATATGCTCAAACATAAGGTGACCTCGTTTCAAAGCAATCATCATTTTTATGATGAAAAAAAATCCTCAGCCAAAGTCTTTAGCCAACCTCAACGCACATGTAGGTAATACTAGGATTCTTACCCTGTTGTTACACAAACATATTTCAAATCTTGTTTTATTTTAAATATTTTATACTTATAAAAATGACTTCTTCCATTCTCACATTTCCTGAAACAATTTTGTTAAAACTTTCGATATGCATCTTTAACATCAGTGTCTGTGTTCACTGGATCCACTCTGCAATTATCTAATACAGAATATATCATCAGTCCTCTGAATGTTGTTTATAACTATGTCTTAAAAATCTGCTGATGTCCCACATTTGATCCCCAAGCAGGAATTCTTATCTATGGTGAGGATTCCTACATGTTAGTTGCTTACTATATTGTTTTTACCAGTGCTCTTTAAAGGACTTATTTGAAACCACTTTAGTCTCTAAAGTGTGGCTTTCTAAAATTGTTTAATCCCAACATTTGCAATGAAGTCATACCTCAAGGGTAATTACTAAATCTGCTTTTAATATCTTTGTCTCCTTTTCTATTGTCAAGGTGACCTCTTAAGAACAAAAAGAAGCATTGTTTGAGATCATCTTAGCTGTTTTCTTGAAATGATACTTTGTTGCTCAAAATGAAGTATTTGGGAAAATGACTTTTAATGTGAGAGACCTTGGAATTGCTGGAATATAAAGCAAATTCCTCTTGTTTACAGCACAATTTTAGGGGACAAAAAAATTCAAATTATATCCAACATGTATCGTATACAATTATACACTGAAAGAAGAGTTAATAAGGCAAAGTACCTTTGTTCTAAGAAAGTACAGTGAGGAGCCTGACCTCCACTCAAGGTCAATGATGGCCTTTTTTGATCCAAAAATTAAATAGAGGTTAACTCCATTGGGGGGGGGGGAGGTTGTGTATGTGTGTGTGTGTCAGGTGTCGGTAGTTGGGTCAAGTGGATGCTGGCAAGAGGGTTCTGAGAGTGTGAACGCCTTGCACAAAGACCTTGCAGCAGGAAGCATCACGACACATTCCAGGAACGGAGAGAAGGCCAGCATCCACTCTCCCCAACTACTCATCTAAGTTAGGGGTAGAGCAGTGCGAGATTCAAAGCCCATGATGTCCTCCTAGCTAAGCACTACAGGAATTTATCCCCTGCTTGATTCATGTTTAGTGTGTATCTTTAAGTTCTCTATTGAATTCTGGTTAGAGTAAAAATTCTAATGGGTATGAACCATGTCTGTCCCTAGCTCAGACTCACATGGTGGTAGGTCCAGTTAGGAAAAATGACAGCTGGTTGAAAGTCAGAGTTCCAGAAAAGTCTGTACCTTTAAGACTGAGTATGTTATATACCCTCATAGGGCTGGTCATTTTGATGTCAGATGGTGGTGACTCAGCAGAGAACTCGAAATGGGAGAGCATATTTTTTAATCCTTCAGGTGACTTTAATCCCCAGCTATTGATCTCACCCAGGAGACTCATTAATACTTTAAAAGCCCTGAAGCATCAGTATTAACCTTGGATCAGGTAACAACATGTCTATGTGAGCCAAAATAGAACTACAGGATTTGCTCTCTGATAACAAAGGCTTTGGCTATCATATAAAATAAGGGTAAAGAAGAATGTTGTTTGGGTCTGATTATGAAGTATGTATAATAATCATTTTGCTTACTACATTTCCCTGAAAGGAGATTTTTTCATAGTTATAGTGATTACTAAAAATAGCAACCTGCAGGCTTACTCTGATATAAACAAAGTCGACAGAAGATACCTGTCCTTATTTGGAAGTGTGGATGTACATGCTCTAGGAAATGACGTGCCAATATTCAATAAGGAGAAAAATAAAATAACAGGGAAAACACTCAATGTAAGCCTGTCCTTCTAGGGTATGGGGTATGTCTTCCTCAGGTCCTTTGCCTTAAGGCCAGATAGGATGAACAGATCAAGTACTAACCATCTGCCTTGAAAACCAAACGCTCTGACACAAGTGTCCTTGGTCCAGAAGGAAAGAAAGGAGGAAGACTTGTAAGTTTGGATGAGGCTGCCAGCCAAGGAGCCAACGACTGGGGAGTAATTCGGCAAAATGAAGAAAATTCTATTAGAAGCACTTAGAGCAATAACTACCAGTACTAAAATTTCCAAGGAGTCATTGATAGAGCCACAACAAGAGATGGAAAAGAGTAGACTTTAAGTGTGTTCTTCCCTTTAGAGGTGTGGATGGCCATATTTACCCAGACATTCAGTAGTCAGACAGCTTGTTAAATGCTTAAGAGAAAAGGAAAGAGAAGGAAGAAATAAAAAGAGAAGAGGTATAGTGAGAAAAAGTGATCAGTGGATGGTTAGGTTAAGTAGATTTAAGTGGCAATACAACACACAGACCTTCAAAATTAATGTTTGCCATTTTAAATGTAAATTTAAAGATCTAAATTAATTATATTGATATTTTTAAAAGCAATAGGAACTGAAAAGAAATCAAATACTTTAATCTACTCTGACCTAATTTTATTCTAATTTAAACTTCTAGAATATATTATGAAACCAATTACAAATAAGAACTCAAAATCAACCAGAATACCCAAAGTCTATTCTGGTTTTTGTGAATTTTTTTTTTTTTGGTATTTTTCCAAAATCAAAAGGGGGGAGGCAGTCAGACAGACTCCCGCATGCACCCAACCAGGATCTACCTGGCATGCCCACCATAGGGCAATGCTCTGCCCATCTGGAGCGTTGCTTCATTGAGGCAGGAGCCATTCTAGAGCCTGAGGCAGAGGCCATGGAGCCATCTTCAGCGCCCAGGCCAACTTTTTTCCAATGGAGCCTTGGCTGCAGGAGGGGAAGAGAGAAACAGAGAGGAAGGAGAGGGGGAGGGGTGAATAAGCAGGTGGGCACTTCTCCTGTGTGCCCTGGCTGGGATTCAAACCCGGGACTTCCACACACAGGGCTGATACTCTTACCATTGAGCCAACTGGCCAGGACCTCTTTGTGCAAATTTAATCCTAAATCTAGATGGAGAATGATATTCTAGATATACCAAATTTTTCTTTTTTTAGGATGTGCCAAATTTTTAGTGCCCTCTAGGACAGGGGTCCCCAAACTACAGTCCTCGGGCTGCATGTGGCCCCCTGAAGCCATTTATCCGGCCCCGCTGCACTTCCGGAAGGGGCACCTCTTTCATTGGTGGTCAGTGAGAGGAGCACATTGACCATCTCATTAGCCAAAAGCAGGCCCATAGTTTCCATTGAAATACTGGTCAGTTTGTTGATTTAAATTTACTTGTTCTTTATTTTATATATAGCATTTGTTCCCATTTTGTTTTGTTTTTTACTTTAAAATAAGATATGTGCAGTGTACATAGGGATTTGTTCATAGTTATTTTATAGTCCAGCCCTCCAATGGTCTGAGGGACAGTGAACTGGCCCCCTGTGTAAAAAGTTTGGGGACCCCTGCTCTAGGAGATAAAATTTTTAGGACACCAAGAGTCAGAGTTTTATTTAGAGGAATATCCTATGTTCCCTACAAAATGCAATGGCTAAGCAATATTTGCTATTACATGCACTGTTTTTCATGCACCTGGAGAGCCATGCACTCTGTCTTGGGGCCCAGAGCTGATGCTGCTCTGTCAGAGATCAGAGGTGGCTGACACGCATAGCCCTTTCTGACAGTGCCTCTCAGACCTATTGCTGCGGGTTTGACCGTGTTACCTTTCCAACTAGAGGGAAAAAATATTCAGGCCCTTTTCCTTGTTTTTCCAGGGACAGAACTTGTATACCTGCTGAGAAATCTAATTATAATGTCCTTGTACGGTGAAATCCAATTACAGCCTCTTTCCTGGTGGAAGCCAGTCCTTTTGATGCAAAAGGAAACAAAGCAAAGGAGTTTCACGCAGGGAATGTGCCTGTGTTCTGCCTTCTCTCTTAAGCAACTATGCGAAAAGGTTGCCGTGACCTTGGCTTTCTCTGCTTGGAAACAATGGTCATAATCTATTACTACTATTCTCATAAAAAGGACAACTATCTTCATATCTAATGCCAGGATTTGGAGGAATTTTTCAAGGATTCATTTCTGGGGAAAAACAAATTTTGAGCCACCCTCTACACACCCATTCTTGATTCAGTAAATTGACTTCTCTTATTTGACTTGGAATGTAGTGTTACACAGGAAAAATGGTAGTGAGTCACTTAAGTGAGAAACTCCTATAACCTGTTTCTGACATTTTTATGGTCTGTGCCACCCTTTCTGCCAATCTCTTTTCTTGAGGATAATGAGAAAATGCAGAGCTGCTGGGAGAAATGTCACCCAAAATTTCTAGCACCTAATTGATATAAATGGAGACAGTTATCAAAATAGTCACTTATGAAATACCCATTTTACAAGTACCTGACATAAGCCTATAACTGCTGAAACAATAAAATTACCAACAGCATTCTAATCAAATCTCTGTCACTATCACACAATCACAGTCATCCACTGAATAAGTATGAAACCCAGATTTGCAGCTTCTCCTCCCAAAAATGGGCAAAATTTTTAGAAGGGTCATTCAGTCAACCAATAAGTTTTTAATTATGAGTGGAGTGAGAATTGGCAAATGTATTTTGGTTTTGGTTTTGCTTTTTAATAGGATGAAGTTTAATCTAGATTTAATAAAAGTGCTATGCCTATATCGTTAATAAAAGTAAATAAACAAGGATAAGAATCCATCATTCAGAGTGACCCTCAATAGCTCTGAAAGCAAAGCATTTTCATTATCATTGATTCAGCTTGAGTTGCTTAATCATCCGCATAATATGACAGGGAGCCAATGCAAAAGTGACCTGAGATCTACAAAAGTCAGAAAAATTGAATCTTCCAATATTAGTGCCGAAGCAAGCACAGAAAAATAGAATCTTGATTATGGGTCAGTGAAAACTTATAATGGGTTTCAAGACACTGTGTGGTCAGATCTTCATACTCACTGATAAAAACAACTAATCAATGTCTTCTTATGGCTGAAAACAATTTCTTTTGAGAGAGGAAAGAAGGGAAAGAGAGAGAGAGAAGGAGGGTGATAGAGACAGAAACATCAACTCATTGCTCCACTTAGTTGTGCCATTGATTGCTTCTCATATGTGTCTTGACCAGGGAATGAACCAGCAACCTTGGTGCTCTGGGAGGATGCTCTAGCCACTGCGCCACCTGCCAGGGCCTGAAAACAATTGAAAGCAGTGGTGGGATTCAGCCAGTTCACACCAGTTCAGCAGAACCGATGCCTAATTTTTTGTTGAGTTCTGCAAACCAGGTGTTAAAATGGCACTTGTAATCAGGGTTCTATCTAAGGTGGGTGGCTGTACAGCCACCCAATGTGGAAATCACAAATTTACATTCCTAACTCTTTTTTAATGTTCATCTGCACAACAGCATATTCTAAGCACCATAGTAATGTTCATTCCATCCATAAGTGAAAAAAATTGTGAGGACACCAATCAAGAAGCAATATGGAAATAACTTAAATAAGAGTTTTATTGTATTTTGTCAGCTATTATTTAATATTTTTATTAATATTTTAAAATGCATAACATAATCTAATTTTGTGTATCTCTTTTATTTCATGCATGAAATAATAAACTACCTTTTGATATATCATTTTTTATACTTAAAATGGTCAATAGGGCAGAGAACGAGTTGTTAAATTATTTGATTCCCACCACTGATATAAAGCGATTGATTCCAAAAGCAAATATTTCCCTTATAATTTAAAAAATACTTTGGGTTGAAATGTAGGAGGTTATTATACTGTGAGGTCCAAATATGATTACTTCTTTTTTTCGCAAAAGATGACACACAAAACTCTCACCTATGCTTACTCCATGTTTGGTATGTACTTTGCTGTTTTATTTTTCTCAAATCCGATAAGAGTGGATGAAAGCTACAGTAAGGTCTGAGGCTGTGGTCATGGCTCAAGGTGGCTGACTCACCTTAAGCTTCCCAGCCTCTTGATAACAGGGCTAATATCCCTGGGGCTCCATAACCTAGTTATTAAAAATGGTGTGTACGTTTTAGTGTCATGAAAACAAAATGAGTTGTTGTCCAAACAGAATTAACAACAGATTCCCTCAGACACTGTTACCCAAAATACAACTTTGTTTCAATTTGACTAATTAGACTACTTTTGATTCAGCAAATTTCTACATGTTCTGGAACTAACCACTTAAAAACAGTAGTTTTAAAGTGTAATGTTTGAAATGTTCAGTCAAAAATTTAAAAAAAGAAAACCAGATGTTCGGTCAGATTGTGCTAATGAATTGGGTTCCCTCTGGGGTGTAGGGAGGGAACAGAGATTTACTTCCCAAGGTTTCAGATTAATCTTGGTGTCATAACATTCTAGAGTTTGTGTGAAAAGAGAAATGAGTAAGTACCGTACAATGAAAGGTGCCATGTTCTAACACGAAATGCTCCCAGAACTGGTTGCCCATATTCCTTCTAAATCTCTTTGATTGTATAGCACTTAAAATCTTGTGATTATAAGTTACATTTTAATACCTTCTAACTTTTTATTTTCTCCAAAGATGAGTCCTGTCATACTCCATCTAAAAAGAAAAATGAGCACCCATTACGGCAATGTAGCTAAGGAAAAACTTTCCTCTGCATTCGTATGTTCAGTAATTGGGCCCTGCAAATTCAACTGACAAGAAGAAAACAACTCATACGTATACTCTTAGGAGCCAACAAAAGTACTGACTCCCTAAACTGTTAAAGTCAAATTCTTATATACCGCCTGACCTGTGGTGGCACAGTGGATAAAGTGTCAACTTGGAACGCTGAGGTCACCAGTTCAAAACCCTGAGCTTGCCTGGTCAAGGCACATATGGGAGTTGATGCTTTCTGCTCTTCCCCCCTTCTCTCTCTCTCTCTCTCTCTCTTTCTCTCTCTCCTCTCTAAAATGAATAAGTAAAATCTTTAAAAATATATTTAAAAAAAAAAAGAAATGCTTATATACCTAATTTAGTAGGGGAAAAGCAAAGGAGAGAAACAGCTTCTAGGAAAGACCAAAATGATTTCGTTGGAAAAGACAAATGGATGTTTAGACCAAAACAGGAGATAAGAGTTTGTAATGTTTGTGTATAGATGTATAAGTTGTAAGGTATTTTTCCCCACTGAGGAAGAAGGAAGGGCGTAGTCATGAAGTATGGAATAATAAAAGCTTTATTCAGAGCGCTTCCCGGACTATGTTCTCTGGTCTGGGGGACATGGGCCAGAGAAGTCGCAAGGATTCTCCCACGTGAGGGTAATTTATAAGGTTGGGAAGGTGAAAGCGAGTTGATATGATATGATGAAATTTCATTGGCTGACAGATGGTCGCTCTTTTCCAAAGGACTCCTGGGAAGTTTCTTTTGGTGCACATGGATGTGGGTGGTTCCAGCCAAAGTTCCTGGGTCTGGTTCCTCATGTGACCTTCCTCCATTGCCAACCTACCTCACATTCTGACCTTTTATGTTAGATAGGGTCGCCACTGTTTGTCTGGCTACTTCCTGCTGGTTAGGGGCGTAGTGGGGAAGGGAGGTCAGAAGGTGGTAGCTCTGAGGGGGAGTATATGGGTGTAGGGACATCTGGTTGATCGTGACTCAGAAACTTTGCAGATGCAGTCCTGTAAAAATTTAAAAAAAAAAAAGGAGCAAATATGAGTAATATGCTGATAAGTAGAAGAGGACCTAGGATGGGGCAGTCCAGGTGAGGATGGTGGCTGCCACTAGGAGTTAAGCGGGTTGTAGAAGGAGAGGTTCTTGTGCAGTTTCTCTTGCAGATGGTGGAGGACCCTGATGCTTTCTTCCATTGGGCCAGTTTCATTGAACAGCATTGCTCCCTGCTTTAGCTCACTCTGGTGGGAGGAACAGGAACAACGGGGGGATCTGCAGGGCCCAACCTTTTGGTGAGCTGGAGACGGGTAGGGCCCAGGGATTTCAACTGCCAGCAGTCCTGCATGGGGGCAAGCTTGAAGCAAAACTGCATGTCAGGGATGGCATGTGAAGGGGAAAAGAAGGGGTCCCATCCGTTCCCATAACAGAGACCTGAGAGGGAACTAGAGGTCCAGAGTGTGATGGCAAAACAGAGAAGGTAGCCCCCATGTCCACAAGAAATGAGATGGACTTACCCATTCCTGCAGCATTACCCAGGGCTCGGTGAGGGTGATGGGACTCTTCGAGTCGGGGCCGTGTCAGTCATCCATGAGGCCTAAGAGTTCCAGTGGTGAGCCCGCCTGGCTGGCTAGGCCTCCCATTTGGGTGGCTTGTCTTCCACGTAGAGGCGCTGAGGACGAGTCTGTTGCCCAAAGGGGGCAATCGCTCCACCAGTGGTCAGGCTGCTTGTAGTCAGGGCAGGCCTCAGTGGGAGGCCTCGGACAGGGGCATTGCCAGGCCCAGTGACCCTCCTTGCCACATTTCGGCCCGCAGTTGGGTCGGGCACCTCCTGTGCCTTGCCCCTGTTGCTCGGCCAGCCTGAGGGCTGCCACAAGAGTCTGGGTTTAGAGCATTACCTTCTGCTGCATGTGAGCCTGGCGAGCAGCCTCGCCTTTTTCTACTAGTCGTGACAATTAAAAACTTTAAATGCCATGTTCACAGGTCTCAGATAGGGGTTTGGGGGCTGAGAATAAGAGGAGGGGGGCTCCTCAGGAGCCCAGCACCCAGATCTGGCTAGAAATGCCAGAGCCAGAGGCAGGACAAGGCCAGGCCTTCCTGCAAGAAGATCAGGGTTGGGCCGTGGGGTCAGGAGCCCTGCAAACCTGCGTGAGAGCCAATGGCCAGAGGAGGGTGGCCTGATGGAGGAGGGGCTTAAGAACACAGTGGAGAAGGGAGGGGCTCCTGGCCGGCAGGGGAGGGGACTTCCTGGAGGGAAGATATCCAGCAGAAGAGGTCTACAGAGGGACCAGAGAGGGGTCCTGAGAGAAGAAAGAGCACCCCTGAGGGTCAGGCAGGAGGGGGAGAGAGTTGAGGGTCAGGCAGGAGGAAAGATCAGAAGTGGAAGGTTTAGGTGAGGTTTCTCTGGCCAAAAAGGGCCTATGCCATAGAACAGGCAGCACAGAGATTAGAATGGGAGCACAAATACTAGAAGCCCTGAATGTAAGGGATCTCCAACCATTTTCCAGTTGTTTTTTTTTTTGTTTGTTTGTTTTTTGGTTTTGGCAATAAATTGGTAAGGGTATTAAAATTGAAAGTCCCTTCAGGAGGCCACCTGGTCTGGTTATCCAGTGGGTTCTGTGGCCTGGCAACAGTGGAGAAGAAGAACAGTTTCTTCTTCTTTAGGGAGGGAGAGATTTCAGATAAGGCACTCCAGGGGTGTTTTTGGATTAGGTTTAGATTCCTGTGCCTCTATGGCTGCCCTCAGTTCTCAGAGTGATCAGAGATAAGAATTGGCAT